>NC_135721.1:123291781-124534792 GCF_964656455.1 Halichoerus grypus
ATACCCGTGCTGCAGGTTTCTCTAGGATAACACGCAGGAGTGGAATTTCTGGATCTCAGGCAGTGGACATCCTCACTTTGATGAGAGATTGGTAGATCTCTCAGTCTTACCCACCAACTACCATTTCAGTCCGCAGCGTCTGCGGTTCCTGTTGCTCCGCATCCTCCCCAGCCACCTGATTCCGAAAGATGATCAACGTAAGATGAGAATTTGTATTTCCCCTATTATGGGAGGGAAAGGCTCTTTTTGTCGTTTGAGTTTGCACTGGGAGTGCACTTGTTCATATCCTTTGCCCATTTTTCTATTGTATTATTTACCTCTTATCATTTGAGGGAACTATTTATCCCTTTTTTTTTTTTTAAGATTTTATTTTTAAGTAATCCCTTCCGCCAACGTGGGTCTCAAACACACAGCCCCGAGGTGGAGAGTTTCACCGTGGAGCCAGCCAGGTGCCCCGGGCACTGTTTATTCTTGATCCAAATCCTTTTTCAGTTATATTAACTGCAAGTATCTTTGGTCAGATTGCAGCTTGTCTTTTCACTCTCTTTGGAGACTCTTTTGTTGTACAAAGGTTTACAGTTATGTGGAATTTACATTCTGGTTAAATTATAAATCAGGTTGTTAAATTTACTAGTCTTTTCCTTTATGGTTTGTGCTTGTTGTATCTTGTCCATAAAATCTTGCAGTGCCCTGGGATCATAAAGATATTATACTAAATATTTTCTTCAAGTTTTATTTTGTATATTTAGGTGTTTATTCATAGGAATTGATTTTTGTGTGTGGTATGAAATAGACATCATTATATTTCTCTTCATATGGATAACCACTTGGCCCCACACCATTTATTGGATAGGACAACCTTTATTTTTGTTTTCTTCCTACCTTCTTTCTTTTTTTTTAGAACATCCTTTCTTGACTGACATGCAATGTCATTTCTTTTTGTCACCCATTTTCAAATATATGTAGATCTGTTTCTAGGCTCTGTATACTGGTCCACTTACCTATCTCTAGTAGCCACATTTAAACAATAAAAAAATTTTTTTAAACCCAGGTGAGTGAACCCACAATTATACCAAAATAAAAAGTTTAATTTAAAAAAAGTCCCCAAAAGAAATGGTTGAAATCATTTAATAATATATTTTATTTAATCGTATATATATATATATATATATATATATATAATTTCAACATCTAATCAATAAAAAACAATGAGATATTTTTGTTCTTTTTAAATACATAGCCTCCAAATATAATGTGTAATTTACATGTACAATACATCTTAATTTGAACCACACCATGCTTGACAGTGTACCTATAGCTTTATATATTGTACAGCATGTCTTTCTCATAGTGTAGTTGTTCTTTAAAAACCATATTGTCTATTCTCTTTGTTCATTTAAATTTTAGGATGATGCTGAGTAGGACAGAAAAGGTGAGAGACCAATGGCATATTGATCTCCCCCACTGGATTTCAGTAAAAGCAACTACCATATTTTGAGTGCTTGCAATTTGCCAAGTACTGGGCTAAGTGGCTTCGTCCTATTGGGCTTTTAATTGAAACTTCATTGAATTTATTGATTAATTTGGGAAGAACTGACGTCTCTACATAATAAATCCCCCTGCCATGAATATGGCACATTGATATAGGTCTTCATTTATGTTTATATAAGGATAGGTATAGGTCTGCTTTTATGTTTTTCAGTAAAGTTAGATAATTTTAATAATCCAAAGTCTTTCGTTAGATTCATTCTTACGTAATTTATCATTGCTATTGCTATTGTAAATAGGTTTTAAAACTGAATCTTCTCATTTGTTGGTGTTACATTTTCAACATATTAAAACCAAAATGCTTTTAATATGTAGAAAATGTATCCAGTAGCCTTGCTAAGTTCTCTTATTATATCTGTTTTTAATTTCTTGTTTTATTACATTGTTAGGGCCTCCAGTAAAATTTCACAGAGAAGCAGTAATAATGTCCATATCAGATAGGGCTTAGTTTGCCCATGAGTAGCTGAGGCACAAGATAATAGTAGCTTAAACAAGGTAGATTATTCCTCAGTTCTGTGTAAGTCCAGATGTAGGCGATCTAAGGTTAGAATGGCAGCTGCTCCCCACGGCAGTTCTCAGGAACCTAGGCTCCTTCCAGATACTGCTCTTCCATCTCCATGAGGTCTTTATCCTCATGGTCCAAGATGGCTGCCAGAGTTCCAGCCACATGTCCTTGTTAACAGAAAGAGAGGACGAAGAAGAAAAGGGAGTAAAAGTCATGTTGCAGCTGTCCTTTAAGAAAAGATCCTGGAAGCTGCCACATTACATTTCTGATTGGATTTCACTGGCCAGAACATATATGCATGGTCTCACCTAGTTTGACTTAAATCTTTTTGGAGGGCATTTATGTGCTCAAATGAAAACCGGAGGTTCTATTATAGGAAGGCAAGGAGACTAGATAATATTGGACAACTCACAGCCTGTGCCACAGGGGCGACCTTGTTTATTCTTCACTTTAAAGGAACACTTTGACCTTCTTAAGTATGATATGTGCTTTAGGTTTTCGGTAGGTAGCTTTTTATGGGGTTCTAAAAGTTTCTTTTAAGTAAGCTAGAAATTTTGTCCATTTGTTTTTTAATCAGTGCTGAGTATTCTTGATTGCTTTTTGAACATCTACTAAGAAAATCACATTTTTCTCTCCTTTAATCTGCTAATTAATAAATAAATATTCTTGGGTTAAACAATTTTTGCATTCCTAGAATAAACCTAACTTGGTCATGATGCAATATATATATATATATATATATATATATATATATATATATATATAAAATATATACACATTTTATACATTGCTGAAACTTAAAAAAATTGTGGTAAAATATACATAACATAAAATTTACCACTTTAGCCATTTTTTAGTGTACAATTTAGAGGTATTAAGCACATTCACATTGTTATACAACCATCACCACCATCCATCCCATGATTCTTTCATCTTCCCATACTGAATCTCTGTACCTGTTAGAAAATAACCTTTCATGCCTCCCTTCCCCCCAGCCCCTGGCAACCACCATTCTACTTTCTGTCTCTACAGATTTGACTCCTCTAGGTTCCTCATATAAATGGAACCGTACGGTATTTGTCATTTTGTGATTGGCTTACTTCATTTAGCATGAAGGCCTCAGGGTTCCTCCATGTTAGGTCATATCAGAATTCCCTCCCTTTTAAAAGCTAAATGATATTCCATTATATGTATATATTACATTTTGTTTTATCACATAACATTCCATTATATGTATATATGACATTTTGTTTTATCACATAACATTCCATTATATGTATATATGACATTTTTCATTTTGTGTGTATATCACATTTTGTTTGTTGTCACATTTGTTTGTTTTTCACAAACACACATTTGTTTGTTATCTGTCAGTTGACACGTGGCTTGTTTCTACCTTTTGGCTGTTGTGAATAATGTTGCTATGGAATGGGTGTAAAATATCTCTTCCAGACCATGCTCTCAACTCTTTTGGGTACATACCGGGGAGTGGAATTGCTGAATCATATGGTAATTCTATTTTTAATTTTGTAAGGAACTGCTATACTGCTCCCCATAGCAGCTGTGTTATTTTCTATTCCCCCCAGCAGATCAAAAGGGTTCCGATTTCTCCATATCCCCACCAACACTTGTTATTATCTGTCGTTTTTTGTTGTTTTTTAAAATAATATCTGATCTGACAGGTGTGCAATGGCATCTCATTGTGGTTTTGCATTGATTTGCATTTCACTAATGATTAGTGGTACGTGTCTTTTCATGTGCTTCTTGGTCATTTGTACATCTTCTTTGAAGAAATATCTATTCACATCCTTTGCCCATTTTAAAATCTGGTTTTTGTGGTTGTTGAGTTGTAGGAATTTATATACTCTGGATATGAACCCCTTATCAGATGTGTGATTTGCAAAGATTTTCTCCCATTCCAGGGATTGCCTTTTCACTCTGTTGATACTGTTCTTAGGTGCACAAGAGTTGTTGATTTCAAAGTAGTCCAGTGAATGTATTTTTTCTTTTGTTTCCCGTGCTTTTGGTGTCATATCCAAAGAAATCACCACCAAATCCAATGTCATGAATATTTTCTCCTATGTTTTCTTCTAAGAATTTTATAATTTTAGCTCTTATGCTTAGGTCTTGATCCATTTTGTGTTAATATTTATATATGGTGTAAGCTGAGAGTCCAGTTTCATTCGTTTGCATGTGGATATCCAGTTTTTCCAACGCATATTTGGTTTTGATCAAATTTTATTTAAGACTTCTGCACCTGGGAGATGCTACTTTGATTCAACCTTTGATTGATCGCTGGACTCCTTTTACTATCCTTCCTGACAGGTGGTCACGTAGCTTGGGCTTGACGCTTCCAGTGACAAGACGCTCACAACTTCATCAATCAGCTTCTCCCCTGGTAGAACTATTGTATCTGGTAGAAAAATCTTTTTTTTTTTTTTTTTAAAGATTTTATTTATATATTTGAGAGAGAGAGAATGAGAGACAGAGCATGAGAGGGGGGAGGGTGAGAGGGAGAAGCAGACTCCCCGCCGAGCAGGGAGCCCGATGCGGGACTCGATCCTGGGACTCCAGGATCATGACCTGAGCCGAAGGCAGTCGCTCAACCAACTGAGCCACCCAGGCGCCCCTGTATCTGGTAGAAAAATCTTAATTTGGGGTACACACCTTCCTCCCTGTACCATTCATCTGTTGGTCCTGGTTTGTTTTCTGGGGCTCTAAGGAGAGACAAGCATTCTTTCCCAAAGTTGACTTCAGTAAATAACAGAAGTACATGATAAGCAACTATATGTCAGGTTATAAGGTTGATCACATTTACTCCACGAAGCAATTGATTAACAAGTCCTGTTACTGAGTCCTATTTTGCAGACAAAGCAAATAAGGCTTGAAGAGCTTATAATTTTCACAAGGTCAGTTATGTGAATGGTAGCACTGATATTTCAAAGGCAGTGGCCTTGACCATTCTGCCAAGCTGACCCTCTCGTCATCCCCAACAGCCAGTCCAGAACTCCTTTGGTTCTTTAATTATTCTTCAAAGGATATGGTTTTCTCATCCTGTCCCATCCTATGACACAGGAGGTCTTTATATATTTTGGATATTAATTCCTTATCAGATATATGATTTGCAAATATTTTCTCCCATTCCATAAGTTGCCTTTTTATTTTGTTGATGGTTTCCTCTTATGTACAGAAGCTTTTTTATTTGATGTAGTCCCACCTGTTTATTTTTTGTTGTCTTTGCTTTTGGTCCTCCCTGATGGCACATGAAACCAGGTGAGAGCTGTGGGCAGCTGCTGCCAGATAAAACCTCTAGAACTTAGTCATGTCACCTGCCACTAAGGCAGCTCTCCCCAGCAACACTGCCCAGGTGATTTATTTTTAACCAGTGTGGAGGATTTCTCATTCCTCTTCATCGAGTTCACACATTTCTCCAAATCCATGTGGATCTTGATCCTGCCATTATTGGATAGCTCAACTCACTGTGTGCCAGGTACAGTTCTAAGTCCTTTCTGTATATTAGCACGGACAAATCCCACAAAACCCCAGTGACATACCTATCATTATCATCCCTATTTTGCCAATTAAAAAAATAGTCACAGAGCAGTTAAGCAGCTCACCTGAGGTCACACAGCCAGACCGTGACAGAACCAGAATTCAAGCCCAGAAAGCCAGGCTCCAGAATTTGTGCTCTCAGCCTCTATGCCATGCTGCCGCCAAACATCTGACAATCTCAGCCAGCTTTTTGGGGTCCAGAAGATTGCCACACACTTCGGGATCTCCACTTTTTTTTTTTTTAACGAAGAGAGAACAGATGAAGGGCCCAGAGTCTTTGAAAGGCAACAGTGTTATATAATATAATGGTTTATTTCATTCTATTTATTTCCCCATTGCTTTCTACTTATGATACTGGTGTTTCATTTGGTAGTAATAACATTTCCTTCTAAAATAAGTCTAAATGAAAATAAGTGAGTTGATACAAGAAAAATACTAAGTAATAGTATAGGTGGTTTTCAGATATGACAAAAATCATAACGGTCATAGGAAAATCAGGGATCTTTGGAAAGATCATAGGCAATCAAGGTAGATGAGATGTGCTGCAGTGACAAAAAGCCCCAGTCTCGGTGGCTTAACACAGCTGAGCATATCACTCACTCACAGTACCTGCCCGTCAGGGGCCAGCACGGGGCCCTCCTCATCCTGGTGACTCCACATCCGCTCTTGCTTCCATGACAATCCCAGCACCGGCTCTTCAAGCTCCTGCCCAGGTGTGACGCATGGTCTCTCTGCTCTCGTTTCATTGGCCAGAACAAGTCACATGGTCACATCTAACTTCAAAGGAAGCAAGAAAATGGTCATGTGCCTGAAATGAGAGAAGTAGAACAGTTGAGAAGAGCCCACAGGTAGACTATGAATAAAAGAGTCTGAAAGACGGGTCTAGAAAGGTAAACTGAGTCACTGGATTGGTCTGTCTTTGACCACTATGACTTGCCTCACCAAGTGGCCTTCACACCTATTCTCAGAGAAGGGACTGGTCCACCATGGAGAAGACACTGACAACACTTTTCTGTTAAGCCCATTCTGCTCCTTCAGGCTTCCTTTTGGGTGGGAGTGCTGTTATTTCATAAGCAGTGTGGGCTGAACTGTGTGGTCGGGTTTTGTTTGTTCCCTGAAGGTAGATGTAGCAGTGGGAGCTTCGGCTGAGATAGGATTTGGTTCTGTCACTACTTTGAAAAGCTATCCAGGGAAGGGAATTGGAAAGGAGACGAATTCAAGGATAGGGTCCAAGGAACCATTTTCCAGGCAAAGAAAAAACAATGTGCAAAGACCCTGAGGCAGAAAGACGAGCAAACAAAAGGCCAGCATGGCTGTAGCCACTGGGGTTGGTGTGGGTGGGATAAAATGGGGTTGGAGACGTAGGGATATAGACACAAGGTCATCAAGGCCTCGTAGTCCAGGGGAGTTTTGAATTTTGAGTTTAATTATAAATGCACAGAAAGCCATGAAAGTTTCAGTAAGGGAGGGACCTGATCCAGTCTGTGTGTAAAGGATCATCCCTGGCCCCTGGGTGAAGAGTGGGTGGTAGGGGAGCCAGCGCCTGGGAGAATAGAAGTGAAGAGACTTTTGCATACCTCCAGAGATGGTATTGATGTGGACAAGGTTGGCTGTGGTGGAGATGAAAACACGGTGAAAATCTGAGATACATTTGGACGTGGCAAGAACTAGGTTTTCTGATGATTTGGGAAGGACGGGAGGAAGAACGCAAAGATGGTGACTCCCACGGTTTGGGCTTGAATAACTGACAAGGGCATGGGGAGATGAACTAGGACAGTTAACGAAGGCGGGATTACTATTCTCTTTCAAAGACTGAGGAAGGGGGGAGTGGATTGTCCTTCACAAACCTAGTAACTGAACTCCAGTGCAGGTGTGTCTACCTCAAACAAAGGTCATACTTTCCCCACTGGTCTTCCCAGACCAGTACATTAATTTTTATAATGGGGGATATTTAGTGCTTTTACTATCATTCAGTGTTAAAATACATAGATGCCCCTGAATGCAAATGTAGATTTCCAATGAAGCCAGCACAAAGCTTGGGACCCTACTTAAAGATGCGGGCATGTTGGGACCAGGTGTTGGGAATATACATTTCATAGATGATATAAGGGCGACACCATACCAGCCTTGGGGAACAAGTTTTAAAATCTTGCTTTCCGATTGGTGCAGGGGCCAAGTGCTGGTGTGTGATTGGAGGGATGTTAGCTTGCACTGTAACTAACCTCAGCGAGTTGTGATTGGTCATCGTGCCGACCTGCCTGGGTTTGGAGCGATGTAGTCCGTCTTGGCCTGTGATTGGTGGGATTGTAATGCTACTTCCTCTGTGATTGGTTAAACCCGTGAGGCTATTGAAAAGTTTCTGAACGCCAATCCAGCATTGGCCACTAGGTGGAGCCCGGGATGCGCAAAGCGAGGCGCTGCAGCGAGTCTGGGCCGCTTCCTCTCTGACGCCCTCCGCTTCTGCCCAGGCGCTAGTTCTGCCCTGTGCCCTCAGGCAACCGCGGGACAGGGGCGGGGGTGTGGGGGACGGTGTTGGAACTCCCAGCTCCAGCCCGGGTGGCCACGCTTCTCTGCACAGTCCCTTTGGCCCCTTCCTCTGGCTCCCAGCCTCGCAGAGGTCTTTGGCTGACCGAGGGGTTGGGGCAGCGAGTTCGCGAAGGTTTGTGAAAGCCCAGATCAAAATGCAAAATTGTGGAGTGTGTCAAAGGAGACACAGCAGCGCCCCCTCCCTCCACTGCCCGCCTCGGAGCCCTTCTCTCCAGTTGAACACCTCCTCCGCGCCCTTTCACATCCTTAAAGGACTTTTCCAAAGGAGCATCTCATTGGAGGTTAGGACTGTGCCGTGCTGGTCAAGGGCACTAGCTGGAGATCACCCTATCCAAAGACGCCCCTGTCATACCTGCTGTTTGATTGTCTTGCCACTGCATTCATCACTATTTGAAATTCTCTTTTTAAAAAAACATGTTTCCTTGCTTACTGTCTCTCCACACCTCTGCACCAAAATGTAAGCTCTGCGAGGGAGGGAGTAGGGAGGGACGGGTACACTACAGAATGTCCAGTGACATTTGAATTGGAGATAAACAAACAACTTATTTTTTAAGTATAAGTGTGCTTCATGCGTTATTTGGTACATATTTATACTAAAAAAACTTCATTGTTTATCTGAAATTCAAATGTCACTGGGCATCCTGTATTTTTATTTGCTAAAACTGCAGCCCTGTGGGGGACGGCTGTTTTGGCCTCACAGCTGGGTCTCCACAACAACAATGCACATGGAAAGTGGTGAATACCCGTTAAGTGATTGGGTGGATAATTTCCTTCCTTCATTCACTCATCTATCTAACCCATTATGTTAAGTTCCAGCTGAGTCCTGGGAATGGAACAGCAAATGGGACACAGTCCCATGGAGGAGGGCAGTAGCCACCATCTGATTACACTGTGATGGTGGGAAGTGTTGGGGGCTGTGTGAGCACAGAGGAGAGGCCAGCAGGGCTGCGGAGGAAGGTGATGAAGATGGGACTTGGAGGGGGGCAGGGGAGAAAAGAAAGGTGTGACCGCTGCTCTGGGCAGAAGGCTTGGCGTGTGCAAAGGCCAGAGCCAAGGGGAAGCTGTGGGATTCTGAAAGCTGCGAGCGGCTGGGAGTGGGGGGCAGATGTGCGGTGAGGTGGGGCAGTCAGAAATCAGCTGGGGACGAGACTCGTTCACTGAGCATCTGTGCCCACCAGGCAGGCACAGTGGCGATGCTAGGTTGCTATTACTGTGCCCGTTACACAGATGAGGAGACTGAGGCTCAGAGCAATGAAATGCCTGGTCTGGGTTTACAGTCTGAGTGGGAAAAGCTGAGCTTCAAACTCATGTCTGACAGACTCTGAAGCCTGCACTGTTCTGGAAAAGCCCCTGGGTTAAGGACTGGAGCCCTGATTGGAGGATGAAGAAACTGAGCCTCAGAAAGGTGACAGGGCTGTCGCTGTGAACATGGCTGAGCCCCACCCCTCGGTCAGCCGAAGTCGTCCTCCTCCTGACTGAGGCGGTGCGAGGGGTATGGTTTGTCTCCGGCCCTCTGAGACGGCGGGAGGGCCGGGGCAGGACCCAGGAGTCCAGGCTGCTGTGCTTCCTGTTCCTGATTGGGTTGGGTCTCCAGGACCCCCTTGCTGAGCCCTGTGGCTAATTCCTTGCATGGGTCCTGGGCGGGTCCACCGTTTCCGTGGAGACCGCCACCACCACCCCTGAAATCTCATTGTGACCAGTATTAAGAGATTAACACTGCCTGGCGGCCCTCACAGGCTATTGGGTGCCCGGGTGGCGGCAGGAGCCCCCTCAAGGATGAAGAGGTGGCTCACTGTGCGGGACCCCATAGCACCCGGAGGAGGATGTCAGACTGGGGCCAGGGCTTCCCCCAGCACCCCCCAGGTATGGTCCTGACTCCACATCTACCTGGACAGGAGGACGGGGTGGTGGAAGAGAGACACAGGACCCAGGGGAGGAGTCCAGGTTTGGGAGCAGTGCAGAGGCCTTGTACCCCAAACCCCCAAGCCAGAAAGTCCCAGGGTTCTTGATGGGCGGCTGCCCTTCTGATCAAGGCGGATCCAGATTCCCTCCACAAGGAGAGAGGAGCCTTACAGAGTCTTTTAGCTAAGGACCAGCTACCTCACCTCCTTCGTTTTGCAGTTTGGGAAACTGATGCAGAGAAGGAAAGTGCCTGGCCAAAGTCAATGAGTTAGTGGCCTGAAGCAGGTGGACAATCCCGAGGCCGCCCTGAGGTCGCCTGGGCAGAAAACCCTGGTTTAGATGGCATTGCCCCCTCTGCCTTGAATTTCAAGTGCTTCTCCCTGACCTCCAGGAAGGGGTCCCCTCGGTCTCCGTCCCCTGGGCCTGTCCCATTGACCATGCTTCCCTTCCCTCCCCACCTCTTCTCCTCCTGACCTTCCCTGCCTCCCGCACAATGCAGAGAGTTCCCGATAGGCTCCACTCCGCCGGAGGACAGGGCCACCAGGCCCTAACTTACTCCCAGCCAGGGGATGTCACGATCTAGATGACTAGGGACATTTTTTGTTCCCCGCTTCAACCTCTCCGTGTCTTCGGGGAGCCAGACACAGTGGGAGTCCTGACAGCCCACCCCCACCCCACCTCCTGCCGAGCCAGCCCGGAGAGATTTAGGTCAGGCTCCAAAGCGCACTGGGCCAGGTTTCCTGGCCTGGTGGGCAGCCGGGGAGGGGAGCAAGACTTCTCAAAGTGCACCTTTTTTATTGTTTTGATTTTTGAACCACGTGAATGTAATAACGATTGAAAAAATTAATTTAAAAATTTAAATAAATTAAGTAAAATATCAAGTAATAATAATAATCACAAAGGCCTCAATAATATGAAAGGCGTGCAGCCAAGACGGAGACCAAAGTATGAGGACTTGACATAAGGAACAGAGAAAGCCTGCCTCCGAGTCTCTGAATTTTTGACCTGGAAAGGCCCTTTACTTCAAGCCAATCTTATTTTGCCAATAGCAAAATACTGGTCATTGGTACCAAGAATCAGGAGCTCCCTACATGCCGGCCATAGTGCCAGGCACTGTCTGAATTATCATCCCACTGAATCGGCATTCTGACTCTACCAGGAAGCTATCATCGTTCCCATTTTATAGATGGGGAAACTGAGCCTCACTGAAGTTGCAACTAGTGAGTTGCAGAACACGGATGCATATCTAGGCCTTTCTAGCTCCCACCGTGGGTCTCAATCTTGGCTGCACATCAGAATCACCTAGGGACTTTAAAAAATACTGATGCCTAGCACCCACCCACCGCAATCCCCAGATTTGATCACTGGCCTGTGATGGGACCTGGGCATCAGTATTTTTTAAAGTTTCCCAGATGAATCTAATTCGCTGTCAGGGTTGAGTCTCTGCTTTATGCTAGCCAACTTTTCAAACAGGAAACCAAGGCCAGGGAGGGAAATGACCTTGCGTAAGGTCACACAGTGGCTGAAAGCAGAGCTGAGGCAGGGCTCTCATGGAACCTTTGTGAACATAAATAAGAGGTGCTCTCCTCTGGGCAGATGAATCTCCATGGGCACTTGGTTTGCTAAGTGGAAGAGGAGCTAGATTTCCACACCAACTCACCTCCTTGCACGGAGAACCTTTGTGCAGTGAGCAACCTGTACAACGGTATACAGCAGCCCTGGCCTGAGTCTCAGGACTCCCAAACACTACACCTCAGTGACCTTCAGGCAAATCCCTGGGGCCCCTCAGTACCTGGGTGCAGGGAGACCCAGGGCGGTTCCTGGGATAAGGCTTTCATGCCTTATGCCATGACCAGGGCCTGGGCCAGGCAGGGGCTTGCTCTCATCCTGCAGGCCCCACAGGGGCTGAGCAGGCCCCATCTCACTCCGAAGGTCACTTCTGCAGATAAAGTCAGGAACATAACCAGGAGGGAGGAGGGATATAAACAGGAGGGACAACAACAGCCTCAGCCCAGAAGTCACAAGCCACCTGGCAGGAGGCCGCCCTCAGGCAGGCCCCGCCCACACAGATCCAAGTCCTCCTGGCTTCCTTCCTGATCATTCTCCAGCCCCTACACTCTACCCATCTCCTGAGCCTCATGGTCAGCATCTCCCACAATGCCCTGCTCTCTGGCCAGCGTGCCGTCCATGTCCTTCCGCCATCACCCACCATGTTCTCTGCTTCTGGATGTTCCCCTGACCCAGGATGCCACCTCTTCCAGGAATCCATCCCTGACCACTCTAGTCCAGAGGCAGGCCTGCCTTCCTAGGCCTCCTCCAGCCCTCACAGTCCATGCACACAGCCCGCATGTGCCTCAGGATGGAGCTTATTCTGTCATCGGACTGGCCAGCTTGCCTTGGGGGCACCGAGTGTCAGCCCTGGAAGGGCAGGGTGGCCCCCGGGGTTAAGAGCACAGACTCTGCAGCCAGACCGCTCAGGTTGGAATCCCAGCTCCTGTTCCTTGCATGTTGTATGACTCGGGCCCGTGGCTCAAACCCTCTGTGCCTCAGGTCTGCAAAATGGTGATAAAACGATTGCCCGCTTCATCGACTGGTTGTAAGGATTAATGAGTTAACCCACGCAAAGCCCCCCAAACAGCTGCATTAACATCAGCCGTGGCTATGCACGCTCCGCTTCCTCCTCCTGCCAAGCCTGGGAGGTAGGTATGATTATTCGCAATCACAGGTGAGGAAACAGATCCACGGGAGGTCCAGAGTCAGGGAAGGGCCCTGCATCTTTCTCTGGGGCCTGACGCCTCCAGAGGGAGGACGTGGCTGAGCGGGTTCTAAGTTGGAGCCTCTGGGTTACAGCTCACGACTGTCCCTCAGAGGGCCCACAGGGCCCAGACTCTCGGTGGCTCTAGGCACCTCTCTGCCTCCAGCCAGCCACGGGAAGCGGGGTGAACAGCGGAGCAGGGCATTCGCACTGCATCTTGTTTGCCAATGTCCAGAATACGTCACTGAGTCCAGAGAGAGCCCCTGTCTTTCTCAGGCTAGCTGGAGACTTAGAATACCTGGGGTCACCTTCTGTCCCTGGACAGTGACACCCCCCACCCCCCACCCCGTGCAATCTGCATAAAGGAGTGAGGGGATGAGGCGGGCCCAGCATCTTTCCAGTTGCCGCCATCGGCTCTGGCTCTACCTTTCAAAGGAAATATTAAGGGGAGGGCATCTACGAGTCTGAGAGGCAGGCACCGGGTGAAGCAGGGCCCGTGCCTACCCTCCCTGGCTCCTGGGAGCCTCAGATCCCATTTGGAAGGCCCCCAGGGCCCACATCCTCCTAAGCGCGCTCCAGGCTCTGACACTGCAGGATTCTAGAATCCCAGGCTCAAAGCTGCCGCTCCGCATCCCTGTTTGTAAAGCTCTCCCCCCAGCTGCCTTTATCTCTCTTTGGTAACAAGGCAAATTTGCTCAGGACCCAGAGCAGGGGCGACAAGCAGACTGTTGACTCTTGAGCAAAACCTACCCTTTGGAGAGAGCAGGAGAGGAGGCACTGAGGTGCGCGGGGAGGCCAGCAGCCTCTTGCATAACCCGGGTGGCCTCCTGCCCACCCAGGCCTTTTCAGGGTTAGGGGTGAGGCAAACCGCAAACTCATGCCCAGTTAATTTTTTAAGGCAAAATCAACAGGCTCAGCAATGATTAGCAGGCAAGTAAGTTCGTCTTAATCACGCTGAGGAGAGGGAGGAAGGAGGCTTCTGGGGGCCCAAGGATGGGGCTCGGTTATCAGTTAACCACCTGAATGTTGTTTCCTTCCAAAGCCACTGGCCTTCAGCCCCGAGCTCCCTCATCTTCCTCTCGGAAGTACTCCCGCGACAACCCCGTGGCCATCAGCGACTGAGGGAGCAAACGCTGTCCCATGCAGGGTCCCCGGGAGGAACTGCCAGGGCCCTTGAGGGCTGGGATGAAGGACAGGGGTCCTCACAGAGCTCGGGGTCTTCTTTTGAAGCCACCCCCTCCACCGCTGTGTGGCCTTGAGCAGGTCCCCTCCACCCTCTGGGGCCCAGGGAGGGGCCTGAGGTCTATGGTTCAACCTGCCGTCAGCGGCCACTGCCCTGGAGGCCTCAGTGTCTCCATCCAACAAATGGGTGGGTTGGTTGAGACACCCTTTCCAGTCTTGAAGTTCTCTGAGGTCATGCCTGGATGAAGCCAATGTGGCCTTATCCAGGTGAGGAGGGTGGTATGGGCAGCATTTTAGGAATTCAAGGGAGAGAGAAGGTGCCCAGAACAGGGAGGGGGCTTACCTGATATCTGCTGTTGGTACCAGCAAGCGACAGATCCCAGCTCCAGGAAGAGAGCTGTCCTCTCAGATGGGAGGCGGGGGTCCCTGTCGCGTGGGGTGGTCCCTGTCTGCAGGGATGGCCTGGCAGACCCCAGCCAGCCCAGGACCCCTCCCCCTGGACTTGAATGCTGCCAAGGGAAGCGGTAGGGCCGGGCCAGCCCCGGACCAGCTGGCTGCCTGGACTGGAGTTTGGTCAGTGGTTGGGGACCTATATTGTGAGAAAGTTTAGGACTTTGTCCACAAACTGGAATTTGAAATTTCAAAGGGGCGAAACTGGAGGGCCCTACCCCAGAGTGGAGATGGCTCTTGGCTTCTTTCCCCCACGACTTTTGTTCTTTGTCTTGATAAGTCCGGGTTCCCTGCACCACTCCCCGGGGGGGTGGGGGTGGGGCGAGGAAAGACCAGAGATAGCGGGGTGGTAAGCGCCCAGGGGAAGCTAAGATGCCAGGCAGCCTGGGGTGGCCAGTGTCTGGAGGATGCCTCTGAACTTGCATGTGACCAGGGACAGGCTCCTTGGCTCCTCAGATCCCCGAGCTCCGGGCAGTAATGTGATGGAATCACCAGCCCCAGCGCTCCCGAATTCCGACGTCCTGTCTGGGATTCTCGGAGGGAGGCAGTATATGGGGGGGGGAGCCCTTCAGCCCTGGAGTCAGACTTGGGCTCAAATTATAGCCCTTCCTGTGTGGGTTTAGGCAAGTCACTTCTTGTCTCTGAGCCTTAGTTTTGTCATCTGGAAAGCAGAGCAGATAAAATAAGAAGAGTGGAAGGGTCTTAGCACTGGGTGGGCCTAGCACAGAATCTCTCCAGAAACATTAGCCATTATTGTGGTTTAAAAGGAAAATGAAGTGGTCCAGAGTGGCAGCTCTCTTAACCACTGTCTGCCCTGGAGGCTGGAGCGCCCTGCCCACAGCTGGGTCGGCGGCAACCCCTCCCCCCTGGCTGCCCCACGCGAGCCCTCCTGCCCTTCTAGAGGCCTCCATCTCTCCATCTACAACATGAAGGAGTTGGACCTCTCAGTGAGCTCTGAGGTCCTCTGTTATCCCCTGGGAGCCACCGCATGTCGAGTGGGGTCAGACAGGCCACGGGGCGGGGCAGAGAGCGAGAGAGGCTGCCGAGCTGATGGCGCAGAGGCCCGGGTTTGTCCATGGCTGGGCAGGCCATCCCCGGGAGCTCTCCTGAGCAGGGGTCCTGATTGCCACCAATTGTGTGGCTGGTGGGTCAAGGAATCAACCACCAGTGATAATTGCCCCTGTTGCCCAGATGCCTACACTTGGTCATTTAATGCCCACACCATCCCTGCAAAGAAGGTACCAGCCCATTTATCTGATGCCAAAACTAAGGCTGGGAGGGGTGGGACCTGATGTCATAGTTTCGGGAAGCTGGCAGTGCCTGGATTTTGACCTAGCTCTGTCTGATTTCAAGGCCTGTGGTTTACCCTCAAAGTGGTGTTTGGCGGGGGGTGTTTGGCGGGGGGAGAGGGAAGGAGGACTAAGAACCCCTATAATATTATTTTATTTAATCTTCACAACAAACTACAAGTTAGGCCCATTTTACAGAAGGAGAAACTGAGGCTTCAAAAGAATGACTTGCTTGAGATCACAGAGCCAGTAGATCTTATAGGTGGCGTGTCGTTTATATGAGGGACATGTTTCTAGAAGATAATGTTTGGGGTCGGCTAAGGGTGCAATAGAGCATGTCTGTAATCAATTATGCAAGTTCACATGTGGGCAGTTATAGTTCAAGAGTGGATAAATTTACATGCTGAGTAGGTTGTGATGTGTGGGACGTGAGTGGGGTATGAAACAGGTTTCCAGACCGTGACTCATAAGCAGTGGGTCATGCGTGTTGTGTGTTTGGTAAAGTGTTTATGTCACGCTCTGTGCACTTGGTAGCTTGTCATATGTGGACTATCCAGCTGGTGGGTTTTCTCTGTAACGGGTCATGTATGTGGCATGTCATGGCTCACCCCAGTGGACCATAGACCTCATTTAATTCAATCTAACATGTAATCTATAGAGATTGAAAAATTGTTATTTTGTTACCAGTGAAACTCTTACAGGCCAATAATCACATCCCACTTCTGGTGACGGGGGAGTGTGCCTCTTGGAACTGACGAGCTGCCGTGTGTGGAGGTCACATACGGCTGCCTTGTGAGAGGAGTAGCTGTGTGTGGCCCATCCCAGGTGCCAGACAGGTGGCAGGACCTGGGGTCAGCCCCTCAGGGGCCCCTCCCAGAGCTGTCCCTCCTTCTCCTCTGTGTTTATCCCTCAATCAGGTCTCCTGCCCAGCTGAGCTCTGTCTCAGCTACTGGAGCTGGGGTCTGATGTCCCCAGGTGGGCACGGGAGGAACCTGCCAGTGGTTGAAGTGTCCTTCAGGCCTTTATCAAAACTCTAGGTGCAGACTGTGGGGTGGGGGGGGGGTCTGTCTTCCTCCCTCCCTGGGAGTCTTGTCCTGACTAACAGACAAATGGACCAAGATCTCCCCATTTTGCAGATGGGGAGATCGAGGCCCCAAGAGAGATGCGGTTTGAACAAAGTCATCCAAATAGTGACAGAGCTAGCTCCTAAACCCGGGTCTCCTGACATCAAATCCAGCCTCTCTTCCCCTCCAGAACAATCACATCCCTATCTCAGTTCCGGGGGGACAATGGAGAGGGGCAGAACAAGGCTACACAGGGCAGAGAAGGGGCTTCTAATAACGGGAAGAATGAGGGGGATGTCTCTGCCCACCCTCAAACACACACTGCCTCTCCCACTGATTTGCCGACACAGAAACCCCGCCACCTATTTACTCATTCACTGACTCATTCACTCTTTCACTAATTGACCCACTCATTCCTTGATTCACTCCATCACTAACACACCCCCTCGCCACTCACTCATCGGCTGTCACTAATTGACCCTCTCTTGCTCCAGCTGGCCGAAGAGGACGGGCTCCCAGGTTCCCAAGTCTAGACCCTTCTGCCCTCGCCTGCACTTTCTACCTCCTGCACTGCGACCTCACCTCCCGGGCTACGTGGGGAGCTCCTGGCAGGGCCTGTGCCGAGGGCCCAGGGGGCCAGAGGGCATGACAACAGGGTGAGCGCCGCAGAAGGCAGGCACGACCAGCTGCCGAACTTGCAGGGCGCCGCCTTCAGAAATCACTCAGAATCTCAGGCACAGCAGAGCATTAAAGCAAACACAGGGACCTAAGCGCGCAGCCCTGTGCGACTGCTGGGGCGACAGGCCCACGAAGGCCCCTCTGAAGGAGGCGAAGGGTGGAGAGAAGAGGGAGATAGAAATGGGATGGTGGGGGGAGGAGGGATGTACGCTTGATAAGTGCTGCCTGGTACCATCTCGTTTAATACTCAAGCCACCGTTTGAGGTCGATGATGCCTTTTACAGAGGAGGAAACTGAGGCTGCAGGAGGAGAATCATTTACCCTAAGTCATGATTGGTAGGGGCTGGGCGCCTGAGTGTAATCCAGGTCTGTGGGGCTGCAAGACTCCGGCCGTTGAGGGGGGCGGGGGAAGGAAGCAGGAGGAGGTGAGGGCACTGGGGGACGGCGTCTGGCGGGGCCTGAACAAGTGGCCGCTGTGGGGGCTGGTGGCGGCCATAGGGGTGTCATGGGGAGCAGGGGAGGAGAACCCGGGGTGAGTCCATGCTATGCCCCAGGGAGGTGGGCAACTGGAAGGGAGTTCCCAGAAGGAGGATCCAGAAGATTGGTGTCTGGGGCCTGGGATTTAGGCCTTTAATTCACGTGCCACAAGGCACCTTTATCTCCTCGAGAGCATTGAGGGTAGAAGTCAATGATTTGGGAAGTTACTGAATCAGGGCATCTTGGAGGTGGGCTGTCAGTGTCTCAGCATATCAGTTAGAATGCCTCACTTGGGGCAACAATGACTTGGGGGGGGTGGCTGAGTCGGGGTCAAATGAGTGCCGGTGAGTTAGCGTGCCCATCTTACAGAAATCCATAACTGAATATCGGGGAGGTAGGGCCCCAACTGTTGTAATAGCACCCCGGTGTCCACCAGAAACCAACAAATAGCCAAATCCCTGCAGCCCCGCCCAGCCTCTCCGCCAGTGGGGGAGCCGATTAACCATTAACCCCCAACCCTCCCCGTCAGGGCCTCCACCCCTTCGCAGGGGCTAGGCCAAGACTCCCGGCAGATCCTCCCAGAGGACGGTTTGAAACGCAGGAAGGCAGAGAGGGCCCCTGGGAGGAGGTGGTGGGGAGGGTGGAGGGCGGGGGCCGGGGCTCTGCCCGGAGACTTCGGGGTGGGCATCCTGGGCAGGGCGAGCGGCTGAGGTGTGGGAGGGGAGGATGCGCCTCTCCAAAACCCTTGTCGACATGGACATGGCTGACTACAGTGCCGCGCTGGACCCAGCCTACACCACCCTCGAGTTCGAGAATGTGCAGGTGTTGACGATGGGCAATGGTAGGTGGGGGCAGGTGTGCCCAGGTGTGCCCAGGTGTGCCGCTGGGGAGTGGGTCTGTGGCACTCAATGCTGGGCTGGGAGGAGAATGATAGAAAACGGCAGGTCGGGCCCAGAGGTCAGTACAGGTGTCACCAGGTGAAACAGGTGTGCCCAGGTACAGCGACCAGAGGCATTCTGGGTGAGGGGAGACCTGCGTGGGCAACTCTCCAGCAAAAGTGGACCCCAGGTATTCCTGTCTGGCCCGTCCGGTCCCTGGTACCTCAAGGCTATCTCTGCTCAGTGCGTCACTGGGAGCGGCGACATAATGGTGACCTCCCCCTTCGCGTCTAGCTCCAATAATTGGGCCCGACTATGCCCTTTCCTGAACCCTTTGGGCTTAGGTCCAGAGAGATAGAAAGGTATGTTCTGTCCCTGGAGATTCCGGATGGAGGCATCACTGGGTGTCTTTGGGACTTTCCTGGGGTGAACGCCCCACTTAGAAAATGGAGTTCTTAGGGAAGTTCTGTTCAGTGAGATGCCAATCAGCAGTGTGTGTGTGTGTTGTGGTGTGCTCATGGCCTCGTCTAGGTGTGCGTGCACGAGTTTCTGTGCACTCCTGTGTGGGTGGGGGGGTTACTGTGTTGGCATGTATGGGCCTCCGGGAATCCATTTGCACGTTTGTGTTCATTTGTCTGTGTGCGCTTGTTCCGTCTGTTTCTGTTTGTATTTGATTACTGCATCTGTGTTCGCTGGTGTGTCTAGAGGTGCGTGTGTTTGTCTTGCTTGTGTACGGAAGCAGCAGTGAGTGTGTGTCTGTGTATCTGTGGATGTTCGCACACAGGCGCTGTGGATGCGGATCTGTTAGTGTGCCCTGTGCTTTCTGGACGGATGTCCTGTATGCGCATTCTGTCTCGTGCCCCTGTTTGTACCTGCTCCTGTCCAGGTGCGCGTTCCTGGACCGGGGGGTGATCAGTACTCTCCGCTAAACTTGATTATGCAGACATGATATGCAGGGCGTTGATAATTGCCGTTTGCCAAAGGAGATTCACCTGAGCCACACGTCCATTTCTCTCTGAGCTGATTTTGTTGCCCACGTTGTCTCTCCCCAGATTTATATATTTGTTCCCACATCACCAAGAGCACATCTGAAGCTGGGGTGGGAGGTTTTTCTCCCCAAGGAGGTAGGGGAAGGGAGGAAGCCTGGAAGCTAAGAAGCTTCTAGAGGGGAAAGGCCCCAGTCCAGCCTCAAATAAGGTGTGTGGCAGGTGACCAAGGTCAGCCTGCCACCTGCCTTCCTTCCATGGCTCTGCAGCTTCAGCCAAGGTCTGTGATGCTTGTGGTCAGATTGGCTTAGTCAGAAAGATGTGACTGCCATGCCCATGGTCAGCCTCACCTGCTGCTCACCTGTTCCTGCCGTAGACCCGGTGTGCGACCTCGGGCACATCCTGTCCCCTTGCTTGGCCTCTCTATCTGCTGCAAAATGGGTTTAATCACCGCAGGCCTGCTGGCCAGCCAGCTTTGACGAGTGTCCATGTAAGGGAATTGAGGGGAAAATCACAGCAAATGGTAAGCAAAAAGCTTCTGCACTAGGCAGGGTGTCGTGTGACCCCCGGGGACATTGTGTGCTGTCACACTCCTGGCTACTGCCCAGCCCCAGACTACTCCCTGGGGCCAGCCCCGTCACCCCTTCAGAGCCTGCACCTCCCAGGAGTCGCATGCACCCGAAGCAGAGGCCACCACTGGGTGTCCCGTGGATAGCACAGCCTCCGGCTCAGGAGCCAGAAAGATCTGGGCTCAAAAGTTGGGCATAGATCCTTCCTACCTGTGTGAACTCCACAAGCCATCTTCCTCTCTGAGCTTCTGTTTCCTCGTCTGTCAAATGGGAACACATAACAGCGCCTGCCTCCCAGAGCTAACGGGAAGACTCAGTAAGGTGAGGCCCCTGGTGCTCAGCACTGGTAGCTGGTCCTCGCCCCACATGGGTCGTCTCAAGGACACTGGGCATCCGTAAGAAGGGTCTGCGTTCTCTACTGGCCTTTGAAGGGGCGTGAGTGTTGGGATTACATTTTACATACCTCCTGAGCTGGTGGCTCCAGCTCTCCATGGAGAGCTCCCCACCTGTCTCCCACCCCTGATTTGGAAGCAGCGACAACAGCAGGGTCTTTGTTCATCCGAGGCCCCAGCAGACACCCTAGCAAGGGCAGCGCGGGCCAGAGTCGTCCAGCACGGGCCACAGTCATCCAGCACGCCTGGGCTGTAAATCTGGCTCTTCCACTTAGCAGGAGTGGGGTGACCCTGGGCAAGTCACTGGTCCTCTCTGAGCCTTGGTGTTCTCACCCGGAGAATGGAGTCTGTCTGCCGATGCAGTGGTGAGGTGAAACACTCAGCAGCACCCGGCCCCTTCTGCGCAGGATGGAGGAACCCCCGCCCCCAGCCTCCACCTGAACGGCCAGGAGTTGTGGGGTCATATCTCCCCAGGGGTTGAGGGAGGTGAGGCTGAGGGAGAAAGGGCACCAACGTGGCTTAACAATTATCCCCATCTCCGGGAATAATTCACCAAGTGGAGGGGGCCGAGCTCTGGGCACCCTCAGGAATCTAGGAGATGTCAGCCAGGCGACAGCAGAGATGAGATGCGGCGGTGTCCGCTTACACCTGAAGGCTGGATGTCATCTGCTCCAGGAGTTTGATTCTGCAGAAAAGATATTCCTTCACAAATGCTGATAACAGTGCTTTTTATGTACTGAGCATGTCACCTACACTGATTCACTGAATCCTCCTAACAGTCTTAGGGGATTATTATGCTCCCTATTTCACACGCAAGGAAACAAAGACATGGAGTAAACTCAGGCAGCCCATGTCACCCGGCTAAGAAGTAGGCAAACTCAGACTTAAGCTTGGCAGAAGGGCTATAGCATGTATGTATGTCCTTAACTGCAGCACGATGCCCCTCTCCAGTTCTCAGTGGGGTGTTCCTTAGGAATTCAAGGTCGGATTCGGGGTATCCATGGAAACCCGTGTATGTATGACTGTGTGGTGTGCATTTGCACGCATTTTTTCTGGAGAGATGGTCCATGGCGTTTATCATCTCCAAGAGGTCTGTCTATCCTTGATGGAAGATCTGGTTACACAAAGATGGTTCGGCTACTGAAATTTAAAAAAAAAATTGCAAACAACCGGAACAGTTGAACTGCTGCCTTTTACAGTTAGGGATACTGAGGCCCAGGGGGAACTTGAAGAGAGGAAAAGGAACTCGCCCAAGGTCACAGATGAGTTAGTGGCAGCAGCAGCACTAGCACCCAAGGACCCCAAGCACCCCATCCAAGCTCTTTGCCGCCTGTCTCTTATCCCCCTTCTCAGACTTATATAGATGCAATAGTTTTGCCTCTGAGACAGGTGGTATTTGGAAGATTCCCAGAACCTTGCCATGACCCTCCCAGGAGGACAAATGGGCCACTGTCCTTGGTGCATGTCTTCCAATTCCCTGGGAGAGTTTGCAAGGCCTCTGGATACGACCTGAGCAGGTTCTGAGCAGATGCTGGGGGTGTATGTGCCCAGTGAGTCAGGGTCTGTAAGGTTCAGATGCATCCTAGGGGGTGGTCAAGTTTTCATTACTTCCCAGAAAAAACTGGGCCTAGCAGTCTCCACCATGGACTGGCAGACCCTCACTAATGACTCTGGTAAGTCATTGTCACAACCATCCCTAAGCAATAAGTGCAAAACAGGAGTTCCAAATGCCAAGGGACTTGCCCAAGGTCATTGAGGGAGTGGGAACAGCACCCGGGTCTGGATAAGGCTGAAGCCCTGAGGGGGAGATCCCCACAATGCTCATATTGGTTTCTGTACCTAAGCCCCCAGGAGAGCAGGGCCCCTCCTGAGTCCTCACGCTTGTCTCCTCTGGTGCAGACACATCCCCGTCAGAAGGTGCCAACCTCAACGCCCCCAACAGCCTGGGTGTCAGCGCCCTGTGTGCCATCTGCGGGGACCGGGCCACTGGGAAACACTACGGTGCCTCGAGCTGTGACGGCTGCAAGGGCTTCTTCCGGAGGAGCGTGCGAAAGAACCACATGTACTCCTGCAGGTGAGGAGCCCCTGCTTAGAGCCTTGATTTCTCTAGCTGGGAAATGGGTACGCTTGGGCTAATGATGTTCCCCAGAGTCTGTCTGCTCCCTCACTTGGTCCCAGAGGCATCTGCCTTCTGAGGCCTTTAAGCTTCCTCTGGTTTCTTAAGCCTCGGGGATCCAGATGGAAACATCCATTCTAGGAACCTCATTCACTGATCATAAAGCTACCAGCTGCCCTTTACTGAGCACTTACTGTATGTCAGACATACTGAGTCTTTGTATGTATTTAACTGGCCCTACAAGCCCATCGTTATTTTTCCTATTTAGCAAATGAGGATCCACGAGGCTTGGCATCAAGCCTCCTCTGAAGCCTCAGAGGATGGGGCCCATCTGCCAGCCTGGTGCTTTTCCTGGGGCAAATAGGGGATTGGCCTCAGGCCTTTCTACCTACCCCAAGGGCTTCCCAAGGCCTTGGGGATCCTTCCTTCGAAAGCACCTCCCATTCTGAGTGACAACAATAATAAAATACTAGCATTCAGTTATGAGGAGTTGCCATCCACAGATGCTGTGCCAAGTCCCATCCACATATTTTCTCATTTCCGCCTGTCGACACGCCTCTGACACGGTTGCTGTGATTCTTCCTGTTTTATAGATGAGGAAGCTGTGGCTTGGAGAGGGCCAGGAATCTGTCCAAGGTCATCCAGCTTGAATCAATGGCAGAGCCCCCATTGACACTCAGGGGTCTGCCCTTCCCCACCCGTGGGGCACTGCTTCTGCCTACAAGAGAGTCACTTAGGCCAACCACGTACTGGCTCTGAGCCATAACAAGAAGCCTGCCAGGGGCTCTGGACTTTCCTAGAACGTGGGAGAGAGAGCAGTGCCCCCGTCCTCAAGGGGCTAGAGTTCCCAGCTCAGTTCTACCATCAGGCTGAGTGATCCCGGGCTACGTGCCACCTCTCCAAGCCTCAGCAGGACAGGGGTGGATTCTTAGAGAGTTCACGAAAGAGGCCTTTCTCGTGGTTAGCATAACTCTCGTGATGGGGGCAGGGAGGCTGGGAGTCAAGGCGGGGATGGCCAGCGTTCTAGTTCAGCCCTGGGATGGGAGGGCTGTGCCTTCTGCATCCGACCATCCGAGCCCTCCCCAGGTTTAGTCGGCAGTGTGTGGTGGACAAAGACAAGAGGAACCAATGCCGCTACTGCAGGCTCAAGAAGTGCTTCCGGGCTGGCATGAAGAAGGAAGGTGAGCCTCCGTCCTCCGGCTTCCGCCCCGCTGCCCCACCCACACCCCTGGTCCCCCCCCCCCCACAGCCATTTACAACTGCGACCAGGCTTTATGACTCCGGTGACAGACCAGGCTTTATGACTCCGGTGACAGACCAGGCTTTATGACTCCGTGACAGGCCCGGGGGGTGAATGGCTAATGGCTGAGAGGAGGGAGGGCCTGGCAATCTGGCCACAGGGCAGGGCTGGGCTTGGTCTTGAGAAAGAGATAAGCGCTCACTCTGGGCTGCTCAGGTTCCCAGCCGTCACCACCCCTACCTGCGCCACGGCCACGGGCGCCCAGTTGGGCGTTTTCTCTTAATATACTGTTGCAAAGAGGAAGAGAGCGGAGAATGACATTACAAATGTCCATGTGCCTGCCACCTAGACTCAGCAAATGTGGGCCGTGCGGACGGGATGGGGGGTCTCTCTTCCTGAGCTTCCTGTCCCCGGGACAAGTGCCCCCCCCCACCCCGTTCCTTAGTCTTCACTCTTGAGTATCAGGTGACCCAAAGTTTTCATGTTCTGCGGGGCGGGAACCAGGCGTCAGACTTGCCCTGGGTGGAGGTGGAGGGGAAGACCGGAGCACGTTTAGAGAGTCCTCTCCAGGCCTCTGGTAAGCGGCAGACGCCAGCCACTGGGCAGGGCTTCTCTACGAGTGACGTGGCGCCCTACGTGGCTGGCACTGTGGTCATTCTCCCTTTTCCTGGATGAGGGGACTGCGGCCCAGAATGGTTCGGCAGCTTGCCTGAGGCCCCACAGCTGCTCAGTGCAAGCCCTGAGGTTTGCCCCCGGTGCTTCAGACTAGAGCTGGGTGCTGTCTGGCGATACCCCCACGTTCCCTCCTTTATGACCTCCAGACCTCAGGGACGTTTACAACTTTTGCAGCCCGAGCTCAGGAAGCAAAAATCCTTTAACTACTCCATCTCCTTCTCCCCTCCGCTCACCTTCCCCAGCTCTGGCACCAGACCCTCACTCCTCGCCCACCAGCCCGGCCCTTGGTCTAGTCCTGTACACACACACCACCGAAGGACAGGAACCAGGACCAGCTGCCCGAGCCAACTGTGAAGGAGGGGCACTGCCCCCAATCTCTGCCTCAGAGCCCCTATTCCCCCTGTCCTCTCCCTAGGAAGTGGGTCTGTGTGTCGTCCCTGCAGGGCCTTGCTTTGAGCTCATGAGTCCTGTTGGGGACTTGGGCCTGCTGACCCCTATGGGGCCCTGGGTGGGCTCCAAGGCCCCCTCCTGCTGCCAACTCCACAATGATAGCGCCCAGATCTTGGGTGGGCGGGGGGCAGGGTCTCAGGTCGGGGGGGGGCTTTTTCAAAGGGCAGTGCCCCCCTCCCGGCTCCCTAGTTTTCAGTGGGGTTGACACCCTCTCCTTCAAGCCGGGTACCACCTTGTGGAATGAGGAATGTGAGAACTGGGACTATGACACACGCGTGAGCAGCAGGAAGCAAGGGAAAGACAGCGTACAATGATGGGGCCTCAGGACCTGTGGTTCTCACAGCCAGGGGTTTTGTCCCCAGAGCCTAAGGTGTCAGGTTCCAGAGCATGAAGCTCTCGAGGTAAAATTTCAGGCCTTGTGGCAGGCAGGTGGGAAAAGGATTGGCAGCCTTCCTCGGTTGTACGGGGCCTGGTGCCTACACGTGGTCAGTCTTTATATATGTCTCTTGCTAAACATCCAGAGTCATTGACACGGGTGTCACTTTGGAGACATTTCTTCTGGACTCCGGTTTTCCCGTCTGTAAAATGAGGAGGTGATAATGATGCCTTCCAGCTCTGGGAGTCCAGCGACCCACTCACTGATCTACCAGTCCCCCTGGGGGCATGTGTCTTTGTTCCCTGGTCCTCCACCTGAGCTGCCAAGGAGGCTGCAGCCCCGTATCCTGGCTCCTGGAAGGGGAGGGAGAGCCCCAGGCCATTCTGCTTTAGCGTGGCCTCGAAAATAGGCTGAGCTTCTTGGCTCAGGGAAGGAGGCTTTAGGCCAGGAGGATGGGAGCATTGGCTGATGACACGTGAGTGTGAGCTGGTCAGTGTTGGTGCTGATTTGCATGCCTCAGTCAACCAGAAGATCGTGGCACCTGCAGTTGCGTGATGGCTTCGAGAATAGGTCTGGGGGGCATGGTGTTCAGTCGTCACGGTGGTCAGGCTCTGGGAAGACAGAGTATTACCAGTTCTACCAAAGTCTTGTAGTCCCGACACCCGTCGTCAGCCTGGTGGGAAGTCCCCAAAGCCGAGAGAGATTCTCGGGGGAAGCCTCCGTGCTCAGGAGAGCTGGGACAAGTTTTCATTTCTCTTCTCTGATAGCTTAGGGTCCAGGAATTGAAACCCAGAAGTGGTCCCTGACCACAGGAAGGCCTGTGCTGCCAGCAGGATTTATGGGCTGGCCGGATGGAGGCAAGGTCACCCAATCCACCCCCTCCCTACTTTACAGATGGGGAAATTCAAGCCAGATAGGCGACATGATCGGGTGGAGTCAGGCTCCCCTGAGCTGGGCACACACCAAGCTCCCTGGACTGAAACTGGGAGGGCTCAGCCTGGGGGCATCGTCTCTGGTCTAGATTCCTGAGACTTCCCCTTGACCACAGGGAAGGGCTCCAAATCCCATAGGCCTGTGAGCTTTGGCCAGAGGATATTCCATGGTGGCCAGAAGTGGGTTCCCTGAAGGGACAAAGACTCTGGGGAGAAAGCTGGGAGTCAGTGGGCCCAACAGCAGGTCTCGATTCTGTCCTATAACCTGAGACAACACCTACCTGGGGCTCGGTTGGCAGACCCAGGACGAATGCTCAGCCCCTGGATGGAAGCCCACCCAGGAAGCCGGGCTGGGGGTGCAGCAGGAACAGGCTGGCCATGGGCCAGGGGCACTCTGATGGGCCCTTCCTCAGAACCCCGGCCCCCCCCCATGGGCCCCGTCCAGGGGTTCTCTGGGAAGACAGGCTCATCCTCCTCTCCGCCTCTGGCCGGGTCAGTTAATATTCAATAGAAGTTACATTAGGTCCCCGACCCTGCTAATACTGAGCAAACATTTGGAAAACATCATTCCGTGACTGAGCTCGCGCTGGGCACTGATAACACCGGCTAACCTTGGGGAGCCCAATCCGCAGCTGCTGACAGCAGCCCTTTTATTGGGCCCGCCTCCCCTCGGCGCCCTGGTGGGTGCGGGCGCTGGCGGCTGGGAGGGGTGTCGCGGGCAGGGCTGCCACGTGTGCAGGGGAGCGGCCCTGGGGCTGGCCCTGGCCGGGGCGGTGGGTGTCAGGAGAGATTTCCGACCTGGGGACCGCTGTCCTAGCCCACTCACGCTGGGGCTCGGTTTACACTGTCTGCCTTTCATTCTCTGATTTCAATGATGTGTGAAATCAAGAGAAAGTTGAATGGCTGCAGGGGACGTTCCACTGAGAAATAGGGCCCACCTAGGAACCAGAGCTTCTTTCGCTCACTCAACAGACATTTTCTGAGCACTTGTTGTGCGCCAAGCTCTGTGCTAGTCGCTGGGGCTGCAGCAGTGAATAGGAACGGAGTTCTAGCTTTCTGGAGCTTTCCCTCCCATCGAGAGACAGAGAGTAAAGGAATGAACAAGAGATTCTACAATAAGGGCCCCCGAAGAGAAGGAAAGCAGGAGATATAAAGTGCAGAGCCTGAGGGAGGGAATGCCGCATCGGACAGGGTGGTCAGAGTGGGTGTCTCCGAGAAGGTGACGTTGGCACGGAGCCAGGCGCCAAGCGAAGAAGCAGCTAAGCTGTGGGGGAAGCAGAATTCCAGGCAGGGGGGCAGCGGCAGCTTGGCGGGCAGAGTGGGATCCTAGACGAAGGGGTTCGCTCCGCGTGAGATGGGGAGTCACTGGTTTTGAGCAGTGGGGGGATGTGACCAGGTTCAGTTGTAGCAGATCGCTTTGTCTTCGGAGAGGTGCCCGGACAGTCAGGGCGAGGCCAGAAGCAAAGAGACCAGCGAGGAGAGCCTGAGCTGCTCCTGGGAAGAGGCAGCAGGGCCCAGCCCGGAGCCGGGCGTTCCGGACAGCACGTGGGCATGAGCAGAGGTGGTCTGAGAAAGAGAGATGGACAAGCTTATAGATGGGAAACTGAGGCCCTGAGAGAGGATGTGATTCGTACCAGCACAGAGAGAGTGAGTGGCAAGTTTCAGACAGGCACCAGGTCTCCTGCCAGCTTCAACAAAGCCTCATTCCACAGTGAGGCCTCTTGGACTCCAGGGGACGGGGCCAGGGCCGCAGAAGGTCCGTCTTCTATCTTAGGCCAGGGCTGACACGGATGGGGAGGCGCAGGGAGGTGTGGGGCCCTAGTAGGGAGGCCCTAGTGGAGGCCCGGGGCTCTGAGTTCCTGGAGGAGAGCCCAGCGATGGGGCAGGAGGGCGCCGGGGCTCTTTCGTGCTGTCTCTGAGAGGGAGGGTTAGCCTCCTGCTGATGGATGAGACTGTCGGGGCAGGGGGGCCTCCAGATCCCCTTTTCCAGGCCTTCTGTCTCGGTGTTCAGGAATGCCTGGGCCATCTCCATGTCACCCAGGGCCATTCATTTTCCTTGTTTTACACACTTTCATCTGGAACAAAAGGGACCCTTTTCCAAAACAGAGCTTAAAAATCTGTCATCTAGATAGATCTCTTCTTCAATACTCAAGACCCACCTTAAACCCTCTGCCAAGGCGTCACTATGTTGCATCCCTACAGGGACCAGGGGATCACTCCCACCACACCCCATTGTATTGGGGGGCCTTTCTGGTGCTTCGAAGGTTCTTCCACACGCTGGGTTGGAATCCATCTCCCCTCATTCCCGCATGCTGATCCAGGCTCTGCCCCCTGGATGGCCCCTCCTCCCACCTCCAACCGTGTTTCCTTTACTCCAGGTCAGCCCTGCAGTATCTCCTTATGGGTCAGACTCTCTCCCCTCATACCTCATCTGCTCCTCAGCAGTCAGGGGACCACCCTCCCCTCCGCCCCATCCCTGTCCCCCCATCCTCACCTCTCTCTGCCTCCTCACAGCTGTGCAAAATGAGCGGGACCGGATCAGCACTCGCCGGTCAAGCTATGAGGACAGCAGCCTGCCCTCCATCAGCGCATTGCTGCAGGCCGAGGTCCTGTCCCAGCAGGTATCGGGATGAGCCTCTACCACCTGGTGGTCCCACACACCAAAGAGGAGTCTCGCCTCCACCCCTGTCTTCCCCAGCCAGGCCCTGGGGCAACAGTCTGAAGGGCCCTGGGATATCCCAGAAGGGAAACTGAGCCAGTTTAGTAGCAAAGACAGAACTCGAGCCCAGGCCTGGCTCTCTGTGGCACTTTCTAGTTCATCCTTTTGCACACATTCTGCAGGCCAGGCAGAGTTGGCTTTCACTGAGGGCCTGAGATCAGTTTAGCCCTAAGAGAACAGATTAGTGGACAAGTAGACAGCTTGGCAAACGGGCTCAGCCCGTCCCTTGCTGTGTGACCTTGGGCAAGTCACAGCACCTCTCTGGGTTGTGGTTTTTTCACCTGTCAGATGAGAATGATGATTTTTTCCCCCCTGCTTCTCTTATAGGGCTGAGGGTTTCCTTGGGGTTCCAAGGAGCTGGCAGAGGAGGAAGTGGGGGACAGGCACCCAGTGGAGGCCCAGGGGGAGCCCTCCTTCCTCATATCTGCCTTCGTCAGCATCTTTTCTTCTCTTCATTTGCCCCCGAGCTTCCTCCTGAGCGTCCACAGTCCATCTCCCCTTTTCCCGAGAGGGAAACTATCTGTGGGGTGGGGGTGGGGGTGGGGGGCAGCGCTCTGTGCAGGGGGCAGAGACTGTAGGGAGGGCCTGGCCATCCCCAGCATTGTCCTTCACTTCCGCCAGATCACCTCCCCTGTCTCCGGGATCAACGGAGACATTCGGGCGAAGAAGATCGCCAGCATCGCAGACGTGTGCGAGTCCATGAAGGAGCAGCTGCTGGTGCTCGTTGAGTGGGCCAAGTACATTCCTGCTTTCTGCGAGCTCCCTCTGGATGACCAGGTGAGAGCAGACACTGTGGGCAGTGGGGACGCTGGGCAGGTGGGTCCTGCTGGCCCACCTGGGATATAGCCTTGGATTAGTTTGATTCTGTTTAACAGAACACACGTGGTGCTCATGTATGCCCAGAGCTGTTTAAATCACCATACAAATCTTAACTCATCTAATCCATCCAGTGGCCCTATGAGTTAGGTACTGTTATCATTCCCATTTTATAGGTGATGCAATTGGGGCACAGAGAGGTTAAGTAACTTGCTCAAGGTCACACAGCTAGTATCCAGCACAGCTGGGATTAGAACACTGTGCATGCAAGTGTACTTTGGTAGGCAAGCTCCAAAGTCCAGGCTCCTAGCCTCCACACTCCTGCACCAGACAGCTCTCCTGCGGGCATGTGGACAGGGCCCCAGGGCCAGGGATTATGAGAGTTGAGCTAAAGCCCTGGCTCTGAGACTGGTGCTCTGTGTGATCTTGGACAAATTGCTTCCTCTCTCTGAGTCTCAGTTTTCTTATCTGTAAAGTGGGAATTATAATATCTGTTTCAGAAGAAAATGAAGACATTACCATTTAAAATGCATAAATCATGTAATGCAGCATCTACATCATGGCCCAGGCCACAGCTGGCTTCCCTAAATGTCACTTTCATTCTTGTATCCCACCAAGATGGTTTAACTCAGCGTTTTATTTCCCAAAGTACCTTCTTTGGAATACCAAAACTGTCCTGGGGCTGCTGGGGGAGGGAAGAGGCTAGTGCAGTGAGATGAGGGTGAGTGTGGCGGGGGGGGGCACGCACATCTGAGGACAGATGAGTTTCTGAGATACTGCAAATGATCGCTCCTGACCAGGCACCTCTAGGCCTCTCTTGTCTGGGAAAGGGTTGTTGGACTGGGTCACCTTCTCAGCTCGGAGGGAGCTTGGACAGTGCCCCAGACATCAGCTCCTGGTGCATTTGCTTCTCTGTTTTGCACGTTTGCACAGCACACTGGCGACATCTGTTAGTCTGTGAGGGTTTCTGAGAAGTCCTTCAGGCAAGGAAGGCACTGAACTTTGTGGGACCCAGGGCTTCTCAAACTCCCTTAAGCCCCAGACTCTCTTGGAACACCTGTTAGTATCCTATGGTGGGACACACTGTGGAAACACTGGTTTGGCTGGTCCTCACCCTCACACTGGGGCCTGGATCAGATGCTCTGTCTCATGGATCCCTCCCTGCTTTGGCAGGGACGACAGGCCAGGGATCTCGGCCAAGCTGCCCCTGCCTTTTCCCCTGCTCCTTCTGTGCTGGCCCTGGTCCCCTCTGCTGGAGAATCTGTATTAATGTTTAATCCCTTCTGTTCCTTCCCAGGGGCTCAGCAGGGCAATAAGATACCCCCAAGCTGAGCAATTGTTAACCTCAATTTCCCACCCAAACCTCCCTGGCTGGGGCTCAGAGCATTCTTAGAGAGCAGTGACGGGTGGCCAGCAACATGGGACAATCATTAACACCCCCACCCTGCCTGCCCACCCCCAGAATAGCTTCCGTGTCAGGAGGGTTCCCAGCTCCCCATTCATGGTGTATAAGGAGCCCATCTTGCCCAAGAGAGTTGGGACACATCTGGGAGAACTGGGGGGCACTGTCCTCCAAAGGACACCCCAAATCTGTCGGTATTGCCCCAGGAACCACTTTCCAAGTTTGTTCACTTCTTGATTTGTTTTGGACATCAATCCATTGAAACCTAGGAGGCTGGATAGCATCGAATAAAGGGGCTGAGGTCTAGAGAGGGAAAGGGATCTGCCCCAGGTTGCAGAGCAAGACAGCCACAGGGCTGGGATTTGCTTCCAGGGCTTCTGCCCCTGGGTTTGAGAGCCACCGGGGTCAGTGACAAAAGCCCTCCACAGTGCCTGGTGAATGGGAAGTGCTCAGTAATAAGCATCCTTGGCCTCCCTTGTCCTGGTCATGGAGAGTGGCCTCTCGCCTGCAAGGCTATTTGCCATTCCCCTCTTTCTTGTCATACTTACAAGATGTAACCCTGGGAGGACAGAGGAAGAAGGGCAGGTGGCTGCCAGATCTGGAGAGGGAGTTATCGAGTTTGCCCATTCATTCATTCATTCATTCATTCACCCATTCCTTCCTTTCTTCATTCAAATGAGTATTTATTGAATGTTTACTGTGCCTTCCATGCCCTAGACAATGCCATCTCCTTAGAGTGACTTTCTCTGACCTCCCCATCTAATGTAGCCCCTCTTGTCCCATCGCTCTTTATCACGTGACTCTCACCCCCTCCCTCCCTCTCATCCTTCCTTCCTACGAAGTGCCTGTCACTTAGTAGGCACTTAACATTTGATGACTGAAAGAATGAACAATCCAATGAATGAATGAACAAAAGCATTTTTACTTCCTAGATTAGCCTGCTAAAAAAGCTCCCAAATTCCCCAACCCAGCCTGGCAGACAAGATCCTTGAGGCTACCAGCCAGCTCCTACTTTCACCAGCTGCTATGTTGCCGTCCTTTGGGCCTGCTGCAAGCCCCAAAGTCGATGGTTCGGAAAGGACAGACAACGTCCTTCTGGCTGGGTCCCTGCCTCAGACTTCAGGCTGCCAAAGCTGCTTTGTCTCTCGGCAGGGAAGGAATATGTCAAGCTCATCCCCTGCCAAGGCCAGCACTCACACTTGGCCTTGGGAACCAACATCCATGTCCAACCTCTTGGAACTCACTCTCAGAACCTAGAATATTATAATGTCGAGTGAACAGGTGTCCTGGAGATCTTCCAGAGCAGTGATTTCCCCAAACACAACTGCACATCAGAACTGGCTGGGGAGCTTGTTAAATGCAGATCCTTGGTCCCCCCGCCCCCGACCCCGCACATACAGCCTCAGAGTCTCTGGGAGTAGGGCCTCAGAATCTGCATTTTATAAAGTACTCTTCATAATCTTCTGCAGCTGGCCTATAAGTAGGAATTCAGGACCCACAGTTTTAGAACTTTCTGGCTCATAGACCCTCTTGAGAGTCTGATGAAAGGCATTGAACCTCTGCTGAAAACACACACACACACACACACACATACACACACACACACACACACACTGAGAATGGTAAGTTTCATCAGGCACAGAAATGAGGCCCAGAGGGAAGAGGCAGCTTAGCTTGCCCAAGGACGCAGCGGTTCAACGATAAAGTCAGCATTTGGCCTCCCAGCTCTGAGTGCACGTTCTTTCCCCTTCCAGGTTCCTGCTAAATCTTTTCCAGGTTTTATCGGTTATGGGAGGAAGCAGCAGTTTTCTGATGCCCATTTTATAGTTCAGGCGGGTAAAGGCAAGGGAAGCATTAAGCTGACTTGCCCAGGGTCATTGAGTTGGCTAAGAGCACCTTCCCAGGGGGTACAGACACCTTCCCAGGGGTGCAGCTGCCAGACACCATCCCTTCTCTCTTCCAGGTGGCCCTGCTCAGAGCCCATGCCGGTGAACACCTGCTGCTTGGAGCTACCAAGCGGTCCATGGTGTTCAAGGACGTTCTGCTTCTAGGTAAGGAGGCTGCCTGCCCCAGCCAGGGCTCTGCGGAGGGCAGGCCCGGGGTGGAATGCACCCAGGCACAGGAGAGTTCCACGGTGGCATGCAGGGGCAAGGGAGAAAGATCAAGAATGTCCTTTTCCCAGTGTTCCCAACTGGATCCTCCACTCAGATGCAAGGAAATGTGGACGCAAGGAATGGAAGTTCTCCAGCATTAAAGTTAGAGCACAGTTGGGGTTATCCGTGGAATTGCTTGTGCGCTCTGATGTGCTTTCTGGATTGGGGGCAAGAGGCCGCCAGGAAGGGCACACCCCCCGGCCTATGTCACTTATGCTTCCATGGCGTGTTTATGTATTATTTTAAATGCTTATATAGATCACACTACAGGCCAGATACTGGTCTGAGTACTTTGCAAACATTACGCCTTTAATACAACAACCCTATGAGGTAAGTTCTATTATTTATCCCCATTTTACAGATGAAAAAATGGAGGCACAGAAAGTAATTTATCCAAATATATATGGTTAGTGAGTTGCAGAACTGGATTTCAACCCCAGGCAGTCTAGTTCTAGAATCTGGGCCCTTAACCTTGATGCACTGGTGCTTCCCAAGTGGCCCTTGAATGTCACTAGTCTTACGGGTCATATTGGAGAATGGAGCATGGGTGATATGAAAGGCTCCTAGAAAGCCAGGCTCCAGAGCCACTCCAATGACTTCAAACAACTCATTCCTTTCATCTGGGCCTCCACTTCCTCATCTGCAAAATGGGCATGACAATCTCCATGCGCCCTCTCCCGTGGGTCCCAGTGGCATTGCAACTGCAAAGGGCAAGGGCTGTCCAAAGCTGGGGAGAAGGGTACACCCAAGGTGGCGGCCTCATCCCCTTTCCTTCCCAACCCACCCAGGCAATGACTACATCGTCCCTCGGCACTGCCCAGAGCTGGCGGAGATGAGTCGGGTGTCCATGCGCATCCTCGATGAGCTGGTGCTGCCCTTCCAGGAGCTGCAGATCGATGACAACGAGTACGCCTGCCTCAAAGCCATCATCTTCTTTGACCCAGGTACAGCCCCCGCCCCCCACCCACCCCTGAGGCTCCAGGCCCTCCGTCAGACCTCCCTACTGGGCTATGTACCCTGCAGTCACAGACAGCCTCATTCTCAGTACAACAATTGGCCGAGGCTGTTTGCATGAGCTATTTAACAGATGAAGAAGACCCAGGTTCAGAGGGATGATGTGACTTGACAAGACCCACAGACTCCAGAGGCTTCGTTCTGTTCTTTTCCCCCTTTCCCTTCTGTCCCCTCCTCCCTCCTTCCTCTCCTGACCTCCTATCGTCCTTCTTTTCTTTCCTTTCATCTTTTCTTCTTTCCCTCAAAAATTTTTTATCAAAACAATGTCTGCACATACTTAAAATGTACCCCACTTTCCGTGCTAAAGCCTACTTCCCCGGGGGAGCCATTTCTGAGTCTTTTAACGGTTTCTTCTGGCTCTAAATAAAATGCTAAGCCATCTCTTTCTTGATTTAGCTGTTTTCGATCACATTTTTCCTCCTGCCCTTGGTGAGGGTTTCACTTTTCTCTCTCACCACTCCCATCTTTTCTCTCCCATCTTCTTCCTGAATTTTCACTGCGATTTTAGTGTCTCCACTGATTGTCTTTATATGCTGTCACCTCTCCTCTCCCCATTCCATCTACTGACTTTCCACCTGCATTGTTAAAGAATGGCTTTGTAGCTATGTCTTTGTGCAAAGCCTGACTTCATTTCACAATATCAAGATGCTGGACTCCAGAGCCTTGCTTGCTTCCTTCCCACCTTACACGTTAGAGGGGACCTACTGCGTGCCAGGCGCTGCCCTTGGTGCTAGGCTCCACCTACGTGGAGATCACCCCTGGTAATAACAGTAATGAAGAGGGAGATGACCATAGTTTATGGAACACTCACTAAGACACCATTCTAAATACTTTATGTGGATTATGTCACTTATTACTTACAACGTGGTACCTTTGAGGTAGGAGTGGTTACTATCCCCATTTTGCAGGTAGGAGAACTGAGGCACAGGGAGATTGATTAATTTGCCCAAGGTCACACAACCAGGAAATGGCAAGGCCTGGATTTGAACTACAGACTCTCTAGGTCTCAAGCCTATATTCTTGCCTACCACACACCCCATTTCTTGAAGAGTAAGATTTCTGGTTCTAGTTTCCTTGAGAGCCTGACCCAGGCTGTATCCCCTACAGTGCTCAGCATGGAGCTGGACAGATAGTAATTGCTCAATAAAATGGGGAGAATTATTGATGCTGAGTCAGGATCAGCAACCTGGCTCGGAGGGGCAGGTGACCTAGTATAGGGCTTGACATGTAGGTGATGCTCCATAAATGTTTGTTGACTGAATGAAGTCATGCACAAATGTGGCTTGGTGGAGCAAGCCCTGGACTGGAAGTGTGGGTGAAATTCTCTTTCTGCCACTTACTTTGTCCATGAAAGAGGAAATAATGCATGACCTCTATGAAGGTTGAGTTTAACTATTGGACAATCACTTGAATCCCCTTCTAGGTTAAGGATCTAGAATTTATTCCTTGATTTTTTTTTCATTCATTCATCCTTCCATTCATCTAACCATCCCTTCATCTAGTTATCTATTCAACAAATATTGACCATGCGTGATGCTAGGTAGTGGGTTTAAAGTGACAAACAAGACATGCCTGCCCGTCCAGAGCTCATAATCTAGTGGAAGAGACAGTTACGTGCTCTGTGGCCGGTAGTGACAGAAGAACCACAGGAATCTGGGGCATGATGGACACTCATAAAGCAGGCTTGGGAGGGTGGAACAGAGAAGGCTTCCTGGAGGAGGTGAAACCTAAGCTGAGACCCCAAGATGACACAGGCAAGGGAGGAGGGAAGCGGGGAGACTCTTCTAAGAGAAGCAACATATGCTGATGTCTGGTCAGTGGGACCTCAACTGTGATCAGGAGCCCCAAGTCCCCATTATGGATCTGCCAACCGCTAGATGCATGACCTGGGCCAAGTCCTTTCCCTGCTCCCTGCCTCATTTTCCCCATGTGTAATGAGAAGGTTGCTAGGTGCCCTCATGGGTATGTTCCTGAAGTCCTGCCCACCCACCCCCTTCCACCCCCCATCTCCCAGTTCTGCATCTCAGGAAATATGACAGAAATGCTTCTGCCTGCATCCAGGAAGCTATAAATGTGTTAGTGTACCCTGGTTCTTGAGGACCCCGAATCCTGGTCCCAGCACTGCTAAGGACTCCGCAAGTGACCTTGGGCCACTAGGTCCCCTGTCAGGGCCTCAGGAGTCAGGAGAGATCTGGGTCCTGGCTCCCCAGATGCTCCAGCCGGGCCCTCGCCCATGCCCTCCCATTGCAGATGCCAAGGGGCTGAGCGACCCGGGCAAGATCAAGCGGCTGCGCTCCCAGGTGCAGGTGAGCCTGGAGGACTACATCAATGACCGCCAGTACGACTCCCGCGGCCGCTTCGGTGAGCTTCTGCTCCTGCTGCCCACCCTGCAGAGCATCACCTGGCAGATGATCGAGCAGATCCAGTTCATCAAGCTCTTCGGCATGGCCAAGATCGACAACCTGCTGCAGGAGATGCTGCTGGGAGGTCCGTGCCAGGCCCAGGAGGGGCTGAGAGGTGGGCGGGGCTCCCTGGCAAGAGATAAGCCTCACACCTAGGCTCACCTCTCAGCTCCACCACCTCCTCCTTCTGTGGCTTTGCCCAGATCCCTTAACCTACCTGAGCCTCAGTTTCTTCATCAAGAATGGGGACTATGGTCCATTTATTCGGGCACTGAGAGCCTAGTGTGTGTCCGTCACTGTTCTAAGTGCTGGGGATGCAGCAGAGAACAAGAGCTCTGCCCTCCCAGAGGTTTCATAGGAGTGCGCGTGCACGTGTGCATAAGGGCATGTGGGAACTGACAGTAACCAAGTATACAATAAAGGGGATAACTACATTTTTGAAGTCAGCAAGTATTACGATAGAGCGTAACTGAAAAGGGGCCTATTTTAATAGGTTGGCCAACAGAGACAGCCTCTCTGAAGTGGGGACCTTTGTGCTAAGACCCAACGGATGAAAGAAAATAGAACATTTAAAAGCCAAGAGAAAAACATTCCAGCCAGAAATAACTCATGCAAAAGCCCTGAGGCAGGGGAGGTTTGTGTGTTCGAGAAAGAAGAATAAGGTCGTGAGATGGTGGGGGAGGGGGTGTTGCATGAGATGAAGATGGTTATGGGCAGACACCAAATCATGAGCGTACAGTCGTGTAGGCCACGGTCAGAAATTTGGATTTTATTTTCATTGCTACTTCTGTAAAAAGAGTGAAAATCAGACTACCGTTTTTAACAAACTACTCTGAATGTTAGGTAGAAAGTGAGTTTCAGAGGGGTGCAGAGAGGCAGGGAGAATGTTACTGTCACCACGCGGGGGTAGGACGGTGGAGGATGGGGTGAAGGCATGATGGGATAAACTGGATCATCTGCGAGGAGGAAGAACACGCAGGATTTGCTGGTTGATCGCATGTGGGGGAGGGGGGACGGGAAGGGTCAAGGATGAAACCTACATCTTTCCTTTGAGTGACAGGACTTACTGAGTTGAGGAAGATGGAGGGAAAACAGGTAGAGGCTGAGATGATGGTAACCATGGAGACGAACCAAGAGACCATTTAGACTTTGGCAAACCTCGAGAGGACTGTAGACATCCAGCGGGGAGTTATCAGGAGGACAAGTTCAAAGCTCAGGATGGAAGGCAGCCCCGTGGTACTCCAGCAATTAGGGGCCATGGTGATAGATATTAAGAAGTGGGGGTCAGGGAATTGACAGCCACGGTGGGATGAGAGAATTTTTGCAGCGGTAGCACTCAATGAAGTGGGCTGGAAGGATAGGAGTCAGGATCTAAGTGAATTCAGGACTTGGGAGGTGACGCGGTCTCTGGCGATGGTATGGCCAACGGCCACCTCAGCAGATATTTGGGACTGGATAATCTTTTTTTGTGGGGGCTGTTGTGTATACTGTTTAGCCACATCCCTGGCCTCTACCCCTGAGATACCAGCAGCACCCCGGTAGGAGCGACAGCCAAAAATGTCTGCAGATACTGTCAAATGTCCCCTGAGGGCCCCAAATCTCCCCCAGTTGAGAACTACTAACTCATTTTCACTTTGACCCTGTGAATTATGAATCAAGTGTCATTGAGATCAAGATCAGGACAGGGGTGTCTGGCTGGCTCAGTCAGAAGAGCATGCAAATCTTGATCTCAGGGTCGTGAGTTCGAGCCCCATTTTGGGTGTAGAGATTACTTAAAAGTAAAATCTTAAAAAAAAAGGATCAGGATGGAGCTTCTGCTCTGTTGCCAGATAAACTTGGGTAAAATAATTAATCTCTCTGGGCCCTGTAATCTCATCTGTAGAATGGGACAATAATAATAGCCACCTTATAGGACTCAAGTTGAGAGGATTCAGTTATTTCAAACATGAAAAGTGCTGTAAAACAGTATCTGGCACATAATAGATGCTCAATATTGATAGCTATCATCGAAACTTTAGAGGCCTCTTGCAAGCCCTAAAAATCCCATCATGGCACACCATTGACCACAGCCATGACCAAACTATATCTTATATGGTATTATTCTGACACAGTTTTTAAAGCAGTTACTGTGTTCTAGACACTTTGCTAGGCCCTCAAAGAGAAGAAAAATATATCTGTAATTGTAATGCTCATGGACAGAAAAGTAGATGTTCCCAAAAGATGGGTTACAGATAAATTACTACGGGAATTCCAAGGAATGAGAGGTTTATTTCCTACTGGAGTATGGAGAATCAGAAAAGGCTTCCCAAAGGTGGAATTATCTGAGCTGGAATTTGGACTGGTGGACATGGGGGTGTGGAGGAAGCATCTTTCATGGAAGGAACATGGGCAAAAGGAGAGATAGGGAAGTACAGGGAACCCTCAGGTACTATCAGTAGGTTAGTTTGGCTGAAGCGGAGGCATGGGGGGAACAAGGCTAAAGGTGAGTTGGCACCAAATGGAAGGACTTGCATGCCATGGAGCTTTGAGAGCCATTGATTAAATCATTACATTCATATTCAACCAATACACTACTCATTATAATATTTAGATCTCACAGCTTCCTTACACGCTCCTTCTTTCTTTTAACTTTTGTTCTCTTGGTTTGTTGGGTCCTCTCAAGACCCTCATGGAACCTATGGAGAGGAATGCTAAGCCCCAGTTTACTAACCCAGAAATCGGTAGCCAACAGGCACCGTCAATATCGGACAAACAGGTTGACTGGCCACACTTGAGGAAGAGGTGCCTCAAGGCCCATGGTCTTTATCAGACTCTCCAACCTGACTGAGTCTCTCTCTACCTGCAGGGTCCTCCAGTGATGCACCTCATGCCCATCATCCCCTGCACCCACATCTGATGCAGGAACACATGCCATGGTCTTTATCAGACTCTCCAACCTGATTGAGTCTCTCTCTACCTGCAGGGTCCTCCAGTGATGCACCTCATGCCCATCATCCCCTGCACCCACATCTGATGCAGGAACACATGGGCACGAACGTCATTGTTGCCAACACGATGCCTTCTCATCTCAGCAATGGACAGATGTGTGAGTGGCCCCGACCCAGGGGGCAAGCAGGTGGGCAACTTGAGCTCTACTCAGCAAGGGATGAGGTTGGGACCTAAGAGGGGAGCCAGGATGGGTGGGTCTAGAAGATGGGAACTGGGATATAACAGTTCTCTGTGCTCCAGGGTATGGAATGAGGAGTGAGATTGTCCATTTGTTAAGGCTGTTTTTTCACTGAGGCCATTCATTCAGTGAGGTAATTAACAGCCTCTATGGAATGAAGCTATCCTTGGGATGAGGGATCCATTGGGTGAACATGTCCATTGGGATAAGAATTCCATTAGGTGATGTTGCCTATTAGGTAAAACTGTTCTTTGAAGTAAGACTGCCCAATTAGGTAAGACTATCCATTAGACAATTGGGTGAAACTACTCATTAGGTGGGGATGTCCGCCAGTCTAGATGGTCCTCTGAGGTGAAATCTCACAAGAGTGAGTTTGTCATTGGACGAAATTCTCCAAAAAGTAAGAGTATCATTGGGATGAGGTGGTCCATTAAAATGAGATTGTTCTTTGGGATACTTGTCCATCGAATAAGGATAAAGGTGAGTTGGCCAAGGGGGCCATGGTCAAAGTTGAGTTTCAAATACATGATGCTGTGAGGCCAATTAGTTTCCATTATTCATCTACCTAAATATCAGAGAAATGGTATTTTTGGCCAGACACTTGGGTCTCATCAATTGCTGCTCTTTCTCTCCAAGAAAGGACATTGCTGTCACATGTCCCACTGTCCTTGAAGAGAGTCAGAATTGGGCCCTGGTTTGGGAGAAGCAGCCTCGATCTCCATGTTAAATGGTGGAGGAGATGGAGGTTGGTAGGACCTGGGCAGAAGTCTCTGGCCACACCTGGCCCAGCCAAAGCCTTCCCAACCTCACCAGGCTTAGACTTCATGATCTGGGACTCAGAAGGTTTGAGCTGTAGGAGACCTTAGAGATTGTGTAGTTTAATTCTTTCATTTTATAGAAGAGGAAACTAAGTCAGAGAGGGGGAAGAACCTTCCCAAGACTCTGGTTACTCCCCAAAAGGTTGGAATTCTCAGCAGCCTCTGTCTGTCTCTCTGTCCTTGCAGCCACCCCTGAGACTCCACAGCCCTCACCGCCAGGTGGCTCGGGGTCTGAGCCCTACAAGCTCCTGCCGGGAGCGATTGCCACCATCGTCAAGCCCCCCTCTGCCATCCCCCAACCGACCATCACCAAGCAGGAAGTCATCTAGCAAGCGGCGGGGGGTCGGGGGCTCTGCTGGCCTCCCAGCCCCCTCAGAGAGCCCTGGTGGTCTCTTGTTCCCAGTGAAGGAAGCTGTGACAACAAGGCCAGTCTCAGGGCAGCAGTGGAAAGGGCAAGGGGACCAAGAACTTGGGCTGTGGGCCACATCCCATTGCTACCCTCCACCCCCTGCTCTGGATGACAGAGCTCTGAGTTGGGGAGACCCCAGATGGAAAATCCTCTGCTGCCTTGGACAACTCTTCTCTTGCTGAAGCCACTGCCCTCCCCTTCATCATACCTACCCCCAACTTCTTCAGCCCCAAAGGACAGCTGTCTGGAGACGACATGGGACCTTGCTTAATAGCTCCCTTCCCCTTCAGACTGGTACTTCTTCCTCCAAGTACTGTCCTAGTCCCCAGACACTGAGCTCTTCAAGGCTGGGTCAGATCGGGGCATCTGACCCCTCCCTGTTCTGCTGCCCCAACCTCCAACGCTTCTCTCCACCTGCCACTCTCACCTTCCTCAGCCATCCTAATTTCTCCACAGCCACCTCTCCAGGGGCTGAAGAAGACTTGCAAAAAGTCCCCCAGTCATTCCAGGAGCATTTTAAAAGACTAGCTGGGCTAGGCACAGTGTGGGACTGTTGAGAAGGAAGACACCATTCCACCTCTAACCCATGGCTCTTCCCTTCTTAGGGAATCGGGCAGGTACTTGGGGTGATGCTCCCCACAAACTGTCAACAACGAGAGGGCAACCCAAAGTGGACAATTGCAACAGGAACTTGGAGGGGCTGAAGTGGTCAGAAAAAGTTCGGGGAAAGGGGCAGACTCTGCATTAGGCCTTTAAGGAAGGGCTGGATTCCAGCCAGCGGAGCAGGTGAGAAGGACTTTCCAAGGAGGGGCAAACAGCCTGGACAAGGCCCCAGGTTGGAAGAAGGGCACAGGGGGGAGGTGATGGAAAGACCAGGCTGTTTGGAGCAGCATAGGAGTCTTGAATGCCAGGACTGAGGCACTGAGGTTTGGGAGTAGCTAAGGAGGTGCTCAGTGAGCCGGGAGGGAGCAGGGAGATCAGATGGGGGCTGGTGATGTGATCCAGGTGAGAGTGAGGAGACCTGGAGATGAAGATGGATGGGTGCGAGCTCAGCTCAGAAGGATGTCAGGGAGGAATTACCCCCGTCCTGGGCCTCTCTCAAACTCTGCCTCATTTCTGGCGCTGTGTTAAGGCACTTGACATGCATCATCTCATTGCATCTTCTCTATTACCCAGAGACTGTTGCAGAAGATGAAATTGAGGTCTAAGTGGTTAAGTGATTTTCCTAGAACTCACACAGCTAGTAAGTGGCTAAGTCAGGATTGGATCCCAGGTCTGCCTGGATCATAATAGGAGTTCTTAACCAGGGTGGCTGAGCATCTCTGAAAGGGCCCCTCTGTCCTCACTGTGAGCCAGTTGATGGACTTCCTGCCCCTGTCATCAGCCTCAGAAGCCAAAGTCTTATTCTTCCCAGGGGCCCTGCCCACACCCAGGACTAAGATTGGCTTGGAGTTATACTAATGTCCGGGTAGGGTCCAGCATCCTGTCTGCTAAAGAACAGGAGAATTCATAACTCTTGGACCCCTTTCCTCTCCTCACTCCCCAAGTCTGGAGGAGGGGCGTCAGGGGTCTGGTTCTTAGGAGATGGACCAATGTGGCCTGGCACTCCAAGAGTGGAATAGTTTGGGTGGGCCAGGGAGAGATGAGAAGGCCTGGGTTTGAGCACTGCTCTGAAACATTAAGCCCCAAAACGGAACAGCCAGCACATCATCCTTGGGAATTTTGGTGGCTTTGGGAAAATTCTGGAAAGTGCTACTAGCCATTGGGAACAAAAGAGATGTGTTGTGGGGCTGGAGCTGTGCTTAGGTAGGAGAGTGAACAGTTAGCCTGGCCACCTATCCCCACCCCAGGCTGACTGTTCTGAGTGGACGGAGGCAGGACCGCAGTGCCCCCAAATTCCACCATTAGTGATTGCTTTTTGTGGCAGAGGCATGGGGCGTTTGAGGGCAGTATGTCCAAGAGAAACCTCTACATCTCCCGTGGTCCCAGGAGCAGCCTGCCCGTGCCGCCAAGCTAAGTCCCCAGTCCCAGGAGAGACTGTCCCATGCTCAGAGCTCTCAAGCCTTCCCAGCCATCCCTCATTCTGAGTCCCCAGAAATCCCAGTCAGGGAACCCAGGCTCGTCTGGGGTAAGGTGGGGAAGCCAGAATCTTTCTGTCATTGTGGTCATTCCCACTCTTTGCTCCTCCAGCCCCCAGTGCTGCTCAGGCCTCGGTCATGGGAGCGAAGTTGAGATAAGAATTTTCCACAGGATGGAGTAAGCCAGCAGGGGCTTTTAACAGTAGCAATCTTCTGGGTCAGGGGCTCAGTCCTCAGCCCCAAATTAACCCTTCCAGGAGGAGAAATCCATTCCATTTTAATAATTTTATTGCAAGGCAGGAAGCCCAAAACAGAGCAGTTTACTTTTCTGATTCTGAGGATATGGCATTGGAAAATCTCTCTCTCTCTCTCTCTTTGCCACCTGAGTTCTGGTCCTAAAATATAAAATCTGGAGAACTAAACAAGGGTTGGGAGGGCAAGCATGGACCCTCCAGTTCCTCCCCTGAGATATCCTTTTCTCTGGGCAGCTCTCAGGAGCTTCCAGAATCCACATGACTCCCTGCAGCACGGACAGAGGAGAGGGTTGGAGGTGTATGCTCTTGGACTTTGTGTGATGACCAAGCCAATTACTTTTGCCAAATTGTTCTGTGATTTTCCCTGACTGGGATGAATTGTGAAATTCACACCAAGCGATTCTGCTTCCTGTGGGTGTGAATACCACCAGCTCCTGTGTGGACCCCTGAGCCCGTCACTGCCGCCCAATGGGGCAAAGAAGCAAAAAAACCATTTCTTACTCTTGTGTGTTTTAACAAAAGTTTATAAAGCAAAATAAATGGCACATATGTTTTCTAAGTCCTTGGATGGGTGTCCTTTCTTCCTTGTCAAGTGTTAGAAACAAGAATGAGAATAGCCAGATAGTCTTTTATGCTCTGCAAAATGCTTTTATATACACTATTGCTTTCTAATCTTGCATCAAGAGGTAAGCAAGTTAGACGTTATTATCTTTGTCCCCCTTCACCTTTTAGAGCTGAGAAAACCGAGGCTCACGGTAGAGGCAGAAGTGGGACTCTAAACCTGACCCCTGATTCCAAGCGCTCACTATGTAGAGAGAGTGAAAGTCAACCCTCCCTCTCGAAAGGGGAGAGATGTGGTTGGAGAGCGATGGAAAGATCTGGGAGGATGGCAACAGGGTCCAAGATGGAGCCCGATTTTGGGTCATTGCCAGGGACCTGGGCCAACGGCCGGCCATAGGGGATGAGGAGGCATGGGGACATTTCATAAAGGCAAGTGTTGTTTTAAAAAAGAATAAAGGCAAGGATGCACTCGAGAATTTCTAGCTAGGTCTGTTGCCACCTTGGTCCTTTCCCCCTGATAAACTAGGTAGGTGGGCTCGTGCTGTGGCCACCACACACCCCAAGCTCATATTCACTCAGGGGTATGCGCTAGAGAGCCAGTTGTTAGCTTCTCTTCCCAACTTCATGTTTGGCAGTGGGGTACTGATGGTGACAGTGGGGCAAGAGTGGGCGAGAGCTACAGACCAAGGCTTTGCCCCTGGGGAGCAAGTTGCTACATGTCACCAGCGCACCACGGCATTCAGTGATGGGGGGAGAGGGCTTGCTGGGAGGCTAGACTCCGGATGCCCAGGTGTGGGAACACCAGGGCGACCCTTTCAGCTTCCCCAAGGGAGGTGACAACGGTTCTGGCCTGGGAGTCACCGATCAGTGTAACTCCACTTCTCTGAGCCTCATCTGTAAACTGGGAATGGTGCCTTCCTCTGGGAGTGTTGTCAGGATTAAAATGAATGAGACCAGAGTATCTGTAAGAGCTTTTGGGTATGAGGTGCCCACCACCAGGGGCTCAGTGTGAACCCTCCATCCAGACCCTTTCTAATGAGAAGCTAATCATCAAGTTCTCCAGCCTCAAGGGCACCCGTTAACTGCCTGCAGATCCCCGAGGCCACTCCTGCTTCCCCCTGTCCCTTCCCTCCCCTCCTGAGCTCCAGGAAATATTTTGCCTTGCGTTGCAACACAAGCCTTGTCCATGCGGCTACCAGCATGGACGTGGGGGCTGGGGGCCAGAGGAGGCTACTGCAGTCCTAGACCCGGCTTAATAAATCCATATCAAAACCATAAACCCTGGGCTGCCATAAATCCCTCTGGCCTTGGCTCTTCCACCTCATCAGCCCTTTGCCCCAGTTTATCTCAGATCTCAGCGTGGGCGGCCAGAGCTTCCAGTTTGATTTCCATTTCAGTTGCAAAACAACATCAGCTTGGGTGACAAACAGCAGATCCCATCATCCCCAGGTTAGAGTGGATGAAACCAAGATTCAGAGAGGCGAAGGAACTTGTCCTAAGGCGCATAGCTAGGGAGCCATTGAGCCAGAACTTGAATCCATGCTGCTTCTACCAACCCCTGTAGCCTCACTGAGAACTGGGAACTACCCCTCCCCCACCTACAAAGGTGGCTTCCAAAGCCATGATGCTCAAAGCTTTTTATCCCATTATTCTAAATGGCACCCCATTGCTCAGAGTGGGGATGAGAAGTGGAGGTGATAGGCTGCATGAGGATCCATAGAGAATTCCATGCAGTGTGATTGACCCATCACCCCAAATTGGTGGGGATGCCCTACTTCCTCTTTCACAGAACCCAGATCACCTTTGATCTACATTTCTCGAATTGGAATGTCATATGTAAATTCCAAGATGTGATCTAAGAGACCAGAATCCCAGGATCCCAAACAGCTGTTTGATGATAGTGCAACTAAAAACCAAATCCTGATTCCAAGGACAACATTTGACTTCTTCCTCTTTGCCAGACTTTGCTGGACAGAATTTGATCCTCATGATAACCCCCTTGAGTTGGGCACCTTGTTGTTCTATTTTATAAATGAGGAAGGGACTTGCCCAAGGTCCGTAACTGATGTGACAGCTGAGATTCAAACTGCCACTTGTCTGACACCAGGGGCCGCCATGATCGAGGAGGATGTCGATGACTGGGTCACTGGATGGTGGGCACAGAAACAGTCAACGGGCAAAGCCTCATGCCAAAGAATCCTGGGGGTTATGATGAAGCAGTATCACAAGGTGTCTCCTTCTCGGACCTTACCATTTTCCTTTGTAGTGGGAAAAAACAAAGCAGTTGAATATTAAGAGCCAAAGGAGTGAAAGAGACAGGCAGTGAGATGGTAGTTTGAGGGGGTGATTGCTGTGGTCAGGAAAGGGATGGTGTGCTCTTGCAGGAGAAGGATTCAGGGGATAGGAAGGCAGAGAAAAGACAGAAGTGCACTCAAGTTTGAGGAGAGAGAGTGGAGCTAGAAGTCAGGGCAAGCAGCAGGAAGCGCAACCTGTGGGTGGGAGGAAGGACAGGGACCAGTTTCCCACCCCACAATCATTGCACACGCCACCTAATGTTGTCCCTGTGTATCCCTAAAATCACTCAGCATGCCACTGGGGTCCTCATCCCACACCTGGAAGCGTGCTATCGTGACTCATCCCCGCCAGGTGGTAAGGACCTCAAACGCTGGGCAAATGGAATTTCTTTTGGGGAAACAGGAAACCACTGGAGATTTGCAATCAGGGCAAGGCTGTGGCCAGATCTGTATATTTTTAGAAGATTTTATTTATTTATATATTTGAGAGAGAGAGAGCGGGGTGGGGGGGGGCGGGAGAGGAGGAGCAGAGGGAGAGGGACAAGCAGACTTTACCCCCAGTGCGGAGCCCAACGTGGGGCTCAGTCCCACAGCCCTGAGATCATGACCGGAGCAGAAATCAAGAGTTGGACGCTTAACCAACTGAGCCACCCAGGCACCCCCAAGATGTGTATTTTTAAAGGATCATTCTGGCAGCTTCATGGAGGACACTCTGGAGGAGGTGCAAATGTGAGCAGGGAGAGCGGTGAAGATGGGCGTGCCCAGGTGACAGATGGTGGTGGCAGAGATGGAGGGGAGGGCATCAGTCCAAAACATCGCACATCCATGCGTTCCCTCACTCAACACACAGTGAGTGGGTGCTGTGCGCAGGTGAGCAGGTGAAGTTACCTTTCTGGGGGGAGCAGGCAGACAGTGTTTCAGTGAATAAATAGATGAAGGTGATTTCGGAGAGTCGAGTGTCAGACTGTCAGAGAAAGAGCCAAATTCTTTAAAAGTAAAACAAGGTAACGTGAAAGTGTGAGTATAAAAGAGATCACAAAACAGGGTAATTTGAAAGGACTGGGGATGGGATTGCATCAGGCTGAAGGGGGGATCCGGACCGAGATCCGGAGGAGGAGAAGGGGCCAGCCGCGCAGAGCTCGGGACGGGTGGGGAAGGCCCACCAGGTGGAGGGACTGCGGGCATAAAACTCAGGTGGGACGCAGCTGAGCACTACAGGATGAGCAAGAAGGTCAGTGTGGCTGGAGACGAGAGGAAGTCTGAGTGGGGGAGGGGCAGGGCCAGGCGGGGCCTTCCAGGCCATGAGAAAGATCTCAGATTTTATTTTAGGTACAATGGGAAGCTCTTCGAAGTTTTTAAATAGGGAGGTGATGCAATCTCTGCTCTTAAAAGGTCACTCTCTGCTGGGTGGAGAACAGACAACATGGAACAGGAGTAGGAGCAGCAAAGCCCAGAGGTGGTGTGTGCAGTGGTCCAGGGAAGAGAGGATGATAGCTGGGACAAGGGGGGGCGTAGGCAGCATTCGAAGGGGACCCCAAGACTCCTGCCCCCTGGTCTATACACACCATCTCTCAATTATTCAATCAGACACTAATCTGGGTGCTGCTGTGAAGGGTTCTGCAGAGGTAATGAAGGTCCCAACCAAGCCCTTGGGTCATGGAAACCAATCCCAAGGTGATTTTGTGATGGGGAGATCATCCTTGGTGGGCCTGCCCTAAACAGCCGAGCCCTTCACAGGAGCTGCTCTCTTCCTGGCAAATGAAATGAGAAGCATGAGAGGATTCGAGGGAGGGGAGAGTCTCCATGCCCGCCTTGAAGATGGAAGAGGCCCCATGGCAGGGAATGCAGGCAGACTCTAGAGACGGAGAGCGACCCCCAGCTGACAGCCAGCTGGGAAACGGTGATCTCAATCCTACAGCCATGAGGAACCAAATCCAGGCAACAACCTGAATGAGCCTGGAAGTGGATTCTTCCCCGGAGCCTTCAGGTAGGGACGCAGCCCAGCCCAGGTAGGGAGGCAATCTTGTAAGACCGCAGACAGAGGACCCCGTCACACCATGCCCCGACTTCTGACTGGACACTGAGATATGACTATTGTTTCAAGCCACTAAGTCTGGAATAATGTGTTACGGGGCACTGAAGATGAATACAGGTGGTGGAAGGGGCAAGATGGCCAGATTGGGATTCGGGGAAGTGGTGCTGCCAAGAGGTTGTTAATGGGTGGGATGTGTGAAGGAAAGAAGGGAGGTAGCTGGGGGACCCGTGGTCCTGGTTATTGAAATGAGGAAGACTGGGGGGCTGCAGATTTGGGGGAGCTGCTGATTTGGGTAGCTGTAGAGTTGGGGGCTACAGATTTGGGGGTCTAAGATTTGGGGAGTTGTAGATTTGAGGAGCCACAGATTTGAGGGGGGCTGTAGATTTGGGGAGCTCTAGATTTGGGGCCTATACATTTCAGGGGCTGTAGATTTGGGGGAATAATAGATTTAGGGAGTTGTAGATTTGAGCATCTGTAGATTTGGGGAACTATAGATTTGGGGGCTATAGATCTTGGAAACCATAGATTTGGAGGCTGTAGATCTGGGTTTGAAAGCAGAGTTCTATTGGGGATGTTTGGTTTGAGATGCCCATGAAACATCCAAGAAATCATTGGTTATACAAGCCCAGAGCTCAGGGCAAAGTTGGGCTGGAGAGAAGATGTCCAAGATATAATTTAAAAGCCAAGTGGGAATATTGCTCAGCAAGAACAAGGAGCAAACTGCCGATCTGAGCAAACTGGATCTCAAAGGCATCATTCTGAGTGTGAGATGTTAGACCCCAAAGCTACACGCAATAGGATTCCATCTATATGATATTCTGGAAAAGACAAAATTCTAGGGTCAGGTACTGTGGTTGCCAGGGGCAGGGGCAGGGATGGAGGGTTCAATACAAAGGGGCCTAGCGGACAGGGCTTGGGTCATGGAAACGTTCTGTATCTTGACTCTGGTGGTGGTTACATGGCCGTTACTTGCCCAAACTTGCAGAACTGTACGTACATTAAAGGGAGTTAAGTTTTAGAATATGGAAATGTATACCTTAATATAAAAAATGAAAAAAAAAAAAGCCAAGTAGTTGATGGAACTCATTTAAAGCGGGAGCGTAGCCAGCAGCGATGCAGGTGAGGACCTCACCCTGGACCACGCCATCGTCCAGGCTGCAAGGAGAAGAGGCACAAAGAACAGATGGGATGGAAGTCGATGGTGAGGGAAAGGGATTCTAGCCACATCCGTTGCAGGCCTACTATGTGCTAAGTGCTCGCAGACACGCTCGCCTGGTGTAACCACCCCAGTGAGGCTGCGAGGCAGGTGACATCACCGTGTCATAGTGGCAAAATCAGGAGGTCTGTACTGGTGTGCCGTGCAACCGATTCTCTGTTTGTTGAATGAATGACTGAACAAGTCAATATCACTGAGCTCCAGGTGCTGGAGGTTTCACCCGCAGGTTCACACTGAGGATACGAGAACACGGTATTTTTAGAGAAGTTGGGGCCATAAAACTTGTTCCATTTCCCCACTTGTGTAATGCCCGGCCCCGCCCCCACCCCCATGGCTCTGAAATTGCTCCCCGGCCTTGGGAAGGGCTCCCAGGCTTATCGTGGGGGGGTGGAGAGTGAGACTATAAAAGCCTTTATAGCTTGAGATCACGTCTGGTAGGGGCAGTTGTTGCCATAAACCTGAGCAACCCTGCGAGGGCGATGCCCAGGGCCTGGAGAGTCAAGGGACAGTTGAGCAATGCCAACGGACAGCTACTGCTGAGCCAGGCACGCAGGGCCTGTGGTCAGGGCCCATCACACACTTACTACGTTCTGGCCTCACCTAAACCCCAGGAGGTTCATTAAACCCGGTTTAATTAATTTAAAGCAGTTATTGTGATATATTTCTATGAAGCACCTTTTTTTTACCTTCTATCTCTGAAGGTACGATGGGTCTCTGAGTCAATGGCGTCCTGCGATCACTGGTAGTCAGATCGGCTGGCAGTTTTCTTTCTTAGCGGTTACACTCAATGCTAGTGCTTCTTACAGCTGAAGCATCTCAGGTTAGACTCTACTCGTTTCATAGATGAGAAAACTGAGAACACAGGGCATAGGGCAACTCAGTGCTGGAGCCAGGATCCTGACAACAGATCGTGTGCTCTTTCTGATACCCAAGGCTGCCTTGGACATGGACGTTGACTTTCCCTTCTCCCTCCAAGGTCTTCTCCCCAGCCAAACAACTCCAGCCTGCCATCCCAGGGGGCTCTGGGAGGCAGCAAGCTGCCCTGTTGTTCAAAATTCAAGCAGGAGACAGTTTTCAGGGAGCCCTCTGCCCAATGGACCAATCACCCCTGTGACCCATCACCCAAGTCAGCAACGCCAGCCTGGCCGAGCCCACGGCCCACACCTTCGGGCTTTCCCTAGGACTGTGCTATACGTGCCCAGTACAACCCCACTTCTAATCACCGGGTCTGGCTCCAAGCAGACTGGGCTCTCACCTCATTTTACAGATGAGGAAACCTGACTCTCTCAAGGTCATACACAAGTCCGTGTCAGGAAAGAGTCTGGAATCCAAGGCTCAAAATCCAGTGTTCTTTTCTTTTCTTTTCTTTTCTTTTTTTAAGATTTTATTTATTTACTTGACAGAGAGAGAGAGAAGGAACACCAGCAGGGGGAGTGGGAGAGGGAGAAGCAGGCTTCCTGCCGAGCAGGGAGCCCGTTGCGGGGCTCGATCCCAGGACCCTGGGATCATGACCTGAGCCGAAGGCAGACGCTTAACAACTGAGCCACCCAGGCGCCCCAAAATCCAGTGTTCTTGCCAACTTCTCACATCTCCGAGATCCAGGAGAGGCAGGCAGAGGGGAGAGTAAGGCACTCAAAGTGGGTCAAAAGAAAGGACATTATGACAAGAAGGATTGCTGAGTCCCGAACACATAGCAAAATAATGCAAAATGTCTTTACCTGGGTCTCGTTAATACCAGCAAGTTCTGGGACAGCTGTGCTTAGAGGGGCAGCAGAAGCACTGTCTTGCTCAGAGGATGGGGCCAAACTACACCAGGCATCTCTCCCATCCCTACCAGATCCTACCTCTCCCTCTTAAAACCCTCCAATGGCTTCCCACCGTCCCTAGAACAAAATTCAAACCCTTTACTGGGGCCCCCAGACTCTATATGACATGGCTCTGACCACTTCTCCAAAATCATCTCCTACCACTCTGCCCCTCGGTCATTCCACTGCAGCCCCCTTGGCCTCCTCCCTGTTCCTCAACACACCAAACCTGTTCTCATTTCACAGGATTTACCTTGATGTCCCCCTTTTCCGGAACACTCACTCTTTTCCCAGCTCTTCCCATGGCTGCTTCCTTCTAACCATTCAGGTCTCTGTTCAAATGTCACCTCTTGAAAAGACCTTCCCTGACCAACTTAGCTAAATATACAAGGCTTTGCAGGCTATATGGTCTCTGCTGCAACTGCCTAAATCTTCTGTTACAGCATGAAAGCAGCCATAAATGATACCTAAGTGAATGGGCGTGACTGAGTCCCAATAAAACTTTATTTACAAAAGCAGGCAGCAGGCCAGATTTGGCCAATGACTATCCTTTGTTGACCCCTACTTTAATTTATTGTCTTGCGTGATTTCTTTCATTGTGCTTACAATTATCTGCAAGTATCTATTTATTTATATATTGATTTATTATCTTCCTCTACCTTTCCCCCTAGACTGTTAACTCTAAGAGCAGGGACTTTGTCAGTTTTATTCAACACTGTTGTGGTAACCAGCCTCCAAGATGGCCCTCAATGAGCCCCACTTCCTGATACTCACACATTGTGAGGTCCTCTCCCAAACTGACTAGGACTGCCCTGTGTAATCCCCAGGATACTGTGGAAATGAAGGAATGTGACTTTTTTTTTTTTTATTTAAGATTTTATTTATTTGACAGAGAGAGAGATAGCAAGAGCAGGAACACAAGCAGGGGGAGTGGGAGAGGGAGAAGCAGGCTTCCCACTGAGCAAGGAGCCCGATGCGGGGCTCGATCCCAGGACCCTGGGATCATGACCCGAGCCGGATGCAGATGCTCAATGACTGAGCCACCCAGGTGCTCCAGGAGTGTGACTTTCAAGGCCTGGTTAAAAAAGACATTGTGACTTCCATTTTGTCCACTTGGATCACTTGCTCTGAGAAAGCCGGCGGCCGTGTTGTAAGGACATCAAGCAGCCTTGTGGTGAAGTCCACCCGGGAGAGGGCCTGAGGCCTCCTGTCAACGGCTCGTCATGTGGATGAGCCAACTTGACAGTGGATCTTCCAGCCACAGTCAAGCCTTCGGGTGACCACGGCCCTGGCGGACACTCTGACTGCAACCTCATGAAAGACTCTAAGCCAGACTATCCAGCCAGCCACTACCGAAGTCCTACCATACAAAAACTGTGCGATAATGCATTTTCTTTAAATCATGATAATTTGTTGTATCTCCATAGATAAGATACAGTTCCTAGCACAGTGTCTGTACATAGTATGTGCTTAACAAATATTGGCCAATCAGTAAGTTTAGTGCTTAATACATATTATAGAACGATACATTATAAAAGTGAACATTTGAAAGACACGAATGTAATATTATATAAATATATGTAAAAACATAAATTAAATATATAGAAGAGCACAACTGAGACTTTCCTAATCCACTAACACTCCTTGGACAAGTTACCTGTATAAGAATTCTTCCAACCTTGAGGTCCTGTTTTGGGGATTCTCAGTTTGTATTTCTAACACTCCCTAAATTGATGATTATATGATTCTGAGATTTCAGGGTTTTGTTTCGCCAAATCCCATGATTCTCAGATTTTGTGATTCTGTGATTCTCATATATTATGATTTATTTAACGATACATATCTTCGTTCAGCGACTCTTCTCTGCAGGCACAGTGCCAGGAGCTAAGGGTTCAGTAGAGAAAAGCTGACCCCTGTTTCTGCCCTCCTGTAGCTCATGTGGCCGATGGGGTAAGCCCATGGGCAAATGTGATAATTGCATAGTGAGCAGTCATGTGGGGGGGCACAGGAACTGGGGGCAAGGGTAGAAGTGGAGAAGGAGGCACCAACCCAGCCTGCTTGAGAGGGGTGTGAACAGAAATGCCTTCCCAGAGGAGACAGGAAGAGAGAGGGAGGATTCCAACCAGAGAAGGGGGCGCTGGTGCACACTGTGATCCAAGCGGCGGGAACAGCAAGTGCAAAGGTCCAGGGGTTAGGAAGAGGGAAAAAGAGTGGATATTTGGTAAGATGAGGTCGGTATGCGTTGGTGTAGAGCTGGTGGAGGGGTGCTAGAGAGCAGCAGAATAGCAAGAGACTATGGCCAGGTGACAGAGGACCTAGTAAACCATGTTAAGGAGTTTGAACTTTATCCTGAGGGCAAAAGGGGAGCCAGTGAAGGGTTTTAAGGGGAAGAGTGGCATAGAGTGCCTAGAGTTTGGAAAGTTGCCTCGGCTGCTGTGTGCAAGTTTGGAAAGAGGAGAGACCAGAGAGAAGGCTGGAACAAGACCCCAGGTGAGAGAAGAAGAGGCCTAAACAGATGAGAGATGGGCCAGAGAGAGCTGTTTTATCCATGATGTGGTGAAAGGATGGGGGGGGTGAATTAGGGAGTCTGGGACTCCTGGACTTCATGATTTCTCTGATTCTTGGATTCTGTGCTCAACACTCCATAATTATTTGTCCTGAAATGCCTGTTGATATCACTATACATTGATAATCCCTGACCTCACACTGCCCCGCATCCCCCCCCCTTTTGAGCCTGCTTTCCCTGTTTGCAAAGTGGGGATCACCAACACCTTCCTTGCCGAGCAGCCAGGGGAGTGAGAGCTGGTGTGTGGTCCGCACCTGCACGAAGCAGGCATTTGGTCCGTGGGAGGCATGCTTGCCCTAAGTGCTTGACATACAGGCATTGCCAGGAAAGAAGTGGGTCTGGAGAGAACAAGAGAGATCAGAATGGAAGAACAGAGGTAAGGAAGAGCCCTGTTTTCATCTGCTCCTGGTCACCTGCATTGCTCTGGCTTCTGGGCTTCTGGTTGGGCATCTGGCTGGGCATCTGGTTCCCAGATTTGGTTATTTGCTGGTGTACCAGTTGGCTGTGGGACTCCCCATATCTGTAGCCTGCTGGCCCTCCCAGCGCCTCTTTCCGGTCCTAAACTCCTGCCCCACCTCCAGGGCCGCAGACACCAGCGGGGGGGTAGTCAAGCAGGATCTGGTCTTCCTTGGGCAGGTCTGAGCCAGGCCAAGCACCACTCAACCTGCTTCCAACCCAGCCCACCCTCGAGGCCATACTACAGTATTCCCTTCTTAGGCAACTGTTCTCTTGACACAAACAACAGCAGGTCTTTGGTGACAGAAACCTCACTTGTCTCCCCAAAACAACCACATGGGGTCTCTGGAACCACACCCTAGGCCCCTGTGTTACAATGTGCTTCTTGCCAGTGGTTCAGCTTTCATTCAGTTTCATCCACAAAACATCAGTTGAACAACACAACTGTGGGCAAACCCCACAGGGCTGGCAGGATCCTTGGAGACTCACTCCTTGCTTCGAGGAAGTGGGAATGGGAAACCACACGGTGTTTGGTGAAGGGTTGAGCTTAGAGTCCAAAGCCCGAACTCCTGGTCCATTTCTTTGCACACAGTAGGGGTTCCACAAACAGTGAAATTAGGTCAAATTAGGAGTTTATACATTTCCCAGCTAGCATTTGCCTTGACTCTTTCTCGAAGGCGATAAGAGACTGGAGAGAAAGGTGGCCTCTGGGGAGTGAGCTGGGTAGCTGGGGTCAGGGGTGGGAGGAAGACCTACTTTTCCTTTTATGCCCTTTTGTACCATTTGAATGTTTTATTTTCACCCAGTGCGCATAGATCAGAGTTAATCAATCAAACAAACAATCATAATTAAATAAACAATTAAGTGAGCCAGGCTCTTTTGTAACTCCGTGCCTTTGTACGTGCTGTTCCCTCTGGTGGAAATGCCCTTTCCCGGTCTGCCCCACCCGGAAAACTGCACAAGTTACAAGCCTGAGCTCAGATGCCCAGTGTCTGGGGCCTGCTGCCACCTCCCCACGATGGTTATCTTCCATTTGCCCACCACCTCCGCATGCCCTCATCTGCTGCATTCCGTGCCCCGGGAGGCACCCACGCCTTCCGACTTCTCACTGGATCCCGGCAGAGGGAGGAGTCGGTGGTAGATGAAAGGGCAGGATGAGAAAGAAGTGGGGGTGTTGATGTGACCCATCACCTGCCGGTTTTGCCTTCATCTTCACGGGGGTTACATTTCTCCAAGACCTGCACTCTTGTCTTGGCCTTGCTTCCACAGTTTGGGCTCTCCCCGGGAGCACCAACACTGTTCCCTCTCTCTCCCCTTCAAGCCTTTGGGGTGATAACAGCTCCCCGCTGTTTCTAGTCCCTTGGTGCCTCGATATTCCTTAAAGTTTTCCTTAGCCTGCCCACACCTCTGTAAATACTTCCTTCGTTAACTTTGCTTCAGTTAAGCTGGGGGTTCCTATCTGGAATAATTTCGCCCCTCGGGGGACAGTTGGCAATGTCTGGAGACGTCTTTGGCTGTCATTGCTAGTGTGGGGGTGTTACTATTGGCCTCTAGTGGGTGGAGACCAGGGATGCTGCTAAACATCCTACAGTGCACAGGACAGCCCCCCACAACAGAGAATTGTTTGGCCCCCAATATTAATGGTGCCGAGTTGAGAAACCCTGATATACACCCTTGAGATGTTAACCGCTCCCTGCTTGGAGCCTGAGAGTTCCCGGCTGGGGGTTCTGGACACCCACTGCCCTCACTGCACTGTGACCTACTCGACAGGCCGGCCGTTGGTTTGCTCTTAATGGCAAAGAGAGGAAGAGACCCAATCTTTGTCTTCAAGCTACCCCTGTACAGTGGGGAGAGAATCTGGGGAGCTTGGTCCCTCACCAGACTCGAGTCCTTGAGGGCAGGGTCTCCGTGTCATTCACCACATAGCCCCAGTGGTAGGAGACATTTGCTGACTGAATCAAATAATCCTTCCACAATGTCTTAAAAGAGGCTACAGCAGACAAGGTCTAGACTCAGTGACTAAACAAGACCCAGGGACCCTGGGTGGGGTTTTTCGATTTTGTTTTTGTTTTCCCCCTGTGACAGAAATTTCAGGGAAACCACAGTTAGGCAAATACATACAGAATGAATGAGGAATGAATGAATGATAGTCCCGGAGATATGGGTGGGTAGGTAGGACAGAAAGCAAGAAGGCAAGAGGGTGTCTCATCTCTTAAATGGGTATCATAATAGAACCCACCTCCTAGGATTACTGTCAGAATAAAATTAAGAGAAAGCACTTAGTATGTTACTCAGTGCCTGGTGAGCACAAAAGAAACAGTATCCATCAGCTATCTGGAGGAAGTGATGGAGAATCATCAAGGTGGGGGCTAGAGAGAAGCTCTGACATGAAGAGGGGGCTCCTTTGCTTCTCTGGGCATCTGTGAAATGGGCAAAATGTAGGCAAGATTAGTGGTTTGCAGAAACTATATCATAAGGGATGCTTTAGGAGCTCCACAATACGTGATTCAAATACTATTTTAAAATCAAATCTATAATTCAACAAAAATAAGTTAAGTTACAGTGAGATATAACGGTCAGGCAGGCTTAAAGTGACCAATTCATCTGTCTTTGCCTGGGACTTTACCAGTTTTAGCAGTGAAAGTCCTGTGTTCCGAAAATCCCCTCGGTCTTGGGCAGACTGAGATGGTGGGTTACCCTAGCAGGCCAGATGATTATTGAGCTGTCCACTTAGGCTTTGTGCATTTTTAAAGTGTATATTTTTAAAATTATATAAAACCTTCAAAGCACACATACACACAGATTGTTGCCATTTGGAAATATTTCTCTGGATGAAGCAGGATTACGTTTGGATGTGAAGGAAAGCAGATACTGAAATAATTGGATTTTGGAGGCTGGTTTCCCTGCAGGAGGTGACCGATGGCGCTTTGATGGATAGATGCAAATCAAGCAATTGTTGGGTATGCCCTGATCTGAAACTGAGGTGTTTGATAAAACAGCTTCTGTTTTTCTCGATGATTTCTTCGTATAAGAATATCTATGTTGAGGGGCGCCTGGGTGGCTCAGTCGTTAAGCGTCTGCCTTCGGCTCAGGTCATGATCCCAGGGTCCTGGGATCGAGCCCCGCATCGGGCTCCCAGCTCCACGGGAGGCCTGCTTCACCCTCTCCCACTCCCCCTGCTTGTGTTCCCTCTCTCGCTGTGTCTCTCTCTGTCAAATAAATAAATAAAATCTTTAAAAAAAAAAAAAAAAAAAGAATATCTATGTTGAGAAGCCTGTCTGTTTTGTTCACCTCGTTTACCCAAGTTCTCAGGTATTTGAAGTTATTAAAAAAAAAGAACTTTCTATACATTTTATCTATCAGGCTTTCATGGGAAAAGGGTTTCATGGCTAAAATTTAGAATGTGAGAACTTTAAGGTTCTAAAATTCTGCCTCTGAGAAGCAGGCCCCACATGGCAGGATGGGTTTGGGGGTGACTCACCGCGGGGATGGGTGGCAGGGGAGTGACCGCTCCTGGGGGCGGGGGGGAGGCCAGGAGCCACCGCAGCCACTTCTCGAAGGGCGTGTCTCCGTTTACAAAGGGCCTTTTCATCTTTAGTCACCTCTTCAGCAAACAAGTCCAGGCGCCCACTCTGTGCCAGGTTACAGGGTGTAACGTTCATCCAATAATCACAAAGACACAACTACCAACAGCGGCAAGTCACAGGGGCACAGGGCCGGGGACCCTCACTGGTCTCCGCCCTGCCTCCCAAACCACCCAAACCCGCCCCTTCTCACGGCCCTCCTCGGCCGCCCTGGCCTGCTCTTCACCATAGTCACCACCTCGCCCGTCTCCCTGTCCCACTCGGACCCCTAAATCCACTCTCCGTGGTGTGTTTATAAAATACAAATCAGAAGACCTCACCCCTACCTTACCCCTAACTCGAGAGTTATACCCCTGCTGCAGAGTGACATCCCACGGCCCTCCGGCCCTCCATGGGCCCTGATCACCTCGGCTCTCCTTTCTCCCTCTCTCCAGTCTTGCGGCTCCTGCCTCAGGGCCTTTGCTCTAGCCCTTCCCTCTGCCTGACTCCTCTTCTCCCGCACATTCAAACAGCTGCTGTTTCTCATGATTCAGACGTTGCCACAAACGTCACCCGCCCCCCAGGAAACTGGCAACACAGGGGCCTCTTTGGCTGGGTGATGTATACTGCCTGAATTTTGTACCATGTGCCTATTCAAATAAATTGTTATTTCAAACAGAAGCGTCTCCTTGGAGAGGCCTTTCTGGAAAGCAACCTTCCCCGCTTACTTCCTCTTATAATTTTCCCTTATATAATACAGTCTGTAATTGCCTTGGGTTGTTTTGTTTTGTTTTGTTTTTAATCTCTTTTTAGTTCATTGTCTATCTCCCCTTCATGAGGACGTGGACTTTACCCTGTCTTACCTACCACCTACTACAGTCCTGGCACATAGTAGGTGCTCAATAAATATTTATTGACCCAGTGACGAAAAGAAGTGGGGGGTGGGTGGGTGGAAGGACGTCTGAGTTGATAACGGAGAGTTACCCCGCAAAGCTGGGGGCGGGAGGGTTGGGCTTAGTTCCAAGCAGGGGGAAGAGTTGGCAGTTTGAGGGCCTCAAGAAGACCAGGCCGATGGGACCAGGGACGAGAAGGCCAGGGTGTGAGGCAGGCGAGATTACACCCGTTTTACAGATGAGGAATCTGAGGCTCAGAAAGGGCAAGAGACTTACCCAAGTCATCCGGTAGGCAATGATTTGAGTTTAGAATCCAGGTCCCAACTCAAGGTTAAATAGAACCTCACAGTTACTGAGCACCTATGTGCACTAACTTATGAGATGGGTGCTATTATTACATCCTTATCTGACTGATGAAGAAACTGAAGCACAGAGAGGTTGAATGACTTGCCCTAGGTCATACAGCTTGCAAGTAGCCAAGCCTCAGGCCTTTCCCTGGCTCCGAACGGTTCCCAGTTTCCACCTCCCAGTTTCCCCCCCAGCCTCTGGCCGCACACAAATTTCCAGCCCGGACACGGAGGGGCTGTGGGTTTAAACACTGACCCTCTCTGGAGTTTGGGGCAAAGCCAGAAAATTCTCTGAAACCTTCCAGGACTTGGGTTCCCCTAACTCCAGACCAAAAGAGAGCAAAACTAGCCCTACTTGCAAGACTGCTATGAGAAAAAAAGCGATAAAAAATAATTACAGGACTTGTAAGTGATAAAAATAATTGTAGGGCTCCTGGCAAACAGCCTGGGCTGTAGAGATACGGACTAACGACAGCAGGAATTTATGGCCCTGTGGGCTCAGTCTTTTAGAGGCTGGGGTGATAGGAGCCAGGGTCATGAGTGGGGTCACGGGCAGAAAACTCCCAGCGGCCCCTTCCTATCCTACTAGCCTGGGCTGGGATTTCGGGGCTCTCAGATGGCCATGCCCTCCCAGCCCAATGGGCCACCATTCATCATCCCTCTCTTGGGTCTTGTGTTTCTTGCCACTTCTAAAAACCTGTCAACTATTTAGCAAGTTATGGTGATTTGGTTCATTCATTAATTCTCAGGGCCCCAGGGGAAGGCAGGGTGCAGATCTGGGTGGTGGAGGTAGAGAGCAAGATCCAGGCACAGCGATTCATCCCCCTGTAGCCAGTGGACACGTGCTGAGGGCCTACCCCGTGCCAGGGGCCTTGCTTCCCTGGTGGACCCCCCACCCTGGCGTAAGAGGACGTAACAGCTGGACCCTGGGTCCCCAACTCCAAGGACTATGGTCTCCCCACCACAAAAAAAGATTGGGAGTGGCTTATCCCTGTACGTGTTCACAGCTAATTCTTAAGGACATCAAAAACCCTCCTTAAGACTCTGTGTATTGTTGTTTTTTATAAAAACAAAACCTACATATCACAAAAGCTCAAATAACACAGGGAAATTCGAAGTTCAAAACACCGAAATTTTACCACCCAGAGAAAAACCACCCTTAGCAGAGGTAAAGAAGCTTAGTAAGCGCTCAAGTGCTGAAGTCAAAACGTCACGAGCTAGCTGTCAACTCTCCTCTGCCTCAGTTTCTCCAACTGGCAAAACTGTCCCATGGCAGCACCTGGCTCCCAGGGCTGCGAGGAGCACTAACCGAGCTAACCACTTACAGAGCACTTAGAACAGCACCCTCACGGTTCCGCACATGAGCGCTACACCTGCTTGAGGTTTTAGAACCTGATTTTTAAAAAATACCCAACAAGGGGGCGCCAGGGTGGCTCAGTTGTTAAGCGTCTGCCTTCAGCTCAGGTCATGATCCCAGAGTCCTGGGATGGAGCCCTGCATCAGGCTCCCTGCTCGGCGGGAAGCCTGCTTCTCCCTCTCCCACTCCCCCTGCTTGTGTTCCCTCTCTCGCTGTGTCTCTGTCAAGTAAATAAATAAAATCTTTAAAAATAAATAAATTAAATAAATAAATAAATAAAAATACCCAACAAGATATGCTAGGCACCTTTCCATGTCTATAAGCTCGTTTATGTAAGTAAGGTCTTAATTTAAGGGCCGAGCAGCTCCCACAGGCAGGAGCCCCCTCCCCACGCTTGCACCCTCTCGAGGCTGTTTATTTTCTGCCTCTATCTGCACGGAGAGCTCTCCGAAGATCCCTAAGGCAATCCGGTGCGGCAGCGTTGAAACTAGGGCCCACAGACAGCAAGTCACTTAATCGGGGTCACAAAGCTGCAACTTGAGCCTCTAACATCTGGACTCCAGAGGCAGAGCTCAAGACTGAGAAACAGGCCCTGAGAAATTCAAGAGGGTTTGGAGTCAGGTGGACATGACTTTGAATTCGCCTTCTGCCAGTACTAGTTATGTCACCTCGGGCCAGTGCCTGAACCTCCCTAAGCATCAGTTTTCTCGTCTGTAAAACGGGACTGCTGATACCCATCACACAGCGTAGCCACAGAGATTGCTCCGATCCAGCTAATCGCTGCTGTTTCTGGAACAGTAATGCTTGTGGGGCTCCATGTTAAGTACTTTCCAAACAGTATTTCATTTAACTAATAAGCACAGGTAAAGAGCTAATATTGCTGTTTGCAATATTAGCTCTTCTGGAATGTATATTTCGTAAGGGGGGGCTTTGGTTGTTTTGCTCACTGTGTAACTTCAAGGTCTAAAACAGTGCCAGGTGCATAGTATATGTTCAACAAAAATCGTTGCATGAATAAATGACTCCAATTTCACCGATATCAGTGACAAAAGGGCTCTGTTCCTAGGTATGTGACTTTGAGGAAGTCTCTATGTCTCTGAACTTCAGTTTTCTCCTGGGCCTAATGGGTATAATGACACTGGCAACATTGATCGAGCACCAACTGTGTGCTGGGCCCTATTCTAAGTGGTTTATATCACCCAACAGTAATGTCCCCTTTAAACCTTACAATGCCCTTTGAGGTACTATTATTAGCCCATGTTAAGGTTAAACAAGCCGAGGCACAGGGCGATTGTCACCCGTTAGCCGTCTCACTAGTTAAGAGGTGAGGTTGGAATTCAAATCCTCCAGGCCTCTGATGCACCACAGAGTGTATCTGCTTAACAAAACTCTAAGACTAGCCTTCCCTTCCCCATCAGCAGTAGAAGTAGTATAGATATTGAGGTATATTTGTAGAGTGGAATACCAAACAGTAATGAAGAAAGAGTAAATTACCAATAACTATAATGACATGGGTGACTCTCACAATTATGTTGAAAGGAGCCAGGTGCGAAAGACACTAGAGTTGCCAGGTAAAATACAAGATGTTCAGGTGAATTTGAATTTCAGATAAACAGTGAAATTTTTTTTAGCATAAATATTTCCCAGATGAAATTCAAATTCATTATATGCTAAAGCTGGCAACCCTAAGTATTATATATGTATGATTCCATTCATACAAAGTTCAAAAGCAAGCAAAAGGAATAAATGATGATAGAAGTTAGGACAGCAGTTGCCTGGGGGCGGCGGGGGAGGGGTGGAAAGGCTGCAAGAAAAGTCACGTATCTTGATCTGGATGTGGGGTTACGTGTGTATACACACTTGTAACAATTCTCCAAGCTGTACGCTTAATATTTGCCCACTTTACAAGATTTGTGAATTGTGACTCCTTAAAAAAATGTTTAAAAATTCTAAAGAGCAATACACTCTACCTATAAAATCTTAAGTAAATAGTATCTGACAGGGTGCTCAAAAGGATAAAATAAGATAAAGGTTGTGGGTCTCTTAGCACATTTGAGGAGCTCATAGTAAGAACTCAATAAAGGAAAGCCACTGTTAAATGTAACCACAGCGTTCATATTATTATTATTATCACCCTCTTTTGTCATTTTCTCTATTGCAGATTGCTTGGAGTGCCCTCAAGTGTCTACATTTTGTCATAGCACCTCAGTTACCGCAAAGAATACCCTTTATCCAAGCCCGGAGTCTCAATGCTAAGGGGCAGTGCTTTGCTTTTCTTTTGCTCCAGGACACAGAAGAAAGTACCCAAATCCACATCAGACTAATGCGTCCCAAGCCCAATGCTAGCCCTGCCCACAGTAGCCCCCTGAAGTTCGTGAGAAGGCAGGCAGAAGGGGACGCACAGGTCTCTGTGTTTTGCTGTCCCAGCATAATCGCAAACATCTTGTTCCTAGGAACTCACGTGATCATATTTGAAAGCGGCATTGGACAGGCTACAAAATGCTTTCACATCAACAATAATCTCAGCTAGCTTTCAGTGAGTGCTTCCTGCGTGTCACACACTGGATGAAGAGATACATGTCCTTTTTTTCCCCTTTTAATCCTTAAAATGACCTGTGAGGTATATATTGTTTGTAGCCTGCTTCTCACCCCCCGCCCCAAGAGTACGCTTTGGGCATCCTTCCATGTCAATAAATATAGCTGGGGCGGTAAGTACTTGATTCAAAGGCTGAGAAACTTAAACAGTCAGCGGCCACTGCCAGGTGAAGATCAATAATAGTTAACATTTATTGAGTGCTTTATTACACACCAGGCCCTATGCTAATTGGTTAACTCGAACTATCTCTCATTTGATCCTTGAGGCAATCTCGAGGTAGCTTCTATTATTATTCAGAGGATCTGAAGCTCAAAGAAGTAAAGGAGCCATCCAAGGTCAGACAGACAGCTGGTGTAAATGGCAGAGCTGGGATTCAAACCCAGGTGGGTCTGATTCTGGTCCTGGGTTCTCCACCGGCACGTTTGAAGGACAATATGGGGGAGAATGCAAGGGAAGGTCCCCAAGTGGAGCAAGGAGCCACTGACAAAATCCCAAAGGCAGGTAGAAGGGCAGTGTGGACCCAGGCCATGGGAGAGGCAATTTCTGAAATTGTTTACCGTAGTTTACCATGGAGGGGATGGAAGGCTTCCTGGAGGTGATGCCATTTGGGCTGACTTAATGTCTCCAGGCAAGAAAGAGGGGCTTTTAATAACTCACCAGCTCCCACGTGGTTTCACATCAGACTCACGTGGCTTCAAATACTAATTGTGCCACTCTCCAGTTTAAAAACAAACAAAAAACAGCATTATTGAGGCATAATTGATGTACAATGAACAATTCCTATTTAAACTGCATAATTTGATGAGTTTTGACATTTGTGCATACCCGTGAACCCATCACCACAATCAAGATGATGAATGTCTCCATCACTCCAAAAGTTTCCTGGTGCCCCGGTATAAGCCATCTCCTCCTTATCACACCCACTCCTATCCCCACGCCACCATGGTCACTTTAGGTACTTTCTTTTCAATATAGATTACTTTAAAATTTCTGGAATTTTATAGAAATGGAATCGTACAAGATGTACCCTTTTTGTTTGGCTTCTTTCATTGGGCATAATTATTGAGATTCACCCAGGTTTTTCCACCTACCAGTAGTTTGTTCCTTTTTATTACTCTTTTATCTATTATATGTATATCAGTTCATTTATCACATTCCCCTGGGGATGGACATTGTTTTCCCCAGTTTGGGATCATTATAAATACAGCTGCTAAGAACATTCTTGCGCACGTCTCTGAGTGGCACTCTCGTTACCCGAGGGCAAGTGCCGAGGAGTGGCTTTGCTGAGTCATGTAAGTGTATGTTTAACTTTTTCCAAAAGCCACTGCAAACCATCCTCCAAACTAGTTGTGCTATCTTGAGTCCCCACCAGCAGTGTACCAAGAGTCCCAGTCCCCTAGGGTGAGTCTTTTTAATTTTAGCCATTCTAGCTAGATCCACTAGCGTCTCTTCACCTGTGGCCCCCACCAGTGGTCCCTTAGCCCTTCTGGAGCCTAGTTTTCTCCTGCGTAGAGTGGAAATAACCGTAACAGCTTTGAGAGGTAGTGAAGACACAGCAAGCTAGCACATAGACTATATAGAGTATCAGGACGAGCAGATCGTAGATGTTTCTAAGAGATGGCTATTTTATTACACTTGACCCCCTGCCATCCCATGGTCTGGGGCCTTACCCGAGGACACACCTTCAAACCTTCACACTTCGTGTGAAGTCAGCGCTCCTAGCCCAGAGGAATAAGAGAAGCAGTGATTGTTATAGGCACTGTGCTCAGGGTGTGTGAATGGTTCATCCTTATAAAGCCTTGAGGGGAGTGGTTGGTTTTTTGGGTTTTTTTCCTCTATTTTACACATGGGAAAACCGAGGTGTGGTAAGCAGTCATTGGCCATGGTCACACAGCAGTTAAGGGATTGTACTGGGATTTGAAGCTAAGTCCCTCCGTCTGATTTGGGATCCAGGAGAATTGCTAATGAAGTAAATGGCCCAGTGATAGAATGCCTCCTGGGGCTCAGGGCTGTCTTCAGTCGGGTTCCCTGGAAACAGAGCCTGAGGCAGGGATGGAGCACATGTGGTTTATTAAGGGTGGAACCCATAAGGGAGGGAGAAAAGCAGGATGGAACAGAACCAAGCAGAGACTTGCTCTCAGGTAAAGTCCCGCAAGGGTGCTGGCCTTTTATATCTCTTCCGGGTCGTTGGCTGTGAACCACCTGTGGATGAGGAGGATAACCTCTTGGGTGAGGTGACTTCGGAGGTCACAGTGCTCAGGAGAAGGAGACACAATAAGACATCAGACGCCAACCACTGAAGCATCTGGGGGGCGGGAGGGGGTGCTGGCCCCATAAAGGAAGGACTTGAGAGGTCCCCAAAGGCACCCACACTTCTTGCCTGCCTCAGGAAGCAAGCTCTAGGGCATTCGGGAACATTCACTTCCAGGCTTGTCTTAGAGAATCATCCATCCTGCTGCAACCAGCATGGTGAACAAACCCAACTCATGACGTAATCTAAACACACCTTTATTTTTGTCTCCCAGCATCCCTTTTAAAATTTATTCAGTGGAGAGACATTTTCTCTGCCACTAGGTGAAAACTCATCCCCGTTACTTTTCTGCTCATTCTCCAGAAACAGACAATTCTATAATCGCTCTAGGTCACACACACAGTATCGATTTAGAAATTAGAATGTCCAGTAAAGCTACTGATCACAACTCCCAGCTTGATTTGGGTTTAAAGCTTCTCTCCCGGGCCAGCTTGGTCCTGCTTCAGGTTGGCCGCCTGCTGCAGTGGGGAGGTGGTGTTGGAGGCTCCTCTCTTTCTCCTCCCCTTCCCCAGAGGTGGGGCCGAGGGGGCTGGGTAGAGATGGAGAGGAGAGAGGAAGGGTCTCACTTGAACTGCCACCATCCTGGCTGGTTTTGAGCTCTCTAGGACACAATTTAAGCTGCCCCTTTCTGTCATGGGACACTGTTGTGGGCTCATGGAGATGGCCAAGCCACAGGCCCTTCTCACCCTTGACCTTGATGGATGCACCTCTCTTCCAAGGGGTCTCTAGCAACTCCTTTCTCAGCCCTAGGAATTTGACATCCAACTCTAGCTTTTTGCTACTACCACCCCTCTGTCCCTCCACAAGGTCCTGTGGGACACGACTGCACTGTCCCAAGTGACCAAGGGGTAAGCTTGTACCCCTTGTAGGTGCTCTCTGCTCATGCTGGTCCCTGGGAAACACCGCGGCAGCCTTTGTCTGGGGGCACGTGGGAGTGTAGGCTGACCTCAGCGCACCCACACGCTCTAGCTCCTTCACCAGCACAGCTGGGCAGCCCATTTCTCCCAACCTCCACACACCCCTGCCCACATTAAGCTCTTCAAATTGTCCCCCCCCGAAAGAGCCCCCACCATTCCATTCCACTCTTCCAAGAAGATGGCCACCGAACAATTGTTGCCCCCTCTCCCTTCCATAGGAGAACTGTGGGTGAATGGAGGGGTAATCATACATATCGGGGTTTTGAGTGGTCATGGCCAAATTTTAGCACTTGTGGGCTTTGGACTCTGCTCTTGGAAAGTTTTCGCTGGCTGTCACCGCAGAGCTTTAGAGCAACGTTGTACAGTCCCACCCACCTCCCCGAGCCTCCGTTTTCCTCTGTCTTCATGAAGGCGGCAGTACTCCACCATGGGGTCACTGTGAGGGCTGAGTGACGTATATCGAGTGTTACCAGATACTGACTCTCTAGGACCCCACAATCACAGACCTGCAATTCCATCTCTGTGTGACCACTGACAGGTGATTTTCCCCTGCTGATCTCAGTTTCCACACCTGTCCAATGGCACTCATAAGAGCCCCTACCTGAGAGCATCTCCACAAGGTCGGTGGGGTGAGTTATATAAAGTGTGTAGCACAGTGCCCAGCATTTGGTAAGGATTCAGTACTGCCACATGCCACTGATACAGTGGAGGGTGGTCTGGGTGGGCTTTTATGCTGGTATTGGTGGGGCAGGGAGTGCGGAGCCTCCACCCCTCTTGGTCCCCTACCATTCCAGGCCCTGTTTTGGAAATGCTTCAGCCCAGCTGGGATCTAGGGCCCCTGGGAACAGAGAGGACAGCCTGTGCCTCCCAACAGTCATGCTGACTCAGATTTAAAAATCAATGTGTGACCAGAAAAACACAGCTGGGCTCTCACCTCTTGTGGGAAATCCACACAGCCAGCCCCACTCACATCTTTATCTCAAGCTCAGAGATGTGGCCAGCCCGATTCTGGGCCCTGACTACAAGGCTTATGAGCAAAAAGGCTGGCACAGAGAGTAACAGAAGTCTCTGGCTCCTTGAGGCACGCCAGGCCCATGGGTCACAAGCTTCGCATGATCCCCTGGTTGGGGTCAGGCATGTCTGGTGCTTGCCAAGCCCTTGACTTCTCCCAGCCCTAGTCTGGACACTTCTCAAGCCAAGTCAGGCTTCGGACGGCTGGTTGGGCAACCCATGACCTCAGACTGGGTCAGATCCATCAGATGAGCATCTGTTTAAGAGTATGGAACATTTTGTTCTTTCAAATCCCGAGGGCCAAAGAGTATGAACACTTCCCATCCACAATTTACCACCCCCCCAACACCAACTGCCATTTACTTTGGGCAGGTTCCTTTGCCTCTCTGACTCTGGTTTTCCCATCTGTCAAATGCAAACTAACAAGCACCTCCACCCACCAGGGTTGTTGTGAGATTCAGGTAATGAGTGTCAAGAGATGGCACACACATTGGCAGGCACACGGTAGGGGAAAGTTATGCCTGCCAACAAGGCCACTGGACACCAAACGAAAACCAGTAAGTTATATATGCAGTGGGCGCAAGTATGGACTGTGGATGCAGACTGCCTGGGTTCAAAACCAGGCTGCTTTACCACCTGCTGTGTGGCCACAGGTGACCTCGCCAACTCTCAGTTTTCTTCTCTGTAAAATGGGAATAATAATAATAGAATTATGAAGATGCTGTTAGATCAGATATACTGGGAACAGTGCCTGGCACATAATAATCACTTAATGAGTGTTAACTATTTTTTTAAAGGTTTTATTTATTTCTTTGAGAGAGAGCAAGAGTGAGAGAGAGAGAGAGCATGAGAGGGGGGTGGGTCAGAGGGAGAAGCAGACTCTCCACCGAGCAGGGAGCTCGACGTGGGACTCGGTCCTGGGACTCCAGGATCATGACCTGAGCCGAAGGCAGTCGCCCAACTGACTGAGCCATCCAAGCGTCCCGAGTATTAACTATTTTTGATTAGTCACACAAGTTAGTAATGTTAGCAATGGTGCTGAAATCACACCGGTAAGGCCATTGGACAGGATTAACGGGGAAGAGGAGTCATATTTATTGAGTACCTACTAAGCGCCAGAAGCCAGATATTCAAACACGTGTATATGCACACACACGTACACTGTGAAGTAGGTAGTTTTCATCTTTTAAAAACTTTATATCATAAAACAAATCACAGATGTGGAAAATCATACAAATTAAATTTGCAGCTTAGTGATTATTTTGGGGGCAAACATCCTGGTAACCACCACCCAGGTCAAGAAATAAAACTTTGCTAGTGGGCCCAGGAGCCCCTCCATGTACCCCATCTCAATCATAGCCCCTCCCCCCAAAAGTAATTACTAACCTGACTTTATAGTAATTATTTCCTTGCTTAATCATTTGAATGTGCATCCCTGGACATTGTATTTCCATTTTGCCCATTTAAAAAAAAACTTAATATATGTTTTAAGCCATATATCCCCACCCCCAATCTCTTTCTTTTCCTTGTAGTTTATCTGTTCCGCTGTTTGACCCATAGAGTTTCTCAAAGTCTGGATTTTGTCTATTGCATCCTCACAGTCCAATTCAACATGGCCCTTGCCCTCTGCATTTCCCTGCATATTAGCAGCTCAGTCACCCAGTTTCCATCCCTCTGGCATGATTATAGGTGGTTCTGTGTTCTTTTATCAAGAAGCACATACATGGCTACAGTTTGCTCTTCTTTGATATTATCTGCTATTGTGTACAATGGTTACATACACTAATTCATAGCAGGTTGCCAAATGGCAATATTATATCATTTTGTTTTCCTGTATCAGTTGTAATAATTTTATAAGAAGATGTTTTTCTTAATCTATTATTTGGTCACCCAGTGGTACAGTTCATATAGGAAAGGTGGAACAAATATTTGATTCTTCTGTTTTATTTATGTAGTTTTTAAGAGTAAGAGTTTCTAAACTATCTTCAGAAGGTGATCAGTTAGTACTTTTGCTGAATATCATTATGAACTTACTGAAACATATTTGACGCATTTCAATCGATTGCAAGTATAATCTTGGCTGCGGCTGAAATGGTACCAGCATTAGGTTGGTTTCTAAGTCCATTGGGTAGCCTCGGAGGCTTCCTTGTTATCTGGTATGACAAGATATTCCAGGCTCATCTTGTATATTTCCTGTCACACCTCTCGAATCATCAATTTCTCCAAGAGGTCCTTCTATTTTCTTAAATAGAAAAGGGCATTTCAGGGGCACCTGGGTGGCTCAGTCGTTAAGCATCTGCCTTCGGCTCAGGTCATGATCCCAGCGTCCTGGGAACAAGCCCCGCATTGGGCTCCCTGCTCGGCGGGAAGCCTGCTTCTCCCTCTCCCACTCCCCCTGCTTGTGTTCCCTCTCTCGCTGTCTCTCTCTCTGTCAAATAAATAAATAAAATGTTTAAAAAAAAAAGAAAAGGGCATTTCAACACTCATAAACTGAGTGTTATGTATGCTCACTGCTACTAGATGATCATTGTTTCTAGGCCTTACTAGTGAATAGAATTAGGTATTTTATATAAATACATAGATTTTATTACGTATTTATTACTATAGATTATAGAGTATATATATGTATACCTCACATATAACTTTGGTTTTCAAGGACACAGGAGATGAAAAATTTGAAAGGTTCTACAATAACTGATTTGTCACTTTATACATGCAACAGTCTCAGAATAACAATGGTAAAATTGCAGCTACCGACTAGAATACTGAAAATGGATACAAAAATGTCTGCATCCACTGTGCCCCTTCCCCACCACTTTGGGGGACTGTACTATAGCTACACTGTTAGAGCATATAGGCACTGTAAACTTCATTTCTCTTTTAACTATCTTTTAGTGTTACTTCTCCACGTAAATACATACCGAGTGCTTACCACCAGTCTTCATGGCAATGTCTCTCCAGATATGTTGTTGGGCTGGAGCTTGATCTCAGTAGACTCCTCAGGAAGGGCTCATGGAAAAAATACTGAGTGTTTGCAAGGTAATAATGGGTCTTTATAGAAGGTCAGTTTTGCTGGATATAAATTCTTGGTTTGTACTTTCTTTGAATATCATACCTATATTATACCATTTTCTTCTGCCTTAAAGCATTGCTGTTGAAGAGTCTGATGAGAATCTCATTTTATTTCTTTTTTGCCTACATGCCTAGGGCGCCTAAAGAATTTTTTCTTTCTCTTTAAAAACCAGTAATTTTACAAAAGTGTGCCTTGGTATTGGTTGTTCTGGGTCGATGAAGTATTCCTTGCTTTGTTTTTGTTTTTTGTTGTTTCTTTGTCATACTTTTCCCATCAATGACTCCTCTTATTCCTAAGTTAGATTTTCATTTCCGAACTTCAATATTTGTCCCTTTCCCTCAAATTCTTTTATATCCTCATTTAACTTTAATTTTTAAAAATTGCCCCCCTTTCACTTTCTATTTATCTCAACTATTGATTTTATTTTTTCATTTGCTCTTATATTCCATTTAGTTCATTTTTTCATTTTAAAGATAATTTATCCTTTCTCTCTGGTTCTTTCATGAATTGGCACCTGGTTTCTGAATTTCTTTTTTTTTTTTTAATTTTTTAAGACTTTATTTATCTGTCAGAGAGAGAGAGCGCACAAGCAGGGGGAGCTGCAGGCAGAAGAAGAGGGAGAAGCAGGCTCCCTGCTGAGCAGGGAGCCCAATGCGTGTCTTGAGGTGGGGCTGGATCCCAGGACCCTGGGATCATAACCTGAGCTGAAGGCGGACGCCTAACCGACTGAGCCACCCAGGCGTCCCTGGTTTCTGAATTTCTGTAGTTCTGATTTACATTGTTCTTTTTTGTCTTACATCATTTTGTTCATGTTTTTAACTTGCTTTACTCTTTTTTTTTTTTTTTTAATGTTTTTCTGGGTGGCTTTCATTGTCTGTAGGACTGTTCTCTCTCCTGGTCTCAATCTATCTCTCTCTCTCCTCTTCTTCCTCCTCCTTCTTCTTCTTTAAGCCATCTTGTTTTCCCAGGATTTGACTTCGAAACTTTTCCATTGCTCATTTTATGTGAAATTAGTTTTTCTGAACATTTAGGAGGAGGCTTGGTTAAGAAAACGTTTGTATTTTCACAGAGCTCCCCCTTTTGTTGTTTCTGCATATTGTTAACAAAAATCTGGCTTTACCTCTGAGGTTTTCTGGCTCTTTCTCCTCCCCCACTTTCATCTAGCCCAGTTCTTTCCTTGATTTCTACTTTCCCTACCCTACTCCATTGCAATCTCCTTCCCAGGTGTTTCTCAGCATGGGACCTGCCCTAGAAGGAAGGCTTGGTGGTCATTTCTGGAATTCATGGGCATTGAACTCTATCAGCCCTTAAGCCTCGTGGCAGACCCTTTGCACTCCCCCAGCTGGAGCTGGCAAAACCCTTCCCAGTTTTGTCTGCTATTTTCAAATTGGCCTGCCAGGCATTCCCACAACTAGATGTTGCAATCTGGGGACTCCTGTTCTTAGGTCTGTTAGACACCTTGCTGCTTCCCTTTTATACCTCCTCCACAGAGGCCCTAGTGGCACTCAGGCCTCGTAGCTGTTGCTGATTTGTCCTCACTCATTTGTTCGTGGAGTTCCTGAAAATACCTTGTCACCTAGTTTTGTTGCAAATGTGGGTATGGAATTTTGTTTCTGTTTGTATGTGGGGACTTAGGAGGATTTAAATCTGGGCTGGGCATCACTGCCATCATCTTATCAGAACTCCCCAGCTGCTATCATTTTACAGATGAGGAAACTGAGCCCCAGGGTGGTTTGCTCAAAATCACACAGCTAATGACAGGGGATAAACAAAATGTGAGAGCACCTGCCATCGTGCATGGAACAGAGAAGATGTGTAATACAGACTACTTTCTCCCTGTCTCCCTTACTTCTTCCTCCCTGCTTCCACCAGCCAGTGTCCCTTCAGGATTCTGTTATTGACAATTAAATGAGATTATTCCAGCAAAGAGTTCATGGCACTGCCAAAAAAAAAAAGTGTTCAATCAGTGGTAGCTGTTAGTAGAGAATTTATGGTTGCAGAAACCAAGGTAAGTAATTGTTCCAAGGTTGCCCAGCTGACTCATGTCTGTCCCACCAGAAGCCAACTTTCTTTTTTCTAAACCAGTGGTTCTCAACTGGGGCAGTTTTTTTCCCTAGTGCATATTTGGCAATGTCTGAAGGCATTTTTGCTTTTCACCACTGTAAGTGTGGGGTGCTACTGTCATCTAGTGGGTAGAGGCCAAGAATGCCATTAAACATCCTACAATGTACAGGTTGGCATAAACCCCCCACCCCTCAAAAAAGACTTGCACAGCCCCCAAAGTCAATAGTGTTGTGGATGAGAAACTATGCCCTATATCATGGTGCTATGTTAAATAAGCCTTACCTTAGAATCAATACTAAAACTGGTTCTAGCAGATTGTCTGAAGTCAGAATCACATGCTTTGAAAACAGTGATAGAGGGGTGCCTGGGTGGCTCAGTCAGTTGGGCGTCTGCCTTCAGCTCAGCTCATGATCTCGGGGTCCTGAGATTGAGCCCCACGTCAAGCTCCTTGCTCAGCAGGGAGTCTACTTCTCCCTCTCCCTCTGTCCCTCCCCACCACTCACGCTCTGTCTCTCTCCCTCTCTGTCTCAAATAAATTAAAAAAAAATCTTTAAAAAAAAGATAGAAAACAGTGATAGGTCAGGCATTTCTGGCCTCCTTTAGAACATACCCAATGGCCAGATTTCTTTCTTCAGAGACTGGATGAAGCTAGGAGGGCTGGATGCGTGAAGCCCTCCAAACCAGGATGCAGGACGAGCTGCCCTCCCTCCAGTGACCTTTCTGCTTTCAAGTGGGGTGGCCATCATGAGTTAACAGACATGTCATGGTCCAAGGTACCAGGACTCTGCACATACCATTCTACTGAATCCTTCTAAGGACTCCCTAGACAATGGGACACATACCCCCATTTTACCCCCAAAGAAATGGATCTTTCGAGGGGCAGTTCCAAGTGTGTTACTTCTGAGTGTCCAGTGCAGAAAAGTAAAAGACAGAAGTTCAAATCCCAGCTCAATCTTGGAGTTACTATGTGACCATGGGCAATTTCTTCTCCTTTTCTGAGCCTGCTTCCCAACCTGTAAGAACAAAGAGGCAACATAACCTCCAAGGCAAAGTAAAATTTGGGGCTGTGTTGGCATACAGACTTGGGCTCAAACCCAGCTCTTTCATTGATTATCTTGAACCCCCAGGCAAGTGACTTTCCCTTTCTGGGTTTCAGTTTCCCCATCTGTACATGGGACAATCCTAGCTTCCTGTTCACAGGGTTGTAGTAAGGTATAATTGAAATCATACAAACAATTTAGCATAGTACCTAGTGTATATAATCCCTCAAAAAACGAAAACTTTCTTTGTTGATTATCTGAGACTCTTCTAATCCTAAAATATCTTGGTTCCATGATATGTAACACCAGGAGGAACCAAAAGTAATGGCCCTCAATTGAGGGATGGGGCAGGGACTTCTAGGGCATCTCTGAATCGCCTCCCAACCCTCCCCTGCCCTTGAGACCGGGTTCTAGACCTATATTCTTCTCCTCCTGCTGGCAGCATCTGGGATTGCAACCTGGACGGTACCACCAATGGGCCCTGGGTCTGGGCGGAGGAGAGGAGTTTATTCCAATAACTAGGACACCAAGGGTTGGACAGGATCATCCCTTGCCCTTTGCCATGAGAGCTGCCATTTGTAAAAACACTGTTTGCCTGGCAAGGAGCAAGGTGTTTCCCCTTATGAGCTTATTTAATCAGCTTTTTTGCCCATGAAGAACTAGAGGCTTTGGAAATTTGAGTGACTTGGCTATGGTCACATAGTTGGACATAAGGTTGCCAAATTGTGGTAGGCTGAATAATAGCACCCCAAAGATATCCTTGTCCTAATCTTCGGAGCCTGTTATTATCTTATCGAATATGATAAAAGGAACTTTGAAGATGTGATTAAGTTAAGGATCTCGAGATGGGAGATAATCCTAGATTATCTGGGCGGGCCCAATGTAATCACAAGAGTCTTTATAAGAGGGAGGCAGGACACATTGTATCTGTAGTCAATGATATGTATTGTACACTTAAAAACTTGGTAAGAGGGTAGATCTCATGTTAAGTGCTCTTGCCACAAGAAAAATTTTAAAAAATTTAAAAGAGGAACTCAGGAGGATCAGAGTCAGTAGTAGATGTGCCAACAAAAGTAAGAGGCTGAAGTGATTTGAGGCATGAGCTGTGAGCTGTGGATTGCACCTTAAAAAGGGAAAAAAAAAAAAAAAAAGATTCCTCCCTTAAAGTCCCCAGAGACAATGCATCCCTGTCAACACCTTGATTTTAGACTTCCGACCTGCAGAACTATAAAAGAATAAATTTGTGTTGTTTCAAGTCACCACATTTGCAACAATTTGTTACAGAAGCAATAGGAAACTAATACATAGATTTTGGGGGAAAAAACCCAAACAAACAAAACACGGGGTGTCCAGTTAAATTTGAATTGCTGATAGATAATACATTTTTTAGTATAAGTATATCCCAAATGTTGCATGAGCCATACTTACACTTAAAAAGAAATTGTTGTTTATCTGAAATTTAAATTTAACTGAGTGCTCTGTATTTTATCCTAGAAGTGGTGGAGCCGGAGCAGGAGTCAAAACTTACAACTCTCGGGCTCCCCTACTTTCCTCAACAATCTGGGATCTGGCAGAAATTGCCATGTTCTCGCGGGCCTCATGGGTCAGTTCCAATCTCCCAGGGCTCCTCTTGCCTCTGGGGTCGGGAAAGGAAGGGATTGTTTAAGGTCATCTCTTGGATACACCTTTGAGCTCCCAGTCCTCCCAGGCCACAGAATTTCTCTCTAGAAATGGTTTTGTGTCTTTACTCTGCTCGAGACAGCGACCGAGGAGCTTTGTCTCAAAGCCGTAGTTGCATGAAATCTATGTTGGGGCGGGGGTGGGGGTGATGGTGCTGGAGTTTAATGAACGGGGGGTGGGGCAGGAACACCTTTTTTCAAGCTACCACTTTCTGAAGGGGACTTTATGAGCCCCAAAGCAGGACACAAGTAATTATTCAATGGGGCTTTCAAAGCAAGAATCATGTTACATATGAGGAAACTGAGGCCTGCGGTCACTCAGCTACAGACAGACAGATGTCCTCTGGATGGGCATCTCCCCCTTTGCAGCCCCCTGTCCCGATGGCAGCTGCGGTGGGAAGAATCCTGGAATGCCAATCCCGAGGTCTAGGTTGGAAACCCTTTACACTTCACTGACTGCCAATTTCCTTCCATGAAAGAGGGGGATTCCATAAATACGAGGATTCAGTAAGACAGTGGATATAAAACGCCAGGTACATGGTGGCATGTTCTAGTTTCTTTCCTTCTTTCTCCCGGGGCCTCATTCTCCCTGACCCTCCCGACTAGCCTCTCCGCCGGCCGGACTCCCCCAGCGCGCAGACTTGGCCGCTAGGTGGGGACAGAGCGCCGGCACTGCGGCGAGATGTGCACATGCGCACTCACGGGCGGTGCCTCGCCTTCTCACGCCCCGTGGACGTCACTTCCGGCGCGAGGGGCCGGGCCGGCCGGGCAGGGAGTGCGGGTCGGTTCTGTGCGCGCTGCCGGACGAGGCTCCCGCTGCCGATAGACCCGCGCTCCGCCCCGTAGCCCGGCCGGTGAGTGCCCACGAGTCCTCCCGTGTGTCATGGGGGTTGGGGAGAGGGACCCCTGAGAGGGAGGAATAACCGGAAGTTGAGGGACTCAAGGAGAGAGACCCCAGGAAATGGGGACACCTGGGGAAGGGGTGACAGCCGGAAGTGGGGGGCCTCAGAAGGTTGTCGACGGGACATGGGGTCTCTGGGGCTCCGGGAGCGATGGCTTTCTGGCCTCTTGGTGGGGTGGGGAGGAAAGCGATGTCACAACATGATGGGCTGCAGGTGAGGAAGATTCCAGGCTTCACGGTAACAAATGGTATTTGCCCCCATCCATACGCCCATCCATCATTTCATTCTCGAGACCGAGTCCTGCTCTGAGCCTGACGCTACCGAGGCCCTGGAGATTAATCAGGAAGCTCCAGGTGGAGGGTAGGGCCCGGTGTGGGGCCAGACACATCCTCGACTAGGTGTGTACCCTCCGACACATCACTTAACCTCCTATCGTCCGCTAATATTTACAGAGCACCGTCATGTGCCAGGCTAGGCCTATAGCCTATGGACACTACAGTCTGTCTCCCAGGTAAGCACTGGATTGGGATTACAGGCATCTGTTGGTGACTCCCATGGAAACAGCCCAGGGTGGGTCCTGTGAACCGTGATTGTTGTTCAATTCCTCACTTAGCATTCCTCCACCAAGCGGATTTAACTCATTCAGCAAATATTTATGGAGTGCAGACTATGTCTGACGCTTTTGTTAGGTGATGGGTTTAAGGTGATGAACAAGACAGATACGGATGTTGCTCGCCAATTGCCTACAGACAATTACAACAGAGGGAGAGTGCTATGCCAAAGAGCTCCTGGTAGGGAGGCTCCTACCCTGGTCTGGAGGTTGGAGAAGGCTTCCTGCTTCAGGCACCATCATCTCTTACCTGGGTTACTGCAGTAGCCTCTGGATGGTCTCTTTACTTCTGTCCTTATCCCCTTACAATCAATCCATTTGCTAGACAGTCGAGCAATCCTTTAAAATAGAAATCAGATCGTGTCACTCTACTCAGACGGGTCCCACCAAACTCAGTAAAAGTCAGAGTTCTTACTGGCTCTCAAAGCCCTGTACCAGTGGGGCCCCCGGGACCTCTATAAGTTCATCTGCTAATATTCTCCACCTTGTTCATTTGGCTCTAGCCATACTGGCCTCCTCGCTGTTCTTTGAAAAAGCCAGGTGTGTTTCTGCCTCTGGCTTTGCCCTTGTTCTCCCAGGTGTCTGCATAGCTTGCTCCCTCATCTCCATCTTTCTTCAAATTTCATTTGCATGAACAAATCATCCCTGACCATCCTATTTAAAATTGCAGTCCCTATTCCCAAGTACATCCAACCCTTTTCCCTGCTTTATTTCTCCCCATAGCACTTTTTTTTTTTTTAAGATTTTATTTATTTATTTGACAGAGAGACACAGGGAACACAAGCAGGGGGAATGGGAGAGGGAGAAGCAGGCTCCCGGCCGAGCAAGGAGCCCGATGTGGGGCTCGATCCCAGGACCCTGGGACCATGACCTGAGCCGAAGGCAGACGCTTAACGACTGAGCCACCCAGGCACCCCATCCCCATAGCACTTTCATCTGGTTATTATACAGTTTATCTTGCTTATAGTCTCCCTCTCCCACTAGAATCTAAGTTCAACAAAGGCACTATTTTTTGTAGTTGTTGTTCACTGATGTACCTTCAGTGCCTGGAAGAGGGCCTGGGACATAGTAAAGTACTAGGTATTTGTTGAATGCATGAAGTGGCATCTAATTGGGACTTAAGGATGAATCAGTATTGATCAGGTGAAGAACTGGAGGAAGAACAAGCTAGCCAGAGGAAACAGGATGTGAACAAGACAAGAAAACACAGCTTTGGGAGGAAGTGAAAGCAGCTGGGAGGGGCTGGAGGTTAGAATGCAAGGAACAGAGTGGGCAGACCTAAGATTTAGGGGGAGTGACCTGGGCACTGGCTACGTGCAGAGACCCCTGAGATGGTCCCTGCTCTCCTTGAGCTCGGAGTCAGGGACCAGTGGTAGTCTGTGGACAAGAGCTTGGGCTTTGGAACTGGACAGCTGCTGCTACCTTATTCTTGGGATAGCTAAAGCAGCTGTTTTGTTTTTGTCTTTTATTTAATAAATGTGTTCAGATCTTTCAAGAAGCAGACACCGGGGTGAGATTAGGCATGCAAGAAATTAATTGGAGGCAGCACCTGTGAAGCAGGAAAGGGAGGGGAGCTGTAGAAGTCAGAGCCTTTAGACAAGGATAGAGGAGTCCAGCCACCCGGGAAGGAGGTTTGGGCAGGGAGTCGTGGACTGCAGGGCAGTTCCCCGGGAAGGTTCAGGCTGAACCTCAAGGCAAAGTTGCCTGTTAGAAGAGGCCCCCATTTCATTCAGTCATTGGCTGGGGACAGTCTGGAAAGTGGCATCCACTGGATGGAGGATCCAGAGGGATAGCAGCTGGGGCCATGCATCAGTTATGCTCCATCCCCGAGGGAGAGCCAATCAGCCCGGTTTCACAGCCATCATGATAAGTCATGTGTGTATATGGTGAAAAAGTCAAACAGCACAGTAAAAAGTCTCCCTCCTTAAATGTCCTGTTGTCCAGTACTCTTCCCTAGAGGGAACCACTGGTAACAGTTTATTTCCTTACAGAAATTTTAGGTGCACTCAGTATATAGGTACATATTTTTAAAAATATGAGATTATTTTATGCACACTGTTCTGCAACTTGCTTTCTTTTCCTTAGTGTGTCAGTTCATAAAAGCCTGCCTAATTCCTTTTCATGAGTGAATAGTATCCCATACTTAGGATCATATTATTTAACCAGTCTCCAACTGGTATGCAGTTAAAGTATTTCCTCTCTTTTCCCATCATAATCAATACTTGAAGTGATCATCCTTGTGTGTATATTTTACGCACACACACAAGTATATGTTCTCGAAGCAGGATGCTGAGCCGAAGGGTGTGTGGTTTTAAACTTTGGTAGATATCGCCAAACTGCCCCCTGAAGAGGCTAGGCCAATTTATTCTCTGACCCCCAGCAAGCATCTCCGCACCCATTTTGTACTTTTGCCAATCTGACTTTCAGAGTTGTTTTAGTTCACATTTCTCGAATTACAAGTAGGTCGAACAAGCATTCGTACATCTGTAAACAAGGCCATGGCGTTGGGTGAGGACTGTGTGTGTCCTGCTGCGGCTGCTCGGGGGCCTCGGTGGGGATCCTCCATTCAGTCTGGGGTGGGACCTGGGCACGGGCTTCCGAGCCACTTCATTGCAGCTAAGAACCCCCAAGCTGACAGAAGCACCCCCCACCACATGGTGCTGCCCTGAAATGAGCGGCGCTGGGCTTCATTCACTGGGCTCGGGGTTCGTGTTTTGGCAGGAAACCTGGTAGCTAATGTCAGAAGAAAGTGACTCTCTGCGAACCAGCCCCTCTGTGGCCTCGCTCTCGGAAAATGAGCTGCCACCGCCGGCCGAGCCTCCCGGCTACGTGTGCTCGCTGACGGAAGACCTGGTCACCAAAGCCAGGGAGGAGCTGCAGGAGAAGCCCGAATGGAGACTTCGAGACGTGCAGGCCCTCCGTGACATGGTGCGGAAGGAGTGCCCGAACCTGAGCACCTCCCTGGACGACGCCTTCCTGCTACGCTTCCTCCGAGCCCGCAAGTTCGATTACGACCGGGCCCTGCAGCTCCTGGTCAACTACCACAGCTGCAGGAGAAGCTGGCCCGAGGTCTTCAACAACCTGAAGCCATCGGCCTTAAAGGATGTCCTCGCTTCTGGATTCCTCACCGTGCTGCCCCACACCGACCCCCGGGGCTGCCATATCCTCTGCATGCGCCCAGGTATTGCCCGAGACGGTGGGCAGGTGCCTGCATGCCCGGCTCTGTGTGGGATGCGTGTGCCCCGCACCCTCTCTCCCTCACCTTTTCCTGTTTGCCTTCTCCCCTGTTTAGTCAAAGCTCTTTGGATAACAAATGACAAAAAGCTACTCAACCCGGCTTAGGAAAAAGGGGAGGAATTAGTCTAATGAAACAGGAGCATCCCGCAGAACCAGGGAGCTGAAAGTGTAGCCGCTTTCCCGGGGCCCCAGGCCCCAGAACCAGAATCCAGTTCGTTCCCCCATCAGGAACTAAGCCAGCCATTCCCCCCGTCTCTGCCTCTATCAATCTGTGTATTTCTCTGGGCCACACATTTGTGCTGTGCTGTGCATATCTTCTTCACTCTTCTTCCTGTAGATTGGCTTTTGCTGCCTCTGTGGCCCTGGCAAGATCTCCTACCCCTTAGTGCCCAGGCTTCCTGGGCCACCCAGTCAAGTTCCTCCATGCAAATTCCCGAGTTCTAGCGTTGAGAATCTGCCCTGGTCATAGGGTACGAGCAGGCCTGCCCGTCCCTCCTTTGTGAGTGGGTGAGGCAGGCATCCGTGGGGGCTGGGCGGACAACTGGAAGGGTGTCCGTCCACCGTGTGCCTCTTCTCCTCTCCCTCCTTTCCTCTACTTGGTTAAGCCATTGATTCACTTTTCGATCTCAGCACTTACTGATGGTAATCAGCACATCTTACATTTCCCTGGCAGTAGCTTTAATTAGGGGCGCCAAATGCGCTATCAACTCAGGAGTAAAGGAGCGTTGTCCACGGGTTCCCACCCCCACGGCCTTAACATTCTCCATCAGACCAGAGCAGAGACAAAATATGAAACTAAAATTGCAGTGTTCTCCCAACCAAGCCAGGATCAGGAGAACATGCCTGCCGGCAGCCCTCTTCTGCTGACTCGTACCTAGTCCTCTTGGAGGGACGCCTAACGGGGAGTGGTGACCTCCCTGCGCTTTTTCTCTGCCTTTAAAGCCACATCGCCATCAGTTTGGTCATTTACCAAATCCTTTTTGGAGACTAAACCATCCTCTTGAGCCTTTACTGTGTACCAGGCACAGTGTTAACTGCTTTACCTGCTGTTTTAGGCCCTTTCCAAAATTAGGGTTGTTTATTTTAAAATAAGCAACGCAGTGGAGATTTTAGAGCACCAGGAGACCTAGGAACCAGTCAGCAGGTTTTTTTCTGCTACTTCTCTGTACTCAACTCATAAGGATATTACAAAACAGATTAGCACACTGGTTTCACCTCTTTGCTTGTGTGGTTTCAACCCTTTGCTTGCACGATTTCAACCCTTTGCCTGTGAGATGACTTTTTCCCCCATGTGTCTGGAGCAGAACTAGACCCTTCCCCACCAACGCAACTCTTTAGGAGGAGGCATACTGAGAAGGTTTTGTTCTCAACTGGGTATTAGCTTTGCCTCTTTGGGGACATATGTTATTGAAAAGGATGACATTCAGTTATGTAGAAGCAGGTTTAATTGGCAGGAACATTCAACAGCAAGCTGGCACAGCTTTTGGACAAAGATTTTGTTCATAGGAATTTTGCACATATTACATGTCCCCTTGGTGGTGGCAGTCATGTGGAGTTTTGTCTTCCTAAGAAAAGGACCCACAGGTGGGATTTTCTTGAGAATAGCAGTTAACAGTCAAAAGTGTCATTTCCGTCTTCTTCCAGGGAAAGGAAGGATTCCTTAAATATATGGGGAATACTAAGGGAGCATCTGGCCCAGAAAGGGGATGTGGCACAGAGCACAGCACTGGAAAACTGTCTCCATCTCTGTCTTCCTTGGCACATGCTTCATTCTCAGGCCAGCCCTTGCCTCCTGGGGCCCCTGAGTCTCAGGCTCCCAGCCTCACCAATACAAGAGGGAAGAGGGATCTTTTCTTTCCAAAGGGCCGCGGTCACAGAATTGAGTCCCCTTGGCTCTGTTTGATCAAGCTTGGGTCACACACTGTGGCCAGGAGGATGTAAGACCCGCATTGACCACGCCCACCCCCGCAGCCAGGAGGCAGGTCAGTGGTACCCAAACCGCAAGGTTAGCGTGGGAAGAGGAGGCTCAGGGCAGTGGTATGAAAATCTGGGCACGTATCTGTTGGCAGACGGCACAGATGTCCATTAAGGTTAGTATTACTATCCCATTCTACTTCTGAGGCGATGCGGGCTCAGAGTGAGGAGGTAGCTCACACAGCTAGTAAGATTCCAACCTCCCCCGTCCCCGTGTGTCTGACTTCAGAGCTCAGGCTTTTAACTTCAGCACTCAGTTGCATTTCCTTTTCAGAATGTGCTGCTTGCTCCCTTTGGAATTAACATCAGCTGCTGCTAAGGTGTCCCATTTAGTAACCTAAATAGAGTCATGCCAGTAGAGTATCTTTCTTTCCATTTTTAAACAAGAGTTCTAGCAAGGAGATAAATCTTAGCCTGTGAAGACTTGTTTGTATTCACCTCTGTAATGTTCTGTCCATTTCTTATGACCTCAGACAGATGGATACCGAGCAACTATCCAATTACCGAAAACATCCGAGCCATATACTTGACATTAGAGAAACTCATTCAGTCTGAAGAAACCCAGGTGAATGGAATTGTAATTCTTGCAGACTACAAAGGAGTGAGCTTATCAAAAGCATCTCACTTTGGCCCTTTTATAGCCAAAAAGGTGATTGGCATCCTTCAGGTATGGCCCCTGTTTGTCGTGTGCCTGTTCCGTGGCGGTTTGGGCTTTCCCCGGGGGGCCTTGTTCACTGCCGGTCCCACGTGATACACAAACCCCACTTCTCCTACAATCCGACAGATACAAAAGCATTATGGGAAGAAATGTAAATGTCCTATTTACCACTTATTCTCGTAAGGTTCTCCCATAGTTTCTGAGGTCCCTTCAGTCTGGGCAGGATCAGCTTTAGGGCAAGAGCCCAAACAGCCAGAAAAATGCTTTCTGCATGTTTTTTTTCTTCTTTTTTTTTTCTTTCTCCAGAAGATAGAGGAGCAATTCTAACAAATGAAACTGAGAATTTGTGTTTCTGGCTGATATGCTAGATCCCGTCCCGCCCTCTGGGACCTGGGGATGGGGAGCCTGTTGTACTGTTTTGGATAGATGCTTTCACATCTCAGGTGTTATGTGCTTTTTGTTTTGTTTTTTTGTTTTTTAGAGAGAGCGTGCCCACGCACGCACGTGCACGGGGTAGGGCAGAGGGAGAGAATCTCACCAGACTCCATCCCCGGTGCAGAGTCCCAAGGCAGGGCTTGATCTCATGACCCTGAGATCATGACCTGAGCCGACATCAAGAGTCGGAGGATGCTCAACTGACTCAGCCACCCAGGCAGCCCCGTGTTCTGTGTTTTAGAACACAGGCGCGGGGCAACCCTCTCAGGTCCCCTCCCTCTTCAGGAGCTTTGTACTATCATTTTGCTATTGCTCAATAAACCTTGCTTTGCTGCCCACCAAAAAAAAAAAAAAGAACCCAAGTGTGGGAACGAGAAAGTTCCTCCCGTATGTGCACAATGTTCAATAGTTTGCAAAGTGCTTTCACAGTCATTATAACTCATTCAGTCCTGCAGGGCCTCGTCTGAGATAAACAAGGCAAAGATTATGTTTTCTTTTTAGTACATGTGCTGCTGAAGTGAGCACAAATTACTCTTCCATTTTGACGGATGGGGACACAGCCCTTGCAGGGTAGCCTGGCCTGAGGCTCACGGCTCTAACCGTTCTGGCTCCTCGTTCCCTCTGGCCAGCCCGTGGGTGCTGCCTCGTGAGCTGTGGGGCACCAGAGATACAGCAGTTTCCTCTGTGAATCCCACAATGCCTGTGAGCCCCCAACTGGGTGCCAGGCTGATCATTTAAACATCAGCATCACGTTGGTCATTATCAGAAATGCGGAGCCAATATTCTGGCTTCCCTTAGCTTCCACTCTTCTTTCGATGCCCCTGCGTAGATTTGTCTGCGTAGATTCAAGTATCAGGAGAAGGAGTTTGGATCTGTGTTTTCTAGTCTTCTAAGGTGATCTGGGGGGAGAAAGTTCCAGGGTTAAATAAGTCTGGGAAATGTGGTGTAGCATGTCCCTTTCTTGAGAAAGTGACTGTGAACATTTGCACAGGACAGTCCTGCAGTGAAGGAAACCCATGTGACTACATAGCGTGCTATTCTCAAACTTCTTTACCTACCATGGAACCTTTTCTGCATCACACCTAGTACCGTCCTGAGAAATACCCTTTGGCAACACCGATCCTGAAGGTCTGATGTTTGCTAGATCCATCCACACAGGCTCTCGTTTTTGTTTTTTGTCTTGTTTTGGTTTGGTTTTTTTTTGCCACAAGAGGAGCAGCTCTTCACTTGTTGGCCTAAGTTTAGGCCCCAAGAAAGACTCTCTCTCTCTGAGGCTTGTCTTCCTGGTTAGCTCCCACGTGGGCTGGCTTTGAGGAGGCCATGAGAGTCAGGCCAAATTGATTTGGGGGCCTGAAGAAGATTTAAAGGAGGAAGGCAGCTGTGGACAGTCTGTGGGGGCCCCACGTGTTCTAATTTCTCCTTCCCCTCCCCTGCAGGATGGCTTCCCCATTCGGATAAAAGCAGTGCATGTAGTGAATGAACCTCGAATATTTAAAGGCATTTTTGCCATCATAAAACCATTTCTGAAGGAGAAAATAGCAAACAGAGTAAGTGATGATTCTATTGACTTGTTTTTTTTTTTTTTTGCTCCCTTATTTGTGACATCAATAAACTTCTCTTAGTTTATTATTTTTGCCCTGGGATGATTAATTTGGAAAGTACAGAGTTACAGATAAAATAAGTGAACAATCCTTTCTGTGAAAAGAAGATAAAATGAATAGGATATAATATTTGACAGGAGAGAGCAGAGGAGGTAGCTCTCAGAAGAGTTAAAATGCTGTGTAGTCATTTAGACTCTTTAATATCCTGGCCTGGACACAGTGAACCAACATTGTATTTCATGTGTGAGAGGACAGGGAGAAGGGTAGTATTGGGCAGGTAGTTAAAAAGTTATGGTGATTTCTTACTACAGCTCCTTGGGGTTTAAAAATGCTATTTTACGCCCTTCTATTTACCTGATTTGTTGTCTTGCTGTATCAAGTTTGTGGAATAATTCATGGTTTATGAGATAAGTGAGTTTTAGCTTACCTGTCGTTTAAGGAAGTATAGATGGCACTTTGAAAGATGATCCTCTCTGACCTAGAAGAGCCACTTCTCAACCTTTGCTAGTACTGTGATCGCATGTGATGAGTGGTATTTTTCTCCTTCTTCCCTAGGCCTAGGAACATTGTGGTCCCTCCAGAGACTGGGTCTTCCATTTTGTACTTTTTCAAAGAGGAAACAGAGAGAGAATCTCAAAGTTGCAAGGGAAGGAATTTAAAATACAGACAGGGGGCACCTGGCTGGCTCAGTTGGTGGAATGTGCTACTCTTGATCTCAGGGTTGTAAGTCCGAGCCCCATGTTGGGTATAGAGATTACTGAAAATCTTTACTAAAATAAAATAAAATCCAGATTCCCAGGCCCTTTCCCTGAAGATTTTTTTTTTTAAAGAATCTATACTTTCCACTCTACTGAAACCGTTTTTTTTTTTTTTTTTTTTTAAGATTCTATTTATTTACTTGACAGAGCAAGCGAGAGAGGGAATACAAGCAGGGGGAGTGGGAGAGGGAGAAGCAGACTCCCTGCTGAGCAGGGGGCCCGATGCAGGGCTCGATCCCAGGACCCCGGGATCATGACCTGAGCTGAAGGCAGACACTTAACGACTGAGCCACCCAGGCACCCTCCCTGAAGATTTTAACTCCAGTTCAGGGGTGGAGCCAAAGAGTTTGTGCTTTTAAAATCTTATGTGATTCTGATGCACAGTCAGGTTGGAGAACTGCTAATTTAGTGGCCTGGGTTTGAACCTATCTTAGTACCTGGAGATCCTGTTTGGAACCTGCTTTTAAAGCCAAAGCAGTCTTTGGAACAGGCCTTTTTTATCTATGAAATGACCTTATTTGTGGTCCATAATCTTGTTCATTTCGTCCTTCAAATGTTCATTCATTCTTTCAAAAATATTTATCAACTACTGGCACAAGTATGTTCTAGATGAACAACATAGACCAAAATCTCTGCCCCTCCCTGCCCGGGAGAGCTTACATGCTAGAGACACAGACAGTGGATGTATATTATCTAGTATTAAGATGTGATAGGTGCTGTGGAGAAAAAATAAGCAGAGAAAGGGGCCAGTACAGGACAGGGCCAAGGGGTTGTAGCATCCAGTAGGGGGGTTAGGGATGGCGTCGCAGAGAAGCTGGCCTTTGAGCAGACTTGGCAGAGGTGAGGGAGAGCGCTTACAGATCTCGGAGGACCAGCAGCGGCACCGCCCCCAGGTGGGAGCACATTGGGCGGGAGCACATCGGGCGTGCAGGAGCAGCAGCAGAGGGAAGGGGACGGAGGGGTGGAGGGGCGGAGGGGCGGCGTGCGGACTTCGGCCTCTGGCGCGCATGAGGTGGGAGCACCCCGGCCTCTGGCGCGCGTGAGGTGGGAGCACTCCGGCCCCTGGCGCGCGTGAGGTGGGAGCACTGGCAGGCCGCGCGGAAAGGAGTGGCATGATCTGACTGGTGCCGAGAAGAGCTGAGACTGCAGAACAGGCTGCGAGTAGGGAGACCAGGCTGAGGCTGTCGTGGGAACCCAGGGGAGAAGTGGGGGTGGCAGGGTTCCACGAGGTGGGCCACAGAGTGGTTGGATTCTGGATGTCTTTTGAAGGAGCAGCCAACAGAGCATGGGATGTAGGAAGGGAATTAAGGATCCTCAAGCTTTTCGAGGAACTGGAAGGGTCCAGTTGCCATCAGCTGTTCCTTTATTCATTCAACAGATGGTTGAGCACCTACCTGGCCTTCAGGTGACTGATACTGATTAACCTGAGAGCTCATGTGTTTCCATTTCCCCTTTAGTTCTTCCTCCACGGGTCCGACCTGAACTCTCTGCACACAAGTCTTCCCAGAAGCATTCTCCCCAAGGAGTATGGGGGCACGGCTGGAGAGCTGGACATCACCGCCTGGAATGCAGTGCTGCTGGCCTCGGAGGAGGACTTCGTGAGAGAGTTCTGCCAACCTGTCCCTGTCTGCGACAGCATCCTGGGCCAGGCCCCGCCTCCTGAGGGTCTGACCCCAGATGCGCAGTGTGATGATTCTCTGCGGGCCGTGAAATCACAGCTCTATTCCTGCTATTAGCCAGTCCCCTGTGAGTGCCGCCATCTTTAAATCCTTTCCTTTTTCTTTGGAGAGGCGCAAGGAGAGTCTGAGGTGCCATGGAGTCTGTCTTGCTCCTTGTAATTAAATTGCAGCCTGTAGAGCTCTGAGGGTAAGCCATGGGGTAAGCCCTTGGTGACTCTTGAATTAATCCATGGAAGATATGGAAAATGTCCCCAGTGATTCCCAAACGTTTGGAATCCCAGTTTGCAACCATAATCTGGAAGCTGTATCTGGTTCTTAGAGATCTTGGAACAAGAAAAATCAGGACCAAAGTCATTTTGGTTCCACATTCCAGGAGAAAACCACCTGATCAGCACACTCCTATGAAAGAACCTGGCCGAGCCTACAAGGTGGCCACACTAGGAGACTTTGGGATTTTGTGTCTTTCACCTGAACCCTAACTACAGACTTGTGTTGCTCATCAGGAAATTTCTAGTTTGAGGCCCAGGCCCCAGCTGCCACACTGGGTTTGGAAAGCACCTTAATCAAATCATCATGGGAGCATCAGGACATAAGCAGCACTTCCTGATCAAATTTGGGAGCCAGAGACTTGAAAGCACCTCTGGGATTCATTGACTGACTCTTGCAATGGAAACTGAAGTTTTCCCCAAACCCATAAAGCCTTAGCCCTGGTTCTCAATAGAATCATACAGGATCCTAGAGGTATGTGATTTTACTCAATCTAAAATGCTGGATGCCAGGCCTGAGGAGCTGAAAGAATTCTGGCCCAGGAATGAAGAGAGCAGGGCTTCATCCCCAGAAGTGCGACCCTGGACAAGACCTGGGCCTCTGTGGGCCTCAGCCTTCTCATCTGTAAAATGAAGCAGGATGAAATGACGCCTAGGGCCTTGGTTGCTGACGTTCTGGGATTTGGTTTAGTTATTGAATGCTAGACAGTGGTTTTCTGCCTAGAAAAATGGCTCTCTAGAGGCAAGTGGTTGGATCCTGCTTTTTTTGTGGTACACCAGGGCCTTCCCAAGAGGCATGTATTACCAATTGGCCCTGCCTTTAAGGAAAGTAATATGTGTATTCCTGGGACCTGGCGACAGCCAACTTCCTTTTTGTAGGAAGGGTTAAACTGGAAAAGGGCAGGTGAAATGACCAGAGTTCATGGGAATTCCTTCTATCCCCAAGGCTCTGGCAGTACACTGGAAACCTGGGAGCAGGGAATGGCTAAATTACTTGGGATTCTTAAATTTTGGTCTCTGGAAACGAATGCACGAGCGGGTAATCGCTGGATCACTTCTGGGGCCCCCGCCCTCCCAGATACGCTTGGATTTCTCTCTCTCGTGTGGGCGGACTGACTTGAGTCTAGCCAGCGAGACCAAATGTTAGTTCTCTGTTTCAGCACTTTAGACCCTTCCTGTCAAAACTTCAGCCTTAGCCCAACCATCCAACTAGGTGGTTCAGCTGGTGGCTCTTGACCGATTTCCTTTCGTATTCATTCCTTGAAAATTATGGCATTAAAAAGCGACAAGTACTATGTGTTGTCTAAGTACCTTCTCCATGCATTTATGAGGCCACCGGGCAAGGGGACAACAGCTCAGGTAGGAAGAGGACAGTGCTCTGAAAGGCAGAGGCCAGTCTATTGTTAATAAGCTCTTCATCTTCATAGCACTGTTTAAAATGCATGGAGAAGTTGGTGGTGAAAATGATTCACCTCATTAGTGCCAACTCCAGGGAAGGCTCTTCCCTGTAGATACTAACTCTGGATCCTCTAGGACCTGGCAGAGCTGGAAGTGCCAGCATGCAGACCCCTGGCAGCCTCCAGTTCCATCTGCCAAGGACAGTGTGACCAGCACTGCTGAAAAGATCTCAGTAGCACAAGTAGGATGGCTAAAGTAGAAGGTTCAGAACCCAACTGCTTGGATGTGGGAATTGGTTAGAGGCGATTTTCAACCTCAGAGAGGAAAGAGAGATTAAAAAACAAAACCACCACCACCCCCAAGCTAGATAGAGGGAGAAATGAACTGTTCAGCCCCACCGAGTTTCCCAGTTTACACGTTGCACTGTGTTCCTGGCCAGTTTTGCCCGTGTCCATTTGACTTTAAAAGCTTGCGTGTGTGTAAGCTCACCTAGACAGGTATCTCCAAGACCGGGATGTTGCCCATTTCCTAGGCCTTTCCAGTTGGCCCAAGGAGTCAGAGCCAAGATTTGTCTGCCTTCTGCAGCTGCTGTGTTTTATTTTGGTTCCAAAGAGAGATCAAATAGTTTGGACACCTCAGGGGGTTTGAACCAAGCTGTGAAAGCAGGACCTCCCTGGGTGAAAATCAAGGCAGTTTCTGTGCGGCTTCACCAGGTGTCTGTATAGAGCTGCCCCAGCGGGGTGGGAGAATGACGAAGGGACCAAGGGAGCCTGATTCAGGAGCGGGGTACACTGATGGGACAAACAAGTGAGCACAGGGAGAACTGGGAGTGTTTTCCTTCAGGGAAAGGTTCTGGCCTATTTCACAAACATCTGAAAAGTAACTTTTCCCTAAATTCAGGGTACTGTGGTATAGGAAAGGGAAAGGAGGAGTGTACCAGGAGACCTGAGTTCTGGCTTTACACTGCTGTGGCCTTGGATGAGCCACTGAACACCCCTCAATCACATGATAAAAGGGATCCCCACTCTGAGCTCTGAACCCTCCATTTTAGGCATCATTTGGCTTTACTGCCAGAGGGACATTGTACTCTACCTTTTAGAGGCCTTTTTCTTTTTTTCCCCCATCTGGATTACTTTATAGGAAATGCAGATCTGAATGAATTGACATCTGAAGCTCCCAAATGAATCTGTAAGCTTAGGTAATATGGGGGTTTTCTTCCTCTTCTCTTCTATAGAATCTGGAAAATTATGCCTCTTCCTGGAATCCTGTTCTACCTTCACGGAGAGAGGCTGGAAGAAATGTGCAGAAACAACTGTGCAACTCTGGCTTCCTCTCCCGAGCTTACCTGCTTTGGGCAGAAGTGGCTTTAGCTTCCCCATACTTCATCTCGTTTTCACAAGGAGCCACTTGTCCTTAGAGGTTTACAAACACTTCAGTTCAGCTTGTAAGATACTACATTTCTGCCAGACTCAGAGGACAGGAAGAGGTATTTCCCCCCGGATTCCTGTGAGCTACTGAGCCTTTCTGAATTCTCCCGGTGGGCAGGTTCTTTAAATGCCACCGGATTCTCCAATCAGTTACAGGATTACTTTTTCACTTGGGTAGGCAAAAGCTGTGGTACTGTTGTGGCATTATTATATTACTTCATTTTAAAGTCTTTAGCTTTTAAGGTTTTCCTTTGAAGCCTCTTCTTCCATTGAGGAAGTGAAGGGTTAGCCAAGGTAATGATTGCATCAGTGTGGCTGTTCTGTGGATGTGCGGAGACACCAAACAGAAACATCTCGCTGTTCAGGAAAGAGGTCCGTCTGGTGATGTCTCTCGGTATTGGGACTTGTTAATTTTGTAAATCTAAAGTAAATTCCTTTCTGCTATCCCGACTCAAAACTGGTTTGCTTGAAATGCAAGGGACAGGTATTCCTCCTAACAGAGCTTGCTCCACAGGAAGGCCCGGTGTGACTCGTGGAGGTACTAGTGATGAACTGGCCGTTTGCCAATTCACTGTTTCTCCTTTGGGCTCACCGGGCAGCACATTTAGTTGGGCAGAAAGTCAGCTGCTGTTGGGGAGTCTTGGGCTATGCGTCCGCCTCTTGGCACATCAGGTGGTAACCTGTCACGGGTGAGATGCCTGAGGCCTCTCAGGGGCCAAGAGCCTCTGATCCCATGCTGACAGGGTGGGAGGCGGGCTGATTTTCTGACCAGACTGGGGCACCATTTCAGCCACTGGTCACATTCCTCGCTTCAAACTGAAATTCAGTTTAGCTTTGAGTATATGGACACGTGGTGGTGGATTCATCTACTTCAGTGTTTGTTTTGACCAAAAGTTTATTTTTCTAGTGCATTTTCTACGTCAAAGTGGTGAAAACATGTAATTTTAGTATGCATGACTGGGTCTTAATAAAAATCCTGTAAGGCTGTATGTGTGGAGTTCTTTTATGACAGTGACCGTTTGGATAAAGGTTCTGAAGTTTTATTATTCATGGTACATGATGGCCCGGGTAGAGCCTCCCTCCAGGTCAGGCAGGGAGAGGCCCTGTGGCAACACATGGCACCTATAGATTTGGGGCTGGCCACCTCTGAAGATCATGCACAATTAGAAGATACCAGTGTAGGGCACCTGGGTGGCTCAGTCGTTAAACGTCTGCCTTCGGCTCAGGTCATGATCCCAGGGTGCTGGGATCGAGCCCCACATCGGGCTCTCTGCTCCGTGGGAAGCCTGCTTCTCCCTCTCCCACTCCCCCTGCTTGTGTTCCCTCTCTCGCTGTGGGTCTCTGTCAAATAAATAAATAAAATCTTAAAAAAAAAAAAAGATACCAGTGTATACAAAGAATGGCACTTGATACACACAATGGTATAGACGATATGCAAATTTTTTCAGTTAAGGCCCAGCTGTCCCTTCTAGACTGGCCTTGAATCTTTCGCATAGCTAACAGTTCCCGAGGGCCTGTATGGGCTAGGCATCCATTATGTTAGGTGCTTCACAGAGATAACCCACTTAATCTTAATTAAGTAGTATTCCTGCTCCTGTGGGGGAAATGAGGCCCAGAGAAGTTCAGCAGCTTGCCCAAGGACACACAGTCAAATGTGGAGCTGGGCTTCAAAGCCAGGTAGTCAGACTCTAGCCCACTTTGCCCGATGGTTACAGCCACTGTTTGCCTTTTACTGTCATCCACCCTCCAACAGAACACAGAAGGAAAGGAGGAAAGAATTTTTTTATAGGGGAACAGTGTAGAAATTAGGTTGTTTTCTGGCTTCTTGTAAAATATAAAGCGGAGCTTCTTAACCTCTGAGACCCAGGCTGTAACTGAACATTCTGGAAGCACAAGTAAACCCAGGCTCCTTGAGGGATAACTAGGTGTGGCTTGACCAACTGTGGTCCCATGCATGCTTAGCTGTTTCTCTACCGGCTCCCTGTTGGTTTCTATGCAGGAGCGTGTGGTCTGCCCCACAGGAGACAAAAGCTAGGTGCCTCGGTGTGTTGGTGACGAGTCCGGTGTGTTGGTGACGAGTCAGCTGGGAAACCGTCTCACGCAGGACGTCCATACACTTACCGCTGACTTTTGATGATGCAACAGGTTAAGTTCTTAACACCGCAACATGCCAGCTCTTGAGGTCAGCCTTCTTCAGGAAGCTGTAGCCCTAAAACTCAGTCCATTTCTCACATCTGGAAGAATGGACTATTGGCTCCAACCAGGGCAGCAGAGTTTTTACAAGCCATGGGAGTTGCTTCTGGTTTTCTGAAACACCTGTTTTCCGCGATGCCCCCTCCTCACATAGCACTGGTCCGGCACGCCTATAACTGATGCAGAAATGTGTCCTGCTACTGCATTAAAGCTGGTGAGGAAGAAAATCCTTTAGGGTTGCCACTTTTCTGGAAGCAAACTGTTTTAACCAAACGTTCATCCTCTTACCTGGTAAGGTGCCAGCCATTAGAGATACAGTGCCCTGTAGTCAGTTACTGTCTTCGGGGGATTCCTAATCTTCCTTCGCTGCTGATGGGTAGTTTGACAGCACGTCCCTAAGCCGTCTCCAGTCATCTTGGTGCCTGTCACCTTATGCCAAGAGACAATGGGGCCTAATTGAAAAAAGAACTCTCAAGGCCTGGTTTGTTTCTGTTTTGCCTCTTACTAACTATAGGCAAGTCCCTAACTTCTCTAAGCCTCAGTCTGATCTGTTGGGGGGGAAGGGGGAGAATCCCCACCTTCTAGGTGCATGAACAGCATCTATTCACAGCTGGGCACACACACAGTTTCATGGTCACTATTCTGCACCTGAGGAGACGGTTTGTGTGCAGCTCATGTCACTCAGCAGTGGTGAGGACGCCACTGAGCAGGCCGCCTGATTCGGGCTCCAAGGTACAGGATGGATAGAACAACAGGAGAGGAGAAAAGACACGAGCAAGCAGCTCTGGTTGATAAGATAAGCCCAGTACCCACCATCAATCTGCAGAGCTCAAACGCATGACTCATGTTACTGAACGCTCTTGCTGGAATGTATAAAAAGGAAAAGGAATTATAATGGACAAAAACACGTGCTGGTTTACGGCTTGGTCCAGAACATCAATAGCAGCGATAACCAGGTCCATGGCCATTCTTTGGCAGGCTCCTTGCTGGATAAGAGGCTTTTATTTCCCAACTGAGTACTCTGCTAGACCAGTCTAGAGAGCAAACATCTGGCAGGGGCCACATGGGCCTGCAAGCCTTCTCCCAGCGAGCTCCGACCAGGTAAAGGTGGAGGTGCTGCCACTGCCCCTGACGAAGTCCTAGGCCATGCTGCTGGCCTCGAAGCCAGGCCGTCGTCCATCTGCAATCCTGAGGGACAGACAGGCCCATTCCTGGGGAGGAAACACCAGATGACTTATCTGATGAGTCAAAATACTCTCCTGCTTTCAAGTGTGATCCTGGGCTTATTCGACCTGCTGATGTTATTTATGCTTGTGTAATTCAGCACTCACCAGTATGGTTCACTGGAGTCTTGAGTAATCCTGGGTTTCCTAGCAACAGGCCAACTTAACTTAGAGTATGGTCAAGCAAACAGGGATACTGTCCCCTAATTTTCAAAGAAAATTTGTTATTTCAAATTAATATCAAAGTTATCATGAGAAAAAATAAAAACTTTATTGGACTTTGTTACACTTATTTTACAATTTAGTATTGTTTTATTTTGCATTACATAAGGTGGGGGATGGCACACCTTCATTGTTTCTGAAGTTTAGGACCTTTAAAGGTCTTAATCTGGCTACCCTGCTATTAAGGAAAGTGGGGTGTCTGCTTTACACTGGCAAAGTAAGGGGCTAAACCTCCCCTATTTGCCCCCCTCCCGACCTCCCTTGTAACTTTATCTCTGTACCCTGACATAAAGCACTGGTTTAAAACACAGTGGTTCCAACGATTCTCATCAAGCCCTGCTTCCTTACCCCATCCCCACCAACCTCCATCCCAACTGAGATTGTCCCCTCTGTGTCCCATCTGTTTAATTCTGTAAGGACACCTCAAATCTAGCCTCCATCAGACTGTGGCTGAACATCTCTGACCTTTGAATACTGTCTGATCTCATTTTAGCCCATAGTGAGATTAGCAGTTACCACCAGAGTGCTTAAAACGGGTTAAGCACTTTGCTAGGTAACTTTAAACAATAATACGTACTAGGTACTATCTTTTATTCAAACGAGGAAAACATTGAGGCTCAGACAGATGGTCACACAGATAGTCATCTGCCCAAGGTCATGTACTCAATAGATATGAGCCGACCAGTTTGACAGACAAAAAAAGCAATGCGGATACAAACCCAGTCTTGACTTCCAAGCCAATGTCCTTAGCCATTCTTAAGGGACCAACCCCATCCTTCCCGTACAATGTGTTCCTCTTCCTGTCTCTCCCCATATAAATGGAACCCCCATCAACTCAGGTGATGAAACCAGCAGCACTCAGGAATCGGCCTCTCCCCGAGAGCTAATCAATTGCCAGTTTTTAAATTTTAATTACTAAGTAGCTCTCAGCTGTCAGTTTCTCCCCATCCTCACTTTCACTTCTCTGTTTGAAATGGTGTATGGCCTGCCCTGGTGTCTTCTCTAAATGCCTCTCTACGCGTCGGCTGCAGTGACTGAAGACCGTTTGTTCATGTCACTATGAATATGCTCTCAACGTAAGGTTCGAACTCTTCCGTGTGGTTTGCAAAGCCCTTTGTGACCCAGTCCCTGCCCTCTTCTTCCCATTCCAGCTTTCCTGAACAAGACTGCGTCTCCCTTCCTTTAACGTGAAGTTCTGTCTACCCTGCAGCAATGCCGGCCCTCTACCCCATTTCTCTCTCAGCTAACTCCTAACAATTCCTGGCCTCCAACTCCACTTTTTCCAGGAAGCCTACCAGGACAACCCCCCACCCTGACCCCAGGCAACTCTCCTGAGTTCTCTGCAATTCCTCAATCACAAGCACTCATCCCAGGCGCTGTACACCTGTCAGCTCATTTTCACCCTCCTCTAAACTCTAAGTCCAAGATGGCAGAGCTGGTGTCTTGTCATGTTTAACGTTGTATCCCCGAACGTGACAGGGCCTGGTACAGAACAGACACTCAGTAAATGTGTGTTGAAAGAACGAACTGTTCTAGTCGACCTCCCTGTGTGCTACCTCTCCTGAAGAAGTTTCCCAAGAGCGCCTGCCTTGTGTCTCATCTACACAAGTGTCTTACCCAGGGAAGATATTATTAGTACAATTTTTGGATGAGTTCAAGACTTGACTTACTAGCCAGGCCTCAAGTTTTAGAAGAGACAGGCGCATTCTGCTCGATGCCTGATGAACCTGACTGCCCACATATGTCTACAAATTATAGGATGGCTGCTAACTCATAAAAGCTGTAAAAGAAAGGGCCTTAAAAGCTTAAATCTCTATTTTAATCAAATACTTTTATAGTGCAAATATAATAAATTCACATGCATTTTACTTTTACATACTCATAACAAGATAATGACATAAAGACTAAAGTGGCACTGTTTTCCCAAGTAACTTCATTTTTGCCAAAACTACAAAGCGCTTATGGAGACGAACGCTTCCGGCAAAGCTGGACCTGCTTTAGGCATCACTGCTATGGCGTCCAACACTGAATGAACTAACCCAAGCTGCAGGAGCGGTTAGCTGGGTGAGCCACCCTGCTCGTCTGCGGAAGGACTCAGAGGCACGCACCCCTCCCCCCAAGAACTCCAATGCCACACCTCGTGGGGGATGAAGGGCTGAACACACTGCTTGCTTGCATCACACAAATAAAGACTTTCACAGAGGAAACCTGTCACAGAAATGGTGGGTTTTGTTTTTTGCTTTTTCAGGAGACTGCAATAGAAATATATTAACGATTGGCCTAAAATATCCAACATTTTTCTTACATTTTAAATCAAAGTTGTAGGATCCTACAGATCTTAATAAAGAACTCTCTTCACAGCACAGCTGTAGTTCACTTTAAAACGCAAAATGTTCCCTTCGCGCTATATCTTTACAAATAAACATAATATACATATAAATGAAAAGTTCACAACCTGCACCAAGCATTACTTTATCTTGCTCTCTGATATAAACTTGGATATAGTCACATTTGCAAAGTGTTCACTTAGTATTTTAGTTGAAGCAAAAGTAAAATAGATATGGGCTTTCGGCAAAGCAGACCTTTATGAATTCTCAGAGGTTCAGCTGAAGTCACGACTGGTGAGGACGAGTGGAGCCACAAGGGTCCAGACATAGAGGAGGAGGCAGACCCAGCTGGAGCTGATCTTGACCCACACAGCTGGCCACTTGCTGGTCATGCTCTGGAACTCTGCATCAGGGCTGAGAAAACAGAAGACAGGTAAAAGAGCCTGTCACCAGTATCCAGCAGCAACCCCCAGCCAAAGACAAGAAACTTGGCTAACACTATGCTTTAGTAAGGTTCTAGAAGGAACTTGTGAAAGCTGCTATTATTAGTTTTTATGTGCAGGGGACTCTGCCTCTCAAAAAGCTTTTCTCTTGTCAGCATGAAGAACACTGATTACTGTATTTGCTGGGCAAAGTTCTTCAGGAACACCTAGCTGTTCTAGATACTGGCAAAAGTCTAGATTGAAATGGAGTCCCTGAAACTTTCCTTCTTTATCACACCATTACTTTGATCAGAATACTCTAAATGGCCATCTCTAGACACAGAGGAAAATTAGTGAACAGAGATGGGTCCGACTGCTTTATGTTATGATTTTCTCTCTTAAGTAACTCAAGTCCGGAAGAACTCTCCATGATTTGTACTGTAAGAATTCCAGCTGGATTTTAAATCCAAGAGAAGAAAAAAGTCAAAAGTATTTCAGAAAAGAGTCAGCACTGAACACAACAACTTCATTATATGGGTAAGGGAAGGGGATTCTGAGGTTAAGCAATGGATGGAGATTTTACAGGCAGCAAGGGGGGCCAAGTGGTCTTCCACCCGGTTTGTCTGTGCCTCCTACCTGTACCAGCTGGTCAGGGTCATCATGATGTACAAGGAAGCCAAGGAGAGCATGAAGTGGAACAAGAAGTAGCTGTACTGCACCCCTTCCTTCTCGTTGTCCACAGCCCGCCGAGGCTGTCCGTCTTCTTCATCGCTGCCGCCGTTGACAGCTGTATCACGGAGGATCACGCTGTCACTTCCGGACAAGGTCAGCTTACTTACTTGGCTATTGTTGGAAGTGCGGATGCTGGAAAGTGATCCGAAAGAAGACAAATCAGAAAGGGGCCATGGGATGAATTGCTGCCATTGGCCTATATACATGCAAGTTATTTCTGAACTGCCCCTATTTGGGGACAGAAGGCCTTCTGAAGGGCTCTGCTTAAAGTTCTCAACTGCTGACTGCCATCACAAGACAGAGAGCACGCTCATCAGTTACCACGTGGTTAACTGCTTAGGAGTTTGAGTTTCATCATGTTCTCAGTGTCTGCTTCCATGACTTCACAAGAGCTTCTTCCACGCTTGGAATGGACCACCCACCAGCCTTCTCCCAGCTAGCTTCATTCTTTAATTCTCTATGTGCCATGTCTTCTAGAAAGCCTTCTCTGACATCAAGTCATCACTAGGCTGGTTTAAAATCCCACAGCTCCTCCTGCTTCCCTCTGCCATAGCACTTACCATTCCTGTCTTTCTTGCTAGTCCTAGAACTCCTCAACAATGACTGTAGTCCTCTATGCATTTCTAGCACACAGCAGATGCTCACTGCAAGTTTGTTAAATGACTGAATAGAAAAGTGCATACAACTAAAGGACAAGAACCACATGATCATCTCAACATACACAGAAAAAGCACTTGACCAAAATCTAATACTTTTTCCTGATAAAAACACTCAACCTAGGAATGGAGAACTTCTTCGAACATAAAGGGCATCTATGAAAAACCCAGAGCTGACATCATACTTAATAGTGAAAGACTAAAACCTTTCCCCCTGAGATCAAGCATAAGACAAATAGTCCACTGTCACCATTTCTATTCAATATTGTACTGGAGGTTCAAGCCAGAGCAATTAGGAAAGGAAAAGATAAAAGGCATCCAGATTGGAAAAGAAGTAAAATGATCTCTATTTGCAGATAACCTGACCTTATACATGGAAAATCTTAAGGAATATACACACTATTAAAATCAATAAATGATCTTGCAGAATACAAGATCAATATACAAAAATTCTATGTCTATACAGTAACAATGAAAAACCTAAAAGATAAATTAAGAAAACAATCTCACTTATAATACTGTCAAAAATAACACTTAAAAATTTAATAAAACATGTTTAAGACTTGTACACTAATAACTATAAACCAGTGAAAGAAACTGAAGACCTAAATGAAACATCCTATGTTATGAACTGGTAGCCTTAATAGTGTTGAGATAGTAATACTCTCCAAGATGATGAACAGATTCAATGCAATCCTTATCAAAATCTCAATTAAACTTACAAGCAAAACTCAAAATTTACACAGAAATGCAAGGGACTCGAAATAACCAAAACAATCTTGAAAAAGAACAAATTTGGATGACTCACACTTCCTGATTTCAAAACTTACTACAAAGCTACAGTAATCAAAACAGTGTGGTACTGGCATAAGGAGAGCTATACAGATCAATGAAATAGAGTTATGAGTCCAGAAATAAACCATTACATTTATGGTCAACTGATTTTTGACAAGGATGCCAGGACAACTCAATGGGGGAAAGAATAGTCTTTTTAACAAACAGTGCTGAGACAACTAGATATCCACACACAACGGAATTAAGCTGGACCCCTTACCTCAAGCCATATACGAAAACAGTTAAGACAGCCCAATTTAAAAATAGGCAAAAGATTCAAATAGACATTTCTTCAAGATACACAAATGGCTAACAAGCACATGAAAAGAATGCTCAACATCATCAGTCATGAGGGAAGTGCAAATCAAAACCGTAATGAAATGCCACTTCACATTCTCTAGAATGGCTACAATAAAAGACAATTACGATGTAATGATTAAGAGGTAATGAAACTGGAAGCTTCATACATTGCTGATGGGATTGTAAGATGATGTAGCCACTTCGGAAAACACTTTTGCAGTTCTCAAAAAAGGTAAACAAAGAGGTACCACATAGCCTAGCAATTCTACAACTAGGTACAAATCCAAGAGAATTGAAAATGTACATCCACACAAAAAAACCTGTACACAAATATTCATAGCAGCATTATTCATGATAGTTCCACAGTGGAATCAACCCAAATGTCCATCAACTGATGAAGGATAAAAAAATGTGGTATATATAAACACAACGGAGTATCATTTCCAACAATAAAAAGAAATTAAGTACTGATAGGTCATAACATGGATGAACCTTGAAAACATACTAAGTGAAAGAAGCCAGTCACAAAAGACCATATATTTTATGATTCCACATATATGAAACATCTGAATAAGCAAATTTACAGAGATAAAGGAGGTAAGTTTCTGCCAGTGGTTGGAGCAGGAAGGAATAGGGAGGTGATTGCTAATGAGCATGAGGTTTCTTTTTGGCAAAATAAAATCTTCTAAAATGGACTGTGGTGATGGTTGCACAATCCTGAATTGTACACTTTATTTTTTTTTTTAAGATTTTATTTGACAGAGAGAGATATAGCGAGAGAGGGAACACAAGCAGGGGGAGTGGGAGAGGGAGAAGCAGGCTTCCCACTGAGCAGGGAGCCAGATACGGGGCTCGATCCCAGGACCCCGAGCTGAAGGCAGATGCTTAATGACTGAGCCACCCAGGCGCCCCTGAATTGTACACTTTAAAAGGGTGAATTTTATAGTATGGAAATTGTATCTCAAAAACAAAACAAATTAGGCCAAAAGCAAAACAAACAAAAAAAGTCATAGACAATATAAAACACATAAGCATAGCTGTGTTCCAATACAGCTCTATTTACAAAAACAGGCAGTCAGCCCAAGGGCTGTAGTTTGCCAACCCTTATTTTAAACAATCATAAAAAAAAAAAAAAAAAAGATAAATTTACACATACTGTGGAAACTGTTCAAATTATGACAAATTCATATTTGAGAATACTGTGTGTATTTACAGAGTACATTCCTAATTTATTTAAAAAAATTATCAAGTGACAAATAAAATTATGTACAATTATATAGATACAAATAGACTGTAGATAAGACAGTTAAGTATAAGCAAAAGAAAAAAGTATAAAATAATATGTACCAAAATGTTTAATCATGGAAGAGGTAAATTTGGAGAGAGGATACTTTCATTTCCCACTTTACACTAACTCATTTACATTATTAATTTATATAAATATATCCTTGCCCATTTTTAGTTCGTATTTTTACATTATTAAAGTAATATATGCTATTATATAGAAAATATCAATAAAAAACAGGTAGGAGGATGAATGCAAAGTGCTAACATAGGTTCTATCTGAGCCCCTGGATGAACTAGTGATTTTAAAATTAGATGTATAGAATTCTGTAGTTCTTTAAATATTTTTTACAATGATCAGGAAATTAAGATTTTCTTACAAAAAAAGAGAAACTAACCAATTTTCAGAGCCACTACTCTAGCTGATCTAGGGTCAGGTGAAGACTTTATCCTCCTATCCAGGGAGAAGGTATCTCTATGTCAGTTTGGAAGGAATTATTTGATAATAGGATTTACTAGGCTTTAAGAAATATACATGGCTAGGGAACTGAAGAAAGTCAAGGACTTTCAATGAAGAGTTGTTTTTCTTAATTCCTCACACTGCTTTTTGAAAGCAAAATAGCTTCTTTCCTCTACGACTAACCTTCATGAGAATCTTGTCCCAAGTACTTTTTAACTTACCTAGAATACAAAAGGCAGAGAACAAAGCCTGTCAGCCCAATAAAATTCTCTAGATCTAAAAAATGCCCACTCTTTGAGGGTGGAGCAGGGGTAGGGACTACAGCAGTTGAATTTCCAGGAGCCAAGGTTGGTGCAGTCATGTGCTTAACGATGCTCCACAGGCCAGGGTTGCAGGAACGATCTGAAAGTATAAAATTTTTTATTATCCTTAGTTAGAACTCCTCTTGTTCCAAGAAAGGATGTGAGGGAAGTGCTCACATATCATTCAGTCATGATGTAAAACATGGGAATGTTATACTTAAAAGAACCTGAAAGCTTAGCAACTAGTTACATATTTGTGTGGCAATCAGTGACTTAGTTTTAGAAAAAAAGAAAAGACACAACAACAAAGTATCTGTCAAATTCATAAATGTCAATCTTGATTTTACTGATTTTGAAGTTTAACTGGCAAATCTCTTTGGGTCTGTAATTGTACAAAGGCTTTAAGCACAGGGAATTTTTCCCTAGTTTTGTTTGTACAGTTAAATAGGAGTACACTAACAGTAAGGGAGTCATCAGTGGAGGGTCTGCAATAACCGTTTTCCTTTAAAACAAGTCCAGAGAATACCCTATTGAGTGAGACACAATGCAGTCATTATAAAAGGAAATTTCTTTCAGTTTTTTTTTTAGTTTTTTTTGTCTAGAGCCTGTAACACCAAAGTGAAATTCAATTACAATAATGCCACAAAGGGCCAAAACAATGTTGCCTTGTCCAACTCTTAACTAATCTTAGTCCAGGGAAAAGCCTAGACTGTTTAAGGACTGCGGTCCTTTAGGCTGTCAGCTATGAATAGCTACGGACAGACATGGAGAATAAAACTTTAAATGTGAACATCTGTACCATACGGTGGGCACTGTACATTTAAGTGAGGCTTTTTGTTTGCCTGTTTGACGTTTGCTCTACCTCTACTGTTTGCACCTGCCAAAGGAGTAATTGCCTACTTTCTCTCCATCAAATGAATGTGCTCTTGACATCCGCTTACCGGGTTCATTGGACATGGCTGACCAGGTGAGGTACATGGTGTAGAGGGTGATGAGAGAGGACTGCAGGAGACCAGACCGGGGCTGGTGTTCCTGTGGAATCAAACAGAAAACAATGCCCCAGGAACTGCAAGGGCTGACTTTCTAAAACCCAGCGGATTCCCCTGGGTCCCCCTGAAATATTATTAATGGAGAACCTTCTCATTCTATTTGACAGCTGAAAGAGGACAAGTAACCTTTCAGTCTGAGTTAGCCTGAGAAAGAACCAAGAAAGAGGACCGTGTACTACTGGTTCTTGAGGTATTTGACAGCCCTGGAATCCCGTGTATCCCGCAGAGGCTGATTTCCTAGTCCCTTGCTGTCGTAGAAGCTAAGCTCAATGGCGGTGCTAACCAGCTAGGTGACCCATCATCTCTCTGGAACTTCAGTTTTCTCATTTTTGAAAGGAGAGGTAGTATCTACATATTCTTTCCATATTTCTCACATAAAACTTCATGAATTGGGGCGCCTGGGTGGTTCAGTCAGTTAAGCATCTGCCTTCAGCTCAGGTCATGATTCCAGGGTCCTGGGATCAAGCCCGGCATCACTTGCTGCTCAGCGGGGAGCTTGCTTCTCCCTCTCTTTCTGCCCCTCCCCCAGCTCATGCCCACTCTCGCTCTCAAATAAATAAAATCTTAAAAAAAAAATTAAAAAAAACCACACAAACCTCCATTAATTTTTGTATTTAAATGATGAAACTCGCATGCATGAGTTTTGTTTTTAAATATTAAAAGCAACGATTTTCTAGTTTAATCCCCCTAAAACAGCTTGGCTAATGATTCATAAGACTCATTCTCATAAACTATTTTATAACAGCTATAAAATTCTCAGGTTACCTAGGCTTTTTTTTAACGATAGGGCAATTATCCACTGAATTATGATACAGGCACTCAATGGCACATTTTACAGTTACTAAATTAGAATTACGAAGAATTTATCATAATATGGGAAAATGTTTAAGTAGATAAACATAAACTCATATAAAAAGTTACATCAGTTTAGGATTAATTACAAATTTTTCACAGGAGGAAAAAGCAGCAAACCATACCTGAATTTTTGGATGGATGGATATAATAGAAACCACAAAGCAAAGGACCAAATTAATACTGATGAAGAACTTGTTCTCTGTGCAGCCGTCCGGTTTGGTGTAGTATGTGTAGAGCAAGCCGACAAAGACAACTGACAGAATGTAGCAGACGCTGGTGACAGAGAGCAAAGCTAGAAAGAGGGAAACCAACAGGAATGCTCACAAGTGTAACAAACTTTTCTAACGAAGACCAATTTTCTTCTACTCCGTATAAAAATAAAGACATATTATTTTACTGTCATGGTGCTCAACATTTTATAGGGAAATTACAGAAGACCCAAGGTTGACGTCTCAGACAGCTTTAGAGGTGGCTCGGTGTTAGATTCAAGCAACCGGATTCACTTTCCAGATTACCTACCTTGATTCCATGGGTTGAAAAATCAGACATTTGATCATTCCAGCTACAGTGAACTCTAACTGTATGCTAAATAATGTGCATTATAAGCTTTTCTTAGGAACTTGCAAAACTTGTGGGCCCTCCAACTGGCCCAGTGTCAGCAAGCTAAATGCCAGGGATGGTGTCAGCAGAAACAACAGACAGGCATCTTTTATGACATCTGTCCTCTGCAGCCACTGGCTATATAAATCCGCTTCCTGTCTGATGAGACCACATCACTGTGGGAAAGTGGCATATTTGCTATTTTCAAAAACCTAAAATAATATTCCTTTCTGTTCACATGGATAATCAACAATTAGCTATGTAACCCTGAAAATTAGAAAACATAAAAGAGTAACAGTATACTCAGACCAACTGTAGCAATGGTGAGCTCAATTAACTTGTACTTAATTCACGGCACACTTATTTAAGAAAACCGATTTCTACTTATAATCTCCATGGGTTTTGCATATTTAAAATTAAGTGATGTATATGATGTCACTATAAAATGATAACGTATGTTGAAGTACTAGCACAGTTCTTAATGTTTTTCCACATGAATATGCAAGATTTCTCTACTTCTTAGTTACTCCAAAGAATAACAAATCTGCAACTCATTATTAAATTCTTCTAAAGTTGAATGATTCAAATGAATTATATAAAAAGGAAGTAAATAGATAAAATAAAAATAAATTTTTACAGTCAGAAATGGGGAGGTGTTTCAGGATTTCCAATCCATCACGATAAACCAATTTCTTAAATCTCATGCTAAAACAGTCATTACACACAACTGAAGTGGCCAACAAAATAGGGCAATGGTTAAACAACTTATGGTATACCACACCATGGAACACCATTAAGTGAATAAGATGTATCTATAAGATATATGTTAGAAAATACTCATTATATAGTTGGTGAGAAAAACAAATCATGGAACAATACATAATATGAATCTATTTACATTTAAATAACAAAACATGTATATGTGCACAAATACATAAAGATCCAGTAATTGTGGTTACATCTGGAGAGGAAAGTGGGTTGCAAGTGGGTGGAGATTTGCACGTTTATTTTTTATTAAGTTCCATCAACTGTGTTTATGGTGAACATAGTATTCGTTTTCGGGGTCTTTTTTTTGGTTTTGCTTTTGTTATTATTTAAAAAGCAAGGCAGATAAATAACATGAAAAGAAAACTGGACAGTTTGATAATGCGTACTAAAAGCCTTTAAAATAGCCATACCCTTCCACTCTTCTACTTCTAGGAATTTATTCTAAGGAAAAAAGCAGAAATGTGCTCAGAGATATATTATTAGGTATTTACTGCTGCATTGTAGCCACATATTCACAGGCTACTTCTAGGTTTTAAAAAAAAAATCAAACTATAAGCTATCCAAATGTATAACACATGTAAAAAATTAGTAAGATACAAGTACACATCTTTTTCAATGACTCTTTTTCTACACATAGAAGATACATATGCAAGAAAAAAGACTGGAAAGATATAGACTAATATGTTAACAGCGAGTATTAATTACTAAAGAGTTGGATAATGGGGGATTTGTTTTCTTCTGTAATTTTTGGTTTTCAAGTTCTTGACATAAGAATAGCTATTACTTTTATAATGGGTGGGGTGCAGGGGCTAGGAATTTCAACAACTATTTTTTTAAATGAGATATGGCTGGGTCATTTCCCCTAATAAGTAGAGGATTCCAAAGTCCTTCCCCATTATTACCAGCTATGAGTCCTATTTCCACCCTAGAAATGTTAAGTGCCCCTTTTCCACCAGAAAGCTTTTACAAGGGGTGTGGGCCATACTCTGAATAAAGCAGTAAGGACTGTTCACTTTCATCTGCTTGAGGGATGTGGGCAGATGACCCATTGAGCCCCCTGTCTGTGGAAACAAGGAAATCAAAACCAGAACTACATCATTAAACCCAAGTTTTTTCTTATCTAAACACATCTAGTTACATTACAAATCTCAAAATAAATAAATTGAGAGAAGCCAATGATTTCTATTATCTGTGCTCCCCCCTTCCAGTAATGCATATAATTCAGAACTGAATCAACTGGGAAAGTATAGTTTTTAAAAACTCAGCTCTAATTTGGAAGTTTACACATTTAAATCAATGGAGATTTTTATTGTACATCCTGTTTAACATAGCATAATGCAGTATGGCTTTTATAGGTGAGTTTAGATACCTACCAGCATACCAGCACCTTGGATTTCCTTCTTCCATTCGATTTACCCATGATTCATTCCAAGAGTGAGCAAAGTCGACCAACAGCACTAGCTGGATGAGGATGAACAAAAAGGCCCCTACCATGCCGACAATAAACCAGGCTACAAACCAAAACAACAAAGTTATTCTTACCAAAGGAGGAACATTTCAGAATGTTACTATCCAATTTTAAAACAATTTCAGTTCAAGTAAGAGAGAGGTGGTAAAGACATATTCTGTCTCCGGCAGTACAGCAGAAGATTATTCCAATTCTAAACTCAAAGGCATTCTCTAAGAAATGTTTTGTTGGGCTTCAGACCTTTTAAAATTTGTTCTAGCTTGTGCCAAGGGGAGCCTGGGATCTGACATTCCAAATGGCACAACAAGCCTTTTCCTTTGTAAGGGAAAAAAATCACAGTGGAAATCCACAGATGTCACTTGATGTTATGGTAAGAAAGCATATTAAGACAGGGATAGAACACATATGAGTTACAGGTCCCTATGCTGACAAGCTCTCAGATTAACTTAGTACTGCCCAAGTGAGAAGGTAAACTATTAAAATATTGGCAACATATGGTTCCAGAACAGCTGAAAAATGGGCTGAATGCCTCCTGGGTTTAATCAATTAATTACTACCTTAATATTACTACAAAGTCATAAAACTGAATACCACCTCATTTAATTGCCAGTTCTGGCAAAACCAGTAATGAGTATGTAGCTTCAAGACCATCATTTGTGGAGTGTGTATGTATTATAATTAACCCTCTTAGTAGTGAGCCATACCTGTGGTGAAATGGCCCCCAGGGATGTAGAAAGAGCCAACCATGATACCAACAATGAGAGCAATTTTGAAGAACCAAAACCTATTAAAATATAAAAGTGCATTTATGAAATGTTAAATTTTGCCCTTATACTAAGAAAAGTGAATTTCTGAAATGCAAAAATAAGGTCTCAGTAGCATTCCCAACATGATTGTCTGTGCTTATTTCATTTGACATGAAGCTGCTTCACTCCATCTTTCATACAATTTAAGGACAAACACTAGCCCGGAGAACAAATAATTCATAGACCTAATAAGACAAAAACATACAACTTAAGAATTTCCCTACATTTAGCAATTGAAGACAGGAATTTTTCTACAATTCTGGAGTATTCTAAACTAACAATGTTAGCTACATATAAAGCAATTAACTATTGGATCTAGGGAAAAGTTATCACCTAATCCTTCTTTCACAACATAAGACATAAGTGCCTTGTGCCCACAATCACACAGTTCATCACTGGCAAAGCTAAGACCAAACCTGGCTTTCAGTCCATGATCTTTAAAGACTGCCTTGTATGGCAGCGTGGAAAGAAGCAGGCTTTGGAGCTGGACAAACCTGAGTTCCAATCCCAACTCCAACTCTCACTGGCTCAGATATCTCAGGCACTTTATTTAACCTTTCTGAAATTCAGTTACTGCATCTATAAAAAGAGGATTATAATACATATAAAGTATACACACTCCCTTCAGTTTTCAAATAAGAATTATGTCAAAGGGGAACTGGGGGCAGTCAGGAATGGGAAACAATAGATTTGTAAATCAGTGGCCCAAATACATGTAGTTTATCTTTCAGTACACTGTTTAATAGATCAGGTACATTTTTATCTTCTAACAATAAAAAGTACACATGTTTGTGTGTATGCAGTGCCTAGCACAATCCCTGAACTGTTTCACAGGTGTCTGATAAAAATCTAGGAACTTGAAACAAAGATATTAAAAAAAAAATTCCTCTTCACCCCCTCTGTGCTACAGAACTCCAACTGAAAATGACATTGAAACAACTTCACAAGTACAATAGGTCAGAAATACACGTGGGCCACTGATTCAAATACTCTACTGCTTCCATCAGAATGGCAACATTAACTGTTCAAGGGGAGGATCCACACCATAATATAACAAGTAAATAATAAAATAAATTTACATACCCATTGTGTACTGCTGCTCTGGGATCTTTACTTGTTTTTACTTTTAACATGAGCAGAGAGAAGACAAAGAAAAAGATGGCCAAGGCAAAGTTGATCCGATATACAGCTTTATAACCAACCAGAACATCACAATCTTTATCCACCTTTCTATCAGCCACATTGATTTTAAATCCCCCTTCACAGAATCTAGGAATCTGGAAAAAGCAATTTCAATGTTATGGGAATATCCACATTTAAACAAAGATTCTATCCCATCATAAGAAAGCCTGAATTTATACAACTGACTACTTCAACAACTGCAAGACTGTCCTGAGGGACTTTTCTCTTTGCCTTCCAATTCGCTTACAATCTTGTCACCAAATAGTATAAACAATTTGCATTTTGCAAATAAAAGTGAAGTGTTCTCTTCTTTGCTTTTCTTGCTGATGAGGTTATCTCCCATTTTGCCATGAATTTTCATGCTACAACTGATTCCTTCCACAGGTGAAGGGCTAGTCTAGGTCAAATGTTTAAATCTGAAACATAAGTGGGAAGATAATGTTATCATGCCACTCTTTTAATATCTTTCTCTCAGTTCTTAGAGTAGAGCCTGAACATGTTCATTCTGAGTACCCTGACTTCTGGAAAAGGACTAACACTTTCATATTCTATGTCTAGACTGTACCCAAAAGTAATTTAAAAACCCAACAATTACAATGAACTTGACTGAGTTTTACAATGGTAAAGAAGTAAGAGTGTTAATTACAACTAAAATTGTGCAAAATAGAAAAATAATACAAATAACCAGTACGTTAAGGCTACTGTTACTTCTACGTACCTTCTTCAGCTGTGATTCCATCCCTTCTGTCAGCATGACACAGGATACAGCAGCGCCCAGGAAGAGAATAAAAGCATAGATGAGGCGAGTCACCGTGGAATTCTTACTATTGGGGCAGCAACTACAGAGCAGACACGATGCACCGCTGCAAAGGCAGGGAACCTGTAATAAGCACACCACAGCCATTTGAGACCTCTTTCAGGGGACTCCATCATGTCATAAGGGTCACAGAGTAGAACATGAGGCAAACCAGGCTTTGACGGCTATAACTGAGAGAGTTATGGCTGGGAAGAAGTAGTTAAAAGCATGGGTTCTGGGGGCGCCTGGGTAGCTCAGTCAATTGAGTGTCTGACTCTTGATCTTGGCTCAGGTCTTGATATCACAGTCATGAGTTCAAGCCCAACAGTGGGCTCTGTGCTGGGTGTGGAGCCTACTTAAAAAAAAAAAAAAAAAAGCATGGGTTCTGGAGTCAATATTATTTCTGTCACTCTAACTCAGCAAGTTACATAAGCTAAGCTTATTTCTCCATCTGCAAAATAGACTGAATAATGGAATCTTCCTCCCTCAGACATTGTCGTATTAAATGAGTACTCAGCACAGTGCCTAAAACATAATAAGAGCCCAATAAATGTTACTTATATTCACAAAGAGAGCATATTTTATTTAAAAACAATATAAAAACCTAACTGCACTTGCTATATAAGGAATCCTAGTTACCAAATCTGGTATTAGAGCATCAAGCAACATTACACGGAAACCCTTACAAATGATGATAAAGAGCTGTTTAGCTCAATTTAAGAGTAACCTGGAGATTCCTCAAAAAAGTTACACACTAAAATCACCAGTTGACCCAGCAATTCCTCTCCTCAACATACACCCAAAAGAATTGAAACAGGTATTCAAACAAAAGCTTGTACATGAACATTCAAAGCAGCACTATTTATAGTTGCCAAAAGGTAGAAACAACCCAAATGTCCATCAATTGACGAATGGATACATAAAATGTGGTATAGCCACACAATGGAATATTATTCAGTCATCAGAATGAACAAAGTACTGATACATGGTACAACATGGGTGAACCTAGAAAACATCATGCTAAGTGAAAGAAGCCAGACCCAAAAGGTCACATACTGTATTTCATTTATATGAAATATCCAAAATAAGTAAATCCCAAAACAGAAAGCATTAAAGGTTGGAGGAGGAGGGAGATGGGATGGGGAGTGACTGCTTAATGGGAACCAGGCTTCTTTTCAAGGAGATGAAAATGTTCTGGAACTACACAGATGTGATGACAGCAACAACAGTGTAACACTGTGAATGTACTAAATGCCACTGAATTGTACACTTAGAAATGGTTAATTTTATGTTATGTGAATTTTACCTCAATTGAAAAAAGAGAGTAACCTGGCTCTCTGGTGAGCATTTCAGATGAAGGCATAATCTGAGTCGTTTTTATGTAAGCTTAATTAGGAAAGCACTTGAATTGCTTTCACAGATGACATTAAGTCACATTACAAAGGCAGGCTAAGTCAGAATCATCAGCAGAAGCAGCAGATGTAAATAATGGGGGATGCTGGCCTCACAGTACGGTCCCAGTGTTTACTTTTATAGATGGTACCTTGGGTGGACTTTATCATGGTTTTGTGTGATTTGGAGCAAGATGCTAAGCTTCTTAAAAGCCCAGTTTTCTCATCTGTAAAAATAGGCGTTAACACCACCTAAATGGTTATTGTGTGAAGAACAACCCAGCGGCAGGAATATACAGCACCTGGCATAATGCCTGGCACAGCAGAGGCTCAATATATCATGGTAGCCATTAACATTTGTAACCGCAACAGCCATGGTAAATTGATCACCCAGTTTCAGCCTCCAATTCTTAACTACAATCTGGGCCAAAAGACCATAATAGAGGTCTATAGCTGGCTGCAGACAGAAACAGAGGTTTTACAGCCAAAAACAATGACACTAATTGCTTCATGTTTATTTTGTCTGCATTCTCACACTCCTAACTCTCTTTAGCTATTTACTTCCTGGCCTATTAAATAATCTCATAATAACTGCCTACTGTTTGTTATGGGTTGAACTGTGTCCCCCCCCACCCCCACAAATTCATATGTTGAAGTCCTGATCCCAAGTACCCGAGAGTGTGACCTTATTTGGAAATAGGGTCATTGCAGATGTAATTAGCTAAAATGATGTTATACTGGAGAAGAGTAGGCACCTAATTAAAAATGACTTGTGTCATAAAAAGGAGAAATTTGGGCATAGACATGCACCACAGGGAGAACACCAAGTGAAAACAAAGGCAAGGAATATCAAAGACTGCTAGCAAACCACCAGGAACTGGGGAAGAAGCATGGAACAGATTCTCCCTCATCACCCTCAGGAGCCAACCCTGCTGACACCTTAACCTTGGACTTCTAGCCTCCAGAAACTGAGAGACAACAAACTTCTGTTGCTTGAGCCACCCAGTTTGTGGTATTTTTTTTTTTTAATCTAGCCCTAGCAAACGAATATACCCACTTACTTGTTTATAAATATCATGAAAATATAAGTGCCCTTAGGAGGGACCACCTACTCTGTGGAACAGAGCTGTCCTACTATATGTTATGTCACTTCCCTATCTCAGTAACAACTCTATTCTTACTCAGGCCAAAAACCTTGGTCATCCTTGATGTTTTTTTCCTTTTCCAAAACTCTCATCCAGTCTGTCAGCACATCAGCTTTATCCTCAAAATATATCCAGAATCTGGGGCACCTTGCTGGCTCAGTTAGTAGGGCACATGACTCTTGATCTCAGGGTGGTGAATTCAAGGCCCATGTCTGGTATGGAGCCTACTTAATTTTTAAGAAAATAAATATAATATAATATAATATAATATAATATAATATAATATAATAATAAAATAAAACATATCCAGAATCTGACCACTTTCTTAGCATCCTTAGCTATCATGTTGGTCCAAGCCACTACTATCATCTTTCACCTGGATTAAATACAATGGCTCCTGTCTCACTGTTGTAGCCACCCAATCAGAACCCAGAGTTGGTATAAAGATTATTTTAAGATGAAGACATTTGAGATTCAACAGATACAGGGAAAAAAGGCTTCTTTTGAGCTTTCCTCATCTGGCTAAAGGCAGCAACTTCTGGGATGTGAGGCTGCCGTAAGTTCTCTTTCCAAGAGAGTTTTATGGACATGAAGAAGACAAAAGACCTATGCACCCACATAAACAAGGATTATCACAAACTTTCTTATCTCCTGTTTGTTCTTCCTAACTAGAAGCCCTTTTCTTTTCCCCTATTAAGGTATATAATAAGCCCTATTTTCTAACCATCTCTTTGAGTTATTCATCACCGAATGATGAATAACATCCTGCAAGTATGTGTTTTGCATGTGTACACAGTTCTTTTTTCTCTTGCTAATCTTTCTTCACTTTAATTCGTAGGCCCCCAACAGAGGGGGCCTAACCACTAATCCCACAGAGGATGCAAGCAAAGTTTTTTCTCCTCTACACTGCTTTACCCTTTCTTTTCTACAATCTGTTCTCCAACAACCACCTTGTTAAAACACAGGTCAGATCACATCACTCTTTTCTATAATGGATCCCCACATCACTTAAGAGTAAAAGTCAAAGTCCTTAAATTGGCCTACAAGACCATACAATGGGTATCTACATGATTTGGCTCCCTGCTACCTTTCTGACTTCATTTCCTATTATTCTTCCCCTCACTCATCCCATCTCTGGTACACTGCATTCCTTGCTATTCCTGTTGACAAAAGGGATTAATAAAATAGAAAAGCAATTTACAGATAAAAATGCTTTGATGGCATCAATTCAAATATTAGCCTTACATCAAAGGCAAAATGTGTTTCAGGTTATTAGGATAAGAAAGATATCTTTGTTTCAAATTACAAATTCACTCCTTAACTAATTACCTTTTTATCTATATATTTTTTTCTAAATCTACTTTGCAAATAGTCTGACCCACTTGTGGATTGTAAAATTCAACTTACCAGGATTTGTTCTAATGTGACAGAAAAATTGTACAGCAGATGATAGAAGTAAAAATTACTTCACAACACTTGTGTCTAAATGGGCATATTAAATCAACCATGTAAAATATATTTCTTACTTTGGGTCAAGGTCAAAAAATTGGAAAGCCACAGCTCTCAAGGAACCTGTAAATGACCAAACACCCTTTTGATTTAAGATCAACAACCTTCAAGAATGGAAAATACACTTTGTACTCTGTCCCTAAGAAATGGTAGTGGAACGAGCTGAGATGGAGTCCTTGGTCAATTAAACCAGGAAGTTATGAGACAAGAAGTGATTTTAAAGAATCATGCTCCTCAGGAGCAAGTATATGAGGGAACTCACCTATTCTCTTCCATAGATCCTAAAATTTCCTTTTTAAAATATGGCGTTTACAATCTACAAAGCGATTCAACCCGTTTATTCACTTTATCCTCACAGCAGCTCTCAAGGTGAGGAATGCTGGGGTGATTAGCCTCATGCTACGGGAAGCCAGAGATAAATGTCTTGGACAAGGTCCCCAAATGTTCACGCCATGGCTTCCAATTTTGAATAATAATCCACAAGGCCTTCTTTCCTTTGCACAACTGCACACAAGCCTCGGTTAAAATCCCAGCTCTGCCACATACTCTGTAGCATCGGGAAATCCATTCTATGGGATAAAAATATCACTTAAGCCACCCCAAATTAAATGACGCCACCTTAATGAAGGTACTTCGAAACGAAGCAGAGCGCGCTCGCCCCGGAACTCTCATTCCGCGATCCAGGTTCCAGCTCCAGAGGAACCCAGAGGCCGGAAGCCTCGCGGGGGCGGGGCAATCGAAATTGTAAACAATGACGGCCTGGCCTCCTACGTTCCCCCCCACAAACCCGGAAGGCGAGCCGCCTGATCCCGATGAGGGGGTGGCATCACTGATTGTGGTCTGCGCCCCCGGATACTCTCTGCAGCCCAGGGCCCGTCCCCCCAAGCTCCCGGCCAAGGCCCGATCGCGTCTGCGTTTGGGGCTCCCTATCGCCCTCCCCCAAACGACACGTCCGACGGAGACACCAGACCCCGAACTCACCCAGCTGGCGAGGGAGAAGACGCCCAGCACGGCCCCCATGGTGACGCTGTTGATGCAGGCGGCCGGTCCGGAGGCTTCTAGCGCGGTGGTAACTGCCAGTCGAGGTGTCTCCTCAGAAACGCGACGTTTTCTCAGGCCGGAAACGCGCGGGTGGCGTCATTGCGTGGCCCCGCCCACCGCCCTCGGCCGCCGCTGCCAAGAGAGCCTCTGTCATTGGCAAAGGTAGAAGGCGGGGCTAAATCAGCATCGAGCTGAGGGAGAAGGTGGAGCTAAGCCGACCAGGCGCTAAAGAGGAGGCGGGGCTAAACCGGCCCAGAGGGGAGGGAGGAGGCGGGGCTAACCCAGCCCGGCGCGGAGGGAGGAGGCGGGACTAACCCGGCCCGGCGCGGAGGTGGGAGATGCGGCTAAAGCGGCCCAGAGCTGCAGGAGCTGTGAAGGCTTTATTCCTTCACCTCACTTGTGTTCACTTGGGAGCCCGTTATGTGTCGACATCTGAGGTACAGAAGTGCACAGGAATTTACGGCCTACTTAAAAAAGGAGTCTGACACTGAACATACATGTACCACGACCCGTTGTGATGAGTACCATGAAGTAGTATGAGGGAATATCCTTTCAATAAAAGTTTATTTAATGCTTACTATGTGAGAGGAAAATAATGTAGCTGGGGGGGGAGTAATCCCGGAGGGGTGTTCTGAGGAATTTATATTTAATCTGAGAACCGAAAGACAAGTCCAAGCGAATCGGGGAAGGATGGGTGTTGTTTCTGAAAATGAGGGGTATACACGCCACTCGGGGTACACGAAAGGGCCTCGGGGTGCATGAACGCATTAGGTAGCACTGAACGGCAGAGTCAGAAAGCCCTGTTTCAAAACAAAGAGAGTTTGAGACTAGTACTTTACTTAACGTGTTTCTAACATTCGCTTACCTCCATTTTTGACAGAGCGAAGGCTTCATTTTCCAAATCTCTCCAAAAGGTAAGCCCATCTGCAGTTAAATAACATTTTTGGGGTTTGTGTGTGTGCTTGCAGAAGTTCTTTGATTTCTTCCAAGCAGTGTTACTGAACCCCAAACTGGGCTGCCCGTCGTCGCTCCAAAGGTCGATACTCGAGAGATGATTGCTTGGAAAGGAACAGGAGCTTTGTTCAGGAGGCTGGCCACCTGGAGAGAAGGCACACTCTTGTCCAAAGGCCAACTCCGAGGTTTCTGCCTGGCCCAGGGATTTATTAAGGGGTTTAGGGCAGTTAATCAGTAGAGGGAGTGGGGTGGCCCCAACATTTCTTGATTACGTGCAGACTCGATGGTGCCGGCTACAAACGTTATTGCAGTGCTCAGAGGTTGTGCAAGGCAGTCTGGCTCCTTAGTTCCCCGGGGTTTGTGCAAGAGGGTCTGGTTTCTGTTTTGTGAGGTGCAGAAGTGCTCTGTTCTTTCTAGGAAAGAATGCACGATCTATAGATACACAAAGAAGGGTTAGTTAATCAGTCATTCAGGCTCAGGGTGTTTGCTGAAGTTTAGATTACTAGGTTGGCCGGAGGGGCCAAGGCAGCTTCAGCAGTGCTGGTTTTCCATTTAAGAAGTGATGTAAATTTCACTTTGTAAATTTAAGTAAAAACTGAGGGTCTATTTAAAGAAAAAGTTTTGAGAAGTGATTCACATATATACATAAAAGTGCAGGTGGTATGCAGATATGGCAACAATGATGAGACTTATACAGATGACTAAGAAGGGAACATTTACCTGGGAATATAAGAACCTGTAGAGTTTGGAATCCTAGAATATTTAGATTGGAAGAAGCCTCAGAAATATATTTGAATCTGTTTTTTTACAGAAATGGAAAAAGGCTCAAAGTGGAATGGTTTACCCCAGGCCACAGAAAGGGTTGATGGCAGAGGAAGGAGAATTACTCAAGCTTTCCTAATTCCCACCTGAGCCCTTCACCCCACCACCCCCCAACCCCTACCACCAAATGCCTGCCCAAGCCAGGTTGCTTTGCGATCACTGAAAGTAACCCTTCCAGATAACCCTTAAAATCCTTATGTCTTTCTGTTTGGGTACTGCTGGACTGGGCTGAAGAAAGCTAAGACTATGATAAAGTCCACAATCAAATCCCATCAGGAACATACCTGTACTCAAAAAAGAATCAGATTTATTTAGCTTGTTCAGCAAGGGAGAATTCACATCAGAGAAAACATGAGGTATCTTGCTAACAGAGAATTGGGAAGAGCTTATTGTAGGATTTGGGTTTGTGCTGGGTATCTGTAAGGAGGGTTTAAGCAAGTGGGGAATGGTTTTGAATTGGATACAGTCAAGAAGCAGGGGCAATTCAGTGGTTAGCTATCTTACTGTTTTACCCAGGAGGTGGGAGGATTGAAGTGGGGCCAGAGTTATGACTGAGAAGGAAGCAGGACACACTCATGTTAGAAGAGGAGGATGTTGTCATTATTTGTGGTTCCACAGTGGCCTTGTCCTTGCCTTGTTCCAACTACAGAGTGGCCTTGTCTGATACTTGTTTACATTCTGTGAGCGCTGTTTAAGTTCAGTGAGGAACATTGGGTCTAGCTGGCAGCTGAAAAAGTTTCATTTTCTCGTCTGTGGGATCCTGCCCATCTCTCAGGGTTTCTGACCCTAAGTGGTTGAGTGTTCCTCTTCTAGGTGGCAAAAGTGGGGAAAGTGGATCATTTGCTCCAGTTTTCCACCTCATGCAGGAACCCCTCAGCAGCGTCTCCTCTAGGGTGGGGAGCTCACTGCCAACCAAGGCAGCCCCTCCTATCTTTACATGTTGATTGTCAAAACTAGGTTGTTTTTTCCCCTGGAAGGGGGGAAATTTTTCCTCTACCCTCTAGGTTCAGAGATGGGGCTGGGGAGGCCTGGAGGCTTTTATACCATTCTGACAAAGGATGATAAATTTTAAATTTGTAGAGAAGCAGTAAGACAATGAAAAGGAGTTTAGGCTATTAGGGAAGCAGACTGTGGGAAGGTAAATACAAGGGGGAAACTAATGGAAGATAAGGATTGTTTTAGTAAGGTGTGTTATGTAGACTTCTCTCACTGATAAAAGTCTGGAGTTAGTGATCTCCTATGATTAACTTCTGCTCTTCCTGATGGAGAGGAGGTGGGCAACAGAAATTTATAAGGGTGAGAGCAGAGAACTTTACTGTGTCTTCTTCTCAAATACTTTCAGCTCAAAATACTCCTTATGCCAAAGTGGCATATTCTGATTCGTTACATTCGTATATATTGTTTGAAAAGATAATACAGGTACTTGTTTTTTAGAAATACTGCATAGAAGAACATACAGTGAAAATGTATCATCTTACCCCCTCATCTCCCAGATCTCTTTCCAAAGTTCATATATGCATATGCCAGTATTATATGTATTATGTCATTCCCTTTTTACATGTGGTAGCATTCCAGCCACATAGTGGTGCATGATTGCTTTTTTCACTTTTTTCATTTATTCAATAAATATTTACCACGCTCTTACTATGTGCCAGGCAGTTCCCAATGATGAGAAAGCAGCAGGGAACAAAACAAAATGCCTGCCCTTAAAAGAGCTTCTGCTGTAGCAAAAAGAGACAAATAACAAACAAAGATAAAATGTCAGATACTGACAAGAGCTGTGAAGAAAAATAATAAAACAGGCGAGGAGAACACAGAGTTGGTGGGGCTCTGCTATTTTAAATAGAGTAGTCAGAGCAGGTGTTTTTGAAGACCTGATATTTGAGCAGAGATACTAAAGAAATGAGAAAGCAAGCTGCAGCGATATCTGGAGGAAGAGTGGTCCTAACATGGAACAGCAAGAGGAAAGACCATGAAACAGAAGCATGTGTTAACAAAATTCAACCAAGTAAATTTGAAGATCTAATTGGCTTTATTAAGTGATTCATCAATCCAGTAGCTCCCATCTAGCAAGTAGAGAGGCACTCCCAAGGAGTTATACAAAATGGAAGCTTTTATAGGAGAGTGAGAGCAAGAAAGTTATTAGCAAAAGGAAAGGATTTTTCCAGGCAAGGCCACTTTCTAGGGGAAAAGCAAGTTGTCTTTCATGCAGATTACCTTGTCCTTCTTTGGGGCATGGAGAGGGCCCAGGTGGCAGACCCTTTGGTGAGGATTGAAAAATTCCTGGCTGACTGGTTAAGACTATATTTCTGGGGGAGGTTGAAACTGCAATTAGATTTCGTATTGAGCACCATTTGGGAATTCTAAATGACACCATTTTGGGCCTGTGTTGTTGTTGTTGTTTTTTAAACACAGGCTACCTAAAAACAAGGCCAGTGTGGCTGGAGCATAAACAAGAGGGAAAATGATGAGAGCTGAAGCTGAACATGGTAACAACTCTGGATTTTACTCTAAATGTAATGGGATAACTGTTGAAAGGTTTTGAGCAGGCGGAAGGACGTGATCATGCTCAACATTTTGAAAAGGACATTTTGGCTGCAGGGTGGAGAACAGACTGAGGGCAGGGTTGGGTAAGGTTGGGAGTAAGAGTAGAAGCAAAGACAGACTAGTTAGGAGACCACTGGTATAAGGGTAGCTTAAAGATAGGTCTTTAACGAAACTATATTCACATCTATGTCTACTTCGGTCTCTCTTAATTCTTGCTGTAGTAATTCATTTTATGGGAGCAATGGATATCCTTTGTGCTCACCTTCCAGTATATCTGCAGGATTATTTCAAGAAATACAATTGCCGGTCAGAAGCTAAAGTAAACTTGCCATATTGGAATGAAATCTGATGATCTAATTCTCACCTTGAGCCCAAAGAAACAAGTTTATTCATTCTTTGCCACACGACCCCGTCTGAGATTAAAGGGAAACGCATCTGCCACTCCTCCCACATCAGTTTTCTCGACTTTAAATATTCCCAGTCTAGCAAGCTTCTGCCTATGGCCCTGTTCTCCCCTCGAACCGTCCCCGTATCTGGTTACAGAGAGATAAACTGAGGCAAAGGCAGGGTCCGAGGTACAAGTCCCCACCCCTCCCCCGCCTTACTGTCTCCTTTTCCCTCAGCATTCCTTTCCTTTCCCCTTCTCCCGGGGCCAAGTTCCAGGCTGCCAAACCCCACCTTGGTCCCTCGCGGCTCAGGACCCCAACTCACACTCCTTTTCCTTCCTCCGGCCGCTCGGAGGCCGCGGAAGGGGACGCGAGCATCCCCGGTCCCTTCCGAGCCGCCGTAGCGCCCGCCGCGGGAGTTCGGCAGCTCCGGTCGCCAAGGCAACGCGCTCCGCTGCGCGCTGCGGGCGCCAAGCAGCCCGGCGGAGGCGCAGCGGGCCAGCGGCCCGGGCTCGGCGAGGCGGCGGGTCGGCAGGTGAGCAGGGCCGGGCGGGCAGTCGTGACCCAAACGCGCCGCCCCGGCGTCGACTCGTCGCAGCAGGCCGGGGGCTGGGGCGCGGGGCACCCCCGGGAAGGAAGCTGGGGCCAGACCTTTATCCCCTCCGCGGCGCCGGGGCGGCGCCCCCTCCTGCTTTTTAAACCCGCTCGGCGCTGGCTTGGAGTGCGCTTTAGGCTGTTTTCTGTATTTTGGGCCCATTGCATAGTCTGACCTGAAAGTTTCTTTAAAAAAAGAAAGCCCCTCTTGTTTAGGGTTTGGGGAATAACTCAAAACTGCAGAAAATGTATGTCTGTGCGACTCTCCTGGGCCAGAGAGGATTGACTTCATTGTGCATCAGTTTTCCCATCTGCTAAATGGGCATAATAATAGTTGTCTTATAAGGCAAACTATATTTAAAACCCTTGCAGGTAAGTCCTCAGTATCTTGGAGCTTTTATCATTACTACTACTACAGGAAAGTCCTTGATTGAGCATGTATTGTCCGCCAGGGCCTGGGCGGATCGCCAGGGGTAAAGTGAATGAGACATCTTGTCCTCAGGGAACTCCACAGTTTTACAGTGTAAGTAAGAATTCATTGCGATTCGAGCTCTGGTTTTGGACATACAGGGGACAGTGAATGCATAAAGAAGGCAGTTAACCTAGATTTCAGGGAATGAAGCTAGGGAAGGTGGTCAAAGGGAGATTCTAGAAGAGGATGACTTCCAGAATGAGACATGAAGGCTGTCTGTGTATTGGCCAGATGAGAGGCTGGTGAAGTGCACAGTGTTCTAGGCAGAGAGAGCCGCATGTGCAAAGCCCAAGGGATAGAGTGCAGGCTTATTGGGCCTCTGCAAGGATTTCATAGGCTGGATAGAGACCCATTCCAAGAAGCTGAAGTGGTCTGGCCAGACGATGTTTGAGAGATAAGCAGGTGCCCCTTCTGAAAGACTTTCCTTGTATCTCCCTGTAAGTTTTAGCTTGGGGGCATTGGGGAGCCATCAAAGGATTTTAAGCAGGCAGTGAGTGTATGTTCATGTGTTTGATCAGAGGTATGGTTTCAGAAAGATCAGGGTTTTTTTTGTTCTCTCTTGGCCTTCATTCCTCCAATCTGTTTTCCACATTGTAGCCGTTCATTTATGGCGATTCAAAAAATATTGCTTAAAATATTTATTTATTTACTGAGCATCTGCTATGTGCCGGGCACTGTGGGGGCAGTAAGGACTTAGATCCCTGCCCTCATGGCATGCATTCCAAACATGTTCCAAGGTACATTTGTGGGGTACAGATATGAATCCGGTACAGCTGGAACTTAATATTGGAAGAGATTTTAAAAAAAGAGAAGAAAAAGAAAAAAAGAAAGGCCTAGATCATTCAAGGCCACTGTGTTGCACACTCCTGGAAGAAGAATTCACTTCGCCTATACTAAGAAGGAATGACCAGAGAAGTAGGAGGAAAACTAGGAGAAGGTAGTGATGAAAGCCGAAGGAAGAGGTTAATTTTGCTGGATGCTGCTTAGGTTTCAAGTAAAAGAAGTTAAACATTAAAATGTGTCCTTCGGGTAAATAAATATGGAGGTCACTGGGGACCTAATTGAGCAGATTTGGTGAAATGGTGGGGGCGGAATCTAGAATATCGGCAGCTTCCAAAAGTTCAATGTAATATATCAGTGGGATGAGGAGAGAGTGGGATGTGAGAAAGTAAAGACAAAGTGTAGGCAGCTCACAGGAGTTTGGCTGTGAAGGGAGAGAGAGAGAAGGCTGGAGAGCGACTGGGGAATAAGGTGAAGTCTTAAGCACGAGAGAGAGAGAGAGAGAGAGAGAGAGAGAGACGTGAGCAGATTGAAAGGCTGATGGCAAAGAGCCAATAGAGAGGGGAGAGGCTGAGAAAATCCAGATGAAAGGGGCAAATCAATGGCACTACTTTGCTGAGAAGGGAAGAGTGGATGACATCCACAGCACAGATCTTTCACAAGGAGTCTGACAGCTTCTCCGGAAGCCAGGCAGTTGCCCACAAGGAGTGCATCGGTGTAAGGCAGCGACAAAAAATATATAGGAGGTGTAAGTGTGGAGGGGAAGTTATATTTTCATTATCGTCAGCCATTGAACTAATATGTGTTGAGCACGTTTCATGTACTAGTCTCCATTAGTAATGTGATCTTGACAACAGTCCTGTGAGATAGCTTCTGATTCCCAGTCTATGGATGAGAAAATTGAGGTGTAAAATGCATACCCTGGGTCATACAGGATTTGAATCCATGTCTGCCCGAGTCCAAAGCTTTTACTCTTAATCACTGTGTGGATGATATAATTGTCTACCTATGGTATGATGATCTGCTGAGAAGATTCAAGAGAATTAAGTTAAAAATAATTAGATGTAATCAGGTTAAGTAAACAAGCAGGTAGAATGGAGACAAAAAGCAATAGCTTTATATAAGCACTAATAGTCACAAAATGTAATTGTAGGAGACATGAGAATAACAACGTGAAAAATAAATACCTGGGAACAAACTTTCAAATAAATGTGCCCAGACTAGCTACATAGAGAACAAGAGTGGCTGGAGGGGAGGACGCTGGGTACAGGTGGGTGTTTGGATAAGGAGGAGGTATTTTTGTTTGGGAAACTCAGGGTATTGATACCAGAAACAGGGCATGTAAAAAAAACAAAAACAAAACAAAAAAACCAGGTGTCTGTCATAAGACATAATGAGAAAATATGCAAGATGTTGACTATGATGTTTTTATTATCTGAAAAGCTGAAAACAGACTGTTTAAATTATGGTGCAGTCATATGATATATACTATCAGCCATTAAAAAAGAATGAGGTGGGAGCTCTCTCTCTCTCTATATGAGAAAGATGTTTACATCATATGGTTCAGTGTGAAAAGCTCATCACAGTACAGTGTGTTCTTATTTTTGTTTTTTTAAATGTATACATACACATTTACAGGAAAAATGTCTAGAAAGATTAGTTCTTTAAAAAAATTTTTTTAATTTTTAATTGTGGTAAAATGCCCATAACATAAAATTTACCACTTAAACATTTTTAAGTGTACAGTTCAGTACTGTTAAGGATATTCACATTGTTGTGCAACAGATCTCCAGAATTCTTTCTTCTTGTAAAACTGAAACTCTGTATTATCCATTGAACAGTTTCCTCATTTCTCCCCCCGAATCCCTGACAACCATCCTTCTACTTTCTGTTTCTATGAATTTGACTACTCTAGATACTTTGTATAAATGGAATCATATAATATTTGTCTTTTTGTGACTGACTTATTGCACTTAGCGTAACGTCCTCAAAGTTCATCTGTGTTGTAGCCTGTGTCAGATTTCCTCCCTTTTTAAGGTTGAATAATATTTTATTGTCGGTATACGTACATGTTGTATATACATTGTACGTATAAACATTTTGTTTGTCCATTCCACAGATGGGCACTTGGGTTTTTTCCACCTTTTGGCTGTTGTCAGTAATGGTGCTATGAACAGGAGTGTACTAGAAAGAGAAGCTCTGTGTGTCTGTCAGGAGATTATGGGGAGACTTTTATTCCTTTCCTTATTGCCTTCTTTTCCTTTCTTTTATGAGCATGAATTGCTTTTATAATCAGAAAAAAGCAATAAGGATATGTCCTGTTTGGGGAGATGGGGGAGTAAAAGGTTAAAAAAAAAGGGGGGGGCCTGATCTTGGGCAGTGGCAGTAGGAATGGAATGGAGAGGGCAGATTTGAGAGACATTTCAGGAGAATTAACTAGAAGGTATGGGAGGGGAGAGTGGAAGACTGGCCGTGCCAGTGGTGAGAAGGGACATCAGTCCTGGAGGGGCTTAGACTAGTGGGAGAAGGGAGGATGTCAGGCTGGAGAGCCACCTGAGCCTTTGTTCCGGAATTTGGACGTTTTCCTGAAAGCAGAGGGAAGCCATTGAAAGGAAGGGAAATGACTAAATCAGAATTGCGTTACAGAAAAAGAGCACCCTGATTCCCTCCAACCCATTCTACAAGCTGAAGCCAGATAGTGCCAAGTTTCCCTTTGTGTTACTTAGGCTTGGACCTCTGCTAATTTCCTTTTATTTAAGATGAAGCATTAGTGCTGAAAGATATATATCTACTCTCCTAAAAGCACCTGGAATATTTTAAACAAAGTGCTGTTTAGATTACATTGATTTCTAATTGTGTTCAGTTTATCTCAACAACACAGTCTCCTGTAAATTTACTTTTGACCTTGAGCAGAGGAAGTATGAATAATTGGGGAAGTAAACAAGAAATATAAACAACTCAAGTTAGAGAACTTCAATATATTGCTAATAAATTTTGACACTCTCCTCTTGGGAGAAAAGGGCCAATGTTTAACAAACACTGTCATATTAAGGAGATAGTACAAAATAAAAATTCTGGAAAGTTCTAATAGACTCAGCCCATTACCTATTTCTACTCCGACAAAACTGTACTCTCTGTTTGCTTCTAGAGCATCACAGAGAGAGGGAAATATCATGCTAACATATATAAGAGTTTTGCAGTTTATATTATAAGGGCTGGGCTTTCAAAAGATGTGAATCTATGATCTCATTTCATTCCTCCTAACAATTGTGTGAAGCAGGGATTATCATTCCCATTTTCAGATGAGAAAATGGAAGATCAGAGGATTCAAAAGACCTCCAAAGTCCTACATCTCCTAAATTCTGGAGTTTGAATCCAGGTTTCCTTTTCTTTTTATATTATAGTTTCTTAATATGGGAAATTTTAAACACATACAAAAGTACAAAGAATAGTTAATAAATACCAGTATACCCATACCCAGTAGTTATCAACATATGGTCAGTTTTATTTCATCTATAATGCCCACTCCCTCCCTCCCTTGGATTTTTTTTGCACCTTGGATTATTTTAAGGCAAATCTTAACCGATAGATCATTTTATCTGTAAATGCTTCAATATGCATCTAAGAGAGAAAGGACTTTTTCTCCCCATTATCACAATACCATTATCACACCTGAAAAATGAACACTAGTAATTCCTAAAAAAATCTAATATTTATTTGGTATTCAATTTCCTCAGCTATCTCATAAATATCTTTTGACAACTGGCTTGTTTAAATTTGGATCCAAACAAGGTCCACCTATTACACCTGGTTAATTGTCTCTTAAGTCTTTTAATTTATAGCAATTTCTTCTCTTCTTTTTTTTTTCCTCTTTGCCTATTATTTGTTGAAAAAGTAGGTCATTTGTCCTGTACAACTTCTCACATTCTGGATTTGCCTGATCACATCCCTTTAATGTGTCCCTCCCTTCCCTTTATTTTTGTGGCCATTATACTTAATGGGTGGTGCTGTGTATCTCATCAGCAGGCAGTAAGTCTAGTTTTCTCACTGGATGTGATTTTAAGATTGATCATGGGGCTCAGGTGTTGTTAGCATGGCCCATCCATTATAAGTGTCTCATCAGTCTTTCATAGAATGGTTTTAGCTCCTATTAATGGTCATTGTCCAGATCTATTATTTCTTTAGGGGTTGGAAAATGAATCTAGGTTTTCTGATGCCAAGTCATATACTCTGTTAAATCCCACTGTCTCCTTATTAAAGGAATGTTTTGCACACTGTCCTGTATTCTCTGCTCTGGTAGGTGGAGAAAAATCCCTCAATTAATAATTCAGCTTAATATATTTTTTTAAAAATAGAGCCCATATGCTGTGTCCAGTACTGGTTGCTCACAACATTGCTTTCCTAGGTTGGTCTTACGTATTGGCAAAACCACACGGTGGAAAGGCTGCCTATATCAGTGGTTTTTAAACTGCACCTTGTTATACATTAGTATTTTAAAGAACTATTCGGGAGAGGAGTTCCAGCATTTTTTTTTTTTTAATGAAAAACCAGAATAGAAAGAACAACAACAAAAAATCAGAGTGCAGGGGGCTCCTGGGTGGCTCAGTCATTAAGCGTCTGCCTTCGGCTCAGGTCATGATCCCAGGGTCCTGGGATCGAGCCCCACATCAGGCTCCCTGCTCGGCGGGAAGCCTGCTTCTCCCTCTCCCACTCCCCCTGCTTGTGTTCCTTCTCTCGCTGTGTCTCCCTCTGTCAAATAAATAAATAAAATATTAAAAAAAAAAAAATCAGAGTGCATCTCATATAGTAAGAATAAGCTTTGGTTTGTAAAATTTTTGTTTCAACTCTTTTTAGGTATGTCTGAGCCATGATATAGAATGTATTTCTTATTGAGGTCTTGGTCAAAACCAGATTGTTCGAGTGTTCAGATGACTACCCTGAGACATAGCAAGTTTCTCAGTCAAGGATTCAGTTATGTTCCAGTGTACTACTTATGAAATAGTACAGTATATTGATTGATTTTAGAATTTCCTTTGAAGGCTCTTTTGGGTGACTGCCAGTTAACCAAAATTACATGACCCCAGTGACCTATCCTCTTGTATTCAAGTTGAAGAAATGTGAACTCTTCAGGGATTTGTTTTTGATTCTCTTTTACCCTTGAGGGTAATGTAGATGATTCCAGTCAGCGCTGGCATCATTAAAAGTCATGCTGGAGGGGGGCCTGCTGGCTCAGTAGGTGGAGCATGCAACTCTTAATCTCCCGGTTGTAAATTCGAGCCCCATGTTGGAGGTAGAGACCACTTCAAACTAAAATCTTTAAAAAAAAAAAAAAAAAAAAAGTCATGCTGAGGCCTCAGCAACATGAGTTGGTTGGGAACGGGGAAAGACCTCAGGACAGGGCAGGTGGAGAAACTGACTCAGCCCTTAGCCTGGCCTCTGAGGCATGGAAATGGGGTAAGGCAGCCATGATGGTAACAAAGATAGCCCTAATACTATTCAGACCTTGGTTGGAATTGGTTTAGGACATGGGCAGATAGGATATTTAGTGACAACGTGATAAGGGATTAGGAAATGCAGATGTTGGACTACAGTATACAGTTAACATTTTTAAAGCTGTGGAGACGGAGGTTCAGAGAGTAAGTTGCTCAGAATCAGTCAGTAAGTGGGGGAACAAAATTTCAAGGGTTTACCAAATCCTGGAAATAGTCTGAATAAATGTTGATGCTGAGTAAGTTCCTTAATAATAGTACCTATTGCATGGAATTGTTGTAAGGATTGAATAAGTAGTTAAAGCACTGAGCACAATAAGTAGTAAAAGCATTTAGCACAGCCTTCCTATGAGAACCACTCAGTAAATATTAGCTATTATTATTTCCTTTTTAAAATAATGAACCCATTTTACTTTGTCTATTTTTAACCTCTCCTTATTCCAGAAATGATTAAAGCTGTATTACAAAGATTCTTTTCTGTTATTGTTGAGATATAATTGACGTACATCATTGTACTAGTTTTAGGAAGGCAACATAATGATTTGATTAATATCATGAAATAATTACCACAATAAATTTAGTGAACATCCATCAACACACATAGTTACAAATTTTTGTTTTGTTTGTTTTTCTTGTGATGAGAATTTTAAGATTTACTCTCTTAGCAACTTTCAGATATGAGATCATATAGTATTTGTTTTTCTCTGGCTTGTTTCACTTAGCATTATGCCCTCAAGGTCCATCTATGTTGTTGCAAATGACAGGACTTCCTTCTTTTTTATGGCTGAATAATACTGCATTGTGTGTATATACCACATTTTCTTTATTCTTTTTTTTTTTTTGGAAGATTTTATTTATTTGAGAGAGTGAGTGAGCAAGAGAGCACGAACAGGGGGAGGAGCAGAGGGAGAGGGAGAAGCAGACTCCCAGGACTCCAAGATCATGACTCGAACTGAAGGCAGACGCTTAACCGGCTGAGCCACTCAGGCGCCCCTTCTTTATCAATTCTTCTGTCAGTGGACACTTAGGTTGTTTCCATGTCTTGGATATTGTAAATAGTGCTTCAGTGAACACGGAAGGTGCAGATATCTTTTCAAAATAGAGATTTCATTTCCTTCAGATCAATACTCAGAAGTGGAATTCCTGGATCATATGGTGGTTCTATTTTTAATTTTTTGAGAAACCTCCATAGTGTTTCCATAGTGGCTGTACCAATTTACATTCCCACCAACAGTATAAAGGGTTTCCGTTTCTCCATATTTTTGCCAGGACTTATTTATTATCTGTTGTCTTTTTGAGAAAAGCCATCCTAACAGGTATGATGTGATACCTCATTGTGGTTTTGATTTGCATTTCCCTGATGATGAGTGATGTTGAGTACCTTTTGGCCATTTGTATGTCTTCTTTGGAAAAAAGTCTATTCAGATCCTCTGCCCACTTTTTAATTGGATTGTTTGGTTTTTTCCTATTCAGTTGTGTGAGTTATTTGTATATTTTGGGTATTAACCCTTTATCAGTTATGTGATTTGCAAATATTTTCTCCTATTCTGTAGGTTGCCTTTTAGTTTTCTTGATGGTTTCCTTTGCTGTGTAGAAGCTTTTTAGTTTGATATAGTCCCACATGTTTATTTTTGCTTTTTGTTCCCTTTACTTTTGGTGTCACATCTAAAAAAAATCATCACCAAAAACCATTGTCAAGGAGCTCACCTATGTTCTAGGAGTTTTCTGGTTTTAGGTCTTATGTTCAAATCTTTAATCCATTTTGAGTTGATTCTTCTGTATGGTATAAGTGGCCCAGTTTTATTCTTTTGTATGTGGCTGCCCAGTTTTCCCAACACCATTTATTAAAGAAACCATCCTTTTCCCCATTGTGTATTCTTAGCTCCTTGTCATAAATTAATTGACCGTATATGTGTGGGTTTATTTCTGGGCTCTCTATTCTCTTCTGTCGATCTGTGTGTCTGTTATTTCTGAAATATGTCTCACGATGTAAAATGGATAAGCCTCTTGCTACCGCCTGCTTGGTTTCATTTTTTCAGCTGCTGCCTTTGCTTCTATATGGACTGCTGACAGGGTTTAACATTCAGTGGTTCTTAATGATCTCTGCATGTTACATGTGGTCCATGTGGCCATATTTTCCAAACCAAAAAATTGGTTTGATGAGTATAGTATACTCAGAGGATCAAGAGAACAGCATACTTTTTTTTTTAAGATTTTTTTTTTTTAAGTAATCTTTACACCCAACATGGGGCTCGAACTCACAATCCCGAGATCAAGAGTCGCATGCTCTACCGACTGAGCCAGCCAGATGCCCCTAGAGATCAGCATATTTTAAAATAGTGCAGTCTTGGGGAAATCCTAGATGTGCTTTTATGTATCCTGAGGAAGCAGTACAAAGTCATGGTGAGGACTGGAATTCTTTGGAATCCTTTGGACGTGACTTCGAATCTTGGCCTAGGCACTTTCTACTTTCCTGCACAAGTTACTTAGCCTTAGCCTTTCTTTCTAAACTTTAGCATTTCCTCATTTGTAAATGGGTATAACCAGAGTTCCTTGTCTCATGAGGATTGCATGAGATAAACGACTCAGCACAAGGCCTGGCAAGTAGTAAGTACTTGACATATAAATGTTAACTGTTGTCATTATTATGAGGCCTTTGAAACAGGTGCCTTTTTTGCAAAAGCCTGTAGAAGAACAAAAACTTCTAAAGTAACTCAGGATTTAGTAAATTACTGCATAATAACTTCTTTATTAGGCCTGCTATGGAAAAGGCACAGAAATATTTTGAAGACCCAGTGCCCAACTTGGCATGCCCCTGGGGAAGACCTGACTTTCTCACAGTATTTGAATAACTCTGAGCACCTATTCTATTGCCTCTAAGATGATCTCTTCAGAGTATGGATATTTTTTGGTTCATATTAACTTGTATTTGTTCCAGAAGTAGGACAGACTTCAGCGTTAACTTAATCCACTACGAGGCTTCTTTCCCTAAGATTGTCTTGATTGTGCCCTCCTCAGGTTGTTGGCTTCATCCTCAGGCCAGCAGCAAAATAGCTGTGGCAGTTCTGGGCCCCAGATCCATGTATGGACCCATCAAAGGAATTAAAGATTCTTTCTTCCCGTGTTCTCCTAAGTGAGAATTTTTCTCAGAAGTTCCCAGAATAGAGATGCCTGGGTGGCTCAGTCGTTAAGTGTCTGCCTTCAGCTCAGGTCATGATCCCAGGGTCCTGGGATCGAGCCCCGCATTGGGCTCCCTGCTTGGCAAGAAGCCTGCCTCTCCCTCTCCCCCTGCTTGTGTTCCTGCTCTCGCGTTCTCTCTCTCTGTCAAATAAACAAATAAAATCTTTAAAAAAAAAAAAAGGAAGAAGAAGAAGTTCCCAGAATATTAATCCTAGAATCTCATTGGCCTGAACTGGGTCATGTGCCCATTCTTGAACCAAGTCCTGTCACCAGGGCAATGCAATGCCTTTTGGCTTAGGCTTGGTTCTTGAACAAGTTATTTATGAGGGGGATGAAATTATCTTTAGGCCAGTCAAGAACAGAATTGTGTTTCCATTAGATGTTTTTCTGTGAGCATGAGGAATGAGTAGATTCGTTAGTTAGGAATTATTGTTGGCTGCTGATAACAGTGCTTTAGATAACACAAATCATTTTTCTTTCAAAAACATTAGTCCAAAGTAGGCAGTCTCTTGCTGGCGTGGTGGTTCCACAGTGCCATCAGGCCATCTACATCTCTCTCTCATTCTGCTTCACCATCTTTATCACATGGCTGTCACTCTCATGGTCACGTTGTGGTCACCAGTGAACTTCTGGCTCTAACCAAATAGTCCTTCCTCAAGGCAGGAAAAAGTAGAAAAGGAAAGGGCAAAGAACATGCTTTTAAGTACTGGAAGTCCCAACCAACACATTCAGTTTATATCTTAATTGTCCTTTCTTATAGGTGAGGGATGCTGGTGAATGTAGTTTCTCAGCTGGACACATTGCTGCTTCCAGCCATCTAGGGATTTTGTTGCTGTGGAAGAAAGGGAAATGGCTGTAGGCCTGGCAACGTGCAGTACCCACCACAGAAGGCAGCCAGCAATCTCCACTATACCTTTCATTTGGAGGAAACCACGGTTGTTGTCATTTTTTTTTTTTTTAAGATTTTATTTATTTGAGAGTGAGAGCAAGAGAGAGAGAGTGCGCACATGAGCAGGGGGAGGGGCAGAGGGAGAGGCAGACTCCTCACTGAGCAGGGAGCCTGATGCAGGACTCCATCCCAGGATCCTGAGATCATGACCTGAGCCGAAGTCAGACACTTAACCCGCTGAGCCACCCAGGCATCCTGGAAACCACAGTTTTGTATACGTTTACTATCTATTCATGATTTTTAATCAAATAATGAAATCATATTCTACATGTGTTATAATTCATATTTTCCATTTAACAGCATCTTGAGTATCTTTTCACGTCAGTTAATATACAGTAGAAGCTTCTTCATCTCCACTTGCAGATGCTAGATTAACAGATCCTCTTCATTTTCACTATAAAATTTAGTGTTTAATTCCCATGGCCCTTTGAATGTTCTTGGCCAGTAAACAACTCTATACTATGCTGTCCAATACAATAGCCACTAGGCACATGTGGCTCTTTAAATTTTAGTTAATTTAGGGGCGCCTGGGTGGCTCAGTCGTTAAGCGTCTGCCTTCGGCTCAGGTCATGGTCCCAGGGTCCTGGGATCGAGTCCCGCATCGGGCTCCCTGCTCCACGGGGAGCCTGCTTCTCCCTCTCCCACTCCCCCTTGCTTGTGTTCCCTCTCTCACTGCCTCTCTGTCAAATAAATAAATAAAATCTTAAAAAAAATTTTTTTTAGTTAATTTAAATTACATTAAAAATTCAGTTTTTCTATCTCAAGAGTCACCTGTGACTATGATTACTGTGTTGAACAGGCCAGATACAGAACATTTCCATCATTGCAGAAACTTCTCTTGGACAGCCCTGCTCCACAGCACCAGCACACTGCCGTGCTCGCCTGTGTGGGTTTCGGGAGTTTGCGCATAGTGATTAAAGTCACCGAGTTGGAACCAGACTGCCTGCATTTGAACTCTCACTCTGCCATTTACTAGTTGTGTGACTTCAGGTAAGTTCCTTAGCTTCACTGTGCCTCAGTTTCCTTATTTGTAAAGTGATGGTCACGGTGGTACCTAGACTGTGAGGAGTAAAGGATTCAATGTATGTAGCGTGCTAATAACAGTGCCCGGCACATGGTAAACAACTGTAAGTATTTGCTACCATGATGATGTGATGATGTGATAATGGTGGGGATGGTGGGGATGGTGAGGATGGTGGTGGGGATGACGGTGATGACCAACAAGAGTCAGCTGGGTTTGTTCCCAAACCTATTCGTGCCAGTTTTACCTGCTCTTGTAATTGCAAAATAACTGTTATGTTGGCTAATGAGATTTGAGAACATAAAGGGAAAAAAAGACATTGTTTTTGTGAAAAATAAGTTTAGTATGTCTGAAAGACCTGATAAAGGACAAAAAGAAAGTTCTTGTGAAATTAGAGGTAGAAGAGACCTCTGAAGAAATTGAGGAAAACAATTCATCAAAAGATAGGTTTTTGCCTTCAGACTACTTTACATGGGTGTGGTTCATGCAGGAACTTTAATTACTAGAACTTATTTTCAAAGAAAAAGCCTTAAAAAAGGAAAAAGAAAAGAAAAGGCCTTGGTCCCTTATCAAGTCTTAGGCAAATGAACATACATTTTTAATGAGTCCTCTCTTTAACTGGCTGTTTCTGGTTTTTGTTTTTTTAATGAATTTTACCATGATTAGTCCTGATCCCATCAGGGAAGAGTGTTTTTTTTTTTTAAGTTGTTTTGTAGGGATTACTGTGCATCTGTTGAAATAAGACCAAACCCTACTGTTGGACATTTACATTGTTGCTTGGTTTTTAGTGTTATAGTTGGTGCTCTGGTGAACTTCTTTACAGATAAATCTTCTCTAATCAGTATGTTTTGGTCCCAGCAGTTCAGAGGAATCCTGCCCTTTTCATTGAGAGGCCTGGATTTTAATCTGGAAATGATTAGAATACCATAAAACAGGGCATGTGGGCATTCCAACCCTAATGTTGCTTTTGGATTTAGCTCCATTTCTTCTCGTGGGCCACTTGCTGATTTTAGGTAATGCTTAATGTTTGATACACCAAAAAGTTTGGACTGTCCCAGAAATTTCAGCGTAATGGAATATGTCCTGATGTGACTTCTTTTTCCGATTCACATAGCACTTTGAACTTTGCTTTTTATGGCATTTCTCATAAATAGTCCTTCTCTGTAATCATTTTTGCATTTGTGTTGTATTTGCTATTAAACTCTTAACTTGAGGATAGGAGTCCTTCGTTGGACCTTTATATATCCTAACATAGTGGGCCCCCACTTTGTGTTCATGGAAAGAATGGATGAATCAATGTCGCTTTCTTCTATTATGACATAGCCATCTTCCATAACACTGCCTTCGAATTCCTTGTTAGTGGAGGCTAGTCTTCTAGACTCTTTAATAGGTTAGATTCCACATTAGAGCAAAACATGTTAAATGTTTGTAAGGTGATTTTAAAACATAAACAAGGGTAGAATTGTATAAAAAGAAACCCCCATTACCCGTCATCTAGCTTCAGTAGTTATCAACATTTTAGAATCAATTTTGGTTTGGACAGAGAGAACATGAGGACTCTGAAGGGCCCGTTTTGATTTTGTGGGGGAAAGAAGCAGGGCAAGTATGATGGGCAGGGTGGAGAAAAAGGAGGTGATGGCCCAGGACAAACCTGCCCACCTCCCTCCTAGAATTGTTGCGAGGGTTACGTGAGTTCACATATGAACAGTGCAAAGAACAGGGCCCCCCCATACAAGGTGAGTGCAGCTCAGTGCAGCGGCTGCCGCATCATTATTGTCACCACTGCATGGCTTGAGGGAGTGGAGTTTAGCGGCAGAGGCACTTACTAACTTGTTGACCTTGGACATCAGCCTTTCTGAGCTGCAGTTTCTTCGTCTGAAAAATGAGAATGATAGTAACATCTTATATACCACATAAGGCAGTGCAATAAGGCATGTAAATGTGTTCTGGATTAATTAACGTTAATCACAATTTTCCAGAGTGATGTTCTGGCCTGGAGGGACCATGCTTCTGGAATTTTTTGGGAGTCAAGCCTATTACTTGTATGGATTCTTGTTCTGAGACTTCATGATATTAACAGGCCCCAGAGTCATTTGACAGCCTAGCAAATAAATATTATAGCACAATAAGCTTTGTTTCCATTTGCAAAATGTTTGTTTCTAAAGCATGAAAACAATTTTGCTTTACATAGCTTGTCCATATAAGCACTAGAAATGAAATACTTATCAACCACGTTAATAAAGGGATAAAAATAGTTTTCCTAAGGAACAGTTTGTTGGGAATTACTGTTGGAAAAATGTTGTGGCAGAATCTGTTTCATCATCTTTGAAATATAAACAGATTTTCATTTGTCTTTATTTTTCTTATAACACTTTGCTCAACTCCTAATTAAAAATAGCTTTCCCAAAATCCTCCAGGATTCCTCTTAAAAAAATCAGTTTTCTTTTTCTTTTAATGAAGTCTAAGTTTGAAACACTTTGCTTTCTCCTTAGTACTGCAAAGAATTCTAGTTATGCAGAACATTCATCCAAATCACATACATATCTGTCTGAGATAAGAATTAGTAAATACTGTGGGAAGAGAAATAGAATATCCCTGGTGGTTATAATACATTTCTGCAGTGTTTGTTTGGATGGGGCAGTCAGCTGTCACGTCTCCTGGGCATGAGAGTTACATAAAGCCCGGTCCGAAGGTCGGTGTCCTACACTTATATTCTCAAGAAGATTTTCTCTTCTCAAACTACTATTTGACATAGGTTTGACTTTTTAAAAGTTTGATTCTTGTTTTAGTTAGTAAAATTTGGCCTTGTTACCATTTGTGATTTATAGCATCTTGGACTTTTATAAACTACTTCATTCAAACAAACTAAACCCCCATTGTGGACCCACAAATAACAACATAAATAAATATAAAATGCAGTTTTGTCTCAAAAAGAGCAATATCCTAATGCTACTATTTGGCCCCAGTGACATATGACCTCTCTTAGCTTTATTTCTCATAGACTGTTCTATTTAAATGTTTATTACACAGTTTCTTTTCTTGGTGCTTTTTCCTGGGTTTCCAGTATATTTTGTTGATATTTCTTTCGAAAAGATCTAACTCAAATCATCTCTAGTAGTCATCCAGCCAATGTTGTATTAGAAGATAGGCTTCTTCTAATTTATTTTATTTTATTATTAAGATTTCATTTATTTATTTGAGACAGAGAGAGTGCGTGCGCACAACCAGCAAGGGGCAGGGAGGGGCAGAGGGAGAGGGAAAAGCAGGCTCCCCACTGAGCAGGGAGCCCAGCATCCAGGACCCTGGGATGATGACCTGATCCAAAGGCAGACGCTTAACCAACGGAGCCACCCAGGCACCCCAGTGCTTCTTCTAATTTAAATCTAATTTAACCTTCTAGATTGGTTCTAGAGATGCCGACAGGAAAAATGTTGGATTTTTAGAATCATGGGAATGCTTACTTCTCTGTGATACATGTTTACATCTCCTTGAGTGAAAAGGAAGTTAGAAAGGGGCTGAATGTACTCCTTGATCTAACTTGTTGATCATTGAAAAATGAAATTTGGAACTAGTTTTAACTTCTGAAGGAATTAGAAGATTTTTATCCCGTTTATGAGGTGTACCTTCACTTTTTTATGTACTAGAACTTTAGGATCGATTTTTTTCTTTCATTTCAACATATATTGAGCACCTACTATGTGCTTAGTATTGTGTTGGGTGTTTTACATATATTAGTTCATTTAATTCTCAGAGGAGCACTGGGTAGGTAGATAGGATTTAAATACCCAGGTGCTTAAACTGAAAACCTTCTTCCTTGATCCCTCTTACTGTCCTGTCCACCCCCAGTCCATTTGGCTGTATTGCCATAATAGCAAACTACACACTGCTCCTTCTGCAACCTGTGAGCTGTCAGCAGCATTGGCTGCCTCCTCACAGGTCTCCCTGATTCCCTTTTTTTTAAAAATTTAAATTCAATTAATTAACATATAGTGTATTATTAGTTTCAGAGGTGGAGTTCAGTGATTCATCAGTCTTATATAACACCCAGTGCTCATTACATTATGTGCCCTCCTTAATGTTCATCACCCAGGTATCCCATCCCCTGACCCCCCGCCCCCCAGCAACCCTCAGTTTGTTTCCTATGATTAAGAGTCTCTTATGGTTTGTCTCCCTCTCTGATTTCATCTTGTTTTATTTTTTCCTCTCTTCCCCTATGCTCCTCTGTTTTGTTTCTTAAATTCCACATATGAATGAGATCATAAGATAATTGTCTTTCTCTGATTGCCTTATTTCGCTTAGCATAATATCCTCCAGTTCCATCCTTGTCATTGCAAATGGCAAGATTTCATTTTTTTTTAAAAGATTTTATTTATTTATTTGACAGAGAGAGACACAGCGGGAGAGGGAACACAAGCAGGAGGAGTGGGAGAGGGAGAAGCAGGCTTTCCGCTGAGCAGAGAGCCCGATGCGGGGCTCGATCCCAGGACCCTGGGATCATGACCTGAGCCGAAGGCAGACGCTTAACGACTGAGCCACCCACATGCCCCAAGATTTCATTTTTTTTGATGGCTGAGTTCTATTCCATTGTGTATATATATATATATACCACATCTTCTTTATGCATTCATCTGTCGATGGACATCTGGGCTCTTTCCATAGTTTGGCTATTGTGGGCATTGCTGCTATAAACATTGGGATGCAGGTGCCCCTTCAGATCACTACATTTGTATCTTTGGGGTAAATATCCAGTAGTGCAATTGCTGGGTCGTAGGGTAGCTCTATTTTCAACTTTTTGAGGAACCTCCATACTGTTTTCCAGAGTGGCTGCACCAGCTTGCATTCCCACCAACAGTGTGGGAGGGTTCCCCTTTCTCCACATCCTTGCCAACAACTGTCATTTCCTGACTTGTTAATTTTAGCCATTCTGACTGGTATATGAGGTGGTATCTCACTGTGGTTTTGATTTGTATTTCCCTGATGCCCAGTGATGTTGAGCATTTTTTTCATGTGTCTTTTGGCCATTTGTATGTCTTCTTTGGAGAGATGTCTGTTCATGTCTTCTGCCCATTTCTTGATTAGATTTTTTGTTTGTTGGATGTTGAGTTTGATAAGTTCTTCATAGATTTTGGATACTGTCCCTTTATCTGATAAGACATTTGCAAATATCTTCTCCCATTCTGTTGGTAGTCTTTTGGTTTTGTCAACTGTTTCCTTTGCTGTGCAAAAGCTTTTTATCCTGATGAAGTCCCAATAGTTCGTTTTTGCCTTTTTTTCCCTTGCCTTTGGAGATGTTTCTAGGAAGAAGTTGCTGTGGCTGATGTCGAAGAGGTTGCTGTGGCCGATGTCGAAGAGGTTGCTGCCTGTGTTGTCCTCTAGGATTTTGATGGATTCCTGTCTCACATTGAGGTCTTTCATCCATTTTGAGTCTATTTTTGTGTATGGTGTAAGGAAATGGTCCAGTTTCATTCTTCTGCATGTGGCTGTCCAATTTTCCCAACATGATTTATTGAAGAGACTGTCTTTTTTCCATAGGATATTCTTCCTGCTTTGTTAAAGATTAGTTGACCATAGAGTTGAGGGTCCATTTCTGGGTTTTCTATTCTGTTCCATTGATCGATGTGTCTGTTTCTGTGCCAGTACCATACTGTCTTGATGATGACAGCTTTGTAATAGAGTTTGAAGTCGGGAATTATGATGCTACCAGCTTTGCTTTTCTTTTTCAACATTCCTCTGGCTATTCGGGGTCTTTTCTGGTTCCATACAATTTTAGGGTTATTTGTTCCAGCTCTGAAAAATGCTGATGGTATTTTGATAGGAATTGCACTGAATGTGTAAATTGCTTTGGGTAGCATAGACATTTTAACAATATTTGTTCTTCCAGTCCATGAGCATGGAACATTTTTCCGTTTCTTTATGTCTTCAGTTTCTTTCATGAGTGTTCTGTAGTTTTCTGAGTACAGATCCTTTGCCTCTTTGGTTAGGTTTATTCGTAGGTATCTTATGGTTTTTGGTGCAATTGTAAATGGGATTGACTCCTTAATTTCTTTCTTGTCTCATTGTTAGTGTATAGAAATGAAACTGATTTCTGTGCATTGATTTCATATCCTACCACTTTGCTGAATTCCTGTATGAGTTCTAGCAATTTTGGGGTGGAGTCTTTTGGGTTTTCCACACAGAGTATCATGTCATCTGCGAAGAGTGAGAGTTTGACTTCTTTGCCAATTTGGATGTCTTTTATTTCTTTTTGTTGTCTGATTGCTGAGGCTAGGACTTCCCTGATTCCCATTTTGACCTTATATAAGATTTATGGCTGTACACCTAAAACTAATAAAATGTTGTACATCGATTATATCTCAATAAGACTGCAGGGGGGAAGGGCACCTGGGTGGCTCAGTTGTTAAGCGTCTGCCTTCGGCTCAGGTCATGATCTCAGGGTCCTGGGATCGAGCCCCACATCGGGCTCCTTGCTCGGCGGGAGACCTGCTCCTTCCTCTCCCACTCCCCCTGCTTGTGTTCCCTCTCTCACTATGTCTTTATCTGTCAGTTGAATAAATAAAATATTTAAAAAAAAAAAAGACTGCAGGGGGGAGTAAGTATAGAGAGAGATGAGAGTCGACGTTAAATGCCCATGATCCAAGGCTTTAGGTAGAACTCTATAGTTGTACTGTCCAGTACGGTACCTGAGATGTGGCTAGTCTGAATTGAGACGTGTTGCATACAATGGATTTCAAAGACGTAGCAGAAGGATAAAGAATATGTTGTTAATAATTTTATATCGATTATGTGTTGAAACGATAAATGTTTTGGAAATACTGGGTTAACTAAAACAGATTAAAATTTTAAATGATTTTATACGTATATTAAATATTATGTATGTATATAAATCTCCACATGGCAGCCAGGGTGATTTTTTTTTTAACTTTTTGAGCTAATTGCAGATTCATATGCAGTTGTAAGAAACAATACTGAGATCCCATGTACCCTTTACCTCGTTTCCCTTAGTAATAGATCTTAACTCACATGTCACCTCCTCAAGGCATCCTTGCCTGACCACTCCGATACAGCCTGCTCTCCCCACTTTCATTCACCTGTCCTATTACTCTGCTTAATTTTTTTCATAGAATTTGCTAATGTCTGAAATTATCTTATTTATTTGCTTAGTTGCCTTCTGTCCAGTAGAATGTGAGCTAAAGAGAATGGGAATGTTATTTCTGTTCATTGCTTTATCTCCAGTGCCTAGAAAAGGACATGCATATGATAGGCGCTTGATAAATATTTCCAGAGTGACTGAACTTTATGGAGGCAGTAACTAAGTTTCTAAGTGATTGAGTAACTTAACTGTGGTCACGCAGCTAATAAATAGTGGAATCATGACTTGAAGCTACAGGCACAAAGACCCTAAAGTAGAGTTGAGTTTGTCCTATTCAAAGAATAGGTGGACCATGATGCTGGAGGATAGGCAAGGAGAAGGAGAGTGGTACAGTTTCAGACTAGAGAAATAGTCCAGGCCCAGGTCACCTCAGGCTTTGTAAACCGCAATGAGGAGAGTGGATCTCATTCTGAGTACAGTGCTGGAAGGTTCTCACAAGGCAACGCTATGAACAATGTGGTCCAGCTTAGCTCATGGGAGTTCTGGGACCAAAGTCCTGGTCTAGAATGAAGCTTTCCTGTTCCTTGTTTTGCCCCCATGTGTATATATTTCTCTTGGAGACCACTTCAGGAAAAGGACTCTGGTCCTGTCACCTTCAGAATATCACCCATTAATCACATTGGTTCTCCCAATAAGGAGTTCAGGCAGAATGATGGATTTGCTGGGAGGGAAAGGAGGATGCAGCTCATGCCAGCCTTTGGATATGTGCAGGGGGAGGCACCGCGTGACACCCAATCAGTGTACCCTGGCCTCTGTAAGTGCAGCTTATGCAGCTTGGAATTCTTTGGGACCACTCTCAGCTTTATGTTAGCACAGAAGATATTGTCAACTGAAGTATTCTGTATGGGGCGAAGCCTTTGGATCCAGTTATTATCTGACACAGCATTAAAAACAAGGGCAGTTCTTCAGAGAGCAAATGCAGCAGCTGAGATGGAAGAAAAGATTTCCTCCTGCATCTGCTGCAAGGGACCATGAGAAGCCCAAGAAAATACGTAGCAAAGAAAGGTGTAGCCCTTGTTCAAAGAGCTTAAAATTGTTTAGAGAGACACCTGCAAATTGAAAGGTAGCTGACACTTCACAGCGGTCTTATTCTACTTGCCTGGGAGAAGGACTCCAGAAGAGGTCAGCCAAGTATGGCTGAGCCTGATAAGGCTCAGAGAGGAGCTGGTGCTTGGCCAGCGTCCTGAAGGATGAATAAGAATTAGGAGGGAGAAAGGAGGAGAGGTGTTTAGCTGGGATGAGAGAGACCAAGGTCATGAGGCATCTGAGAAAAGAAGAGCGCTAGAGTAGCAGAGGCTAAGGAGGATCCGTCCGGCGGAAGCAGGTTCAAGAAGGGAAAGAGAGGGAAAGGATCTCATTGGAAGGAAACAGTGTGACAGTAACTCTTGGTCAAGAATTTCTACCTTTTTCTGCTTGTGCAAATAACTCAGGATGGAGAGACGGGCAGGTGCGTGGGTGGGTGACTGTTCACTGAGGTATGATGAGAATAGCTATCACTTCAATAGCATCTACTCTGTGCCAGGCTCTGTTCTAAGCAGTTTCCATTTATTAATCTGTTTTATCCTTAAAACAGCTCTGGAAGGCAGTTACTATTATGATCCGCATGTTACAGATGGGGAAACTGAGGCATGGGGAGGGAAAGTAGCCTGCCTAAGGTCACAGAGCTCTAGAGTCTGTGCTCTTAGCCTCTATTATGACCTCTTACTTAATAGGGGCCAGGTGGATTTTTCCCCCCAGCTTTGTATTATGAAACGTTTCAGACATATAGGAAAAAAAATTTTTTTAAGTATAGTGAGCATCTGCCTCAAATACGTAGATGAAACAGTGCTCACATTTGGTGCATATGCTCTATTATATATGTGTGTGTTTCAGTTTTTTACTGAACTATTCGAAGGTATGGTACAGGAATGATAATTCACTCTTGAATACAAAACAGCATCATCTTCCTTTTTATATGGTATTTACATCCTTCCTTTTCTATGTATTCTTGGAAAATACAGTGCCTCTAAAACCATGTGAAAGTACGCTGTTAAAAGTGAAAAGGAGTTAAGTTCTAGGCTCATCATTATAAATAGGTTTTCCGCTTACATGAATGTCTTGGTATTTGCAAGTCAGGCAGGGTAATGGCAATTTTGTTTCTGTAAGACTGCCTCACAGTTTGCTGGACATTTAATGTCCTGGTCCCCCCCTACTAAATGCCCATTTGAGTGAGTAGGTAATGAAATACTGTGAAACCAAAAATGCCCTTTCCCCCTCCCTCATTTCCAGAAAGCCCTCTAGTGATTATGCCTGAGAGCATTGACCTAACTGGTCTCCTAATGATGGGGCTGTAGGTTAAATTAAAAGAAAATGTACACTCCCAGAACCCGTACTGTAATGATTCAGTGTTGAAGTAATGAAAGTGGTAGAACTTATCTGTAATGTTCCTTTTGCTATATTACCACATGTATTCTAGATTTGTATACATATATTCATTTAGTCAGTTATATCCCCTACCACCACGTTTACCACTTTGTTCCAGAAAGGCTGTATGACAGTTCTTGATTTATTTAACCAGTAAGTGTGTCTCCTCATGTATTGATCTGAATCAACTAGGAAGTATCTGTAATTCTTGTGCTTTTCTGTATAAAAGGACTTGAAGCAGACTCAGGGCCCACTCAGTTTGCTTTTCCAGCTTCATTTTCCCAGTTTTGCTAGAGATGCTAAAGGATTTATCTCAACTGTATTGCTCCCTGGACTCCACCATCTCTTTACTTTTCACTGTTGCCTGTCAAAGTCCCATTTGTCAAGCTTATCTTAAATGCCATCTTATTCATGGATCTTCCTCAGAACCCTGCATTAGGATATAATCTAAACCTCATAATACCTTCTTGCTCATGACACTAACCACAGACTGCCTGTGTTACATTTGTGTGTTTCCCTTACCCTCCACATATATTTCAGTAATAATGCCCCAGGCAACTTGTATGTGGCAGGCCTTGTTCAAGGTTCTAGAAATAGAGATGAATCTCCCATAGATGATCCCATTTTCTTCTTTGCTTTCTTGATAATTGGAGGAGCCTCTGATTCCCTTGAGTCCCTTGTGATACATGGTACACTGCTTTGCACATGGTGATGCATATGTATTTCTGAATTGAGTTTGGGATACTGGGAAACAAGCACTTCCAAGTCAGATCGGAGTTAAAATCATGGCACTGCCACTGTGCAACCTGAGTAAATCACTTAACTTCCGAGAACTTCAGGTTTTTGTATCTATAAAACGCTGATAATAGCCATCTTACAGGATTGTTGCAAGTTTAAAGATGAATGATCTGAAGTGCCAGGCACAGGTTAGCATAAAATAGGTGCTCATTCAGTGGTAATTCTTGTAAGGGAGGCTCAGTCATTCCTTTAGGTCAGTTGAGTGAGCAGTAGAAGTATTTAGGATCTTAATTGTCTTAAAGGAAACGCTTACTTAGTCTTGGGGCTTCTCCAAGAAGAAACAGGCCCTGGAGAAGGTCTGGCCAATCGCTGATTAACTGTTCCCTTTTTAGAGTCAGTGATCTGAGTCTCTGTTTTGGAACTACTTATATAATGTATACCACCTGTTATTTGTGTATTTTTAGCAGTGGGAGTCGGGTAATCCTAATCCTGTCTGTAAAAGAGCAAACTGTTTACCAGAAGCAGAGCTTTTTTCTTAACACTGACTCACACTGACTCATCCTTCTCATTTTCCTTCCCACCGCTCATAACAACCTTGCAAGGGAGAGAATTTTTAGGGAAATCAGTTGGGTTACTTTTTTTTTTTTTTTCTTTTAACTTTCCCAAGTTGGAAGCTTGAAGGTATCACATCATTAATTCCATCTCAGGAAGGGCTACTGCCCTGGAGTGGCCACAATGACCAGGGCCATGTAGCTGAACATCTCACATAAAACCTTGTCTAGACAAACCAATTCTCTTGGCTGAGAGATTAGACAAGTGCCTGAAATGTACATGTTAATTGACTAAACACATGTTGGCACCTTAACTTGCATTCTGTTAAACTTAGAAAATGTCTTCTTCTGAGATAGGAAACCTGAGCAGAATTAGAGCCAGAACTATGATATCTTAACAGTTGGCTTTGAGATGAAAGACACAGAATTCAGGCAGCACATAGTAGTCAGCGCAGTGGGGAAAGAAGGGTATAGATCAGGATGACTAATACCCTCGTGCCTTCATTTGATATTCATTAAGTGAATATTTACTGATCATCTGTGATATGGTAGGTGCTAGTGCTGTAACAGTGAATAATAAAGGCATGGAGCCCGCTGTCATGGGCCTTATATTCTAACGTTTTTGTAATGAATGCTACGGTGGTGGAAGTAGAGGATGCTAAGGAAGCAGAGAGGTGCCTTGGCCTGTACATGTGAGCATGTGCTTGTGCGTGAAGGTGAAGGGAGGAAAAGGTACCCAAGCTGAGACTGGCTGAAGTAGGTGTTAACTAGAAGAAAGGGGGTAGGGTGGGGCAGGGATAGCTGATGAGATTCCAGGCAGAAGGAGCTACATGTGTAAGGCCTTGAAGTGGGAAAGAGCTTGCTCATGGAGGAACTGAAATAAGTTCCAGGGTGACCCAAGGACAGTTGAGTGAGGGGGAAGTTTGGCATAAGAAACATTTGGAGAGGGCGCCTGGGTGGCTCAGTTGGTTAAGCGACTGCCTTCGGCTCAGGTCATGATCCTGGAGTCCCTGGATCGAGTCCCGCATCGGGCTTCCTGCTCGGCAGGGAGTCTGCTTCGTCCTCTGACCCTATCCCCTCTCAGGTGTTCTCTCTCTCTCGTTCTCTCTCTCTCAAATAAATAAATAAAATCTTAAAAAAAAAAAAAAGAAACATTTGGAGAAGCTGCAGGGTCCAATCATACAGAGCATTGTGGATCAGCTTACTTTTTTTACTTTTGTTAACAATACCCCATTATGAGTAAGGACTTTTATAGCTTGATACCGAGGCAGTAAGAGGAATGGGTTTTGAGCAGGGCCCAGACTTGATGCTAATTGCTAGCTTAGAACCCTCTGGGTGGCAAGGGCACTAGTAGGATAGGGCTAGAATAGGTGGTTGTCTGCAGGTGAGTGGGGAAACCCAGCTTGGGAACGGACCAGGATCTCAGATTTCCTAAGATTTTTTTTTTTTTAAATTGTATTTATTTATTTGTCAGAGAGAGAGGGAGAGAGCACAAGCACAGGGAGCAGCAGACAGAGGGAGAAGCAGGCTCCCCGCTGAGCAGGGAGCCTGATGTAGGGCTCCATCCCAGGACCCTGGGATCATGATGTGAGCCAAAGGTAGATGCTTAACCAACAGAGCCACCTGGCCACCCCTCCTAAGATTTTCTTTTTTTTTTTTTTTAAGATTTTACTTATTTATTTGAGGGAGAGAGAGAGAGAATGAGCAGGGGGAGAGCAGGGGGGAGGAAGAAGCAGACTCCTTGCTGAGCAGGGAGCCTGATGCAGGGCTCAATCCCAGGACCCTGAGATCATGACCTGAGCCGAAGGCAGACGCTTAACTGACTGAACCACCCAGGCGCCCCTCCTAAGATGTTTTTAGCAGAGGACAAACCCCTAAGTGCTTTGTAGGATTCATAATATCTACACAGAGCAAGGAATACTGTTGTTTTTCAAGGTCTTCCTGGAAAGACTCCCAGGCCACCTGCAGTTTGGAGAAAGCCTCCTGAAAGCATGCCTCGCTAGCTACAGAGGCAGTGTTTCTCCCGACTCCACTGATGAAACACAAGAAAGTAATCACATTATTGGTGTACTTTTGTTACCTATAGTACATGTGACATTTTCCTTTTTTTTTTTTTAAGATTTTATTTGTTTGAGACAGAGAGAGAGAGAGAAGCACAAGCAGGGGAGAGGGGCAGAGGGAAAGGGAGAAGCAGACTCCCTGCTGAGCAAGGGAGCCAGACACAGGACTCGGTCCCAGGACCCTGAGATCATGACCTGAGCCAAAGGCAGACATTTAACTGACTGAGCCACCCAGGTGCCCTGACAGTTTCCTTTTCTAAGAGTAGGGTATTAAAAATATTGTTACATTTTTGGGTTTTAGGGATTTACCGAAGCTTATATCATTTAAGTGTTCTATTTCAATATCTGGATTTTTGACATAGTGCCAGAAATCATTTAATGTGTTACTGTGCTGTTTTTGTTGTTGTTATTCTTAAAGAAAGAAAGAAAAGATACTATGTATAGAACTAATTATCCTCAGTTTCTGATCAGGAAATTTTTTTTTTCCTATTAAAAACAAATAAGCAAACATAAAAATGTATTGAGAGATCCAGGTGTATTCTCTACCTCCCCTTTTTTCCTTTTAAAAAACTGTAAAGAACAGTGTGTAACAACAGTTTACTGCCAAAACCCCTGAAATATATTTTCAAGAAGTTTGTTCCTCACCAGGTTTTGTTTGTTTCTTCAAAGCTTGACAAGCTCGATAGGTTTTATAGAAGTTTATAAATATTTTTGTATGTATTGGGCTTAACCTAAATTCGTCTAAGTATCCATACTGCGTTGGATCTTTCTGTGTCTAAATTCAGAGATACCATCTTGTTGGTTTGGGGTAGATTACAGAGTAGTTCAGGCCCATGGGGTTTAAGCTCACCCATAGTTCTTTAGTAATATGAGGACTTCCTCTGAAAAGCATCCTGCTCTAACTCAGAAAGTATTTGTGTTTTAATATGTCCACCTGTTTTGTGTGTGTGTGTATATAGATTATTTTGTTTATTCCTCATATTTGTTATTGTTCTTCATGTTTAAAATTTTATTTTATTTTTTTCAGCTTTATTGAGGCATGATTGACAAATCAAATTGTATGTATTTAAAATACACAACGTGATGATTTAACATATGGGTACTTAGTGATTACCACGATCTGGTAAATTAACACATCCATCACCTCAAATAGTTACCTTTGTGTGTGTGTGTGTGTGTGTGTGTGTGTGTGTGTGTGTGTGGTAAGAATGCTTAAGGTCTTAGCAAATTTCAAACAGAGTATTATTAACTCTAGTCATCGTGCTATTCATTGGATCGCTAGAGCTTAATCATATTACAACTGAAGGCTTGTCTCCCCATCTCCAGCCCCTGGTAACTACCCTTCTACTATTTGTTTTCTGTGAATTCAACCTTAATGTCCTCTAGATTCATCCGTGGTGCTTCAAATGGCACGTTTTACTTCTTTCTCATAGCTGAACAATATTCCATTGTATATATATATCATATCTTTATTCATCCGTTGATAAGGCATTAGTTTGTTTCTATATCTTGGCTATTGTGAATAATGCTGCAGTGAACATGGGATTGCAGAATCTCTTTGAGATAGTGATTTCTTCTTCTTTGGATATATATCCAGAAGTGGGATTGTTGGATCATATGGTAATTCTATTTTTAATTTTTTGAAGAATCTCCATACTATTTATCTAGTGTGGTTTTGATTTGTATTTCTCTGATGATCAGTGGTATTGAGTACCTTCTCCTATACCTGTTGTCCATTTTTTGTCTTCTTTGGAAAAATGTCTGTTCAGGTCCATTGTCTATTTTTAAATTGGATTATTATTATTTTGCTATTGAGTTGAGTTCCTTATATATTTTGGATATTAGCCCCTTCTCAGATATATGGTTTACAGATATTTTCTCCAATTTCATAGGTTGCCTTTTCACTCTGTGGATAGTGTACTTTGCTGTGCAGAAGCTTTTTAGTTTGATATAATGTCACTTGTTTTGCTTTTGCTTTTGGTGTCATATCCAGAAGGACATTGCCAAGACCAATGTCAAGGAGCTTTTTCCCTGTGTTTTCTTCTAGGAGTTTTATAGTTTCAGGTTTTGCATTTAAGCCTTTAATCCATTTTGAGTTCATTTTCATGAGTGATATAAGGTAGGTCCAGTTTCATTATTTTGCATATGGATATCCAGTTTTCCCAATACCATTTATTAAAGAAATTATCTTTTCCCCATTGTATGTTCTTGGTGCTCTGTCAAAGATTAGTTGACTGTATATGCCTGAGTTTATGTCTGGGCTCTCTATTCTGTTCCATTGGATTATGTGTCTGTTTTTACACAAGTACCATACCATTTTGACTACTATAGCTCTCTATTATAGTTTGAAATCAGAAAATGTGATGCTTCCAGCTTTGTTCTTCTTTCTCAAGATTGTGTTGGCTATTTGGGATCTTTTGTGGTTTCATATGAATTTTAGTATTGTTTTTTCTATTTCTGTGAAAAATACCAATGGAATTTTATTTTGATAGGGATTGTGTTGAATCTGTAGATCACTTTAGGTAGTATGGCCGTTTTAATAACATTAATTCTTCCAATCCATTAACACAGGATATCTTTCCTTTTACTTGTGTCTTTCTCAATTTCATCAATTTCTTACAGTTTTCAATGTGTAGATCTTATACTTCTTTAGTTAAATTTATTACTAAATATTTTATTATTTTTGATGCTATTATAAATGGGGTTGTTTTCTTAATTTCTCTTTCAGATAGTTCATTGTTAATATAAAAATAAAAATTACTGATTTTTGTATATTGATTTTATATCCTACAACTTTACTGAACTTGTTACTTCTAAGTTTTTTGGTGCCCCCTTTAAAGTTTTCTTTATATAAAATCATGTCATCTGCAAAAAGAGTTTTACTTTCTTCTTTCCAAGTTAGATACTTTTCATTTCTTTTTCTTATCTAACTGCTGTGATTGGGCCTTTCAATACTATGGTTGAATAAGAGTGGCAAGAGTGGAGCATCCTTGTCTTGTTCCTGATCTTAGAGGAAAAGTTTTCAGATTTTCACTGTTGAGTGTGATGTTAGTTCTGGGCATGTCTTATATGGCCTCTGTTATGTTGAGGCACCATTTCTTCTATACTGAATTTGTTGAGAGCTTTTATCATAAAAGGAGGAATTTTGTCAAATACTTTTTCTGCATCTACTGAGATGATCATATGATTTTTATCCTTCGTTTTTATTAATGTGGTGTATCACATTTATTGATTTGCATATGCTGAACCATTCTGGCATCCCACAAATAAATTCAACTTGATCACAGTATGATCTTTTACTGTGCTGTTGAATTCAGTTTGCTGATAGTTTGTTGAAGATCTTTGCATCTATATTCATCAGGCATGTTGGCCTGTAATTTTCTTTTTTTATAGTGTCTTTGAATGGCTTTGATATGCTGGCCTTGTAAATGAATTGGAAATCTTCCCTCCTCTTCAGTTTTTTTAGGAGTTTGAGAAGGATTTGTATTAATTCTTCTTTAAAGTTTGTGGTAGAATTCTCCAATAAAACCGTCAGGTCCTGGGCTTTTCTTTGTGAGGAGGTTTTTAGAGTACTCATTTAATCTCCTTACTAATTATTGGTCTGTTCAGATTTTCTATGTCTTCATGATTCAGTAGTGGTAAGTTGTATATTTCTAGGATTTCTTCAATGTTATCCAAATTGTTGGTGTGCAGTTGTTCATAGTAGTCTCTTATGATCCTTTGTATTTCTGTGGTATCAATTGTACTGGCTCCTCTTTCATTTCTTATTTTATTTGAATCTTCTCTTTATTTGAGTCTTTTCTTGGTTTCTAATTAAAGGTTTGTCAGTTTTGTTTATCTTTTCAAAAAGCAGTTCTTAATTTTCTTGATCTTTTCTGTTGTTTTCCTGGTCTCTCTTTCACTTATTTCTGCTCTGATCTTTATTTCCTTCCTTCTGTTAACCTTGGGCTTACTTTGTTTTTCTTTTTCTAGTTCCTCGAGGTATAAAAATAGGTTGTTTAATTGAGATTTTTCTTTTTTTCTTAATGTACACATTTATTGCTTTGACTGTATCATCCCACCCTTGCCTAGCCTGTAAGTTTTCTGTGGAGAAATCTGCCTTATGGAGATTTCCCTTGTATGTGAGGAATTTTTTTTCCTCTTGCTGCTTTTAAAATTCTTTCTTTGCCTTTGGTTTTCAACAGTTTTAGAACATATCTTGGAGAAGATCTTTTGTGTGAAACATTTTGGGGGGCCTATGAGCTTCATGAATTTGGACATCCAAATCTCCCCCTAGATTATTTCCTCAAATAAGCTTTCTGCCCTTTTCTCCTTTTTCTCCTCCAATAATACATAAATTTTTTTTTCTCTTGATGACATCTCATAATTCACAAAGGCTGTCTCTACTCTTTTCAATTATTTTTTCTTTGTTCTCCAATGACTACATAGTTTCAAATTATCTTAGACTTCACAGATTCTTTCTTTTGCTTAATTAAGTCTGCTGATGATGCTCTCCATTGCATTTTGTATTTCATTTATTATACTCTTCAGCTGCAGAATTTCTCTTTGGTTCTTTTTTATGATTTCTGTCTCTGTTAAAATTCTCATTTTGTTCGTGTATTGTTTTCTGATTTTCATTGAATTGTCTTTCTGTGTTCTTTTGTGGCTCATTGAGCCACCTTAAAACAACTATTTTGAAGTCTTTATTGGGCAGACCACAGTCACCTCCTCTAGTGTTTACTGACTGGCCTCAGGAAAGAAACATCTAATGTCCACCGTACTAGGTAGGGTGGGTACTGATAGCCTCTCGTTTGCTTTCCTTTGGGTGGTTCTCAATACTCAAGTTTGTGTGCTTTTTCCCAATTCCATATTGTCAAGGTTTTCTGCACATGCTCACTAGCCGTCTGCAAAGGCTTGCCCTCCGAGTGTGCACTTAGAGCCAGCCATGGGATGGTGTGTGTGGGGGTGAGGCTCACGGGACATTGTGGGTGCCCATGGGCCAGTTGTGGGGGGGATCTTCAGGTAAGGTGTTGCCAGGGGCTTGTGGGCAGGCTTCTTGATGGAGTCCAAGAAGGGATAGTGTGATCGATCTGTATCCCTTTGATGCCCTCCCAGAGCCTTCGCTGCTGTTCTCTCAGCCCTTCCCCACACCACAACCACCTTAGTCTTCTGGATGGGGCGAGAAAGAAGTGGGCCTTTTGGCACTATCTCACACAGCTGGGGAAGCTGGGCACTCACACACACACTCTCACTTTTCCTCATGGGAGAAATCATGGGCCAAAAAGTTCTCTCTTGGCTCTGAGCTGTGCTGTGGTAGGGGAGGGATGATTCAGGTAAAGCAAAACTGTTCCTCTTACCCTCTTCAATGAGTCCATTCTCACTTTTTTTTTCTTTTTTTTTTTTTTGCTGTAACAATGTGCTGAAAATTTTCTGCTGGATTCCTGGACTTCCACAAAGATACTCTTGTCCATGGGTCATTGTCAAAATTATTGTTGTTGGGGGAAAAGATGGTACCACATTCCTTTCTGCTATTTTGCTAATGCCACTCCCATATGTTTTTTTAACAAAAAAATATTTTTTACATGATGAAATTCATCTCACAGAACCCAAGAGTTAGGAGGACTATTAGAGACTTCCACTAGTTTTAAATTTTATTTTGATTAATTACTATTAACAACTAAATCCTTTACTGCCTAAAATAATCCTTCTATTTTTTGTCCTCATTTAGCTAAATCTCCAAGCTTTTTAAAAAAATGTTTGTCACATATATATCAGTTGATAAATACCTTGTTCCTCATATGTGACAATCAGAAGTTAAGTATTAGTAATAATTATATATTTTGGCTAATAATAGTATTACATTTGTAAAGATCTGCGCTGAATTAGGATTCCAAGTATAACATTTTCATTTATAGCAGAGTATAGATTTGAGAGATAGTTATTTTTTTACTAATTGTCTCAAGTTAGGATGTGAAATCATAATGGAAGGGCAGGTTTAAGTCTCCTGTATGTTTCCTTTCTGCCAAGTCTGAATATGCTGTATTATTCAAAAGGTCCCAGCCATTATTTTTATGATAGTGTGGTAAGTCTCTAGCTTGGCCAAGGTCCTTTGTCCTCCAGCCTTCAAGGATTATTTGCAATTCCAAAGTAAATTTCAGGGGTTGTATATATCTTGCAATATCTTACTTCATTAAAATGAAGTGGGTCATGAATCTTATCTATCTTGTAAGAATCAGATATAAACAAATGATTTTATTGGAATTTAGTGTATTTAGAGTAATCTATACCTAATGAAACTGACCATTTCTTTATACTATTTTACCAGTCAACTCCCCAACCTTGCCTGAACAGTAAATGTTTAAAAAGAGGCTACACCCTTATACCTTGGTCTCAAAGAGCTGTAGCAGAGTATAGAATGCAAACATGAGATGTGGTGCTGCTTTGGATTCCCAAGACTTTCCATCTCAGAGACTGGAGATCTCAGGAGGAGCCTTTGTGTAGCAGAGAGGCTAGAAACTTCTCTAATTTTTTAAAAGTTGACCAGCTTTCTACAAGAGACCCCTGTAAAGCCATGAGTCATTAGAAACAAAACTTTCAGGCTTTAAATGACCTACAATATTTTAATACAGCAGAATGAATATATGAGACCTCATTCCATAATGTAGATATGTTTCTGAAAGATGCACCACTTTGTATTATTTTTGCTATTTAAATTATCATCCTCTCCATTGTATTAGTTCTAATAATAGTAGTGCTAGTAGTAATTAACATTTATGGAAGACTTAGTATATTTTATATGCATAGTTTCCTTTAATCCTTGTAACAATCCAATAAATTAGGTCTTCTATCCATTTTACAAGAGAACTGAGACCCAAATAGACTATGAATAATTTGGTTGGTTGGTTGGTTTTGGTAAAGTTCAGATTCTTTTTCCCCTCTGTTAGGCACTCGATAGTAGGCGTTCATAAGTTCTTGAGTAATAAATAATTGTGTGAGATATAAAGCCATCTTGTCTTTTGCACAATTCCCTTCTATTTCATTCTTAATGCCAGCTCTCTAGTCTGAGCTCATATTTCTTCCAGTTTAATCAGTTTGCCTTTTTCTAGCCTCTCTTTACTTTAATGCATCCTTCTAGTGGGGCTCCTTCTTCCAAAGTTATATCTAAATCCTACTTTGTATATGTCACTCTGCCACTTAAAATAATTCAGTCATTTTTTATCACCTATCACCTAAGGAATGATAATGAACTTTGGCTTTGAATGGTCCTCAATAACAATAAGCTCCTAAAGTTTTCAGTGTATCTCAACTTCAGAACATACATCTCCTCTGGCTTTTGTTTTCCTTTTTAAAATAAACTGTTTCTTAAAATAAAAATTAATAAGTTGTTCATTTCTAGAAATAACCATTATAAATTGCCTGGACAGTCCTTCTAGAAACTGTGCATCTCCAAGCAGAAATATTAGATCTGTTGGTTGCTTTAAAATTATAGAAATGAGCTCATATCGTACATACTGTTCTGCCACTAGTGTTTACATAGATCCATTTTATTCTTTTAAACAACTTCATGATTATGTCAGTTACAAACCTTTTGGCTTCAAATAACAGAAAACAAAGAATGTACTGGAGGGATGTAGGACAAAGTTTGGAAAATGGTCAGGACCAAGGCAGGCCTGAGAACCATGTAGTAATAGGCTCAATGAGCCTCTTTTAGCTGAAGCAACCAGGCCAGTATGTTGACATTACTGCCCTAAGACTCTGTCAGAAATGAATTCCAACTGTCTCTTTGTCTTTGTGTCACTGGCTTATTCAGAGTCTAAGTGGCGGGGAGTACGTCCAAATAGGAGGAGGCAGTTGGATGCTGGACAGCTTAAAATATGATGAATTTCCATTGCAGTGGTATTCTGTTGTATAAATATGCCATAATTTATTTAACTACTCTTGGTAGATATTCAAGTTGTCATGTTCAGTTTTTCACTAGCAAAAAACTGTTGCAAAGAAAATTAGTTTATGTCTTTGTGAATTTTTGTTTAAGTGTATCTGTGGAATTAATTCCTAGTGGAAGACTGTGCTGTATCAAATGGTATAACTGGCTTTCTTTTAATTTATAAGGTACAATGTTATTTATAGCTAAATACTCCATAAAAACCACAAGTGTCAAAACAAGTGGAAAACCAAATCCAAGTGGCTGGAGTATAGAATTTCAACATTAACCAAGCAGTAAGTGTATTAAGAGAAGCTTTTGATAGGCTAATAATATTTTTCCATGAAGCAGCTAACATGTTCATCAATACCCAAGACATTCCTGCAGACATTCTGTGAAATACTAAAAGGTAAATCAACTTCCCCTATTTTTTCTCCTTTCCATGTTTGTTTTCCTCAATATTGGATTCTTTGGTCATTTTACTTATCTTTTCAAGGTTTGTTGTATTTCTTTATTTGAATAGGCAATACCATTATATGGTACAGAATTCCCAAGTTACTTGAAAGGTATCTGATGGGAATTCTACTTCCAGTAAAGGCAGACTAGGTCACTTGAATCATACCTGCTGATGACAATTTAGAAAGCTGTACAAGATATAGAAACATTTTCTCGAAAGCTTCAAAAAGTTAAGAAGATATTGAAAGATTGTAAGAGAGGTAAGCGTAGCTAAGAGAGGTAAAAAGCTAAGAGAGGTAAGCCTAGATACCAAAGCCATTTTTGTTCTGAAGGCATTTGTTTATCCTGAGAAAGCATCTGTGAAGTTAAGTGATAGTTTTGGTGGCCTCATCTGTGAGAACAGAATTCATAGCTTGTTGCCTGTCAAGGATAGGGACTCAAATAAACCACCTTTCCAATTTGAATGGGATCCCTAAGGTCATGAAGGGGGATCTTGAACTAAACCAGCCCTAGTATAGTTTTGCAACCAAAGCTTCCAGGGAAAAATCTTGATGGTCTTAAGCTAATAATGCCATCAGGCAACTGGCAGAAGCAAGCGAAAATTCTCTCTAAAGGAAGATGTTATATCCTGTATATCAAAATAGTCCTCTAAATAATTTGGTATATAATGATCAGCACATAGAAGAAAACCAGGTTCACAAGGAAACAAGACACCCATGAAAGAACTAGAAGAAACAACATACAGCAAAAGCATCCTCAGAGCTATGAGATATTGTAATTTAAGACATGGACTATAAAACACTAATTTATTATGTAAAAAGAAATAGAAGCCAAGAATGAAAATATCAGTAAGTAGTGGGACACTGTCAAAAACAACAGATTTGAAAAATAAGTGCATTGTAGACCTAAAAATAAAATAACCAGAAACAAGAACACAGTAGATTTAAAATCACTGAAGAGAGAATTAGTGAACTAGAAGATAGGTTAGGAGAAAATGATCCAGAATGAACCATCAAGAGACAAAAATATGCAAAGTATGAAGAGATGGTACGAGAATTAAGAGGATCCAGTGAGAAGGTCTAATATACATTTAATTGGAATCCCAGAAAGAGAAGAGCAAGAATGGTGCAGAGGCAGTATTTGAAGAGTTAATAGCTGAGCATTTCCCAGAACTGTTGAAAGATGTGAATTCAGAGATTCAAAAACATATAGCCCAGAATGCATATATTAGGCTAAATAGTGAGCAAGCATCTATCTTAAGAAGTCAGAAGGAGCACAGCAAAATAATTCTGAAGAAAATAAAGACAATAAGAAAAGTAGAAATCAGTGAAATATAAAGCAAATATATAATATAGTCTATCAATGAGATCTTGATAATCTTGGAAAAGATTAATAAAAATGATATACCCTGGTGAGGTTAATTAAGAAAAGGAAGGAAGGGAGGGAGAGAGGGAGGGAGAAAGGAAGGAAAGGCACAGATAACCAATATCAAGAGTGAAAAGAGTGGGGGGGTGGCACCTGGGTGGCTCAGTCAGTTAAGCGTCCGCCTTCAGCTCAGTTCACTATCCCAGGATCCTGGGATTGAGTCCCGCTTCGGGCTCCCTGCTCAGCAGAGAGCCTGCTTCTCCCTCTGCTCCTCCCTCCCCCGCCCTGCCCCCACTGGTACACACTCTCTCTCTCTCTCACAAAAATAAAATCTTAAAAAGAGTGGAAAGAGGGGGGATCATATAGTCATTAACAAGATAATAAGACATAGCGAACAGTTCTATGCTAAAAATTTTGGAAACTTAGGTGAATGGACAAATTTATTAGTAATATAACTATTAATAAAAATTGAATCAGCAATTAAAAAACCTTCCCACAAAGAAAACTGCAGGTCTGGATGGCTTCACTAGAAAGTTATATCAAGCATTTAAGAGAGAAAGAATTAATATTACTCAAACTCTTCCTGAGAATAATAAAAGAGATTCTCTAAACAAACAAAAAAACCTGACAGTAACATTGTGAGGAAGGAAAATTCACAGGCTATTTTACTCACAGTTATGGAAAATCCTAAACTAAATATTAGCAAAGCAAAATCCAGTTTTTCACACACTATTGTGTAGGAAACTAACCATAATATGGCTTAAAACAGCTGTTTTCTATACCTGAGATTCTATGGGTCAGGAATTTGATCAGGGCACAATGAGGGTGGCTTTTTGTTTCCATTTTGTTTGGGCCCCCAGCTGAGAAGACTCAAAGTAGCTTGAAATCATCTGGATCTGTTTTTACTTGCATGTCCTATAGTCAATACCAACTGTCGTGTAGACCGTCAGCTGCCTGTTGTGTAGAACCTCAGCTCATCTCCGGATGAGGATCTCTTCTGTGTTCTGTCTGCATGGACTAGTTTGAGCTTCCTGACAGCATGACAGCCGGGTTCTAAGTGCGGGGTCCTAAGTCAGTTAACTGGAAGTGCTTAACGCTTTTATGATCTAATCTTGAAATTCACATACTGCCACCCTGACAATGCTCTCTTAAATGAGACAGTTACAGAGGTCAGTCCAGATTCCAGGGAATGTGTCAAAGACCCCACCGCCCAACTGGAGGAGTGTCAAAGTCACATTGTAAGAAAAGCACTTAGGATGGAGTAGTATTGTTGAGGCCATCTTTGGAAAACATAGTCTGCCCTATCTAGCAGTATGTGAAAAGGATAATACATCATGACCAAGTTGGTTTTATACCCGAAATGCAAGGTTGGTTCAACACCATAGACTCAATTAGTGTAATTTGCTAACATTAAAAGAGAATCATGATCGTGTGATAAAATTCAGCATCCATTCCTGATTAAAACAGTAGCAACAATTTCAGCCCCCTAGGGATAGGTGGAAAATAGGAAGGGAGCTTCCTTAATCTGGTAAAAAGAACTATAAAACATGTATAGCAAACATCATACTTAATGGAGAATTTTCAGTTTGAGGAAGTTTTCACTTGGTGGTCAGGAATCAGAGTTGCCCTATTATTATTACTTCTATTCAACATTTGTTGGAAGTTCTAGCAGTTGCAGTGAGGCAAGAAAAATAAAAGTATTGGAAAGTATGAATTAATAACTTACTGTTTATCTGATGACATGACTATTTATTTAGAAATTATAAAAGATTTTTACAAATAAATTATTAAAGTTAATAACAGTTTTGCAAGTTTGCTGGATACTAAATCAATATACAAAAATCAATTATATTTCTACAAACCAGCTGCAAATAGAAAATTAAATTTTAAAAGATACTCTGTACAGCAACATCAAAAATCACAGGCCTCTATGGAGAAAATTATAAAATTTTATTGAGAGACATTAAAGAACACCCACATAAAAGGAAATAGATCTTGTTGCAAATTTTAGAAAACTCACTGTTACAGAGATACCGGTTCTTCATAAGACATGGGGTGCTATTCTGGATTAGAAGGGATTTAAGAAATAAAACAATCAGATTCAAAAAGTGGGGTTCTAGATTGAATCCTAAAAAGAAAAATCTTCCTGTCATCCTTATCCTTCAGCCACCCTGGAGAGACCTACCATTTCCAGTTTTCATGCATCCTAGAAATAGTCCATGTGTATAAAAGTAAATATGCATATTTGTTTCTTTCCTTATCACAAAGTAGATAGTATACTGTTCATATTTTTCTGCATCAGGCTTTGTAAAATAGGGAAGACTGATCTTCCAAGCACTCGTCAGCGTCCATTAGTATATTTTGGAAATATTTTTGTATCACTAAATATCATTGTGTATCTAAATTATTATGGCTTTATAGGCTTCTATTTGGAAGTACCTTGATTTTATTAACCTATCTCTTATGGATGGATATTTAGATGATTTCTGATCTTTTGCTGCAATGAATACATATTTCATATTTTTGGAAGTATGTTTTTCTGATAAATTCCTAAAAGTGGATTTGCCACGGCAAAGGATGTGTGAATTTTTTATATTGATTGCCAAACGATACTATACCAACGTATGACTGTATCAGCAATGAATGAGAATTCCTGTTTTCGAACACCAGTGTTAGACTTTTTGATCCTCTCCAATGGTAGATGGAAAATAGAGTATCAAGTAAGGTGGAGTACTTTTCATATATTCAGAGCCATATGTATTTACATTTCTCTAAATTCCCTGTTCATATTCTGAGCTTATTTCCCCGTTAGGTTGTTGGTCTTTGTCTTATCATTTTCTAAAAACTCTTTGTAGATTAAGGAAATAGGCTATTCATGCTATGAAATATAATTTTTCCCAGTTTGACTTAGGATTTTTACCTTGCTGATCATGATTTTTGCCATGCAGAATATTTTATTTATATACAGTAAAAATTTATCAATCTTTTCTTTAATGACTTCTGGGTTTTATTTCATACTTGGAATGGTCTTCCCCATTGTGAGGCTATAAAATGTTGTGCCATGTATTTATCTAATATGTATGAGGTTTGATATTTTTGCATTTAAATCTGTAGATCCACTGGGAGTTATTTTTTGTGTGACGTCTAAGACCTGCTTATTAACCTTACCTTTCTCAGGCAGGTGGAGAGATGAATTTTGACTTTGGGGGAGAGGGGTCTGATAGAGTCTTGATCGTCTTTTAGGGTATGGAATTCCTTTCACTCAGAGGAACTGGAATGAGCATCTGAAGTCAGAGCTCCCTCTTCTCCACAGCAGGTGGGAAAAATAGTTTCAAACTGAATTCTTTTCCAGTATTCCATTTCTCAAAACTTCCTATTACTGCAGTACCCTTAGGCCTTATGACATGTTATAATTTTGATCTCGCTTTTGTTTCATTTTAAAGTGGCTATTTTCTGATGTCACGAAAGGGCACAACTTCATTTCATTTATAAGCTCTCTCTAAATTGTGATGTAGCATGAGTTATAGTGAATTCTAGTCATTATTTTTATGATCAGTGCTTCCAAGGGCTTTCTTTTGTGATTGTGTTTGGTCCCAAATCCATCTCATCCAGTGATCTTTCTGTAACTCTCCATCCACGTATCACTTTATAAGACAGGTTGTGAGCACAGGTGGAAACACACCTTCTTGATCATGATATCACATTCCTTCATTGTTCCAGCATAAATCTTACAAAATCTTCCAAACCTTTGAAATTTATTTCAAACTTATCAGTGGAAATAAAGAGAATTAGAAATCATTTTTCTCCATTAGGACTTGTGGTCCTAGATATAAATACTACTGTGCTACTTGGTCTTGGATGGACAACTTAAGAAAATATATTACAACATCATTTAAAAATGACTCATCTCTCCACTCTAAAGCCACAGTTTTCATGTTTTTGTGGGGTTTTTTTTTCCTGTTCATCTACACTCATTAGGTACCTTCTGTTTTGCCAGGCATTGTGCTAGGGTAGTAAGTCTACAGAGATGAGTAAATACTATCTCCATCAACTAAGGGAGACAGAAATATCGCAAGTAATCGTAATGTACTATGCTGGGTTCTATAATAGAGATGCTTATTGGGAGCATGTATAATTGGTCAGGGTTTTTGTAGCAAAGGACGAAGTCCACTCCAGCTGGTTTAAGCAGAAAGATAGTTCACAGAATCCCCAGGAAGTTGATAGATCTGGGCTTGAATGTTACACAGATGGAAACAAAGCAATCAGTGATGATGTTTCCATAAGAAATGCCCAACCACACTAAGGGGAATTGTTTTAGGGAAAACATCACTGCTGTCTTGACTCACTTCTTCAGCACACATGCCATTAGATATTGGACATTAGAAATTATGCTCCAGAACAGCCCTGGAACATGAGCTTAAAATGGCCTTTAAGGTCTTGAGTGCAGTTAGATGCAGTTAGCCCAATTCATGATCTGTATGTTCCTCAAGCCCCTCATTGGTCTAGAGGAGTAACTGTTGAGCTTGAAATAGCTTTGCCTTCAATTTGAACTTCGATTCAGATGATTGTAGGTGATTATTTTAAAAACTCTTTCAGGGGCGCCTGGGTGGCTCAGTTGGTTAAGCGACTGCCTTTGGCTCAGGTCATGATCCCAGGGTCCTAGGATCGAGCCCCACATCGGGCTCCCTGCTCCGCAGGAAGCCTGCTTCTCCCTCTCCCACTCCCCCTGCTTGTGTTCCGTCTCTCGCTGTCTCTCTCTCTCTGTCAAATAAATAAATAAAATCTTTAAAAAAATAAAAACTCTTTCAACATTTCATGCTTTCCTCGACCAGCATCCCATCCTCGAGTGCAGGAATTGGCAAATTGTAGCCTGCCACTTGTTTTGGTAAATGCAGTGTTATTGTAATGCACTATATTCATCTGTTTACACATTGTCTGTGGCTGCTTAAAGAGTTGAGCAGTTGCAACAGGGTTTACTTGCTGGGCAAGTTCCTTATCAGTTCCTTGTTCAGAAAGATACTCTCTGTGTAAGAGTGTCCTGAGGGCCTGGGATGGCAGTCAGTGCCCAGCGGTTCATAATGGGCCTCTTGTAGCTCCGAGTTAGATGATGTTCTCCACAAGGTTCCTTTCAGACATTCCAGCCCTTTCAGTCACAAGCCTCAGCTGGTGCGCAGGCGTTGATCAATGCAACATTCGGTGCTGCAAGCCTGTCTTCGTTGCTTGAGTCCAAAGGGCCTATTGGCTCTACTTCTGTAAGTTTTATTTTATTTTATTTTTTTGCCTTTTGCTCAGTTAAGTGCCCCTTCTAGCCCTTAGCTTCAGATGATGGTATCTCCAGCTCACAGAGGATTCTATTGTTAGACCTCCAGTAAACTCTCTGATAACATATGGTTAATTTGGGAATATGGCCAGAAACTAATGGACGCTGACGAGTGCTTGGAAGATCAGTCTTCCCTATGTAAGGCAGATTAAATCAGAATTATCCTTGGTGACATTTGCACATGTGGAGTTAGTAGTGCAGAAGTAGTTAGGGTGCAGAAGAATTGTAGGGACCGTAATTCAGGTATAACTTTGTTCTCTTCCTTGAGCCCATGTAATATATTTAGTCCACACTGAAGTCTTCTGTTTTTATGCCCCACCTTACAAGGCAGTAGCCTGGTTCTCCTGTCATGGGATCCACAGAATGGAGAAGTTTCAGTGTTACTGTCCCATCTGATATTTTTCTTTCAGATTCACACTATTAATGAGCTTTTCAGTCAACTTCCTCTAGTTTCTGTCTAATTTGTTGCTGTTTAAATTAATCTTCAAGCACATCATCTTTCTCTTTGTTTTCCGTACTGGGACTTTTAAAAAACTTTGGCATAAGTATGTACAGAGTCTTCTTATCTCTGGGCCAACAGCCTCAGTCCTCTCCGAGGGGGAGGGAAGAATCCCTTTTATCTTCTGCAAGCCTGTTCTCTTTTAAAGACTGCTCTACTTCGGGCCTGGAATCTTCTCCTGGCTAAGAATTTTCATCTGTGGACACAATAGCTTCTTTGCAGCTCTTCAATAAATAGTCTCTGTTTGTTAGAAATCATGGCATTGGTGCACATTAGTTTGAAATTACCTTTAGCTCTGTGGACTAATAGCCTTATTCTTGATCTCATCTTTCATTGTACTGAAATCCACTGGATGTGTAACTACCATTGACCTGTCAGGAGCAATGCGATCAGTCATGGGAAACGAGAAGAAAGCTCTGGGGTCCTTTCTCTGTGATTTTCCCATCAAAGCTTTGGAAGAAGGGCTCTGGCTGAGGAGCTCAGAGGCTGCCCAGGGCACTTCCATCTCACTGGATCTGCCCCCTTTTCTCTCCTCTCCATCTTGCTTTTTTAAAGATCCTCCTTTTTCTTTCCTATTTTATTTTCCTTTTCTTTTCTTGGTATGTGTTGTCCAAAGGAACTTAAAAATAGCTTTTTATATTTTTTCTTTTTATAGAATACTATATTTTTATTACAAAAAAGAGTGCTTAGCAGAAAACATTTAAAATGCCAACAAACTGGGGTTCCTGCAGTGGCTCAGTTGGTTAAGCATCTGCCTTCTGCTCAGGTCATGATCTCAGGGTCCTGGGATAGAGCTCCTCATCACATCCAGCTCCGCACTCAGCCGGGAGTCTGCTTCTCCCTCTCCCTCTGTGCTCTCTCTCACTCTTACTCTCTCTCAAGTAAATAAAATCTTTAAAAAAAATTTTTTTAACTAAATAAAATGCCAACAAACTGAAAGAAGAAAATAAAAATTACCTGCAGTATTACTACTAGGTTCATCAGTTATTTTTTTATGCAAAATACTGTTTTCCCCTTTACAACCATGAGCCCCTATTATATACATCTTAACATTAAAATGAGATGATTTTTCTCATGCCATGAGATATTCTTCTATAGCATTGCATTGTAACTGCATAATATGCCATTCTGTAGGTGTACCAAAATGTATTTTGCCACTCCCTAATTGTGCACTTTTAGGATTGTTTTCAGTCTTTCAGTCTTCTAAGCACTGGTGAAGTCAGCAACCTGAGTCCAGTCTTTGCACACAACCCATAATGATCTCTCCCAGGATAAAGTCTTAGAAGTCAAATGACCTGGTTAAAGGGCATGTATATATATATTTTTAATCAGTAAACTTTATTTTTTAGACTAGTTTTAGGTTCAAGTAAAATGGAGCAGAAAGTACAGAAAGTTCCCATATACCCCTGTGCATGTAGGGTTTTAAGGATTTCAGTACATATTGTCAAATTGCCTTTTAGGACTGTTGTACCATTTTTCATTCTTAACCTCCATTTTCCCATATCTCCACAGCACTGGGTGTTATCATTCAAAAGAAATCTTTGATAAGGTACGTCTAGAGCAGAATACCTACTCCAGGCACCTTAAGACTGATTTTTTTTCTTCTGAAATTCATATTTATGTTATTCATCCCATTACTATTTTTTATGGTTGGTGATGGCAGAGTTCCACCAACCTTCCTTTTTTTGCCAATTTAACAAAAATTAGAAAAGTAATACTTGTACATAAAAACAAACACCTAGATAGAACAGAAAGATACAAGGAAAAAAGGGGGGGGATCTCCCTTCTCACTTACCCAGCTTTCTCCTGAAAGCCTCTTCTTTCTTACTTTAATGGTTTTTAGTAATTGTGGTGGTTACCTCCAAAACTGTAAATAAGATTCATACACACACATACATATTTTTTCTTTATTTGTGATTTTAGACAGTTAACTTTATAAGTAGGTTTGTATCATTAAATGGCAAATGTCTTTAAACATTCAGGTGCTTATCTCATCTTGCTGGACTTGTGCTTCTTATTTGACCTCAGAAAACTTCCCATGCTGGCTTTTAAGCTCAGGCATGCATTCAACATATTTGCTAGGGTGATGGCACCTGTCATTTGGGGTGTTTTGGCAGGAAGGTTTTGGGATATTTAATCCATCATGTTGGCTGAAATGGCAGTCAGTCCTGAGGCCTTCGCTGTCTCTTGACTCTCCTCTGTACAAGATGAAGAAATTAGCACCCCTTCACTACACTCTACCTCCTTTCTTCCCTCTACCTTCCTACATTCAGTTGAAATAGATGATATTATTTTCTTCATTTTACAAATGAGATCTCAGAATTCAGAGATCAAGTGATTTGCCTGAGATCACATAGTTCGTAAGTGGGGGAGGGAGCCAGATTTTTTTCCCAAGTGCATCTGATTTCAACACCTAGGCTTATACTGGTGCCACATGAACTTATCCTCTCCACTCTATCCCTCAAGCTGTTACCTCTCCTGCCCTTTCTGTGTCTGGCACAGCTGTCATTTTCCCTGGGAGTTTAGGAAAAGGTAGGTAGGTCTGTATTTTGATTTTGGCTGCAGGGCTTACAAGCTATAAATTACCAAGTCACTATGCCCTTGAAGATAAGCATTTACAACAAGATGTTTTGCAGAAGAAATGAGAAAATCTTGTGTGAAAGTTCTTAATGTAATGCAAACATCAGACATGCTATTTCAGAGCTCAATAAATATTTGCTGATCTAACAATGCAAACCAGCAATGTGGATTGTAGGCTTCTCTTAGCATAGATTAGTTGTTCAGAACAATCTTAGTTTGTCAATTCCTTTTTCTTAAAGTGGCATTTAAAAAATATCCATGGTTACTGTTCATTAAAGAAAAGAACTCCGTTATTTTGTTTTGGTTTTGTTTTTTGTCTTTGGAGATATTTTTATGCAGACACAGGGAAATCAAAGTCCACAGAATAGCAGACTGGCTATTTAATATGGCCCCAGTGTCTTGGCCTCTTGTTGCTTTCCTCTGCTTGTACCCTGTATTCATGTCACTCATTTCCACCTGTTGTTCCATTTGTAGTTAGTGAGTCCTGGGGCCAAAAAGGAAGTTGAGGGGCAAGGTTAGTCTGAAATGTATAGTCTGACTTATCCCACCCTATTGTAGCAGTCTGTTGTCTTTCATTCCCTCAGTTGACTACAACTCAGTGAGTACAGAGATCACATTGCATTTATGTTTATACCTTCAGGATTATGTGTATTAGGTCTCCAACAAATGTTTATAAATCAATGAATGTCAGCAGTGTTCTTATACTTTCTGCATAAACTGCAAGGTGGCTTGGGGTACCCACTGTCAACAACAAGCAATGTCCATCAGTGCTGATGCAGTTTCCCTGCAGTGAGTGTCCCAGAGATGGCCTCCAGAGGTTCCACAGACCCCTTGAAATAATATACATTCAAAGGTATGCATTTTCTAAAGAGCAGGATCTTAGCTTTCATCACATTCTCAAAGGAATATGTGACCTAAAATGAGTTAGCAACACCACACAAATTGTGAAAAGCTTTTCAGTGGTGTGGAAGAGTAGGCAAGTTAATTTATTTTTGTGCCCACACACATATCAATTTGTTCCTTGATAAATAAATATCCCTCTTGATAAATGAATTGTATATAACTCTGATGTGTTAGCACTTTAAGATCTAGATATGATCAGCTTGACCCCTTGTTTCTTGCCATGTAGAAGTCTGAAGTTTCCCCCAAGATTCTGCAGATTCCTTGGGGGTGAAGGTGTTCTCTGGGTCATCTCTGCCTCCTCTTCCTGTTTCTCAACCTATCAGTTCAGAATTGAAACTCAGTCCCTTCCTGGTTTCTATCAAGAGCAAAGAATACACTCACAAAACACATTTGTAAGTGTTGTAATCAGCTTTGCTGGTGATTTGGGAACCCCAGACCCCAGACCTCTGGCATCTCCCTGGCTTCTTGCTCCTTCCCCTTTTATTCCTCACAGATTTCCCCTGAAATCCAGTTCTTCTTTATTTATTGTGTAGAGCTATTTGGGAACCTTCAGCTTTTGTTTGTTATTTTTTGCATGGCTGAACTCAAAAAGGTGACCGATAGGTAAAAGGGCCTCCTATTTGACAATCTTCCTTTCTTTCTTTCTTTCTTTCTTTCTTTTTCTTTCTTTCTTTATTTGAAAGTCTTTCTCTTTAGAAGGCAGATGTGGCTATAAAGATTTTCTTCCTTTTTGTATATATATTTTAGCATCTTTTCAAATATCTTGAATCCATCTGAATAAATTCTGTAGGTCTATGTTCTTATTAAGAATCTCCCTGACTTCACTGCGAATGTAGACCTTTGTAGTGGGGTACGACCTATAAACCCATTGAAGATCTTGTTCTTACATAGAACAAAAGAGGAGGAATATTTTTATTTTTTTTTTATTTTTTATTTTTTTGGCTCTCCTTTCTTTTATTTTTTTTTATTTTATTTTTTTATTGTTATGTTAATCCCCATACATTACATCATTAGTTTTAGATATAGTGTTCCATGATTCATTGTTTGTGCATAACACCCAGTGCTCCATGCAGAACGTGCCCTCCTCAATACCCATCACCAGGCTAACCCATCCTCCCAACCCCCTCCCCTCTAGAACCCTCAGTTTGTTTTTCAGAGTCCATTGTCTCTCATGGTTCTTCTCCCCCTCCGATTTCCCCCCCTTCATTCTTCCCCTCCTGCTACATTCTTCTTCTTCTTTTTTTCTTTCTTAACATATATTGCATTATTTGTTTCAGGGGTACAGATCTGAGATTCAACAGTCTTGCACAATTCACAGCGCTTACCAGAACACATACGAGGAGGAATATTTTTAGTTTGAGATCTACTAAACTAGTTTCCCTCACTGTCCCATAAACTGAGTTTCCTCCTCCAAGTTTCTTTAACTTTTTCTTCATATTCTTTTTTTTTTTTTTTAAGATTTTATTTATTTGACAGAGAGGGAGCACAAGCAGGCGGAATGGCAGGCAGAGGGAGAGGCAGAAGCAGGCTCCCCACTGAGCAGAGAGCCAGACATGGGGCTCCATCCCAGGACCCTGGGATCATGACCCCAGCCATGACCCCAGAAGGCAGATGCTTAACCGACTGGGCCACCCAGGCGCCCCTTTATATTCTTTTAAAAAAAAAAAAGTAATAAATATATTATGACTATGACATCAGTATGAATTTTATAAAAATTAGAACATCGTGGAAATACACAATCTAGTTAATGAAACCCCTCCCCCCCCATAATCCTGCTGTCCAGAGATGACCTCTGGTAACAATTTGGTATATTGTATATCCTTTTAGAGATGTAAATGCATGTAGTAAACAGTAAAACACTGACTATGAGCCAGGTACTGTGCTTTGTCTCATTAAATCTTCATGGTGTCTCTCAGATGGGGCCCCCTGTTTACCAAAAAGTAAACTTGGGGCTTATAGCTAACTGATGACTTGCCTAAACATATTTCCAATATTTGCTTCTGTAAGCAGCCTGCAGTAAATAAAAATGTATCTCACCATTGTTCTTGTCTGATTATCTCCACATAACAGATTTCCAGAACTATAATGCTTGGTCAAAAAGTGTGCACTTTGAAACTTGTGGTTCATTTTGAGGGAGGTAGTTAAGAGCATAGGCTTTGTGGTCATACATAGCAGTGTTCATATTCCTACTGCCACTTGCTGGCCACTCACTAGACTTAAACTGTGCCTCAGTTTGCTTATCTGTAAAATGGGATAATAACAAACCTCATATGGTTGTGAGGACTAAATGAGATGATGTATGTAACATCCTTGGCTAGTATCCACCACACAGGAAGAAAGCAATGCATTCGACAGACCAGGTCCCTGCTCGTATAAAGCTAACATTTTAATGTGGGTGGTAGGGAGCAGCAGTGAAGATGAACAGTACACAAATTAATGAACAAGAAAAATAGCAGTGTTGTGCAGACAATTAAAAGAAAGTGATGTGGGGCACCTGGTGGCTCAGTTGGGTGTCTGCCTTCAGCTCAGGTCATGATCTCTTGGGGTCCTGAAATCAAGTCCCGCATCAGGCTCCACGCTCAGCAAGGAGTCTGCTTCTCCCTCTCCCTCTGACCCTCCACTCGCTTGCATGCTCTCTCTGTGTCAAATAAATAAATAAAATCTTAAGGAAAAAAAAAGAAAGTGATGTGATATGTAGAGGGTGGTTACCTTAGGTTGAGTGGGTTGGGGAAGTCCCCAAGAGGTGACATTTTAGCTAAGGTCTGAATGATGAGGATATTGTTTAAATTCCTAGAAGTAGAATCATAGGATCAAAATTACATGCATTAAAGTCTTTGGTCATATATTGACCAAATATTACCAACTGACCAGCAAAAAATTTCTAAAATAATTTACATTCCCTTTGTATATAAACATGCTTCTTTCCTTTACCCTTAACCACTCTTACTTCTCTCCTGATTTTAAAAAGTGGGGTTAATCTAAAGATTATCTTGGAGACCTTCCTGTTTGCTTTCTAAAGCGCTTCGTTAGCAGGGGGCAAAAGTAAGAAAACAAGTACGTTCCTTGGAGGAATCCCTTAATTGTCCAGCATCATGCCGTATACGCTAAACCTTTCCTCTCACTCAGTGCCCTTTCTCTCTATGCCGGTTCCTGCCTGCATTGTGTGATAGGACCCAGTATATTAGCTGGCATACATTTGATTCACAACCACGTTTCCCCTTCGGAATTAGGCAGTGCCTGGCTCAGGAGAGGTGGCTGATCGGCATGGCCTTTGCTGTAAAAACAAGGCAGCTTTTAGAGGTAGACTGGTTTTTCCAAACAAATGTTTTGGCGAGGGTATAATAACCTTCTGTGAGTTAAAATTGTGCGGAAGGCTCTGCACATCTTTTTGTTCCAGTCAAACAGCTCCCGTGTGTGGCGTGCGCTGGGGGCAGGGGCGTTGCGAGCACTGTCCCTGTAGCTGCAGCTGCCCCGGAGGGGTGGGCAGTATCTCCTCTGTTTGCCTGCAATGTGTAGATGGTTACATACTGTTTGTGGATCTGTTCCGGAAAGCCTTCTATCATCCTGAAATGTCATAAGAAACATTCTTTTTGCAGGTCTTGAGTGGGGCTCGGCATCATTACAATGATAGAGTACATGTGAAATTACAAAGCTTATTCAGATACTGTTTTAATTTCAGTCATATTTTTTATAGAATATACATGTATTAGAATTTAATCTCTGATTCAAGCCTTAAAGAAAATGATACTATGTAGTTTAAGCTCGTAGGCAAATGGATTAAAAGTCACTTGTTCTTAAAATGTGATTTCTTTTTATGATCTTGATTTTTTTAAATTCAGCAACTTAAATAAAACATCCTAAGGGCAACACGTGTGAGCTAAGGGGTCCGGGGGCGGCGTGGGGAGGGAGTGTGTCTGATAAAATTGTCCAAGAGCAAAGCACCGCTCACTCGAAACCCAGAGATTTGTCATCCAAATATGTGCAGATTGCTGGTACTATAAATAGTTTGAACTCGAGTAAACAGTTTCTTCCCCCTAGCTGCTGCTTGGCCATTGTTCAGATGCCAGAATAGCCAGAGAACAGCCTCTCAAGCCAAGCTCATGGCACTTGGGCCCAGCTCTTAGTCTGCTTCCTCGCCAGGCAGGGCCATCGGCTGCCCAGGGTTTGAGATGAGCAGAGGGCAGACATTCAGGCCCTTCAGTTTCCCACTTTGGACTTCCCTCCTAACCCAGCCTGTCACTCCGTGAACTCGCCCTGCTCTAGAGTAGCACCAATCTAGGGTTCCTGGCAACTATCAATAGCCCTGGGGCCACATGGCCACTGACGTAAGTAGACTTAGGAGACACAGACATTTTTTTTTCAGGGCCGAAGCATGCCTGGCTCATTCCTTTCTTTTGGAGCCGAGAAGAGTGGCACCAGTTGTCAGAACTGCTGCAAGCTGCCCCTGCCACCCGCTGATCTCTCTCTGCCAGGAAGACAGGCTGCTGACATTTTCAGAACCCCTTTGAGAACTCGAGTAAAATGCTGACATTAGAGCAACTAAGGACATTCCATGGTTTATTACTAGATTTCCTTTGGAAAAAATAAGTCTCTTTAAAATTCCTCCTTCAGCTGCATTCATTTACAGTGACTCTTATGTCAGATGCCTCTGAGGAGGTTATGAAAACAACATTTTGTTGTAGAGGGGACAGATGATAGGGATGATACCACAGTACTGAATTAAGGATCGGGAAACCTGGACGCTTAGGCAAGTTACCTAACTTTTTTTTAGCTTTAATTCTTCATCTGTCAAGTATAGATAATTCTGTCTCTCCCGCTTCATGGATTGAATGACAAAAGGGATGTCAGAGTACTTCCTGGACTGTCCCAAACTAGTGGACTGTAAAGGAGAGGTAGGGTAGTGGAAGGAGTCGCACAAGCTTGGCCTTCTGCTCTGTAACCTCAAGCACACGGCTGATGTGTCTCTCAACCTTAATCTTACCATCTGTAAAATGGGAATATGATATCGGCTTTGCAAAAGTGTTATAAAAATTAGAAATAACATATATAAAGCAGTGACAAATGGTGGATAATTATTAAACCCCAGTAATAATTATTGTTATATTTAATGTGGAAATACTCTGGGTTATTCAGGATCCTTCAGCTGGAGAAACGGATTCAGTTTGTAAGAGTCGAGATTAGCAAAAGGCCCAGCTAAAAGCTGATGGCAATAACTAATAAAAGTAGATTACATTTTCTAAAAATCATAGTAATACATGAACATCAATTAAAAACAAAAAACAGCAAGTCCAGAAAGGCATCAGTTTCCTGCTTAGCCCCTCACTTGAGGTAACATCCGCTTTTAACCCTCCATTTATTGTTTTAAAAGATTTTATTTATTTGACAGAGAGCGAGAGAGGGAACACAAGCAGGGGGAGTGGGAGAGGGAGAGACGCAGGCTTCCTGCTGATCAGGGAGCCCGACGCGGGGCTCAATCCCAGGACCCTGAGATCATGACCTGAGCCGAAGGCAGACACTTAACCAACTGAGCCACCCAGGCACCCCCTCCATTTATTTTTTTAAGTAATCTCTGTGCCCAGCGTGGAGCTCAAACTCACAATCCCAAGATCAAGAGCCGCATGCTGCAGTGACCGAGCCAGCCAGGCGCCCCCCTGCCCATTTCTTTTTTTAAATTAATTGTGCTGGGGCATCTGGGTGGCTAAGTCAGTCAAGTGTCTGACTTTGGCTCAGGTTGTGACCTCGGGGTCCTGGGATTGAGCCCCTGTCAGGCTCTGCACTCAGCAGGAATTCTGCTTGTCCCCCTGCCCCTCTCCCTGCTCATGCTTTCTCTCTCTCTCTCACACACAAATTAAATCTTTTCAAAAAAGTAAAATTAAATTAATTGGGTTTGGGGGCACCTGGGTGGCTCAGTGGGTTAAGTGTCTGACTCTTGATTTCATCTCAGGTCATGATCTCAGTGATGGGTTCAAGCGCATCAGGCTCTGCACTCAGCAGGGAATCTGCTTGAGATTCTTTCTCTCCCTCCCCCTCTGCCCCTCCCCCACACTCTTTCTCTCTCTCTCTCTCAAATAAATAAATATTTAAAAAAAAATTTTTTTTTCAGAATGGCACATGCACATAGGTTTGCTTTATTCTTTGTAAGATCAAATATCATTCATTATAAACTTGCGCTAAAAACAGCTATCTCCTTCCCCCACCCCTTTCTCCCCTGCCTCCTGCCCTGGCCCCAAGAGCATACACTTTTGATCCTGCTGGCTGTTTGTTCTGTTATTTCCATATATCCAAATAATACGCTTATACAGCTATCTCTGTCTCTGAACATTTTCTTATTTTGGAAATTTTCAAACATGTACAGTATTAGAATGATATAATGAGTCGTCATGTACCACCCAATACCCAGCTTCAAGAATCATGACCTGTCTTGTTTCATCTGTGCCTGCAGCCACTTTTACCCCTGCTACTGGATAATTTTGGAATAAGTTTTAAACATCATGTCATTTCTTTAATAGCTACTTTAGCATGTATCTCTAAGAGAACAAGGACTACTTTTTTAAAAACATAACTACACTACCATTGTCACACATAAAATAATTAACAATCCCTTATAACTCACAAAGATCGCTGATTAACTTCTAAGTACTTTTTTATTCAAATCAGATGCAAACAAGGACCACACACTACCATACTGCCTTTTCTTTGTTTATCAATTTTAGGTGTTACCTATTGACCTCCTAGGATGGCTCATGAGGCTTTAGCTTTTTCACAAGCACCAGAGCCCCCTTCACACTTCTCCTTTACCTTTTTCTCCAAATATCACAGTTTTTTTGGTTAAATCAGTATTCAGTGTTTTATAGCATTATGGCATCATAAATAGTTTATTACTGAGCCAGTAACTTTCTGGTTATTTTTCCTTTCTGTATGACTTTTCCTGGATGAATAACAGCTTCTTTAATATGCTCAGTTTTCCTTGTTTCTTGCTGCAAAGGCTTCCCATACTTGCCCATGGACTCTCAGTACAGTTTTCGGCAGACCTGTCAGGGAGTCCCTCAGCTCTGTTTTCCTGGAGCCTCTCACCCTCCCGCTCTAGTGAGACTGGCACTCTCTAGGTCTGCAGGTCAGCTGAGGTCCTGGGCAACCCTCATCTTCATCCTTGGCATTCCTTCCATCTCTCTTGTTAGATCCCTGTTTTCAAATTCTACTTTATAGTTTATTTTTTTTTTTTAATTTTATTTATTTATTTGAGAGAGAGAGAATGAGAGACAGAGAGCATGAGAGGGAGGAGGGTCAGAGGGAGAAGCGGACTCCCTGCCGAGCAGGGAGCCCGATGTGGGACTCGATCCCGGGACTCCAGGATCATGACCTGAGCCGAAGGCAGTCGCTTAACCAACTGAGCCACCCAGGCGCCCCTCTACTTTATAGTTTAAACCCTCATTTAGGTGAAGCATATTCTCCAGGAGTTTACTGAGAAAACAGTGCACAAGAGAGAAACCGTTCTGAGTCCTTGCATGTCTCAAAAATGGCTTTATTTTGCCTAGCTGAGGATAAATTCTAGGTTCCAAGTCATTTTCCTTCGAAAGCATTGCTCTGTTGTCTTCAGGCAGCCAGTATTGCTCAGAGGTCCGATACCAGTCTGATTCTTTTCTTTTGAATCATTTTGTTTCTCTAGAAACATGTAGGATTTTTTCCTTTTGAATTCTGAAAGGTTAGATTATATGTAGACATGAAAGACTCTTTCCTTCTCCTTAGCACCTGATAAACTTTTCAGTTTAAAGATGCAGCTTTTCGGGCTCCTGGGTGTTTCAGTCAGTTAAGTGTCTGCCTTCGGCTCAGGTCATGATCCCAGGGTCCTGGGACCAAGTTCCGCATTGGGCTCCTTGCTCAGCGGGGAGTCTGCTTCTCCCTCCACCCCTCCCCCCGCTCATGCTCGCTCGCTCTCTCTCTCTCAAATAAATAAATAAAATCTTAAAAGATGCAGCTTTCGACTCTGGGAAAGTTTCCTCATGGTTTCTTAGATAATTTCCTGTTGTACTTTTCTTTGTATTCTTTCTCTGGAATTCAGTTTCAGACCGATGTTGAACTTCCTGGATTATTGTTCTATATGAAAATTCTTTTTCATCCTGTAAATATTTTTTTCCCTATACTGTATTTTGAAAGATTTCCTTTTTTTATTTTCCAGTTTTTCTACTGAATTGTTAATTTCAGTTATTCATATTATTAATTTCCAAGAGTCCAGTTTTGTCAACTTCTTTTGTTTTGTGGACATGGTATCTTCAGAATCTCTCTGAAGACATAAGAATTTTCTTTTTAAAGGTTTTCACTTGTCTGAATTTTCCCTCCCATAAGAGTCCATTTTCTCTTTTTTTAGTTTCTGTCATGCTGTTGGTTTTCCTCAAATGCTCTGTGATACTTTTTTTTATTTCCCAATTGTAAACAATAACAAAAGCCTCCTTTTAGGAGGTAGGCCTTTGTTTCCTCTGGAAATGTTGTCTGCCGCACAGGCCTCAGCCCTCCCTGGAAAGCTGCTAGAATCTCTGTGTACCACACTGAAGGGTACACTTTGCTTTAGGGCACCTGACCCTCAGTTAGACTGAGGGTCCTTCAAAGGACAGGATAAGGACGCCCAGTCTCATACTAGAAGGGAGGTATTCTGTGAACCTACCCATTCTTTAGGTACATACTCTCTTGGATCAGGCTTCCCTTCTCCTGCCATCTCTCCATTGGGGACACTGGCTACATTAGCAGCCATCCAAGGGGGCCTAGGAGGTGGACCCTCAGAACATCAAACCCTGTAGAGAAAGCAGCCAGGTGTATTCCAAAACCAGAAAAAAAGAAAAAATCAAACATTTCTTTGGCATCTTTTGTGGGATTGATTTCTCTCTGCCCCCAAATGACTTAATGTGTCTGATTTTTAAAAATTGTTTTTGTTGTTGTTTTTCTAAGTAGGCTCCACGTGCAGCATGGAGCCCAATGCGGGGCTTGAAGTCATGACCCCGAGATCGAGACCTGAGCTGAAATCAAGAGTTGGACACTTAGCCAACTGAGCTACCCTGGCACCCCAAAACATTGTTTTCAGTGTAGGTATGGTTCCTTTTGGGCCCATATGCCAGGAAGTTCATTGGTTATTTCTGGGTGGTAGGATGATGGATGATTTTCCTTCCTTTTTCCTGCTCTTCTATATTTCCTTTTTTTTTTTACAATAACCAATTATAATTGGAAAGAAAACAAAATCTATATTTACAACTGTAAGTCTCAATCAGTGTGCTTCTCAATTATGTCCAGAAAAAAATAGGGATCTTCTAGTTGTGTGACAGAGTGATTAAGTGAATTTGAAATGGCATGACAACTGAAACTTGCCTTTGATAGGGTGAAGAGCTAATTGCATTTTGCAGCAGCTGTTTGAACTAGAAGGTCAGTAGTGGTGCCCAGAATTTATTCCTCATATACTTCTTTCAACAGATACCAGTCATTTGCCAGCTGAACAAGTTCTGTGATTGATATGTCTAGAATGTCCTCGTTTGTCAGGTGGAGATAGTAATACCTACCTCATAGGACCCTCATGGGGGTTAAATGAGATAATTTATATAGAGCAATTAGAATATTATCTGGCATATGACAAACATCCATAAGAAGTTTTCGTTATTTATAGCTTTCGTTATTTTAATAAGTGTCTCATGTACAAAATGCTCATAAATTAAACACAGAGCTTTTCCATAAGAAGCTCAAGTTCTAGCAGCAGAATAAGTAAGAGCTGCCCAGAAATAAATATGCCTCCGCGAGGAGAAAAGGCTAAGTTTCTTGAGAGAGGAACAGATAAAGTCCTAAGGAACTTCAGAGGGAGAGACCCCTTCCAGACTGGGGTGAGGGGTGGGAATGAAGGGCAGCTTTGTGGCAGAGGGGCTGTCTGGGCCCTTCAGACCAGCTCTGTACTCAGAAGCAGCCGGAGCTGCCTTTCCCCTCAGATGGAGCCGATGCTGCTGGCTGTGACGAACTGCCGGCCTTCCTGCAGGGAAACCCCTTCGAAGGCGGCAGAGGAAGGGATTCAGAACCCAGGCTGGGCCCCAGGCAGCCCTGGCGAGGAGCCCAGGCTCTGTCATTCATTCTGCTCAGCCTCGCACAGGTTGGTCAGCCTCAGCAGCCCCCTTCGCCGGCACCGCCGTGATATGAGGGGATATTAAACCTCCTGCACCTGATGGTTATAAGGGTCCTAGAAGGTGGTGTCTAGAGTACTCAGCACAGAGCATGGCGCCAGGCCACAGAGTCTATCTGCTGTCGTCAGTCAGAAGGCCAAATGAGTGCCTGGCGTTGGCTGTCCTCTCTTCATGGCTTCTGTCACAGATGTACACTTATTCAGTGTTACAGGCAAGTGTTACAAAATACATGTGGTCGAAGAAAACAATATCTTTGTTTTTATGAATGGGCTCCTTACTATTATTTTTGTTCAAATAACAAAACATGATCTCAAAGCACTGAGAGTGATTTTGGCAAACTGACCTGTCCAGGGCCCAGCTCATTTCCTGATGCCCACTTGGGCTTCTGGGAAAAGGACACAGTAGATAGTGGCCCCAGCCGCCACCCCCAGTGCCTCCAAGCTGAGTGTTGCTGCTGAGAACACGCCTGACAGTTCTTGGTGGGCTTTTTTGTTCCTTATTCATCCTGACATTCTCGAGAAGTAACAGGTCCTTCTGGCTTCCTGACATTCTTGACTTTATTCATTCACTGTTACATCATCCTCAGAGTAGAGGATGGTGACACTGAGTCAGAATTAGAAAATAATGCCTTTAGGATGTTGCCTCTTACTTTTGCAAGTTTTTTTTTTTCAAATATTTTTGAACTTGTAGTATGTGCCAGGCACTTAATCCAGACAAAGAACCTTGTAGGGTAAGCGCTATTACTATTCTCACTTTACACAGAAGTTAACTTGACCAAGGTCATCCAGTGCTGGAAGGTTCAGGGATGGGAAGGAAACCCAGGTCTCTCTGAGCTCGCAACAGGCTCAGAGTTAACAGGCTGGAGTTCTTTTCATTCCACTACAGCCCCACACCAGTTTGTGGGAAAGCCTTCAGATTGGCAAACTCCCTCCTAATGTATAGTCTGTTTGCTTGGTCCTTCCTGATTACAGCATCAAAGATTTCTGAGAATTAAAGTTTTTGTTAAGTCACAAACTCCCACAGCCTCATGCCCACCTATAAATAGCTTCTTCTTTCCCAAAAGAGCTCCAATCCCAACTTCCCATCTAAGAGGTTTAAGACAAATCAGATCTGCCTCTTGGAGGGAGGGGTGACTAAAGCCCAGACTTCCTTCAGGTCACATGGTATTTGGGTAGCAAAGCAAGTAAGTACCCCCTCTACCTAGTGGCCTGTAGTGTTTCCTTTAGGCAATAGATTGACTATCTTTCCTCTCCCCTGGCCTGGCTGAACCTACCCCTTCCCCATTTGTTTCAATAAGTTTAGCTCATTTTTCTAAGTAGAAATGATCCCATTTAGAAATAGCATTGGCATGTGTGTGGTATGTGTGCTGGCCTAAGTAGGAGTTAAAGACTCAGTTTCCAAATCTGGCCCTTTAATCTTGAGCTGTGTGACCTTGGGCATGTCACTTCTCTGTGTTTCATTTTCCTACCCAGGAAAAGCAGACTAATAATTCAGCCCCTGGGCACTAATGCTCCTAAAATGAGAATCAGATGAGATTATGTACGACAATGAAGCTACCACCTGTCAACACTTAGTACGTACAGATACTTCCAGTTCCCTTGCATGTGTTCTTCAATTCTCACAATCCTGAAAGGGAGGCCCTATTACTCCATTTTACAGTTAAAAAAAAAAGTTCAGAGGGGCACCTGGGTGGCTCAGTCCTTAAGCGCCTGCCTTCAGCTCAGGTCATGATCCCAGGGTCCTGGGATCAAGCCCCGCATGGGTTTCCCTGCTCCGCGGGAAGCCTGCTTCTCCCTCTCCCACTCCCCCTGCTTGTGTTCCCTCTCTCGCTGTCTCTCTCTCTGTCAAATAAATAAATAAAATCTTTAAAAAAAAGTTCAGGGAAGTGAAGTCACACAGGACTCAGATCCATATCTCTGGTTCCCAAATTGATGTTCATAAGCAATATACATGTCACACTGCTTCCCTCTGTACACAGAAGTACAGAAGTTTCATATGTCTTCCCCTGCAAGCACTCTACAAATGCAAGAGGTTATTATGGTCTCTCCTGATCACTGCTATTCCACGTGAATCCCTAAGGCAGTGCTGCCTCTTTCCATGTCCCCCAGGCCTTGTTCAGTGAATTCTTTGGGATTTTCTCCCAGAGAAACCGTTCAGCTCCACCACAACGGGGGTCGAAGGAACCAGACTGAGCCTGGCATTGTGGACATTGGCCTTCTGACCTGTCAGGTTCTTCCTCCCTCAAGCATGTTGTCAGCCAGCTTGTAGTAAAATACTTTTATGTTGCATTTGTTGGTAAGCTCCTCAGTCACTGAATTTCAGAAGTGGAAGACCCCAAAACCATCATTTTATTGATGGGGAAACCGAGGTCGGGGGAGAGAGATGACTTGTTTGAGGCCATTCATTCAGTTCGGAGTGTGACTGAGACCAGAACCGAGTTTTCCAGGCAGCAGACCAGTGCTCCTTCTGAGCCTTGCACTTGGGCACGTGTCATCTCCCCTAAGTGAAGGACAAACATATACTGTACCCATCTTGGAGAAATTGAACGACTTGGAAAATTGAGCAGGAGGAAATGAGGGTGGGGTGGAGTGGGGATGCCGATCTCCACCCTAACGGGGGTATTACACATCAAAGAAGTGAATTAAAACACAGCAAAGCAAACTAGATCGCTCTCAGTCAGCAGTGACTACAAGGCAAAGGGACTTAATGCCAGGAGCCCTGGCCCAGTGAGTGGATAGGAAGCCTTTTGTCACTAAGGCTGCGCTGTTGAAAATTGAAGGAAGGATGTTAGGCAAATATGACGGCCTGGGATGAAGTTACAGCCCCCCAGCTCATTGTCCAGAGGAAATGGATCTCCCCCGTGGACAGAGAGGTGGAAACTGAGCAAGGGAGCTGAGTGGTTGACATCATCAGGCTGAGCATTGGGTTACAACAAATGGGGACTTACTTGGCCCGAGACATGGGAAACACCCACTAAAACCTCGAAGTGCATTTCATTTAGAGACACACAGAGGGAGAGAGGGCAAGAAAGAATCCAGACTGCACCGCCGGCCTGGTCTGCTAATCTCGCCAGCCCTCAAAAGGGAGGCGTTTTGAATCCTGCTTTCTTAAATTCTCCCTTCACTTGTGACTGAGGAGCCCTGGACTTTGGAGAAACTCTTTGCTCTTGTAAGTAGAACTTTATTCTCCACCGCCACCCCCACCCCCGGGGAGAGCAGGGCTTGGAGGCAGAGCTGTCTGGAGAGCTTGGCTGGCTTTATTTATTTATTGCTTTTTTTTACAGCCTGTCGGTCACAAAGTGTCTATTTTTATATTATGATATATTATTGCTCTGAAAATTACGGCTTTGTCTGAAACTGCCTGGGGCTAGAGTCTGAACTCAAGTTTCACAGATGGGCTCCATTCAAATGCTGTTTGACTTTTTTACCCCAAGAACGCTGACAGATCGGCTAGAGCTTTAAAAGCAGCTCCTTGCCCTAAAGATAGGTGAAGAAGTAAGTCCTTCCTTAGACATTGAGGTTTGTAAAGCCTTTAGTCTTTTCTCTGATTACAAAGGTGGTACAAACAATTTTAGACACCCTAGAGAGAAATGTCTCTGGAATTGGCAATTCCTTGTAATCTTCCCCTCACAAATACAAGATTGGTATTATAAATGTAAGATACAGAAATGATTGGGTTTCTGAAGTTAGCTTATCTCACGCGCCCCACTGCCACGGCAGCTGGGCGGACTCCTGAGATGGAAAGAAGTGTCGAAGACTTTAACTTTGGCTTCATGGTCTTTTTATTGCTTCCTTTTTAAAATTTGCTGTTGATGCCTAGAAAGTAAACAGAACAAACGTGTAAGTAAGCACTTCAGCATTTTCTTTCTTGGGGTCTGTGCTCAGGATTTTAAACCAGGGGAGCCATTCTGTGCGGAGGGGAAGGGAGAGGCCTTGTTGCCCCAGGCCCCTCACCAGTGGGCTCCTGAGCTGACCATTCTCCTGTGGTTTGAGGTACGTGGCTCATGGCTCGCAGCTGCTGCGTGCCACCCACCTCCCCTGCTAGCAGGTGGAAATAGTTGGGAAATCACGGTTAAAGGGGAAAGACTTCAGCTTTAAGGAACAAAGGGCCACCCACGGAAACTTTGTGGCCCTGAGCAAGTGTTCCACACTCGCTGGGACTCAGTTTCCTCTTTTGTACCTAAATAAGGAGACAAAACTAGATGATCGCTATATTTCGGAATTCAGCTTGAAATGAACCGTCCATATCTCTTTTGCTTTTGAGAAGAATCCTTAGGGCTTGAGGAGCAAAGTACTCTTGGTTTTCAGTATCCCAGAGTGGCTAAAAACCAGCACCTAGAAGGACAATTAAAAGAGGACATAAAACAGGCAACAGTAAGTTACTTCTGAGTTTTTATAGTTTTGTAAGGTTTGGTGTTCCTGAAGAAAGTCAGTGTGGTGTGCGTGTGTGTGCACAATAGGGAGGGAGGAGAACTAAGAATTAACACTATTGTGTGTCTCTAAAGTGCTCAACCCCACGTTATGCTCAGCCTTTTACATAACCTAAGGTGGTCAGTGTCATTGTTCCTAACTCCACTGACTGAGGGTTAACCTCCGGTATGTTCCCATATCATACTGAACGCCTTCGTCGTGTTCACCTGAACTGTGCTTACGTAATTACTGGCAGAACTTCATTCACTGGGTCTCCCCTAGACCATGTGTCCCCTCTCGTGAGTTTGTCTCATCCATACCATAACCCCATTACCTGGTAGAAAGCCTGGCACGCAGGTCCAGAGGAAACCTAGCATACTCAGTTTTAACATAGAGCCCACCATCCTAGTCCCTAGCTTGGCAAAAAAAGAGGAAAGGAAGGGAAAATCTCTGCTGCCCTTCCTCCTCCATTTCACCTAGACACGGCCTCTGCGGCTTCAGGACAGCATGGCTGGAGCCAGAGTGCAAAGAAAAGCAGAAGATGTTGTCAAGTCTTGGATTTTTGAGTTGCCAAGGTTTCAGGTGTTGGCCGTTTAAGGGATTTTTATCTTTAAGGCTGTCAGAGACTCCAGCCCTCAGGAAGATGCAGTATTTAAAAACCACTTGAATTAAGATCATGGTTACCAGGAGGGTTCTCAAAGCTCGTTGGCGTATCCGAGGGTTTTGGTCTTCTCCAGCAGTTCAACCCTTTGAAAGTGGACCATTGCTGCCCTGGAACCACCCATGGTCATGGGCAGTGGGCCTTCAGCCTCCACCTCAGCCCAGCTCCTCAAGATCTCCAGACTTCGGCTAATTAAAAAAATGGCCCCAGCCTGGTTGGCTCAGTTGGTTAAGCGTCCAACTCTTTTTTTTTTTTTAAAGATTTTATTTTTATTATTTATTTGACAGAGAGACACAGCGAGAGAGGGAACACAAGCAGGGGGAGTGGGAGAGGGAGAAGCAGGCTCCCCGCAGAGCAGGGAGCCTGATGTGGGACTCGATCCCAGGACCCTGGGATCATGACCTGAGCCGAAGGCAGTCGCTTAACCGACTGAGCCACCCAGGCGCCCAAGCGTCCAACTCTTGATCTCAGCTCAGGTCTTGATCTCAGGGTCATGAGTTCAAGCCCTGCGTTGGGCTACATGCTATGCGTGGTGCCTACTTAAAAAAAAAGGTGGTCCCTCTTCCTAAGATGGTGGTGAGGAGGTGATATTCTGAAAGGAAGGTACATGGTTTTGGGTTTTATTTTTGTTTGAATTTGAACGTCTTTAGCAGGTGTGTTCTCCAGTTTATTACTGTCTGTGCCATTTGCTTGCCCATCTGTCACCATCTCTAGTCTCATACCTGCCCCTTGGCCCCTGTGGACATTTACATTTGTGACCCCTGGGCTGGTGGGTGTCCACAATCTCTGTCACTTCAGACTATGTAGAGTTCAGTGAGAAGTTGGGGAGGGTATCAGTAAGAGCTCTGTCCTCACCACCAGTGAAGACATCTTGGACAGATTACCTCATAGGGGCTGCTTCTCTTCTGTGAAGTGGGGGTCGCAGTTATACCTATCTCCAGGGGTACCACGAGGATGAGACAGGATAAAGCTTGTAGTGCACCTGGTTGGCACAAAAATATATGCTTGGGATTGGCTACTTTATGGTTTCCAGAAAGAGAATGTTAGCCAATGTATACAGGCCCTGGCCCCCTCAGTCATAGGTTGGCATTTCTATGAGGGATGTGGGGTCATCTCTGAATTGATCAGTGTTGAAACCCCTTGGAGTTGCCATGCTGGCTCTTTCAGCCAAGCCTTAGCACCGTTTCTTATCACTCAGTCAGGTGCTCAGACCAAAAACAGAAGTGGGTGCTATTCTCCTGGGACTGGAGGATGCTGGCCCAGCTACTTAAGGAAGAAACTGGTGGCAGGTGTTATTTTCTGAGTGTGACAAGAAGCTGAGTTCACCCAATTAACTGCTGAGTGTTTTCACAAGGGGCCAGAAGTGATTCCTAAGTGGAGACAGACGTGGAAAATCTAAAGTTCTTGGAAACAAGTCATTAATCATGACCCAAGGCTGAGCTCACTACCTCCTGGAAATCTTTCAGAAAGGCCTTATGAAAACTTTGAGCACCGCTCCTTCAAAGAGTGGTTCCTTTGGAAGCTGCACTCAGCTGCAATGCTGAGGGATTCTGAACTGCAGATTAAAATGCATTCGCTCTTACTTGAGGAGGCCGGCATTTCCTAACTTTATTTAAAATAAGTCTCTTTAATCTTCTAAGAAATTACTACTCTTCAACTTGGCTTTTCCGAAATGAATAATGGACCTTCAGGGCATTCTAGAAATGAAGTATTGGTAGCTGATGCGTTCTTATTATGTCCCAGGGACCTAGGTCAATCATTATGTTTAGTACTTTATAGGTGTGGTCTCTGCCTTTCAGTAAATTACACTGAAGGCGGACTAGTACAAAGCATGAGGGTGGAGAACAGGACTATGAGGAGACAGCCTGTGGCCTTATGAAGTTCTCAGTGCATCGGGAAAGACAGGTAGGTGAACGAACAGTTGCAATGGATCCGCATCTAGTGGATGGGAGTCCTGGTCTTGAGCTGGTTGATTACCCCCACACTTTCCCTCCATTTCCTGATTCTCAGAGCTCTACCAGCATCTGCATTAGGGAGAAATGAGAGCTGCACCCTGCTGAAGCTTGCGCTCCTGGCACCTTCCTGCCCAGGGCTTCTGACAAAAGACAGGAACTGTTCCTCACAAATTGCAGGGGCCCCACCCTGGAGGACCCTAAGTCTACAATCCTAAGTTTAGTAAGGAGACCTAAGGACGGGTGATTCTCCAGTCTAAGATCACCACTGGATTTTCTGCTGGTTTGTTTTTATAACATTTATTGAGGTGGGTTTTTTTTTTTTCCAGATTAAGAAATTAGAACATGTTCATGGAAGGAAAGCTAGACAGTACAGAAAAACACTTAACTCATTACCCAGTGGTTTCACGTCTCTGATTTTTTAATAAGGCATGGCTAGGTCAGAGGTGAACTTTGTTAGATCTCTTATACACATTCCAGTTTGGCACCAGAAGGTTTCTGCCAGTGTAAGAAACTCCCCTTTAGCAGTACATGCTTGTCCTGTCCTCACCCCCTGTCCTCTCACCCACACACTACCACTGCTTTTCAGGTTTCACTTCTAATATTCTGGGCAGAGTCTGCCTATCTCAAAGGTGCTCATGCCTTGTACTGCAGTCCCCTAGGTAGGAGAAGCCATTGTCTGTGGTTGGTTAGAGGCTGTAGCCTCTGTACTTTCCTGTGTGTGAGCAAGAATTCATCCACTGTTCAGAAGAACCCTTGTGTTTAGGCATTGCACAAGGCGCTATGGGGAATACCAAGGTAAATTAGACTTCTAAGTAGCTTGTAGTCTGATAGGAAAAAAAGACTCATAACTCTCACACAGGTCATTATGTGCCCCAAGAGAGGGACAGTGCCATGGAAAGCCTGAGAAAGGGGGACAGTAGCATTTGAATCAAGCCTTCAGTTCCACATAGTTTTAGCTAATATTCATTGAGCACCTCATTATCTGCCAGGCACTGAGCAAGGTGATAGGTGGACGGTATTTCATAAAACAAGCATGATCCTTCTCATGGTTGTTCACCGCCTAGGATGTATGGTGGTGTTATGAAGTGAATAAACAGGAATGTGGTCAGGGCAGGCTTGTTTGAAGAGGCAGTGTTTAAACTGAGATGAGGTGTCCATTAGGCCAAGAGCTAAGGCAGGAGGTGGGGAAGAAGGGCGTTATAGGAAAGAATAATCCAGGTAGGGACAGGTACACATGTGCAAGGGCCCAAGGCAGGAAAGCATGTGGAATGTTGGAGAGACTAAAGGGAAGCCAGCATGGCTGAAGCATAGAGGGGAAGGGAACTGAGAAAGAGGTGGAGGTAAGGGTTCAGAGAATTAGTCTGGGGCCTGATGATGATGATTAGTCAGTAGGCCTTTGTGGGTGCTATTTGCTGTGTGGGGGGTGGATTGAGGGGCAGTCGCAGTAGTCATGGGGAGAGAGGATTGGTGTTGTGTAGGACCACTTGGGGGGGGGGGTGGATGGAAGAGGTAGATGGATTTGAAACTACTAGAGGTAGAAACTTAGTGGCTTCTATTCTGTACCAGACCCAGGGCTGGGCCATGAGGCCGTAGAGACAAAAGAGAAAGATCCTCTGTCCCCTGGGCTTTAGAGGTCTAGTGGCATTGCAGGTTGGGTAGGATGTGGGTGGGCAGACCCAGGAGCATGGGATTTCCTTCCCATAGTCAGCAGCTCTATTCCAGTAAATGAGCAAATTTTCTCTCCAAGGTGGCATAAAATATTGCTCCTAGACTACAGTTATTTTCCTAAAGGGCAGGAAGAGCTGTTCCTCCCAAGGGCCGACTTTTATTCATTGGCTTGTCTGTAGTTCCCCTTTCTGCCTGTGATTTCATACCTGAGCTTCCTGCTGGACTTGGGGTTTGGAGACCAGAGTTTGAACTGCAGCTCTGTTACCAACTTGCCACATGACTTAAAAAGATTCTGAACTTCTCTGAGTCATTTTCACCTGTAAGTGGGAATGATACTGATTTGATACCTGGGTCATTGTGAAGATGAAATGAGATAAGGTATCTTAAAGTGCTTTGTAAAATATCAAGTGCTGTAGAAATGTGAGGTATCATTATTATTTCAATGCAGTATTTATTACCAATGAAATAAAATAACAACAGTTAAAAGCAGAGCATTCCACCAGGGAAGGCCAGGGTGTACCTTGCACGTAACTCTGAAATGGCAGATTCGGTGTAGTAGCTGTCCTTCAAGACCTTGTTGGGAATGCTGTTCTTCATCTCTTCTCTTTTATTTCATCCACTGGGATAAACCATTTCCTCTCCTCCTCCCGTCAGAGTGGTTTGCAAAAGCAAGCCATTTCACTTCTCTGGATTCCAGAACCCATTTGATGTAGAAGCCAAAGCATCTGCTTGGAGACCAAGAGAGCCTGTGAGCAGAGATGAGGGGTTTGTAGGCCTTTGGTTCCCAGCAGCCAGTTCACTCCCAGGAGTGTATTTAATTGGTTTGTGGGGAGGAAAGCAGTCAAGGGCACCGAGCCATGGAAAACAGTCAACAGCACAGAACCAGCCCACACACCACCTAAACAGGGCAGTTTCAAGCCGAAGTTTTAGGCTTGCTTTTGGATTTTAACATGGGAAATTATTTTTTTTTCCTTAGTAATATTTTTCACCTTCTTAAAAAGCATAAATTACTTAGGAATTAAAGTACCCCTTTTCCCCATCTATGAAGCTTTTAAAAAAAATTTGTCTTCCAGCTACTAAAACGTTCTATTTTGACGAAAAAAGAAAGTGACAGTAAGTGGAGTTAACTATCCCATGTAAAGATAAATGGGTAGTATATAACATAGCTTAGCATAGTTTTTCTGTGCTTGTCATTGTTTTTATTTTCATTAATTTTCCCTAAAGTAATACATATGCTCATTGTAACTAAACAATTTGAAGATGTTATAAAGAAGAAGTTATAATCTCTCCTTTCCCCTTACTTCCCATTTCCATCTTTCTGAAATCAGTTTGGTATATATCTTTTCTCCAAGTTCCTAGTGAAATGGATGTAGGGTTTGTGTAGATGTGTGGTTATTTGTTTTGTCAGAAGTGGGATCATACTTTTATTTTGTACTTTATTTTTCCCACCAAATAATACATCCTGGGTAGGTATAAATCTAATGCACCGTTTTAAATAGCTTCAGGGCTGTAGACCTAGAGGTCCACAATATATTCAGCCATTTCTCCTTTGACAGATATTCAAGTTATGTTTTGTTTTCACTAAAAATATTGTTGTGTTAAATATCTTTATATACATATCCTTCTCTACTGGCGCTTTATTTATTTATTTATTTAACTTGACATATAGCTGACACATGTTACATTAGTTTCAGATATATAACATAGTGATTAGACAAGTCTGTAAATTATGCTGTGTTCCCTACGAGTGTAGCCACCGTCCGTCACCATACAACAGTATTGTAATACCATTGACTATGCTGGTGCTTTTATTTCTGTAAGTTACATTTTCAAAAATAATACTGTATATTAATAATGTACATGTTGTATATGTATTTGACATTTTAATAGAGAATATCATTCTACTATATAAAGAGTTCTAGTAATTTACATTCTTCCCAGAAATATAGTACTTCTATTTCCCTAAATCTTTACCAATATTAGATGTTCTTTCCCTTCTTCCCCCCTACCCTTTGTCTCTCCCTCCACTCTCCATTCCCCTCCTCGCTCCATCCCTTCCTCTATCTGTCCTGTTTTATCCTGTGACCAATCTGATGGCAGAAAATGGTGTCTCATCGGTGTTTGCCTTGTATTTTCTTTACTACTAGTGAGATTGAACATTGTTTCATGTTAATTGGCCACTTTGTTTTCCTCTTCTCTGAATTTCCTTCACTTTTTTCCTTAGGAATTTTTTGCTTTTTTTCTTAAGTTACAGGAGCTCTTTATATATTTATATATTAAAGATTATATATGTATTGCAAATATTTTTCCTAATCTATTATTTGTTTATTAAATTTCTTCTATTTTTTTCTTCAGTGTCTGGATTTCTTGCCTTGTTTAGTAATTATTTCCCCACCTCGAAGTTACATAAATATTTTCCTAAACATTCTTCCAATACTTTTATGGTTTTAATTATTTAATCCTAAACCTTTAATCCCTTTGGAATTATATTTATCCGTAGCAAAGAGGTAGTGGTCAAGCTTTGTTCTAGATATGCCAGCACCATTTATTAAATAAGCCATCTTAGTGATAAATAAGTTCCTTTCTTGTATCCATTTCTGAACTCGCTGCTTTAGTCCACAGACCTATTTGTCTGTTCTTATGTTACAACCATATCTTTTTCTTAAGTCTTTATAAAGTAAATTTTTATTATCTCTTAAGACAAATCCCCTATTTACATTTTTAAATAATTTTCTTTCCTATTTCTTGGCTAAATTTTGGGGAATTTATTATTCCATGTGAACTTTAAAGTAATTTTACCCATTTCACTCTCCCAAAAAAGCTATTTGTATTCTTATTGAAATTTAATTAAAACTATGTAGTAATTTGGAGAGGATTAATGTTTTTGGATAATTAGACTTCTCTACCCAGGAACATGCTAACTGGTTTGAAACTTAAGTGTTCTATTTCTATATTTCGTCATTTTACTTTAAAAGTTTTAAATAGGCATCATGGATATATTGTCTCAATTAAACAGTATTCCTGCTTATCCTGAATAAACAAGGACCATGCAAAGTTTTAGTTCTGATCTCTCTTTCATCCTTGACACTCTTAGCGTCAAATATGTAATATTGTCAAATTTGTGTTTATCTCCCCACTTAGCTTTGTTTCACTCAATCAGTGTTTTAAATTTACCAATACACTGTACTTACTAATTGTGCTCACTGTTGATTCCAAAATCTCACTCACTTTCTGTGTTTGGTTTCCTTTCTGTTGGAGAATGTTCTTGGAGTCAGAATGGCAAACTTGCTCAGTCTTTGTCTGAAAATGTCTTTTGCACTCTTGATATTTTAGAATTCTAGATAGACAGCATGTACAATGATTATGAAAGTTATGTGTGCTCTTTAAAAGTTTTCTTTTTTTTAAATTTTTTTTATTTATTTGACAGAGAGAGAGACAGCGAGAGAGGGAACACAAGCAGGGGGAGTGGGAGAGGGAGAAGCAGGCTTCCCGCCGAGCAGGGAGCCCGATGCGGGGCCCGATCCCAGGACCCCAGGATCATGACCTGAGCCGAAGGCAGACGCTTAATGACTGAGCCACCCAGGCGCCCCTAAAAGTTTTCAATCAAGGGACGCCTGGGTGGCTCAGTTGGTTAAGCGGCTGCCTTCGGCTCAGGTCATGATCCCAGTGCCCTGGGATCGAGTCCCGCATCAGGCTCCTTGCTCAGCAGGAAGCCTGCTTCTCCCTCTGCCTGCAGGTCCCCCTGCTTGTACTCTCGCTCACTCTTTCTCGCCCACACTCTCTCTCTCTAACAAATAAATAAAATCTTTAAAAAAATAAAATAAAATAAAGTTTTCAATCAAAACAAATTTTTCATGTAAAAAATAAAAGTCTTTCACTCCTTTTCCCCGCAGTTTCCAAGTCCCAGAGAGAGTGTTCATAGTTTGCTGATGGCCTTGTTCTGTGTAGATACCAAAACTGTGTATGTGTATACAAATACTGAACTTTTCTAAGAATAAACAATCATGTTCATATTTTTATTAAAAATGATGACATATACAGTTCTACACCACTTTTTAACAACAGAGCATTCACATTTTTCCTTGTCAGTACAACGAAATCTTTCTCATTCTTTGTAATAGCCGCCTAGTTTCTCACCGTATTGGTACACTGTAACTTAACTCTTCCTATTTCAGACATTTAACTTGTTTCTTCCTTTTTTTTTTTGGCTATTACACAATATGTTTACTGAACATCCTTTTAGTTATTGGAACATACCTGTAGCATAGATTTCTAGATATTTGGCTGACCCAAAGGATATGCACATTTAACATGTTACTAGATATGCTTAACTTGTCTTCCCAAAAGATTGTTTTAGTTTACAACCCTAGAGTGTGTCTGGCTCTAATTTTTGTTTTTCTTCTGGTCCCTTAGAATCTCCCTACTGATTAGTCAACAGTGGAAAATCTGAAGAGATGCAAGTAGGAAAAAGAAACTAAACCAGGTGGGTAGTCACAATGCTCATACCACTCTACCACAGCAACCCAAGTGTTCGTAACCTTTCTTTCTGTTTGAACAAATAAAAGAAATAGGTTCCGAGTGAAATTAGAAAGGAATTTTGGTCCCATGAAGGAAAAGCAGGATGGCCCTTTACAGAAGTTATTCAATATCACACTGCAGTTTTACAGACCATTTCTTCATAGCATCAGAAAAACAATGTACTTCCAGCGGCTCCAAAGAGAATGGGTTTCTTCAGCCATCCACTTATGCTGATGGAATCATACACAGAAGTTATTAGCAAATTTGGGCATGATGCCAACTTCCCTGTCCACCAGGTGTTGCAAAGCTATTTTCATAAAGTCTAGGGCACATTATGGGAATTTTAATACTGTGATAGAGGAGCAAAAGCAAGCAAAACCCAGCCTGGAGAAGCAAGCACAGCCCACAGGTCTGATGAGGAGAGATGGTGCAGGTCCCTTCCAGTTGGAAGAAAATCGCAGTTCATGAAACATGAATTGCCTGCTTGGAAGTATGGCCACTCTGGGTCAGTGTTCATATTTAAACATTTCTGGCATCAGTTAATCATTTTTAACAGCCTCTGATCCATGGTTAAGCCCCCTCCCCTCCCCACAACCTGCCCACCCTCTTTCGGCTCTGTCTCCCTGCAGTTAGAATCTCCAGCCTCTGTTTCTCAGTCCAAGGCCTAGTAGTCCCGGGAGCTTGGGGGATTTCCATCTCCTTTGAATTTCTTCTCATGTCCTAGCTTGCCTCCAGCACCTAAGATTCCTTTTCTCTGTTGCTGGCAGAGTGAGAGTCTATCTGGCCACTGCCCTAGGGCTGGAACTCCCCAGATGCTTATCAGTAGGGCTTCTGGGCCTTGCCCTACAGTAGCTTCCCGATCTACCAGGCTTGTGTCCTGCTCTGACTCAGTGCCCCTGGGAACCCCCTGGATGCAGCTGTTTGCAGTGACTAAGATGCGGCAGTCAGCTCCCAGGACTGAGTATCTGGCTACGGCCAGTTTAGGAGGGCAAGCCTCCAGAAGACCTCTGTTCCAGCTGCTGTGGGAGTATTGGGGCTCACACACTGAACCTTGAGGATGCTGGGGTTATAGGAAGTCTAGAGCTGGGGTTTTTAGCCAGGGGTTTATGGGTAGCTTCTGGGATTCAGAATTTCCCCTGTACTTATGGGTACAGTATATATAAATATACTTTTCTGGGCCAAGTGTCCATAGCTTTGCTCAGATTCTCAAAGGTATCTGTGACCTCTGAATTTTAAGAACCATTGGCCTAGAGAAAGCCTAAAGTGTTGTAGACCACTGTGTCCCCCTGGGCACTGGCCTCCCAGATCCAGGATCTTGAGAGACCTCACCAGGCCTCTGGGTTTTTCTGTTTGAGGGTGAACTGGGACAAATTACCTAGTATCACTGACGCTGAGAGCCTTCCCATGGGATGTCCCAAAGTCCAATCCTGAAATTGCACTTGCAGCCCTCCGTTTCATCTCATTGAACACAGCAGGTGTATTGAACACTCTGGGCGGGTTTTCTGATTTCTGAGTCCTAGTCCCTCCAGGCAGCTGTACTGACAGTAGTGAGAATAGTGTTGATGGCTGAAATTCAGTCTGGCTCCCCACTGCCAGGAACAGCAATCAATGCTTTATCCATATCATCTCCTCTAACTCCCACAGCCCTCCAGTGAGGTTGCTACTGCTATTTTACAGATGGAGAAACAGAAGCACAGAGAGATCTAGTCACTCACCAGAGATCACATGGCCAGTAAGTCAGTAAGTGATACCTGACCCATGCCCATGAGCTTAATCACCAAGCTTTATGGTGAAAGTAAAGGGCATCGACAGAAAAACTGAACAGCGGAAACGGGGTCATTTAGTGTAGGGCGAACTGCCCTGTATACTGTAACAGTGAGAGCGTTGCATTATATGAGAAGAATTTCTATCCATTAAATTCAGATAAGGGGTTTTTTTTTACAGCTTTATTGAGATATAACTCATAACCATACAATTCACCCATTTAAAGTGTACAATTCCGTGTGACCTTCAGTATATTTATAGAGTTGTGTGTCTTTCACCATAATTAATTTTAGAACATTTTCATTACCCATCACCTTCCCAACCCCCCATCCCTCCCCAGTCCTAGGCAACCACTGATCTCCTTTCTGTCTCCAGATGAGGTTTTAATACTTACAAAAGTAACAGTGGGGGAATCTTGGTGATCTGGAGTGAGTCATTCCCTGAAGGGTAATTAGACAAATGAAATCTGACTCTAACGTATTTTATAAATGGCTTTATTGGCTAAGAAGCTACAAGTGTGTCTTTGATATGCCCGAATTGGGGGTTGACATCAGCAAGAAACAAGTTTTCCTGAGTCCTTTCCATTTGTCGACATTGCCTGTCAAGTAGCCTCTTCTCGGTTAGCAGCTGTAGAACAATGGCTTCGTGGGGCCACGCTTCTCCGCTGGCGTCAGAACCAGTGGTAACTCAGCACAGGATCTTTTTTTCTGTCATCTGAATCCCTGCTGTGGTTTCTCTCTCTGCCTTGCTGTAGTGGTCGGTGTGAAGGCTGCTCATGTAGGTGCCTGTCACTCTTTGAAATTCAGGAGACAGCACGCACAGGATCTTGCCAGGCCCTGGGAGGACGTCCAACTGCATGCTCTCTTGAGCTTTTTCATGTTAGCAGCTCCATTGTATTATGTCTCCTGATTCATTCATTTATTCACTCTTTCTTTTAGAAAACATTTATTGGGCACTATGCAGCAGGTACGGTGGTAGGTGCTCAGTGAATCTGTGCTCTGAAAGCCCCTCATCCCCATTATTACAGTGTGTGGCCTTGTTTCACCCAGGCAGGGATAGCCATTTGTGTTGAGAGAAGCCAGAGGGGCAGGGAGTTCTCTGATGGGGATGAGACAGATGCAGTATCATCCACATCAAGACAAAGCCGTCCCCAGAATGCACCATCCTAAAGGACGCGCACTGAATTGGGAATGAGGAACCACGGTTTCAAGTCCTGATTCACTCACTAACTGGTTGGGGGCCTTAGGTGACTCATGCCACCTCTGTGAGTCATGGTCTCTCCATTGTGAGGGTTAGTTAATGCTGTGCCTCTAAAATGCTTTCAGGACCATTGCTGGAAAGAGTATGCACTTAGTAAGTGTTGAATGAATGACTGAAGGAATGAGGGAACATTCTGTGATTCTCAGTGCTAGAGTAGAACTCGAACAGGTCAGGTGACTAGGTAGAGGTAAGTGTAAATGAAGACAAAGGAGAAACCTCCCTTTCCTCTCCTTGGCAGCCCGCTCCTGCCACGTCAGCCCCTTCACCTCACCTGTTCCTAGGGGGGCTCTCACATCCTCTGCCTCCCTGAGCCAGAGAGGTACCGCCTTTGAGGCCTAGAAGCCAGCCGGTCCTGGGTGGGAATCTCCAGGACATCCCAGCAATGTGTAAAAGGGATCTAATTACACAGGGCTACTGTGAAGTAACTCAGAGGATGTATGGAAAGCACCTGTTACCATGTCCTGATGCACAGTGTATACACCCCATAAATGGTAACCATTTTAATTTTATTAGCTCCCACTCTGCCTTATACATCTTTTCGTTACAGCTCTTAACCACCAAGCTCTTTAAAGATTCTTAAAGTTTTTAAAGATTTCTATACAGAAGTGGTCCCTAAACTCTTTTCTCTCTCCTCACCTGTGCGGGCTCCAACACCCTCCCGGCAGCAGCAGAGGCACCTGCCCCGTGTCCCCACCTGGTGTTACTAGAATCCCTGTGGGAGGCAAGGGGCACAGCTTGAAATGGTCTCCCAGCGATGCTGGTAATTCTGGTGTATGCCCCCCCCCACTGGTTAGAAATATCGGGGCATGAGTCGATCTCCCCAACTAGACCATGGACTTCCCTCAAGGACACAGTGATATCTTAACCGTTCCTTCGTCCGTGGCATCTAGTCCCAAGCCTGGTATAGACTGAGTGACGAGTAAAATTTTGTTGAACGAATAGATGGATAAATTAGTATTAAAGAGATAATATCTTGCTGCTTTTCATTCTCCACAGTGGATTTAGGAAATGCTTTTTATAGACTTGTGGAAGGCCTGGAGAGGTAGCATTGTAGAGACCACTCTGGCTATCCATTGCTGAATAACACTGCAGCCCCAGTACTTAGTGGTTTGAAATAACAGTAATAATTTCTTATCTCATGATTTCTGTGGGTCAGAAATTGGGGAACAGCTTGGCTGGGCACTTGTGGCTTGGATCTCTCATGCACTCGCAGTCAGATGGTGGCTGGTGCTGGAACAGCTAGGGGCCATTGCAGCCGGAGGCTGCTGGCTACATCTCTCTCCTCACCCTAGCAGGACCTCTCCGTGTGGGCACTTCATTGGGCTGGTTTGGGCTTCCTCAGAGCGTGGCAGCCTCAGATTCCTTACATGCAGCTCAAAGCTCCGAAGACAAGTGTGTCCCAAGAGAGCCTGCTGGAGGCTGTGTCTCCTCCCCTAACCCCATCTTGGGAGTCACACAGCATCGTTCCTGTTGCATCCCATTAGTTAGGAGCAAGTCACTAAGGCCACATCATTCAAAGGATGCAAATTAGATCCCCCTCTTAATAGGAGCAACGCCCAAGCATTTATAGACATGTTTCAAAACCACCACAAAGACCCCGGCTTACTCACTTCATTCCACATTTGAGACCCCCGGAGTCTCAGGGGAAGAACCTTGCCCAGAGGTGCCCAGCAGAGCTGGGGTACAGGCCACCCTCTGGACCTTTGGCTGGCCTGCATGGAAGTGATCGCACTTTCCTTTCCTGCCCTCCCTCCACCGCATGCCGGGGACTGCCAGTCCCTGGGAACCGCTTTAGCCAAGCCCTCAGCAAGTTTAGATAGTGTGTAACCAGCAGAAGGCCCAGAGACACCCAGTGTGCCTGGTCCCCAAGCGGTAATGCAGCTGGACTATTCTCCCTCTTTCCAGAGACCTCTACAGAAACACAGATGTTCACGCATTGAGGAGTTTGTATCACTGTCCCACTCCCCAGTCCTCCGTGCAGTACTAACACTGCCCTGCCCCAGGGAGAGATGTGGCTGCTGAGGGAGTGAGAGTTTTAAAATTTGTACCCCCAAGTAATTATTTTTCCATTGCTGTAAAGTTAGATAGCAAAAGATAGAATTTGGTGGCAGAATTCAGAGAATCAACCTAACATCACTGAAAAGATTCTGAAGATTTTTACCTCCAGCTGAAAATTCCAAATAGAACTTTGCTCAAGTGTGGGGAAAGTATGTGTGGGTATATGTTTCAGCCAGCACTGTAGAATATTTTCTTGGGACTTCATCCCTTTCTTGCCCTTCCCTCAGAAATGCCTTACCGTAAGGTTGGAGACAGGGGAGGAAAGGGGATAGATCGCGTTTAGCAAACTCTTATTGCGTGCCAGCAGGTGCTGATTCATTTCTGTGCTTCCTAGCCGAATAGCACGGGCTCGATCCCACCCCATACTCGGGGGGTATGACTTTGGGGGAAGCTCCTTAACCTCTCTGCACCTCAGCTTTCTCTTCCACAGAACAGGATTAAGAACACTTTCCACCTGATAGAGCTGCTATAAAATTAAGTGAGATAATGCCTGTAAGATGCACACAGTCTGGCATGCAGGAAGGACTCTGTAAATGCTGGCTCTGACTATTCCCCACAGCCACCTTTCGAGGCAGTTGTCATACCCCCATCTTCCAGAAGAGGAATCTGTGGTCAGGTGAGTTGCTCAGCTATAGGGGCAGAAGCTGGTGAGCGCCAGGGTGGCTCAGTTGGTTAAGCGTCTGCCTTCGGCTCTGGTCATGATCCCGGGGTCCTGGGATCAAATCCCCGCATCAGGCTCCCTGCTCCGCGGGGACTCAGCTTCTCCCTTTCCCTCTGCCCCTCCCCTCTGCTCATGCTCTCTCTCTCTCACTCACTCTCTCTCTCAAAATAAATAAATAAAATCTTTAAAAAAGAAGCAGCTGGTGATTCCTCAGCCCCTGTCGTGTCCACCACACTACACAAGACTCCAGGTGGCTCAGCCCCAGGCCTTCCCGACCTGCAGAAGTGGTGGGCAGAGGGGCTCTGGAGGCTGCATGCCCTGCAGGACCCTCTGGTCAGAGTCCTAGATAAGGAAAATTTGAAAAGCAGGGCCAGGAATCCAGGTACAAGGCTCTGTAAAGAGAGTAACAGTGTTCCAGGCAGAGAAAACAGTCTTGTGAAGGCCCTGAGGTTGGGAAGAATATAGTTAGTTTGAGGAGTTAACGAGTAAATGGGCCAAAAGACAGCGGGAATGAGAAGAAAGGTCACAGAGGAAGGCAGGGTCAGATCCATGCAGGACTTCAGGGGCTGGTGGGATGAGTTTGGATTTTGCCGGATGTGGAATAGAAAAGCATCAAAGGTTGAATGAAGCAGGGGAATGACCCAATGTCCGATATGCAGTGTCCGATATCACCCCGGCTGCTCGTATAGAAAATTGATAGACCTTGGGCCAAGGGCAAGGGCAGAACAGGGATGCAATGAGGAGGCTCCACCAGGGGTGCAGGTGAGGCATGACAGAGACCAGGTGGTGACCATGGAGGGGGAAGGAGGGCAGATCCACGCTGAGCTTTGCAAGTGGAAATGATGGGACCTGGTGAGGAATTCATATATGAGTGGAGGACGAGGAGGAGTCCAGCATGATTTCAGGTTTCCAGCTTGAGCAGTCTGGATAGATGGTGCCTTCACTGAGCTGGGGAAGGCTAAAGGGAGCAGGCTTGTGACTGGACATGTGAAGTTTGAAATGTGAAGGAGGCAGTCAGGTTGGCGAATCTAGAGCTCTGGAGAGAGGCCGTGGGCTATATGGGGAGTCATCAACACATACTATTAAGGGAAAGGGTTAAGAACTTCCAGGGACCAGCAGAGAGAGAGAAGGACCCAAGCCTGGTCCTGATCCCGGGCCTAGGGGGCTATAACACCAAAGTCCCTAACAGAGGAGGCACCTGTGTGGAAGGGGTTGTGACATGGCCCAAGACGTTAGGGGAGGCCCCTGGAGTGTGGTGGACATCTGAGAAAAAGGATGTCCATGAGGACTGACAACCAGGAGGTCGATGAGGACTTTGTGTGACTCAGCACCCTGCCCTTTCCTCCTCACGGCGGGGAGTGGCCTCCTGAAGCCTGTGTCTCCACCACCTGCCCCTGGGGCCGCATGGCTTTGGTCCTCCGGGTGCAGAGGCCAAAGCCCTGCCTGACTGCCTCCAAATGGAGCCTCCCTGGAGGCTGCTCTTTGGGCATCAGGCATTGCCCTGGCAGGAGACTCCTCTCTGGTGACTCGACTCTGGGTATGCCCCTGAGGCACTAGATAGAGCTTGGTGCCAGTCCGCCCCTTGGTGCAGGCCTCCTGTGGTTAGAATCAGCTGCCCTGCCCCTTCTCAGGTTCTGGGAGGTGCTCAGTTTGGGGCCCTGACTTTCCTGCTTGCCTCAGGGCCTCTCTGGTTCTGGCTGCCCATCAGAGGGAGAAGCCACTTCCCTTAGAATTTGAGGAATGCCAGCTCGGTAGGCCCTGGTATTTCCATCAGGTTTCCATAGCCCTTTCTTCCCTCAGAGAAGGCTTTGAGAGCATTTTCCCCACCCCTGAGGAAGCCTCTCCCGCGGGACCAAGTCTCACTCTGTGCCCTGTGTCCTTTGCAAAAGGGTTTGCTTTCTTTTTGTATGGTCTCTGCAAATATTTAATTTTTGAAAAAGAAAAAAAAAAAAAAAAACAGGAAATGACCTTTCTGGTATATTTGGAAAACAGTTTAGAGTTGTACTGGAATCTGCCTGAGCAATGAGGACTAATAGCTGCAGTCCTGGAACAGACCATGTAGCTCTTGGCAGAGCCCAGGGCCTCTTCTGTTTACAGAGCTGGGGCGAGTGTTAGAAACCGAAGGGAGAGAACCTGTTCTCTCCTTCCTTTGCACTTATCACTTATCTGTGATGATCATTTACCTGTTCAGTGCCTTTTTCTCTTATCAGATTGTAAATGTCTTTTTAGTCTCCAGTGCATACCCCTTACTGGGACTGGCACAGTGCCTGGCATATGGAAGGTGCTCAGTAAACAATGGATGAATGAGAGGGAGGAAGGAAGAAAGAAAGAAATGTTAGGACTAGAAGAGCTGTAGAGAGCATATTTCACCCTTTGTTATATTCAGATGGAGGAAAAGGAAGCTGGGAGAGAGGAAGGGGGGGGATCACCCTTCAGCATGGAGACTGAGCCAGAACTTTGGCCACTGTTTTGATAAAGGACCGCACATCCTTTGCTCTTTCTGCCCTGGAATCTGGAACATCTTCTATTATTTACTCATTCATCAAATATTCACTGAGCTTCGGCCATGTGCGAGGCCTTTCAGATGTAGCAGGATACACACCAGCCAGGGCCGCACGTTCCCTTCGGCACTGTAAAGAACAAAAGAAGGAAGTATAAGTTGTGGGCCCTCTACGCACCATTAAACATAGAGTAAAAACAAAGGAGTTGAATGAAAATGTCAAGAAGACAGTTCTGCTGATAAGATACCCAATGAAAACAGGCCATACTAGTGACTTCTTAATTGCGTGCCTCTTACATCCCACATACCTTATCAGACTCTTTACACACAGCGTCTCTTTCAGTCTTCGCAACAGCCCCCTGACCAGCAGGGTGTTACTGTTGTCCCCACACTGCTGAGGAAGAAGTGAGTCCAGAGAGGTGAGGGGAGTCATCCAAGGTCTCCAAGCTAGTGAATAGGCGCGCTGGGTGGCATGTTTATACTAGATGCCTCCTACCACACCACACACCCCCCTTGGAGATTTGTAATGTCACTGGGGCTCCCGAGGGGGCAGAGTAGTATAGGAGAAAGAGCTCTGCACCAAGAGTTAGGACCTCTAGATGCAAGAACTTTGGGCAACTCACCTTTTCTTTCTGGGCCTCAGTTTCCTCAGCTATTAATGAGAGGCTTCTCAAGATGAACTCTGGGATCCCCTTCAGTTTGATTATTCCATAAATGGTTTTGAGGTAAGTAGAAAAATAAGGTAGATGTCTAGCTCATACCTTATAGTAAATAAATTCCAGATAAATCAAAGATTTAAATGTGAAAAATAAAGCCATGAAAGTGTAATAAATAAATAAGGGAGAATTCTTTACTAATCTCAGAGTGGGGAAGATATTTCTGAGTGTGATCCAGAACCACTCCCTCTGCTTGTGCGTTCTCTCTCTCTCTGACAAGTAAATAAATAAAATCTGAAAAAAATATATTTAAAAAAAAAAGAGGGAAATAATCAGTCTACAGTAGTGAGACAACAGTATACCATACAGTCAATGAAAAAAAAAAGTTTTAGCTATAAAGGATTTTGGGTTTGTTTCTTGGGTTTTGATGTAATCAGTGCTGTGGCGTCAGGGTGATCTGGAATTACTTCCAGGATATATTTTTAAATGAAAAAAGCAAGATCAAAAACAACTTTCTGTTTGAAATAAAAAGGAAAGAGTGGGGGAGGGAATACACACATACATATATATATATATATATATATATATATATATTGCATACAGTCTATCTGGAAGGACAGAGGAAGTGCTTGCCCTGGGGAGGGTGTGTGAGTCCAAGGAGGCCTCTGAGTGCTTATGCCTTTTCCTTTTGCACCTTCTGAGGTTTGGGGTTTCTTTTAATTATTAAGCTTTACGTTACATGTTACACTTTTCAAAGTATTTTCACATGTGTATTACTTGCATTTAAAAATCTCTTTCCATGGTACTGATTTTTCAGTCTGAAATCTGAACTTAATTTGAATTTAAAACTATATTCAAGAAATTTAAATGAAAGATGAAACCAGTACCTTTGTCTTCACATGGTAAGACATGATTTTGGAGGACAGTGTATTGGGTCTTATTATTTTCTTGATGTGGAATTTAACGTGTATATCGTTAAATATTATACATGTTTGAGGCAGAAATAATTGTTTAACAATATAATATAAAGTTTTGCTTGTCTCATTTCGATCTCTGCCTCTGGACCTTTAAAGTCACCTATACCAGTTTTTCTAGTGAACTTCTTGCCTCTACATTGTTACCAGCCTCTTTCTGAAGTGACTGCCTCTGTGGACATTAAAATCTGGGCAGGGGCGCCTGGGTGGCTCAGTTGGTTGAGCGGCTGCCTTCGGCTCAGGTCGTGATCCCAAGGTCCTGGGATCAGCCCCTTGTCGGGCTCCCTGCTCAGCGAGAGCCTGCTTCTCCCTCTCCCTTTGCCTGCCGCTCTGCCTACTTCTGCTCTCTTTCTGTCAAATAAATAAATAAAATCGTAAAAAAAAAAAAAAAGTCCAGGCAAATGAGAGAGGAATGAACCTATAGTCGCAATGCATGCAAAAGCACTGGACTAGTAGCAGCCCCTCTTTCTAGCTCTGTTCCTTTTGTAGGCTCATTCCTTCATTCTCTCTCTCTCTCTCTTTTCTGAAGTATAGTTGACATACAATGTTACATTAGTTTCATCTGTATGAGGTAGTGATTTGACAAGTTTATACCTCACACTGTGTTCACTGCAGTGCTGTTATGGTATCATTGACTATGTTCCCTGCACTGTGCCTTTTATACCCATGACTTACTCATTCTGTAGCTGGAAGCACGTACCTCCCACTCCCCTCACCCATTGTGCCCATCTCCCTTCCCCCCTCCCCTCTGGCAACCACCAGTTTGTCCTCGGTATTTATAGGTCTGTTTCTGCTTTTGGTTTGTTTGTTTATTCACTTATTTTTCAGATTCTACGTATGAGTGATATCATATGGTATTTATCTTTTCCTCTCTTATTTCACTTAGTGTGATACACTCTAGGTCCATGCATGTTGTCTTAAATACCAAGATCTCCTTTTTTATGATGAAGTAATTCCATTGTGTACATATACGTTTTTATCCATTCATCTATGCATGGACACTTGGGTTGCTTCCATATCTTGGCTGTTGTAAATAATGCTGCAATAAACGAGGTGCCTAGGTGGCTCAGTCAGTTAAGTGTCTACCTTCAGCTCAGGTCATGATCCTGGGTCCTGGGATCAAGCCCTGCATCCGGATTCCTGCTCAGTGGGGAGTCTGCTTCTCTCTCTCCCTCTGCACTTTCCCCCTGCTCATGCTCGCACTTTCCCCCTGCTCATGCTCACTCTCTCACTCTCTCAAATGAATAAATAATATCTTTAAAAAGGAATAATGCTGCAATAAACATAGGGGTACATACATTTTTTCAAATTAGTGTTTTCATTTTCTTTGGGTAAATACCCAGTAGTGGAATTGCTGGGTCATATGGTAATTCTATTTCTAAATTTTTGAGGAACCCCCATAACCGTTTTCCACAGTGGCTGTACCAATTTATATACCCACCAACAGTGCATAAAGGTTCCTTTTTCTCTACATCCTCACCAATACTTGTTATTTCTTGTATTTTTTATTCTAGCCTTCTGACAGGTGTAAGGTGATATTTCATCGTGGTTTTGATTTGTATTTCAGCATCTTTTCATCTGTATGGCCATCTGTATGTCTTTTGGAAAAATGTCTTTTCAGGTCCTCTGTCCATTTTAATCAGATTATTTGTGGGTTTTTTTTTTTTATGTTGGGCTGTATAAAGTCTTTATATATTTTGGATGTTAATCCCTTATCAGATATATCATTTGCAAATATCTTCTCCCATTCAGTAGGTTTACCTTTTCATTTTGTTGATGGTTTCCTTCTCTGTGCAAAAGCTTTTTATTTTGATGTCCCAATAGTTTTTTTGTTTCACTTGCCTTAAGAGACACGCCTAGAAAAATGTCACTTATGGCCAATGTCAAAGAGATTACTGCCTGCTTTCTTCTAGGAGTCTCATGGTTTTAGGTAACACATTTAGGTCTTTAATCCATCTTGAGTTTATTTTGGTATATTGTGTAAGAAAGTAGCCCAGTTTTCCCAGCACAATTTATTAAGAGATTGTCTTTTCCCCATTGTATATTCTTGCCTCCTTTATCATAGATTTATTGACCATAGAAGCATGGGTTTATTTCTGGGCTCTCTGTTCTGTTCCGTTGACCTGTGTGTGTGTTTTGTGCCGGTACCACACGGTTCTGATACGACGGCTTTGTCGTCTATCTTGCAATGTGATACCTCCCCCTTTGTTCTTCTTTCTCAAGATTGCTTTGGCTATTTGGGGTCTTTTGTTGGTTCCATATAAATTTTAGTATTATTTCTTACAGTTCTGTGAAAAATGCTGTTGGTATTTTGATAGGCATTACATTGAATCTCTAGATTGCTTTGGTAGCATGGACATTTTAATAATATTAATTCTTCCAATCCATGATCATGGAATATCTTTCCATTTGTTTGTGTCATCTTCAATTTCTTTCATTAGCATTTTATAATTTTCAGAGTACAGGTCTTTCACATCCTCGGTTATTCCTAAGGATTTTATTCTTTTTGGTGCATGTCCTTTTTGAGTTTTATATACATGCACACATATTCAAAAATGAAATAATTTAAAAATAAAGTGAATGTTTTCACTATGAAGAATACAAAAAAAAATTTAAATCGTAATTTAAATATGTGATGATATCATTGAGATTTTTTTCATTTAACAATTGTGAACATTTTCCTGTGTCTTTTAAAAATATTCACAAACATGGGGCACCCAGGTGGCTCAGTCAGTTAAGCGTCTGACTCTTGATTTTGGCTCAGGTCATGATCTCTCAGGATCGAGCCCCAAGTCAGGCTTCACACTCAGCAGCGGGGAGCCTGCTTAAGATTATCCCTCTCCCTCTCCCTCAGCCCCTCCCCCTGCCTGTGTTCTCTCTCTCAAAAATAAGGCCTGAAGTGTATTTCATTCGGCTATAAATTAGTGAAATATGTATATATTTCTCTGTTGTCCATATACGAGCTCATTTTTGTGTCTTAGTTTTTGACTATTATAAATAATACCATAATGAATATCTTTGTACATTTATCTTCATGCACGACTTGGACTCTTCTCTCAGAATCAGTTATTATGAGGGGCGCCTTGGGTGGCTCAGTCGGTTAAGCATCTGCCTTTGGCTCAGGTCACTGACGATCCCAGGGTTCTAGGATTGAGCCCCAAATCGGGCTCCCTGCCTGCTCAGCAGGGAGCCTGCTTCTCTCTCTCTCTCCCTCTGCTTATGCTCTCTCGTGTGCTCTCTTTCTCCCCCTCTCAAATAAAATCTTAAAAAATTAGGAGCTTAGTTGCTCAAGGATATGAAAAAAGTTGAGGTTTCTTGATGCATCTGAGCAGATCACTCCCCAGAGAGGCTCTGGCAGTTTACACTATTATTAGCAGTCTGATAATGACCACTTTCTGCCGCAGTTTTCAACTCTAAAGATTCATTTCCCTGTTGCTGTTGACTTTAAAGAACAGAGAGCAAGAATTGAAATGTCGAGGAAAAGTGAAGTTGTGTGCTTGTGCTGTAGCTCAGGGGGCTCCCCCGGCTACACCCTAAAATCGCTTTGAAATCCCTCTTCCCCAAGAGGATGAGGATGGGGCAGGGGCAGCTGGAGCACGTTGGCTGCATTGGTGTTTTCCAGGTTTGGGCTTTGCGCTTGGCACACTTCCCTCTCTGAGCCAGGAGGGTCAGCTCCCTGCAGAGGGCAGGAGCCAAAGCCCCAGGGTGTCTATTCCAGCGGGAAGCTGGCCTTTTAGGTGAAGCTTGTAACCCCATCCCACAGTGTCAGATCCTAGAGATACCAGACAAGAACGCCACAGCAGTCTACAGCGGACAGAGTCCTTTCCCAGCAGTCCTAACGAGTCACTTTATCATCCCCACAGATAGGGAAAGAGAGATGGAGGGAAGATAGGTAGGCAGAAATTTGAGGAATATTTATTGATCACATAGTCTTTGCCAGGCACTGGGAGCAGCCAGAGCATGTTGGCTCAGCTGCCCGGATTAGGCCTTTTGGTCTGGCATGGTGAAATCCCTGTTCTCATGGAACCGACATTCTAGTTGGAAGAGAGCTGAGACAGGGCTGGGGGAGATTGTGTGGCCTGCCCAGGGTCTGTCCCCTGCCCTCGGCAGCAGGTGTAACATGGAGGATGAGCCTGGGCCTAGGAGCCAGATGGGTCCGCCCAAGACCTTTCTGAGTCATGGTTGTAAACTCACCTCACTGACCTGAGAGGTCTACTGTGGCAACGTAGTAAGTGAGGACCAGAAAGCCTAGAATGACTTGGTAACTGTCATCTTTATTATTACTGTTAGAATTGTCAGAAATGTTATTCCTGTTACTGCAGCAGGTCAGTCCCCTGTTCTGAAGCTTTGAGCCATTTCCCAAGAGGGAGAGTGCAGAAGTAAAACTTCTGTGACCTGTAGAAGGAACCCCTTCTGGGACTCGAGTTTGTTTTTTGTTGTGGTGTTTTTTGCTGAGAAGACAAAGCACTAGGGCAACTTGTTTCTCTCAAGGCAGCCAAGAAAAGTAGTCGGAGCACACCCTCTGTTGGAGCCTGGGGGGATTGCCTTAGGCAGGATCTGGCCCTGCCTTTATTTTACAGATGGGGTAACAGGCCCAAGGAGGGGCAGAGCATTCTTGGAGTGCCCCTGATGTATTGTCTCTTCTGAGCTAGGTGTTGTGGGGAGATGTGGGGCCAGCCCTCCACACTGGCAGCCTGTCCTCCCTCTCGCTCTATGTCACACACGCACACGGTGCATGCCCCCTCAGCACTTACTGAGCTCCTCCCCCCACACACACACACACCTTCTGCCAACGTCAGTCACCTAATGAAAGGCTCACACAGTAACTTGGGCTGATAAGAACTTCCACCGTTACAAAAATAGTCTTAGAAGTAAAAGTTCCCCTTAGATACAAAGAACCACACTTGACAAGGTTTTTTTCCTTGTATCTGCTCTTTTCCCACAGAAACTAGATCTATCTTAGGTGTTGCTTTGCATTTAACAGTTTATCTCTGAAACCTTGCTATATCAGTACAGGTCCATCTGGTGTGCTTTGACTGCCTTCAGAAAATCAGGTACTCAGAAATGTTCATGTCCCCCTAGCAGATGAACATTTTTTATATAATCACAATACTGATTGTTAGCAAGGGTGCAGATAAATGGACAATCTTATATGCTGCAGGTGGGCATATAAATAGGAATAGTACAGAATTTAAAAGGGCTTTTCCCTCATCTTTTGTCGTCATAAATACCTATAGTATTCACGAAGCCAACTTGGAAACGTGTCTAAACAATGTGGCTTAAAAATCATCTCATCCTTCCCTTTAGCCCAGCAATTCTAGAGATGTACTCTAATAACTAGAGCGAGGCACAGAGATTTACATAAAGACCTCATACTGTCTATAATGGTAGAAAATTGGAAATATCTCCATGTCCATTTCTAGGGGACTGATCAGATCTTGGTACATCCAAGTACATGTGTACAAAACTCATCTAGAGGGAACCTTAATGACATGTTCTAGAGTGTTCTACAGAGTGGGCTATAAAATGCAGTGTATACTTTGATTCCCCTAATGTTTTCAAATGTATGTGGCTCTTCTTTATATGTGTAGTTCTCTTTTCTCCCTAGGCTTATTACCCACCGGTAGAGCTCTTAAGCATCTCTGTAGCAGTGACTTCTAATTTCCCGTCTTTCTTCCCCATCCCATCCCCCATCTCTGAATTCCAGCCCCCTACCTCCAGGTACCTACTCGGCGTCTCCCCTTATAGGGTTCACAGGCGTCTCCAAGTTGGTGTGGTCAAATAGAACTCTGAATCTTCATCCCCCCACATCGTGCCCCCAAATATTCCTCTGCTGTTCATCTCAGTATGCCACACTTCTGCTTAGTCATGTCAGAAAGCTCACTTCCCCACCAGTCAGATACAAGGTCCTGTTGATTGAACCTCCAAGTAACATCTAGAATCTACACCACTGCCTCCTTCCTCCACTGATCATCTTCTCCCACCTGACTGGCAGGAGCCTCACAACTTGCCCACTTCTGGGCCCTGCTCAACCCAGATGCAGAGTCCTCTTTGAAAATGCAGATCTGATCTTTCAAGACCTGCAACCAAGTTGCAGATGTGATCTGGCCCCTGCCCAGCATACTCCAGTCTATGGCTCTTTTGGTTCTTGCATTTCGCCAGACCCTTCCCTCCCCCGAGCCTTCACACACACTCTTCCCTTCAACCCATCTAGATAATACCTCTCCCTCCTTGGAGTTCATCTAAAATGTTGCTTCCTGATCCCCAGCCTTGGTCAGACCCTGGTAAGTCACTCCAGCATCCTGCCTTCTTCCTGGGAGCCCTGAGCACCCTGTAGTTCCTTGGGTCATGTAGGCAGTTTGCTGCGCCCCCCAGCAGACCGTTGGCTCCTTGGGGGCAGAGACTGTGGCCGACTTGTTCACGGCTGCATCTACAGCACCTAGCCAGTGCTACATATTTATCAGTAACTTTAGAGGAAAGACAAAAGGGGTTCTTTAAACTGTTGATAGTGGTTTCCTGGGTGTGAAATTATGGGTGATTTGTTCTTCGTACTTTTCTTTACTGTTTTGTCTTCAGTGATCGAGGCAAAAACTGGCATTTTGTCAAGAGGCATCTGTGCTGGGGCCCAGAGTGGGGTCTTCCCTGCAGGATGCACCTGGCCTCACCTGTCCTCCTACCCCTGTACCCACAGGCCTGAGGAGCGATGCGACAGGCGTGATGGAGGTTGAGTCCTCCTACTCGGACTTCATTTCCTGTGAGAGGACGGGCCGTCGGAACGCGGTCCCGGACATCCAGGGGGGCTCTGAGGCTGTGAGCGTGAGGACGCTGGCTGGAGACATGGGCGAGCTGACACTCGAGGGCACAGGTCAGAACGCATGGGTCTTCATTCCTGCACACGAGTCCCGCTCCTGGGCTCCGGGGCCGCGCTCCAAGTCCTAGACTGCCCACTTTAAACCGGGCCCCCGTCTCATGGTCAATGGCCAAGAAGCCAGTTTCTAGGCTGGAGGGCGCTAGTGTGTCAGGCCCTGACGACTCTCTGGCCAGGCATCCCGGCCTCCTCCCTTTCCTCATCGCCCCCTCCATCCGGTCAGTCAGTCCTGTCCTCTTCCCAGACACATCCCACGTCCCTCTACTTCCCTCTGTCCCCACCTGCCAGCCAGCGGCCAGCAGGACCCACTCAAACTGTCCCGTCCCAGCACGTCTCGGCCTCAAGCCCCCTTTCGCACTCACAGTGAAGCAGTTGTCACAGCGCCCTCCTGGGTGACCAGGCCCTTCCCTGCCTCTTGGATCTCAGCAGGGGCCCCTCTGCCCTCACCTGCTGTCCTCTAGCCACACCCACCATGGATCTGTTTCTGTCAAGGCACAGGCCTGCCCTGTCCAGAGCCTCCTGTCACGGTTTCCTCTGCTAGAACCTTCCCACCCAGTCCTATGGCTGAATTCCTACCAGGTGCTCAGAGGGGCCTGCCCGGACACTGAATAAGGTTTCATGTGTTTGAATGTGAGCTCTAGGAGAGCGAGTGCTTGGAACCCACAGGCTGCATGAGTGAATGGATGGGGGAAATAGCCGCCGCCCACTCCCACAGTGCCTGGGGCGTCCGTCCTTCCCTTCCTGTCCGAGTGGACTCGCCTCTGCTCAGTCCACTGGTCAGCCCTGGGGCCTTGCTCTGCGCAGCCTTCCCGCACCCTCCTGCACTGGGCAGAGCCCTCTCCTCCCTGTCCCCATAGCTCCTTGGAGGCAGTGTTTGTGTCACATCCCCTCCCACGGCAGACTGCAGCTATAGGGCTCCATGGGTCTCCCACAGAGCTGTCCTGGAGGGCCATCTTATTTTCCCCCAGGTAGTCTCCAGTCTAGAGCCCTTGGTACTGTTTAGCCAGAAGTGACCACGGAGTACAGAGCAGACTGTACAAACATGGACTCAACCCACTCCTGTTACAGATGGACCAACAGGCCCAAGAAGCTGGGTGGCCTGCTCAGGGTCACCAGCAAGTTAACATAGAACAGCACACCCCACAGCCCTTCCCTGCTCCAGTGGTCTGTCAGCCCTCCCTGTCCTGTGGCCCACACTCCTCACAGCTAACCGCAGCCTGCTGCCTCTGACCCAGCCAGAGGAAAGCACATCTGTTTCTCAACAACCCCTGATGGACCTTAACATGCTGGTTCTTCCTACCCCCCCCCCTCACCTGGCTCACCTCTCTCATTCTTAGACCCAGACTGCTCTCTGCTGAGAAACCTTCCCTGACCACCTGCCCCTCAAGCAGGCGGCACCTCCACAACCCCGCTTAGCCCAGCACCCCTCTAGGCTGTGGGCTTCCTCCACCTGGGTCTTTGGCTTATGCACGTGATACGTGGCATTTGGCAGGTGGGAAAGGTTGCCTAGTCCAGGGCTGTTCACTGACCAGCATGCCTCACTCCCACACGGGGCATGCAGCCAGAGGGCTTGCTCAGAGCTTCTGCATCCTTATCCTCGGCTCTGGGAAACTTCTGTCCCCCTCTACCTCAGCAGTAGTAGCCACTCATCGGTGGACCCAGGCCCTTCGAATACCTGTTTTCTCCAATTTGGAATCCCTGAAGTGTCTGGGTCTAGGACATTTGCCTGCCGGGGTGACAAACATTTAAAGAGGGGACCTGAGGAAGGAACAGTGTTCATTGCAAGGAAGTGAAGCACTCATGCTAGAGTTGTAGGCCGGCCTGGCCAGGGAACCTTCCAGTGGGTCCTGCAATAAGCAGTTTCCACAGGCAGGCCTGGGGGCTGTGCTCAGTCTCCCAGACTCACTGAGGGAGTGGGCCTACAGAGATTCTGACCAGCAGGCCCGGCTGAGAATGTTTGCTTAAAACAGCCCAGGAGATGGAGACCTAGCCAGATGGATGGGGAGGCAGGGCCTTGGCCTGTCCTGAAGGCCTGGCCGTCCGGCCTTCCCAAGTCTGTGGCCTGCTGGTGCTTATTAAGGCTCCCTTAGCATCTCCTACCTTTCCTGCTACCTCCATATGTGGGGAGCGCAAACGTTTCCTTACTTTGCCTAATAATGAGAGTACACTGCCCAGCAGTATGTTCCCAGGAAGCATTTCAAGTTGTGCCCTAAAAACGGGCCCCAGGGGGGTCCCAAGGGTAGTGGTTGGTGAACAAAGTGCTTAAGAACCTTCTCCCCTGGAGCACCTGGGTGGCTCAGTCAGTCAAGTATTCAACTCTTGATTTCAGCTCAGGTCATGATCTCAGGGTCGTGAGATCGAATCTCACATCAGGCTCCACACTGGGCGTGGAGTCTGCTTAAGATTCTCTGTCCCTGGGGCGCCTGGGTGGCTCAGTCATTAAGCGTCTGCCTTCAGCTCAAATCATGATCCCAGGGTCCTGGGATCAAGCCCTGCATTGGGCTCCCTGCTCGGCAGGAAGCCTGCTTCTTCTCCCTCTCCCCCTGCTTGTGTTCCTGCTCTCGCTCTGTCAAAATCTTTTTTTTTTTTTTTTAAAGATTTTCTGTCCCTCTCCCCGCTCCTTTCCCACTCACTCTCATGCTCACTCACTCTTAAAAAACAAAAACAAAGCAAAACAACCTCCTCCCCCAGCCAAGAGAGAGCTGGGACTGGCAGAGAGGAATTGTTACCATTGGCAAAGACCTTCCCACGGGCAGATGACCACCTGTGGGCCCTACACTCCCGTCACATACAGGTGGAGGTGTGCAAAGGCTCAGAGAGATGAAATAAATTGCCTGAGGTCCCACAGCAAGAACAAGGCAGAGCAGAAATTACTAGGGAATCTGATGAGAATGTTCCTGCTTGCCAGGGCAAGAAGCTCAGGGTCAAATAGAGCATCACAAGCTGGGAAATGTGCTCAAAGTGCAGACTAGTTTGTCAGGCTTCTGGAGGTCCGGAAGGACCCTCTGGGCCCAAGCTGCTGCTACAGGTACCACCCCAGGGATAGAGGTAGTGGTCGGGGAGAGCGCCAGACGTCCAACTTCTGACCACACCACTTGCTACCACCCCCACCCCCTCCCCAGATTGCTACGTGGGCAGAATGAGGCCCTGTCTAGGACACTGGCCTTCATAAACCCTGGAGCGTGCTTTGTGGCAGAAGTTAAATTCGGTGGAAAAGACATTGGCTCTGTCCACCGCCTATCTCTGAGCCTGCTGTTTTCATCCGGGTCATGACCCTAGTCACTCCAGGCTGTATGGGTTTCATGGAGCTCCGAACAGGGTGGGATCATCCTCCTTAGTGAAGGGCTCTAAAGATGCAAAGACCGAGCCCCTATCCAGGTGAGGCTAGTCTGTTAAGGACTCAGCAGAGTGAAACAGCTGTGGGCTCTGCCCCAGCCACACCCTGGTTCTCCTGAGCGCCTGTTCCATGCTGGGACTTCATGTGTGCCCTCTCCTTTTGGAGAACCTGCACAAACTTCCTGACCCTCAACAGCCCTTCACCGGAGGCTTGTAGCCGTCCTCTTCTGTGATCCTGGCCTTTCATCGACCTTAATTATACTAGTAGCACTGCATGCATTTTCTTTGTAAATATTAACATGTTAGAGGCTGGGTTAAAGGTCCCTTTGGCCACTGCCACCCCTAATCCAGCTCGTGTCCTGCGCCCCAGGGCTCATCTGCTATTCCCACTTCGGGCCTTGCCAGATAGCCTTCTGTGCTTTACGTTTGTGTATGTGCTCCTTTTCTCTTCTCTCCAGAAGGACAGACAGAGGTGGGCACCCCAGATAAGGAAGCTAGCAACCAGCCTGAGAGCAGCGATGGGACCACCTCGTCTTGAGTCTGACCTTTTGCCCATGGAGGATGGAAAAGAGACCTGCTGTCCTCGCCTGGACAGGGAGCCCTGGCACTGGCCTCGCAGCCTCTTCTCTGAGCCCCCGTCCCAGACAAGCCAGGCCCAAGTGAAAAGGCACCCCCAGAGGCCACCGTGGCCCCTACCCTGGAAAAGCCCTCCACCTGCACCCTCAGGCTGCACTTGCCCACCTCCTCTTCACTGTGCCCAGGTACACTTCCAAGACCCTGTAGCTGTGGGGCATTATTTATTCAGCGGGCACCTGAGTGAGCAGCCCCCGCAGGAATGCCCCTCCACAGGTGGCCTGGGCAGCAACCACAGCCCAGCTCTGCTCCCCCCTTCTCCAAGCCCAACCTTCTGGGTCAAGATCTTCATATCCCTTTTTTTAAAAACACTTTTAAACTTTTTAAAAACTTTAAACTTTTTTTCAGCAGAGAGGGAGGGAGCTGTGTTTTTGTTTTTTGGTTTTTTGGGTCTTTTTTGGAAGGCATTATAAGTTAAATTGACCATCTATGCAGCTCTGCGTCCCCTCATGGAGCTCCACAGATCCATTTCTAGGGAAGGGGTTTTATGCTCAAAACTGTCTGATCAACTCTTTGCCCTTTCTACCAAGATAAGTGACACCTAGGACCCAGGAAATAAATGCTGATGATTTGTGTGACTGGTTTACGATTATTTCTCCTTTGAACAGCAAAAGCAGGGGTGGGCCTGGTTTCCCCAAGTCCGCAGTTAGCTGGGACCCATCACTGCCCTGGGCTTCCGAGCAAGGAGGTACCTGAGAAGAGGCCGGTCTTCACAGAGGCTGGCACCCTCCTTGGCCCGGTGCCTGATGAGTCTTCCATCTGTCCCTCTTGCTCACCCCAGTCCACAGCTCAGCCAGATGGGCAGGCCCAGCCCTTAAAACCTACAGTGGGAGGGGGCTAAGAGTTAGGGAGCATTTAAGCAGATTCACTCTTCAAGAGAAGCCTTGTTTCTTCTGGAGGGAGAGCAGACTGTGGCCCCGTCTTTGCCCCCAGCGTTAGAAGCTCTAGCTTCCTCCTCACAGCCCCCACCCAGGATCTCAGGACCCTGCTGCTGAGCAGGCTGCCCAAGTCTGGGAGCCCAGAGGCTCCTTCCGTTCTCACTCTGCCCAAGACCATGGCGCTGCACAGTACCAGCCATTGGCTTCTTTATTGAGCACCAGATTTTCAGCATGAGTCACCATAGGAGGAAGGTTTCAGATTCAACCAGACTCTGGCCCGTAGTCGGAGGAGAGATGCGGCGTGCCGAGGTATTCGTGTGTGGAGAAACAGGCACACAGGCTTCAAGAGCAGCAGTAGCTGACTATGCCGATTTTCCTCGAAGGAGTAAAGGTAAGCGTCATTCAACCCCACAGCACTGGGGAGGCTCCATCCACAGGGTGAGGGCTTGGAGAGGTGGCCATGACGTCTTCAGGGATGCTGCCCTGCTTGCCAGGTCAGAGACACAGAATGATTAGCACCTGCAAGTACCTGGGATGTAAAAAAATCTCAACATCAGAGCCAGCGGGGAACCCCCTTTCTGCAGAGGGGGAGACCAAGGCTTAGAGCAAGGGAATGCTTTGCCGAAGTCACACCAGAAGGAAGGAGCAGAACAGAGCTAGGACCTGGGCCCTGGGCCCAGCTCCCCTGACCTTGGCTTTAGGCAACCATGGAGATGGCCCATGTTGCCAAGACCTTTGGGACTAGGCTTCAGAAGGTCTCCCCCGAGACCAGCCTGAGGATGGCATTATACAGAAGGTAAGCCAACCTAGTGAGAGGCGCCATCAGCTACAGCCATGTAGCCCGGGAGGCCTCATACATCCTTAGTGCTGTACGAAGAGCCCAGAAGCTCAGCCAGGAACACACCTGCAGCGGCCAAAGATGGCATCCCATAGGCGTTATAGAGCAGATCAAGAAGCTGCTTCTTCTCATCTTCCGGGAGGAAACTGGACTTTGCCGCATTGATGTTCTAGAAGGGCCAGAATGGCAGATAACATGAAACCAGAGAGCATGGAAGGAAGCCCTTGGCAATCTAGTGATGAGCCATCCTCTTCAATGAGCATGGGCAATGATTAAGCTCACAGTGGGGAAGGACGTGTCCCATGTCACATGGCAGCAAATGCCAGAGCAGAGACCATGAGGTTCAGTGTTCTTAAAGTGCACTCAGTGACACGGCGATGGCAGAAGGAAGCTGGAGAAATTGGAGACCGGGTGGGATATGTGGGGCTGGAGAGATACTCCTGCAGGGACAGATTTGGGGTATCACAACTCCTAAAATCAAGGGCTCGGCCTGGGATCTACGAATGGCCTGAGAAGTGTGTGCAGAATTTTATAGCTCAGCACACCTTTCTGGGAAGAGAGTTGACAGCTTTTAACGGATTCTTTGCAGGCACTCGACCCAAGCCAAGGCTGAAAAACCTGGTCGTAGATCAGTGTGCCAGCTCGAGATCTTGTCCATAGAAGGCACCTAACTCCTCTAGGTCTGGCTTGGCCTGGTGAGGCAAACGCCTCATCTCCAGAGGTCCTGGGCCCTGGCCAAGACCTGCAGGCCTCACACACTCCCAAGGCCGAGAGTCAAGGCCACCAGGACTTACGCCCACTCACCAGTCTCTTGAACTCCTCTTCGGTAAAGTCCATGCCCTGTTTGGTCATCTGGTAATCCGTTTCCAGGGTGGACTTGAAGATGAGTGGGTCATCCGTGTTGAGTGAGTAGTTAGCCTGGTCGTGTTTGAACCTGCATCCAGGGGTGAGTGGGGAGGAGGGAAGAGCTTCCTGTACTCTTATGTGAACAGTCCCCTTCAACCTGGAAGAGCTGCTCACCGTACAGGGGAAGGAAATTCAGAGAACTCAGGTGACCTGCACGATGCCATGGAACTAGCCTCTGCAGACCCGCACCCATCCGAGCGGGCCAGAGCCGGCCAAAGGCAGAAGAGGACCAGGTAGAGTGGGGGCCTGGGGAGGCCAAACAAGCAGCACCCTCTCCAGCCACCACCCTCTCTAGCCTTCACCTTCCTAGCCAACATTCTGGGAGAGTCGTCTATACCCCTTTCACCTCGATCCCACTAGGGGATCACCTAGGGATCCCACTAGGATCGACTCTTCAACCACCGGCCCATGGAAAGGGCTCCTGGCACTGTCCCAGGTCACTGTCTCCTTACACCCAGGAGGGCCTTCCCTGGCTCTTTACTCAACGTGTGTACAATTTTACACTGTTGACTGTTCTTAAAACCCCTTCATTTCTCAGACCAGTCTCTTCTGTCTGTCCTTCAGTGTCACTGTCCCGGGTTCTCTCCTAGGCCCTCTCGCTCCACCATCTCCTGAGGCTGTCCCTTCTCCAGCCACCGAATCTATGTAGCTGATTCGTGACCCTTTCTCCAGCCCACAGGCTGTGTACCCATGTGCCTCCAAGAACCTCCACTCGGACGCTCTGCAGGTACCACACACTCCACCGGCCCGAAGCAACCCTCAGGACCCCCTTGTAATGAGAACATCAGAGCCTAAGCTCCTGCCGTTGAGCTTGGCCTGACCGCGGTAGCCCCACGTTCTTGCCGTCTTATCCTGTGTCAGGAAAAGGTGGCTTTGCCCTCCTGAGGCCTGACGCCGCTCCCAGGGCTCAGTCACAGGACCGCCAGAAGAAGGGCCAAGGCCTCTAGTTAGATGGTGGGAGCAGGGTGGAACACCCACAGGTGCCGGGAGAAGGGACCACATGAGCTGGAGAGACTCATCTTCCGGATGTCCAGAGTCTAGAGTGTGGGAGCCCCCCTCCCCCCCAGGGCAGCAGGGCACTCTGCGATGTCTGCTTGGGTGAGAGGGCCCCCAGTTCTGCTATTTAGGACCCGGGCTACCTCAGTCGTGTCACAGCACTGCTTCCCAAGGACTCGAAGAGATGTCCTAGCAAGAAGGCCCCACCCGGGCCAGTGCCCAGTCCCTCCACTTCCCTCCCACCCTTGGCCTTCCTAGTACAAAGCTGAATGGGCCCCAGGGACCGGGCCTCACCGAACCACCGCGTGCTCCGTGTCCCACTTCCAGGCGCCTGTGAGGTAGCTGGACCAGGGGCAGACCTGGAAAAGCAGGTGGGTGGTTGGCACACGTGCACCCCCCCTCCCCAGGCCACGCTGCCCCCTCCCTGTACGCCCTGGGCTGGAGCCACAGTGGCCTCCCAGCTGCCACGCTGGCCCGGCTCCTGGGGCCCTCCTGGCTTTCCACCTCTGTCCCCACCCCCTGGCCACTCGCCTCGAAGTGCATGTTTTCCTGCCGCAGCCTGGCGTAAAGGGTCTCATCCTCCAGCGTGTGGTAGCCATGTCCCAGCCTCTCCGTCTTGAGCGTGTCCACAGCCTGCGGAGAAGCGGAGTGGAGCCCAGTACAAGGGGGGGAGGAAGTGGGGAGAAGGGCCCCACGCCAGCCCAGCCTCCTCACCTCTCTCACCACCTCGGCGGAGCCCACCTCCCCTGCGTGGACAGTGCGGTGAATGCCACTCCTCACAGCCTCCTGGAAGGGTGAGAGTCGGTCATGGGCGGCCTGGGGAAGGGCCCCAGCAGGCCCGGCCTTCACCACACTTGGGGTCCAAGTTTTGGCAGGCTTGAACCATGCCCTCCTTCAGTCAGCTGGCCTGCTTCAAGATGGGGAAGTCGGGGGTTTTGTTTGTGTAATCCTAATTTAAGTGGTAGCTACCATTTATTAGACAGTTATCATGTGTCAGTCACCGTATGAAAGTGCTTGTATATGTTACCTAAGATCCACAAATATTCTAATACCTGTTTTACAATCGGAGAAACAGGCCCAGGAAAGTAACAGGACGATGATCAAACAGGAAGAGGGGAGCCAAGCTCTGAATCAGGGCGATGAGACTCCAGAGCCCCAGCCCTAAAGCCCACGCTCCAGCCACGGGGAGTGAGTGCATCGTGAGGCTCTGTCATCCCCACAGAGGAAACCGAAGCCCCGAGAAGGGACAGTCTCACCCAAGGTCACACAGCAAGTTACAGGCAGAAACAGGCTCACACACACGAGTCCCCACACCAAGTGGGATCTTCTGTTTATCCCAAATTCCCAATTCCTAGCACCCCCAAGACCCAACTAAGGCGCACTTGAGAGCAGAGGCGGCCCCACCCTCTCCCGTCCCTTTGACCACTCCCTCCGGGGTGGAAGCGAGCTCCTGCGGCCCACCCGGCACCAGCCCCTCCCCACGTCCTTTGCTCGGGACCCACCTCGAAGGCCTTCACGTGTCCCGGGAAGAGGCTGCTCCCTTTGATGTTCTCATCTCCAGCCAGGTCCACGGCCACCACAGTCTGGTGCTGGTACTTCTTACACAGCTCCACCACCTCCAGAGACCAGTCTGTGGGCAACATGCCCACCCGGCCTCTGTTGGCAGCACCGAGGAGAGAGGTCCCCCCTGCTCACTGTCCCCTGACCTGAGGCCAGCGCAAGGCGGAGGGCCCAGGTCTTGTCTTCACCTCCTCGCTGCCATGGCCTAAGCACAGGGCCTTCAGCAAACTGCTCCACCCAGGGCCTCAGTTTCCTCTCCCCTCAGAGAGGATGCCACCCGCCACCGCACAGGCCCGTGGCAAGGCCCTGCATGGAAAGCACTGAGGGCAGGGCCTGGCTGGGTCAACAACAAATGGCTGTGTTCTCATTTGATCCCCACGACAGCCCTCAAGGGGGGCATAACTCCACTTAGCAGATGAGGAGATGGAGGCCCCCGAGGTTTCATACTGAAGCCCAGAATAGCACTCACACTAGTGGTACTGAACTTATTGCTAACGTACTCTGTCCTCTTAACTAACCAAATCATCATGAAGGGTTTAAAAATGAACAGTCGCAGGCTTTGGAACCAGAGGGCCTCGTGTTCACGCGGGCTCTACGCCTTCCTGAGGAGCACGAGGCCGCACCTCTCTCAGCCTCAGCTCCCCCACCTGGCAGAGGAGGCTCAGGGATGGCAGCCGGGCCTCAGAGGCTGCCACAAGGATCAGAGGAGACCCACGCAAGCCACTGTCCACAGGCAGGCCCCTAGGTGGGCGGGAACCCTTTGGTTCGCACTGCCCCCTAGAGCAGAGACAGCAAAGTACCATCACCGCCTGTGACCATGTGTACCTGCGGTCTGAAGAGGTGAAGGGACTTGTCCAAAGTCACACAGTGGGGCTCTGCACACCTTGGAAGCTCGAGCTCTGGACATCTGATCAGTCATGAGGGAGACCCTTGGAAGCCCCAGAGATCAGAACCTATTCCCAAGGCCTGTGGCACAGACAGGAAGAGGCCTGGCCCACAGGGTCTCAAGGGAGGACTGTGGGCTCATCAGAACCTGGCTTAGATGGTTTTTTTTTTTCTATTCAGGTTCCTTTGGTTTTATGCTTCCTGCATGCAGGTCACATGGCTGTCAGGCCTGGTCTCCCTGGGGAGAAGGGTCTCTCCGCTGCCAGGAGTTCTGAGCCTGCCCAGGGTAGGCACCAATGACTTCAGGAAGCCCCAAGGTCCTGCTGATGGGTTCCACCAATACCATGGGGTTGGGGGCATGCGGAGACTAGATGCGGCTCCAGTGCTGGGCTGGGAGGCAGGGGCCGGAGTCAGAGGGGCAGCCTGGGGCAGGGCTGAGGGCGTACTCACTGGGCTGGTGGCGCATGCAGCACAGGATGGACCGCACCTTCACCCCAAAGTCTTGCTCTCCCTTCTGCAGGCTCTGGCTCACCAGAGCTACCACCTCATCCGGGGTAAGGTCCCCTCTGTGTGGGGAGAGGAGGAGGGATGGGCCAGAGATAAAGGAAGGTCTAAAGGACAGCCCCGGGACTGGGACATGGAGGGGTGGCGGCAAGGGGGGAAGAAAAAGAATCTTCAAGAAGCAGCTCCAGCCCCTACTACCCCACCGCCTCTGGGGAAAGACATGGCCCCAAGCCCTGGCACACCCCCCTTCCAGCTTGCTTGGGCGCTTCTAGACTGGAAGGTGTGTTGGGGTGGGGAGTTCAGACACAGCCCTCCCCACAGATGGAGGGCGCTGCTAAGCCCACCTGGTCTGATTCCCCTGCATCCACAGCTATCAGAGTCCTAACTGGAAGGGGGCAAGGGAGTTGGCTGATACCACTTAGAGATCTCTGGGGTCCAGGCAGAGGGGCAGGAATGGGCCACACTCACTTCAGTTACAGGGTTAGAACGGGACACCTAGAAGTCCCTAGACAAGGGGGTTAATGTTCCTAGACTGTGGGCCTGTGTCCAGGACGGGGGGTGGGGAGGAGGTGTGAGTAAGACATAGCCAGATACTTTTACCAAAGGTAAAAAAAAAAATTAAAAAATAAGCCCAGGTGAGGGCTGGGAACCATGTCTCTTGTGACAGAGTTAAACCCATCTTTCTGAGGCCATGGACAGGACCAGGGAGGAAGATTAGGTCAGGGGCTCCCAACAGTCTACCCCTTGGGTCCCAGGTTCAGCCACCCCACCAGGCATCACTCACTCGGCCTGGTTCCAGGGGATCGGTTCCACTTTGGAGTTGGCCAGCAGGTGCGGGCTGTAACGCACCTCCACATACACCACACCCTCCTTGGCCTTCATCTCGACGAATTCATAGGCAATCCTTTTGATGGCCTCCCGGCAGCCCCTGGGAAGGGAAGAGAGGGGCTGGGGACAACCTTCCTGAAGTCTCTCCGGAGCTCCAGGAACAACAAGGCTGTTCCCAACCCGTGGCAGATCAAACCCACTTCTGGCCCCCAGCCCCAAGTTCTGGGTATCTGTGGAGAAGATCCTAGAAGCACGGCAGGTCCTGTCAGCTCTACCTCCAAACTACACGCCAATTCTTGCCCCCTCCACCCAGGTTCTAACCACCTCCTAAACAGACCTCCATGTCTACACGTTTTCCACCCAGTGGCTAGAGCAATCTTTTTAAGATTTTATTTATTTGACAGAGAGCAGGAGAGCACAAGCAGGGGGAGCAGCAGAGGGAGAGGGAGAAGCAGGTTCCCCGCCGAGCAAGGAGCCCGACATGGGGCTCAATCCCAGGACCCTGGGATCACAACCCGAGCCGAAGGCAGATGCTTAACCGACTGAGCCACCTGGGCGCCCCTAAAGCAATCTTTTTAAAATGTGAATCAAACCACAGTGCTCTTCCACCCTGAACCCTCGTGGCTTCCTACCGCATAGAATGAAATCTCAATTCTACCGCCCAGCCCACAAGGCCTGTAGACTCTGGCCCCTGTCACTCTCCCCAGACCTTCCTTCTCACTCATTCCATGAGGCCACCAGAGCCTTCTTTCTGTCCAAGGAACAGTCAAGTTTGTTCCCAGGTCAGGGCCTTTGTGTTCACAGCTCCCCCAGCCCACATGGCTCTTCCCCCTGGATCATCCTATGCTCCTTCTCTCCATTTAAATCCAGCTCCAGCCTGGCCTCCTCAGAGAGCACTTCCCTGACCACCTTGCCTTAAAAGGGCTTCTCTATCATTCTCTACCTGTTCCCCTGGGCTTTACCACCGTGGCGCATACCCCCACTTGGCCTTATTATCGCATGGCTTATCAATTTTCATCTCTCCTACTAGAATGTAGTCTCCATGAGACAAGGGCCCTGACATCAGTCTTGTCATGGCTAGGAGGACCCTCAGCCCAGGACGGAGCCTGGGATGTGGCGGCCACTCAAATGTTTGTTGGGTGATGGGCATAGGTCAGCAGGGGAGAGAAATACAAGAACGCAGGCAACAAACACAAAGATAAGTGGGAAAAAAAACAAAAAACAAAGATAAGTGGGACTGCATCAGATACAAAAGCACATACGTCAAGGGGAATCTTCAACAGAGTGAAAAGGCAACCTACAGAGTGGGAGAAAATATCTGCAAATCCTATCTGATGAGGGGCTAAGATCAAAGCGTACGAGGAACTTCTACCCCTCAGTAGCAAAAACACCAAATAATTGGATTAAAAAATGGGCAAAGGACCCGAATAAACATTTCTCAAAAGATATACAAATGGCCAAAGTTTTATGGAATGGTGCATTTCCTTGGCGATTAGCATCCCTAATCATCAGGGAAATGCAAATCGGAACCACGAGGACAGATCACCTCACACCTGTCAAGGTGGCTACAATCACCAAGTGCTGGCGAGCACGCCGAGAACAGGGCCCCTTGTGCGCTGTTGGCAGGAATGCAAATTGGTGCGGCCACCGCGAAGAACAGTGTGAAGGCGCCTCAAGAAATGTTTTAAAAAGTTACCATATGATCCAGCAATCCCACTTCCGGATCTTTATCCAAAGGCAATGAAGTCAGTATCTCAGATATCTGCCCCACGATGTTCACTGCAGCATGTTATTTACAATAGCCAAGACATGGTGACAGCCTAAAGGTCCACTGACGGACGAATGGATAAAGAAAATGTCACACACACACACACACACACACACACACACACACACATCATTCAGCCTTAAGGTAATTCTGCCATTTGCAACATGGATGACCCTGGAGGACGTTCGCTAGGTGAAATAAGCCAGATGCAGGAAAACAAATACTGCACAATCTCACTTGCATGTGGAATCTAAAATAGTCAAATTCATAAAAGCAAAAAGTAGAACAATAGTTGTCAGGGGCAGGTTGAGCGGGGAAGGGGGAAATGGGAGATGTCGGTCAAACGGTACAGAGTTTCAGCTCTGTAAGAGCTCAGTTCTGGAGAACGAATGCTCGGCATGACGACCATATTAACAATATTGTAGCATATACTTGAGACTTGCTAGAAGGGTAGATCGTAAGTGTTCCCACCACACACACACACACACACACACAGCAAGAGGTAACTATCTGCAGTGACGGATATGTTAACTTGACTGTGGTGATCATTTCACAATATATATGCAGTTCAAAACACCTTAGGCACATATAATTTCTACTAATCAATTATACCCCAATAAAACCAAAAATTAGAGGAAAGAACACAGACAGACAAATCCAGAGGGTACCCTGGGGTGGGGGAGAAACCCGGGACTCCTGAATCCTGGTTCCCACACTTAACTGTTGCAGGACTCTCGTTAGTCACCCTGACATCTACATCCAACGCTACTGTGAGGACAAAGATATTAAACTTCCTAAAACTCACCGAGGCCAGTGCTGAGTAGGACAGACAGATCCTTGAAGTATTTTAGTTGTTGAGCGTTGGCTCTTTCAGAAGCAAGGCACACATTAACCTGCCAGGGCCACACTAAGTGGTGGTCAAGGGACAGTGAGCTGGGCCTAGCTGGAAGTTTCCACCACGAGACTGAACACAGAATGGTCACCAGAATGCGGGATGTGCAGGCGAAGGGCCTTGGGGAAACTGGCCATGCCCAGAAGGGTCACTGGACATACCACACTTTTGAGGATAAGGATGGGTGGCTGTGGTCTTCCCTGGCCGGCAAGGGCAGGGCCTGGATCTGGGATCTCGGACCTGCTGCAGGGGAGCTGGCCTCCCAGAAAGAGGGTGCCCGATCTCCCCCACAGCGGTGGCACGCAATCATTCCACACTGTGACCAGCACTGGGATTATAGCAAACAAGGTAGACAAAATCCTTGTCCTCACGGAGGCTACAGTTTAGCAGGATAGACAAGTGAAACATACAATCTACAGTAGGTTACGTGGTGAAATGACTTATGGATACATATAAAACAGGGGAGGGGAATACAATTCTCCGTGGTACAGTCAGGGAAGGCCTCACTGAAAAAGCAACACTTGAGCACACCTGAGAAGGAGGTGAGGAAGCTAGCTACGGGGCATCTACGGGGAACAGCATTCCAGGCAGAGGGAACAGCATGCACGGAGGACCTGAGACTGGGAGTGTGTCTGTTGCCCCAGGTGCCACAGGAGGCCCGTGTGTTGGGAGAGAAATGAGCAGAAGGGTAAGGGCAGAGGACAAGGGCTCTCCCCTGACACCTGTGGATGGTGGCAAGGGCGTAGTATGGACATTAGTCTTATGGGCCATAGCCCCAAAGGCCAGGCCACTCAGAAGGAGACGACGCCGAACAGCCTGGTCATCTTGGGCCTTCAGGGAGCTGGGCATCTTGTCTTGTGGCCAGGGGGACAGAAGCTGCCTTGGGGGTGACAGGGGAGAGGGGCCTCGGCCTGTACAGGAGCTCCACCCGTGTGTTTATTCTGGTGTGGGGGTGTCGCGGGGGATAGGACAGGTGCCTCCAGGGAGGCGTGGTGTGGCAGTGCGTCTGCCTACCAGGGCCAGGGATGGCGACAGTCGGTGTTTTCCAGGCTGAGTCCAAAAGCCTCCAGCAAGCAGCCTTGGCACACATCTTCCTTCCCCAGAACTCCTCCTACCTGTCCTGCTGCTTGTCCAGCCAAGGGCCTCCGTGTGCCTCCCAGACCTTCTTCACTGGTCCTCCAACAACCCATACCTGGCACATGCCCCAAACCTTTCCTCCGCTCTAGCCCTCTGGACAACTTCACACCTTCTCTATCCCCAAGCCTGCGCCTTGCTTCCTCCTCCAGGCAGCTTTCCCCAACTACCCCCCGCCCATTTGCCTCTTCCCCTTCCTGAGCTCTGGCAGCAGACTGCAGGGGCCCGCCTCTCACCTGCCCTAGGGAACCCTGCCTCGTGCCAGGAAGCTCAAGGTGGCCTCAGGGTGGGATCTGGGCTTCACCCCTGCCAGCTCTGTGGTCCTGGGCAAGCTCTTACACTCCCCTGAGCCTTCGTTTCATCCTCTGCAAACGAGGAGTGCGTCTACCTAGCAGGACCGCCGACAACTACAAAAAGTATAGTTCTGAGAGCTACACACACGCTCTTCCAGATCTAAGATATTCTGCTACGAAAAGATGGAAGGAACGGAAAGGAATATAAAAACAGCTGTGCCTGGTGATCCAGAAAGGTAGCAACTGTCTTCACTGTAAGAGGGAGCTTGCTGAGGACAGTGCTGTGTCCATTCCAAACTCCAGCCCCAGGAGGTAGATAGGATCACAAGCCCCATTGTCTGGATGAGGGAACAGAGGCCCAGAGAGGGTAAATTTTCCCAAGGTCACAGTTATTTCATGAAAGAATCGGGCACTAGGATGTGGGCTCTTGACCTCACACTCTCACTCTCCTGTAGAAGTTGAAGAAATTTCTAGACATTATGCCCACTTTCCAGACGGGAAAATCAAGGCCCAAAAGGTGTGGAGAGAGTCACACAAGCCCACACAAGATGAGCCGCAGAAGGGCAGGTGGCGGGCACAGGTACGGGGCCGCCCGGGGCCTGGGCGGGAGGCTGACTCACGCGATGGCGGGCATGTAGTAGTCAAACTTGGCCAGGAAGCCGGAGAGGCCGAGCGGCTTGTCCATGCCGATGATGTCCTGCAGCTCCCCTGGGGTCTCAGCCGGGAGGGCAATCCCCCTCTTCCTGGGAACCAAACAGGGAGGTGGGTGGGCTACTTCCGCGCGGGCGCCAACGAGCTCCTCCCAGGGGCCGGGGCGGGAACCCCGGGACCTCTTCCTCCAACTCCTCCCACTGAACAGACGGGAAAACTGAGGCCTGGGGCATAGAGAACCCGGGCTGGAATCCTTCCAGCACCCTCCCCCGTCCCCGAGGCCGTGACCCGCCAGGGGACCTCAAGGGGGATAAGTGGGGCTCGAGTCTGTACACACACGGACACGCGCACACCCCCCCCCAGCGCCCGGGAACAGGGAAGCTGCCGGGGCAAGCCCCCAGTTTCCTCCTCAGCCCCGGAGCGGGTAGAGCCAGCTGGTCGTCCGCCAGGTCAGGGGTTATCAGCGCCCTAACGGCAGCACCACAATGGCCGGGCCGGGGGCAGGCGCCGGACTTCTGGCCTCCGCCCTCCATGTGGCCGGCGCAGCAGAGAGGACTGCGGGCCCCGCGCTGGGAGAGGGGCAGGGGCGGGGCTCGCGGGCAGGGCGTGCGCCCGCCACCGGTCATGTCCCCTGTCCCCCCACAGCACCACCCCCCCATGCGGGGCTGACCCAGAACCACCCCCCCCCCCCCCGCCCCGGCTGGAGCCGCCTCCTCCCTGCCACGACCCCCAGGTCACCCCGGCCTCAGTTTCCCCACTCTGAAGAGAAAAGGGGCAGGCAAAGAGCACCAGACATCCAAGAAATGCTTCCACCATGAAGGGACAAAACAGGAGACAAAGGGGACTCCGAGGAAACAACGCAGAGAACAGAAGAAAACAAAACCCCTACGGTGGAGCGCCTCCAGGACGGGAGAAGAAACAGAACATCCCTTTCAGAAAGGGGACCCTGAGAGTAAGAAAGGGCTCCTGCAAATCTAAACGAATACGGGGCCAATCATCAGGACGTAGTAAAGTGAATGGAAAATACAGCAGAGAAACAACTCCAGCAAGTAGAAGAAGATAAAAAAAAAGGAGCAAATGATGACGGAAATGAGGTGATGCAATCAGGTTCAAGCATCGGTTATCCGCAAAGCAAGAACAGAAGATGGAAGGGAGGGGAGGTTGCCAGAGACACGGAAGTTTGACCGAACAGTGGTTAAGTCTTCAAGGACCTCAGTCCCTAAAATACTACGATGTTTCCCAACATAAACACCTGTCCCCGGAGCCCCCAACACAGGCCCTCCTTCCCTGCTGGTGGCCCCAGTCCCTAGCAGTGCCCCCCCCAGCCTGCAGTCAGTGCCCCCATCCCTGCAGGGCACGGTGGGGGAGAGGGCACCCCTGCTATGGTCCTTGCTCAGAGGGCAGTGCTCCGTGCCCCGGGAGCCTTCCCCTCAGGAGGCCACGTCCCCCGTGACCATGGCCCTGCAGAGCCCGTACCGGTGAAGTGCTGGGTTTTGGAGCCGGTGGGGGAAGCAGAGGAAGGCTCTGGTGCTCACACAGTCAGATGCAGCGGCCACGCGTGCTTGGGCCTGCTGGACCCGCTATGTGCAAGGCTCCCGATGGTCTTCCTCCAGCTCCCTCGACCACCACTTCCTCCTGACCATTCTTGCAGACCCTCCCTTTTACACCCCTGCCCACATGAACTCCTCCCCTCTCGTGGTTTTCAGCCCAAGATCCAGAGGTCTCTACCTCTCACACCACTGCTTGAGGGCTTACGATGTCCTGGGCACTGGACAGATGGTAGTGACCAAGACAGACCCAGGCGTCTGACCCCCCACCTCCTGCCACCTCTCCCCTCCTTGCCCCATGCCCCATGTTTCCAAATATAGCTCCACGCCCCCCCCCCCCAGCTGCCCAACCCATGGCAGGGGCCTCCCCAGGGCTCCATCTGCCTTGTCCACCAGCCAGTCAAGTCTCACTTATTTTACTTCCTAACGGTCTGTCCCATTAGTCCCACCCTCTCCAGCCTCTCTCCTCGTCAGCCACCAAGAGATCCTTGGCCACACAGAGTGCTCTGGGAAGGCTGGTCAGAGGGGACACTTAGGAGAATTAAGAGAGAGAAGGAAGGAACAGAAGGGGCTCCAGGCAGAAGCCGGGAGAGAAAGTGAGGGCAGGGCAGCTGGAGTTCAGAGTGGGGTCAGTGGTAGGTGATGAGCTAGAGGGCAGGCAGAGCCCAGTGGAAGCTTCGTAGAAGTTGGGGCCTTATCCCCAAAGCTCCAGGAAACCACTGAAGGATTTCAAGCAGGGGAGCGGCATGAAGAGATTTAAGAGCTCCTGGCTATCAGATCTGAGAGCTACTGCAGGGATCCCAGCAGGAAACAAACAGCACGAGACACTCTTCGGGATCTCACATAGGACTGGGCCTCCAAAAGCTGCTCAGACCAAGCTGAGGCAAGGAGGAGTTATTCCTAGGGCCCTGGGTCCTCCTGCCACACAGGAGGTTCCCCCTGGGACCGAGCTTGGTTGTCAGACGCTCCCTACACACCCCCGTCAGCCAGGCCTTGGCCAGTCCTCTTCCTGCCAGGGTGGGAGACGTGCCTACAAGGAGCCTGGCCACAGAGAGCCCAGCGAGGAGGAAAAGCTCAGGCTCTGGAGTTCGAAGTCCATCCCCCTGCGGTACGTGCCAGAACACTCAGGGGAGGAGCCGTCCCATCTGAGGACCTCCACATCCTTGTCAGTAACACAGATAGCACTTTCGTGGCTGGGTAGAGAAGAAATGAGGTGGTTTACGTGTCCAGGGTCAGAGAGCAAACTCCAAAGCCTGATGGACTGGTTCTGAATCCCAGCTGTGTTCCTTAAAGGCTGTGTGACCTTGGGAGAGTTGTTCAACCTCTCTGCGTTTACCAGGTCTGGCAGGTGTGAGAAACCTCCAGCGTGGACTGAGGAGGAGAGGTCAGAGAGGAAACACAGGCTTTGCAGGTCCTTAAGGGCCATGAATGGACTTTGGCTTGGACAGTGAGCAAGCTGGGAGTGTGGGAGGATTTGAGCCAGGGAGGGACTGGTCAGACTAGGTCTTAAGACCGGTGTTCTGGGGGCGCCTGGGTGGCTCAGTCGGTTAAGCCACTGCCTTCAGCCTGCGTCGTGATCCCAGGGTCCTGCTCAGGAGCCTGCTTCTCCCTCTCCTCCCCACTCATGCTCTCTCTCGCTATCTCTAATAAATAAAATCTTTAAAAAAAAAAAAAAAGACCAGTGTTCTGACTACAGTACTGTGGGGACAGGAGACGGGGGAGGCCAGAGTGGCCACCCGGAAACCAGTCAGGAAGCCGTTGCCATAGTCCAGATGAGAGATGCTGGTGGCTCAGGCCAGGCTGGTGAAGGGAGGAGAGCGGGGTTAGGTTCAGAACGTGCTGTGGCAAAAAAGCAGACAGGCTCGTGAAGGAGATGGAGAGAGAGGTAGGAGAAGCCCTGGAGAGGCTTAGGGAAGAAGTGGGTAAGAACACAGCGGAGGCCCAAATCACAGAGGCAGAAGAGGAGCCACTGGATTTGGCCAGAGGGAGAGAGGGGCTTCCTTCCTTCTCTCAGCCCACCACCACCAGGAAGTCCTCCAGTGTGTTTATGGGCATCCATAGCCAAGTCTGACCAGGTCCCCTGCCTGCTGACCTCGAGCTCAGACTCCAGCTGGCACCCATAACACCCCTGCCCAATGGGCCCACCGAGGCACCTCGACTGCTCCCGAGATGCCAAGGTGATGGGGAAACAGAAGATCCGACCAGCCTCCCCCCAGGGGCGGTTCCCCTCCCTCCTCTCTCCACCCTGCCCCGGACTCCCGCCTTCTTGCTCCACTACTAAGTGCTCTCTGACCCCTTAACGAGTACCCAAGAGGAGATCCCGTCGTGGTGCCTGATAACCCGCCTAACAGCCTCATTTGGGACTCTGGGGCAATGACTGGCACTCGGCATGGGCAAAGGACAGAGATAAGCCAAGCAGCTTCACCCCGCCCAGCCAGAGCTTATCATTAATATCATTAAGTGCCCTTGAGGACACTGCTTAGCCCTGAGCTAAGTGGTTTACGTGCACGGCTCCATCCAAGCCCCTCGCTGGCAGAGGTAATGGTCAGGGGTGTGGACTCGGGGTCACACCCGTGCTTACTACCTAAGTCCCCTCACCCATCACGGCTCAGTGTCCTCCTCCATAAAATGGGGGCCACAACAGTACCACCCCTTAAGCTGTCCTGAGGATTCAGTACGTCAGCCCCGATGCAGCGCCTCGTGGTGCCCAGTAAATGCTAACAAACGACGTCGGAGAGTCGAGAATTAGATCAGTAGCAACTTCCTAGGGCAGAGGGAGGTCTGTGGAAGTAGGACAAAGTGGAGAAAAGTGTTCTTGCCAGAGCTCTGGCTCTCTTGGAAGAGATGCTCCTGAGAACTGGGGACAGACTCCCCAGCCTCACCAGTTCTCCGAAGCAGCGGCGTCTGGAGAACTCGGGGGACTGGGGCTTACGGAGCAGAGTGCGCACGTTTGGGCCTGGAGAGGAAGTGCTCCCGGCAACGAGCGAGGCGGACTCCTTCCAGCTCCGAATGAAATGAGTGTCCAGCAAACACGTGACAAGCACAGTCTGTGGAAGGAGAGGTGGGTGGCAGCAGGGTCCCCATGTCCTAGGTCAGCTCTGGAGGGAGGCCCTGCTCTTCCCCCGCAAGCTAGAGGCCAAGGTCACAGCGAGGAAACGGTGTGCCCATATTTGAATCCAGACCCACTGACCTCTAAAGTCCCTGCTCTTAAGCATTGGACCCAAGAGAGGGGCCACCATGAGCCCCTGAGGTGGGGAGGGAGGGGCAGGCATCCCTCACTGGGCGGCACTGGTGACCCTTGGACCCAGCCGCATGCACGCGAGCTAAGGCAGGAGGCATATTCTTACTTGGGAGATGAAGACGGGCCCCCAGAGGAGGGGTCCCCTGTCCACATTCCCCAGTAGGCAATTGCCCTGGGGACACAGGGAAAGCCTTGGAGAGATGGCCCTGGGTCAACTCTAGACTCTACTGTTTATTGTCGTGTGGCCTCAGGCAACTGCCTTTGTTTTTCTGAGCCCCCCCACCCGCCCCCCGGCTCTCCTCAGTGAGGTGGGGTTAGCTGTGCCCTCCTCCTCTGCGCAGGGGTTAGATTTGCTGACTCCAGGAGAGGGCTCAGCCCAGCACCAGAGATGCTCAGCAAATGGTCCCGGCATCCCGGGCAGGGACATCACCTCTGCCACAGGCTCTCTGCGGAGTCAAAACACGATGACTGGTTCCGCCCTGGGAACTGCCTCCTCCCGCGTGTGTGCGTGTGCGCGCTCATGCACCTGCATATAAGGTGGGGCAAGTTCCTCCTGGCTCACCTGGCAGCAGGAGGACAAGAGTCAGAAGCACAGAAAGCAGGGGCTGCCATTTCTCCACAGACCACCTTCTTCTGGCCAGAGGGCCGGCTTCCTTCCATGGGCATATAGGAAGGAACAACAACCCTGGAATTCTCCAGAGGCCTCTGGGTTGAGCCATGGACCCCCCACATGTCCCCAAATGCTGGGGAGGAAGGTCTCTTCTCTGTGGACTTACCTGCCATAGTATAAGATGGTTTCAGGCTTGATGGCCCCATCTAGATGGACATGCAGTTCCACCTGCAAGGGGGCAGGGAGAGGAAACAAGGGGGTGGGGGGTAGAGAACAAACACCCATGAATGTCGGAAGGACCGTGATAACCATTAGTCCCACTGACTGGACACCTGCCACAGACACTCCACTAAGCTCTTTATACACACCATCTTGTTTCCTCCTCATCTGGGAGGGGGGTGGATTTAACAGTCATCTCTAGCTCTTTCACGGTTAAGACCACAGAGGTTCAACCACAGTTGAGTTTCAGGGAGGTTAAATAAGTTGCCCGAGTTCGCACAGCAAGCCATAGAGGCAGGAACCCAACGCAGTACCTCTGTTCTTCACCGCAGCTGGTAAACGGCAGAACGAGAATTCTAGCCCAAGCCCAAAGCCAGTGGTCTTAAACACAAGGCCAGCCACGGCGCCACCACGCTGGCAGAGTCCACGCTCTGCCAACTCACTAAACAAAACCCAACTTTAACAAAAAGTGTTGACCACAGACTTCCTGGGCCCGTGACTATGCCACAGTGGGTTTCAAAAACCCAGGCTCCATTTTCAAAAGCAGGTGTTAGTTAAGCACAGTTCTCAGGAATCAATAGGAGGCGACACAAGATCTTTCCAGTACTTCAGAAAGGGTACTGGATACTCGGTCATCTGGGTGATCATCTCCTATACACACGCGGTCCCACGAACATCGCTTGGCACTCAAAGCCAGGAGATTAAGGACACGGGCTTTGGAGACAGCCCATCAGCCAGATTCCCAGCTCCGCCGCCTCACTGGCTGTGTGATCTCAGCCAAGACACTTGATCTCTCAGACCCTCTGTTTCCTCAACTGCAAAACAGGGTATTTCTGCTTCCTTGTCCGAGAACAACTGTAAGGATTAAACAAACAAAAAAACAACCCACAGTGTAGGTGGACAAGTGGGTTTATATGAAGCAGCCCAGCGTCTCCGCCAGGGCATGTCCCAGGAGCTGTTCAGCACAATAGGTGTTGGGAGACAGGGGGAAAAGGACTTTCCCTGGGTCTGGGGGAGATCTAGAAAACTCCACTGATGTCTGCCAGGTTGGGGCCTTCCCTGGAATTTGGGGACCTGGACGAGAAAGTATCTGCCCTGGCGAGGGAGGGAGCTACAGGCCCAAGGAGGTCAGCAGGCCCAGAGCTACGAAGCCTGCCTCCCAGCAGGAAGTCCGAGCAACCAGACCTCTCCGGAAGTCACCCAGCCTGCAAAGGACCCAGCGGCACTCACCCACAGGCTCAGAGGCAAGGGAGTTGTTGGATTCCCTGACAAAACAAGTTCAATGCCCACTTAGCTAAATGTTCATCTCATTCTCAAAAAATGTTCAGCATCGGGAACCCTGAAGCTTCCAGCCCAGGGAACCGCCAAGGAGTTGTGAGACCTTGGGCAGGGGCCCTCCCCTCTCTGAGCCTGCAGGGTTTGTTTATCCTTAACCTGCACATGACAGAGGATCTGGCCAGAGAGGGAGGATACTCTGTGGTTCGATCTGGAATCCTGGCTCCTCCACTCACTCCCTGGAGGCCTGGAGAAAGCTACTTCACTTTCAGGGCCTTGGCATCCTCATCGGTCCAAGAGGGAGAAGATGCCTTCCTCCTAGGGCTTTGTGAGGCTTGACCACGTTCATGCGTGTAGTGGGCTCGCCCCACACTTAGCGTGGCGCAAATGCTAAAATGGCATCAGTGAAGAGCCCTGCATTCACCAAACTGTCGGGGCCCTGCCCGGTGCTAGGGATGGAGGGTAAAGCTCCAGGCATCAAGTCCCGCTCCTGTGATGCTTGTGGTCCAGCCAGGGAAGAGGCAGTGAGTAAGGTCAGTGACAAATGTACAATCACAAGCCAAGCCAACTCCTTGACAGGCACCATCCTACAAAGGCAATGACCAACAAAAGACCTTACCCAGCTCAAGGGCCAGCCATGGCTTCCCGCAGAAAACAGAGCTTGAGCCAAGATCCAAAAGATGAAGAGGGACCAACTAGGCAAAGGCAGGCTGAGGAGGAAGGTAGGAAGAGCATTCCAGGCAGAGGCAACAGCACGTGCAAAGGCCATGTGGTAGGCAAGCCGGTGGTGCAGGAGAGGGCCGGAAACCCAGCTCTGAGAAGGGAGGGGTCGTGGGGCTGGACAGGCTGCGGGGCCACCCAGGCCACAAGGAGTCGTTTTAACGGAGAACACAGAGAAGCCAGGACCGGGTTTGAAGCCAGCTAGAGGGCAAGGCTGGTGGAGGCTACTGAAGTCCAGTTTATGAGAGAGGATGGTGCTTTGGACCAGGGTGGCAAGACAGATGGGGGGGGGCAGAAAGAGGGGTCAAGGAGGATGCCTCAGTGTAGGGCTGGGTGGGTGTCGGTCGTGATTCCCACACTCTGGACGCCATCCAGGAAGAAGCCCAAGTGCTAAGGGGGAAGGAGGGGCAGGGGTGCGGGGAGAGGGACACGGTCAGTTTGATCTTAGGGATGCTCAGCTGGGATGCCTCTGAACCGTCCCAATGTAAATGGACAGAGCCAATGCATGGGAAGTTCTAGCGTGCTCAGAGACCCCGGCTGGCAGTGCAAGTAGGAATACGGACAGCTGAAACCGAGGTCTTGAACGAGCTCACCCAGGGAGAGTGGGGTCAAGGAAGGGGCAGGGGAGGAAGCCTCTGGAAGCACCAGCACCCAGTGGTTCTGCAGGAGAGGGGGACCCCGAAGAGGAGTTGCCAGAGGGGCAGGAAGGAAGCCAGGAAGGGGAGGGTGCAGAAGGCAAGGAACAGTCAGATTGCAAGGAGTGGCGGCCCACTGGGTCAGTGGACGGTAGCCCCCCAAATAGGTCTACATCCGAATCCCCAGAACCTGTATTACTTCCCATGGCACCAAAAAAAAAAAAAAAAAAAAAAAAAAAAAAGGTGGTTTAAAGTCTTGAGGAGTTTGTCCTGGATTATCTCCTTATGAGGGAGGCAGAGTTTTGAGCGAAACTCTTCTAAGAGGCGGCAGCAACGGGACCACTGAGGCAGACGGGAGCTGTGTGGTTGCGAGCCAAGCATGGCCCGGAGCCACCTGAAGCTGGAGGAGGCAACAAAGAGATCTCTCAGAGGGTGTGGCCCTAACAACGACACCTTGATGTTAGACTTCTGACCTCCAGAATGGGGAGAAGATTCCTGTTGTTCTAAGCTACCCGGTGTGGTGGTAACTTGTTAGAGCTGCTACACAAAAGGAATATGGTCAGGTCCCACCAGGGGTCAAGCAAGAGGAGAGCAGAAACACGCTAAGGCCACAGGGCTCGGGGGCCGGAGGAGAGGTGCTCAGCCCGGGCTGCCCGTTAGGAGCACCTGGGAAGCTTTGGAAAGTCGCCTACGCCTGGGCCCACCCTGGTCTGCAAAGTCACAGTCCTTCGGCCTGGGCCTGAGCATGGGGTTGTTGCTGGTTTTCAATACCCGAAGCCAAGGTTGAGAACCACTGTCCTACAGGAAATGTTCCAGAGGCCCGAATCCATGCTGGAATGGGGTAAGAAATAAGTAGAGGCAACAAAATGGAGGAAGTGTAGATTCACCTTTCCAGAATTTCACCCCTGAAGGGGAAGAAAGGGCTGGAGCGGGTGAGGACAATGGCTTCTCTGGGCGGTGGGAGTGACGGGGGCAGGTTGCAAGGCTGCCCGAGAAGAGGGGTTGCCGGAGACAATGACGGAGGAGGGGCCGGGAGGAAGAGCTGTCCAGGGGAAAGGAGGGAGGACAGAGAAGGGCCGGGGCAGAGGAATCGGAGTCAGGCAGCAGGGAGGGAACTGGCTTGATATGGAGAATGAGGTTTGTGGGGAGAGGGGAGGCCACAGAAAGTCAGGGGGTGCCGGAGGGGGGATCCACTGACGCGTTCTGGATCAGGAGGCACCGTGTAAAAGCTCTTTCTGGCTGCCATATGCAAAGCAGGGGAGAGGGAAGCCAGAGCCGCCCGGCAGTCAGGACAAGAGGTAAGCACCCACGGGGAGTACCTGCCCGCAGCTCCGAGTGCAGGAGGTGCTCCCCAGTGCAGCAGAGCAGGGGAAGAGGGGCTCAGAGAGCCGGCCAGGACGCAGGAGGCAAGAGCACCGCTAGGGACAGCGAAAGCCTGCTGCCCCACCACGCCGGGGCTTCCTGGGAAGCTGCCTAGACACTTTTCAGGGGAGAAGCAGAGGCAGCAACCACCTCCTCAGGCAGCCCAAGCTCAGGCAGGCCTCCCACAGAACATTCTGGAAAATAGCCACTACCCATGAAGACGTCTGTCCGCATACCCCAGGTGACAATGGGGTGTAAGCTCAGAGACTGGGTGGGGACCCTGCTCTGCTGTCCCTATTCAGGGAAAAGGAACAGCAGCGTCCTCGGACTACTGAGTACCTACTATGGGCTGGCCCGTGTACACACATGAACTGATTTCATCCGCACAACCAATAAGGCAAGAACTTCACTACCATTTTGCAGAGGAGAAACCTGAAAGGTCAAAGAAGCATCCAGGGACACAAAGGCAGGCAGGGATGGAGTCAGGATTTGAACCAGGGTCTGAGTCTAGAGCTTTTACTACCCTTTCCCTGCAGGCCTAGCCTCAGAGAGGCTGTCGAAAGCAATTCAGCAATAACAGCAGCTACCTCCTGTTATCAGGTCCTTTATCTCAATTAATCTTGACCCCCAGGCAAGGTGCACATTAGCCCTGGGCGGCAGACAGGGGAAATGGTAAACTCGCAGGAACCCGGCCACGGGCCCTATGCTGCCCAGGCCGATAGCCGCAGAGCTGGGTTAGAACCCCAGTCTCTCTACCTCTAAGCCCAGGTCCTGCCCAGGGGCCACACCCCTGCCCTGTGCCCAGCCTCGTGACCTCTCTGGAGGGGAGTCTCACCCCTACTCCCCCACACTTGCTCTCCAGGAGGCTGACTCAGCAAGCCTCTGATAGAGCTGCAGGAAATCCCAGAGAGGAGTAGGAAGCATCCCCCGTGGCCAAATATTTACTAAGCCCCCACTAGGTGCTGGGCACAGTGGGGGCACGGGGCACGGGCGAACATGTTACGTCTTGTTCTCAGGAGAGGCCAGCCAGCCAGCCGAGGCCCAGGGAGGTACAATTCACTCACCTGAGGGGTCAGCGGCAGAACCAGCAAGGACACGGGTCATGGACTCCTGGGCCAGACGCTCCCAGATGGAACTCCCGCTCCTAACTGGCAGGCCACGCGCCTTCGAGGCACACCTGAGAGTCAAACTACTTCTCCCCAGGCGCCCCCAAACACACTATCTGGTTTGGTTTTCAAACCGCTGACTTTTTAAATTCACTTACCACGGCTGTCTCCCTATTAGTTCCCTCAAAGTGCGGTCATTATGCCATGTCTTCAGGGTTTAGGACCGTGCCCAGCACAGCAAAAAGTGCTCAGTACACATCAAATGACCAAATGATGGTTTTCTCCTCTCCCTGTCCTAGGTCAGCAGGGCTGTGTCCTCTCTCTGGGGCAAGGAAGGGACTGACCGACACCCTTGGGCCTGGAAGGGAACCCAGACAGGGCAGAGTAGCCAGCGTTGCTTGACCGGCCCCCAGAACCCGGATGAGCGGCAGGTGCCCCCTGCCAGCCAGCCTCTCGCTTCCTAGCCCGGCTCTTGGCAATGAGCTGCGTGGTGCCAGGGGTCAGTGCCCGCCATGGCCTCTCAGCGGACTTTTGGGGTAAAGCCAGGAGACAGGGCAGCCCTGGGCTGACATATTGTTTCAGTCACACCTCCTCCAGGAAGTCCTCCGCGCTCAGCCCCATCTGAGCTCCTACAGCTCAGAGGTACAGTAATGGTGCCTCCTGCTGTCTTGGGGCCTGACTGAGCTCTCAATTGCTGCGGGAGCTTCCCCAGAGGTTTCAGAGAAGGGAGGGCAGGTCTTCAGCCAGGGGCACATCCTGTGGAGCAACAGCCTAGGAACGCAACACAGTCCTTCCCCATTTCCTAGGTGGGGAGCCTGAGACACAGAGAGATTAAGGAACCAGCCTCAGTCTGGACTAGTAAGTACCACAGCCGGAAGCTGTCTGAGTGAAAGCCAGAGGTTGTAACTGCCACAATCCACTCCCTTCATCCTGCATCAGAGCTGAGTCAATGCTGGTAAAATCTCAACAGGATTGAGAACCATGACAAGGATAAGGATCCACAGCAGCTAGCATGGGCGTCCCCCCCCACCCGACGCCTGGGGATGAATCGGATTCCCATTGTACAGATAGGAAAACTCACTGTTCTGCCCCGATGGTCACAAGGACCCCAGAGCTTGTTTCTTCCCTCACCTTGCTGCTCTGGGGCCTCAGAACCCTAAGGGGTAAGAGGGAGCCTGCCCCCCAAAACTGAGTACATACAGGCTTGAACTCACTGTGCCCCCCCCCCCGGCCTACTCTTCTCCCCTGTCCAAAGCCAGACACAGTGCTCCCTTCCCTGCCCCAGGGGGGCACCCCCCCAGGACAACTGGATAGGGAGACACATTCCTCCCAGCTCACAGGGCCCCTCGCCATCTAGGCCAGGCCAACCCCAAGGTTGGATGCCGAATCAGGAACGTGGTCAGCCTCCCCTACCTCGCTGTGTGACCACATCTCCCCTCTCTGGTCCTTGCTTCCTCTGTCAAACAAAAGGCTTCCTTGAAACCCAATCTCATTCATTCCCTTCCCTCCAAAACGCCCATGAGTTCTAATGGGTAAGGCAAGCTCCTTGAGGCTTTTTAAAAAACAGGTGGCTCAGGGCGCCTGGGTGGCTCAGTCGGTTATGTGTCTGCCTTCGGCTCAGGTCATGATCTCAGGGTCCTGGGATGGAGTCCTACATCGGGCTCCCTGCTCAGCGGGGAGTCTGCTTCTCCCTCTGCCCCTCCCAACTCATGCACCCTCGCATGCTCTAAAATAAAATCTTTAAACAATAAATAAAAAATAAAAACATAAAAACAGCTGGCTCTCTGGTAACCAAAAAGCACGGAAAGCCCAAAACCGTGCTAACAGTAGGCTTTTCCAGTGGGCTTTCCGGTGGCTTTGTGGCAGGAAGTCAAGAGGTAAGAAAGACACTGCGGGGCGGGGGGGGGTCGGGGGTCGGCATTACAGCCCCAGTGGGGAGGAAAAGCACTTAAGGGCCTGCTGCCAGCCAGCCAGGGACTTCACAAGTGCCACTCAGCACAATTTCCCTACGAACTCATGATTTTGGTTTTAATCAACCCATTTTACAGAGAAGGAAAGAGTTTCAGAGAAATGTCCACCTGAGCTCTTGTGGCTGCCAAACAGCGAGGCAGGGACCCACCCTCAGTCTATCCGAGGCCCGAAATGACTCTGAGTCCACTCCCTCTCCCCAAAGTGGGAACGGCAAATTGGCAAGGCAGTTGACAGTATCTCTTTCAGTTTTAGGTAGAACCGGGTTCAAGTCTAGCTCTGCTTTCTGGCTGTGTGCCTTTGGAAAGTTCCCTCCCCTCTCTGAGCCATTTCCTCCTACAGAAATGAAGAGGACCTATCTTAAAGCGATACTGAGCATTAAATGAATATATGCAAAGCAGTTAGAACAGTGCCTGGTACAGAGTAAACATTCAAAAAGGAGAAAGTAAATATGATGTGGGCGGGGCGCCTGGCTGGTTCAGTGGGTAGAGCATGCAACTCTTGATCTCAGTTGTGAGTTCAAGCCAAACGCTGAGCATAGAGCCTACTTAAATTTATGTGGGAGATTTAGCCCCAGTTCTCTGCATCAGGGAGGGACGGTGTAGAAACTGTGCTCTTCCAACCTGGGCCAGCTCACTTGCTGGTCTACAGCTTTGAGATGCTCATTTTGTGTGACCTTGGACGAAGTCACTTCACGTCTGTTTCCTGGTCTGTTAAAGGGGGAGGAAGCGATCTACCTTGTCCAGTTGTCCAGAGAACGGTGATGTAAATCACGGAAGGTGCCTGGTACCCACTGTTATTACAAAAACAGGCATGTGATCAGCATTGTCCTCCATGACAAAGAACTTCTGAGCACCACGGGATTTCCAGCCTTGCTTCGTGTAGAAATAGACTGATAAGGGCCACCCTTCCACCTCCCCCGTACCTCCTCCAATGCCCAACAGGTGCTCAGAAAGCATTTGTTGGAATAACACAATCAACCCAGGGAGGCAGCCGCCTAGGGCCTTGCTACTCAAAGTGCGGTCCGTGGGCCAGGAGTAGGAGTCACCTGTGAGCCTGTTAGAAGGGAACATCTCAAGTCCTACCCCCAGCCTCCCAGTTCAGTGTCTCAGTGTTAACAAGGTGACTTGAGTACACATTAAAGTTTAGAAAGCACAGCCTTGCTCTGCCTTCTTAAAGCTGGCCAGGTGCTGGGCCTCACCTAGTGGTTGGCATCAGAAGCCAAACAGCCCAGCAGAGGCTCCTGTCCCGGAGAGGCCCAGCACCTCTACCCCAAAGGCTTCTGCAAAGGCAGTTTCAGGAAAACTGGTTATGGGATGTTTGAAGCCAGCCCACCTGGGCTCAGCCCCAGCTTGGCTACTTCCTCATTGTGTGATCTCAGGCCTCATTAATCTCTGTGCCTCTATTCATCTGTATAATGGGATGATACCAATGACCTCACAGAGTCATTGCTAGAATCAAATGAATTAATGAAAGTAACGTGTTCAGAACAGTACCCAGCACAGAGCAATAACAATTAGCTCCAGCTAATACTAGTTCTCATTAGGATCTGTCCCACCCACAGGAAGGCAGGGAGCTGGCTCTGATTGCAGTGGCTGAGACACGCTCCTTTTTGTTTCTCCTGCCAGCTGAGGCACGTTCCCTCCTCGCAATATAAAATTTAATCACATCTCATCTACACAGTGGAGAACACTCTACCTCCCCTCTCAAGCATCCCCTTCTAACTTCTGGACATCCCACCGCCAAGCAGGTGGGGCCCATTTACCAGGTGTGGAAACTGAGGCCCAGAGAGGGGAAATAACCTGCCAGCCTTAAGTAGACAGGACTGGCTGAGGCCCAAAAATAGTAAAATAGTCCCTCCCTCACGGGGCTGTTACAAGAATCGCAAGGATGGATTTGGTGCATATAGTAAATTCTACAGAAGCGTTGCCTCTCATTTATCTCCGTAACTCCAAGTTCACTCCCAGTCTAGGGACTTTGTCTACGGCCTCAGGATTCATATCAGGGGAACCACCTTCCCAAGGACAGAGGGAATCCAAAAGCACTTAAAAAAGAAGAAGAAAACAAAAGAGACTTCACAAGGAAAGAAGCACCAGTGATGGGGCATCCAGACAAGTTGTAGAGGCATGGGGTGGGGTCTGGCAGGAGGGCTCCCCAGCTCACAACATCTGGCAGGGGGTAGCTGAGCCTAGGGTGGGGGCAGCAGCAGTGGGGGCTAGGCCTTCCCTCCTCCAGTGCTGCCCGCCCACCCACCCCCCAGCACTCGCATACACACATGGGATTCTCACCAACGCTTTTGTGATATCTGCCATCATCACTTACACCTATTTCTCCGAGAGGTAAGTTGAGTCTGATTACAGCTCACTCCTTTCTGTGATCCCCCAGCAGTCTCAAACCCTGCTAGCTGACTCACTCTGCTAGACGGACCCCCTGGACCCCTCCCCTCCGTGGATTGAATCTCAGGGCTCCAAAGCCTGTCAAGTGGGCCCAGACCCTCCCTGACCCAGACTTTCCCAAAAGGCCACAGCTGGTGGGAGGAGGGACCACAGAGTTATCCCTTGAGGCCAGTAGCTGTGGCTTGGCCCCGAATGAACCCAAGGCCTAAGGCCCACTCAGCCCCTAGCAGGGAGAGAGGGGCGCCCTGACCCCCTCCCTCCGCTCTATGGCCTGGTCCTCCTGACTGGCACATTCACAACCTGAGCTCCTTGGCTCACAAAACCATCGCAGTGCTGGAGTATAAAGCTGTTTCCACAGCACTTTAGGGGCCTATGGATGTAGACACCAGGCCCCATTTTACAGGCGAGGTTCGAGGGGTCAAGCCCCCTGCCTAGCCTCACACAGCTACCCAGCCGCTGGCGGTGCCCCGAGGCCCATTTCACAGGTAGTGAAACTGAGACTCCGAGAGGCCAAATCACCGGCAGAAGCAGAGCGCGGAAGCCAGCCAGGGCGCCTTGGGATTCAGGACCCTCCCAGCTTCATTGTCTCTCATTAAACTGCCTGGAGGCAGCGAGGGCCTGAGCTGAGGGAAGGAAGCGGCTGCTGGGGCCCCGGTTCTCTCCCGGGCTGTGGACGCCCCTAAGCCCTCCAGCCCGACCAGGAGCCGGACCCCCCCGGACCCCGAGTCCCGCCCGCGCTCACTTTGGGCTTGTCGAAGGCGGGCGTCTGGGTCATGGTGCCAAGCGTGCGCCCCTGCGTGGTTCCCTCCGCCGGTCGGTGCTCACCCCGGGGACCTGCCGGGACCGCTGCGCGCCACGATCCTCTTAAGGGGCCCGGCCCCGCCCCAGCCCCGCCCCGCACGGGGGCCGCCCCCTCGCCGAAGCCCCCGCCCCCTCGCCGAAGCCCCCGCCCCGCCCCGCAGACCCGGGATGTGCATTTCCTGGAATTCCTGGCCCGCTCTGGGGACAAGCCCGAGTTCCCCGGGCTGTGGCCTGCCCGAAATCGCCGGCCCCGGGACGCAGGGCTGGAGCCACCTGTGGGCTCAGGCTCCAGCCGCCTGGCCGGCTCTGCCTCCCGCCTGGCCCCTCGAGCAGCATTCAAGCTACCGCCTGGGCTCCTGCAGCGTGCCGGGCCGAGCTGGAAGCCGGGAACGGTGAGCGTCACAGACCTCGTGGGGCTTTCACTCTACTGGGCGAGACACATGCTCATCACATAATCGCACAACATAAATGTATGGTTAGGGGGCTTTAACGCGGCCCAGCCGTGGCTTGCAGGTCGGGGAGGGGTTCTCTGAGTTTCCTAGGTGAGGGGGTTGGGGTGGGTGGGAGTGGGATGGAAGAGGGCAACCCAGGGGGAGAGGACGTTCTCTGTTAGACCCCAGGGAGCTGGGGAATGAAAGGCGAGGAGGGGGGCATAGCAAATATCCTCCTAGGCATTTACCCTCGAGAAACCTGCTTGGGTGCCGTCAGAGAACATTTTCGAGGATGTTCACACCAGCACTGTTCGTAACAACAAAAACATTGGAAACACCTCCCAAATGCCCATTCACAGGGAGTGAGCAAATGAGCTGGAATATCCACACCATAGACTGTTACACAACCGTGAAATTGAATGAACTTCGCGGGCAGAAAGGCTAGATCTCGGCAACGATTTTGAATGAAAAAATAAGTTGCAGAAAACTGTATAGACTATGGTGCAACTTTTAGAATGTATAATAAAAGCAAAACAAAAATATGCATGTTTAGATACATGCATGGGTAGAAAAAACTTTTAAAGGGAAAGATAAACACATATTTGAGAAGAATGGTTATCTCAGGGGAATGGGGAAGGAGGGGGAGAAGAGAAGCTTACAGGTACGTCCTGGTTGTTGGTAATGTTCCAGTACTTGGGTAGCATAGTGGTTTTATTTCATTTCATAATATTATAAATAAATTAATAAGGGGAAAAGAGGATGGGGGTGTGGGGCTAGATAGTCACGGACTCAGGGGGTGCGTGTGGGACACGGTGAGGGATTGATTGGTCATTCCCCTGAGAACACTGGAAAATCAGTGGAGGGTATCAATGGAGGCAAAACGGGATCAAACTTTTTTGGGGGGAAAAAAAAAGTCTCCAGCTATTCAAAGTATGGTCCGGGAATCATTGGCATGGATATCAGCTGGGGCTGATTACAACTGCAGACTCAGACCACATCCCAGCCCATCCTTACAGAGAAGGACACCGAGGCTCAGACAAAGGAAGAGCCTGCTTAGCACGTGTTGTAAGGGGCGGAGATCGGATTTGAAATCCAACTCTAGAACCTTCAACGCTCCGCCTTATTACTGTCTCCCTATCACTTGTCATGACTTTCAAGTCCCTCTCCAACATGTGGCCCTTGACTTCCCAACACATTCCCCAAACACTAGTCAACCTGGATGACTTGCTGGTCCAATAAAGGTGACCACAAGTTCTTTGCTATTCTTCCCATTGCAAGATTTTCCTCCTTTTGTATCTGGGCTGGTTGGCGGGACTTGTTTGATAGAACGCAGTGGAAATGATATTCCTGGACTTTGAGCCTAGGTCATAAAAAGCCTTTCAGCGTCCACTGGGGCCTCTTGAACATTCTCCCTGGGAACCTTGTGTCGCTGTGTAGGAAGTCCAACTACCGTGAGACCATCATGCTGGAGAACCCATAGTTCTTTTTTTTTTTTTTTAAGATTTTATTTATTTATTTGACAGAGAGAGCACAAGCAGCGGGAGTGACAGGCAGAGGGAGAGGAAGAAGCAGGCTCCCTGCCCAGCAGAGAACCTGGTGTGGGGCTCGATCCCAGGACCCTGGGTTCACAACCCAAGCTTAAGGCAGACGCTCAACCGACTGAGCCAACTAGGCGCCCTGAGAACCCATAGTTCTTAAAGTCACTCCAGTCTTGCTGAGCCCAGCCTTTCCACCCCTCCCACCAAGAAATTCCACACATTTGTGAAGCCATGTTGGACCCTCCAGATCAGAACAGTTGCCGACTGAATATGGGACTTCAGTCATGCCATGTGGAACAGAAGAACTACTCACCTGACCCCAACCCAAGTTCCTGACCTACAGAATTGGGTTATTTAATAAAATTGTTACCTGGAGCCACTAGGTCTTGGGAGCAGATCGTTATGCAGAATGCAGCAGGAATGCTGGTGCCTACCCACCCCAGACCCCTCAGTCTCTGCACCTAAGTTTACTCCATCCTGACACCTGGAAAAGCCTTTTCCCAGATCCTGGACTATCAAAATTCTGCCTTCCAAGCAACTCAAAGACAAAGAGAAACAATCAGGCTGTGTGCTGCATATCTTCTGTTTGCCCCTCCAAATGCACCCCCTACCCTTCTCCACACTGCTGTGTGCCAGGCAGCCTGACCACTATGGAAACACCAGCAGGCTCTCTTGCCCTCTGGCTTCTGGTTGGGTTTGGCCAATAGGAGGCACCAGCAGGAGATCAGAAAGTGGGAGGAGGGGGAAGTCAGGATGTTTACTCCTCTCCCCCTTCCGCCTTGTACAGTCAGCCACTGGGTGAGCTGTGTCTCTCCACCAAGGCCCCAGCTCCTGGCAGGTGGTCTTGTCCATATCCTACCAGTCCCTCCTGCCCATCTTCAAAAGCAGGGATTCCTTTTGTTACTAGCCTCAGGCTACTGTACCACCCCTTATTGCTCTCCATAAACTCTGCTCTGGGTTAGGGTTTCCCCAGAAGTAGAGCCTGAGGGCGCCTGGGTGGCTCAGTTGGTTAAGTGACTGCCTTCGGCTCAGGTCATGATCCTGGAGTCCCGGGATCGAGTCCCACATTGGGCTCCCTGCTCGGCAGGGAGTCTGCTTCTCCCTCTGACCCTCTCATGCTCTATCTCATTCTCTCTCTCAAATAAATAAATAAAATCTTTAAAAAAAAAAAAAAAAAAGAAGTAGAGCCTGAGGCAAAGATTCAAGTACAAGTAGTTAATTTGGGAAGAGATCCCGGGAAACACTGGAAGGGCAGTGCCGAGTCAGACAGGAAGTGGGCCAATGCCGGCAGGGTACCTAGAGCTCAGTCCTTCAGCGGAGCTCTGTGAGACGGCGTAGAATGTCTCTCAGAGTTAACCCAGCTGAGGAGTGAGGAAGCTGGGAGGTTTATCTACCAACTGCCCTTTGACTTTGTTGGAGGGCCGTTTCCAGGACATCAACTTCCCGGCACTCTGGGCTGGCTCAACACCCTGGCCAAACTTGCTCCCCTACAGCAGAGAGGGAGCGGGAACCTGACTCCGGTATTAGCAGGAAAGCACCATGCAGAGGTGAGGCTGAGGGCATGTGGGCTGGGCACTGAAGGCTTCACCGACCTGCAGCTTCATAAATCATTTGTTTTTTTGCTCAGCTTTATTGAGATATGATTGACAAATAAAATTGTAAGATACTGAAAGTGTACAATGTGATGATTTGATGGACGTATACATGTGAAATGATTTCCCCCATCAAGTTAATTAACACACTCATCACATATTTACCTCTTTTTTGTGTGTGTGTGAGGACATTTTTGTTTTACTCTCTTAGCACATTTCAACAACTCAGTTATGCAATAGTGTTATCAACCATAACCATCCTGTTATACATTAGATCCTCAGACCTTATTCATCTTATAACTGAATGAATATAATTCCTTTATTAAACTCCCCTCAATTATTCAGTCTGAGTATTTGCCTGGTTCCTGCCAGACAGATGGGTCTTGAACTTCTCCACATTAATCCAGGGTGGGCCAATGTCTACAGACTTGGAAGAGGGGTGGAGAGAGAAAAATCTAGCTCAAGATCTAGTTCCAGCCAACAATGACAACAACAAATGCATGAAAACAGAGAATGAATTAATAAGAATACCTCCATTGGAAATAACACTGGTCAGGAGTATCATCTCCAGTTACACAAAGAATTAAACTGGGACAATAGCATTGGTAACTCAGTACTTTAGAGCCAAAGGCAATTGTTAGAGTTGTGAGGAGGAAAAGTTACATAATAAAGAAGATCAGTCTTTCAGGGCAGATTATCAGTTAGGGTAACCCTAGCTACTGTTGCACATAGAATGTTACAAATACCCAGCAAATATGCTAGAAAAAGAGTTCTTACTTCTGTAACAGTTCTGAGTGGGTGTCGACTCTACCTGGTCCTTCTGGGACCTAGGCTGAATCTTCAATATGTGGGTCTCAAGGTGGCCCTGGGGGTCATCTCTATTCTAGCCATTCATAAGAGAGTATGAAGGAGTGTTTGGGGGGCTCCAAAGTGGGACCCATCACTGCAGCCCACATCCAACCACCACAGCTGGGTCATGTGCCACACTGAACTGCGGGGGAGCCTGGGAAATGTAGTCCAGCAGCACACCTGGGAAGACAAGGAGCTCCAGATATGGGTGAGCATTCGCAGTCTCTGCTGGAGCGGAAATGCATCTTCCTCGAGGTAGCCCTTCTGCTCCTCTCCCATAAGACTTGTCATCAACTGTGTGTCAGAGAAGTCCCGTAACCAGGTGGATAGTCTACAAAGGCAGGACAGGGTCAACTTATCCCGGATTCCCAGCCCTAACGTAGGGCCTGGTGGAAAGTAGGAACTCGCTACCTGTTGGTGGAATGATAGAATGTAAGTGGGCAATCGAGGTCATTGTTCTCAAGCTTCTGAGATATATGGGAAGCCCTTGCCCGAGCATGACCTTGTGTCCAGCCCGGTGCAGGGCTCCGGCTGCCTTGGATTAAGGCAGGGCAAGATGATGCCTAAGGAAAGAATTTCAAGACGAATCCCTCCCTACCCTCACACACTCATACAAAACTCATGTCACAATAATAACTATGTTTACTGAGTACTTATTTTGTGCTCCATCACTTACTCACATGCAGATGATTTCATCTGGAGACCCCTACCCCCCAACGGCCCTATGATGTAGGTTCCATAATTAGCCCCATTCGCTGGTGGAGAAATCAAGACTCAAAGTGGCAAGAGGTGAAGCTGGAATTTGGGTGTGAATATGCTAGACTCAGAGCCTGTGCTCTTGACCTCTGTCAGTATCCAAGAGAAACCGGGTAGGTTGGACATCAGTCAAGCAAGAGCCCGGGGCAGACAGGCGGGAGCCCGGGTGCTCACCCGGCTCTGTGTGACTGAGGGTGGGTCACCTCCTTTGTTTAGTGCCAAGTTCCCTCAGCTGGCTCTGCGCCAGGCACTGAGGAGATGCAGGAAACCTCCATTCTCTAGGTGGTTTTCTCCCGGGGCAGCAGACAAACCAGCACCATCCATTTGATATGGTTCTACTTGGTTCTACTGTCTCCTGGGAGATGTCAAGCAAGAAGTTGGAAAGTCAAAGGTTGCAAACTCAAAAACTGACAGAGCAAGTGTGGAATGCAGATAGACTGGAGTCTTGGCTCTATCACTTCCAGCTCTGCGACCTCAAATTCCTCATCTGGTGAGTGGAGAGAGCACATAATACATTCTGAGCTCAGAGGATAACACATAGACATCCCTAATTCATAGGATAACCTACATATACACCTACCACCTAGGACAATCCATATAATACCTAGCTTGTAGGGTAAGCCATATACAAATGTAGCTCATAGGACAACCTATATATATATACGTACCTAGCTCACGAGCTAACATGATATATCTATCATGAGCTAACACACACACACACACACACACAGACCTAGCTCATGGAAGAGCAATGGAAGGACCATGAAACGAGATAGGAGATGCCCCATATAAAGGCTGCCATGCTGGAATGTGGATCCGGTGGTACCAGATCCCCCAATTATTCAAGAAAATCCAGAAACCACAATTTTAATGTTTAAAATGTGTTCAGACAGATGGTGATTATACTTATCATGGTGAGCACTGAGTGATTTATAGAATTGTCAAATCAATATGTTGTATCCCTAAAACCAATATAACATTATGTGATAATTATGCTCCAATAATAAATTTTAAAACTAATTAATTAATGAATTAAAACCAAGAGGTATAGCTCTAAAAATATTAATAACAAAAATTTAAAAAGTAACACTGGTAAAACCAAAAGTGTCTTCAAATACCTCCTAATTTTAAAAACTTTGTATGAGCTAAGAAAAACATTGGTGGGCCAGATTTTGCCCCTGACCCCGTGGGCTTCATAACAGCCAAAGTCTCTGCTGATTCTGATCTCTGAATAGGAAAGAGGACAAGGGAGGTGCTGTCTCCAACTCAAATTTAACCAGACAGAATGAGGATCAGTTGCACACGACAGAAAGTTCTAAAATAACAGTAGCCAATACAAGAAAGAAGTTTATTTCCCTGTCATGTAAAAGAAATCCAAAGGTGGGCAATGCAGGCTGGTGTGGCAACTGGGAAGATGATGGCTTTCATCTCTCTGCTCTGCCATCCCTAGCATGTGGCCTTTATCCTCATTGTCCAGTATGGCTGCTGGAGCACTGGCCATCACATCCGCAACCCAGAGAGCAGAGTGGAGGAAGAGCTCTCCTCCTTTATTTTTTTTTTTTAAGATTTTATTTATTTATTTGACAGAGAGAGAGAGAGAGATCACAAGTAGGCAGACAGGCAGGCAGAGGGAGAGGGAGAAGCAGGCTCCCCGCTGAGCACAGAGCCCGATGTGGGGCTTGATCCCAGGACCCTGGGATCATGACCTGAGCTGAAGGCAGATGCTTAACCATCTGAGCCACCCAGGCGTCCCAGATCTCTCCTCTTTTAAAGATAATTCCTGATTTCCTTACAACACTGCCACTCCTCTAGTCAAATGGTCACATCTAATTGAAAAGGAGACTGAGAAATGCCCGTAGCTGGGAGGCAAGGTAGCTAGCTAAAAAGCGAGGTTCAGTTACTCAAGAAGAAGATAGTAGATATTGGAAGGCAACGAGCCATTTGTGGCCCATCAAAGAGCCTGATGTGTGAGGAGGGCGTGTGGATGGGGTGTCGCCAGGCGGCCAGACTCTGCTGTCCATTTCACCTCTCCGGCCTCCTACGTCTTTGAGGCTCTGTCTGACCAAGAGCAGAAAATAAGAGAACAAGACAAAAGAGGCCAGCTGAATATAACAATGAGAGCAACAACTTACCAAGGACCGGCTATAGTCCAGGCCTTGCGCGGGGCCCCATGCAAACGTTATCAGATTAGCATCTTCGGGCTCTCTGGTGGGCAAGCCTCCTGCTGTGGGGGTCCTGTCCTGTCTGTGCCAGCAGGGCAGGGAGACCTAGAAATCCACTGTCTGCCCGACAGACAACCACCCGCCTTTCTGTTTTCAGTCCTGCCCCTCACCTCCATCTGTGGAGGTTCTGGTCTCTCTCATCCCTGAGCCTCCCTGACGATCTTCAATTGTCTTGTGTCCTGATGGCTCCCTGAGCAGTCAGGTTTCAACTTTCTGGGTTTCTTGAGTCAGCCCCCACTCACCATCTGTTCCAGCTTCTAGAATTCGGTTGACTCCTCTCATCTGCTGTTAGCTCCTCACATGGTCTCTTATTCCCCATGGATAGGTGTGCATTTTAAAAAATGCTTTTATGCCGTTTTGTTAGAATTTCAGAGAACAGGGGAGGTAAATACATGTGTTCAGTCTGCCATGCTTAGGCAGCAGCAGCCTCCAGCCTTCATTCTCAACCAGGGGCACCCTCAGCACATGGGGTGATCTTTCTCTCCCTCCCTCTCCCTCTCTCTCTCCCCCTCCCTCTCTCTCCCTCTCCCTCTCTCTCTCTTCCTCCCTCTCTCTCTCTCTCAGCCCGGGCATGTTTCTCTCCCACCTCCATAGACCAGACCTGCTTGTCAAGGGCAGGCGGCTTGCCTCCCTCTACTTTGCACTTAGACAGGACTGGGCAGGCCTATGGCAGGTGAATAAAAGTCCTGGATGTGGCTCATTCCTAAGAAGTCAGGTGTGGGCTTTAACAAGTTAAAATTAGAAGGTAGGCATGAGAGCTAGTCATTTCTGAATTGGAATATCAGAGTAAATCTCCCTGCAAAGGAATATTCCTACTGTGTTTACAATGGAGTCCAAAGTCAATGCTTAAGGGGGAAGGCCGGATAGAGTCACGCTTGTCCTTATAAACCCTGAGGCAGGTGCCAGCCTTGCACACAGACACCCTGCCTCTCGGTGAATCTGACACAGCCCGCATCCCCTCCAGAGTTTTCTCCCAGGGTCTTAGTTAAGGTCCTGGTTTGGGTTGAGAAGCCATGTTATGTGAACAATATGCATCTTCAGACCCTCGGATCCCCCTCAGTGGATTGGGATGCTCCGGACACTTATAAGAGAGAAGACACTTGGTTCCCAAGAACTAGGGTGACCAACCATCCCAGTTTGGTGGAACTGAAGGGTTTCCTGGGACACAGGACGGTTCCAGGGCAAACTGGATGGTTGGCCGCCCCTCGAGAACACCTATAATAGAGATTCCCTCCTCACACAGCCTCCTGGGTGTATACTTGTTGCACATGGAGCTGAAAATGCTTATGCCCTGCTGTTTACCACCCTACCCCAGGCAGAGGGTGGAGCGGTTCAGAGAGTAGGCTCTGGAACCAGGATGCTGGGGTCCAAACCCCAGCTCCAACACTCACCAGCTTTGACGCAAGGCACTTCACCTCCCCCTGCCTCAGATTCCTCATCTCTAAAATGGGAATAATAGTAATAACAAGTTCTCCTCCATAGGGTTATTGTGAGGATTGAGTTAATAGATATAAAGCACTTAGAATATACATAGGCCACAGTCTCTTATCTCAACCCCTGATGTCTTAAGGCCCTCATGCGCTTTGGGATTTTGGAATTTTGGAGTTTTAGAAAGCACACACCAGGGGTGCCTGGCTAGCTCAGTCAGTGGAGCATCTGACTTCAACTTTGATCTCAGTGTTATAAGTTCAAACCCCATGTTGGGAGTAGAGATTATTAACAATAAAATCTTAAAAAAAAAAAAAAAGAAAGAAGAAAGAAAAAGAAAGAAAGAAAGAAAGAAAGAAAGAAAGAAAGAAAGAAAGAAAGAAAGAAAGAAAGAAAGGCACCGTATGTCATATAACACAACAGTGGGGTCTCGGTTAATACCCCATACTTAAACACATTAATAGTCCTGCAGAAAATAATGTATGAATATTTATATATCTGTTCAGGTTAGATTTTTTTCCACCAAATCAGTTTTGGTACCAACCTTAAATTATTTTGTTCAGAATTTCTTGGATTCAGAAGTGCGGGGAAGGGATTGTAGACATGGGTACGGGTTCGCTGGGTCATTGTTTAATGCATATCTGGTGTAAGTGCCACGTAATCTCTTCTTAAGGATAACCCAGGCTTTTGTGCCTAAGGTCTCCATGGGTTCGTGAAGCTTCCTAGTAGAGCCTTTGCACGAGCAGAGAGGGGACACTCTCTTTCCTTCTTTCTCTACCCAGACCCTCAATGTAGTAATTTCTTTTTGTTCCTGTCAATATGCTGATGGTGGGTGGTGATTGGCGGTGGGGTGTTTGGTGGTGGGTGGTGGGTGGTGGCGGTTGGGGTGTTGGGATGCAAATTCAAGTCTCCAAGCTCCTTTTTCAGCCCCAGTGGCCGGCGACGGGGGGCGGGGGTGGGGGCGGTCATAAGCTGTGGAGAAGCAATGAGCAAGCTGAGCTTCAGGCAGAGCTGGGTTCCAGGCAGTGGTCTGGTCTGGGCAGGTGAGATAGTAAAGCCAAAGGATTCATGGCCCCTCAAGAGCCACTGGGCGTCCACAAACACCTCACGGCAGACAAGAGTCAGAGGGGACTCCGGGGAGCTCCCCAGTTGGTCTACATTTTGGGCAGTCCATGAAATGCATTCTTGGCAGATGCTCAAGGTACTAGGGAGTTACAGTGGCTGCAGGGGGCAGGCGAAACCCCCCCACCCCCCCTGCATAGCCGCTGGGAGAGGGCTCACCTGGACCATCTCTCCACACTTCACAGAGCGCCCCCCCACCCTCCTGACATTCCCATTCCCGGCACAACTACCTTGACACGGGATTGTTTTGCAAATCATTTCTTTCTGGATTTGGTTGTCTGGAAAGGAAAACTGGCTTCTGCTTCTTTCCAGTGGAGCTTTGGCAACCAAGGACATGGGCCCTTTCCCAAGAGGGAGAGAGAAAGAGAGGCTTGGGGTCAGGCTTCCACACCAGACACAGGTTTAGCCCCTTGGGGAGGGGGCCTGATTTTGCCTGCTGAGCATTTCCAAGCCTTCTGCAAACTGGAATCATAGAGCAGTCATGATCCCCCCATCTTTTCACCCTCTCCACCATCTGGAGTGTCCCTTCCGCTCTTGGCCATTTAGCTCTCCCTTCACCCCAAAAGGGCCCTAGACTCTGAACCTCTCCCTCTTTTTCTCACTTCCTAATCAAGCCTCCTCTCTGCTCAAAAGTGAGAAAGATCTTAAGAAAGAACCTTGGAGTAAGAGCTAAGAGACTTCAGTCGAAGTTCAGCTCTGCCCCCCAATACACCATGACCTTGAGCTGGTCCCTTGTCTTCCCATGTGCCTCAATTTCCCTGGATACTGAGTCGGGCACATTGAGGTCAGGGATTAGGGGAACTAAAATCCCCAGCCAGGCTGAAGGGGGCAACAGCTACAAAATTCCAGCTCATCACTGCCAAAGGAAAAGCAAGCCCAGTGCTACCCCATGTCTGACTTTTCAGAAGAAGCCGCATTAGTCAGAAGAAGCTGCTGTAACAAGCAGCCCCAAAGCTCAGGGCTTTACTACCGCAAAGGTTTTTATCCTGCTCCCACCATAGTCCAGTGTGGGCCAGGCCCAGAGGAGCCCCACTCCGCCCCCTCCTCAGGCCTGGGAGTCCTCCCCACGTCCTCCCCCCGGACCTTCTGTATCTGGTCAGCAGACAGGGAAGAGAGGGTGCAGGACTGGGAAGGAAGTTTGGGGGACCAGGCAGAAAGTGGTGCGTATTACTTACACCCACCTTCCATTGGCCGGACTCTTGTCACACGGTCCCAACTAACTGGAAGGGAGGCCACACACCTGGAAAAAAAGGACATGGGTTTGGTGAAAGCTAGCCAGTCTCTGCCAGAAGCTGGAAACCCGGATCCTATGTAAAACCTTCTAAACTTTACATATTGGCGAACCACCCAAACTTTAGAAAGGTATGGTGTGGAATAAAGAAACCCTGCGTATGAGCCGGAGGGCCCGCGCGCCGTGGGCCTGTGTCCTGTGGCGGAGGCGGCCTCCTACGGGCCTGGGCCGTGATCCTACACGGCGGCCTCTGTCTGGCTGTGCGTCCGCCGCGCTCCTGCCTCACGCCGGGCCCCATGACAGGCAGGGAGGACTCGAGAATGACGGAAAAAACCATGCCTTCCCTCGAGGAGCTCACAGCTGTTTTTATCTCCAGGTAGAAAATAGCATTCGATTTTTAAAGCGAAACGTTAGAGTGATTTGCCATAGTGTTACATTTTGGCTGAGGAGCATTCCTTAATGGACAAGAATGATTCCCTGAGGGGGAAGTGCCGGGCCTGAGGACCGCTCGGAAGAGCAGTGGGGAGAGTCCCCTCCAGGTCTGTGGGCACGCTCCGGCAGGTGCTTTGTCCTGGCTGAGCCTCAGTCTTCACCTCTGGGAAATGGGGATAATGGCACCTGTCTTACAAGGCTGTGGGGAAACAAGAGAAGCCCGTCGAACCGCTGAGCAAGGCACAGGGAACACTGTAGGTGCACGCCCCGTGGTCCCCAGTGGCCACTGTGGTGAGTCAGGGGTGACTGCTTCGGGGCAGGCGGTGTGTCAGCATGCACTTTAATTCCCAGCCAGCATTTACAGGGTGTGACCCTGGGCCAGGCCCTGGGCTGGGTGCTGGGGACATGCGGTGAGGAAGGTCTGGCCCCGCTGAGAGGCACTCCAACTTCCGTGGGTGGGAGCCTGGCCCTGTCCTGACCCCTGACGGAAGTGAGCCCACCCTGGCCCTCCGAGCAAGAGGTAGTGGAGGAATGCACGCTGGTTCCAGAGTCACTTGGCTGTAACAAGCAGGCTGGCATCCTGGTTGACCTCAGCAAGGCAGCCTCAGCAGAAGCCTAGGGAGGACCCCTGGGCTGGGGGTGGGGTGGGGGAAGGAAGACAGGAGGGAGGAGGAACAGGCTCCTGCCTAGGCCCCACCTCACAAAGCTAACGCTGTCACTTGCTACGGCTGCTCCAGGGCCAGAGCACTTCTGCTAACCTGTGGGAGGAGGTGCGGCCATAAACCCATTTTACAGATGAGGACATCAAGGTGCAGACCGGCTACACGGCTGCTATGGAGTGGCCTGGAGGTTCAAACCCAGGTCCACACGCTTATCTGTGCCTCACAACAGTGCCTGGGAGATTTCTGTTGTGGGGCTCAGAGGACCTCCTCTCTGGGTTCCTGATCAGCTATGCAGGAAAGAGGAAGGGAAGCAGGCCCGCTGGGGCTCTGAAGCCATCCGGGCAAGAAGTGTATTTCTCTGTCTGAGGCCTGCAGTTCACCTGGGAAGCTGGGGTTCCTCCCTCCCTTCCCTCCCTCCCTCCCTTCCTTCCAGGTTGATTCCCAGCTCTGGCAGTCACTATCTGTGTGACCCCGGCAGGACACTTCAGCCTTCTGAGCCTGTGATTCTCCTGTGTACCAGGCACTGCTCCAAGTAGACTCAGGGCACCAAGTGAGTTAGACAGACTTGGCCTCCAGCCTCCTGGGACAGCCAACTGGCCCTGGAGGCCTCCTAGGAGAAGGGATGCCTGAGTGGAGGCGGACAAGCCGAGCTGCACTCGTCCATCGGGGTGGGCATTTCGTGCCAGGGAGGGGTGGCGCTGGATTTCCCAGGCTTGCTGTGACGCTCACAAAGCTTAAGCTCCAGAGCCCCTCACTTGCTGGGTGTCTTCCTGTGACCTGGGAGAGGCCCCAGCCGCACGCACTCGGGATCACGTGCTATGGTAGAGTTGGCCGAAGTAAGCTATTTTTACTGCCTCTCCCGCTCCGACTTCCTGTCACACTTCCCCTCCCTTAGGATGTTGCTGGAACTGCTGTGGTATTGGGGGTGGGGGGGAATCTAGCGAAGGGGAAGTTGTCCACAAAACACGGACATTGATGAAAATCAAAAACAAAACTCAAAACACAGATGCAAATAGGATGTTGGCAACGAGCTGGCTGGTAGATGGCATCCATTCAAATGCTTTTTAAGTTTAGTAATCAAGGAAACGTGAAAAAAGTCCTGAGATCCTCTATGTAAGATCCTTGATTTTGATCGAAGTTTTTCTAAATTTGACAACAATCCTAAAACTTTTGACGCTACCAAGAATGAGTTGTGAAGTTGAAAGAAACCTTTTGAAACCATTAACAATGGGCGGGGTGGGGGGGGATGCTTTTGGTCAACTGTCTTAGAGAAAATTAAGATATCTTCTTATTCTCTCTAAAGAAAACAACAGTACTAAATCAATGTCAAGTGAAGAGGTTATCCCAAAAGTACATGACCAAAAGGTAGGAATAAAAGTATTATGGAAGCATATCATATGCTTTTTTCTGGACACTGTGTTTGTCAGCTTTTTAAATGTTGTGGTTTTGTTTCTCATTCAAAATATTGACATTTTTACCTGGTTTTGTGTTTTTCTTTTCTTTCTTTTTTTTTTTTTTTTTTAAATTTTATTGATTTGAAGGGCGCCTGGGTGGCTCAGTCGTTGGGCGTCTGCCTTCGGCTCAGGTCATGATCCCGGGGTCCTGGGATCAAGCCCCACATCAGGCTCCCTGCTCTGCGGGAAGCCTGCTTCTCCCTCTCCCTCTCCCCTGTTTGTGTTCCCTCTCTAGCTGTGTCTCTCTCTGTCAAATAAATAAATAAATAAAATCTTTAAAAAATATATTTTACTGATTTATTTGAGAGAGAGCAAGAGCACACAAGTGACGGGGAGGAGCAAGCTATCCTATGCTAGCATAAGTCAAAACCCTGACTGTGGGAAGTTCTTCTGTCAAGCTGACCACTAACTGTCTTCAGTTCCCCCTTGGGTCTTCATCTTCCCTTGGGCCCAGAAATAATTGGTTGCTACTTACTTCTGCTCATTTCATTACAGCTCTGCAGATACTTGAGGGCAGTTCTGTTCTTGCCCAGGATAACCTGGCTTCCTTCAAAGATTTCTCTTATAACTTGACTTCCAAAGTCTTCCTTATACATTAGCTCAGTGATTTTTTTTTTAAAGATTTTATTTATTTATTTGACAGAGAGAGAGACAGCGAGAGAGGGAACACAAGCAGGGGGAGTGAGAGAGGGAGAAGCAGGCCTCCCGTGGAGCAGGGAGCCCGATGCGGGGCTCAATCCCAGGACCCTGAGATCATGACCTGAGCCGAAGGCAGACGCTTAACGACTGAGCCACCCAGGCGCCCCTAGCTCAGTGATTTCTTAACCAGTCATACATACACGATGATGACAGCTAACACGAGTTGAGTGCCTAGCTATGTACCCAGCTCTGTGCTGGATGTTGTTTATGCTTCATCATTAAGGCAGTCCTAAAAAATAGGTGCAGTTACGAAGCGCATCCCACATACGAGGAAACCAAGGTTCAAAGAGACTAAATAAACAGCTTAGGTTACAGAGCACGCATGTGGTATAATCAGACTCTTTGACTTCAGAGCTCATGCTGTGAATCACATTAAATGGCTAGAATTAGGGGCTCTAGTCTGTGCCAATGAGAATAATTCTGCTTCAAGACTGTAACATAGGGGCGCCTCGGTGACTCAGTTGGTTATGCATCTGTCTTCAGCTCAGGTCATGATCTCAGGGTCCTGGGATCTAGCAGAGCCCGGCATCAGGCTCCGCGCTCAATGGGGAATCTGCTTCTCTCCCTCTCCCTTTGCCCTTCCCCCCATGTGAGCCCCCCTCAGATAAATAAACAAAATATTTTTTAGAAAGACTATAACATGGACATCCTGAGTTTCCAGTCTGTTGACCTGTCCAGTGGATTGTAGATGGACTTGCCCTATAATTGTGTGAGCCAACCCTTAAAATCCATCTCTCTCCTCCACTTTCCTCTCCACTCTATATATACACACCCACATATATACACATATATCTTCTATTGGTTCTGTTTTTCTGAAGAACCCTGACTGACAAGGGTCCTGTCTCCCTACCTCCAGCCTGCAGGTGTCTTAATGAGGCATCTAAGATCACCAAGTCCTGTCAGCATAATATCATCAATAAACCGGACCAACGTGATCCTTGTGGGGTGGCGAGATGGTCGTGCGGAGCTGGAGGACTGACCTGCTGAAGGAAGGCGTGAGCTGCTGTCCCGGCCAGTGATGTCAAACTGATTTGGAAAAATGTTGGGGTTCAGAGCTGATGGCCAAGAAAGAATCCTTGAGCCATCTTCTGTGTGAGAAGGTGGTTTTATTACAGCACGGGGACAGGACCCGTGGGCAGAAGGAGCTGCACCGGGGTCATGAGGAGGGGCCGATTACACTTTCAAGTTGGGAAGGGCTTAGGGATAGCGTAAGTCTCTAAGGAATTTTGGAAACAAGGTTTCCAGGACTTTGAGGGGGCTAGCTATTGTTGGGAAAAGGTCATTTATTACTGTCTAATAAAACCTTAGTCATGAGACCCTTCAGATGTATATCAGTGACCATATGCTTGTGGGATGACTGCCAACACGCATCCTGGGGATAGAGATAAAGGAAGTTTCCAAAGGAATTTTTATATGCTAAAGTAGACTTGCAGAATCCTGGGGGGTCGGGCTAAGATTGCCCTTTGCCCTTAACAAAGTATTAACGTCGAGGCAGCTGAGTTCCTAGAGGAACATCACTGCCTGTTCCAAGGACTTGTCGGTGGGCTGTAAATAGTAAGGAAATTTAATTTTTCTTTGGCCTTTGTTTCCCACATCAAAACTACTCTGGTATGGGAGTATTATTCCACTAACCGTGTGACATTGCGTAAGTCGCTTTCCTTCCCTCGGCCTCAGTTTTCTCCTCTGTAAAATGAGAGGGTGGGGTTAGGTGACCTTCAAAGACCCTGTTATTCCTTCTAATCCTCAACCGGTGTGCAGGCCCAGAGCCTCTGGGATACTGACAGCCTGTCAATTTCTCTCAGGTTTTCTTCCTTGAGAGATCTAGCTGGTAACCTACTTCTTAGCCTGCTGTGCAGCTAAAATGCAGCCCAGAGGCGGTAAAGACCGTGATTAAGGGCACTGACGCTAGCAGGTGGCCAGACTTTGAGCCTGAGATCCACCAGCCCTTGGCTGTGAGGACACCTTGAGCAATTCACTTCGCCTCTCTTAGCCTGTGTCCTCATCTGCTAAACAAAGACCAGTGTCCCTACCTCGAAGGACTGAGGATTAAATTAGATCCTGATTATAAAGTGCCTATCACATCTTAGCTACCTGAAGAGTTTCTAGGCGTCCTTTCTGCCTGAATCCATGGGTCACAATCTTTCAAAGCTCCAGCGTCTTCATATATCAAATGGGAATAAGGAACCCTACCGGGTACAGTCCTAGTAACTTCACATACTGCTTTAATTTACTGAAAGTTATCTGCAAGACAAAGGTTCACAATCATCTTTTCCACTAGGAACACGGGAATGAAGGGATTCTTCTGTAGGGCAGCTAGTGAGTCTAGCTGAAGGACATACACTCCATTCCCTTAAGCACTAGGTGGGGGGTTGGGGGTGCAGGAATGAGCCAAAAGAGCAGAGGGGAGCCCCTGAGATCTGATTATTTGGGGCCTCTGGCATCCTATTGTTCCCCGGGGTCCCTTCTGAGAGGAGAGAAGTTAATCATCAGGTCATTCATCCCAGGCAGAGGAAACAGCAGATGCCGAGGTCCTGAGGCAGGAACGCACCTGGCATGCTGGAGAATCTTCTCGGTCAGTGAGCAGAGTAGTGAGAAGAATTACAGGCGAGTTGAAGAAGTGGGCCCTAACTGGATCACATGAGGCCTTGCAGACCATGAAAACAAGTCTGGCTTTTATTCCAGTTGCCGAAGAATTCACTGGAAAGTGCCTGCTCTGAGAGTAGATACTAAGAAGACAATAGCCAGGAAGACAATAGCCTCGTGTTCTGGCCTCCAGTATTGGAGGCAGACAGGCCCAGAGAGTGTGACCCTACTCTGATGTGGGCCTCACTGGGGCTGCGGGAGCACAGAGGGGGCCCTGCCCCAGCCCGGGAGCCAGAGAGTACTTCGTGGTCGCGGGGGGTGGGGGGGGGGGGTTGGGGGGAGGAGAAGAAGAAGAGAGTTTCTGCTGAGACCCAGGGCTGAACCAGAGTGAGCCAGCTGGAAAGAGAATTAAAGGGAGGGACAGGAAGTGCCAGTGGTGCCTGAGAAGAGGGAAAGCGGTGGGGGCTGGGGGTGCATTTGGGACCTTAAGGAGTTAAGTGTGGCTGGGCGGTAAGATGCAATCAGGGGCTGTCTGGGGGGCAGGGGGGGCGGGGGGGCGGCTAGCAGGGGTGTGCGGCTCTCACTGAATGTACTGTGAGCCGTTCTCTATGTCCATAAGCCTCCTACTGCAGGAGCTCTACAGGCTGCCTCCAGTTCTTCTACTGTCCCATTGCACAGTGACCAGTCCCTCAGTGCTGGGCACGTAGGTTCTTTCTAGTTTTTCCCTATTACAAACAAGGCTGTGATGGGGCACCTGGGTGGCTCAGTTGGTTAGGTGGCCAACTCTTGGTTTTGGCTCATGATCTCAGGGTCCTGGGACGGAGCCCTGCTTCGGGCTCCACGCTCAGTGGAGAGTCTGTATTGAGGATTCTCTCTCTCCCCCACTCTGTTCCTCCCCCACTCGCATGCATGCATGCGTGCTCTCTCCCTCTCTCAAATAAATAAATCTTTAAAAAAAAATGCTGTGACGAACACCTTGTCCACACATCTCTGTGCACATGTATGAGCATCTCCATACAGTAAAGATGGGAAGTCTTGGGGGTTGCCCAGTGGACAGTTTGAGCTGGATCTGTTTGCTGAACAAGTCCCGGGGCCTCTTGGGCAGCACTTTGATGGGTGTGATGGGTGTCCACTTGTGGGGCCCTGGACAGGTTGATGCTGCGAGAAGGCTTGAGGGAGTGATAAAGAGCCCAGACCATGAATGACCTCTGGCTGCCCAGGCCAGATGAAGGGCAGGGAGGAGCCCCCAGTCCTGGGCCCCACATGTCCTGTTGATGTAGGTTTATCTGTCCAGCTGGCCTGGTGTACCAGCTCCCAGCCTCTCCCAAGGAGGTACAGGTGTGGGTCTTAAAAGTTGGGGTACCAGATGTGGGGTTCACCCTTTCACTCTTCAGAAAAAGCTTGGAGGTCTTGAGTTCCCTCCCATTTGTGAGTCTACCCACTAGGGGTGAGGTTTGTGGTGAGGTTATGTCTTAGCCTCTCCTACCCGCTCCAATGTGGGTTCTCCTTTGCCCCACATGTAGGAGTCCTTCAGCCAATTGTTCTGTATGTTCAGAATCCTTCTACGTCGCCATCTTGAACCAGAACGATGACAAAAGTGCTTCACATGAGCATGGATCTGGGTTCACATCACAGCCGTACCACTAAAGAGCTGAGTGACCTTAGGCCGATTACTCCAACTCTCTGAACCTCGTGTCCTCATCTGTATAATAGAAAAAATAACCTAATGGGGTTATCGTGGAAGTGACATTAACAAGTACCTGGCCCACAGTCCAGACTTGCCATAAATGACGATGTAGATTTCCATTGTTGTCTTGGGTCTCCAGCCTTTTTGGAAAATCTATAACAGCTTTATAGAGAGAAAATTCACACGCCTTACGATGTAGACATTATTGTGCGCAATTCAGTGGTTTTTAGTGTATTTATCACAATCACTTTTGGAACCTTTTCATCATCATCCCCCCCCCCCCCCCGGAGAAACTCTGTATCTATTGGTAGTCATCCCCTAGCTCCCCTGCTGATCTCCCTCCCCCTCCAGCCCTAGGCAACCCCAGTTTACTTTCTGTCTCTATGTATTTGCCTATTCCGGACATTTCAAATAAATGGAATCGTACACATTGGAAATCTTACAGAGTCTTTTGTGACTGGCTCCTTTCACTTAATATAATGCTTAACATCATGTTTTCATGGCTCGTCCCTGTTGTAGCATGAATCCATACTTCATTCCTTGGTGTTGTTGGACAATATTCCATTGTGTGGCTAGACCACGGTTCATATATCCATTCATCAGTTGAAGGACACTTGGATTGTTTCCACCTTTTGGCTTTTATGAATAATGCTGTTATGAACATTTATGTACCAACGTGTTTTCATTTCTCTTGGGCATAGACCTAGGAGAGGAATTGCTGGGTCATAAGGTAACTCTATGTTTAACCTTTTGAAGAACTGCCGGACTGTTTCCCAAAGCAGCTGCATCACCTTATATCCCCACCGGCAGTGTATGAAGGTTCTAACTGCTTCTAATTTCTCCACATCCTTACCAACACTTGCCATGGTCTGTCTTTTTGATTATAGTCATCTTAGTGGGTGTGTCGTGGGATCTCATTGGGGTTTTGGTGTGCATTTCCCTGATGGTTAATGTCTCCATCTTTTTCAACAGAATCTGCTTCATTTCCAGGGTCAGATAAACCTGGAACATCCCTTTCCCAATATGGAAACACTACCCTGTCCCTCAAAAGGAAAAAAATCCAACACGGAAAAAGATGTCCATTACTACTTCATAACACTCCTTAAGCTGGCTCTTCCATATATGTATATTTCCCTGTTTGGGGACATTGGGTAGTTTCTAATTTTCTTCTATTATCGCCAATAATTATAAAGACCAGTTGTCACATGGGAAATGCTCACAATAAGTAAACAAAAGGATTAAAAAAATACTCAGTTTAGTCATCATCTCTGAAAACAATGTATGTTTGTTAATTCATCCAAATGTGTTTTGACCACCATGCTGGGCTCCAAGCCCCGAGCTAGCTGACGGATGGACAAGGTCTGGAAAGGAACAGCAACGATGCAGATGCCGCTGCTGTGGGGGTGGTGGGGCCCTGAGTGATAGATGCCCCACCCTTCCCCACCTCTATTTCCAAACTCTCTTGACCGTTGTTATGGTGCCCTTGCAATAAGACTGAGGGAAAGGAGAAAAAATGATTGATCTAAGGATGATGGGCGTCATATTTCTTGAGCCAGATCCTTCAAAGCTATTATTTTATGGGATCTCCACGCAACTTGGGAGGTTGATAATACAGTAGCTACTACTATGACACTCACCGTGTGCCTGGGGCTGTCCCACCAGCGAGGTGCCACTATTGTCCCCAGGTTACACGGGAGGAAGCCGAGGCAGGGCAATGAGACACGAAGCCTTCTGCTTTGGAGGTCTGTCTTTCTACATTACCCACATGTGTGCAGAGCTGCACAGAAAGTCATGTTCACACTCAGATCCATGTGTGCACCCTTGGACACACCTGGGAGCATACGTGCCACACCTAGATTCACACGTGCACTCGCGTGCAGGACTGCTCATATCTGCAGGCATGTCCCCGTGAGCTCCGAGCGCACATACCCATGTGCACCGAGGCCGGACACTTCTGGACTCACATCTAAGAGTAGGAAAAGGGGTGCAGATAAAGGGGCCAAAGTCCAACTCTTGCCTCCTCCCCGCACCCTCAAAGCACCAGCTGCTGCTAGCATGTGTGTGCAGGCCTGGGTGAGGCGAAGACAGGTGTCTATAGGCCCAAAGGACAGCGATGACCTTGCACTTGGAACCAAGGGCCACGCATTAACTTCTAGGCGGGGTTACAGCAACTAGAGGGCCTCATCCGCTGGGGGCTGGAGGCCCTGAACTGAGGGCCTACGGACAACATGCCTGACCCTGTGCCAGGAGCTCTAGGGGCTGCACCAAAGAAGGCACGATCCAGGTCCTCCAGGGGTCCCCAAGGGATCAGGAAGACAAGATTCACACCTAGAGGTGGCTTCACATAGTGGTCACCGGCAAGCATTTTAGTGACAGACTGCCTGGCTTAAAATCTTGGTTCTACCATTTACTGGCTGTGTGATCTGAGCAAGTTAGTTAACTGATGGGTGCCTCGATTTTCCCATCTATAGAATGGGGGAAATTCTAACACCTACCCCTTAGGATTATTGCTTAACAAGTACTACATGAGTACGTATTTGCAAAATAAGCTGCTTTGGGCAAAGGGGGTTTGGGGATGAAGGACAGGCACTGAGTAGAAAGAAATTCCTGAGGATGTGGGCCCTGCATCCCACTAGCTGGGTAACCACGGACAAGTCACGCAACCTCTCTGAACCTTAGCTTCTCATTTGTAAACTTTGCACAAATCATTCTTGGTCACTAAACAAATATTTATTGAGGACCTACTATGTGCTATGCACAGTGCTAGGAACAGAGAATACAGCAGTGAGCAAGGCAGACAGTCCCTGCCCGCATGGAGCCAAGGGAGTTGGAGGGAGGATAAAGTAAAAACATCCGGTGCATAATAGATGCCCATTGTTCCTTCTTTTCTCCCTCGTCTACCATTGCGCATCAACAGTATAAAAGAGTCTGGAGAACACAGAGGGGCTGAGGTGGGGGAGACCTATCACCCAGAATCTCACCACCCCTAACAAAACTACTCATTTCATTTTTGCTAATCAAGCCAGTACAGGGCTTGCCTCATGGTGAGATGCTCTAAAAAGCATTTGGAGTAATCAGTGCATTGCATTTGTGATCAGCAGAAAACAGCTGATTACCCTGTACCATACCTGATGGGAAGAAACAGAAGCAATCACGACCAGCCCTCTGCACACAGAGGCCTTTCCCTTCTAGGGAGCTGTAACATTTCCATTTTGTAGAAAACAAAGCTGAGGCTCAGAGAGGTCAAGTCACTTGCCAAAGGTCACACAGCAGAAACGTGAAGAGCCAGCTTCAGAAGCCAGCACTCTTCTGCCCACACTGTCTCGGGCTGTGGGATGCAGCCAGGGATGGATGGTAGGGCTTTGGGCACGGTGACCGGCCTGCCTTTCATTTACTGAAGCTCAGGGTTTGGGGAGTCTTTGTGCGCCAGGCCTAGGAGCACAGGATAATTGCCAGGCTCTTAGACGGTCTTAGGGGTCTCTTCTGAGCCCAGAAACCCCTCACTCTTACCTCCTTGGGAGCTTGGGGGCCTGCTTAGCCAGGGTCAGAACACTGGACAAGTTCGTGATTTCTGGTGCCCTCTGGTGGGCGAAGAGCACAAACCTCTGGATCCCCCAGGGCCCCGGGGAGACTGCGTGGGGAGGTCAGCTGCTCCTGCTGCTACTAATGGTGGTCGCCAAGCCAGTGCTTGCCATGTGCAGGCACTTTGACACCTAATCTCGTATCATTCCTGCAGTCACTCCCTCAAGGTGGGAATCATTATTACCACTTGATAAAAATAATCGGAGACTTGGGAAAATGACTTACCAAGGGCACATCACTGGCCGGGGGCATAGCTGGGAGGTAAACCCTTGGCGCTCATAGGAGAGAGCATCGTCAAGGAAGCCTTCCTGCACAGAGAGAGCCAATTTAGGCCATGGTGGCCTTGAATGTCAGAGTGACATTCAATCTGGGTTTCTTAGGCAGTGGGGGCACTATGGTTTTAGAGCAGAAGGAGGATTTGAGTGTAATCGTCAATTAAGCAAGAGTTGAATGTCACGTAGGATGAGAGACCTATGGAGAGGTGGCAGGGCCCCGACTGGCTCAGGTGAAACCGTCCTCACCCAGCACCACCGAACAGCTGGTGCTCAAGTGATAGGATCATAGGAGTCCCCTCCATTCGGTGCTCCTGTCTCCAGGGTCCCTGGGAGGGAGAGTCCAGGCTAGGAGAGTCCAAATGCCTCGGTGGGTGTTCAGCCTGGATTTGTTCAACACTCTTGCGTGCCCAGCCCTGTGTGGGGAAAGGTGGGGGTCCAGGTGAGGCATGGGGTGGTACGGGTGTGACGGTCCCAGGCACTCGTCCCAGCCCCTTGCTGTGAAGAGCAGGAAATAGAAGCTGGCTGGGCAGCGGTGGACCCGTGAACATCCAGCTTTACTAGGCTCCGCGCCACCCTTTCTCACTCCTCCAGGAGTAAAAAACAACCAACCCCCCAACCCCAGCTACCTTTTATTTAGCACTTGTGTGCCACACCCCCTGGGAAGCTCCTTCCGGTCTCATCGCTTGATTATTCCTCCAGCAAACCTGAGATCAGAGGGATGGCTGACGATTTCCATTTTACACGTAGGAGGTGACGCTCCCAGAGAGCTGAGGTTGCTCACCCAGGTCACAGGGCCCTAAACGGTAGACGGACGATCAAGCCAGGCTCCCCCGGCCCGGCCCAGAGGAGGCGAAACTCAGTGCTGCCAGCAGAGGGAGACGTGCCCTCAAAGATAAGCCCTGCTTCCCAGACTCCTGGCCGGAATTGCAGGAACGGCCCCACGGCAGCTGCTCCGGGGCTTCTGAAACACCTGGCCGCGGGCGCCCCCTGCGTCCCAGGTTCAGGTGGGGCCTGGGGAGCCCAGAGCTGTGTGCAGAGAAATACAAAACAGCCCTCAAAGGAGGTGAGCCCGTGGTTCACAGAAAAGGAAACACAACGGCTTTTAACACATAAAAAGATGTTTAGCTCGCTCCTGATCAGGGAAACCTGAGTTAAAGCCACAACAAGCAAGCCCTTGCGGATCTATCCGATTGGCAGTTGTGCAGGCCAGGGAAACACGCCCGCATACATTGCCAGGGGATTAAACTTGGTTTAACACGTGCAGAAGGCAACCTGGTAGAATTGCAAGTTCAGGGCGCCTGGGTGGCTCAGTTGGTTAAGCGTCTGCCTTCGGCTCGGGTCGTGACCCCGGGGTCCTGGGATCGAGCCCCGCATTGGGCTCCCTGCTCGGCAGGAAGCCTGCTTCTCCCTCTGCCTGCAGCTCATTCTGCTTGTGCCCTCTCTCTCTCAAAGTAAATAAATAAAATCTTAAAAAAAAAAAAAACTGCAAGTTCACGTGCATCCAACAGGAATGCATAATACATGAGTATAAAAACTTGTACTAGGCCTGCGTTCTTCAATACGGTGGCTGCCAGCCCCGTGCAGCTCTGGGGCACTCAGAGCTGGCTAGTCCAGGTTGAGACACACCGGAAGTACAAAATACACACCAGATTTTGTTAGTGTGGAAAACAGAAAGTGAAATAACTCTTTAATAGCTTTTTTTATATCGATGCTGTGTTGAAATGATGTTTTTGATAGATCGGGTTAAATAACTTTTCAAGTTAATTTACTTGCTTCTGTTTACCCTTAAAACGTGTCCGCTAGAAAATTTTAAGTTACGTCGGTGCTTTGAATTTGTGGCTTCAAATTTTTTTTGTAGTAAAATACACATAACATCAGATGTATCATTTTCACCATTTCTAACGGTACAGCTTAGCGGCTTCAAGTACATTCACACTGTTGTGCAACCATCCCCACCATCCACCTCCAGAACTTTTTCACCATCCTCCATGGCAGCTCTGCTCCCCATTCCTCCCTCCTCCCAGGCCCTGGAAGCCACCATTCCAGTCCCCACCTCTCTAAAGCCGACTGCTCTAGGTAAGCGAGTCATACAATATTCGCCCTTTTGAGTCTGGCTCATTTCACCCAGCATAATGTCTTCAAGGTTCACAGTACACCACGTGTCAGAATTTCCTTCCTTTTGAAGGCTGCGAGATATTCCGCCGTATTTACATACCACCTTTTATCTACTCATCAGCTGGTGGACCTTTGGGTTGCTTTCCCCCTTTTGGCTCTTGTCAATAATGCTGAGATGAATGTTTATGCACAAGTACCTATTTGAGTCCCTGCTTCCAGTTCTCGAGTGTATATTGGAGTAGATGTTACCGAACAGCACTTTACTAGTAATTTCCATAGCAGCACTGTTTGAAATGTCCCCAAACTTGGAACTGCCCAAATGCCCATCAACGGTAGAAGGGATAAACAAATTTTGGTGTATTTGCATAGAACAGTGCTGTAAGAATGTGTGACCACGTGCCTGCTGCCGTGTGGATGAAGCTGACACACAACACCGGACGTATGGTGTGTGTCCACTTACACAAAGTTCAAACGAGGCAAAGCTAACCCGTGATGTCAGAAGTCAGCTCCTCTCTGTGGGCCACGAGGGGGCTTCTGCAGGACTGACAGGGTTCTGTTGATCAGGCCCTGGCTGCAGGAGCCCCATCACTTTGTGAGAATTCACCAAGCTAAACACTCAGGATTGGTGCTCGGTTTGGTGTATAGGTTAGGCTTTCGTAAGAAGTTCTGCAAAACATGCCCAAGTCCTTTGATCCAGCGATTCTAGTTTTGGGAATCAAACTACAGATACAGTTTCACATGCGGGAAATAAAGCGTGTACAAGATGATCCACTGCTGTTTCTTATCATAGCAAAACCTTAGAAACATACCGACTCACACCACTAGGCTGGCTCCGGTCAAAACAAGGAAAATACCAAGTGCTGGCGAGGATGGGGAGAAATGGAACGTTTGTGCCCTGCTGGTGGGACAGAAAATGGAGTCGCTGCTGTGGAAAACAGCATGGCAGTTCCTCAAAAAATTAAAAATAGAATCACCTGTATCATTCAACAATTCCACTTCGAGGTGAATACCTGAAAGAATCGGAAGTAGGGTCTAGAGCGGATATTTGTACAGCCATGTTCTTAACAGCGTGATTCTAGGAGCCATAACGTGAGGTGTCCGGTCGTGGATAAACGAGCGGCACGTTTATATAATCACCCAACACTATTCGGCCGTACAAGGGAAGACAATTCTGACACAGACTACAGCATGGATGAAGCTTGAGCTCATTGTGCTCAGTGAGACGAGCCAGTCATAGGACAAATGGTCCCACTTAGAAGCAGCACCCATGGCGAGGAATGTCACGGACACAGGAAGCAGAAGGGTGGGCACCAGGGCCGGGGTGGGAAGGCACAGGGCGAGTTGTTCAAAGCTTACAGTTTCAGTTTTACAAGATGAGAAGGCTTCTGGGGACGGATGATGGTGATGGTGGCGCAGCAATGTGAATGTACTTAGTACCACTGAACCGTACACTGAAAAATGGTTAAAATGGCAAATTTTATATTATGCATGCATATTTTACCACAATTAAAACTTCTTTTTTAAAAAAGATTTTATTTATTTAATTAAAGAGAGAGAGAGAGCACAAGTAGGCAGAGCGGCAGGCAGAGGGAGAGGGAGAAGCAGGCTCCCCGCGGAGCAGGGAGTCCAATGTGGGGCTCGATCCCAGGACCCTGGGATCATGACCTGAGCCGAAGGCAGACGCTTAACGACTGAGCCACCCAGGCGCCACACAATTAATACTTCTAAAAAGGGAGGTGTCTATAAGGAAAGGTGAGAAAAATATTTGAGACACAGTGGGTAATAAAAGTCAAGGGGAGAACAGAGTGTAAGGAGTGTTTCCATTTGCTTAAATATATCAACATGTTAAACAGAAGATGTGGAGATAGGACAGAAGTGACATTCTAGACAGATCACCATGTACAAAGGAGTCACAAAGGACGCGGGCGGGACACGTCTCCCCAGTGTTCACCTCATCACTTAGAGAAAGGGTGAGGTACTGCATAGAAAGAGAGGCTTGAGGGACCCCACCCCCCAACCTGAGAAGGCCAAATAGAGACTGCGCATCTAGATGCTTGGCTGGGGACCTGGGAGGGTTTCTGGAACAGATGGGGCTAGGGTGGGGAGACCTGGCAGGGGGTCACCTTGGGTCCTATCCCAAGAAGTTGGAGATGGAAGTGGGATTCCTAGGGCTGAGCAAGGAGTGGCAAGTGACCCCCAGGAGGAGAGGTGCATCCACCAAGGGTGAGAGGAGCCCGCAGCAATGGCCAAATTCATGGAGCCCACATCACCATCCCATGATGGAAAAGGGGCAGCTTGAAATGTCTGCTGCTAGAGCGCTGGAAGCCAGCCAGGATGGCGGCCGCTCTGGTAACATCTTTCCTCTCCCCTGACAGCCTCCGCCCAGCCCCCTCGGCCCCACCTGCAGGGGCAGGGAGGAGGAATGGAGAAGGAGCCCCCCATCCCACCTTCTGCCTTCCCCACTACAGGGAAGAAGCAGGGGGAGAAGGTCTAAACCCAAATCAAATTGGCAGTTCCCCTGAATATCTTGACTGGACATTGAAAATTTGAGTGGAGACCATGTTTGTGACTGCAAATGGTAGAACTGTCTGTTACCTAAAAGCTGTCAAGATAACATGGGTCCATTCCATGTGTTCTCCTATTGTCCAGGAAGGAAGCAGAGGAAGCAGAGAGAGAGAGAGAGAGAGAGAGAGAAGCTGAAAAGTCTCTTAAGGCCATGCCCAGAACTAGCACAAGGTTGCTTCTGTCACATTCTATTGACCAAAGAGAGATCCAAGGCCAACCCATATTTGAAGGAAAAAGGGGAATAGGGGAGCTAGGTCAAAGTCACATTGCAAAGGGGCATGGGAACAACAGGAATGGAGAATTGGATCCACTTCCATAACCAGTCTACCAAAAAGGCCTTGCTTCCCTTGCAAGGGAGGCTGGGAAATGTAGGCCAGCTGCGTGTCCAGAAAGAACCCTGCGTAAGGCAGGGTTACCTGTCTCAGCCACACCTGCCCCGCTCCTTGCTGATGCACATGGAGACACACACCTCCTGTGCGCTCAGCCCAGTGCGGGGGCTTAGCAAGAGCCTCTCTTCTCAGGGTTAGAGGTCCTGACTCCCCCTCTGTGTGACCACTCACTTTTTTTTTTTTTAAGATTTTATTTATTTTTGACAGAGAGAGACAGTGTACAAGCAGGGGAAGCAGCAGGCAGAGGGAGAGGAAGAAGCAGGCTTCCCGCGGAGCAGGGAGCCCGAGGCGGGCCTCGATCCCAGGACCCTGGGATCATGACCTGAGCCGAAGGCAGACGCTTAACTGTCTGAGCCACCCAGGCGCCCGCGACCACTCACTTTTGCTCCCAGGAACTCCATTTCCTCATCTGTAAAACGGAGATATAACAATCATAATTGCCTCCCCTTGACATGGTGGTGATGAAAGCACTCTTCGTCCAAGAAAGCCTCAGATTTTGCAAAGAACTGGACGACACTCTCTGTGCCCTCAAAAGCGTTAGGTAACTAGAGGCTACCAGAAATCAACACATGCGGGCAGACCTGGGGAGATGTGTTAACAGGGGCTGCGGGAGCGATCAGAGGAGCTGCGGCAGGACAGCTGATGAGCAGAGTCGGAATAGACCCAGGAGACAGGGAAAGGCACGGCAGGGAGGAGGAACAACACATGCAAAGGTGTGGAGGCTGGAACACACATGGTGTATTAAACGGTCCCATGCCCTACTATTTAAAGCAGAAATTCCCAAAGGGTGGGATGTTGGCCGGGCCTGGGGCTGACGCACACTTACATGCTTATTCCTTGGCAGGATGGGTTTGAAAAAGAGGGCGGAAGAAGAATGAGAGATTGAAAACAGATTATTGGGGAGAAAAGTATTTCAGGCTCGAGACAACTGTCTCTGCAGCCTCTGGCTCCCGTCCCACCCATTCCTCAGACCTGACGCAAGGCTGGCTGGAAGAAGGTGTTTCTCCTGGGATTGGTCAAGCTGAGGGCCTGGCTGGCAGGAGACTAAAGCCTACCCCATTCCTGCCTGGGTGCCAAACTCTGCACAAGGCTTAAATATACCCACAGCCTGACAACATGCCTTAAGCCATGTGAAATGCTCCTCAAGATACCTTCTGTTATTGTCCCCATTTCCCAGATGAGTAAACTGAGGCTTAGAGAGGTTAACTGGCTTACCCACAGCCACATAGCCAGCCAAGGGTGAATCTGACCAATTCCATTGCCTTATCCTGGGCCTGGGCTGCAGACAGAACAGGGAGATGTTTAGAATAGCGAGGAAGAGTGTTCCAGGGGGCACAGGGTATAGTGTGTAAGACAGTAATGTGCAGTGAGTGTTTGACTCAAAAGTCAGATTTGGGGGCTGTTTGTTACAGCAGCATGACTTAGCCTATCTCGACTGATACAAGTCATGATAAACTAAGTTACATGTCCTAAAAAGGTTAAGACCTCCCCATATTCCTCTCAGAAGCAGCACTTCTTTAAAAAACTATGATTTTTAAATTTTAAAAAAAGATTTGTTTATTCATTTGAGAGAGAGAGAGAGTTGGGGCAGGGGCAGAGGAAGACAAGCAGACTCCCCACAGAGCACGGAGCCCAACGTGGGGCTCGATCCTATGACCCCAAGATCACGACCTGAGCTGAAATCAAGAGTCAGACACTCAACTGACTGAGCCACCCAGGCGCCCCTAAAAACCGTAACTTCTAAATTTTGCCAAAATACATAAACATAAAATTTTCCACCTTAACATTTTAAAATGTCCAGTCCCGTGGCATTAAGCACATTGCCAGGTTATGCTACCATGGCCATCATCCATCCCCAGAGCTCTCTTCATCCTGAGAAGGTCAGACTCTGTTCCCATTAAACACGGACTTCTCATTCCCCTCCCCCAGCCGTGGGCCACCGCCCTTCTACTTTCTGTCTCTATGAACCTGCCTGCTCTAAGTACCTCACGTAAGTGGAATCACACAGTATTGGTCCTCTTGTGGCTGGCGTCCTTCACTCAGCAGAACATCCTCATGGTTCGTCCATGTCGTAGCCTGGGTCAGAATGTCCTCCCTTTTTAAGGCTGAATACTATTCCATGGCACGTAGAGACCACATTCTGCTTCTCCATTCATCCATCCACGGACACTTGGGCTGCTTCCACCTTTTGGCCGTTGGGAGTAATGCTATAAATATGGGTGCACGGATATCCGGAGCAGCATTTTTAAGCAAAGTTGTTGGGGGGATACATGCACTGACCAAGAAGCCAGGAGACTCAAGGACTCCGGGCTCCACCATTAACTTGCTGTGTCGCTTTGGACACATTGCTTTCTGCATCTGATTCAAACTTTCCTCACAGTAGCGTGCTGAGACCCAGTGAGACGGTGTAGTGAGGACGCTCTCTGTGAAGGGAAGCCACGAGGGGCTGTTATTGCTGTTACTCAGTGGGGTGCGGGCAATGATTTCCCAAAGGCATGAGTCACTCATGGTGGAATTCCAGGCATCAGGGGATGCAGTTCTGGGCAGCAGAGACCAGATTCCACACAGAGCAGTGACCCTGACCCCGAGCCTGCGAGGGAGCCACACCCTCGCTCCTTGGCCACTGGCTGTTGTGAGGAAGGAGTCCGTGAATGTCGTATCATATGGTCCTTAGGGTAGAGCCCACGGTCCCATTGCCTCACACGATTGTTAAGGAGGCTCAGAAAGGGTGATATACTTGCCCAGGGCCACACAGCCAGAGAGCAGTGGAAGCTGGACTAGAACTGGAAGATCCCGACTCCCAGCCCTGGGCCACACTGCCTCCCATGTGGTTCCGGTTCTAGGAAGAGGGTATAGGAACTGAGCTCTGGAAGAGCAGTTGAGGCAGGGGAAGAAGGGGGACCCAAAGGGCCTCAAGGGGAAGGTGGAACTTTCTTCTTTCATATCTCATGGAGATTGACCTAAGAACCTTTCAACTTACAGCCAGCCCTCTCTGTACTTTGCAAAATCCTGAAACCACTAGTGATATAATATTATCTGAGCCCTTCCTAAGTCCCAGGCTTAGAGCTGAGCACGTCACATACCTGGTCCCCTTGCACCCCCCCCCCAGGAGCTAGGAGCCAGCGTTATACGATTCGAAAGCCCCCAAACCTTAATTCAACGGCATTCTCAAGGTCATAAAATGTGAAGAGGCCAGAGCTGGCTTTGAACCCAGGGTAGGGTGCCTGTGGACTCTGTGTACTGAAGCGCAATGATTGACTACTTCAGCTGAATCCAGTTACAGCTGTGAGGTGGAGGCAGGGGGGCCTGACTGTGCCCATTGTTCAAGTGGGAACACGGAGGCTTGGAGCAGCCTTAACCACGGCGGCCAGCACATACGGAGCGCTAACTGGGCTCACGGTCTTCGGCTGGACACCTCACCTTGATTATTTTATTCCATCTTCACCCAGGTTGAAGGAATCCACTTTCCTCCCCCACATTTAGGTTCAGGGAGGGGAGCTCACTTGTCCAGCGGACCGGGCTAGAAAGTTGTGGAATCGAGATGCTAACGTCGGGCCTCTTCATCCACCCTGCAAGCTCCCCTCCCCATGCTGAGGCCGCAGAAGCGGCCTGAGCAAACCCCACTCAGCCCGCCTAGCCCAAGGCTCTGGAGAGTCCATTTGCCAAGGGTCCCCAAATACACGGTTCTCAGAAACCCACATTCCTCAACTGGAGCCCCATGGGCTGTGATTCAACAGCCTCCCTGGTTCTCTGCTGCCCACAGGATGATCCACAGGGTGTGGGCCAGAGGGCTGAGGCAACAGAGGGGACGGTGACCCCGCTGACAGCAGGTCAGCCCAGACAAATGTGGCTATCTACAGAAGCCTCCCCCTCCCGGTACGTGCTCCTCTTAGCAACAGCCTGGGAGGAAGGCAGCGTCTCCTAGGCCCCATCCTTCTGGGGCCCTTGATCCAGCTCCAGTCCAGAACCCATTGCCCACTTTCTCTCCTGCCTCCAACCTTCTCTCTAGAGCCTTGCCTCTCTTCTAGTATGGGGTGGGCATGGTGTTCAAGAAATCTCTTCCCCAGCCCAGGGGCTAAGCCATTCAAGGTTCTCCAGTCCCCTTGGCTGGTTTTCAGGGATGGGCATGCGTATTGGCTGGGTTAAGTCTTATTAGCCACTGTGACAAATACCTTCAAGATTTCAGTAGCTTTCCGCCACAAATGTCTGATTTTTCCTCCCATGCCGGTATGAGAAGTCTTGGCAGGAGGACTGTGCTCTCTGGAGCCATTTAGGGACTGAGACTCTTCCTGTCTTGTGACTCTGCCTTCCTCATCCCCAGAGTCTTCTCCATTCAGCGGGCAGATGGGGCAAGAGCGCAAGGATCATAGGCCAGACCTGAAAACGATGCATTTATTTTTGCTCATATCCCATTGGCCAGACTCAGTCACATGGCCACACCTAACTGCAAAGGAGACTGGGAACTATAGCCTCGCTGTGCGCCCAGAGAGAAAATGGCTGTTGGTGAGCACTAGCGGGCTTCCACAGAAATGACCCAGTTCTTGCTAAGGAGACACAAAGTCTGCTGGGGGCTTCTGAGGAGGGCTCGCCTTGAGTTTAAGAGGCGGCGTAGGGAGAAGTCCCTCCATTCTTCCCCTTTAGGTGGTTGTGTGAGGATATGATGTCTGAAACTTTGGCAGCCGTGTTGAGACCATGAGGCGCCAAGTCTGAGCGCTAAAGCCAACACGCTGAGGATGCTGGAGCTGCGGTATGCATCCCGCATGCTGTCACTGAGCCTCTGAACTAACCAATCCCGGAACTACCCAACCTGCGGGTGTCTTGACCCCAAAGGTCCTTACTGTTGAAGTCAGGGGTATCAGGGTAGGTATTCTATCACTTGCAGCCTAAAATCTCCTAACTGACCGACACTCGGGAGTGAATGCTGAAAATACCTAAGCCATTGCATACGGTATTGCGCTTACCTGGGGGAAGGGATGGAGAAAGCACAGCAGTTCAAACACAAAACGAACAACTACTATGTGCCAGGCCCTTGACATACAGTGTCTGTGTGGGGCCAAACTGCCTGGATTCCAATCCTGCCTCCATCACCTCACCAGCCCATGACCTTGGGCACGTCACTCAACCCAACCTCTCTGTGCCACAGTTTCTCCATTACTAACATTGGGGTGCTCATAAATCCTCCACCTACCCAGTAGAGGATTAAATGTCCAATTCCGGTCAAGAGTTTAGCACGTTATCAGTGAACATGAGTTAAAAAAAAGTCCTGACCAGACAGACCCTGGGAGGCGTGAGGAGTATTAACCCCATTGGAGAGATGGGGAATCTGAAGTTCAAGGAGGTGAAGCCCAAAGGCATACAAATAAGAAGAGGCAGGAGCTGGATCCGAACCCAGGTCGAGTTAAGCGCCTACTATGTACCCGGCATTTCGGCAGGAGTTTAGTTTCGTGAGCCCACTGGATGTGCATGGCCGTCCTGCACAGGAGACGGTGCTCTTGTTCCTATGACTGTTCCTACCGAACACAGGGGGAAACCATGGCTCAGGGAGGTGGGGCAACTTGCCTACAAGCAGGGTCAAGATGTCAGCATTTGATCCTAGGCCTGAGTCCAAGCCTTTATGCTTTCTGCTATTTATAAGCCTCCCTCATGGGGACCCCAGACTCTGAAGGTGGAGCCTCGGGCATCGGAGGAATATTACAAGTGGCCCCCAGGGCTGTTCAGGGTCTCCTGAACTCATTCCCCAAAGCTGGCTGTCAGTTCAGCCTGTCTCCAAGGTTGTCCTGGTGATGGCTGCCTCTCTGTTCTGCCAGGAAAGTAACCGGGATCTGGAGTGGAAGAGCCCGCGAGAGGGAAAGTTTGACTCACTTTATAAAAGGAAAACTTTTTTGCACTGATCCATAACGGAGTAGGCTGTCCTGGGAGGTGATGAGTTCCCCGGTCCTGGGAAAGTACAAGCAAAGACTGGTAGCCAGTCTTCTTCTCTGAAGAAGGTTGTAGAGGTAACTCCTGCTTGAAAAATGATACTGGATTCAAAGAACGTTCAGTTTTGAAAAACTATGATTGGACTCCAATTTAGGATTGCACAATACTCAAAACATAGGAGTCTAGGATTGTATGCATTTCCGCCTCTGTGTTTTCTGTTCCCCCATCAGATGATTGGACTGTGGGGCACCTACTGACTCGGGGAAGGGATCTTTCAGTGAAAGCAGAGCATCACTTTTTAGGTTTCAAAAGCCTTTGGGATGATGGCTGTTCCATCGGCCTGGGTCCTGGGGTGAGGGGCCGTGAAGCCGGGCCGCAGAGGCCTGAGCGGACATGCAGCATGAATAACTGAGAAACAAGCTTTGGGGGTGGTTGTCACTGTACTGGGAGCTAGCCGACCTGACGGGTGCACATCTCCCCCCCCCACCCCCGACCCCGCTTCTCCTCCTCCCAAACAAGAAAGCTGGGCAGGGAGCCAGAGAAGAAGGTACAAGTGAATATTTTTTGAATTTTGTGGGTCAACATGACCCCAGACGGCTCTGAGGAATCCACAAGTAGAGTGAGGAAGGCATCGAAAGATGAAATGGTCATGTGGTGTGTCTAAGCCATGGGGGACTAAGCCACCTCGCACGGAGACACAGCCATAGGGAAAATGCACACCTTCCCTTACTCCCTTCCTCCTTTCCTCCTTCCCCCTTCCCTTCCTCCCTTCCTCCTTCCTCCTTTCTTCCTTCCCCCTTCCCTTCCTCCTTTCCTCCTTCCCCCTTCCCTTCCTCCCTTCCTCCTTCCTTTCTTCCTTCCCCCTTCCCTTCCTCCCTTCCTCCTTCCTCCTTTCTTCCTTCCCCCTTCCCTTCCTCTCTTCCTCCTTCCTCCTTTCCTCCTTCCCCCTTCCCTTCCTCCCTTCCTCCTTCCTCCTTCCTCCTTTCCTCCTTCCCCCTTCCCTTCCTCCCTTCCTCCTTTCCTCCCTTCTTCCCTTCCTCCTTTCCTCCTTTCCCCCTTCTCCCCTTCCTTTCCTCCCTTCCTCCTTCCTCCTTTCCTCCCTTCCTCCTTTTTCCCTTCCTCTCTTCCTCCCTTTCTCCCTTCCTCCCTTCCTCCTTCCCCCCTTCCCCCCTTCCTCCTTCCTCCTTCCCCCTTCCCTTCCTCCCCTCCTCCTTCCTCCTTTCCTCCTTTCCTCCCTTCCTCCCTTCCTTCTGTTCTTTCTCTATCTCACTTCTTTTTCTTTCTCACTTTGTATTTATAAAGTATTTCAAACATACAGAAAAGCATAGAAAATACCCATTTGCTCTTTGCCCATCCCCTAGATTTAACTACTGTGAACATTTTACTATATTTGCTTCATATATATATTTTTTTGGTACCAGCATTTTCTGAAGTAAATAATATTCATCATGATATTTCCTCTTTAAAATCTTGAAGGCAGGGCACCTGGGTGGCTCAGTCGTTGAGCGTCTGCCTTCGGCTCAGGTCATGATCCCAGGGTCCTGGGATCGAGTCCCACATCGGGCTCCCTGCTCGGCAGGAAGCCTGCTTCTCGCTCTCCCACTCCCCCTGCTTGTGTTCCTGCTCTCGCTATCTCTCTCTCTGTCAAATAAATAAATAAAATCTTAAAAAAAAAAAATCTTGAAGGCAGAGAGTTTTGTCTCTTCTATTCATTGCTTTATTATTCACTGCCTGGAAGTTGGTAGGCCTTCAGTAAATAGCTGTTGAATGAATGGATCTCATTTAATTAATCCTCATGCAAGTAGGTATTATTATCATTTCCATTTCTGGAAGAGGAAACAGGCACAGAGAGGTAAAGTAACGCGTCCAAGGCCACACAGCTAGGAGACGGTGAGAGGGGGACTTGAGCTCAGGCAGGCTGAGTCCAGAGCCCAGGCATTTCCTGCACTAGAGCTCTTGAGGGGGCTTCCTCTACTGGGATGTTCCTTCGTCCTCTCTGTCCACCTGTCCCACCCAACCACCTTCCACAGAGGAGACCCAGAGGAGGGAGAGGGGTGCACAGACCAGCCAGAAGCAGGTCACCCCCATCCAGGCACCTGGGTGGTCTCCGTAAAAGCTGGGGCCCTCTCTCTTGCCCAGGGGTGGAGACAGAATGCTCCTTCCCAGATGAGTGATGTTTGGGGTTTGTTATGAGTAGAGATTCTTTCTGGGGAACGTGATGGCTGATCCTGGGAGCCTGGGTCCCCAGACTTAACCCACAGGAATGTGGGGTGGAATCTCCAGGCCTCTGCCCTACAGGCCAGCTCTCTGGGCCGCCTTGGGCCAGCCAGAGGAGGGCGGTTCCAGGCAGCTCTCCCGGTCACTGGGCCTTCTGGGGAGGTGGATTGGGACCCTGTATTCCTAGGCTGGGAGGCCGCTCCTCAGGGTAAAAAGAGGTCCAGGCTTCAAAATCTAAGAATCCTGGAGTTGGCCTCTTCTTAGTCGTGTGACACTGGACAGGTGCCCAGCCTGGCAAAGCCTCGGTTTTCACATCTATCAAATGGGGCTAATTATTATCGCAACTCACAGCAGGTCTGGGACTAGGATGAGGCAAGCTGGGTGCCTAGGACACGACATTTAAGGAGGTGCAGGCTTGAGGCAGGAGAGACTCCATGTCCCTTAAATTATGTCCCCTTGTCATCTCGCTGCCAACCCTAGGCCCAGCCTTCCTCCCAGGGTTGTCGTGGGACAGAAATGAGCTCTTCTGTGCAGAGCACATGAGCACCGTGCCTAGCACACGCCTCGGGCTCACTCTGGGAAAAGCTGCTACTTGTTTGTTATTCTTACTGACCGTTCTCCAGAAGGAGGCTGGGCCCTTTCCAGCCACCGCCCTGTGTCCCGGCTCTCTCGGCGGCCTGCATCTTCATCCACCTGTGCGTACGGCACCGTTTTCATGATTTACCCATTTACCCCCCCTTCTCTCGGTATTTAATCTCTGCGAATTTCCTGACTTCCGGCCCTGCTCCACGGTGACTGCTAATATGTACCATGTGCTTCGCACGTGCTGGGCCCCGTGCTAAGCGTGTATACGGCCCCTCTCTCCTAATCTTTACCGGGACCCAGTGAGTGAGGCAGGAACTACGATACGCCCATTTTGCAAACGAAGGAGCCCAGGCACTGGGACGTGAAGTAACTTGTCCTGGGATGGACTGTGACGAGGGCCAGAGCTCGGGGTAGGGCAGCGTGGTCTAAACGCACGGCCTGCACGATGCAGCCCGGACATGGCTCCTTTCGCTTTTCACCAGCCTGTGCCCCACGAGGTGCAGACGCATGACTCAAGCCAGGGGCCCCCATGCCCGTTGGGGGAGACCGACCTCCCCGAGCTAAGTCAGGCGCCAGGCACCTGGGGACAGGGGGATGGCCCAGATGCCCTCTGAGCTTTTCCAGGCCGCAGCGGGCGGTTTCCGAGTTCTTCCCAGACCAGACGGTGGCTTCTGCTTTCAGGCTGCAGTGGTAATGACACTGAGCTCACAGTTACAGAGCATCGGCCCTGAGCCAGCGCTGTGCTCCATGCCCCACATCCAAGACCCCGATCAATCCTCACAACATCCCTCTCATTCATGACTGTCTATGTTATGAATGAGGGAGACCTCCAGGCACCTGGCCAGGTCCGAGAGCTGAACTTCCATGTGGCTGAATGCCAGGTGGGCTGGGGGGTGAAGGCTTGGGTGCTGAGAGCCTTGCGGGCACCTGCCCTGGTCACACCTTCTGGGCCTCCTCCTACTGCTGGCAGCCACTGTGGGCAAAGTGGGGTTAAGCCCTAGAGTAGGTCATCGCTGGGGCTAGGGCTGAGGCTGGGCTGGGGAAGAAGGCATGTTTCTGGGCTGCAAGGACTCCAAATCTGGCCACTCCATGCCCAGGCCCTGAGCCCCAAAGGCACACACACATTGCTTTGGATGAAGTAGAACACGGGGCAGGTAAGGGTTGATCTGGGGGAGACAGCTCATCGCCAGTAACAATGCTGAGGTTTGTCCTTTGTACCAATTGGTTTCCCCCGCTGCGTCCTAACTCCTTCCTTGGTAATTCATCTTTGATCCTGGCCACCAGAGTGGGCATCCATCTGGTCACATGCAAACTCTGCTCAGGACTGGCCAATCACACCCCACAGGTCAGTCGGAACCTTTTCCTGGCATTCTGGGCTGTCTGCAGACATCCCTCAGTCCTTTCCCCTGTTGCTTGCATCACTCCCATACCCCAGCCCTGTGCACCAGTCTTCGCTAGTCCACAAGCAGCCCGTGCTGCAGAGACTAGTATGACAGTGGTCTGGGCCTGCCTCTTTGCTTCTCCACAGGTGAGTCTCTCTGCCTAGAGTGTCCTCCCTCCCCTAAGATCCTTCTGGATCTTCTCAGGCCAGGCTGGGCACAGCTCTGAACTCCCAGGCCTGAGGGTTGCTGTGCAATTTAATACCACACTGACGATGGGGAGCTTAGTGGTTAAAAATGCAGGCTCTGAACTTCGGTGTGGGTTCAGGCCCGGCTTTGCCACTTACCAGCTGTGGGACTTTGGGCTGGCCTCGCTGAGCCTCTGTTTGCTTCCCGAATGCAGAAAGACTGACACGACCGACTCCATCCGGGTGCTGAGGAGCTGGAAGGGTGTAATGCATGCAGAGCGCTGGGCTCAGGGCCTGCCGCCTTCCAGGCTCAGAAGGATCAGGTGTTTGTCTACTGGTTCCGCAGCCGAGTGGGTGCCGGCCTCCGTGCTGGGTGCGGGGATAGAGCGGTGTGACTGGGCTCATGTGGCCCCTGCTCCCACAAACAGAGACACTGGAGAGGCAGATATTCACCCCTTCATTTCCATTGTGACTACGGTAATTAGGTATATAAACCCCCCACCCCCCACCCCACTCCCCGACCTCCTAATCCCCCAAACGCTCACCTTGACCTTGAAGCTCCCTGGGGCAGGAACTAAATCAGATTTATCTCTGTAACCTCAGCTCCTCAATCATGGTGTGGATGCTCAGCAGATATTTAAGCTGAAAAGATTTCCATGACAAACACGGCACTTGGGGAGTGATTGGGGCTGCCTGCCGTACTTGGCACATATGAGATTATTTCATTCTATCAACATCTCCATGAAGTGTGTACTATTACCGTCACCCCCATTTTACAGATGGGGAAACTGAGGCACAGAAAAGTTGCCCAAACTCTCCAGAGCGATACAGCCAGTGAGGGCCAAGATCAGGATTTGAACCCAGGCAGCCTGGCTCCAGAGTCCACTGGCCATGAGCTTCTCTTAAGTTGATGCCATTTTCCAGGGGTGTCCAGAAAGGGCCTGGTCCCCTGACCCAGCTCAGGAAGCTGGACCAGGAGGACCCAGGGCCAGCCTGAAGACCTCACCCATGTCTACCACCCCCTGTTCCCTGGGGGGCTCCTCAGTTTTCCACTCCCCAGGTGGGCAGTGAGGAAAATGAGGCCTCAGCTGCAGCCTTTGATGTCCCCTGCCAAGCTGGCACTTTGAGGCCTGGGGGTGCCTCAGGGGATCCCAGCCCAGCAGCTGGGCAGGCCTCGGGGCCAGTATTTCCGTAAACAGCTCAGTGAGCCAGCCCCACGTGGCCCGTCCGTGGGCTGCTGGCCTCGGGGGCCGAGGTTTGGCTGACCCTGTGAGGTTTCCTCTCACACGGCCACTTCCACCCCCTCTGCCTGCCTGGGTTTCCAGTAATGAAGTGTTTTCTCTGGGGCTGCTGGGGCTGCTGGGGCTGGTGGAGCTGGAGGGATGGGGCATGGGGAGCCTCCCTGTCCCACTTCCTGCACTGGGCTCCTGGAAGCTGGTCCAGATGCCCCTCACTGCAGCCCTGGGCAGCCCGTAGGCCCATCTGGTGTCCCAGGGTGACATTACCTCTGAGGGGGCAGGTCTTGGGATCCTTAGAGCAGGGGCTGTGCCAGAGGGAGGCTGTGGCTGGTCCTTTCTGAGGGGTTGTGGGTTAGAGAAACAGCTTCTCCTGGAGACAGATCCAAGCAGCTTGGAGATGGAAGGACAAGTCTCAGCTGCGGCTCCGGCCTCCTCCCCACCCAAAGCCAGCGGCTGCAAACTGGGGGGAAGGACCGGTTGGGATGAGCTACCATCTGCTGAGTGCAGCTATGCCCCAGCCCTTTAAGTCGCATGACAACTCGGCTTGGAAACTGAGGCCCAGAGAGGTGGAGTGACTCGCCCAAAGTCACACAGCGAGTGACAGAGCCAGGACGTGACTGGGTCTCTCTCTTCCTTCTGAATCACTTCTGTCTTTTTGTCTGAATCCCAAACAGTAGAAACTGCGAGGTGCTTCAGGCCATCTTTTAAGAGGCAATATGGCACAGTGGTAGGGCCCCAGGGGCTGCTGGGGGGTCGAGAGGACCCAGAGCCCCAGCTGAAGACCCCCACCCTTTGCTTCCTACCAAACCATTTAAACCATTTTCCTTGGGCCTGTTTTAAATATTAGAGTTTTGTATGGGAGTTTGTTCTGAACAGGGGTCTGCTGTCTTGGGGAGGGGGCTCGGGGGTGACCAGGAGCTAGGATTGGGGTTCCCCTTCCTCTACCTGAGGACCCTGGGGCCCAAACTGATGACTGGCTGGTGACTCACTCCCTTCTTAGCACATCCTTCTGTCCCATAACTGAGAGCCCTATAGGGGCGGCCCCTAACCAGGGTCCTCCTAACCAATGCCCTCCCCACCCCCAACACACACAGGGACTGGGAGCAATTCACTCGTGTCTCAGGCCAGGCCAGATGCTCATGTGGGCATTGGTTTTGCTAACCACATGTGACTCAAGGGCTCCCTCAGAGCTGGAAGGCTCCCAAGAGGCCACAGAGGGCCACCCTGTCATGTCACAGTGGGGGAACTGAGGCCCTGAGAGGGCAGGTGACTCCCCTAAGGCCACTCAGGGGTAGAGAGGAGGAAGGAAGGTGGCATTCTGATACCTGACCCAGAGCTTTTCTACATCTCTGGTTGTCCCTGGATGTCCAAGGCCTCTGTCCCTATTCCTACCCCCAGCCACAACTGTCCTCCCCAGCTGACACAGGGCCCTCCCTGTGACCAGGCCTCTCCAGCTTCATCTCAGTCTGCCTCCTGCTTGGCTCTACGGGCTTTATCCAGACTCCGTTGCTCACAGCTCCCCAAATGGCTCTTGCTCTCATGCTACCATCCTCTGTTTTAATTGCCTTTTTGCCTGGACAACTCCTACTCTTGCTTCAAGACTCAGCTCAGATGTCACCTCCTCAAGTAAGACTTCGAAAACCACCTCTCCTGCCTCCCAGACTGGGTTAGGTCCTCTTCTCTCATTGCTTTCCCACTGACTGTGCTGTAATCACCCCCACTTGTCTCTCTCCTCCCCTCTAACCCGAGAGCTCATTGGGCAGAGACCTTATTTTAATTCTTTATGTACTAGTGGGGCATAAAGAATTCAGTGTTTGTTGAATGAATGCATGGGTAGATGGGTATACAGATGGATGGATAGAAGGATGGATGGGTGGATGGATGGATGGGTGGATGGATGGATGGGTGGATGGATGGGTGGATGGATGGATGGATGGATGGATGGATGATGGATGGATGGATCAATGGCTGAAGGAATGAATGGACAAACAAATGGATCAATGGATGAACAGATAGTTGGATTGATTGACGGATGGTTGGATTAGGTATGGATATGGACAGGTAATGGCACCACTGGGACTTAGACAGTGAGAGGTAAGTCCCCGAAGACTAGATATCCCCACTGATGGAAGGGCTCTTTGATGGGGAGGGAGTAACCTAACCCATTATCTGCCTCCTCCAAGAGATGTCTGGCCAAGAGCAGAGCTAGCTCTGCCCTGACACCCAGTCCCTCATGAGCAACAACTGGTTCCAACTCAATGGGGTCTCCTGAACTCTGGTAATTAGTCGGCATCAATGAGTTTATAGGAACCACCTGGGCCTCCTGACATTCTGGAACTCTGTATTCCTGAGGGCCCTCCCTCCATGCTTCCCTCTGGATCAGAGCTGTCACTCCATGCTTTTGGGCATAGAAACAGATTCCTAGAGCCAAGAGGCCCTAAAAAATGTGGAGTTTGCCCCTCTCCCATTTAACAGATGAGGAAGCTGAGGCCGAGCAAGGCCAAGGAACTGGCCCAGGAATGTACAGCTATAGAGCTCGGCTTAGAGCTTTGGTCCCCCAGTTCATTCATTCATTCATTCATGCATGCACCAAAGACATGTCTGGCACCTAACGTGGGCGAGGTTCGGCGCCGTCTCCTTGCCATACTAAGTCTGTAAATAAAGCCTCGTGCCAATTTCCAAAGCCCTCCCCATGTCCCAGCATGGCTTCCTCCCAGCTCCCCAGCTCCCCAGCAGGCTTATCGATGCTTCACCAGCTGCACCCTTGGCGCAGCCCCTGGGCCAACCCCCTCACTCAGCCAGTGAGGACCAGTTTGTTGCCAGGCCCCCCGGGTCACAGTGCCATGTGAAGCCATGTGCAGAGGTGATCGCATGCATGTGCTGAGAGCTCCACATTCCAGCCCCGCTTTGAGGGAGGACCGCATCGGTCCCTGCACGCAGAACCTGGCCAGCGCAGACTGAAGCCAAGTGTTAAAACTGTCCAAGCTCCACAGCTGTCCTAGGGGTGGGAGAAGGAGCTCAGCGTGGCATCTGGGATCTCAGGGTCAGGAGCAGACCTCTAAACTCCTGCCCAGACTGGGGAACGTGTGGGAGAAGGGGCCAGGGAGAGGCGCCGGGGAGCTGGGTATTTGCAGACCGTGGCCACAGGCAGCCCTGTGAACTCTATGAGCTTCTCCCAACATGGCCGTGAGCAAGGACAGTGTGGGGGCAGCCAGTCTTGGAGAGATGCAGCTTCATGTTCCGGGGCAGGAGCCCAGACCTGGGCAAGCCGTGGTCATCTGCTGGGCCCATCGTGTGGACCTTCCTGATGGAGGTGACCCCGCCGAGGACATGGAACAGCTCGGTATCTGAGGGCCCAACTAAGGTCCAGCTGTACAGAACAGAAAAACTTCTGGGAACAGATCAATGCACTAGAGAACCAAAGAAGAATGTGGAAGAACAACAGAACGCAAAGCTGCTCCTAGGATAAAATTAATATGACACAGACTAGGCCAATGAAGCAGGAGCATCGCCTCTGGTCCGAGGCCGTGAAGGCCCAGTGTGCCTTCTCCACCCCTCTTCTCCAAGGTGACCTTGGGTGATTCCCAAACTGAAACACGCATACAGAACACCAGTGGGCCTCATTAAAATGCAGATTCTGCTTCTGAGGGGGGCCTGGGATTCCACATTTCACTCGAGCCCCTGGAGGATGCCAACACCCCAGCACACGTGGGGAGGAAGAGCCAGAGGCTCAGCTCCAAGATGGGGAAGACCTGCCTGACTCCACTGGACTCTCCGGGAGCAAAGATCAACCTTCCGTTGGGTCAAGCCACGAGATTTGGGGATTTGTGACCTCAGCATAGCCTAATGTGCCCCGATTAACATATTTAGCCAGGCAACCAATATTCACTGAGTTGTTAATCGAGGTACATTAGACCATGCTGAGGTCGCAAATCCCCATTTGTGTCCCAAGTCCCCAATCTCAGTGGCTCTATGTTGCTGCCATGAACTCATTTGTGCCCCAGGCACCTGCCTCCTCAGGAGGCACTCACTCTCCGGGTGGTGCAGTGCACGAGGTGGGGGGCACCAGAGAGGGACAGCCCCTTCAACGCTGCTCCCTCGGGGCATCTAGGAGCACCTCCTAATCCCAGCACTGTCAGTCATGGCGGCGCCGGGATTTGAAGCCAGGATCTTTGGACTTATGAGCCTGTGTTTCCTTCCAGTAACACAAAGAACAGCCAGGCTCATTCTGGGGTTCTATTTGGGGGAGCTACAGCAGCCCCCAAGAGACTCATGGGTTCCCTGGACTGTCACATCCCTCTAGCACCGAACTGGGCAGTTTTGGGGGGCCTGCCCCACGTGTAAGCAGTCAGCAAAGTGGCGGTTCCCGCCGCAGGCTTTCAGCACTCAGAACTGTGTATGCACGGCCCATCTCTGACACTCCCATCCCCGGAGCTGGCCAGGCCCCAGGGCCTCCCGCTGTCCGCTCGCTGCCCTCCTCAGTTATGAGAAAGGACCGGTTCCGAGCACACAGCCACACTGTGACTCAGAGAGGCCCCTGGGGGCAGGGGTGGGGGGAAGGGTGGTGGCGGCAACACTTCCACTCATCTCTTGTCGCCTCCCTGGCCCACGCTGGCCCATGACTTCTTCACCCCCCCCCCGGGAGCCCACGGCAGCCTCACCTCCCGGCTGTCGGCGGAGGCCGTCCCCTCCGATGCCGCCCTGGGCAGTGTGTCTCTGGCCAGTGCCCCCCACACCGAAATGCTCCTGTCTTCCTTCTTGCCTCAGACGGAGGAGTGGTTCCAAGAAAAACTGATCAATGGTGATAGAGGTCAAAAGAGTGAGTACCTGGAAGGGGCATGAGGAAACTTCTGGAAATGTATCTTGCTCTGGGTGGTGGTGACATGGGTGTGCACGTATGTGAAGGGTTACCGAGATGTACACTTCACACTAGCACATTCCCCTCGATCTAAAAAAATATGTGCCACCAAGAGCTCTGTAAGCAGTCGTCACAAGAAATAACAATCAAGGGTGCCTGGGTGGCTCAGTTGTTAAGCGTCTGCCTTCGGCTCAGGTCATGATCCTGGAGTCCCGGGATCGAGTCCCACATCGGGCTCCCTGCTCGGCGGGGAGTCTGCTTCTCCCTCTGACCCTCTTCCCTCTCGTGCTCTCTCTCTCTCATTCTCTCTCTCTCAAATAAATAAATAAATAAATAAATCTTTAAAAAAAAAAAAAAAGAAATAACAATCAAAACCACAACATAAGGTTGTGGAGCCCAGTGGACCTGCACTGAAAACCTGGCTCTATTTTCTAGCTGTGCAACTTTAGGCAAGTTACTTAACCTCTCTGAACCTCCCCTTTCTTATTGAGGCGTAGACTGTGAAGATTAGAAACACCACTTTTTATAAAAGATACTTAGCACAGGGCTGGCTTCCTCTGCGTGCCCTTTATGTAATCACTTTCGTTGTTCTTTTTTTTTTTTAAGATTTTATTTATTTATTTGAGAGAGAGAATGAGAGAGAGAGAGCATGAGAGCAGGGAGGGTCAGAGGGAGAAGCAGACTCCCTGCTGAGCAGGGAGCCCGACGCGGGACTCGATCCTGGGACTCCAGGATCATGACCTGAGCCGAAGGCAGCCGCCCAACCAACTGAGCCACCCAGGCGCCCATCACTTTCGTTGTTCTTAAGACCAGTGGTCCTAGCAAGGACGGGGCCCGGGAGTGGTCTTCCCTGAGCACAGGCAATAAAAGGGGCACGTGGTCCATAGAGAATTTAAAGATAAAATGCAACTGATGAGACGTCAGTATATAAATATAAACCATGTCAGGATAGAAATGTAACTCCTGTCAATCATAAAGTACTTTGTCCTGAAAACATCTTGTCTTGGTCCAAGTTCTAAACAATTGATGCAGTAACTGTTGAATTTTAATTAAGCTTCAAATTTAGCACATTTTAGCTTCTTACCCTTTTTTTTTTTTCTTTTAGAGAGAGAGAGAGCGCACAGGGGAGGGGCAGAGGAGAGAGAACCTCAAGCAGACTCCGTGCGGGGCCCGATCTCACAACCCCGAGATCATGATGTGAGCTAAAATCAAGAGTCAGACGCCTAACCGACTGAGCCACCCAGGCGCCCCCTAATTTCTTACCCTTTAGGAAACCTGTCCTACGTGAAAGAGAACTTGGAGATCTCTAGGAAGACAGCTGCCCAGCGCACACAGACTCTGGAGCACGCGTTCACTGGGAGCAGAAGCTCCTGACAGTTCAGAATCTTGCTCAGCCCTGTCTCCAACCCTGGGGGTGCAGTTCTGCACCCCAACAGTAGATTCAAAGCAACAAGGTCACAGAGTGATGGTGAAGACGAAGATATAGGTATTTCAATTCTCTCGTTCTATGTGAGTCCTTGGAGTTTGGGCTTGTGCTTAAAACTGAAAACAGTCAAACAGTGTGACCGTGAAGGGGGCAGCTGTTTCTATTTGGTAAGTGCAAACTTTAGTTCATACGTGAAAACTATTTGTCTCATCTCATGATTATTACTGAAAATAATCCTGTTGTGCAAAAGAGCGGGGTGCTCAGCAACGATCCACTCTGGGTGTAGAGCACCGTAGGCGTGGCTCGGACTAAAACATAAGCATAAGCATGGATAGACAAACAAATGTATCTGCTTCCCTCTAGGCCTGGGGACACTGCCTCCCCCGCCCTGCCCTCCTCCTCCAGCCAGAACCACTGAGACCTAGCATGCATTTCCATCTTCATCCTCCATCATCGACTCCTTCCCCAGGACTGCAGCCGGGAGGGAGGCTCCCCCCTCAGCAAGTCACTCAGTCTGACCCTATATCAGGTCACTCTTCTTCCTCACCCACCGCCCATTCTGGAACCCAATGCCCTCGCTTTGAGGTTTGGGGTACTGGTGGAGATTATGGGGGCCAAAGCCTTCCCCAGCCCCTGCTCGGCAGCCCCTGTTATTTTCTTTACCAAATTCTATAGTCCAAGCCCTTGTCCTCACACCCCTTACCCAAAGCAGCTGGAGCATTGGAGATGCCCCCAGAAACTGGGGGATTTGGATTTGGGTGTCCTGCTCCCCCACATACAACACCACTCCCCACCTCCCTCAGCTCCAGCCACACCTTGGCTCCCAGAATAGGCACGTTATCATGCTCACTCCTGCCTTCGTACCATACGTGCTGCTCCCTCTGCCTGCAACATTCTGCCTTCTCTTACCCTGTCTGTCTGTGGCTCTCTGTAAAGACACCTCCTCCAGAAAGCTGTCCCTCACCTTCCGTCTGAACAAGGACCCCACCCCAGTATGCCCAGGAATTCCACCTGTTTCCCCACTGTCATCTCCCACTCTGGGCTTTGTCCCAAGGTCACTGTTGTGTCTCCAGCTCTTACAGAGGGGGCCTCAGAGATGGCCAAATTAAACGAAATGGATTTGGTTCTTCCAGATCATCTGGCTGGGCCCGGCAAGTGCCAGCACATAGTAGGTCCAACCTGCACGGGCTCATCCACCGTGGGCCACCTTCCAGAGCCCAAGCAAGCAGGCCGGAGGGAGGCCCCTTGGTGCCAAAAGCAAACAGGCCGCCCGGGGAAATTTTGCTGTGGGTCACACCCGCCTCTGGGTGGCTGCCAATCTTGCTGCCAGAAACCACAGGCCCAGCTGAAACTGCCCAGAGTCCGGGCCACGGGGCTTCGGAGGACTTGGGTCAGCGCTGCAAAGGGGGTGCCTGCGGAGCTCTTGCTGGGTGCACAGCGCCCCGGGGCTTGGGCGGGGGTCTGGGGCAGGGCTGCAGCGGCCACAGCCGCAGCTCGGAAGGCCCCCCGGGGCTGGGAGGAGCAAGGGAGGCCCCCGCCAGCCTGTCGCAGGCTCCTGGCACTGGCTCTGGCTTTCACACGCGCACACACACGCACACACTCACACACACGCACACACTCACACTCACACTGGCAGGCCCCCTCTTGGTGGCCTCCACGGTCTCATCTTCAGGTAAATGGGCTCATCAGTGGGAGCATGAGGATGGGGAGACAAGGGGGAATGCAGAGACCAGAGTGTGTGTGTGTGTGTGTGTGTGTGTGTGTGCGTGTGTGCATGCGCGTGCCCGAGAGTGACCTCACAGCTGCCGGAACATAAGCACTTACAGGTCCTGCCTCCCAGGCTCAAAGCTGGCTCCGTGGAGGACACAGGGACATGAGAGACGTGCCACAGACCCACCTTCTGGCCTTCTCCCTCCTCTGCCTCCTCTCAAAGGTAAGGGGGCCCCGGGCCCCAAAACGTCTGGCCGACTTCCTCGGTGTGGTGGGGGAGGTGTGAAATCACTGCAAGGATCCCCTGGAAGAACTCCTGCAGGTCCCCGGTGTTGGGCCCAGCCCAGCTTCCCTCCCCGGTGCCCAGACATTCGCCTCTGGCCAGCTCGGCTCCCTTCTCTCTGAGCCTCAGCTGCTTCCCCAGCTAAACGGCCATAATGATCATGAGGCCTTGGTGAAGATCACTGATGGCAATTCATCAGAAGTGCTCTGCACAGGACCTGGAACGTGGCAGGTGTTCCAAAGAAGAGGGCCGTGACTATTCGCGGTCCCCAGAGCCCTTCTACAGAGCTGAAGGGGGTGTCCTCATTATAAAGGGGGAGACGCAACATAAAACCTGCTTTGCCTAACTGTGAGCCAGGATTTGAATGGATGTTGGCGTCTAACTGATGGGAAAGTTCTCACCACAAGGGCATTAATGCTGGTGGCCGTGAGTGACCTGCAGACCCGGGCTGAAGGGGGACGGGGAGACACCTCATGGAATAATGATCTCCTCTTATGGAACATTTTTCAAAAGGTTTGTGAAATACCTACCTTGCCTAACATATCCAACAACCTCATAAGGAATTATCCCCTGTTTTCGGGCAAGCAAGGCTCAGAGAGGGCAAGCAACTTGCCTAAAATCACACAGCAAAGAAACAGCAAAGAAACATCAGAGTAATAGAGGTGGTGGAGACAGGGATAGGCTTGGGTGTGTGGGGGGCGGGGAAGGCGCACTTCCATTTGTGCTTCTCCTGCTCCCTGTGCCTCTTCCCCTACCTGGACCAAGGCCAGAGCTGCTGAGCCCTGTCAGCAAATGCTGAGTTCCCGATGCCATGGAGATCAGCCCCACCACAAGCCATGATCTCACTGTACGTTCATGTTTCTTTGAGGAGCACGGCAGGAGCCTTTCTCTCCTGGGTCCTGAGCAGGAGTGGGGGCAAGGCTGCGAACCCTGCTGGCATCCCAGTCCCACTGTTTCTTCTCCCGAAGGGGCTGTGCAAAACATGATGCCCGGGTGGGTGGCTTGGGTAGTTGGAATGGGGGACTTGGGGTTCTGGGCCCAGGCTTAAATGAAAGACCAAAAGGAAGCCGTCCGGGACTCACTGTCCACCCCTCCCTTCTTCCCTGTCCCCGGGAGCCGGGCAGCATCCTATGCAGAGTCAAGGACTTAGTCATCACCAACATGGAAAGCCACAACCATCCTCAGGGAGAAAATTCTAAGTCTTCCAGCAGCCTGTGGGCTCCTGGGCTCAGGCCTGTGAACAGGGCCAGGTGGCAGAGACCTGGAAACGGACAAAGTCACTGTGACTAAGAGCTAGCCATGACCTCATTTAATCCCTGTCACCATTTCAAGATAGGTGCTCTCCACCCCCTCTTACTGAGAAGGAAACAGCTCCCTCCCCATGAAGCAGTTAAACGGCATGTTGAAGGTCACACAGCCCATCAGTGGTACAACTTGGATTTCAACTCTTCTCTAGAATATTCCACATCCAGGACTCGACCCCCTGGTGACTGCAGCAAGGGTCTGGGGAAACCGCATGTGTCGGGGAGGCGGGGCGGGTTCGGAAGGGCCTGGAGATCCAGGGAGTCCAGCCTTGTCCCCACACTGTTTTGAGCTTCTGTTTCCTGGTCTTTCCAGTGGGCACAAAGCTGGTACCTCATCTTGCAGAATTGAATTAGCACATTACAGCTCACGGCTTGCCCGTGGCCGACGCTAGCTGCAATCATCGATATTATTAGTGGCCCCTCCCAGGTGTCAGGATGCACACATCCGGCCCCGGCCGAGCTCACCCCGTAGAGAGCCCAGGGTGGGAACCCTGGTACAAAGCAGAAGGCCTGTGGCCCGGCACCCCTACTTTCGGGTGGAAGGGACCCGAGAGCCAATTCTGGTCAGGGTCCCCACTTCTCACTAACCAAGGGAGCCCAACCTCTGATTTGCAAGGGAACCCCAAAGTCCAGCTGATTACTCCTCAGGCCGATTCCATGAGAATCATTTCCAGACGTATTACACTGCAGCATTGGATCCATAAAGAGGGGCCCTGGATGCTGCTTCAGACTTCCAGGTGAGGCTGATGCTGCTGTCTGGACCAGGCTTTGAGGGGCAAGGCTAGGCCATTATCTCTAGAATCTCTTTGGTACCACCCAGTCTCCGGCTTGGAATTCCTGCAGAGATGGCGACTCGCTCCCCTGTGAGGCCCTGGGCACAGAGCTGCCCACCTGCCCCACTACCTCCCAGCCTAAAGCCTCCCTTCCCCCCCAACCAGGGCTGGTTGACCAGTGTGGGGTGGCCTCTGGTGGCCAGGGAGCAAGCTGCAGGCCACTGAACGCAGGTTTGCAGGACTGGGGGGTCCTCGGGGCGGGACAAAGTAGGCACTAGGGCAAAGGGGTCATTGCCTGCTTTGGGGCCACACAGAAGTTAGGAGGTGATTCATTCCATTTTTGTAAACTGGAAGTCTTCCATCCTCCAGCTAAAACCCTCTGGTCCTCCAAGGACCCTACTGAACTGAAGATTGGTCCCTCACCAAGGGGCCTACCGGAAGCTACCGGGCTATCTTGAATTATGCCTGCCTCTGGGTCCCCACCTTCAGATGGACATATGGGGAGACCACGGCATCTGGTTCCTGGTTTGCTTGTTTCTCTGTCCTGAGTGGGGAGGAACAACCAGGACACTTGGTCAATACCTTGACCCTGTCCCTGGGGAGTGGGTCCCTGGCTCAGGCTTTTCCCTATTACAGGATCCTTGAGGAGGAAGCGGGCTCCCAGCTCTGCAGCTAACACGCTGCGACTTTTGGCAAGACCCTTTCTCTCTCTGGAGCTCAGTTTCCCCCATCTCTCCCTGGCAGGGGCATGGGGGTTAGAACTGGAGCAGAGGTGCCAAAATCCTAGCTATGCATCAGAAGCCCCTGGACAGCCCGATAAAAAAAAAGATTCCAGGGCCCTGTCTCTGGAAGTTCTATTTGGTAAGTCCCAGGGGAGGCCTGGGAATTAGTATTTTACCAAGTTTCCGGGCTGATTTGATACGTATCCAGAAACATATTCTGTATTGTTCCAAAGATCAAAAGCATCTATGATATTGTTTGATTTATTCAGCTGTCAAGATAAATATTCACAGTCTGCATTCTAGAAAATGTACAGTACCCTGCCATTGTAATCCTTTGTTTTGTTGCCTTTGCCTTTCTGTAAGCTTCTAGAGGGCAGGATCTAAGTCATTCCTTGTAATTCCCGATGGTGATCATCACAGCTAAATGCACAGAGCATCTACTGCATGCCGGGCTGTGTGCTCAGGGTTTAACATGCATCATTTTACGTACTCCTGAAAACAATCCTCCGAGTTAAATATTACTAATGCCCCCTTTTCACAGATGAAGAAACTGAGGCTTGGAGAGCTTAAGTAACTTGCCCAAGGTCACTCAGCTAATAAGGAGCAGAGTCAGGACTGCAACTGTAGGCCAAAGTCCTTGCTCATGACCACAAGGGTCCAAGGCCAGGTCTGTGTGACCCGGGGGCCGAAGCATGGACCCCTCACTGCCCACCTGGAATGACCGAGTGACATGCTCTGTCTCTGCAGGTGTGTGCCCAGCTGTGCCCGACACCGTGTGCCTGCCCCTGGCCACCACCCCGATGCCCACTGGGGGTGCCCCTGGTGTTGGACGGCTGCAGCTGCTGTCAGGTGTGCGCACGGCGGCTGGGGGAGCCCTGCGACCATCTCCACGTCTGCGACCCCAGCCAGGGCCTGGTCTGCCAGCCCAGGGCGGGCCCTGGTGGCCGAGGGGCTGTGTGCCTCTGTAAGCAGGTTTGCGGGACCGATGGTGGGTGTGTTTGCGAGCGAGGGTCAAGGCTGAGGGGTCCTGAGTCAAAGAGAAGCTCTTCTCTCTCTACCTCCTCACTGTAGGTACACCATCCATTCCAGCCAAATCTGGTGACGCACGTTTCCCGAGGCCCTCCCTCTGCTCCTCCCCTCTTGTCTTTGCTCCGACTATGCCCCCCACCTGAACAGCAGCCCCCCACTCCTACCTGTCCAAATTACAACCAATTATCAAAGCCAAGCTCAAACACTTCTCCCCTGAGAAGACCTCCCAGATTCCTCAAACCAGGAATCACTATCCTTTCTCAGGACCTTCACAACACTTCTGAGAAAATAGAAGTGCAACCATTTATTTAGGGAGGGCATAGAGTAATCGGTCTCAGGCAGTATGCTGAAACTTACCACACGATCCTTGCATAAATCACATAATCCTCACAAGGATCCTCTGAGGTAAGTCCTTTCAGACTCACAGATGAGCAAACTGAGGCTCGGTAATATTAACGGGCATGATTACTGTTACACAGCTTGGGACCAGGTCACACAGGTTCTGAAGCAACATTTCGTTCTGTCTTCCTCCTGGATTGGGAGCCCTTGGACCAGAGTTTGGATCCTGAGTTTGTCATTTACTAGTGACCTTGATCGTGTTACATCTCCCACCATTCCAAGCCTTGGTGCCCTCTGATGCTTTAGATCAGAGTTTCTCAACTCTGCTTTTTGGGCCAGATAATTCTTTGGTATCATTCTTTACTGGGGAGGGCGGACTGTCCTGTACTTGGTAGGACCTTCAGCAGCATCCCTGGCCTCTACTCACTGGATGGCACTAGCATGTCCCTCACCCACGAGTTGTGACAATCTGTCTTAGACAAATGTCCCCTGGGAAACAAAATCATCTCCAACAGAGAACCACTACTTTAAAGAAACACAAAAACGTGAGGGTGTTCTTTTTTTTTTTTTTTAAATAAGTCTTGTAGAGCAATCTACGTCTTTCATCTATTTGCATGTATCATTTTAAAAAAAGAACAAGAGAGATAAGGGCTCATGAATCACTGATAATGAGTCCACTTATAGCAAAAAACAAGGTTAAAAAAAACCCAACAAGACTAATAGACATAAAGTTATCAATACTAAATCCTTGTTAAATGCTTTTTTTTTTTAAATCAGGGGAGTGTAATCATGAGAAAATAGTGATTTGTTTTATGAACTCATAGATGATTGCTAATAAAAATGTATCTAGGGAAAAAATGAGATAAGTAACTCTTATCTTCCCAGGCTGTTGTTTCAACGAGCCAGGACACATACAAAGCATTTGGCTGAACTTTATTTATCGAACACTTGCATAGCACTTAACCATGTGCCAGGCACTCACAAATATCACCTCATTTAATCTCACAACAACCATATGAGGTTGGTACTAATGTCATCAGCATTTTATAAATGGAAAAAAAAAAAGGAGGCACAGAGAGGTTAGGCAATTTGCCCAAGGTCACACAGCTCATAAGTGGCTGAGCTGGGATTTGAACTGAGGGAGCTGGCTCCACAATCTTCATTTCCATCACTCTACTGCCTGACACTCAGCATATGATGAGTTCATATTGGCTGTTACTGTCACTAAGTTTATTAGGGGGCTTTTCTTATTCCATCTTGATTCAGACTTCAGACAGCTGGAGGTCAAAAATGTACCTGGTCTTTGCTTCTTCCTACAACTCCCAGCCCAGGTCATGCAACATAGTGGGTGCTCACGAGCCAGATCTGGAGGCTGGTGAACCCCACAGGTGAGACCTCACAGAGGCGGAGTCTAGGTCTTAGCTCTGGAGGGAATATGCTGCCCCAAACTCTCCTCTCAATTCCTAATTGGGTGGACCTCTGCCAGTGCACTCCAAGCTGTGTGTGTGTCCTCCATAAGCTCCTGAACCCCCACACCCCGAGCGTGCAGCCTCCCCAGCTCAGCCAAGTGCATCTCCACCCTCCCTGTGGCTTGAGTTCAAAACCACAGTCATTCTTGACATCTCTTGTTTTGCATACCCCAATACTGCCCACCAGCGAAGTCTTCACAATATTCTAGAACCTGAAATTCTAGTCCCTCCTCAGTCCATGCACTGCTACCAGCCTGGTCTGAGCCTTGTCATCACACACTAGATGTTGCAGCAGCCCCATAACAGTCTTCCCACTTCTGTCCTTTGCCTCCTACTCTGTTCCCAACACAGCAGCGACAGGGGCCCTTTCAATACATACATCAGATAACATCCCTCCTCCTCCTCAAGGCCTCCAACAGCTTCCCACCACCTCCGAGTAAAAGCCAGTCCTCTCAGTGGCTACAAGGCCCTGCAGGGTCCTGCTCCTGTTTTCTCTCTGACCCTGCCTAACTCCCTCTCTCCCTCCTGCTCTCTGCTTCAGCCATGCTGGCCTATTTTGTGCCTTAAATACCCGAGGGGGCTCCCACCTCAGGGCCTTTGCTCTGGCTGTTTGCTCTACCAGTGTTCTTTCCCCCCAGATATCTGCATGGCAAGCTCTGCATCTCCTTCTCATCTTTCTCAAAAATCACCTTCTCGGGGCGGCCTTCCCTGATCACCGTATTCAACATCCCTCTCTTGAACCCTGCCCTCCATTATTTTTCTAGCTCTAATCACCATTGGACATCATAGACTTTACTTGTTTATAGTGTTTATTTCCACTAGAGCGAAAGTTCCAATGAGGGCAGGATTTTTGCCTGTTTTAGTCATTGCTGTATCTATCATGAGTCCCTAGAACAGTGCCTGGCACATAGTAGGCCCCTAGTAAATAAAGACCGAATAAATGAATGATAGTAAGAGCTCTGGAGAGCCTAGCAGTAACAGGTACCATTCAGGGAGCGTGTCCTGTGGGCACGCCCTTTACACACGTGATTTCTTTTTACCCTTAATAATGAGGTAGGTCCTATTATTAAACTGATTTTGCAGACGCAGGAACAGGGGTTCAGAGGGGTGAAATCACCTGCCTAAGTTCACACAGTGTGCAAGTGGCTAAAGGTGGAAAAAAAAATCCTCTGTTGTTCCTTCTACAAGGGACTCTCGGAGGGAAAGAGGGACGCAGAGATCACCAGATGACTAGACTGGGCTCTGAAGTTATTTGAGGGAGGTTGCTGGAAAGGGGGCATTGGAAGGACCTGGAAGAGGAAGTAGGATTTCGGCAACTATATGTGTATATGGTTGGCGGGGGAGAGGGGGTGGCGGATTGAAGAGTGAGTACGTTTGGAGGCGCCTCCTGGTGTTTGGGACCACGCACAAAGGTGCCCACAGACCCCAGGGCAGGGGTGGGGGTGGCCGCCCAGGGATCATCAGCCCCACCCCTAGCCAGCCCTGAGCTAGAGGACCAGGAGAGGAGCCAGGAAACCTTGCTAAAATTATCACCCCTCCAGCGGACTTTCCGAAACAATCCCTCTGTTTACCAGGCCCTCCCAGAGACCAGGAAGCCCCAGGGCTGTGGCCCCAGGAGTCTGCTGGGAGACCCCTCAGGATTAAGGTGCAGCTGCCCCTAGTTTCCAGGAAACCAGGGGCCACGTGATCCAGGCCAAAGGTCAGGGATTTGGCATCAGAGGGCTGTGGCCTGGAAGGAGCAGGGAGAGGGCTGGCTCTGGTTTTGTCCTCCCCCGAGGAACAAGCATCCCCCACTCCAGCTCACAGAGCATCTGCTGTGCTCCAGGCTTGCGGAGAAATGCTTTAACACTAGTTCCTTTAATCCCCCAGTGGCCCTGGGAGCCAGGTCCGGTGGCTCAGAGAGGTGCAGTGACCTGCCCCCAGGCCCCACAGTTAGCAAGTGGGAACAGGGGCTGGCGCCCACATCTGTGCAGGTCCCAAATTTCTGCGTGGGTATGAGCCTGTTGGAGGTTTTTCTCTGAAGACCTGGGAAAACCTGCCTTCAGGCAAATCTTTCCAGACCCAACTGAACTGCACCCCGCCCCCCCCCCCCCCCCCCCGCCCCGCCGTCTCCAGGACCTCCAAAAGAGGTCCTCCTTGCTCTGCCCTTCCCCCGGTGACTCACCTGGGCCTCTCCACGGCTTTTCATTCTGTGTTGCAGACGGTGACTTTCACATCTGTCCCCTGCCTGGCCCTCCGTCTCTCAAGACAAGGACTGTGTCTTAGTCCTGTCTAGGAGCTGAGCGGTCGGCACCCTGGAGGGGCACACTACGTATCTCTGGAACTATAAGAAATCAGAACCTCTTTCATCAATGTCTCTTCTGTGCTGGGCCTTGCACGAGGCATTCTTTCAAAGGGCATTTCCTGAGGGTCTGTGTGTCCATCCATGCTCTGGGCCAGCACGGGGGGAGGGGGAGCGGAGTGGGGGAGGGTGCCAGCCTGAACACTCTCAGCCCCAGCCCTCAAGGAGTGCTTGTCCAGTGGAGGAAGTGGGAATAACACCCGTATCTTAAGGGCTTCGTTTGAAGAGTGTTTCTTGAGCACCTACTCTATGCCTAGCACGGGGCTAAATGTTACGGATTTATCATCTGTACCTGAAGGTACCCAGCTGTTCTCATCAACGCTATTGTTAAGGCAACTCAGAGAAGTTAAGCAACTTATCCAAGGTCACAAAGCCAGCAAGTTAAGCCCAGGCCTGACAGTGATGACCACAACATAGCAGATGCACAATGAACGTGTGTTGCATGAACTTTCGGTGTGTATATAAGTTATATATTATTAATATATAGTAATTAATTATATTAACAGTAACAACAGAGCAGCTGGGATCTATTGAAGGTCTCTTTTATGTTGGATTCATTACATACATCATTTTATCTAGTCTCTACCACAATCCTGTGAAATAAGTGCCCGTTATAAAACCCATTTTGCAGATAAGGAAACTGAGGCAAGAAGAAGTGAAGTCGCTTGGCCAAACTGCATAGCTAATAAAGAGCAGAGTGGGGGCTCCAAGTAGGCCCGTGTCCCCACAGCCCCTGTGCCAGGATGCGGTATGCCACGCTGTCTTCCCGCGCGCGCCCAGGCAGGTCGGCAGTGGGGACCGGCCAGAGCCCCCCGGCAGTGCGCAGACGCTTAGGGGCCCTAGTCCCCAGCAGGATCGGGGCCAGCTCTGCAGGGAGACCGGGTGGAGGATGTGGCTGACACGGTCTTGCCCAGGGAAAAGTTGGGGGTCAAGGATGGGGGTCCGGTTTCTCCTCTGCAGGGGGAGAGGATGATGGGAGCTGCGAGGTGAACGGCCGCCTGTACCGGGATGGGGAGACCTTCCAGCCCCACTGCAGGATTCTCTGCCACTGTCAGGACGGCGGCTTCACCTGTGTGCCCCTGTGCACTGAGGACGTTCGGCTGCCCAGCTGGGACTGCCCGCACCCCAGGAGGGTTGAGGTCCCTGGCAAGTGCTGCCCTGAGTGGCTGTGCGACCAGCGAGGGGAGCTGGGGGTCCAGCCCCTCCCAGCCCAAGGTGCGTGCAGGGGGCGGGGCAGGGGCGGGGCTTCTCAGGAGCCGGGACCTGTCAAAGCCCCTGGGGGCGGGGAGGGGGCGTGGCTTCCAGGAGCCGGGACCTGTCAAAGCCCCTGGGGGCGGGGTCGGGGGCGTGGCGGGAGCGTGGCTTCTCCGGAGCCGGGGACCTGTCAAAGCACAGGTTTCCCTGACCGCAGCTGGGAGGGGCTGGTGGCTGAGGAGACTAGGAAAGCCGAGTGGGGCGTCACAAGACCTCTTTAAAACTGACAAAACAAGTAAATAATTTTAAATCATAAAAAATAGAAACTAAAAATTGGTAGCAGAGAGGGGAAGGGAAAGGAGGGCTAGGATACTTGAATCAAATGCTCATATTTCATAGCAGAGGTGTACTATTATGACATATACTATTATTGTATTTATAATATATTGATATGTATTAGTAATACATTTATATCATTTAATATTACATAATATTATTAATATGTAGTTATTTGGGCTTATCCAAAGAAGAACCAGGCGAGGGGGTTGCCTCTGAGATGTGGGTTTAGGGGTGGGCAGGGAGGAAAGGTGGAGGAAAGATAGTTACCTCTTGCTATAAATTCTTTAGTTTTAGAGAATTTGTTATGGTTACATCACTGGGTTATTATAATTATAGGAACATGGTCTTTTTAAAGAAAGGCATCTGAAAAGAAGGCATTGGGCCATGGATGACGGTGCCACCTGAGAATAGAGCATGGTGGGTTCAGCATGGAGTCTGCCCAGGGTTCTAAGCCCAGCTTTGCTATTTCCTAACTGTGTGACTCTGAGAAAGTTGCTTAACTTCTCTGTGCCTCAGTTCCTCCAACTGTGAGATGAGAGTAAGGGCATCCACCTTGCAGAGTTGTTGTGACGACTGGATGAGTAAATCCAAGGAAAGCAGTTACAGCAGTGCCTCGCACACAGCCCTCTATCCATGGTAGCTGTCATTATCCCTACGATGGAATGGGACACATCCACTTAAATACATAGGAGAATGCCAGTGAGCATCTTACGTATAAAAAAGCAGGATAGGACACTGTAGATGCGAATCTGATCTCCATCATGTGTGTCCGTGTGTGTGTGCAGACAGCCTGCACACAGGAGCATATCACGCAGGCTTTCTCAACCTCGGCACCAGTGACACTTGGGCTGGGTGATGCTCTCGTATGCGAGCTGCCCTGCGCACTGTAGGGTGTTGAGCAGCATCCCTGCTGGACTCCAGTAGCCCCACTCCCCGTCGTGACCACCAAGATGTCTCTGGACATTACCAAATATCCCTGCGGGAGGGCAAAGTCGCCCCCAGTTGAGAACCATTTGGTTAATAAGGACCAGAAGAAAGGACACCACAATAGTAAGAGAGCAGAATGAGATGTCAGGAGGAGAAGCTAGCTGGTGCTGAACCCCCCATCTTGTTCCAGGTACAGCCTCAGAAACTCTGGCAGCTTTGCCACCGGGTGCCAGCACCTCTACACACAGGCCACAGCCTCCTTCCTGGAAGATGCCATGGGGTGCAGCAATGAGAAAGCCGCCACGTACTGGGGGACCATCACGGCCAGCACCATCCTAGTTGCCTAGTAACCGACACAAACGAGGTGCTTACAGCACAGTGCTAAGCATGCCCCCTCTATTATTTTATTCAGCCCTAACAATCGCCCATTAGAAAGCTTACATAGGAAGAAACTGAGGTCCAGAGAGGTTACGCAACATGACCAAGATGGCACCACCAGCAGCTGGCTTGACTTGGCTGCCGAGCCCTGACCTCACAGTGCTGACCTCTCTTTCTTCCCCCCCAGGACCCCGGTTTTCTGGCCTTGTCGCTCCCCCACCCCCTGGCGCCCCTTGCCCAGAGTGGAGCACGGCCTGGGGCCCCTGCTCAACCACCTGTGGGCTGGGCGTGGCCACTCGGGTGTCCAACCAGAACCGCCTCTGCCGACTGGAGACCCAGCGCCGCCTGTGCCTGCCTGGGCCCTGTCCACCTGCCAGGGGCCGCAGCCCATGGAACAGGGCCTTTTAGAGCAGGCCTGGGAGTCTGGAGGTTCCGTGCCCGCCCTCCCCAGCAGGCAAGCCAGTGCTTGGGCCCTGAGCAGAAGGCAGATGGCCCCTCCCCGCCCCCTTGGCTGGGGCAACGACATCCAGGCCCCGGAGGACAAGAATGTTCACAAGTCATCTGGTCCACCTGGACCCTGAGATAGAGCCGGGATGTCTGCCCCAGTCCCCCTTCCTCTACCTCACAGCCTAGGCTGGCCAAGGTTTCCAGTGTCTTCTGGTCCATTCCCAGCCTCCACACAGCCTTTATCAAACATGTGCATAGGCAAGCTTTCCAGCAGATAGGGCAACCAGCTGTCCCTTAATCATTAGGCCGAGGCAGGTGCTGGGCTGGACTGGCTATTTTTCTGGGGGTGTGGTGAAGAGGGGCACACAGATATTCTGAATCTCTTGCTTCCTTTCCTGGAGTGACATAAAAACGTCCCCGAATACATGCCTGTGCAAGCGCTTGTAGGTCCGGCTTATGCTGTCTGAGAAAGCCTGCCCCATCCAGGGCAGAATTCAGAGGCTGTGTGCTTTGTGAAAATCACAAGGTGAAATCACACTGTCTTGAAGAAAGTCAGAAAACAGGCCTGAGAGTGATCCCTTAAACCCAACTTGTATTATTAAGAATGAACCTTTCTCAGGCACCTGCAATGTGCCAGGCGCTGAGCTAGACTCTTTATATATAGGTTGGTGCTTTGCAACATTTAAGACCAGAGAAAAGTAGGGGAAAATGAAGGATAGCCCCTGGGGACTGGGGAACATGGCCTGAAATAAATCAACCCAAGCGTGAAATTCTGTCTGGAGTCTCATGTCTTATTGTTTTGTTTTTTTTAAACCCACATAAAAACTTTCCATCCTCCTCTGTGATCTACATGTTATGTTTAAAAATAAAAACTGTGTTTTCATCAAACTCCAACCAGGAAATTGGAGAACACTCTCAGTATTCAAACAGGGATTTCTTCTTATTAAACTAATTTGATTGAGGCACGGTTTACACACAGTGAAGCACACAGGTCTTAACATACGGTTTACCAAGTCTCTGCAAACGTGAACACCTGTGTAATCCATCAAGATACAAAACATTTCCAGAATCTCAGGAAGTTTCCATTGGCCCCTTCCCGGCCGCCCCCTCCGCCCCTGAAGGCAACCCCTGTTCTGAGTTTTACCACCAAAGAGGATGGATAGCCAGTTCTCGAACCTCACATCAATAGACTCATGCAGTAGGTATTCTTCTATGAATGGCTTCTTTCACTTGGTACCAGCTGTTGGGATGGAGGGTTTGAAGGAGAGCCCAGAAGCTGGGACCAGCCAGCGGAAGATGGAATCACAGCAGGTCCCTCCAGCAGGAGCAGGTGCAGCCTTACAGACCTAACAAAAATCCCATAGAGCTGGGGAGGCAGACCTGGCTTCTGCTCTCTCCTACCCCCAGGTTCTGGTAGTGCGTCCCATTGGTCAACCCCATTGGGAAGGGGAGAGGCAGGGGAGCCTGGGAGTGTGGGGCATTGAGGTCTAAAGCAGAGCAGGGAAAGGATGACCCCAGCTCCCAGGATGGGCATGACCCGCCCCTCGGAACAGCTGCCTTTGCTCAGGTACCACCTCCTCCCCAAACCCCAGATTGCGAATCACAGGCAGCATCGAGCCACCTAATCTTCACAAAATAGAATTAACTTCAGTTCACAGAGGAGACTGCTTGGGAAAGTGATCTGTCCAAAAGCTGGTCTGCAACTGGGGAGTGAATTTAGCCCACGCCAAGGTGAGCTGACTCAAGCCTGGGTTGATGGTCTCTCACAGGCTGAGAGTTTCAGTGGGTCAGGCTCCGCAAGGGTAAACGCTGAACACACTGCCGGGAAAAATTCACGTCATATCTCTAGAAACAGTAACAGCCAGGATGAAGACAACAGACCTGCATTGAATGATTCCTGCATGTGGGGCCTTTGCTGCCAGGGGCTTTATCCACAATTGCATGTTGCTCTTGCGACACTCCTAAAGGAAAGTGCTACTGATATTCCCATTTTAGAGATGGGTAAACTGAGACTTGGAGCAATGAATGAGTTGTCCTGGGGTTGTGGTGCTGGACCCCGGGCCAGCTGGCTGCAAGGCCCTCAACCTCACCACCGAGCAGTTGTGAACAGAGCTACACAGAGTGGGCTCAGCCACCTGCCCCGTCTTTGCTCTGCTGTTTTCTAGTGTGATCTTAGGCAGGGTACCTAACTTCTTTGTGCCTCAGTGTCCTTTCCTCTAAAATGGGGATAATGCCAGTACTCTACACAGAGCGTTGCTGAGTATTATGTGGTTTAAATAACAATTTTAGCTATCATTCTCTTGACTTTTTAGTGCTTAAGTCTTTTCATCTGTAAAATGGGCATAAATAGCAGTGCCCACCCTATAGGATCAGTGTGTCGAGTGAGTTCCCAACACATAGGGGTGTTGTGAGTATTAGGTCAGTAATTCCTCTGTGTTCACTTGAAATATAATCTATTACTATTATTATCCTGCCTCCAGGATTCTTTGCAAGTCAGAGAGTGATATGAGGCAAAGGCTGGGAATTTTCTTGTCTGTAAAGAAGAGGAAGTGGGCGGGCGCCTGGGTGGCTCAGTCGTTAAGCGTCTGCCTTCGGCTCGGGTCATGATCCCAGAGTCCTGGAATTGAGCCCCACATCAGGCTCCCTGCTCCACGGGAAGCCTGCTTCTCTCTCTCCCACTCCCCCTGCTTGTGTTCCCTCTCATGCTGTGTCTCTCTCTGTCAAATAAATAAAATCTTTAAAAAAAAAAAGAAGAGGAGGTGGTGTTGGGGGCAAAGGTCACAGGTGAAAATCAGACTAAACCCCACTGAAATTCATAGCCCAGAGGTACCGGGCCCAGCCTTTCCCTGTTTTTTATATATATGTTTTAAAGATTTTATTCTTAAGTAATCTCTACACCCAACGTGGGGCTCGAACTCACAACCCCAAGATCAAGAGTCGCACACTCCACCAACTAAGCCAGCCAGGCACTGCCCCTCCCCCCCGTTATATTTGTATTTGTAATACCCATGTTGTTGCATGTTCTCTACACTGTATGGTATTTTATTGTATGAATATTTACTACATTTCATTTATCCATTCTATACTTGATGGGTAGTTTCCAGTCTAGGGCTATTATGAAGAGGGTATTGTGAACATTCAAGCCCACATCTTCTGCTGGACATTGGTGAGCATTTCTGTTGGATAAACATCCGGGAGTGGAATTGCTAGGGTCTGTGCTCTTTATCCTGGGTCAGCCTATCTCTCAGTACAATGCAGGTCTCTCTAAAATAAGTGCTCAATAAAGACTTATTGCATAAATAATAAGAGTTAACATTCATTGAGTTCTAACCACATACAAGACTCTGTTCCAATCACTCACTTGACCCTCATAATAACCATTTGAAGTATAATTATGTCCATTTCACAGATGGAGAAACTGAGATATGGCAAATTAAGGAAATAGCCCAAGTTCACAGAGTTCACAGTTGGCGGAACCAGGATTTAAACCCAGAGAGTCCTGCTCGAGGGCCCATGTCCTTGGCCACGAGGCTCCCCTTGTGGGAGTCACTGTAGCATTCAGGGGTAAGGCACGCCGGCCTGGAGAGGTGGTGGGGGCGGGAAAGAGGAAACGGATGGGAGAATCACTGTGGCCTGACACTGATGTGAGCAGCCGGGAAGCTAAGATACCCACCACAGCCCTGGGCTTTGTGCTGGAGGATGGCAGAATGGAGGGGCCACACCGGCAGAAACCAGGGAGAGTGGAGGAGCCCTTACAGGTGGCAGATGGGGGGGGTTTCCTCAATGTTTTGAGTTTGAGGAGGAAGTAGTCACCCAGGACAGTGTGGCTGGAGGCCGCTGGACATCAAAGATGGGTCAGGTGGACATGGACAGACATAGAGACAAGAGTTCAGGTCATTAGAGTTGCTCACACAGAGAGGAGTAGATCATCAGATGGCCCTGGCCATTTAGTTACGGAAACACAGACAAGTACGTGTGTATGCTGGTGTGTATAACCTCTTATCACCCCTGTCCTCCCACTGCTCCCCCAGCAGGGGCCGCCACCATCTCTGCCCTGATGACCCCTGCAGGCTCCTCTTGCTCTCCCGGCTTCCACCCTGCTTCTTACAGTGTGTGCCAAAGGGATCCTGTGAACGCCCAAGCCAGCCCAGGCCACACAACCCACAGGGCCCTGCTCTGTGCCCCAGTCACCTCTCTGCCCTCACCCCCTTGCTCATGCTTTTCTGGCCTCATGGTCCTCCTGGCTGTTTCTTGAACATGCTCGGCACGCTCCCACCTCAGGACCTTTGCACTGGCTGTTCCCTCTGCGTGGCATTGTCTTCACCAGATACCCCCATGGATAATCCCCTTGCTCTCTTTCAGGTTGGACTCACAAGTTGACACTTCCCGGAGAATCCACCTGAGCCACCCTCTTCCATCCCCCCGATGCATGTAGCACATATCATGTTTTAACACACTACCTGACTTGTTTGCAACATCTATTATTTGTTGCCTGACGCCACAAGCGCTGGTTGGGACTTCTTTTTTCTGCTTTGTTCCCTGATGGATTCCCAGGACCTACAACAGTACCCAGGACAGAACCAAGCTTGGTCCTTATTGAATGAATGAAATAATATAGCTTCCATTTGAAAAGGGATTTAATGGGGCTTAGAAAAGTAACTTTGTCGTTGTCAAATGGGAGTGGCTGCCCAGTTGACAGTGATTTCCCAGTGGCCACGTCTGGGTGGGTCAGAGCTCCCCCCATCCCCACCCAACATTCAACCTCAGTGTGTCTCAAAGTGGGGTCCCCAGACCAGAAGCATCCACATCACCTGGGAACTGGTTAGAAATGCAAGTATCTTGTGTCCCACTCCAGACTCACAGAAACTCGTGGGATGGGACCGGAAGTCTGTGTTTTAATAAGTCCTCCATCTCATTAAAGTCTGAGATTTCTAGAGTGTGGCTGGGGAGAATGGGCGAAGACGGCGGTGTGCTTCTGCCCCCTCGTGGCACTGCGGGGGCACTGCGGGGCCCGAACGGACCAGCTGCCCGAGCGGGGAGGAGCCCTCCCACTGCGCCCGCCCCAGGGAGTCTCAGCCCGCCGAGGGCGGTGGAGTGAGGCAGGGACAGAACTCGGCCTGGGAGTCCTCCCTATTTGCGCCAGGGCCGCAGTTTCCTTTACTTCAAATACTACAGAGATGCCTGTGAGGACCCCTACACTGCCCTGAGCCAGAGCCCCTTCATCTGTCCCCAGATGACCCCCCCAACCCTGTCCCTCTACACACAGCCCAGCTCCCTCCTCCCGCAGCCAGACTCTGCAGCATGGTTATGTCACTCTGCTCAAATCCCTCCGAGGCTCAGAGCTGCCTTCTGGGATGGGTCCAGGCTCCTTCCATGACTCAGGGGCCTCCTCTGTGCCCCAGCACACTGGATGGTTGGGGCTCCCCACTCCAGCCCCGGGGGGCACTCTTTTCCCCACCTCTAGCCTGGATGACTCCCCCCCTCCCATTATTCTCCATTAGTCCCAGTTACCATGTCTACCTGAGGCCAACCCTCCCCTTGTGCACAGGCTCCCACCCCTCTTGCCTTCCCAGGTGATGCAGCCCTGCCAGGCCCCCCTTTCCCTCCCATGCCTTCCATTTCTCCCTCTCTTCCAGATCATTCCCATCAACACATACACATGTTGGCTACTCGGCTAACAAGAGGTAGGGTGTCCTCTTCAAGGGGCAATTCCAGCAGCCTCACTGGGGGTGTCAGGTGCTATAAAAAAATCCACCTGCCTCTCAAAGGCTAAAATGGGGTCTAGGGTCTCAGCCACATTCTCAGCAACAGGGTCGTGATTTAGCCGATTCTCAAGAACTTTCTCCTCTTCTGCTATGATTAATTACAACTTCAGGTGGGAACCCAAGGGCAGGGTGTCCTCTTGGACACCCTGAGGTTGGCCAATGAGCACAGTTGTAAGTGGCCCCGTCACACTGATCTGGTTCTTATCGGCGGCCCATTCACTGCCTCCTGGCCCCTCGCTACTGGCTTTCATGAAAGTATTCTGGATCACACTGCTGGGCTAGGTCTTTTCATCCCCTCTGGGTGGGATGGGCAACACTAACAGGAGCTGCTGCTCCCCAGCCCTAAAGCCAGCCAGAGCCAAGCACAGGTGACTGACTTTGACTTTCACCCTCTTCTCCCCTCAAGGACTGGACCTCCATGTCCTGATAACCCTCCTGCATCCCCCAGTCTCGGAGACATCCCCCTCACATCCCGTGGCCCTCCTGTCCTCTCCTGGTCCCTGCTCTGTGCCCCACCTTCACCCCCATCAAAGCCCAAGGTTTTGGAACCAAATGCACCATCTCACTGCTTTCTCCAGATGCCCAGTCCAGGGCCCTGATGGGAGTCTCCCTGGGGCCTTTCACTCAGCAGATTTCTCAGCTATCTGAATTTGATCTCCAAAAGAAACCTACATTTATTTTGTCAACAGTCCTATTTGTAATGTTTCCTTAATCACTGTGGTGTACATATGGCTCTTCATCATATTGCTGCTTAGACCCTGATGCAGGTCTTTATTAACTAGGGTAAACCAGTTTCCAGTTGTAAGCAGGCCCCAAATTGGGAGCGTTCTTCCTGGGGAAGGAATATTTTAACACTGGCAATGTTTAGATTTACTGGTATGTGGTGATAATAAAAAGCAGATCGAATTTAGCCAGTTTTATTATAGTTTTAAAAGTCTTTAAAGACAAGGCACCCTACTGTCACCTGCATCTGGGGGCAGACCACTCCATCACCATGACCCCCCTCGGCTTACTAGCTAAACCACAAAGTCTATTTCTCAGTTACATAGCATTCCTAGCAGGTGTTTCTGGTTGGCAGTCTCCTCCACAAAATGATTGAGAGACTCAGACTCCTTCGATCTTATGGCCCCACCCCATCCCCACCTTACCTGCATCCAGAATGGGATGAACAGGTCAGGTAGGCGGTTTGGCCATTCCATGCAAAGCCTCAAGACTGTTTCTGGAACAACTGGGATACGGTTACCATCATTTTGACTCAAGTAGCCAAACTATTATAGGGTAAGCCTTCGATTGCCAGAGGCTATGTCTGCCACCCCGAGAAGAGACTGCCTGAAAAATAAAATCACACAGAGCCAAGTAATTAAGAGAAACAGATGCCAGGCAATAGGGTTTGAGCTGCTGGATCCAGCCATGCCTGAAGTTATACATCCCTAAAGGTTTCTGTTATGTGAACCAGTAAATTCCATTTATATTTAAACGAGGCTGAGTTGGGTTTCTATCACTTGAGCTAAAAGAGTCTTGACAAATATAATTGTATATGGCAGTGTAATTACCGGTCTATTCTTGGCTTTTCTGTTGGGTTTTGCTCCCTAGAAGCCAAGTAGATTTCTGATTTATCCTTGTGTCCCTGAAGCCAGCACAAGACCTGGCACATGGTAGGTATTTACCACATGCCTGCTGAATGGTGACAGACACTTGGGTTCCAGTCCCGATTCTGCCTCTGGTTTGACCTTGAACATCTAATTCTCCTTTCCAAGGCCCATTTCCAACTGCAGCAGAGATGGTCATCTCTGCCCTGCCTTGCTCGAGGGCTGTGGTGAGGACCAGATAAGTCCAGGCTTATGAAAGTGCTTGGCAAACTAAAGCTCTACATACACGGGAGCTATAATTATATTTTCAAGGATGTACATTTTGTCCTAATTTCACCAGCCCCCAACAGACTGTGGGTTCTTGGGACAAGTCAGACAGCATGTTGGAAGAACAGAAGGAAGATCTGAGAAGAGCAGCCTCAGCTGCCCCCAGCACCGCCTCCCTGCAACATCAGACTTGATGCACCTGCAGATGAGACCAGCAAGATGGGCCCCTGGTGCCCAGCACCTGCCTCCCACAGAAATCACTGAGACAAGGGGTCCCAGTGTCTCCTTAAATTTAAGTCCTTGTAAGTGACATGGTAATGGGGCACAGCCTGGCTGCTTGTTCTCCAAACTGTTTCTCTTTTTCTCCCAGGCACCCAGAGAGAGACCACATCTTCTGGCCAGGTGACTGAAGTCTGGCCATGGGCTATGATTCCAGATCTGAACCATAAGCCCCCCACCCCCATACAATCCACCACACTTCCTCTCTCCCCTTGTCCGCTGGTCCCATCCAGGGGACCCAGTGGAGGACTTCAAGGCTCTAGAACACAGTTCTTAACTGTTCTTTATGAGCCTAGGTCTCCTCAGACAGGTTGTTGGGGAACATGATCAAAAAGATGTGACCGCAGATTGACCCCTGAGCTGGACCTGGCCCTCAGAGGCTCCCCACCCCCTCCCTTGTCCTTGGAATGTGGGTTCCACTTGCCTTCCCTGCTCCCAGAGACCATTCCAAGGACACAGCCTTGAGATGGTGATGTGGCGTTGAAAACACCTGCAGGGTGTATGTGACTGAGCCCAGGTAGATCTTCTTTATAAGCTTTTAAGATTTGGCGGGCAGGTGCAGGGAGCCACTGGTCTTGCTTCGACCCAAGACAAGCCTCGTATGTGAGTTCCCTTGGCTATGATTAAAACTGCCACCTACCACCCTGGAGTGTCCCGCCTCTTCCTCCGGTCTCTCCCTGCCCTCTGCATATGGGGGCCGGCTTCAGTCTACACCGGGGAAGCTCCCGAGAGGGTTGTGAGCTTACTCGGGTAAAATCTACGATTTCCTTCTCAGACTAGTAATATTAAATGCATAAAATAAAATACATGGTTACAAGGGAAACAAAGGATCGAAATACGGTCACTAAAACAAAAAAGTATGCGAGACAATTACATATGTGCTTCTTTTTTAACACAGTAAACAAGATTGAGTCTAGTTACCGTAATTTCAGCGTGACGGATAAGGAGGATAGGAGTACTTTGCGACGTCTGCAGTAACAGCAATGCGATATGAAAGTACCTGTGATTTCTCCTGGCAACAAGTAGGTACAGCTAATATTACTTTAAATTCCATCCACAGACCCCTCGTCTCCGGGCTAAGAGTCCCTGCGTTAGGGCATGATGGAACCACAAGAAAGAAGGAGCCTGGGTCCCTGGGTGACCACATGGAGCAGAGGCCCCTGCAACACATATTCAACCCAGAGGAAAAGACGAGTTTTTTTCCAGGAACATCGAGACTCTGGGGCCAGCTGGGTGAACCTCAACAAGTGTTCCAACCTCTCTGAACCTCAATATCCTCAAAAGAAAACGTAGACCATGATCCCAATCTTACAGATCAGCCATGAGGATGGGAGACATCAGTTCTAGATGCTTGCAAACTCTATGTAATTGATATCTGAGGTCTTCAGACACCAGCCTGTGAGCTGGGACTAAAAATAAGGACAACACAGTGAAATCTCATTAAGTTAAATGGATGCCATCTGCAGGGCGGTCTTTTACCATGAACTAATGACCTTCCTAATTGGAGGGGTTATGAAATTCATTCTTGTATAAGCTGAGGATGATTCTAAATAATACTTGTGGATTTTCCCCCATTGTTCTTACTTTGCAAATGGAGTTGGGAGTCTTACTTGAATTCACCCGTATTTTATGAAATTTGGTGGTTTACGAAGTCCAAAAAGTAGGAGACCACAAAAATAGCCATTCATATTATCACCCCAAACTAATCAAGCTTAGAGAGGATTTGATCCCCGACCTGGCAGAAGTTTGAATGACAATAATATTTAACATGCGTTTCAATGTGTCCCAAACTGATCTAAATACTTGACCTGTGTCCTTGGTTTCTCGAGTAATCTGAACTTGGTGAAGGACACACAGAAATGGGTTTAGTTTTTCTTCAACCACTGTCTTCGAACACATTCAGTCAAACCTCTCCTTGCCTGCACCTTTCAATCTAGCTTGAGCATCTCATCATATCCTATTGAATGCTTCTGCTAAATCAGGACTGACCCTTCACCTCAAGAACACATTGTTATTTAACTTAAACCGTTAAGTAGCCTAACTAGGTGCACCTTGCAACACTACGTGGTAGGTACTATTATTAATGGCATTTTACAGATACTAAGGCCCAGAAAGGTGAGGTAACTTGCCCCAGGTCACACAGCTAGTAAGTTATAGACACAGGATTCAAACCCCGTCTGGCTGTCTGGCTCCAGAATCTTGCCCTGAATCTCTGCCTTATAGTTCTCTGCAGCCCCGAGAGCAGGGTGAGAGTCCCTTTCACACCTTTCTCACCCCCACCCCGTCTAAGTTCTAGCTTCTCCTGTTTATGAGACCTGCAGTGGAGGAAAGAGGACAAAAATCTAGCTGGTGTTGCTTCACGTCCTCTCAGGGGGATGGATTCCTTCTGCGTGGCAAGTGTCCAAAGGCTGGTATCCCTGGGCCATGTGAGGAGCTTACCCAGGGCCCCTGTAGTGGTCTCCTGTTTGTTGGGGGAGACCTAGGACCCCTTGACCTCTCTCAAATTCTGTCCCCAGAAGTACACTTCACAGCCTCTTTCTGCCAGAGTCCTCTTTCCTGGAAAGCAAAACCATCATCCCTTTTGGGCAGGATACTGAGCAGATGGCCCAGCACCTACTCAACTCATGGGAAGCTCGCCCATCCTTGCATGGCCAAATGGTTGGGTGTGCAGGATGCCCCGCCCCCCACCCTGACATCTCTCTTGAACCACTTTCTCCCAGATCAACAGATACGACAGGCAGATGTGCAGGCCTGCCTGATAAGCAGTCAGAGAATCAGATACCACTCACCACTTCTGGCAGGAACCCCAAATCTCTCCCAGCAGAATCTGTCAGGACAAGGGGAGTACCTCTCTCTTCTTTCCCCAAGAAAGTAGAAAAAGAAAAGGTATGTCGTTTCTCCCTATTCTAGAAATTCATTCTCAAATTCGAATCTTCTGCTTATAGACAAGAATCTTCTGCTTATGCTGAGGGGGCAGGGATAGGGTAGGAGAAAAGCTAGTATGACGTCCCTCAGAAGGCCCTACAGCCATGTGTCTTGTGGCTTTCTGGAATATGGGGGCATTTAGCACCTTGTGGTTTTAACTGGAAATATGAGGCAACAGGAAAAGTCCCATTTAAGAGATCGTGATGTGTATGTCATCAAATTTCATCCTCACAACAGCCCTATACGGTAAGTTTATTAATTAGGGTAATGGTAGTTGCTATAACAAGCAAACCCCAAAATTCAGCTGCTTCACTCAACAGAAGTTTATTTCTTACTCACATGATATTCCAAGGCAGGTACTTTCTGGTTGGAGTTCCTTCGTGTGAGGAGCCAGGTGGCTTACGGGTTGTGGCTCCCCCAAACTCCTGGGCCTGGGGATGTTCTGCAGCTACCTTGCAGGCAGGGATGGAGAAGCTCACCTGCTCCCTAAGCGCCCAGCCTGGAGATGACACTCACCACTCCCACTCCCATTCCATTGGTGGGGACTAGTCACGTGGTCGTGCTAAGACGCAAAGGAGGCTGGGAAATGTAGTCTCTGTCTGGGCAGGTGTCTTCCAGAGACAACACCACACTAGTCTTTGTGTGTCACACTAGTAAGTGTGACAAAGAAGCTTTCTTTACCAATGTCTGTTTAATCAGCTCACCAGGCTAACCTGAGCTCCTCGTTCCTTCTGAACACAACACTCCTGCCCCAGGCATAATGAATGCTCACGGCTGGTGGGCCACTCTGGCACTCTTGCCCCCTTCTGCGCGCCCCCCCCAAATGATGTTATGGATCACAAGTTTGTATACTCCCCACCCCCAAATTCATATGTTGAAATCCTAATCCTCAATGATGGTATCAGGAGGTAAGGTCAAGAGGGTGGAGCCATTCTGAATGGGATTAGTGCCCTTATAGGAAGAGGTATGGGAGGGCTTGCTTTCTCTCTCTGTTCTCTGCCATAGGAAGCAAAAATGAGAAGACCACTGTCTGTAAACCACGAAGAGGGATTTCACCAAGAACCCGGCATGCTGGCACCCTGATCTCCGACTTCCAGCCTCCATCACCGTGAGAAATAAGCCACCTAGTCTAGGGTATTCTGTTATAGCAGCCTGAGCTAAGACAAATGGCACGTTTGCCAAGAATCTGTTGGGTTCGTTCCCAAATCAGTTTGCACTGGCCACACTTGTTATTGTAACGATATTCCACAGGCGGATGAAATATGAGTGCAAAAAGGAAGAGATTTGTTTTTATGAAAATTCGGTAGAGACAAGTTGCTAAAAAATACTGTCAATTTAGGCACGGAAGAAACAATGACAAGAGAGCCAGGAAAAAGTTGCCACGAGAATCTAGAGGGATTCTGTGCTCAAACTGCTGCACAACGTCTTCAAATGCTTATTCCGCTTGAAATAAACCCAAATCGGAAATCAGAAGATAGATTCTGTAGCTTATGTAAGGAGAGCAATGTGAAAAGCCAATTAACAGCTCCACACTGAAAGAGAAGAATGGCAAGTGTTCAAGGTGCATATCATTTAAAATAATCCCGTGCTTTCATGAACTAACCCTGGTCCCAGCTGAGCTCGATATGTAGGCTTCTCTAGGATTATTAGCCTCATTTTACAGGTGAACAAACTGAGGCCCAGGATAACAATACCTAAATGGTGGAGCCAAGATTCAAAAGCAGCCGGTGTGGTTGCAAAGTCTGTGCTGACTCCCTATACCAGTGATGTCCAGTGGAAGTTTCCATGATGATGGAGATGTTCTGACCTGCTCTGTCCAACGTCGTAGCCACTGGCACTTGCGGCTAATGAGCACATGAAATGTGTCTGGTGTGATTGAAGAACTGAATTCCAAAGCTGAATTGAATTTTAGTTAATTTAAAGATCAATGGCCACCTAGGGCTAGTGGCTACCACAGGGGACAGAGCAGCTCTGGGCTACACTAACTTTAACACGTGCCTTGCTGAGCATCTTTTATGTCTTTGCCTTGACCCTTTCCAGACAATGATGCCTTCTGAAATCAAACTCTGCCCCCTTTGATTCCCATGTCCCTTGATTCCAATCCATTATGCTGATTGGGGAATGGAAGGGGTTGGCATTAGCAGGAGGAGAAGGGACAGGCCTGTCAGCAACATCTGAACCCCAACTGCCATGTGGCCATGACCGCCATCTTGTGCTGGCATTCCGCTATGCTCCTCAGGGCGGGGAAGTGTCACCTTTTGGAGCGAGAGCTTGCCAGCAGGACAGGACGGCTCCCTCCCCGCCTTGACAGTGGCTTCCTCCCCTGGGAGGTGGGATGAAAAGTGCCGCATGTGAGGATGACATGAAGAGACACCTGCTGAGAGCCTAGCTCCCCGCCCGGATCCTAGTAACTGCTCAGTAAATGTCCTTCCAGTTCACTCCAACCTGCAGAGTAACCCTCCGGCTCAGACCAAAGGAAGAACGGAAACAAAAGGGGGTGGGGATGGAGAGAGAGAGAAAGGGTTCTTTTAAAAAACAATCTTATTGTGAAAATTCTCCATTGGACATGAAAGGACACAGAATGGTTTAATAAATCCCCATACTCCTATCGTTCGTTTTTAAAATTATTAATCAGGGTAAAGGTTTTAATTTCTCCATTAACCTAAAGATACCCATCCTCAGGAAAGTGAAGAAATCCCAAAAGCTCCAACTGAATGGCCACAAACTCATGTTGGGAATCCTTTGAGCAGCTCTGGCGGGTCCCAACATTCAGAGACAGGGTCACGCTCAGACAGTTGCCCCTTGTCCCTCTAGTAATATCTGCATCAGCCTGGGAACAATGGTGCCCCCCACACTGGCTATGGCTATGGGTTTCCCTGGTGGTAGGTTCTATCTCTCTGGTTCCCTCAAACCATACGGTTTGTCTTCCAGTGCCTGGAAGATTCTGCAAGAACCCCAGATCCTGCCTATAATATTCTTTAAATTAGCAAGGGCAGCTTTTGATTTCTTGCAGCCTGGATCCCTAAGTGATACTCAGGCTGCAGAAGGGTTACTGCTGCCATCTCAAAGGAGCTGATACCTGAGGCCAAAACAATCCATTCTTTTAGGACAGAGACAAGAGAGAGATCTTATCAAGGAAAACACCTGGGCCCTCTGGGCTTCTGGAAAATTACTGAACTATATTCTAACTATAAAAATCAATCCTTTAAGATCCCAGGAGGCCTGTGGAATAAGCAGTGTGAAAAAGGACAAGAAAAAATTAATTGGGTATAAGGGGTTCTAACATTTGCTGGGCACCTACTCTGCGCTGAGCGCTCCTTCATGCTTTCATTTAATCCTCACAGAAATACTGGGAGGCCGATATCTTTACACCCATGCCACAGATGAGGAAACTGAGGCTCGAAGGTGAAGTCATTTGTCCAAGAGGGAATTGAGGCCTGGCTCACTCAGAAACTCCTGTTCTTTCTTCTGCCCTGCCCTGAGCCACCCTACGTGGCAGCCACTTCTGCTCTCTGAGTCTGTGTCTTCTCTCTGACATGGGAAAAGCAAGGCCTACCTGGCTCACAATGCTTTCAGAAGGCTCTAGACTCATAAGGGATGCAGAGTGCTTTGGAAGGCGCCCAGGGTCCAGTCAGGGACTGGGATCACCTTCCTCGTTGTCCTCAAAGCCGGCAACCCTGGGGCCCTGGAAGAAGATCCAAGGCCTCGCTGAGGGGCCACGCGTGTGACTCTGGCATAAAGGGACAGACAAAAATCACTGGGTCCCCTCAGGTTCCCGGAGGAGGAAGGGGGGGGGAGGCAGTGGGAGGGGCAGCTGAAGGGGGGTGCCTTGGAGTGCTGCCGGTCTTGATGACTGCTCAGCTGATGGTTTTGCAAGCTGAGAAATACACATCCACAAACTCTAACCTCTTCTGGCTTAAAATAGAGCTGCTGAACCCAAAATGCCAAGCACAGGGCAGTCACCTGCCTGGCAGGGCCAGACAGCTCCCCCATGGCCCTAATAATACCCACCCCCAGCGGGCACACCCGACAAGACGCTGCTCAGCTGTGTGTCACGGGGGCCTCACGGTGCTGGGGGCAACCAGCCAGGGTTCCTCAGCTCCAGCTTAGAGACGAGGAAGGTGGAGGCCAGAAGCAAAGGGAGGAGGATAAAGCCGGGGGCATGAGGCCTGAGAAAGCGATGTGGTGTATTGGAAGGATCATGACCTTGGGGACCACATGGCCCTGAGCTCAAGTCCTGGCTCAGCCGCCGCTTGGCCGGGAGGACCTGGCAAGCGGGGCGTCTTCCCCTCTGTGCCTTGGTTTCCCGCACTGGGAAGTGAGGGCTGCCTTAGTAAGGTCTGTGATATGCCTAGCACAGACACGCGCTTCCAGAAAAAGAATTCTTGACATCTGCAGGCAGACAGTCAATTGTACACAGGGAGGAAACGCGGCTACTGCGGCCGGGCTCCTGGAAAGCGACACACAAGATCTGTTATGATCCTTGGCATGGTCCCATGAGGTGGCCATGATCACCTGCGTTTCTCGGGTGGGAAAACCAAGGCCAGAGAAGTGTTGTAGCCACATTCGCCCACCCAGAAAGTGGAGGAGCTGTGTCAGTGACCAGGACTCATTAACTGTCTTCGGAAAGCTCTTTTCAGACCCCTCTCGGGCAGTAAATCCACAGCGCTCCAACCCCCACCGCCGAGACTGTGACCCGGCCTCCGGCTCCCCTGAAGGCTGGGCAGGAATCAGAAAAGCAAACTAGCTGATGCCATTACTGCAAATGAGGCTTCTGGGCCACGGAGCTGCGGTCTGGCTTCCCAGGGGAGCAGGGGTGCAAGGCCCCCGATTCGGGCCCAGAACCGAGTCAGAGCACATGCTATCATGTCCCTGCGGGCCCGGGCGTTGGCTCGCTTGTGATATTTGAAACAGTGGCTAACACTTCTAGAGGAGTCCTCAGGGCCAGATGCTGCTCTTACTGCTTCCTGCCTCTGCGCTCCTCCCTCCTCACAATCACTGAAGTCATTCCCCCCTGCTGCTCAAAGAAATGATCCCAATGTAGCGGCTTGAACAACACCAATGCGCCATGTCCCACTTCCATAGCATGGAGGCCTACACAGGTCCCGCTGGCCTGAAACTGACGGATTGGCAGGACTGCATTCCCTTCTGGAGGCTCTAGGGAGGCATTTCCTTGCCTTTTCCAGATTCTAGAAGTCACCGACTCTCCCTGGCTTGTGGCCCCTTTCTCCATCTCCAAATCCAGCAACATCGGGCCAATTCCTTCTCGTATCTCCTTGGTTGTCCCTCTTCTGCCTGCCCTGTCCATGTATAAGGACCCTTGTGATGACACCGGGCCCACCCAGATAGTCCAGGATAACCTCCCGTCTCCAGGTCAGCGAACCTTCTTTCCACCTGCAACCCTCCCTCCTCTCTGCTGTGCATCCTAACCTACTTACAGGTTCCAGGAAAAGAATGTGGGCATCTTTGGCGGGGGGCACAGCACCTTATGAGATAGGAAATTCTCTACCCTGTTTTACGGGGGGGGGGGCCCACTGAGTCATCCCACGTTTGCACACTGGTAAGCAGCAGACTGGGATACGAACCCAGGCAGTCGTGGTGCAGAGTCCATGCCCTTAACTTCTACAGGCTGCAGCTGCTCATCCGTCCACAGTCACTGGGCGTGTGCTGTGCCAGATCCGGGTGCCGGGGACAGAGAGGTGACCCAGACAGGATCCCTGTCCTCAGGAGGAACACAGATATGGAATGGGAGGATCACAGTGCCGTGGGACGAAGGCAAGAGGGCAGGAGCTCAGAGGCCTTTGGCAGCACAGAGGGAGGCCATCTGCGGAGGGGCCGGGGAAGGCCACGTCCAGTAAACTGGGAGCTGAAGGATGAACGGGGCGTCAGCCAGCCATGGCTACGGCGTAAGGAGACTGTCGTGATAAAATGCATGATACTGGCAAAGTGCTTCACCCGGTGTCTGGCCCCTGGCAGGCATTCGATAAATGTGGGCTGTGGAGTGTGATGGGAAGGGGACTGTTCTAAGCAAAGCAAGAGTTTGGGCAAGGAGCTGATAGTTCGGTGTGGCTGAAACAAACAAACAAAAATCACAAAAGGGCAGCGGGGCGAGAGGTTGGAGTAGAGATGGGGGGACAGGGGATGCGTGCCAAGGCTGCCGCAGAGACCAGGCCACGCAGATGCTCTGGACACCTGCAGGTGAGGCTGCCGGGTGCTTGCCCAGAATCTCCCCAAAGACCCACCCTGGACTCTGGTGCTGGGTGGCAGGACTGGATTCCTTGGGCAGTGAGGTCAACGGAAGGCTCCCCAAGCACCCAGCTGTTCAGGCCAAAGACCCCGGGGTCATCTGGAGTCCCCCTTTGCCCTCCAGATCCAGCCCATCAGCAGGTGTTCCTGCTCTGCACATCAGGGTTACACCAGCTGGGGTAACAGACTGAGCCCATAGCTCAGGGGCTCAACACAACAGAAGTTCAGAATCCGTGCGCCTGGCGTGGGGGTGGCCTTGCAGTGTCATTTGGGCACCCAGGCTCCTTCCACCCTGTGGCTGTGCCTTCTCCTAAAGACTTTACCTCTCTGCATTCAGCCTGCGGGTGGGGGACGAGAGGTGGAGCACGGCATGGGGAGGGGTTTACCGGCCAGGCTGGGAGTTGTCGCCGTTGGCGACAGTTCTAAGTGCAGAGGAGGCTGGGAAATGTGGCCAGCTGTGTGTGCCCAGCTCCAGCTCCCCACCCTATCTCGGACCCCGGGCTTCTCCGCACCTCCTGCGCCGTGCCCCTGGTCCGCGCCACCGCCCACCACGCACGTGGACTAGAGTTTCCTAAGTGGCCTCACTCTTAGCCAGCACCCCTTTTCCACGGGACAGCCAAGATGCTCTTTTTGAACAAATGTCAATCAAATCACTGGTGTGTGTTCGTTTTCCTGCTTACTGCCTTTCCCGGCTAAGGGCCTGTAACACCCTGTGTGAAGTCCCTTCTCTGTCTTCCTTCTGCTCCCTGCTCCTCCACCCCCAGCACCCCGATTCCCCTGCTTCCAGCCACGCTGGTTCTCCGACTAAAGGATTTGCACTTGCTGCCTGGACGCTCCCTCCCCAGTCACGCCTCAGCGAGGCCTTTCCCACCACCTCAGCCGGCGGTGCCCACCTCCCCCCAGGAACTGTTTCCCTTCTCACACTTGTCTTCAATGATCTTTGTGTGTCTGTCGGTTAGCCAACCCTCCTTTCTAGGATGTCAGCTCTATGTACCCCAGGACGCTTGTCTGTCCCAGTAGGTGCTCAGTACAGTTTTGTTGGATGACTGGCCCAAGGTCACAGGACCGTGGTGGTGGAGACCGGACATCTGCAGACCCGGGCTTTGGGCGCTCTGCTCCAGCTGTCACTGTTTAGAGACACCTGCGGCCCGGGGCGCCGGCGGGTAAACAAAGGCAGGTGTTGCGAGGGGGCGGGGAGGCAGGAGGAGCCCTCTCGGCCCTCCACGCCCCCCTCCGAGGCCCCGCCTCCGCCCCAACACTCCCCTCCGCCCCGCGTCCGGCCGCCCGCAGCCCGCTCCCGCCGCGCGGGGCGGAGGGCGGAGCGCGGGGCGGCCGTCGGGGCGCATGGACGGGCCCGGGGCGCGGGGCCCGCGGCGCCGCCATGAGGAAGCAGAGCGTGCGCACGGCCGCGCTCGTCCTGTGCATCCTGTCCTACCTGCTGGTGGGCGCCGCCGTCTTCGACGCGCTCGAGTCCGAGGCGGAGCGCGGCCGCCAGCGGCTGCTGGCCCAGAAGCGCGGCGAGTTCCGCAGGAAGTACGGCTTCTCGGCCGAGGACTACCGCGAGCTGGAGCGCCTGGCGCTGCAGGCCGAGCCGCACCGCGCCGGCCGCCAGTGGAAGTTCGCCGGCTCCTTCTACTTCGCCATCACCGTCATCACCACCATCGGTGAGCGGCCCCGCGACGCCCCCCCCCGCACCCCCCCGGGCTCGAACCCCTCCTCTGCCCCTGCCCGTCTGGGTGGCTTCGGACCAGTCATTTCAGCCGCCCTCCGCCCAAGGGCCCGGCGTCCCACGCGGGCGGGGCGGGGAGGAGTCGGGAGCTCAAGTTCGCCCAGAGGTGGCACGCGGGAGTGCTCAGGAAACCTCCGGGGGCAGGGAGACAGGTGGAGCGGGGCGAAGCGCGAGTGTCTGGAGCCGGAGGCTTCCTTGCCTGGCTGCATCACCCTAGCTGTGTGACCTCCGACGAGTTGCTTAACCTCTCTGTGCCTCGATTTTCCCCTCTGTGAAGTAGGGCTGCTAATAGGCCTTATCTCAGGGCTGGGCTGAGATAATTATTGTCAAGGAGATAATGTATGCAGAAAGTTTTAGCGCAGGGTCTGACACATACAAAGCACTAAGAAAGATTGATTTTTGTATTATAATTATTCTGTTACTCCATGAAACGGGATCTAGTCTGTCTTAGTCACTGCAGTGTACCCAGCCTAGCGCATAGTAGACACTCAATAAATATTTGTTGAAGGAATGACTGATTACCACAAGCTTTGGACCTCACCCTTGGGGATCCAGAGCAGTTTCTCTGCAGCATCTGGACCGTGAGCCGTTGCCATGGCTACCGTCTGGCTGGTACCTGCTGAGCAGAAGCCTAGAGGAGCAGGAAAGGAGAGAAGCCGGCTCTGCAGGGCTCCAGGCTGGGTGTCAGCTGCTTCCCAGGTCCCAGCTGTGGATGTCTAGGCATTCCCCCCTCCCCCCGGCTTGGATCACCACTCTGGAAGTCTGAACACTGGAGAAAGTTTTTTTCATAATGCCCTTGCAAGTGGATGTGAGCTGTGGGTTAAAAGCCTGAGTTCGGCAATTACCTAGCCCGGAGTTCCATTCTCATCTCTGTTGCCTCCTGTCCTCTCTGGCAATTGGATGTACCTCTCTGAGCCCTAGTTTTCTCGACTGCAAATGCAGTTCTTGCTACCTCACTGGGTGGTTGCCAGGTTTAAATGAGGTCAAGTGTGTAAAATGCTTGGCACGGTGCCTGAGGCTAAATGGGCACTATTAATTAGTAATAATAACAATTCATTGTTTGCCAGCTGTGGGCCCAGCTCCCATTCAGCCCTTTATGCCCTCTCCTGTCAACATGGGCACCCCTGCTTCCCTACCTGGGCTCAGCCCAAGACACTTCCTGTTGCCGTGCCCAGTGGGTGGGGCCCCATCCACCTCTTCTGCCCACCCCCACGCTATCTGGAGACAGCTGGAGCTCAGTTTGGTCTTCTCTGCCGGTGGTTCCTCGCTGGCATCTGGGGAACCTGGGGAAAGGGACCTACTAAGTGGAAATAGCCGGAGTTTTGCCTTTTCTGGCCACCTGGGGGCGCCAGCTTGAGCTGTGTGATCCGAGCTGCATAAGCCAGCCTTGCAGAGAGCCGGGCGCCAGAACCCAGGAGTTAGAGCTCTGCATGGATGGGAGAGGCACTGAGAAGCCGGAGGAGAGTGGTTAATGGCTCAGGCCCTGTGACCTTTGGGCAGCTTCCTCTCTCTCAGCCTCAGTTTCCTTCTCTGCAAAATGGGGGTAATAGTATCATCTCATACAGTTATTGGGAGGGTAAAATAATCTATGCAGAGTACCTAGCATGCTTAGTTATTATCATTGTTCGCTTCACTCTGTCAAAGCCCGATATACCCCCGAACAGCTGGACACAGCACTGCCGGGCCCCTTACTGCCAAAGAGGCTCCTCTGTCTCACGCTCAGCACCCCCTTCAATTTGATTTGATTACTGATGATGATCATTATTAAACATCCATTGAGCCCTTAGTCTGTGTCAGGCTGTGTGCAGGGCGCTGGTGACTAGGGACACAGAGAAGTGATTGGCATGGTCTCTGGCCGCAAGGAGCTCCCCCAATAGCAGATGGAGGCAAAGTGATAGGGCCATCCAACAGAAATGTGGACGTGGACCCATAGGGCTTTAACAACATGTATTGTGTTGATATTCTGAATGAATTATATGTGCGCACAGCACACGCACCTCACGGTACAAAAGAGTATAGAACGAAAAGGAAGTCTCCCTCTTACCCTGTCTCTCAACCCATAAATTCCTTTCCCTGGATTAAATACAGTTACCAGTTCTTTGTGCATCCTTCCAGATACATTCTCTGCCTATGTGTTCCTTTAAAACACACCCATTATAGAGACCTTAGGTTGTACACACTGTTTGGTCTCTTGCTTTTTTTCACCTCATATTTTTTGGTGATTAAAAAAAAAAATTCCCTAAAAAGCTTGGGGCACCTGGGTGGCTCAGTCAGTTAAGTGTCAGACTCTTGATCTCAGCTCAGGTCTTGATCTCAGGGTTGTGAGTTTGAGCCCTGCGTTGGGCTACTTGGGGGAAAAAAAAAAAAAAAAAGCCGTGTCATTCTTTTCCATGGCTGTAGAGTGGGGTTTCTTGACCTTGGCCCTATTGACATGCTGGACTGGATGACTCCGTTGAGGGGCTGTCCTGAGCATGGCGGGCTGTTTAGCAGCAGCCGTGGCCTCCACCCGGTAGTTGCTGGTAGCGCACAGCCGCCGCCTCCCAGATGTGACAACCAGAAGTGTCTCTAGACATTGGCAGGTGTCCCCCTCGGGGACAAAATTACCCCCGGTTGGAGCCACTGCTGTGTAGGGTTCTGTCATTTGGTTGGCACCACGATTTATTTCACCAGACCCCTCTCGATGGACACGTAGGTTGTCCAGTTTTCTCCGTGAGCAGCGATGCTTCAGGGACGCCTCACGTGCATACCTCACTTTGCACACACATGTGTGCTTTGGAGGACTAACTTGCTCACCGTGGAACTGCACGGCTCAAGGGTTTGTGTGTTTACATTTTGGCAGATGGTGCCCATTTGCTAGAGGAGGTGTGTTCTTTTGGGGGAAGGTCCACCTGACTTTTCCTGGGTTATGCGCCCCTTTAAGAATACCAAGAAAGTTTTCGCTCCTCTCTCCAGGAATGCTCATTCCCCGGCGATGGCACAGTGGTCCAGGATTCAAGGACGCCCACTCACGTGTAGGTCCCCTACAACAGGAAAGAATTGCTACACCAGACTGAAGAAGTGCTGAGTGGGGGCTGGCTTGGAGCAGGATGTGGGAAGGAGAAGTGGACCAGCGGGATGGGGGGAGAGAGCGATCCAGGGGAGGAAAAACCTTGAGAAGAGGTATGGGGAGGTGGGACATGCGGGTTGGGGAAGCAACATGGGGCGAGGCTGGACGGGGGAGCGGAGTCAGATCACCAACGAGCTCGGACGCTACGTGAGAACTGGTACTGGGGCACCATGGAAGATTTTGCTTTATTTTTAAATCAAGGCATAATTTACACACAGTGAAATGCACCATTTTCCAGTGCAGCAGCCTTCTGCGAGCTTTGACAAATGAAGGCCTGTCAGGCAACTGCAGCTGCCACCAAGACAGAGTAGGCTTCCGTCACCCCCAAATTTGTCTTGCCTCTTTCTGGTTACCTACCCCCTCCTCCAGCCACCACGGCTGGCAACCACAGATCTGCTCTCTGTCCCCACAGTTTTGCCAGAATGCTTGCAGAATGTCATTTCAATGGAACCATGCAGTATGTAGTCTTTTGAGCTTGGCTTCTCTCACTCGGCATAAGGCGGCTGAGATCCACCCTTTGTGGCGGCAGGTAACCCTAGTTCATGCCTTTCTGTTCTGCACAGAACTGCATTGTACGGATGTACCGCCGGTTGTTTATCCTTCCCCGGCTGAGGGACGGTGGGCTGTCTACCATTTGGGGCGATTAGGGATACCCACGCCATGTTTCAAAGGCAGGGGATGACCTAGTTAGAAGCAGCATTTCAAGATGCTGCGCCGGCCTCGGGGCTGGGGAGGGAGCCCGGGCAGGGCGCCCGCGGCCGGCGCTCACCACCCCCCTCCCCTCCGCTCTCCCTCCAGGGTATGGCCACGCCGCGCCGGGCACGGACTCGGGCAAGGTCTTCTGCATGTTCTATGCGCTCCTGGGCATCCCCCTGACGCTGGTCACCTTCCAGAGCCTGGGCGAGCGCCTGAACGCGCTGGTGCGGCGCCTCCTGCTGGCGGCCAAGCGCTGCCTGGGGCTGCGGCGGCCGCGCGTGTCCACCGAGAACATGGTGGTGGCCGGGCTGCTGGTGTGCGCCGCCACCCTGGCCCTCGGGGCCGCCGCCTTCGCGCACTTCGAGGGCTGGACCTTCTTCCACGCCTACTACTACTGCTTCATCACGCTCACCACCATCGGCTTCGGCGACTTCGTGGCGCTGCAGAGCGACGAGGCACTGCAGAGGAAGCCGCCCTACGTGGCCTTCAGCTTCCTCTACATCCTCCTGGGGCTCACGGTCATCGGCGCCTTCCTCAACCTCGTGGTCCTGCGCTTCCTGGCGGCCAGCACCGACGCGCCCGAGCGCGCCGCCCGCCGTCCCAGCCCGCTCCGCCCGGGGGCGCCCGAGAGCCGCGGCCGCTCCCCGCCCCCCCGGCCGGCCCGCGCCGGGGGCTCCACCTCCGTCTCCTCCCGCGTGCACCAGCTGCAGACGGGGGCCCGCGACAACCTGGGCTTCTCGCCCCCCTCGAGCCCTCGGGCTGTGGCCGGCGGCGGCGGGGCGGGCAGGCCCCCGGCCCGGCGCAAGTCCATCTGACAGCCCAGCTCTGGCCGGGGCCCGGGGTCACCTGTCAGTGCACCCTCCCCAGAGCCTGGAGAGGGGTGAGCGGCCGTGGCCTCAAGGCCGTCTTCAGCCACGGGCAGTCTGTCCTTCCCCTCTGTGGCCAGCCCCTCGCTCCTCTCCCAAAATACATTAAAGCCGCACCATAAGCACAAGCGCGACTCCCAAGTCGCTCTGTAGGTGCAAATCCCTTGTGGTCCAAATTGTTTCAGGAAGGCGTGGCCACCTCGGCCTCCCAGGAGAGGCTCTCCCGGGCCCGCGTCACCAGCTGGCCCCCTGGAGTGGAAACAGGTGGTCGTCTTTCTGCCGCGAGAAGAGGCAGGCTTTCCGTGTTGCAGGGGAGATGGGCGGCTGTCAACACTGGGATCCTAGCAGTGAGGCCAGCCCCGCACAGCAGTAGCACGGTGGGACCGAGGGACGGCAGGGAAACACCTGTGCAGTGGGGCGGGGTGGGCAAATCTGCACTATTTAAATGATCGTTCATTCTCTTGCTCAATTTGGTGTAGAGTGAAATTGGCCCATGTGTGAATGAAGCACACCCTCCCCCCCACCAATCTGCAGCTCTTTGTCCTTGGCCGTGCCACCGCAGGATGAGGGGGCCTTGCTGACAGCCACCGAGTCACTGGGGCACCTGGACGCAGGAGCGTGCCGTGGGAAGAGCCCTCGTCTGGGAACTGCCCATCATGTGACCTTGGGGAATGTCATCCCTACCTGGGCTTCAGTTTCCACCTCTGTAATATGCTGGGTTCACCTGGAATCCTGCCCCCCACACCCCCCACCCCCGTGCATCTCTAGAAGGGTTACATGCCCTGCCCCCTAAGGTGCCCGTGGTGGGCATACTGGCATCACGCAGCACTCAGCTCCTTCAGACCCCACCTACCCTTGGCTTCCCAGACAGAACTCTCAGCACAAAGCGGAGCGAGCCAGGTTAGAAAAGCCAAAAACTTTAATTTTCAACATGAGCTACATGGTCATGAACACAATGCAACGTGACCCACGCCAACCCAGGGGCCCCGGAAACCCTCCCTCCCCAAAGTCCCGAGCAGCTCCTGCTCCCGGAGAGGGAGTGAGGGAAAAGTGGGTGGATGGAAAGGCCCCCAGCCCGAGGACCCGGGGCCCGGCCTCCCTGCTACCCCCTCAGGAGGCGGCCATAGAGTGAAAGGGTTCCAGATGTGATGCCTGAGGCCCCAGGTTCGAGTCTCCACTTCGCCCTCACAGAAGCTAGGGGTACGATGGGCACAGTCGGCCTCCCCCCACCCAGGGTGTGAGTCAGATGAGCTCGTGGACATGGCCGCTTTCCGTCCACTCTAAGGTGCTGTTATGCAGACAAGGGGCCCTCCCAGAGAGCCGAGGGGATCGTTACGGGGGACGGGAGGGGGCTCGGTCCCCTGGGCCTGGCACAGAGCTGCTGCTCAATAAATAAATGCAGGTGGCCTTGCCTGACGCGACAGCTGTGCTCCAAAGGGCGGGGGGCTCAGCGCCGCCTCTGAACACTGAAGGTGCCCAGGAGCTCCTGGTTTAAGGAACCAGATGGTGAATCAGCTTGTAAAGTGTGTAACCACCCCCTAAACGATCTGCCTCACCTCCTCATACAGCTCTCAACTGCTGGAGAACTGAGTTCTAGTCCCGCCTCAGCCATGACCCCACAGTGGGACGTTAGCAGGTGCCTTCCCTCCCGGGGCCTCAGCTCCCTCCTCGTTAAAGCGGGGCTGATAATGCTGGCCCCTTCTACTGCCCAGGGGCTCTTGGGAGGGTGTACTTGGTGTAAAAGCACTTTGAAAGCAGAAGTCTGAAAAGCACTACAGGAAGGTCAGATGTGGTTACATGTGAAGGTTTTGTGAGGCTTAAGATGAGGTGTACCACGGCCACCTCACTCTCACACAGCCCCAGGCAGGAAGTGGTGCTTCTCACCTCCCTCAAGTTGGTCCTAGGGGGTTATGACTTCTCCCTCAGCGGGAGCCCCTACCCAGACAGACATTGAGGCCTAGACCAAATCCTGTGCACCCTCAGTCAGCTGGGCCAGACCCCAGGAGAGCTTAGTCTCTATGGCAATTCTCTCCCTCAAACCCGGGCCCTCGGAGATGGAACCAAGCAGGGCTGGGTGGCCCAGGGCTTAGAGGCCACAAACACTTATCATGGCAGACATGCCTGGGCAGTGGCTTCCGGTCCCAAGAAGGAGGGAAGCAAGACAGAGCCCCTGTTCTGTCCCCATTGATCATTTGCTGAGGGGTCTTGGGCAAGTCACTTCCTGATTATGGGCTTTAATTGCCTCACCTCTCAGATGGGCTACAATTTGCCCGTCTTTTCTGGGCCGCTGGGAGGCTCTATAGAGAGAAGGGAGGAGGAAGTATTGTGGGAAATGGTGGCCCCATCTGGTCCTGCTCTGGCTCCAGCTCAGCCTTGGGTGGGAGGAGGCCCAGGCTGGGGGGTGCCATTGAATTCACAGGTGATCCCAGAGGCAGGCCTTACCAGGCCTCAGTCCTCATCTATAAAATGGACTTCACTAATGGTCCCAAAGGCCCTTTCCCATCTGTATGAAAAGCGGATTCTGGCGAAGGGAAATGGAGACTTCCTCCCACAGTACCCTTGCATGTGACTTTTGGCCCAGTGATTGAAAAAAGAATCAGCCCCTATAGACCCCAGCTCCCGGCTCCCAAATCTCTACAATTCCCTGTCTCTGCTCCTCTCCAGATGGAGTGTGAGTGGGCAAAGGATCAATCAGGCAGCAGTAGGGACAGGCTGGGCTTGAAGGTTCCCCAAAGCTAATACTGAGAACAGTCACCCCCTCCCCAAACCCCCATCTCTTGGTGAGGCCAGATAGTGGTTCCCGCACCAAATGGTCAGAGCCCCTTGGAAGCAGGGCACGTGCTCACAACAATTATACAAAGAAACAGGGCTCCAGCCCCCACCCCACCCCACCAGGAGGTGAACTGAGATTTCACAGAACAAACAAGAAAGTCATTGAGGGGGGCCCTCGGTGACCACCCCCAGGATGTTGTTATTGCTTTGGAGCGCGCTCTCTCTCTTTATAAAGGCTGTGCAGACACCAGAGGGTAGGCTCGGGCCAGGTGTGGGGGGGTGCACCGAGCCCTCTCTCCCTCTGTTTGGGACAGCCAGGCTCTGCCCCGTCTTTGAAAAGCTACCTCTGAACAACCAGAGCAGTGACGGCTGGAGAGAGAAGGCGCTCTCCTGGCTCAAAATATTCCAAATGGTGAGTAATAAACGAACAGCAGAGAAATCACACTGGTTAAAAAAAACAAACAGGGGAGGGGCTGATTCTGGGCCTCAGATTGGAGGCCATCCAGAGCCCTGCTGCCTCCTGCCCCAGCCTTGGGATTCCACCCAGCACAATCCCAGGAAGCTCAGGAGAGCTCATCGATAAAAGAAAGGGGCATCTCGGTCTCCCCTTCCCAGTGCAGCATGGGAAGCTCCTTGGAGGCGATATAACTCATCCAGAACATTAAAGGCTCCCCAGGGCTTAAACAGGTAGAGGGGAGGGGAGGGAAGGGAGAGGCGGGAAGGGGTTCCAGGTGGAAGAAATCACCTGGTCAACAGCCTAGAGTGAGGCCAAGGACGAGGCGGGACTAAACACAGCTGGGCATCCCATGGTGGAAGACGTCGTCTGATGGAGCCCAGGCCTCTCCACCGAGGCCCACAACCCTCAGGAGTGCTTCACAAATAAATCCGGAACCAAGGATAATACATCAGAACATCTGAGTATAAGGGGCAGCTCCAGCTCCAACCCTGGGGGTGGGGGGAGGGAAGAGGAAGAAGGGCTGGCCTCCCATGACCCAGGCTCCAGGCCCAGACCCAGACCAGTGGGGAGACGGCTGTCTCCTCTCCACCCCGTCCTGGAGCTCTGTAAGGACTATATGCAAGCTAAGAACAGGCCCCAGGGCCTGGAACACTAACTCTACCCAGCTAACCTGGACTACGCCCTACACAGCAGGGACTGGGTAATGAGGGGTGGTGGGCTGCTGGGTGCCTCCCAGGGGGAGGTGGCAGAAATGTGCTTCTACAAAGAGGGGCCAGCCTGTGTCCTCCCAGCATGCAAAAGGGCTTCCGTAGGCCTCGGGGAGGGCCGGGCCAGGAAGGCAGCTACCCAGGCCTGCTTGAGAAGGAATCTCCCGATTCTTACACTCATGAGCCAAGGTAGTTGAAGCCGGGGCAGTGGGTTCTGCCCTTAGTACAGGATGGTTTGTTTAAAAAGACTAAAATAGGGAAGCTCTGTTACCTCCCCAGACCCCTAGCCTGGAGGCAGAGGGGTGGACAAGAAGACCTCTGACCTCATCCAACGAGGAGGGATTCTCCTATTTGAGAAACCCTTGCCTTGGCACCACCAGTCCCAATCCCAACTTTACTCAGACTCCCTCTCCAATCCAGCGTCCCCAAAATTCAGAGATGGTGAGCTCTCTGGACTTGGGGTTCTCAAAAATCAGGGTCCCGCAGCTCCTCCACCAAAACGCAGACGACCCAGTTCTTTCCAGTCCACCATTTCCAAACTAGCTTGTTGCAATCCTATGGAGCAGGGCACCCTGGGGGTCTGTGCCAGGCCCAGGGCACCACCTCCTTTCCTTTGGTCCCTGCTGGACCCCAATTCCTAGAGCCACTGGAAGAGGGGCAGGCAGGAAGGGACAGACAGATGGACTCAGACAGGCTGCGGCAAAGCTCCTTCCACGGGCAGGCGGAGGGAGGCCGAGCTCCTCTTCAAGTGGGAGGCTCTGGGCCCCCCGGAGCTGGCTCCGGATCCTTGCAAAGCTGCCCCATCGGCTTTGGGGCAGGAGTAGCTGCCTGAACCCGGTGCCGCAGGAAAGACACTTGCTGGTAATTGGCACCATGGAGATGGCCGCTGGGTTCTGGACTTGGCTCCGGGCAGCGAGCTTCCGAGGAGGCAAAAAAGGGGGAGCAGTTGGACAGTGTCTGGGACAGCAGGATGGTTTGCTCTGCCACCTCAGTCTTTCCTTTCTCCGGATTGCAGCCACATCCACCAGGTCAAGAACCGGCCAAGTCAAAAGTGCAGCCAATCCCGTTGGGAGAGGGAAGGTCTCAGGGGGTAGGAGGCAAAGAGAGGGTGAGGAGGGGCCCTGGGGGGCAGGTTTCCCCGTTCTGCTTCCCCGCTGTGGGGGAGAACCCCGTCCTCCTGTATTCAATGTGCCCCTGGGCCTGGGGTCCCAGGTTGGGGCTGGGCGTTCTCCAGGCCTTGTCGGGGAGCCCCCCCTCAACCCCGGCCCTAAGATCGCTCACCACAGGGCCCCACGGTGCTCTCAAGGGACAACTGGGACGCCTGCCGGAGCAGGGGGCCCGCAGCTGGGTCCACCATGGAGGAGGTGGGGAAGAGCTTGTACCAGCCCACGGCTAGGGTGGTCAAGTCCAACTCCTCCAGCAGCACACGGGCCACACCCATGAACTGCTTCCGCTCCATCCGCCCATAGTTCCCCCACACGATCACCTGTGGGGCAAGAGACACTGCGAGTCAGATCCTGCCAGTGCCGCTCACAGGCCCAGAACCAGACCCCAGGTCACCCCCATGCCCGCTGCATTTCTGAGTCCTGGGGCGGCCACCGCCTTAGAATGGCTCGAGCCTGACCCGATTTTCCTGGCTCTTGCTCGCCGAGCCCGCTGGCTTCCTGCCTCCCATCCAGCCCTCTCCGTTCCTCCCTCCACACCCTCCTCTGTCTCCGACGCCAAGCCTTGCGGGCTGGCCCTCCATGGTGAGTCCCCTGCCTGGTCCCCTCAGCCCCACCCCCACCAGGCCCTCCGCTTCCAGATCCTTGGAAACCCCTCACGTGAAACAAAGTTTTAAAAGTGGCTGATAGGGGCGCCTGGGTGGCTCAGATGGTTAAGCGTCTGCCTTCAGCTCAGGTCATGATCCCAGGGTCCAGGGATCGAGCCCCACATCGGGCTCCTGGCTCAGCGAGGAGCCTGCTTCTCCCTCTGCCTCTGCCTCTCTCCCTGCTCATGCTTTCTCTCTCTCTCTGTATCTCTGTGTCTCAAATGAATAAATAAAATCTTTAAAAAAATAAATAAATAAAAGTGGCTGATAGACGCCCTTCCTTGTTTCCAACAGACTCCTTTCTGCAGTGCCTTCCCTGTTGTGTGGCCAACACTCTCTCTTGGGGCAGCCAGTTGGGGGGTTCCTGTGGCTGCAGGACCCTCGTGTGCTCTCCTGTGGCTCAGGTTCTAACTCCGTCCCCTCTGTGAAGGTGGGCTGGCTCAGTCATTCCGTAGAGCCTGTCGGTGTGCACACACAGCTTCTGGGGTCAGACACACGTGGGTTCCAATCCCAGTCCTGGCCTGGTGGTGTGGGCAAGGCATCTAACCTCCTGGGGTCTCCGAGTTCTTGTTTCTAAATGAAGTTATCCCCAGTTTACCTCGCGGGGAAGGATCAAAGGAGTGGATGTGAAAGCTCCCCGTAAACTCTCGGCAGCTCCTCCAGTACCCGGGGGAGAGAACAGCGGGAGCCCACGCTACCACACACTGCATCAGAAACTGCCGCAAGGCGACGCTGGCCTTAGAGTCGATCTTCCCAACAACCCTACAAAATGCTCCCGTTTCTGTTGTTTCAACGGAGTCTGGGAGAAGTTAAATCATTCGCCCGAGGTGGCTCACCTGACCAGTCTTCAGGGCTCCCTGGGCAGCTAATCAAAGTCCATCTCTAGTGCATGGATGGATTCATTTTAAACCGGGGTTATGGGCTCACCTGTGTTCCCCCAAAACTCATGTTGAAGCCCTAGCCCTCAGAATGTGACTGTAATTTGGAGACAGGGCCTTAGATTCAAATGAGGCCATTAGGGTGACCCTAATCCAATCCCACTGGAGTTATAAGAGATTAGGACACACGGAGAGACCACAGGGGTGCATGTGGGCAGAACAAAAAGACCATGCGAGGACCCACAGTGAGAAGGTAGCCGTTTGCAGGCCAAAGAGAGAGGTCTTCGAAGAAACTAAATACCGTGATCTTGGGCTTCTAGCTCCACAACCATGAGAAATAAATTTCTATTGTGGAAGCTACCCAATCGGTGGTGCCTGGGTACGGCAGCCGTCACACACACTCCAGCTGGTGTTCGGGGCTCACGCATGGTGCTGGTGGGTCTGTCCCACTCGGACGTCAGTCAGAGAGCTCAGCGGCCAGGACCCCATTCAGATGTCTGTCGCCCCCCCCCTCCACATCCCAGACAGGGCCGTTCTCTGGAGCTTCTCCGAAGATGCTCAGGCCAGAAGGCACAACCCTCCTCTGGTGGACCAGATGTGGCCCCTAGATGGCCTTCTGGGGTTTTACACTGTATCTGCATGCCTCTAGGCTGGAAGACTTTTTCCAAGCTTTTGGACAGGGATGCACAGTAAGACCTTTACAGCCTTATACAGCGAGTACGTGGGATTCCCAGTGGAAGCAAGTGCCTCACCAACTACGACTTGCCTAAGAATGACAAATGTTTTCTTTCCATTCCATTAAACAAGCAAACAACTTGTTGAGAATCGCTAAACTGATTTCACAGCACACGGATGGGTCTTAACCCTCAGGTTGAAAAAGTCTGCCCTGGACACGCCTGGGCTTCCCCGTTTGGAGAAAGTCCCGCTGTGCTGACCACTTGCAATGCTCAGGGCCTGCCCTCACTCGCTTTGCCTGCCCTGGTTAGAAGCAAGACCCGGAGGCACCAGCTAGAGTGCCCGAGTGGCGGCTCTCAGACGGCGGGCACGCGGCTCCTGCAGGCATCCGACCTGGCCCTGCCAACGCCCACGATGGGCGGCTATTCCCAGCTCCACGTGTGAGTCACCCTGAGGACCCTCCTAAGGGCCAGGGGACCACACGCCTCTCTGGATCCTCAACGCCTCCCAGTCGATGATCTCTGTGCTCCAGGCCAAGCCCCGGGCTTCCAGAATGGCTGCGTCGACGGTGGATAACAACAAGAACAATGGCAGCAGCTACTGCAGACCTTCCCTGGAGGTAACACGAGCAACCCCTTCTTACAGATGAAGGCGCTGAGGCTCAGAAAGGAACCTGTTCCAAGTCGTACCGCAGAGCTCAGATCGACCACGGTGCTCTACTTCCTCCAGCGGAGGCCCTCCGGAGACCTCCCCTCTCCCTCAGGAACTGCACACACCACCCCCTCACCTGCAGGACTTTGCCCTGGGGACTCTCAGGAAACAGCAGCACCTGGTTATACAGCGGGTCCAGCGACTTGCGAGCGACTTTGGTCTTCTTCTTGGCAATGCAGACGCCGTTCTCCAGCAGGTAGGCCTTGATGTAGGCCGCTGAGGACAGAGGCCAGCAGGGTGACTTCCAACGGGGCCCTCAAATGGTGGGCACACGGCACAGCAGAGCGAGGCTGCCCACCCCCTGCTGAGGGTCAGACTGCCCCCCTCTGGGGTTTTGGGGGGGCAGCCGCAGGGGTGGTAGATACGGATGATGGGGTGCAGCCAGCATTGGGCGGGGCCTACTCCACCCCCTCGGGGGGGCTGGCCTGCCTCCTCCCTGCCTTTGCTCACTCTGCTCTTACCTCTTTCCTCTCTCCGTCCCTGATTTGCTCACCTCTTCCCCAGCTCCCACAGTCATCACGGACACATTCGGTCAGCCTGGGTGTGCCAAGCACCCACGTATGGGGGTATAGCCATACACAGGAAAGCTTCTGTCCTCCAGAAGCTCAAACCAGTCGGGAAGACCAATAAAGTCAACTGACAATCTCAAGAGCGTCCCCAGAACAAACCCTAAACCACTAGTCCCGTGTGAGTCACTAGAATTGGGACAAAGGGGTCCCCCTGTAGTTGGGCCCGATTTTCTCTCTTCTAGACCCAGATACCCTTCAGGACCTCCTCCCCGACGTCCACCCTTGCCTTGGAGAAGGAAGGGCAGTCCCCACACCTGGCAGTGTCTTGGAGCCTGGCTTGGCTGTCAGTCCCCGAGCCTGGATGATGTCCACTTCGAGCTGGCCATTCCGCTCCTGCAAGCCGATCTCCACATCCCCTGCAAGAGACCCCAAGCAAAGGGACTGGGAAGTGGCTCATAAGCTCGCCCAAGGGCTCAGCCCCTCCTCTCTACTTAGAGATGACACCCCCTTCCCCTGCTCCCAGCCCAACACAAGACCAGAAATAATTCCAACATGAGTGCCCAGGCTCTGCTGAGGGCTTGGCGGGTGCGGACAGGGCTCTAAGCTGGGTGCTCAGTGGATGCAGCCAAGGTAGAGGGGGCAAGGAGAAAGACACAGGGCATGTGGCACCCCACCCCCGAAACAGATCTTGGGGCACTCACCCATCGGCGTGGTGGCCAGGGTCTGGCGGCCCACAAACTGCGCTGGCCCCATGCTGCCGAGGAAGTCGCTGAACTGCGCATCTGACGCCAGGCAAACTCCCCCGTAGTTAAGGCTGCAAGAAAGAGGAGACAAAACCAAATGTTCCCCGGCGCTGACTGAGGACTCTGATGACTCAGGCAGTCACCTCCAGAGCTCCCCTCAGTCCCCAGGGATTCTGTCCACATCCATCACCCAGCCTCAGGCAGACCTCTGTCCTGTGTCTCCCTCCTTCCTTCTATGTTCATGGCCCTAACATCTCCACTTCGACTCCAAAATTCTAGGGCTTAGCTTTTGTGTCCTGTACCATCCCCTCGCTCTCCTCACCAAGCCTCAGGTTCCACCTCTAAATGGGTCTGATGGTACCTGCCTCTTGGGGTGGTGGTAAGAAGCCTGGGAGATGACGCTTGTCAGTGCCCGGTTCCCGTGGCTTAGTGCCACGACACTGGTTGTGTGGTCCAGAGACCAGCAGCATCTCCCAGGAGCTAATTAGGAACAAAACTGCACCGCACTCCACCCCTACCTGCTGAATCGGAGTCTGCCTTTTAACAAGAGCCCCCGCAGACTTGTTTGCACCTGACCGTTTGAGATGCATAGGACCAGTGGCTCGACCTCAGAGGCCTGCATTTGTTGCTGCTACGGGGCTGCCCAAAGGCCACTGCCCTTTCCATTGGGATGAGACCTCAAACCTGCTTTGAAGAGCCCCCTCCCCAAGGCACTGATTCCCATGGAGCAGAGCACAGCAGGCTTCAGGGTCTGGGTATGAGCTCAGCCTGGCCGATCAGCACATTCCTCCCCTTGGCCAGTGCTGGCTCAGAGATCTGCGCGTGGCCCAATTCAGCCCACAGGAATCTGGTTAGAAGCTTCGTGTGAACTGCGGGGAGTGAGAAGCTCTCTTTTCCCACCAGACTTGAACCTCAGACAGAAGACTGGAGCCATCTCGCTGCCATCCGGAAGCCATCAGACAGGTGGCCTTGCATAAGATCCTGGATCAAGTTCTACCTGAAGCAAGATACATCATCTCTTTTTTGGTTCCATAAGTCAATAACAACTATTATTATTACAAATTATTATTATTTTGCTTCAGCCAATTTTGAGTTAGTTTTTGTCTCTCATCTCTGAAATGGGAATAATAATGTTCCCATTTCCTAGGTCTGTTGTATTAAATGAGATGAGTATTGTTATCTTTAGGAGCAAAGCACCGGCAGCCCACTTCCTCATCTGACCCTCGCTCCAATCCCAGGAGGTTGGTTCTTCACATTTATCACCACTGTTCAGATGAGGAGGCCCAGGTCCTACTCCGCCTAAAGCCACAGAGCTCCCAGGGCAGTCAGCACTTGAATACAACACTCCCAATGCCCATCCCTGGTGACTTTCCACCTGGGCAGGTCCCACGAACACTACTGGACTTTTAACAAGTGCCTACTGTGTGCCAGGTTGCCCGGCAGCAGCCAGGGAGGTCTCTGAGCAGGAGGAGGAAACCGCCTTGGGGCCTCGAGGGCACAGTATGCTTGGTTCGCTGCCTGAGAGCATCCCCCCCCACCAAAGCCCCCCTCTTTGGAAACCTGCTAGGATCTCAGCCTTGAAGGAGCAGGAAGAGCTTCCAAGGAAGGTGGGGTGTGGGGATCCACTCCACACATGTGTCCCGTCCCCTCCTGCTTTGAACCACTGGTCTGCCTTTCCCAAGGGACAAGACCCTGTACACAAGAACCGACCATTTTGCTGGGGAAACGTGTTGCTCCTGAAGAAATGACTAAAGAGGACAATATAACAAGACACACGCAGTCCCCGGCCCACCTACTTCAGGCTGGGTACCTCAGTCCCAAGGGCTTACAATGTGCCAGCACCCTCGGGGCTCCAGGGCTTATTCAAGTCCTGTCCTCATGAGCCATACCGTCTGGTGTGACTCCTGCAGTGGCTCTAGGGAAACGGGCATGATTTTATTTAGCTAACATCAAGGACACTGGGGTTCAGCGGGGGAAAGCCACTTGCCTATGGTCACACAGTGATAGGGTGGAGAGGCAGGATTTGAACCTAGGTCTGCCTGTGGAAGACACCTTTCAGGCGGCTGCCATGGCATACAATACCCTCCCCTTGTCCAGGACTGGTCCCAGTATGCAGGTGGGCTCCTGGAAGTCCGGTATGCTTTTCTGAGTGTGGGGAATGCTCTGCTCATCTCTTCCTCCTGGAGAGACAGCTTAGTCTGTCTCCTAGCCTTGTAAGCAAGTGTGGCCGATGTGAGCTGAAGGGATACAGGCCCCTTCCAGGCCTAACCCCCACGCCATCCGTTTTGTGCCAGCCTCAGCCAATGACAGTAATGCCAAAGGCCAGAAATGCCTGGGGCACTCACCTGGGCCACCGTGCGCTTGCCACAGACATCTCCCCTCTCCAAACCAATGTCAGGACTGGACCCACCCTTGTGGTTCTTACTATGATTGCAAGATGCCCCTCAGCAACAATCATCAGGAAACTTTAAAGAAATAAAGGCTTATTACCTACAAGACCTGGGAAATTGCACAGCACACCTGGGGCTACACAGCGAGGTCGTGGGAAGGGGGGCACGAGAGAGAGCACAGACCAGGGGTTCTGCTTTTATTGGGGTCAAGGGTGGAGGCCTAGGGGTTCAGGGCTCACTCTTTATTGGTGAATTTAAAACATAAGAGCGGAAACTTAAAGCACGGGAAGAGAAAAGACAAGTGGCCTAAACGGTCAGCTATCGAAAATCAATCAAGATCTCTAAAACAAAAGAGCCTCAACTGTGGAGGAGGTGGCCCCGCTCTTTGTGTCGCTGACAAATGTGTTTGCCTCTTTGAAATGAATGCCTCAAGCAATCAAAGCTGAAGTCAGGCGCTGCCATTACAGAAAAAGAAAAGAAAAACAAAAACCTGCCAGGGCTCACAAGACACCATCTCATACCCATTGAAATGGCTACTACCAAAAACAAAATAAAATTAAGAAAACAAAATAACAAGTGTTGGCAAGGATGTGGAGAAATTGGAATCCTTTGCACTGTTGGTGGGAATGTAAAATGGTACAGCCGCTATGTAAAACAGGATGGCAGTTCCTCAAAAAATTAAAAATAGAATTACCATATGATCCAGCAATTCCACTTCTGGGAGTATGCCAAGGAAATTGAAGGCAGGGTGTCTGAGACACATTTGTACACCCATGTTCACAGAAGCATCATTTGCAATAGCCAGGAGGTGGAGACAACCCCAAGTGCCCACCAGTGGATGAACAGTCTATACATAAAATGGAATATTATTCAGCCTGAACAAGGAAAAGAAGTTGTGACACATTTTACAAACGGGGATGAGTCTTGAAGATGTCATGCTAAACAAAATAAGCCAGTCACAAAAGGATAAATACTAGGTGATTCCACTGACATGAGGTATTCGAGCAGTCAAATTCAGACAGAAGGATGGTTGCCTGGGGCCCCGGGGGGGAAGGGAGAATGAAGAGCTCATGTTTTATGCGGACAGAGTTCACTTTAACAAGATGAAGAGTTCTGGAGGTGGATGGTGGTGATGGTTGCACGGTAGGACTGTACTTAATGCCACCCAACCGACACACCTAAAAATTGTTATGACGGCGCCCGGGGGGCTCGGCCGGTGAAGCATCTGACTCTTGATTTCGGCTCAGGTCATGATCTCAGGGCCGTGAGCCCCGCGCTGGGCGTGCAGCCTGCTTAAGATCCTCTCCCTCTGCCCCTCCCCAACCCCACCTCCTCTCTTTAAAAAGAAAAAAAAATTGCATGCAACGCCAAGTCACAGGGATGAAAGGCCCAGCACAGGGAAGACAATCAGTGGTACTGTAATAGGCTGTATGGGGACAGATGGTACCGAAGCTGCGGCGAGCACAGCGTAATGTACAGCGTTGTCCCATCACTATGCTGCACACCTGAAACGAGTGTCACACTGTGTCAACTCTACTTCAATTAAAGAAACTGTTACGATGGGGGCGCCTGGGTGGCTCAGTCGTTGGGCGTCTGCCTTCAGCTCAGGTCATGATCTCAGAGTCCTGGGATCGAGCCCCGCATCGGGCTCCCTGCTCGGCGGGAAGCCTGCTTCTCCCTCTCCCACTCCCCCTGCGGTGCTCCCTCTCTGTCTCTCTCTGTCAAATAAAATCTTAAAAAAAAAAAAACTGTTACAATGGTGAGCTGGTATCCTGCGTATTTTACCACAATTAGGGGAAAAAAAAAAAACTTCACATATGATCTTCTCTTCCCCCATCAGGGACCCTAATGATGGTGAAGCCACAAGAAAAAGGGAGCCTGGGCCCAACGACCAGAAACACCTGCACTGAAATTGGCATAAACAAGAAACGAACGTTTTCATTCAGTCATTGATTAAAGAGGCCGGTTATGGCAACTGGCTTTACTTAAATACAGTGCCCCTGTCCCCTGGCCAGAGCTGATGGATCCATGGCTTAGACACCTGCCCCAAGCTCGGTCAAACAAAAATTCTCTTTGGGAAACAAAAAAGGAGAATCCCAGAGACCGAAAGTCATGAGGACTGAGCCCTGTGCGTGGGCCTCACCAAGAGCCCCGAACTAGTCCCCCAGTCCTGGCTGCTCAAGTTCCTCCCTCACCCATGTGAGGTGCCTGAGCGGTGTCCAGTAAATTCGGTTTCTACTTAAGTTATTGGCAGGCTTGATGGCAGAATGATAATTTGACACTGTAGCCTGAGTGCTTTTCCTTTTCATGATCTCCTACCATCCCTGCCACCCTCTTCCACTGCCTCAGACTACTGCCTCAGACAAGTAATAACCCAGTAGAAGGCAGAACCCAGTACAAGGCGGTCAGATTCTTGGCCTTCCAGTTGCAAATCCAAGAAGAAACAGACTTAGAGGGATATGTGCAAAAACCAGGCTGTCCTGTCCCCAAATAAACCAACGACGACTCCCCAGCCTGAGGGAGCAGTGGAAGTCAGGGAGGAGGGGAGAGTGGGGATGCTGGAGGGTCCTCGGGGAAGGTCTGGGTCCCTGGACGGGGTTGGTGGTGCTGAGACCTGAGGGGAACCCCCACACAGGCCTGGGGAATCTGAAAACAGAGGGGACCTGTGCCCATCCTTCCTATTGGGTGGAGCTAAGAAAAGGGCATGATGCTTTGCAGAAATGGCTGCCTGGTATCTTGCAAGTGACCCTGTGTCTCTGAGGCTCTGTGCGTCCCTTCAAGCCCCAGAGAAGCATATGTTCCTGCCGCACCCGAGAGAGGGCCAAACCAAGACAGGCAGAGGAGTACTGAATCCAAGCAGTCCGGCTTCTGAATCTATTATCTCAGCAATTATGCAACAGTCTCACAGAGAAAGTATGGAGGAAATAACTTAAATATCTAGGGATAGAAATGTGTATTCTTGCAAAAATCCTTAATTAACAGCACCAAGGCTAAGACCTAGACTCTCTCACGACTGGTGACATGGGCCTTCCTCCTCGGCCCTGTCTCTCTTCCACCCTGTGCTCCTGGCCATCTGTGAGGTCCAGGCTCCACTTTGTAAGGAGAGTCTGGGCTCCAAAAGCCCAAGAAACGGTGGTGCCTCTTGGGGTCCAAGTCACTAAAGGGTCCAGCCTCCCAGGCAGAGCGAGGCTTCTGCAGCCTGAAATTGAAAGTTCCCTCCAACATCATCATTGTCTGCGCCTCAGTTCCTGGTGGGATTGTGAGCAGACAATGGGGAACTGGCAGGCCTGGTAATTAGCGGTAATTGTTTATAATATCTGGGAGGCTGCCTGATTTCCCATCCCAGGGTGCCTCGCCGGCTGCCAAGGAACCAGGCAGACGCCCCAGAAACCCTGAACGGGTTATCACAAACTCCATGGGGCTGGAGGAAGGAAGAAAGTGGTGGCAGATTCCTGCCGGCCTGAGGACCGACTGTACCAGAGATCTCACTCCACCTCGGGGTCTTCCCGGGAGTAGCACAAAAGGCAGAGGACACAAAGTCCGAGCTGGTTCTAGTCACTGCTCACCTGCTTGCTGTGTGATCTCTGGCAAGCTGCTGGTGTCTCTGCACTTAAATCTTCTCATTTGCACACAAGACCACGCCTACCTCCCTCTTGGACAGTGTGTGCCATTCGTTCCGTGGGTGCCTTTAAAGCCTCTACCAGCTTTAAAGGTTTCAAAAATCTCTGCTCACAGGGTCCATTCGCAAAGGGGTGGGAAAGAGCCTGCTGAATTAAATACCGTGCACATACTACTACTTAGACCATGCCCTGTATGCAGTAGGAACTCAATAAATGTTCACTGCCAAACCCTTCCGCTGGTCCCAAACTGGGAAAATACAGTGACTGAGACTGGACTTTGGCCTAAGACAGACCTTGGATTCCAGTGCTGTGCAACCTGGGGTAAGTTTTGTAACCTCTCTGAGCTGCTGTTTCCTCATGGATGAAATGGGGATAAACCGTAATCACCTTACTGAGTTGCTGGGGAGAGTCAGTGAGATCGCGCGGGCAGGGTGCTCAGCACGGGACCCAGCACACATTATATGCTGAGGAATAGATGCTGGCACCTGCTGTCTGGCCTGGGAGAGCCTCTTCTCTCTCTCCATGGTACTTTCATGGCACTTCTGACTCCAGACCTGTTTGGAAGTGCAGCATCTGGATGCCTGAGACCAAGCCCAGGCCATGGGGGGGCAGGTGGGATGGGGGAGCACAGGGGGAGGGTTGCAGCAGGTGGTTCCTCTGGAGGACACACGCCAGCCACACGGGTGGAGGCACCGGCCTGAAACAGGATTACAACCCGTGGGCCGCTGGCCTTTTATTTTGTGTTAATGGTGAAATAAGATTTCCTGCATTTCAAATCTTGTTAGTTTTGTTTGTGGAGCTGAAACCCATTTGTCTTTTAGTATTAACCTTTGAGCTCCGCTTGGCCCCTGGATTTTCTGTGCTCTCGACAGTTAAAGAAGTAACTGGGTTACTTGGGGGTTGGCTCTTCTCTCTTCCGGATGGATCACCTGTCTCAACTGCATCCGAAATTAAAAGGCTGTACAGCCCTCATGGTGATTATAGGTTATGTGGCTCTGATAGGTTTTAGTAGTTTATGGGTTCTCTGTTCTTCCATTCACTGTCTGCCCCCATGTTTCCTCCCATCCATCTGCCCTCCCACAGACCTACGGAGGAGCCTCCACTACACTATAGTTTGCTATCATGCAAAACAGACATTCCTAAAAATCACTCTGCAGGGCAAAATCCTTCCAGAAGAAATCACAGACCTTCCGGGGAAAACAGGGTTAGGGGCACAACACGCAAACACTACGTCAGTATCACAGATACACAGACACACACACAAGAAAGACGGGAACATAGTAAAAATGGTAGCACAGTCTTTATACACATTAAACGGTTAAGAAATGCATACAGACTACAATAAATACGGTGCTTTACGTAGGCGACGTCCTAAAGTTTGCTTGTGGAAAATGTGTGTCGGAAGGATTTCGGCCCAGGAGTTGCTGCAAAGTGGAGGAGGAGGGCTGTCTGGAACGGCGTAGGAAGTTGCAAGGCCCGGTGTGGACGGGACACAGGGCAGGAGCTGCGGGAGCAGGGGGAGCTGAGGGGTGTCTGGTTTACTCCCATGTGGGTGCAGTTTTCTGCGTTCCCCTCGTGTTTCTCATGGACGAAACGCACCTGAGCAAAGGCGAAATCTGTATTGTGCTCAAGCTACTCCCTAATACTTCAACTGTGTTGGAACAAATTCACGTTTTCAAAACAAGCGGTGTCGCAGAATTGACTGTATGCCAGGAGACACAGAATCCACAAGCCCAACTCCCGCTTCTCAAGCATCCAGACGTTTCCAAACCTGCCCCCAAGCACATGAGTGTGGCTCATGGGCATGATGCCGGGGATTTGATTTACTTTTTTATCCATCCAATAAATAACAGAAAGGGAAACCAAGGCACAGAAATGTTACACAACCCCAAGATCACTCTGCTGGAAACTGGCAGTCTGGCTCCAGAGAGCATCTGCTTAACCACTCTGCTCTGCTGTGTCTACGCGCCCTGGGGGGACCTTCGCCTTGCCCAGGGCAGCACGGGGCGGGGGAGGGGGAGGGGTTACTGTCCGGGCTCTGGGCGCTGGATTTGAATCCTGACCACACCCCGCCTCACCCCCGGCTTGGAGCTGTGGAGGTACATTCTTCACCTCTTGGAATCTGGGTTTCCATTTGGGTGGGGCAGGAATAAACAGGATACCCCTCAGTGCCGTTGTTAGTACTAAACGAGATGAACTTCTGAGAACTCACTCTGGCACAGTCAAATGTACCATAAATACGAGTGCTTACAAAACGGACCGCCCCCCCCCCCCCAGGTCTCCTGGCCCAGAGCCACATGTAGTCACAGGCTGTCCTTCAGGTATGGACCATTACAGAGCAGAGGTGGGCAAGAGAAAGGGGGTCCCAGCCACCCACCGGGCCTCTGGGGCCTTTGGTGATTAGGGAAACAGCCTTGGCAAAGACATGACCCCAAGCCCAGGTGCGGTGGTCACAGTGACCCAGACGCCCAGGGAACTGGATGTCGGTGACCCAGACACCTCAGGACAACGAGGGACAGAGGGAAGGAGCAGGAGGGGCTGTGGGAGCCGGCTTCAAGAGCTTCTGGCACCCAGAGAGGATGCTGGGGCCCTGATTCTGCGTGATGGAGGCTGAGAAAGGGCTGGAAGGAGTGGATGTGGGGGTGCTTCTGCTCATAGCACCTACCCATTATCCACCAAAATTTGCAAAATGTCACCTGTAGGCCAGGTCCTAGGCTGGGCAGGCACTGAACTCGGTGCCTAGTGGGACAGACAAACACACCCGTGACCATCACGACCGAGGGGTGGGTGCTGTGGAGGGCAGAACAGGCCGCGGAAGCTGCTCATGCAGCCAGAGGATTCACAGCCCTTACCGTTCCCCCTCGTCTGCCCACACCCAGGCAGACATTGCTAATCAACCTCCACACCCCTGCCAAGGCTGGATGAGGCTCCAGAATCCTTTTCCACACAGCAGCCCAGGGAGCTACTATCAATTAACTGGAGTTGGCACAGGAGATGAAGCCTATGTGCCAGTTCTGAGCTGAGATCTGGAAGAGGAATGAGTCAGAGGGAGGAGAGGTGGGAAGGGCAGTGCCAGGTAGAGGAAGCGAAGACCTGCAGGGGAGACGGAGGGGAGCGTGAGAGGCTCAGGGCGCTGGAGCTGGGGGCACATGGCCGGGGCCTGGCGCAGGTTGGCAGGGGTCAGCAGAAGTGCGTGCTGAATGACAGACTGGAGTTTCGACCAAAAGGGAGGCTTGCGTGCATCCAGGCAAGAGTGAGGAGTGGCTCGGCTCTGCCAAACCCACAGCTGTTTCCTTCCATCCTTAACACAGAGAACTCCAATTTTCAACCAGGCAGAAAGGGGCTCAGGGAAGGAAAGCCCTTCCCCAGCCCCAGGAGACACACCAGGACCAGTCCCACCTGCTGAAATCTAGGGAGGGAAAAGCTAAAGGGACTCACTGAGCCACCACACCACGCTGGAAGCGTCTACCTCCCGAAATCTTGATGGACACAACCATTAAATGAGGGAAAAAATCAAGTGTAAAGGTGAAGGGCAGATTCCAAGGCCCAGATTTGAAGCCTGGCATTTGAAGTTACTTACTGGCTGAGTGACCTTGGGCAAGTTAATTAACCTCTTTTGGCTTCTGTGTCCTCGTCCGTAAAATGGGGACATTCACAGGCTCAGCGTCATCGGGTTGCTGTGAGGATTAAATGGGCCAATATATATAAAAGCGCTTTGCACGGTGCCTGCCCATGGCAAGTGCTCCATGAGGCTTAGCTCTAGAACATTACTCCCACTGGGCCAGGGCCTCTCAACCTCCATGTGCACACGGACCACCCGGAGAGCTTGTAAAGCTTCAGATTCGGATGCAGTAGGTCTGGGGTGGAGCCATTGCATTTCTAACAAGCCCCCAGGGGATGCCGACACGGCATTTCTAACAAGCCCCCTGGGGATGCCGACACGGCATTTCTAACAAGCCCCCAGGGGATGCCGATGCTGCTGGACTGGGGGCCACACTTGGAACAGCAAGCCCTGATGTCACTGTCAGCTAATATGAGGCAGTCTGGAGCCCAAGGATCTTCACTGACAGAATGGCCCCGCCCATACGCATCCCTTCCCCAGCCCAGAGACCTGGTGAGGATGCAGTATTTCCAAAGTTCTCTACGCCTGTCCTTGGCAGCTCTCACCTCACTGCGAGCTGCTCGGTCAGTGCAAGGCTGGGGCTCCCAGGTGCCCAGCCCAATTGTCTAGCACACTGTAGGTACTCGATCATGTTTGCTGAAAGAAAAATCCCTGTGCCCACTTGCAGGAATACACATGCCAGTGATCCAGGGCACAGGCAGACAGATACAGATCCAGCAGCGCCAGGGGCTGTGGGCTCGCAGGGGCTGCTCGAGCATGCTGGCTCCTCGTAAGGCTCAGCTGGGCTGGCAGGAGCCCAAGGGGAGGACAGTCACACCCCCTCCTATTTCAGAGCCTGGCATCTGGGTCCTACCAGTGCCCAAAATACCTCCAGAACAAGGAGGAGGCCGACCACAGCTCCACGTGCCCCCCCGTCCTTTCTATGCCCCTTCCTTGCCCAGGTGTTAGGTGGAGTGGAGGAACCTGGCTAGGCTCCATCAAGACTCAGACCCTCTCTGGAGGGCAAGACTCTCCCCTCTGCTGGAACCAGCACCCTCCAACCCACCTGATCCTTCCTCAGCTGGGCTCAAGATATGCACCCCAAAACCTTTTGATGATCACAAATGTCACAGCCAACATCAATCCCATGCTTGCTCTGTGCTAAGTACTTTACAGACACAATTGCATCGCGGGTGGCTCCCTGCGTCCAGTAAGATGCAACTGGCCACAAGGAGCAAAATACCCCACTAACGGGCTGAATCAACAACAAACAATAATCAAAGCCAGTAATAACAGAATAATAGGGCATGCTACGTGCCAGCCACAGTCCTAAGCGCTCGTACATATATTAATTCATGTAATCCATACGACAACTCTAAGAGTAGTCTTGGTGTGCTATTATTGTCCCCTTTCCATAGATGAGGAAACTGGGCTTACAGAGGTAAAGTAACTTCCCCAAAGTCACACAGCTACTAAGAAGCAGAAATGAGGCACAAACCAGGCCTGTCTGACTCCAGGGTCCTGGCCTGGAATCTCAGACTCTCTGGTCCCTTAAAGCACATTACAACAAATGACAAGAGCCACCTCCCAAGCACCTGTCACGTGCAGGCATCAGCTCATTTCTCCTGCACGACACCCTCCTGTGCTGCTCTCCCTGGACAAGTCACGTGGCGTCTCTGAGCCTTCTGTAAAATGGGGCTCTGGGTTTGACTCCCCGCTCTTGCTCCCTGCACCACGCTGCCCTCCCTCTGAGCTGCCTGCGAGACCAACAGACAAGATGTCGGCCAGCCTCCTGGAGCTTAAGAGGCCAAGGGATGTGCCCAAGGCCATCTGGGGGGTCAGTGGCAGAGCCAGGACTAGGCCCCAAACCTCCTGACCCTCTGGAACTCGGCAGAGACCCACAGCTACCCCGATGCCTACAATATCTTCCTCCAAGTGTTGTTGCCTTGCCAAGTTTCTCAGGTTAAAGAAAACAGTTGTTCCCTTCCTCCTCCTCCTCTTCCTCTCCCTTCTGCCTGTCCTCCTCCTCTTCTCGCCCTCCGGAAAGCCTCCCGAGGAAGTGGGTGGGACAGCAGCATCTGCCAAGGCAAGGCCATTCACAGAGGCCGGAGATGCCCAGTTTAGGAGGGGCTGGGGGTGGGAAGGCTTCCAGCCAGCAGGAACCCCCAGCTGGGAGGCAGTGTCAGAAACGGGAGAAGAGCAGAAGGTGGTGGCTGAGCCCCAGCCGCGCCCCGGTGTCTGCCCCCGGACAAGCCACTTAGCCAGTGCTGCCCAACAGAACTGTCTGCGAGGGCAGAGATGCTCTATACCTGCACTGTCCCAAAGAGTTGTCACTGGACACTTGGAATATGGCCAGCGCGACGGAAAAACAGAATATTTCATTTTATTCCATTTAAATTAATTTAAATAGCCACGTGCCTAGCATCCACTGTACTGGACAGCACTGCTTTAACCTCCCCAAGCCCCAGTGTCCTCATGAGGGTGACGAGAACCCCCATACCCCTGGCTGAGTATGGCCAAGACAAGGGAGCGACGCGTTGCCATGGAATGAGCCCCCAGTGGGAGTCAGGACTCCTGAGTTCCAGACCCGTTAACGTGCTCTGTGATCTAGGACAAGCTCCCCAACCTCTCTGAGTGCCCTGGTCATCTGTACAATAAGAAAGTCACTTGGGAGCAAAGTTTCTTTGCTAGGGATCCATGGATGGGCTCTAGGGGAATCTGGGAACCCGCTCTAATTATGAAAAGAGTATGTTTGTACGACTGTGTATGTGTGTGAGAATGTGTGGGACTGTGTGTGTGTTAGGGTGTATGTGCACATATTTCTCAGGGGAAAGCAGGCCCAAAACTTGCCCAAAATTCTCAAAGAGGTCCATAATTGCTACAAAGATGAGATCCCCCCAGTCTGGAATAGTCTTCCCTCAGGGAACCTTTAAAAAATGGAGTTCCGAGCTCCACTCCCAGAGACTCTGACTCAGGGCACAGGGCCTGCAATCTGGAGCGGGAACAAGAACCCAGTGGTGCTGACATACAGTCAGGGAGAGAGAACGCTGGTGAGGAGGCGGTCAGACCTAATATTTTATGGTTTGACATGTGTGAAACTCCTTATCAAGCAGTATTAATTATGTATTTTTAAAAACCAATCATGATTTAAGAAACTAAGAAAGTAAGGAGGAAAGAGTAACATCATGATAAAACCCATCTCGACCCCCTTCTTTATTTTTGCCAACACTGACGTACGGCACTCACGTGCCAACACTGTCCTCTGCTTTCTGTAAATAGAAACCCACCGAATCCTCACAACGCCCCTCTGAGGCTGCCCCTATTACCCGGTTTTACAGATGGGAAAACTGAGGTGCTGAGAAGGGATGTGCCCAGGATGGTGCAGCCCGTGGGCCGTCAGGCGCCGGAGGCTGCCCCACACTGCTCTGCGGCACCCCTGGAGCTTGCTTGCCCTACCACCTCCCTTCTGCACGACCGCAGTGCTGAGCCAATGCCCCGCCGGGCCTGAGGCTGAGCCAGGCCTCCTGGTTGGCGCTGCTCAGCCCCTCCCACCCCACACCACAGGGGCTGCGAGAGCCAGGAGGGCTGGCAGCGGGCCGGGCCCCACACTCACTTGCCCTCTGAGCCGTAGCTATTCATGCTGTCCTCAATGGACTCGTGGCTGGCCTGGCGCAGGGTCCGGCTGGGCATCTCCACCGCCAGGCCGGTCTCCGTGCTCCTCTGGATGGCCCCCTTCAGCCTCCGGCTGTCCCCTTCTGGGCAGAGAGGCCAAGAGAGATGGGGAGAGAGACACAGGGCGGGAAGGGACAGAGAGACAAGTCGTCTGGTTAGTGGTACAATGGCTGGTGGCTGCCCAGTGTCGCCCCGCCCCCTCCAGCCCACCAAACTCCTCCTACCACCTGCCTCACTTGTACCCCCTCCCTGGGGCAGCCCTGCCCTTCATACCCACCCACCAAGCAGCATCACAGGAGTCCTGTAAATGGACGGATTCATTTACAGGTCCCTTTTCTCCCTGTTGAATTCAACACTCCCCTGCAACTCTCTACAGATCATTTCTCCTCCTCTTCAGCTACTCTTTACTGAGCACCTACTATGTGTCATACTCTGCTGAGTGCTTTGCATGGATCCGGACCAGGTTTTCCCCACCTCAGCAACAACTGGCGTTTTAGACGGGATCCCGCTGAGTTGTCGGGGCGCCCTGTGCATCGTGGAAGTTCTATCAGTATCCCTGGCCTCCCATCGATTCGATGCTAGTAGCACCCTCCGGTCCAGTGGGGCAATCAAGAATGTCTCCAGACATTGCCAAATATCCCCTGGGGTAGGGGGAGCGAGTCACCCCTGATTGAGGACCACCAATTCGACCAGTGGCTCTGAAACCAGACTGCCCACGTTCAAATGTGGATCTCTTTCTCACTGGCTGCGAGACTTTGGGCAAATCACTCAGCCTCTCTGTGCCTCCATTTCCTCCACTGTAAAATGGGGAGAACAACAGACTTAAAACAAATGGCTCTCTGCCCTTGCTATTCCCTCCCCTCAAACACCCTCTCCTCTGCCAGTAGCTCACTCCTTTGCTTCCACTCTGTGATCAAACGTCATCTTAGCCAAGGCCTTCCTTGACCATTCTCTGGCCCCTACCGCCCCCTGCCCCCCTCTGTCCTATCACCCTGCTCTGGCTTTCTTCCCAACACCACCCCAGACATGTCTGTGGCATTACTGGTTTATCGAGCAGCTTCCTCCGCATAGCAGGTGAACTCAGGACACGGTACTTTGCTTTGTTGACTGTTGAAGCCCCAGGGCCAAGAAGAGGGTCCAGCCACAGTAGGTGCTCAATTAATAACTGCTGGATGAACGGATGTCTGCCCTGAGAGTGGTCTTAATCCTCAACCCCCGTGAGGTAGATGAGTCTGTTCTCCCAGACTCAAGGGCATCAAGGACACAAGACACAGAGGTTAAGCCACTTGTCCACACCCATAGAGCCAGAAAGGGGAGGGGGGGGAATGACGGCACCAGGAATTGACCCCAGGAGGGTCTCTTTGCTCCTTGCTCCACAGCCTGGTGACCAGGGTGAGTTTTACATCTCCTGCCCCCCTGCAGACTGCGGGTGTACTGGAGGTGAGGCAGATCTTTAGGGGGATCTTCCCCATGTCTCTACGAAGTCTGGAATGAACTCATATACCTCAGGGGCTTCCTCAGTGCTGGCTGGCCAACCCACCGGAGCAAAGCAGTGTCACCCAAACCCCATCATCCTGCTCCCCAAGAGGTAAGGGGACCTGGGTCTGCGTGCCAGGAAGCAGAGCAAGACCAGGACCCTCCCACTGGCCTTCTCCTGGCCTCCCTCCTCCTTCCCTCCCTGACTTTGAAACACACACAAACACAAACACACACACACACACGCACACTGTGTGTGTGTTTCTCAGAGTGTGTGCCCACGTTTGTCTCCCACATGTATCTGCATCATTCAGGCACAAAGATGTTCACACTCAGAAAAACACACGGTAACATAGAAACACGCAGGAATAAACATGCAAAGACACAGAGTACGCTAATGTATGTCTGAGCGTTTTTATTTGTGTGTTTCCACGAGTCTCCATATACCTATCATTCTGTGTTTCGGAGGCTAACTGGGTATGTGCCAGTCATACACACAGATGCACATCCGTAAGAAGTATACGCCAACCCACTCAAGAAAGCACACAGAGAAACGGACACTGTGCATTTCTCTGTGTGTGTGTCACCTGGGTGTTTCTGAACACGTGGGGGAACACGTGTGTCCCCATCTCTCTGCTTCCCTTCATCCCACCATTTGTTCTTTCCCTAAGCTGTATCTGCAACCCACCCAACCACTTCTATGTGCCTCTGTGTGTAGCAGGTGCTAAGACAGAGTAAGATTCAAAACCACGCACATGCTCACTGAGAAGCACAGACTCACAAGCACAGAGAGATGGCCCCCAACTCCCACACACACAGCGCAGACACAGGTCCAGGGACAAACCCCACTCCCCCCACACTGGAGATACAAACCCAGAACCTGGCACCCTGCGGGCAGGCTGCAGACACCTGCCTGGGCTTTCTACCTCCCCACAGAGCTCTGTTCTAGAGACTCACACTGGTTTGTCCCCGCCCACCAGGGTCTGACACATTTCTCCTGGAAGAGGGAGAACCAAAGCATGACGCAACTCAGTCCCCACGGGGGCTAAGGAGGAGGCTTGGAAAGGTGTGCTTCACATCCGTGTGGCATTCTGCAGCACCAAAGCATTTCACATCCAAACACCCCATATGGGCCTCAGGTGAGGCTGGGGTCACAATCAGTCGGGGCAGGCACAGAGTTCCAGCTCTGCAACCACTGGTGGCCCGACCTTGGGCAAGTCGGGTAGCACGACCCCATGGAGCTGTTGGACATCTGCCACAGAGCCCGGCACATAGTAGATGCAAACAGAAGTAGCCACAGTGACTGCAGAGTAAGACCTTTCAACACTACCCAAATTTGCTCACACCAACTATCTTGCAAAATTTTCCCCAACATGCCACCTTCCCCACCACAGGAGTCCCCAATGTGGTGCCCAACCACACCAACAAGGTCCACCATCTCCCCTTGGCCATCCGATCCTCCACTGGCCATCTCTTGCTGACTCAGTCAAGGTCCCCAAAGTGACTGTACCAACGCTTTCACACTCCCTACCCCATCACCCAGTCACCCCAACCAATGACCTTTCCCCCACTTGGCTGCAAAGATGTGTCTTTTTGACTTGCTCCTTCTCACTTCCAACTTGCACCATCCTCAGACCTTTCAACAAGCCCCTCAACCCTCTCCTACTCTCTCGGAGTAAGAGGGTAACCCTTCTCTTGGCCAAGGCTGATCTGCCACCTGTTCTCCTCATCCCACCTCCTCCCACTCGCACCAGGAACTCCTCCTCCCATTTGTCCTCTCTGGGCCTTGAATCTGCCACCTCTCCATCTTCTGCTTCTTTCCACTCCTCCTGCAAGTCTGCTCAAGGCCTCGCTTCTTCCACCACCGCCTTCAACCAACAAACTCCTTCCGAGCACAGAGACAACCACACGCTGTCATTTCTCGCAGTCTGGCTTCCACTGCATTCGCACAGCTTCCTAAACCAGTCTCCAACGGCTGCTCGTGACCAAGTACAACGGCCTCATCTCAGCCCCCAGCTCCTGAACTGTGGTGCTTCCAACTCACTCAGTGAACATCTACTGAGTGCCTTCTGGTCCAGTGGGAAGCCTTCATGAGGATGTGAAATGTGCTTCTAAGGGCTGGTCTCCACTGATAAAGCGCACGTGGATGGAAGACAGAGGAGAGCTTCAGCCTCTGCTTTGGGTCCTTCGGGTCCCAGAAAAAGACCCGGGCGTGACCTGCTGTAGCAGACATTACTGACACTCCACCCACACCTCACAGATCTCCCTTCTTCCCACTCCTGTGAGCCCCACCGCCAAACTGGGCTTCTGAAAGCCTCTCCCTGCCAACTTTTTGTTTGTTTCTCAGTCTTCCTTTGGCTACTGAGCCCACGTTGCCCCCACACAGCGAGAGGCAGAAGTGCCTGGGGGTTTATGATCCGTGATCCCCTTAATCAAAGCCTAAATGGAACAGGAGAATGAACCCTCAACTCAGGTCCTTTACCTCAGGTCAGAACAACTCTGAGGCATAACATGCGCTCCAGAGGAACCCTCTGAGGTGGGGGGGCTGGAGCTGCCCTTGATCCCACATCCCTGCATGCTTCCTGCTTCCCCGGTCTCCTGTGGGGGCACTTCCGTCACCTGCACACGAATCTCATCTCAGGGTACTTTTTGGGGAAATGTGACTTAAGACACCTGCCTTGACCGGCATCCTAAGGAAGTCAAAGTTCAAAAATCTTTGCACAGGTAGGTTTCAGCATCATGATGGGAACACCATTCCCTTCATGAATGTGGTGATAAGAAGAGCTGCTGCACAATGAGTGCAGGTATGGGGAAGGGCATGCTCTCCAAAGGGATGGGTAAGGGGAGCAAAGGAGAAGCTACATTGTCCACAGTTCTCACAATGCCCCATTGGAGAGGCTTGGAGTTTGAGTCCTATAAGCTTTGGGCACGAACTGTAGCTGGCTACTGTAATGTACAAATAAATGGGAGTTTGGATGACCCACTTTTGGCCACCCACTCACACTTGCTGCACCCAAAACTTGAACTGAACAGCTTGAATTCTCTCCCGCGGGGTCCTAAGTCCCTCTTCTCCCAATTTGCACCGGGGGGGGGGGGGGCGCAGAGTGTGAACAGCTGGAGTCCTGCCAGGAAACAGCAACAACAACTTGGGGTACCAACACCATTATGTGCTAAACACCATGCCTGATGCTGGAGATAGAAGAGTATGAGAGTGGCATGGTCCCTGCCTCCACAGAGCTCACAGTTCAGAGGGGGAGGTGGACCCTGAACAGATGATCACATGGATTAATCACAAGTGTGGTAAGTGCTTTGAAGACCAAGTACAAAATGTAATGACAGCACCATTGGGGGGCCAGTGGGAGGGCGACTTACGTAGGCTACGGATTACTTCATCCTTTGAACAACAGTCATTTCAGATCTCTCCTTTGGCTTCCTTGATAGTAAATTTTATGAATCTCCTCTGGTCCCTCTGACCATTGCCTCCATCCCTATACATGAGGGCCTCACCATTCAGTCCTTAGGTTCTCCCTCTCTCTAGACCTCACCCCCTGGTGACTTCATTCCCCTCCCACAACCTCAGGACCACCCTATGCAAATGAATCCCACCCCCAACATGGAGCCCTTAACTCTGGCCAGAGCAATACTTCCAATTGCATTCTGAACATCACTACCTGGATGATGAGCAGAATCCTTGAATGCAACCTGGCCAAAACTAAACCCATCCCTGGTCCTACTTCCCCCAATCAACTCAGCCACCCAGACTCAGAACCCCCTCAGGACCTCTCTGACTTTTCCCCTTTCTCATCAAACGGCAGGTCTTATAAGGTCTTTGCCTGTAATAGCTCTTATCTCTCCCCTTTCTTGTCCATTTTCACAGCCAACCACCTACACCTCAAGTCTAAACTATGTCAACAGACTCCTAACTGGTCTCCCTGATCCAACCCACCCACCCAACAAGTCATTAAGACACTAACCATCTTAAATTATCACTTGAGACAAAGATACTCCACTCCTACTAATTTATTCTACACAAACAGTCACAAAAGTACACAAAGATATGCATGAAGAGGTTCCCCATGTATCATTTACACCAATGAAATGCTGGAATTAACTGTCCATCAACAGGGAACCAGTTTACTAAATGACACATCCCCACAATAAAATACTGTGCAACAGTTAAAAAGAATCATCTGCGGGGGGGGTGGGGGGTGGGGGCAGGCTGGCTCAGTCAGTAGAGCATGCAGCTCTTGATCACAGGGTTGTGAGTTCGGGCCCCACGTTGGGTGCAGAGATTATTTTAAAATAAAATCTTTTTTTAAAAAAAGAATCATCTAGATCCACACATACAGTGACACAGAAAGACTGCCTCAACATATTGTTAACAAAGTACACTGCAGGACACTATGTAAATCATAATACCATTTTTGTAAAGCTATAGATAGCTTATATATATTTGGGAGGAAATCTGGGAGGATATGAACCAAACTGTTAATGGGGAATAGCTGTAGGGAGAAAGACTGTCAGAAGAGGGGGATGAAAGATGTGTTTCTGTAACTTTCAAATCTAAGTACTACAAGATCTATACAGAAAAGCGCACAAGCCCAAAGCGTACAGCTTGATGAATCTTCACAAAGCACACATACCTGTGTAAGCAGCGCCCAAATGAAGAATCAGAGCATCGCCAGGACCCCTGAAGCCCACTGTGCCCCATGTCCGGGTCTCTCTCACTCCACAAGGGTAGCCACTATCCTGATCTCTAACGCCAAATACTAGTTTTGCCTGTTTTTGAACTTTATAAACAGAGAATGGCCCTTTGGGGAGGGGGGAGCTGGCTTCTTCTGCTAAGTGTTATGCTGAATGTATAAGATCCACTCACATTGTCGTGTGTAGTTGTAGATGCTTATTATCACTGCTATATAGTATTCTACTGTGTGAATATACCACAACCTATTTATCCATTGTACTGTTTAGGGTTTTTCTTTTTCCCAGTATGGGGCTATTAGGAATAATGTTGCTATGATTACTTCGATGCTTGGCCTTTAGGGAAGATTCACACGCGTGTCTCAGAAATATACCTAGAAACAGAACTTCTGGGTTATAGGGCAAGCATTTGTTCAGCTGCAAAATGACTTGCCGAAGTAGTTGTACCAATTTATACTCCAACCAGCACACTGGGAAAGTTTTATTTCTCTTTTGTATGCTTCTATGACTTCTGAATTTTTTTATAGTTAAATGTATTAATTCTATAATGTAAATGAAGGTGAAATATAAATTTATAAGTAAATCACTTCAATCATGCCATGATCTTATTTAAAACCTTAGAATGGCTCCCCGTTGCCTGCCAAATTAGGTTCAACCTTTGCATCCAGGCATGCAAGACTCCATTATCTGATTCCCAGCCCATCTGCTACTGGTCTCCCCCATAGTCTTCACACCCCAGCCCCAGGCACCTCGCTCTGGGTACATCCTCAGTAACTCCTCACCATGGTTTTCTCTCCTTGACTTTCCTCCCTTCCTCACCTTCTCTATCAAAATTCTAACCGTCCTCCAGAGCTAAGCCTTAAATAACACCTATAATTTATTCAGCACTCACCAAACTCTTAGGGCTGTTATGAAGATTAACTCTAACAATATGGTAATATAATGATACAAACATTTAATCTTCAGGATGTCCTAGGTGAGCGGTGGCATACCACGAGCACTTGATAAAGACGGCTATTATTATTATTATCACCACTGTGTCAGATGTTGTGCCCAGTGTTTTAAGAGGCAGCATATCATTTAATTGTCATAATAAACTGTGAGCAAAATAGTTACTGCCCCATTTTATAGGAGGAGAAAATAAGAATTCACAAGGTTAAGGAACTTTCCTAAGGACACATACCTACTAATGGCAGAGCTGGAACCCAAACCGTCTTTCTAACTCCAATAACCATGTTTTTAATGAACCACTACACTAAACTCACTAAGCTCTACCACAGAACTCAAATGCCATCTCTTCCACAAAGACTTCCCTGATCAGACTCCCTGAGTCCCAGGGGCACTTCATCTTCACCTCTCCTGAAGTATCTACTCCACTGCACCTTGAAACACAGTCCTCAGTCAACCTAGTCGGTACCTATGTCTACAGTGTAAGTTCATTCCTCCCTTACTCCCCTTCAGCACCAAGGACAGCACCCAACATTGCCCAGCCCCATGAATAAGTGTTTAATTGAATTGGCTTTATATTTAGGATAGGCCCCCAAGAAAAAGGCAAATTTTCCAATAAAGAAAACATAAGTTTCACTCAGTTGTTTATACCGGAATATGAATGTGTTTAATGTACCTTCTCCCAAAAACAAGCATTCATAAGGAACAGGATAATAAAATAACCACAAGGATAAATTTAAAATTAGAGTAAATACCATTATTCTTAGCACTTACCCTGTGCTAGGCTCTAGATAGATAGATATAATTTAACCATAACTCTGAGAGTCAAGTGTTGGTTATCCTCATTTTACAAAAAGGAACCAGGCTCAGAACAGTTGGAGCAACCTGTCCAAGTTTACACCAGACAAGACAGAGCTAGGTTTTAAACCGATTTGTGTGAAAACAAATCCTATACTCTTAACCACTAGAGATTCCAAGAATGTGGTGGTGGGAGGTAGAGGAAGGAGAGAATACAACTATTCTCCACTTCGACATTTTATCGAAGATGGGTCTTCACAGCTTTGTTTTCCAGATGAGGAGCCCAAAGCTGATAGAGGTCATACGACTTACTCCAGGTCCCCAGGCTCTAAAACCCCTCACCACATCCCTGACCAGAGTGTAATCTTGTCTCTGTGAAAGGCCCACTACAGATCCATATCACAGTCTGTGAAGTCCCCTGGACACAAGAGCTCTGGGTCAGTCTGTTATTTTAAACCAGGATCGGAGAAATACCACGGTCCCTGGGACTCACTGCTTCCCCTGCCCACTAGCACCGCCCTTCTTGTTCCTCCAAGATGAATACCCTGGAAGCTGCTGCCTCTTCTTCCTCTATGGTCAACTTCTCCCTGGCCTAGCTATTCCAAGTGACTTCAGCCTCACATGTCTCCCTTGCCCAAGCCTTAAGACTCATCTGAAAATCAAGGCTGAGATGACATGCAGGAACTCAGACCTCCTGAGCCCTGATGTTGCCTCTGGCTGTGTCTCCAAAAACAGGCCGAGGAAGCATAAACCCTGATTGAGGGCCCTTTACCTCCCCCTCTTCTCTCCAGAGCTGTCAAAATCTGCCTTCCATTAAAATCAGAGAAGATTCCATTTGGAGGGAACTTAGGGGTCATCCAGACTAATGCCTTCCTGTGTAAAGGGGCAACTGAGGTCTACAGAGGGATATGAGTCAATGACTATGTTGAAATTAGAATTCAGGTCTCTTCACTGCCAACCTCTCAGCCCCTTTCACCTTAAACAGCCATTTGCCACTATTTCTGGAGCATGTTCAAGAAGCAGCAAAGCCTAGTGACTAAAACCATGGACAATGGCGCCTGATGGTCTGAGCTGTAGAGCTGGCCCTGGTCACTTTATTAGTAATGTGAATCTTGGGCAAGTTACTTAACCTCTCTGTCTCTCTGTTGCCTCCTCTTCAAAGAAATGGAGAAAATACGGTAAGTGCCTCATAACATTTTTATGAGGATTAAATGAGTTAATATTTGGTATTAAAAAAAACCACTTAGAACAGGGTCTGGCACACAGTAAGTGCTATTTAGTAAATGACATATAAGTGTTTGTTAATTAAGTAAACTGTGTCACCATGCCTCCTTCTGGGGACTCAAATTCAGTCCTACTCTGCATCAGCAGGGTCACAGCCTTAGCTCACCCCCTAGGCCTTTTCTTGCCTGGACTGCTGCAAGAGTCAACTAACTTAGAGGCTCCCAAACACCCACCTGGAGGTCAGTGTTGGTCCGACAGTTTGGAATACACTGGGAACTTGGCTAAAACCCAGATTTCTCTGTCCCCTCTCCTGGAGATTCTGGTTCAGTAGGCCTAAGGTGGGGGTCTGTGAATCTGTAATTTCAGAAGATCCCCAGGAGCCTCGAATGCTTGGTCAGGTGGTCAGCCCCTACTGTGTCCCAGCACCAGAGCATTCTCTTCTGTCAGTTCCCCACTCTGTGGCCTGCATGAACTTTCTAAAACTCAATCCTGAATATGTCATCTCTTTGATTAAAAACCTCCAATCGTACTTCATTGCTTGCAGAATAAATTCCAAAGACCTTAACACACACTGCCTTTCGGATCTGGTCCCAATCTACATTCTCAGCCTATTTTTTCCCTTTTCTCCAATGTGCTCTCCATTCCATTCACACTGAATAATTCAGGTAATTCCAAACATCCCATGTGACCAACTACCCCCAAATGTCTTGCCAATCATCCTGCATATAAAATTCTCACCATCCCCTTCTCTTCTGGAGAAAGATGCTTTTAAAAACAACTGTTTGGGCCGCCTGGGTGGCGCAGTCACTTAAGCGTCCGGCTCCTGGTTTCGGCTCAGGTCATGATCTCAGGGTTGTGAGATTGAGCCCTACATTGGGCTCTGCACTCAGCACACAGTCTGCTTAAGACTCTCTCTCCCTCTCCCTCTGCCCTTCCCATTAAATAAATAAATAAATAAATAAATAAATAAATAAATAAATAAATCTTTAAAAAAAAACCTGTTTGCTGAAGTGTGATATATATATACAGAAAAGTGTACAATTATATGATGTACAATTTTAAGTGTATAACTTGATAAATATTACAAAGTGCACTCATCTATGGAACCAGCACCCAGATCAAGAAACAGAACATTGCCAATGCCCCAGAAGCCCCTCACGAGCCATGGTTACTTCTCCAAGAGCAGCATCATCCTTTTTTTTTTTTTTTTAAGAATTTATTTATTTATTTGACAGAGAGAGACACAGCGAGAAAGGGAACACAAGCAGGGGGAGCGGGAGAGGGAGAAGCAGGCTTCCCGCCGAGCAGGGAGCCTGATGCGGGGCTCGATCCTAGGACCCTGGGATCATGACCTGAGCTGAAGGCAGCCCCTCAACGACTGAGCCACCCAGGCGCCCCAGCATCATCCTGACTTCTAACACCACAGGTTGGTTTTGGCTCTTTCACACTTTTGTATACATAGAATCATCTACTATATATTCTCCAATGTCGACTTCTTTAACTCAACATTCTGTTTTTGAGTCTCATTCATGCTGATTGTTTTAATGAAGTTCATTCATTCTCATAGCTTTATTGTCTTACACATCAAAACTATACTGCTGATGAGCATTTGGGTAGTTTCCAGTTTGGGGATATTATAAAAAGCTCTGCCAAAGACATTCTTGTATGTGTCTTTTGTTGACCATTGTGCACTTTTTTATGGGCACAAACCTGGGGGTGAAATTGCTGGGTCATTAAGGGTATGTATTTAAAGTCCTTTTTTTTTTTTTAAGATTTTATTTATTTATTTGACAGAGACACAGCGAGAGAGGGAACACAAGCAGGGGGAGTGGGAGAGGGAAAAGCAGGCTTCCCACTGAGCAGGGAGCCCGAAGCGGGGCTCGATCCCAGGACGCTGGGATCATGACCTGAGTCGAAGGCAGACGCTTAACAACTGAGCCACCCAGGTGCCCCTAAAATGCTTTTTAAATGGATTAAACATGATGTAGACTGGAAAGGTTAACATAGATTATCCTTCAGCAGGAAGCAACGTCCTGAAAAAATGAGGCTCAGAACTAAAATATTTTGGGAAGAAGGATGGTGGGAAAACTGCTGATTAACTGTCTATCTGGCTCACATTTATATTCCCCAAATGTAACATTTGCTAAGTAAATGTATGAAGGGCAGACAGCACCCAAGACAGAAGAGGGAGAGGTGAAAAAGGCCTGGAACTCAGTAAGCATTCAATAAATGCTGGCTATTAAAATTAACCTCTTCAAGGGTCATTGGCCAATGGCTCACTAATACCACCTTTCATATATTGTCATTATTTCTTTGATTCTAAGACACACATTTTCAAGACCTCTGAAATTAAGATACGAATAACAACCAATGGCAAGTCAGTTAAATTCTGACATATTTTATCTCTCTTGATGGTATATAAAATGAAGTTGTGACTTGGAATTGAAAGGCTCTTAGACCTATTACAGAACAGGAACTGAATAGCCCTACATGCTGGGAACTGTCCGTGGTGCTGACCCAAGTGCTGAGGCCTTGGCTTGCCTGGGGCAGAGGTAGCAGCTCACAGGGAAGGGAGATCTCAGAACAAAGTAACCCCCACCCCATGTTTGTTTTTAAGCCACAATTCCTTTCCACGGGCTTAATGATGTCTCAAATTCCACCCTTCCACATAAAGACAGGAACTCCCACTTACTGAGCTCCCAGAGCTCAACCTACGTTACCTCATTTAATCCTCCCAACCACTATTGTCTCGATTTTCAGAAATGGAAGTTGACTCAGGGAGGTTAATGAACCTGCCCAAGACGGCAAAGCTGTGAAGTGGGAGAATGATCTTAGTTCAATGCAGACCAGAGTGGAATTTGCCCTTTAGGCTGCTTTACATTGGAGGGATGAGAGGAGAGAGCTGTGTGTGAATTCCTCAGAACTTTTTCCAAGAGGATACGAAGGGTGAAGAGGGAGAGGTCATAAAGACACAGAGTGAAATTGATGGGAGCTAGGAAGGCAAAAGGCACATGATAACAATCTGAGAACACTGGAGAGGGAGAGTCTAAAGATTTTGAGAGAATTGAGAGTAAAGTATCTGAATGTGCTTTCTAACTCTAAAGAGTTCTGCCCCTGGAAGGAAATACTATTCTCATTTGTCCGATGAAATATGCGTTTACTGAGCTCATTTCCTATCCCATGCTTTTCCTGGCCTTGGAGAGTAGAAGAAGACTTGTCCTTAAGGAGCTTACAGTTGTTGGAGGGGGAGGGAGAGATAACAGATAAGTAACTGTCATTCATTCAACAAACTCTTACCAAGTGCCTATTCAGTGCCAGGGCCTATGCGGGAGACTCATAATACAGATGAATTAAACCCAGACATTGTTGAAACTCCCAGTCTATGGGGAGACAGACAAGTAAATGGGCAATTATAACACAAGCTGTTATAATTACAACATACAATAGTTCAAGGACAGAGATATACACACACTACTATGGGAACTGAGGAGTAATTAATACAGCACTGGAAGTAGAGGCAGTGCTTGGGTTTTAAGAAGAACGATTTCAATACTGAATTATACTTGGTTGCAAATAAAATCATAGCAAGATTTTATCGTAGATGCAAGTGCTACCTTCTGGGAGTTTACAACCGAAAGCCATATTGACAAATACGCAGGGAGAAGGCAAAAAGGCAGAACCAAAACGTCAACTGAGGACAAAGAACTCTGAATGCAGAGTAAATGCATTTGGGGAAGGAGGGGTTCCTACACTTATCAGGGGTGGTCAGGGAAAAGTCATTCACTCTACTCCTGCCAGAGTGGGAAGACTTTCTAGAGGAGAGGCATTTCAGCAATCATTGGAAGGAAGACAATTTACAGTCCCCACAAGTGACTGCCTTTCCCCAGGAAGCCGTTCCCAATAGCTCTTGGGACAAGCCGAGCAAGCTCTGGAAGAAGCTGGGTTGTGGGCAAAAAGGTAGAGATTACAATCCCATCTGGCACTAGGAATCCTCACAACTCACAGCATTCAAGGCTTCCAGAATCTGCCCCAAACCTACACTACTAGTCTTACATCATGAACACACCAGGTGTTCTGTCCACACTGGATTACTCATCATTCACCAAACACAGCCCTCGTACTGCCATCTTCTTAAGAACACAGGCTTGAGAGCCAGAATGACTGGGTGGAGGACTTGCAGCATCCTCCTGCCACTTTCTGAAGAAACGAAAGAAAGTTACTGAACCTCTCTGGGCCTCGGTCCCTTCATAAAATGGAAACAATAGAACCCACTTCTCACTGTTGTAATATTGATCAGCTCTCATTGGGTTATGGTACAGTAACAAACGACGCCCAAATCTCAGTGGCTCACAGATTAAAGGTTTAGTGTTTGCTCACATGAAACATCCCTTCTGAGTTACTTGGGGCTCTATCCCATGAATTCTTCTGGAATCCAGGAGGAGGGAGCAAACCCTATCTGGGACATGCTAATCTCATGGCAGAGGGAAAACAGAAATGATGAAACCACGAGGCAGCTCTTCCAGAAGCTTTTCTCTATGTATATTTAAGCATTTTTAAGAATATACAAAAGGAGGGGTGCCTGGGTGGCTCAGTCGGTGAAGCGTCTGCCTTTGGCTCAGGTATGATCTCAGGGTCCTGGGATCGAGCCCTGCATCGGGCTCCCTGCTCAACGGAGAGCCTGTTTCTCCCTTTCCCTCTTCCTGCCACTCTGCCTACTTGTGCTCTCTGTCAAATAAAGAAATAAAATCTTTAAAAAAAAAAAAGAATATATAAAAGGACAGATAAGAAATATGTCCCCTAAAAAGTGTGAAAAGGCTAAGGGTATAGAGGGGTGGGGGAGCTCTCCCCGCTGAATGCACACTGCAAAGAGAACCCATCAAGCCACCAAGTGATTTGTTATAACAAGGCAGTGTGTTAGCCTATTTTAGCACTGATTCCCATTAATTGTGAAATAAATCCTCTCATGCCCCGTGCGGGGCTGACCTCAATGACAGAACATATGTAAAGTGACTGCCAGGCTAAGTTAAAGGCACTCAGTAAATTATAGGCACTATTCTCAACAATATTCTGAGATGGATACCAGTGTCCCCAATTCCCAGAAACTCTCAGAAAACCAAGACTCTGAGAACTGAAGCAGTTTGCCCAAGGTCCCACAGCAAGTTAGTAGAGGGGCAGAATGCAAAACAAACCTGCCCCAACCACACGAAGAGCTGAGCACAAGTGTTCACAGCAGCATTATTCATAATAGTCAAAAAGTGGAAACAGCCCAAATGTCCATCAACTGATGAACAGTTAAACAAAATGTATTTTATATATATGTGTATATATATGTGTGTATATATATGTGTGTGTATGTATATATGTATTTAGAAGAATGTTATATTATTCCGCCACAACAAGGAATGGAGATCTGATGAATGCTACAACACAGATGAACCTTGAAAACATGCAAAATCAAAGAAGCCACATGAAACATGAAACACCACACAGTCTATGACTATTTATATGAAATGTCCAGAATAGGCAAATCCACAGATAGAAAGATTAGTTGTTTCTAGGGGTAAGGGGAGACAGGAAAGTGAGTACTACTGGGTACAGGATTTCTTTCGGGGTGATGGAAACGTCCTACGATCGGCTGTGGTGATGACTGTACAATGGTGAGTGTGCTAACAACCACTGAGCTGTCCACATTACACAGTGAATTGTATGATCTGTAATTATAGCTCTCTTTCTCTTTCTATATGTACCCATTTCCTTTCCCAGGCCCTGCTCTTATCCCCTATTCTACACTGACCCCCCCACACAGAGCCAGTAGCATGGGGGTGGGTAAGGCTTCTTCAGGTCAGCGCTGGCCTCCAACAGGGGCAGCAAAGGCCTCAGCTGAGCAAGAGGCCAGCATGGGAGGCCTGTTGCAAAGGCCAGGTGAGGCCTGGGCTGCGCCCTCTGGACCCCGCCGTGCCATCTTCAAAGCACACCCGTACACTCATAACCCCACGAAGGCACACGGATGACGACATGCAGTGGGCACATGGGAGAGAGGAGAAGGAATCTCTTAATCCCAGCCCTACTGGGGCAAGCCTGTTTGTGCCTCCACCTCCCCACTGGCACCTTCCTCAGTCTACACATGGTCAGCTTGCTTCAGAGCCTCAGAAGGACTCAGAAGAATTAACTAGGATCAGCTGAGACCAGTTAGAACCATCTGGAACCACCAGCCCCACAAACCCCACCTTCGATGAGCTGTTCTCAGCACCAGAGGCCGCTGGTAAACCTGGCCTCAAGCTCTGGCTCAGCTCATCCAAATATCATGGCTGCTTAGCATCCAGGCCCCCTCCGCACTGCTCTGCAGAAGGGAAGCTAACCAGGAGCCCACTAGGGCTTTCCAGGCAAGAACGTCCCCCCACACCACGTCTCAGACTCCTCGGATAGAAGTGCTACCCTTTATCTTCCAACAGTTTAAACAAACGCCTCCCTTGATTTGGCCTTAGCAGAGCTACTGAGCATAGCTGGGCCCCATCCTGGCCAAGGAGCCTCAGTTTCCTTCCACTCCTTCAAATGAGGGCAAGGACCATGTCTGCCCTACAGACTTGCAAAGGTGCCTGGCCCTCAGCAGGCACTCCATACACTTCAGGAAACCAAAGGCGGAGCTTCTAAATTCTAGCCCTGAGCTTCCCAAACTTTAATGTGCACATGAATCATCCAGGGATCTGGTTAAAATGCAGACTGGATTCAGTAGCTCCTGGGTGGGGTCTGGAATTCTGCATTTCTATCTCCCAGGCGAGGTCCCTGCTGCTGGTCTGTGGCCCACACTTTGAGTAGCACTTTGGCCCATTCTACTCACTCTTCTTGGATTTCTTCACCTTTCTTGATTGTGCAAGGAGCCTCTTGAGAAGCTGACAAGAGCTCTTCTCTTTTCCTTAGAAAAAAGTACCTGTCAGCACATATACACAGTACGGTGCATAAAATTTTGAGGTTTGCAGTCCAGTGAAAAGCCTTTCTTTTGGACAGACACACTTTAGTTCTCATAAAAAAGCAGATGCAGTAGGGGACAGAGAACAAAAAAAGCCCCAGCAGAGTCAGGACTCCTGGGGTCTGGTTCTAGCTCTACTACAGACTTTCTGCGTGACATCAGACAAGTTTCTACCCCTCTCTGAGCTCAATTTTCCCACCAGGAGGGGGCTGGACTAGATTACAATGATAAATTGGTTTTCTCTTTTTTGCCAACTCTGATAGCTATTGCCTAAAATACTCTTGTGTTAAAAATTCTTAGACTGTGTCTGGACTTGGCAAAAAAGGGTGCTGAGATTGATTGGTGATGCCTGCCATGTGCCCAAGAAAAAGGGGCCTTAATTGATTGGTGATGTCTGCCAAGGTCCCAGGCCTGGAGGCGATGGGCTTCCTGCCTGGAGGCGATGGGCTTCATGCCCATAACAGCCCACTCCCTAGAGTGCCTCCAGCTGTGACATTCCATAGCTCATTTAGTGTCATCCCAGACTGGGGAAAGAGAAGTCCGTGCTTGTCCTTGAGGGGGCAGGAAGGGATAATTCCTTAAGCCGCTGGCTTCTCAAACCTGCCGCCCTGCCACCCCCTTTGAGACACAGTAGCAGAATCCCCGTTCCATGGCAGAGAAGGACAGCATGTCCTTGCACTCCCATCCTTGACTATTTTTAACTCCAAGGACAGAGGCCCAGGCAGAAGCTGAAATACAGAAGGGCTGCGGCGGGCTACTCAGCCTCCTGACGGAGGGGAAGCCACCATCCTCCCATGGTTCCCAAGTTGCTGCATCATTGGCCAAGCGAGAGTCAAAGCAGTCTGCCACGGGACAGGAGAACGCTCCTCCCCTCCCGTGTGAGTGAGGCTGTGCTCCTCCTCGGCGCAGCCACAGACCCTCTGGCAGTCCCTATCCCACCACACCCTGTATGTGCTCACTGATGCATCCTGTACACATATGTGAGCCAGCCTCGGCCAGTGCTGAGGACACAGCATGGAGCAAGGCAGATGGGGGCCCTGGTCCACCAGGCCCTTCCAGGACAGGGTGGAAGACAGACCCCAGTGTCGTAGCACAATTCCGCAGTTACAACTGAGGGGACTGCACTGAAGTCACCTCCACATCTGTGAGCTCCTCAAAAGCTGGGATGTTTTTCATCTTTCTATCCCCGGAACCGAACACCTAACCTGGCACAGAGGAGGGTTCAGAGAATATTTGTTGAATGAAAGTATTCCATAGGAGATATTTTCTGGAGCTTGAGGATCCTACAGGAGCCTACCTCAGACTGAATGAGATCCGATCATTCATTTGCTGACTCACCAAGTATTTTTCTGAGCACCTTCTCTATGTCAGGGCCTGTCCTAGGCACTGGAGCTAGACAGTGCAGGGAATAAAATAAGGGACACAAACAGCCCTCCTGAAGCTCTAATCCGGGAGAGGGAAGGAAACATTGAACCACCCAAATACACAAAGATATAGAGGGTGTTAGAAGGTGATGAGTGGAGGGACGGGTGGTCAGGGAGACCTCATTATAATATGCAGGTAAAGCCTGAAGGAGGGAAAGGAACAAGCCAGATGGATACCTGGAGGCACAGAGCTCCAAGCACACAGACCCTGAGGCAGACATATGTCAGGCCCGTCCGACAAACAAGGAGGCCAGAGCGGCTGGAGCGGAATGAGCACGGGAGAGCGGTACGAGGTGAAGTCTGAGATGATGCAGCAGGTGAAGAAGGGCAGACTTTGGCTTGCATCAGGCCAGGCATGCAGTGGATAGAAACCATGGGTGGTGGTGGTGGTAGTGGAGGTGGTGATGATGATGATGTTAGAAGCAGCCAGCATTCACTGGACAATGATCATATGCCAGGTGCTGGGCTACACAATGAACATGGATTCATTTATTTAATCCCTACAACAACCCATGAAAGAGCCCCTATCTTATCCCCATTTTACAGATGGGGAAGCTGAGGTTCAACAAGATTTATGCAGCTTGGAGGTGGCAAGGCTGGGTCAAAAATGCTGGCAGTCTGGGGCCAGAACCCTCATGTACCGTGCTTCTTTCCCTCCCAGAGTTCTTAAACTTCTTGTCTCCTTTGCAAATCTTCTGAAAGCTGTTTATCTCTATTAAAAAATTCTGGTTTTCTCCAGAAAAAAAAAAATACAAATGCACAATGACACAACCTACACATAATTTCAAGAGGTTCAAGGTGATAAACCTCTGGCTCTGAAAGTAAGCACTTTTTACACATCTGTAGCAAAAGCAAGAATTGTCAGAGTTGTCCAAAGAGGCAAGAGGAGAACATGGGCTCCTATAAGATCAGCTAAAACTACTTCTACTATTTGTCAAGAGCCTACTGGGAGTGAGTCACTGTAGATTTGTTTTATCTCATTTAAACCTCATTTAAACCCTGTGAGATGATTGTTATGCGCCCTTTACAAATGAGGAAACTGTAGCACAGAGAGGTTAAGTGACTTGCCCAAGACCACACAGCTGGTTTTTGACAGAGCTGGAATCTACCCCAGATCTAGCTGACTCAGACCTCAGTCTCTATGCCGGTCTCCTTCTGATTTCTCCAACTGCACCCCTTCCTAATCCCAGAGCAGGCAAGAAACTTGCTCAAGGTCTCACAGCTCAGCACATACAGAACTGGGTCTAGGGCGGTCCTGCCCAATATAGTGGCCACTACCGACACGTGACCACTTAAATTAATCACAATCTTTAATAACGAAGAATGTGGTTCCTCAGTTATACTAACCACACATCAAGTGCTGACACAGCCGTACGTGGCTAGTGCCCACCCATTCGGGGTAGTACAGACACAGGACATTTCCATCATCACAGAAGCTTCTGTTAGACAGCACTGGTCTACAACTCAGCCTCTTGACTCCTGACCCAGGGCTTTCCCACGGTCAGAGGCTACTAGAAATGAGACTTGCCTGATGAAGTGGATGGAAGGGGAGGCAGGAACAGGGCAGCTGAAATTGTACAAGAAAGCAAGTGAGCTCAGACAAAAGCTCACAGGAGGGAAGCTGAGATCGACCTCTAACATAGCATAAAAGACACGTGAGTCACTGGCTTGGAACCCACCTCGCCAGCAAACACACCTGTATGTCTGATTACAGGGACCCTCTTCTAACTACAAGGCTTCTCCTTTCCTTGTTGATGTCTGTGGTTCCTTACCAGGAGATGGGGTCTTTCACCCAGTGGAGAGAGATCAGGCTGAATGGCAGCCCCCTGGAAGGGAGAACTCAGTGCCCGAAACTCCTGCTCACCTTCCAGGGACAGTGAGGAGGCCAAGAGCAGGCGGGGTTCTGCAGCCAGCCAGGGCCAGCCTTGGACCCAACCAATCCGGTCAGACCTGGACTCAGGGAAGTCATGCTGTGGGCACGGGGCAGTGACTCAGGGTGGAGTGGGGGCTGCACCCACAGCTGCCAGAGCAGATCTGAAGACCCTAACCACACTCAGGCTGCAAACCCAACCCAGCAGAGCCAGCTAGCAGCCAGATCCTACACCTCTCCCCTAGGACTCCTTTATGCCTGCAAGATGCTCAAAGGCACCAGAACTAGATTTTTCCAGTGGAATGCCGTGGAGGAAGAGAATAAAGGACCACACAGCTGTCCCTAAACTGCCCAGCACCAAGGAAATCAGGGGGGCTAAAGTGGGTGTCGGGGATGGGGAGCTTAACCTTGTGCATAATGGTCTCTCCTCCCTCCTTCCTTCCCAGAGGCACTGAAGCAAAAGCCTGCTGAAGGTGGGAGAAAAGATGAGAATTAGCAGAAGACACCAATTAAATTCCCTTCCCATCTCTTATCAACTGAGGAACTCCCCCAACCCTCTGAGCTTCATCTTCTTATCTATAAAAGGTGCGTGATTTTATCACCTGCTCCAGCAACTTTGAAGGTTCAAATAATATTAACAATACTGATGACGACTGCCAGTGAGTGAGAGCTTTTTCACCACCTAGAGTAGTGCTGGGCACACATCAAGTGCTCAATAAAAACCTCTAAATACTGAATGTAAATGTCTCATGTAATAGTAGTAGCAATAATATAATATTATTATGATTATGAAATCGGTGCCTTACTCCCATCCGGAGCCCATATCACCCACTACTCAGTCCTTCCAATGACCCCAATACTATTATTATGTCCATTTAAGGGATGAGGACACTGAGACACAGAGAGGTTCACTGGTTTAAGGACGCAGTCAATAGAGTAGGACAAGAAAAGAGGGAAGGTTTTAATGCAGGTCCCTCCGAATTTAAAATCTATGTGGTTTTTGCCTCTCAAATTAAATAAGTAATTGTGTAGACAACAAAGGGCTGTGCAAATTTGATTTTCAGCATCATTATTATATTAGGATTAATGGTGAAGGTGACTCTGGGCACAAAGGAAGGACTTTCTGCAGTCAAGCTGTCAATGGAAGGAACAGCCCTGAGCGGTTAAGACTGTCCCTCACTGTCATCCAAGGGAGACTGGACAGGGGATCAAGGCGGGTCCCCAGATGGAGACCGGATTGGTATGGCAAATCCTAAGTGTGGTCAAACAGTAGAATCACCTGGGGAGCTTGTGAAGAAATAGATTCCCAGGTCCCACCTGAGAGTTTTAGTTGAATAATCTGGGTTGGAGCTCAGGATCCTGGTGTCAGGTAGAAAAGCATGTGCAGAGCAGGCTGGGAATCACTGGACTAGTGAAATGTTGTGCACCCTCCTTACCCAAGATGATGGGATTCCAGAAGCCATAGGAGCCACCAAAGGAAGCTAGGACGTGCCCTCAAGAAGTATGCAATTGCTGAGTAATAACAAAACCTTGCTCGGTGCCAAGCAGCACACCCGTCGCCCCAGAGACCCCTCCTCTCTGGGGCTCCTGTCTCCTCCTGCCCTCTTTCACCTCCAGCATCCCGTCCTTCAGGATGGGGATGCTTTCCCCACTCCCAGAGCTAGGGACCCCTCTTTGGGCTTCCACAATGACAAGGTTTCCATTTGTGGACAACTGTGTCTACATCTAGCCCTGCCACCCCAGGCTGTGACGGGGCTGGTGGCTCGCTCAGATCCGTGTGGCCAGCACCCAGGGCCTGGCCTGGGGTAGGCACTCACTGAACACCTGCCAAGAGGGACTTGTGCTGCTCCATGAAGGATGGGCAGAGGAGGCAGGGAGGAGAGCCATCGCTGCAGGAAGGAAGTAATCCAGGTCACCAGGTTGGGAGGAAACAGAACCTACAAATTCTCTCTGCCACTGTTCAGAATCGGCCTGTGCTATTTATAGCTCACAAGCCTTCTGCTTCTCGCATTTAAATGCGGGGCCGGGCATGGAATAAAATCCTGGGTAAGTCTGTCAGTTTTCAATTTATTATTTATTTATCTTTTACAAGAACAAGAGTGAAAAGCAGAAACAAAAACGAGCCGCGGCTCTTAGGGTGAGCAGCCTTGTCCTGTCCCTGGGCCTGCTTCGGCCGGGCTGTGGTCTACGGACGGATCACACACAGTTCTAGACCCGATCCTAGAAATCAGAGTGTCCCCGTGGAGATCAGCCTGTGAAGGTCCTTTTAAGGTGATTTTTAAGTAGTGGCTTCAGTTTACAAAACAGTATCACAGCATGACCATGTCTTGGTTTAAACACACATTCCTGCACACACACACACACGCACAACTGGAGAGAAACAGCCCTCGTGGTTAAACATTCTGCTTTTGGATGATAGAATCGGAGTCATTTTTATTTTTTGTGTGCCTTCTCTGCATTTTCTCAAAATCTCCACCATGGGTACACATGGCACAGACTGAGGACGTTGGGCCCAAGGAAATCGGCTCTGCTGTCTGCTGGGTTGGGACCTTGGGTGAATTCGGGAATAGCAACAGGACTGGACAGGACTGAGGACTGTACAAGGTAACCTGTGTGAAATCTTTGCACAGCATCTGGCACATGGTGTGTGCTCGGAAAATGTCAGCTGGTATAACCGTACAAGTGTTTGTGACTAGGGAAAGCGCAATATTGTTTTAAGAAGTTACAGCGACAAGCAGTAACTCGACCACTCCCAGCGTAGCAGGAGCCCAGTGAAGGGACCAGGCCATGGCCCAGGAAGCCTGAAGAGGACAAGAGAGTTCTAGTGTCCAAGAAGGGTGGGGGCACGAGAGCCTTTCCCAACCACCCACCTCTTTCCTGGCCCTACCTCCTCCTGATGCACCTACCTCGCCCTCACAAGACATCGATAAACCAAAGGGGGCTCCTCCCTGACTACACAGCCTGATAAACAGCTACTCACACTTCGGGGACACATTCAGCACCCCCGGCTCAATGGGGTCACCCAGTTACCTGCTCTGCTCATCTTTCCTCCTCGGCTGAGGGAGGCCCCCATCCTACCTTCAAGTACCCAGCACACTGGAGCAGGGTCAATAAATATGTTGACTGCATAAACAATGCTTTTAAAAAATGATAAAGGGCTGTGCACAGCAGTGGTTAGGCTAAGAGACTCACATGCCAGGCAGGCCTGTTTGACCTTCCTGCTGAATGACCTTGGGCCAAAGATGAGCCTAGCCTCTCTGAGCCTCAGTTTCCTCATCAGTACAATGGATAGGACAATTCTGCCACCTTCATATGCTGATGTTTCAATAGGATAGTCCAGGAAAAGTGCTCAGAGTACCTAGCATGTATGAAACAAGAATAAACGTTTGCTATCATGAGGATGATTATTAAAAACTAAGATGACTTAATGATTATCTTGGGATCCCAGAGTGTCAGCACTTTCCCTCTGGTCTTGCCCATGGCTCCTCTCTGGTTCAGGTTCAGGGGGCCCTGCGGACTACTGGCCAAGCTGCTACCTGCACAAAGGCACCCGACGGAAGGTGGGCCCGGGGCAGAAATACAGCCTGTCTTCCCGAGCTGGCACTGGAGAAGGGGGGGGGGCCTTCCTCCGATTCATCCCTCTACAGGTGCCATCTCTTTATTCAGTCCCCCAGGCTGGGTGTGAGAAGTGTTCTCTAATCTGCACAAAGGTCCGTGCAAGCCACGTGTACCACCAATGGGACCATGAGAAGGGCCATCCCTGGGCTGTTCTCACTCTCAGTTCAGAGAAGGACACAAAGGCTGCCCCCCACCCTGCCCCTAATATTGTGGGGCCCAGGGCAAGAGTCCAATGGAGGCCCTCATACTCACTCTAAATATTTAAAAGTTACAAATTAGGCTACTGAATAAAATATGATCTATCCTTCTATTCTGACAAATAGGCCTACATAATGACCTTGAAGGCCAGCACAGGTTCAAATTTAGAATCCAGTGTTCCATGGCTGAATATGGAGTGAAAAGGGAGCCAGTCCTTGGCTGCAGCCTGCCCCTCCCCTTCATTCCCACCCCCTCATATAAAGGGGCCCACTTTGCACATCTGTGTTCTGTCCTCACTTCCACAAGCAGCCACTTTGGAGCCATTTATCGGGACACCAGTGATGGGCACAGTCCACCCTACTCGGGAGGATGGACCTAGGGAAGGGGTCTGGACAGACCCAAGAAGAAGACTCAGGGCCCTTTGGACAGAAAACTCCAGGGTCCCACATACCCTGAAGATGAGAGGGGTCCAGGTGGGTATATCCCCTTCATCCACGGATTCCTCACCCAGTGAGGAGGGCCAGAGAGCCGCCCAGGAATGCTGCAGGCCCCAGATCAGGGCCCTTCCAGCCAGGTGTAAGGGCAGTAACACGGCCCACAGCTCCACCAGCAGCCAGGGCTACCACGCACCACACAGGTACAAGAAAACTTACCACAGCCTGACGTGGCTCCATTCTTTCCGGGACTGTGGCCTGATTTTTACCAAACTCTTTCAAAAATCAGCAGATTTGCCAACTACTTGGGGGTGAGGAGAACATGAGGCTTTTCTCACCTTTTTTCCCTGGCAAAGCCCAGATTTAGGGGCTTAAATTTCTGGGGCAGTCCCGGGTATCTGTAGGCCCAGTCCTACTCTGAACCCTTTCTGGGCCTGGAGACATACAGACCCTACTCCCAATTCCTGGTCGGGGCTGGGGTTTCAGACAACCTTTCAAGTCCAACCTTTACCTAAAACAGTGGCTTTCCTTTATTTTTTAATTTAATTTTTTTTTAAGACATAGACATTCACCTCTGGAGAGAAATTATGGGTTTCAAGAGTTCTTGACAAAGAGCTTCATTCCAGAAATGTAAAGCCGGCATTTTAAATTTGGTTCTTATTCACTGCTGGGAAGTATCAGAATGAAGATTACAAATTTAATAATGTAACAGGGCAGGAATTGGCCCAGCCTCACCTCCAGGAGAGTAATTTGTTCCTGCCTTCAAACCGGCACTTCCCAGCCTCCCAGCATCACCAGACCAGCCTGGTGACACACTCCTGACTTTTTCGTGTCTTGCGCTCTAGCCCACGCAGCCAGCCCAGACACCAGAAGATCATCATCGCCACGGTCTGAAGATTCAATGCTGGAATGGTCAGACCCATTTGGGGAGAGCTGCTATAACCAAAAGGAGCCATCCCTGGGCCTCTTGGCTCCATTCTTCCCACCTGCAGCCAGAGAAGTCTTTGCAAACTGCAGATTTTGAGTCTGTGGCTTCCCTGTTAATAACCCAACAGGGGCTCAACTGTCCATAAGCTCAAGTCTAGGATTCTTGACTTAAAGATCTAGTATGATCCAGTCCTGATACTTTGCCAACTACATGCTCCCTTCCCTGGGCTTTCAAAACACCATGTGCCCCTTCCCACCACAGGGCCTTTGCAAAGCTACCAGTAATAATATGAGCTAATATTTATAGAGCACTAATTATGTGTCAGGCACTAGGCTAAGGGCTTGACAGGTGTCCTCTCTTTAATTTTCATTCCCACCCTGTGAGGTAGGTGGTAGTGGTTAAGCTCAGATTCTGAAATCACACATCTGGGTTTGAGTCCTGCCTCTGACTCTTACCAGCTGTGTGATCTTGGGCAACATACTTAATCTCTCTGTGCCTGTTTCCTCATCTATAAAACAGGCACAGTGATAGTACCTACCTCACAGAGTGGTTGTGAGGCTTGAATAAATTAATAAAGGTGAATGTCAGAACGTGATGGGTAGTGTGTGTTAATCATCACTAGATTATCCCCACTTTGCAGAGAGAGAAGGAGAAGCAGAATGTGCTTAAATCACATGGTCAAGGTCACATAACTACCAGTGGGAGTGTGGTCTCCACACTCTGAAGCTCTCAATTTTCACCATGACACATCCATTGTAGAAAATTCGGAAAATACAAAAAAAAAAAAAAAAAAGCACAAAGTAGAAAACAAACACACAGACTGAGAGAATCCAGGATTTGACCTCACAACTGACTCACAACTGACTCCCAGATCTGTCCTCTCAGCATATGGCATCCTGTCTCACTCCCACCTGTGCTTGGCGAACTCATCTACTCATCCCTTAGGTCTCAGCTTAGCTGTCCCCGCCCTCTTCTCCTCCCAACCAGGACAGGTCAGTTCTCCCAGCTCCAGCCTTTCTTGGCACCCTCCACTTGTGTAGCACTCACCACAGTAGTGATCGAATTATTAGTTGTTCTTTGGGTAATCTAATGCCTAACTCCTCCCCCTACCAGACTGTAAACTCCACGAGACCAGCGAAGACTGGGCATTTCCCGGGTCATCACCACCTAGGACAGGGCCTGGCCCTCAGCGAGTACTAGTGGAAGAAAGGGAGAAGTGGAGGGGGTAGGGAGCATAGGAGGGAGGGAGGGGTTTGGGATTCAGCTCCACCTTTCCCAAGTCAATGCTCCCCAGGTGGGATGCAGACAGGGAATCACACAGTCCTTGACCTGGAGGGCCTCTCAGGGTGGCAGTGGAAACATGACAGAAGCCGCACATTGTATGATCAACTCCATGTGAGAGAAGACAGGTGTGCTTCCTGGAGGCAGCAGCACTGGAGCCCTGGGGCTGGGGGGGGGGGGGAGGGAGGGCAGGCATCCCAGAAAAGGGAACTGAAGTAGAGGCATGAAGGTAGACAATGCAAACAAAACTGCCAAGAATGGAGGAGCCAATTTTTGCCTGAAAGTAACAAATGGCTGGAAAGCCTGGAAATATGAAATGAAATAATCTGGCCCTAGCCAAAAATGTGTTCATCCTGCCACCTTTTTTCCAGTACACTCTCCAAACACAGCCATGCCCCTGAACTGGCATGAGCGATGCTGGTGGTCCCCTGTCCTGTATCCCTCATCTTTACTACTGTCAGTGACCACTGATCCGAACTCCTGGTGCTTCCTGGCCTGAGGGCTACCACCTGGTAGCAGGCTGCAAACAACTGCAATAAATACTCCCCAGCCCAGCCCCCATGGCTCTCGACCAATGACTGATAGGAATTGGTGTATAAATACCCCAGCTCCCTCACCCCTAGATGAGACAACCGAGGTACATGTTCTACTCCAGGGTTCTGCAAACTACCACCCATGAGTTAAATTAGCTCACTGCTTACTGTTGTAAATAAAGTTTTATTAGAACACAGCCTCACCCATCCATTTACATATTCTCTGTGGCTGCTTTCGAGCTCCAACTGTGTAACTGAGCAGTGGTAAGAGAGACCTCATGGTCCACAAAGACTAAAATATCCACTGTCTGGCCCTTTACACAATTTCCCAGAAGCCCCCAGCAAGACTCAACTCCACTTGCCCTCAGTTAAGGGCAACTTGGAGGATAACACACTGTTTCCTCACACCATTCCCTGACTCACTTTCTCTAATGCCTCTCCTGCAGTTTCATCCATCACCTTTGTGAACCACACAAACCATGTACAATTGCTGTGACTGTTTTGACCCTTAAAAATGGCAATTTCATGTGGGCCCTCCTAATACTGGTACTCAAAGCCTTGTTTTGGGACCTGCTTCTGGGGGAACCCAAAGCTGGACAGCAGGGTAAGTGTCACTGTGCCCATTTGACAGGCCCTGTATACACATGGCAGAGGTCAGCCCTGGTTTTGGACTCCCCACCCCCACCCCGGTCAAAGCCTTGCCAAATCCTTGCAGTATTATTAGAACACCTGCAGGGCTACCTGTGGCTTACAGCCATGGACTTGTTCGTCCAAAGAGGAAAGCAAGGCTCAAAGAGGAGAACGACTTGCCCAGGGTCACTCAACTGGCAACCTGGAAGATATGGAGTCTCAAATCCAGGTTTTCTATGACAAAGCCAGGGCTCATTCCACAACAAATCAGCTATCCCTTAAACTTTGCCTTCAGGAAGCTGTGAGGGCCCTTGCCAATTTTCCATGAGGATCAGGTGAGATCAAACAGGCAAAAATGTTCTGTCAAACTCAAAGGGCTTGAACATCAAGAAAGACACCCTTCAAAGAGGCACTTGGAAGCCCACTAAGAAACATGAAATACACAAACACATTCACACACACACAAAAAAAATGAAATGCAGTACAGAACGTTGGAAAAGACCACAAGTGTTGGAGGCAGACCCGGATGTGAAGCCCTGTGTTACCCGTCACTAGCTGTGTGACCGTGGCCAAGTCAAGGGCCCATCCAGATACTTGATTCTTCCAGCCCACCTACTACAATGATCACACACACCCTGTGGGACTGTGGAGAGGGTAACCTGAGTTAGAAGTGGAAGTCTCCAGCCCAGCCAGATCCCCTTTGCCAAGCAGGACACCCATCCCATAGCTGCTGGGAGTAGCTGCAGGTCCTGGCTCACAGCAGCCCCTTCTGGGGAGAACTGCTCTTAGATGGGAGCTGACTTGCCCAAAAAGTTATGTCCTGACCTTCAGGACCACCCACAGCCAATGACGGATATGGGAATACAGGCAGCCAGTGAACTCTGCAATGCCATCTGCTTCCCAGAGCTTCCCCCAAATCAGGCTGAGGCCAGCCTGTGGCTGAGGACCCAGCTTTAGCTGCTGCTCTTCCCGCCTGCCGTGCATCCCTCTCATAGCCCCCGCCGAGAGCACCGCATAGCACCTCACCTGCACAAGAGCCCAGGTCTCAGGCTAAGACAGCAGCGACAAGAGGGGAGAGTTCTTCCCTCTCCGGTATGCTTTTCCACTTGAAAACTCCTGGGAGGAGCCTAAGAGTACTCCTTATGTTCATTCCTCCCGAGCGAGTGGCACCCACCTGATTCCCAACAGGGCCAGGCTTCCCAGTGTGCGGGTCCCTCTCCCAGAACTCATTGCACCCAACAGAGGCTGGGCAAAAGTGGCAGATTCCTGGAGCCAGATGGCTTGGGGATGGGTTGGCCTGGGCCTGGGTGGGCCCCAGAGGTACCTGGTCCAGTCTTGGTGTTGGGCCCGGGCAGATGAAAAGATGTTTCTTGAGACATTTGCTGAGGAACTAATTCATTTCCATTACAGGCCCCAATGAGTGACACATCCTCCCACCCACTCCCCAGGTGACTCCAGGTAGCATTTCCCAGGGACACCAAGCGCTAGAGATGCAGGGTGAGGACTTAAAGCTTCAGGCACAGATAGGGTCCAAGGTGGTCACTTGGGGTACCTCACGGGAGAGGAAAAGGCCCTGGCTGGGAAATACAGAAACATCAGTTCTATTCCTGGCTTTGCCACAGACCTGCTGTGGGCCTTTGGGCAAGCCATGAGATCCCTCCCTGGGCCTCGAATGAAGATGAGCAGATGACCTCGGAGAGGCTCCCAGCTTGGAGGCTCTAAGACAGTAAGAGCTAACACTCTTGAAGACTTTCACTGTGTGTGGGCTCTCTACAAAGCACTTTACAAGTATTTACTCATTTAATCCTCATGATACCTTCAGGGCAGGGAGGGGTTTTTATTAACCCATTTTTATAGTCATGGAAACTGAGGCTCAGAGAAGTTAGCTGACTTGCTCAAGGACACACAGCCACTAAGCAGCAAAGCCAGTATTCACACCCAGGCCATCTGGCTGCGGAGTCTGTGCCATAAGCATCACCAAGCTATACCGCCTAGTCTAATCTGACTACTCTCAAACCTTCACAGTGCCTGGCACAGAGCTAAACACCACCGTAAGTGCCTAACAAGAATGTGGTAACTGGAAAATAAAGAGAAAGCTGGCAGCCTAAAAGACCACGAAGGTGCTGGGAGTGGGCCTGGGTGACTGAGGTGGGGGGGAGACGGATGCTTCCTTGGGTGTCCACAGGTGCCATCTGGCCTGTTTACTGTAACATTTCATCAGGAACAGCAGGAAGAGGTGGAAACAGCGTGTGTCCCGGGGAGCAGACAGGGGTGTCAGAAGACGGAGGTGCCTGGGACACTTTGCACTAGATATTTTTCATGCTTTTAAAATGCTACACCATCTGCATTTATTACCTACTCCAAATAGCACTTAATCTTTTCAGAAGTATTCAATGGCCAGTCAGCCAAGGACCAGCCAGAGAGAAACTGCTCTGGGGGTAAAAATGACCAGAGAAGAGCTGTAGCTGAGTGGGGGAGGCATCCAAAGGAAGAGATGGGGGACCTGGACAAGTGTCCTCTGTTTTCTGGGAGACTCTGGTTGTGTGTAATAAACAAGCCCCCTAGACCTTCACTCTGCAGGTGGGAATTCTGAGGCCCAAAGGACAAAGGGAAGTGGCCAGAGGAGACCCTGAAATTCAGCGGCTGAACGGAGACCCCTTCTGACTCCTCATGCAGCCTCTCGGCCTCCACTCGGCACACAGCCAACCAGACCAGAGCCACGAGTCCCGAGCCCATGTGTGCATTCCCACCATCCTGCCTGTCCTGCACCTGGGCAGTTGACTCTAGCAGCTTCCCCTTCCTGGATGCCCTATGGGTAGTAGACACATTATCTCTAATTCTCACAAGGTGGGAGTTATTCACCCCATTTTGCAAAGGATGAGGCTGAGCAGAACAGTTACATATCACAGTCAAGAGACTCAGCCAGGGGAGGGGCGCCTGGGTGGCTCAGTCCGTTAAGTGGTTAAGTGTCTGCCTTCGGCTCAGGTCATGATCTCAGGGTCCTGGAATCGAGCTCTGTGGTGGGCTCCCTGCTCAGCAGGGAGTCTCCCTCTCCCTCTGCCCTTCCCCTCCCCCCACTCCTGCTCTCTCTTTCTCTCTGTCAAATAAATAAAATCTTAAAAAAAAAAAAAACAAAAACAGAGAGCCTCAGCCAGTACATGGCAGAGACTCAAACCCAAAACCCGTGTTCTTTTATGACCCTGAGCCACCCCTCTTGGAGTGTTTCCCATCAGTTTAAGACAAGTCCCACCTGGAAACTATTTGTAAATGCCTTTGTCTTCAGACTCAGAGTTTCATGGGACTGGGTGGGAATCTTATCACATCATAAAGTTTGCCCCCCCGCCGTCCCCCACCGGCCTCCAACCTGAGCTAAATTTCAAACCTTCCCTAGAAAATTACCAGCGACCCTTTTCTTAGAAACATCTAAATTAACTGACTCAGTAAATTCCCTTGGTAGCATTTCCCAGCATTTTGCCCCTTTACATTGATGATTCCTTTGATTTACTTCTTCCCAGCAGAGGCTTGTCCTCAAATGAACCTCCTGGTTTTAAGACATAGCCCTGCCTTTCTCCAATTCAGGAAAGGGACTGTGTCCTGTTCCCTCTGGTAAAGGTGCTAGACTTGAACCCCTCAGACTCCCCAGAACTGTCTGAGTCTGTTATCCCACAAAAGGATATTAAGGCCTGATGTGTTATTCATGTCGACTCATTTATCATTTATATAGATGACTTCCAAAAGGATTTATGGGGTCCCACACATTAAACCCAGTACAAAGCAGGGCAGCATCGGAGGCTCATTTGATCTAAGACCATGTGCTGGAGACAGGAACACCGGAAGACTATTCCTAGCTCCTGAATTTGGTACCCAATGTCCCAGCATCTAAGACACAGGTAGCCAGGAGACACCCTAAGTCAAGAAGAACCCTTCATTTCTCTCCAGCTTTCTTCCCTAACCCAGCGGTTCTCAAGGTAGGGTCGCTGGACCAGCAGCATTGGTATCAGCACCACCTGGGGCTTGTTAGAAATAAGATGCTCAGCTTCTACTCCAAACTGAATGAGACACGCTGGGGTGGCCCCCAGCAATCCATGTTTTTCACAAGCCCCTTAGGTGATTCTGACGCACTGAAACTGACGGGAACAAACACAACAGCAGCAACTACCCCTAACTGAGCAACTACTACGTGCTCAGCATGGAACACACAATCTCATTCATCCCCGTAACCAAGGAAATCTCCATCCCGCGTGCCCTGCTCTGGACTAGGTGAGTTCTGTGCATCACATCATGTATTCCTCAAAATAACCCTTTGAAGAGTGCCTCCCCCGTTTTAGAGATGAGGAAATTGAGCCCCAGAGAGTTGAAGCCACTTGCCCAAAGTCACACAACTCAGAAGTGGCAGAAGCAGGATGAGAATTCAGGTCTGTCGGATTCCAAAGCCATGTTCTTTCTGTCCCACAACAGAAGCTCCCTGAGGTCTTTCACAGCTACATCAGCCTAGGGAACTATAAAGCTGGGTCAGGTGAGATTCAAGGAGGGGAGGTGGGGGCGCCTGGGTGGCTCAGTCGTTAAGCAGCTGTCTTTGGCTCAAGTCATGATCCTGGGATCGAGCCCCACATCAGGCTCCCTGCTCAGCGGGAAGCCTGCTTCTCCCTCTCCCACACCCCCTGCTTGTGTTCCTGCTCTCCCTATCTCTCTCTGTCAAATAAATAAATAAAATCTTAAAAAAAAAAAAGAAAAAAAGGAGGAGAGGTGGGCAGGCAGAGGGGCGGGGCAGAAAGAGCCCTGCCCAGGCTACAACGTGAAAGGAAGCCACATGATGCATTTAAAAGGCACAACCATCTATATCTAAGGAACAAAAAAGACAGGGTTTCAGGAAGCATGAGTTCTCAGCCTCTTTCTGACTTCACACAGGTGGGGGGGCCTTTTCTCTTCCCAGTTTGGACCCTGGTTTCCCCATCTCATACTCCTTATTGTCTGCAAGGTTGAGTGATCTGTCTCCAGCCTACGTCTCTGACCTTGTCTCCCCTCACCCATTCTCTCTAAACACACTGGTCTGCGTTCTGTTCCATAAACACCCAAACTCACACTGACCTCAGGGCTTTTGCACCAACAGTTGCCTCTGCCCAGATCACTCTAACCCCTCATATTCCCACTGCTGGCTCTTTGTCATTTAGGCCTCAACTCAAATGTCACCTCCTCAGTGAGCCTTCCCTGACTACTTTACCTATTGTTATCTGCTATCCCATCAGTTTTATTTCCATTTCACTTAACACCATCTGAAATTACTGAAATTACTTATTTTTTAATTGCTTCCCTGTTTATTGTCTGCCTCTCGCACCACAGAACATAACTCCATGAGCGCAGAGACCATGTCTGCCTTGTTCCCCAATATATCCTCAGCACCTAGAATACTGTTCGGCCCTAAGCAGCCAATTAAATATTAGTTGAGCAAGTAAATAGCAAAGAAGAAAACCTGGACTCAGAGGCCAGAGCCCTGGATCCTTAACATGTGACCTTGGCAAACCACTCTGCCTCTCTGAGCCTCAGTTTCCCTCCTTGCCTAGTGAGGGGAATGGACTAGATCTTCTCCAAGGGTCCTTCAAAGACTGCCAGTCTTGGGAAGCCAGGCCTGGAACCCGCCCAGTCAGTCCGTCCAGAAGAGGCGGCTGGCTAGGGTCCCCGCTGCAGCTGCCCCCTCCTCACCCCCACCCGTGTCCCTGCCCAGGCACGTAGTCATCTCACTCCCCCATGGCAGAAACTGTTAATGAAGTGCGCACTGCTAAATGCAGTTACAATTACGGGGGCTAAGAATAAGGCGCTGACATCAGCCACGTCAGTTTCCGAGTGAATCAGAAAGGGAGGAGGGAGGAAGGAGAAAATGGGAGGGGGGATGGCGCTCTGAAGCTGTCAAGTGGAAATAGCACAGCGTTAAATATAATCCAGCACTGGCCTACATCGGTCTGGAGAGGCAGGTGATGGCTCGGCCCCCAGGGCCAGGGCAGACAACTGGATTCTTCAAGGAGGCCAGGCAGCCCCGTGATGGGGATCATCCAGGAAATGATGCACAGATAGGCAATCCAGCGGGCTGGGGAGGATTGTAGTGGGATGGTGGACCCTGGAGGGGCACGTGTGGATCTGAACAGGACCCCACACCCCAGCCTCTGTCACTTGCTGTTTTGTTAGCACAAGCACAGCCCCCAGGGCGTACACAGCCCTCTCCCACCTGCAATCTCGTCTCATGCCAAGAGGCAGAGGGTGGCCTCTGGAGCCAAACACACCTCAGTCTGAATCACCACTGTGCAACCCAAGCAAGTCACTAAATGACTCCAAGCTGCCTGGCTCTTCCTCGTCAGCAAAATGGGTACATCTGCAACAGTAGCTATCCCTTCTGGTTGCTATAGGATTCAGTAAGATCATGGAAAGCACAGAGCACAGCCAAGCAAAACTTTCAATCATTTTATTTTTACCATCCTGAGAGATGCTCAGACAAGGATAATTAACCCTTTTTTCCAGAAGAGGAAACTGAGGCCGGGGAAGGTTAAAGGCCCTGCCTGAGGCCCCAGAGCCACAGTGGAGTCCAGTCCCAGCCCCACGGAGTAAACTGGTGGGGGAGAGAGGCGAATGCAATGCGGTCACTCCAGGTGACTGGAGCTGGGGGGACCTGGAGCACTGACAGTAAGACGGTGGGATTGTGAGTAGGCCTGGAGGGGATGGGGGGCACAGATTACCGTGCAGGACGTGTATGCACCCTTGTGAACACATTCTCCAAAACTGGCACCTTTCCAACAATTCTTAAAAGAAATGCTGAAAGGATGGTTGTTAAGGCCGTAATGAAAAGACGTTAGAGGAGGCAAAGTAAAAGGCCCAGAGCCTGGAGAGCAGGTCAGGTGACTCGGAGGCGCGCTCACACTCCAGCTCTCCTCCACACCTCCGCCCCGCCCTCACTCAGCCTGCCTGGAGAACTGGCTCAGCCTTGGGGCCCAGGTGGGTGGGGAGGGAGCCAGAGCACCACCCTCCGAGGGAGCCGAGGCGCAGGGAGCCCTCCTTCCCGCCTCCCACCCAACGGAACCAGACGGCCTTCCTGCCACTGCAAACTCCAGGAAGCTGGAGCCAGGAGTCTGGCTGCCTGGGGACAGGGAAGAGGGGGTGCCAGAGGGAGAGGGATTTCAGGAAAGAGCTCTAAAGGCATCGAGGCAGATCTGCAGGGCAGTGCTCTGGGTAGTGAAGGAAGGGCTGAATCCCCATGCACCCGATTTTTCTGAGATGCTTCTTTCAGGATAATTTGATTCAGATAAAGTAGTTTGGGTCCATACTCTCACCCCACTCCGCGACATGAACCAGGGGAACACTGGTGCAATTCTTTACCATGCCTCAGCTACCCAAATTTAGAAGAGTTCTGCCTAACTCCCAAAACGAAAGGAGATGACAGCACTTGGCGGTAAATTAGGGGAGCGGACCGGGGGGCGGGGGCGCAGGAAGTGGCCTGCCCTAGAAAAGAGGGTGGGAATGGGAAAACCTCAGCCACACACTTCAAGTGGACCTGATCCCAAAGGATACTTTAAGGCCTCTCCCTCACCATTCCTCCTTATCCACTCAGCCCTAGCCCCCCCTCTGGGGCTGAAGTACTCCGTTCCCACCCACCCTCTTAGCGGGAAGGGGTGGGACAGCATGACATTTTGTTTCTCAGAAAAAGCTCAGGTCAAATTTCAAGGACAAAAGTTAGCACTTGGTCTGGGAAAGAAAACTCTGCCAAATGGAGTAAATTGGGGGTGGGGAGGGAGGTCCAGTGCTGTCGTTCCAGGTGCCTCGGGTGCAGGCAAGAATTAGAGCTCTAATTCCCCCTGCCGGGATCTGTCTGGCAAGATACAGGCACCTCCACCCCACAATCCAGGAGAAGAAACTCAGACAACCCCTCCATTTCCCTCTGTCCAAAAACAGAGGGAGTGGGCTTTGATACTAGTCTGTGGGATCCATCCACCATGCCGCCCCACCCACCAGATTTGGCCTGAGCAGAAGAGGGCGGTGCAGCGAGGGCTCTGCAGCCCAGAGATGTGGCCCTAACCGCTCAGAGAGGGACCGGTAGCCAGCCTGGTGTTGCCATGGCAACTTCCTCCTGTGCGGGGATCGAAGCATCCTATGGGCAAATCAGAGCTGGCTGCTCCAGCTTCTCCGCCCTTCTCCCAGACCAGGGACACCATCCTCAATTCCAGACCCTGATGCTAACAACCCCCTTTGGCATTTGTTGGAAAGTGGAGGCACCCTTGCTCCCCAGCCGTGCCCCAGTGCACAGTAGCAGGGCTAGGACTATAGATGTGATGAAAATTAACTGTTCAGGAAGAATAGGGAAACAGGGAGTTGGACTGCTCTCCACCCTCTTGTTCCACATGCAAGCCCCCCAAATCCCCATCTTTAAACCACCGCCAAAAAAGAGCACCCAACGGTGCCTTAATAGCTACAACAATGCAACAAAATTAGCTTATAAAAATTATAAAAGCGGGGCGCCTGGGTGGCTCAGTTGGTTAAGCGACTGCCTTCGGCTCAGGTCATGATCCTGGAGTCCCGGGATCGAGTCCCACATCGGGCTCCCTGCTCGGCAGGGAGTCTGCTTCTCCCTCTGACCCTCCCCCCTCTCATGCTCTCTGTCTCTCATTCTCTCTCTCAAATAAATAAAATCTTTAAAAAAAAAAAATTATAAAAGCTAACATTCTGAGAATCCCTCAGATTCTTTTTCACAGTCATGCTCAAAAACAAGTCTTATTTGATAATTAGATAATAGCTAACAGGTATTGAGAGCCTACCTGGTGCCAGATACAGTACTAAGCCCTTTGCAGATCACAAACAATATAATAATCAAAAGCATGTACGTTTCAGTCAGATTGCTCAAGTTCAAATCCTAATTCCCTCACTTCCTGGCTGAGTGACCTTGAACAAATACTCTCTGTGCCTCAATTTTCTTATCTGAAAATGGGGACGTTAAATGTTAATTTTATAGGGTTGCTATGAGGAAAGAATTAAAATAATATATTTAAAGTACCTAGGAGGATGCCTTTCGAAAGGTAATCATTTTTAAAATGTTGACCCTATGCGGTCCATGCTATTATTTTCTTCCTCATCCACATGAAAAAGCTGAGGTCATGTACCTAACTCCCCAATTACAAACCCAGTGCCAGCAAGACTGAGCAATGATGACACCTACACAATAATGCCCCCAGGTCCTGTCTCTCTAAAGCCCCAGCATCTTTGGAAAAGGGACAAAAGCAGCATAACAAATGAGTCCAGAGTGCAAAGAGAAGGAAGGTGCTCCTTGGGAGGAATTCTAGGATCCTACAATGACCAGCATCCTGAGCCTCAGGGTGGCTAGAACAGGGTGGGAGGAAGGAGCAGCTTCCTATGCCCACAAAACGTCCAAGGCTCCCAAGCCCGATACAGGAAAGTACTCTGGCCCAGTTAAGACTAATGAGATAGCCTTCTCCTCACACAGTTTCTCAGGAAACCAGCTGAAGGGGCAGGTAAAGCCCACACAGGGCTCTGGCTCCACCTGGGTGATGGACAAGATGCATTCCACAGGCTTTGGAAGCAGCATCAAAGAGGAGGCACCTAGATGAGCCAGAAGCCATCGGGGACACACCTCTGAGCCATCAGACAGCCTGGCATTAACGGGCCAGGGGAGGGATCAGGGAAGAGGAAGGTGGAGCGAAGCCAGGTCTAGTAGCCCTCCTACAGATGCAGTCTCCATCAGTATGTGACAGATCATTCAAACTGCTTTTAGAAATTAGTTCAGCAAGGTGCTGTAGTGCTGTTCTAAAAGAATAAATCCGAAAGGCTTTTTTTTTAGGAGAAAATTAATGACTTTGAGAAGAACAAGAGAAATTAAGCACCAAGACAATGTTTCCTACTTCCGATTTTTACCAGACACTCATTAGTCTCCCGGAAATAAAACTTGACTATCTCCCTCCCCCTCCCAAACTCGAAGCATCCCTTAAGATGAGCACAAGATGCCCAAACCAAACTCTTGGCTGTCAGCTGTTCCCTGGGGCCCCCTCACCTGGGAACTATTTTCCACACAGTCAGATTTGGCTTTTCAAAAAAATCCTCTTTTAGACAGAAGGCTAGTAGTTTACTGGAAAACGAACCAGAAAACTGATTTTAGTCTCAGCTCTGTGCCTACCTCATTGGGTGACCTTGGGTTACACACACACACACACACACACACACACATGCACACACACTCATCCATTTGAGGGCAAAAAGGGGTTGGACAGGATGATTTCTAGGTCTCTTCCAAGTGCAAAACAAGAATTGGAAGAAACTTGCTGGAAAAAACATCAGGTGGATCTTTTTAAAAAATCTCTACTATTACGTGAAGTTCTCTATTCTGACTTCAGTGAAATCAGAGCAAGTTGCCTGCAACCAGCAATGATAACCAAGGCATCGGATCCAGGACATGGAGCATGACTTAGGAGAAAAAAACCTAACTGTCCCTGCTCCTACAAACCCATGCTCCTGCCCCACCCACCTCTTGAGACCCAAGTGGCCTGCTGAACTTCAAGGGAGTCCCTGACCATTAGGCGAAGAGTGGAAGAGTCAGCTCACCTACGCTGGTGGGGGTCCCTCTCCCAGCCCTCATTGCTAACCTGATTTTCTCCAGTGGAGGCCACTGTGTTAGACAGCCTCTCCATTCCTCCTCATCTTGCCCTGTCCAGCATAACGACCTCCCTCAGCTACATCAAGGGGGAAGCTCTTGATGCTCTGAGCCTCACTTACTTTTTCCATAAAATGGTGATTCTGTAAAATGGCTCTGCAATAACCATCTTTACCCCACCCCCAACTCTAGATCTGTCAGAAGTCTGCCTCATGCACCCCCTCATTCATTCACTTAGCTAACAAATTCTTCTGGAGAACCTTTTCCCCACCTGCCTGCAAGACGTGAGCACCCATTACCCACTGCTCCATCCCATGTCTCACCAGATAACTTGGAGACCAGACGAGGGTCCCTGCAGGCAAGGAGTCTTAAGCAGAACCCATAAACTCCCTAAAACTGCAGACAAAATTTTGAGGATGGCTCATATGTGTATTTTTTTAAGAGACAGTCCACATTTTCATCAGGTTCTCAAAAGTGTCCATGAAGCCATTTTGCTCCTCCCCACCACCCCTCTCCTTTTTGTCCTCTCACTGAACTCAAATACTCTCAGATGTTCAGCTTCTGTTACATCAGATTTTCAGAAAACACTTTTAACTGCATCCTGTGTCTGAGGCACTGTCATCCCATTTTACAGATGAGGATTCGAGGCTACCGGTGACATGACTTGCCCAAGGTCACAGCTAATAATTAGAGAAGCAAGACTGGAACCTGATTCTGACTCCCAATTTGGCACTCTCTGGGGAACTCTCACCCAAACCCTCTAACTACCCCACCTGTTGGTGGATTGGCTTCCTCACCGCAGAAACATATCTGGAGCCCTCATGTTCCCTCTGCCTGGTCCCAGGGCCCCAAAGGGCAGGTTTCCCTACATTTCCCCGCCCCTCGGGCTCTGGCTGAGGCTGCGCGCAGGCCCGGGAGCGCGAGGTTCGGGCCGCTAGATGGTGGCCGGGTTCAGCCCACCCAGAAGGGCTACTCCAGGGACAAGAGCACCCAAGGTCCGGGCACATTCCGGGGGGGGGGAGGGGGGCGGCGCCGCCCCACGCCTCCCTCCGGGACCAGCGGAGAGGAGAGGGGAGGAAAGGCCGCACCCGGCCAGTTTCCCCGCGGTCCGCCCGAGTCTAATAGGAACCAGGAGTCTGGAGCCCCAGCCTCTGGGGGGAAGGGGAGGAGAGCCAAATGAGGACGCTCAAGGCCTTGGGCGCAGGGCGGGGGTCTTGGGCAGGGAGCCTCTGGATGCAGGCAAGACAAAGATGGAGAGGTAAGGTCTGCGCTCCACCTCCAACGGCCGGGGGCGCGTCGGAGCCCCAGGGGTGAGGCAGCCAAAGCCCCGGGGCTCGAGGTGTGGGCACGACAGGAGGGAGGCTCAGGGAGGGTGGCAGGTCGGATCCAGGGACAAGACAGAGGGCATCCAATAGGCTCAGGTGAGTAAACAGAGCTGGTCCAGACGACCCTAAGGGCCCACCTGCGGGAAAGGGGTGAATGCAGAGGAGCTAGGGGTCCCTGGGGGCGGCTGGAGGCTACAAGGCGCCGCATGCTCTAGACCTTGGGGCCCCGTGGGTGGGGGCGTATCCCGAGCAGGGCTGGCGGTAGGGAGGAGAGAGTGGCCCCCTCTCGGGGCGCACCGGGTTGGGCAGGGGGCCTCCGGCCCTGACTCACGGGACCCCACCCCGGGGATGGGGGCGGGCCGCGCGCTTACCCGCGTCCTCGTCGTCGAAGGAGTTCATGCACGGGAAGTAGATGGCGAGCGCCTCGAAGGAGGCGGACAGGCTGAGGCGGCTCTGCGAGCGCTCCATGCCCGCGCCGGCCCCGGGCGCCTCGGCCGCGGCGGCGGCGGCGGCGGCGGGCGGCTTGGGCAGCTTGGCCGCCCCATTCTTGACGCGGAGTACGGCGCGCGGCGTGGTGGCGGCGGCCCGGGGCTAGGCCGGGGCTCCGCGGCGGGGCTGGCGGGCGCGGCGGGGCCGACGGCCGGCGGGCTGGCCGGGAGCTGGCGGCGCGCGGAGCCCGAGGCGCGCTGTGCTCCCGGCGGCGGCGGCGGCGGCGGCGGCGGCGGCGGCGGTGGCGGTGGTGGCGGTGGCGGCGGCGGAGGTGGCGGCGCAGCGCTCTGGCCCGCGGCGCCCCCAGCCGGCCGCGCGGGGCGGGCTCGGAGCAGCCGCCGCAGCCAATCGGCGCCGCCCGGGGGAGGGGGCGCCGCGCGCGGGGGCGTGGGAGCCGGGAGGGCGCGGGCGGGGCCCCTCCTCGCCGCCCCCAGCCCGGCAGGTGTGTGCGCCCCGTGGGAGGAGCGGGCCGAACCGGTTGCGCCCTGGTCCCCGGGCCGTGCCCCTCGCTCTCCCCGCCCCCCGCCCCCGGCTCTGTCCCGACCCCACGCTCAGCCCTCAGATTCGCCCCGGACGCAGGCGTCCAGTCACCGACCTAGACAGGCCTCACCCGGGGACGAAGACAAGCTCAGAAGGGACACACTCAGAGCGACCGGCGCACCGCACTCAGCCTCCCACACAGAGACCCTCAGATTCACACATGAACCCGCAGAGGAGCTCAAACAGGCTCCCACACGTTAGCATTCTCTCTGCAAGACACCCTCAGACTCACACACACACCCGGAGAGATGCACCCACAAACTCACTCATAGAGACACTTGCTGAATCAAATCCACAGACACCTTCTGACAGTCTCCAGAGACCCACACAGGTAGATACACCTGTGGACACCCTCAGACTCTCACACAAGATCCACAGAGGTAGATACACCCACAGACACACCCTGACTCAGAAGGAGACCTGCAGACGCACTCAGAGTGAAAAGCAGGGACACCCGCCCCCCCATCGCCCACACAGGGAGACCCTCAGATCCCACACAAACCCACAGAGAAGTTCAGACAGGCACACACACTCTCACGCACCCACACTACTCACAGACATCCTAAAATTCACACACAGAGACACTCATACACTCTGATGATGCACACTCTCAGATCTGCACACAGAGACACTCAGTGCCCCCCACCATTGACTCCCTGAGCACTGATTCACTCATACACACAGATGCTAGCAAACACTGGCCGACTCATACACGGTAACCTTCAGACCCAGCCCCAGAGAGTCACTCGAACACACTTCAGTGCGCACACACATGCTCACACCCAGACACAGACATATAGTCTCAGTCACTCCGGGTGGTGGATCCATTCCCTCACACGCGCACACGGACAATGAGACACACTCCACCAGGATCACACGCTCACACAGACACACCCACATATACGCCTCCAGGGACCCACAGTCTTCAGACTCACACACACGTGGGTTCAGACACTCGGAGCCCCCAGGATGAACACAATGACAGTCAGAAACCCGAACTCCATTCTCTAACCCAGGGCCTGAGGTCCCCATCCAGCCAAGCCCCGATGTCTAACCTGGGCCAACTGCAGTCACACACTCTTTACAGAGCAGCCTGGGGCGAGGGCAAGATCCCAGAGTTTTGATCCCAGCCATGGCACTACCCTTCTGTGTGGCCTAGGGCAAAGCGGTTCACCTCACTGACCTGTTCCCTTGTCTGTACAATGGGGAGACCCTCTATCTTGGGTGGCTGTGAGAGTTAAGATAAGGTGTACATTAGTTTTCTGTTGCTGCAAAACACACTAAGAGGCTTGACAACATCCACATATTAGTGGACAGTCACATAGGTGAGAAATCTAAGCACTTTTAACACTGTTCTTTGCTTGGGGCCTCATAACGTATCAGCCAGACGGGGCTCTTATCTGGAGGCTCTGCAGAAGAATCCGCTTGTAAGCTCTCTCAGGTTGTTAGCAGTTTGCTGTTTCTTGTGGCTATGGGACAAGGCCCCTGTTTCCTCGCAGGCCTTTTGCTGGGGAGTTGCTCTTGAGTTGCTCTTAACTCCTAGAAATGGCTCTCTGATTCTTCTCATGGCCTCCTCCATCTTCAAGGTCAGTATCAGGATGTCAAAAACAGAAGTCAGAGGTTGCTGCTCCTCTACCAAAAACCCTCCCGGGGTCTCATTTCACTTGTTGGACTCATTTCACAAGTTGGACGCAGTCCTAAGTCCTTTGGCTCTGCTCCCTCTTTGTCCTACCTCTTACCACACCACTGGCTCACTCCGCTCCAGATCCACTGTCCTGACTTTGCTGTTCCCTCTGACTGAAACACTTTTCCCTCCAGATAGCTGTGTGGCTCACTCTCACAGCACTGTGCTCAAACATCACTTTCTTCGTAAAGTGTTCCCTCACCACCCTTTGTAAAGTGGCAACACCCCTCCCTGAAATGCCACATCCTCCTTACTCTGCTTTATTTTTTCTCTCTAGCCCTTATCACTATCTGACATATCATATGTATATGACACCATACATATTTTTTCTTGCTTATTTGCTTATTGTCTCTCTCTCCCCCTTCCCAGAGTCTAGAAGAGTGCCTAGCAAAAAGCAGGTGCTCAGTAGATACTTGATTGGATAAATACCTCCCCACCAGTCTGAAAGATGAAGAACAGAGGCTTTCACAGGGGAAATGACACACTCAAGGTCACAGGGAGTGGGGGAAGGCCAGTGCGCTGTCCACTGCCCTGCTGGCTGCCTAAGACCATGGCAGAAGGAAGACAGGCCGGAGGGAGATCAGCACTCAGAGGCCTAGAGAACGGACAGGACAACAGGGAGGCCAGGGAAGGCTGGCCTGGAGCTGGGGAAGGAGTCTCAGGGACCCATGAGGCATGTCTGATTGACCAGCAGTGAGGCTCCCAGGAACCAGGCCTGAATGTTAAAAGTAGACATGTGTGCCGGTTCAGCATGCAGACCCTGCTTGGAGGCCCGCATTCTAGCTTTTCCACTTACCATCTGAGTCACGATGGTGGTTTTAAAGCATGTGTGCACATTCTGACTGCCCTCCCATTGAGCAGTAGGGTCTATGTCCCCTCCCCTTAAGTCTGGGTCAGCCTTAGTGACTGGCTTGTAACCAGTAGAATGCAGAAGAAGTGACATGCGTCACTTCCGAAGCTAGGTCAGAAAGTTTCCGGCAGCTTCCTCCTGGCTCGCTTGGGTTGCGCACTCTGGGGGATGCCAGCCTCCACATAAGGACCCTGACTACCCTGAGCCACGCTTGCTGGAGAGGCCACAGTGGGCCCAGCTGAGCCCCCAGCCAACAGCCAGCATGAAGTACCGGGCATGTGAGTGAGTGATCCCAGGTGTCTAACTTCGATGCAGCCCCAACTGACATCTGATGGCAGCTGCATGAGGGACACACAAGCAGGAACTGCTCAGGGGAAGCCCTTCCCAAATGCCTGGCCCACAGAATAAATGGTGGTTGTTTGACACCGCTAAATTTGGGGATAATATTGCATGCCACAATGGAATCGTGACCTTGAGCAAGCAAATGAACTTCTGGGCCTGTTTCTTCAGTTGTAAAATGGGGACAATGCCTCCCAGTGTGAGTGTCATCATGGAGTGAGTTATAAATGTGGAGTTCTTAGAACAGTGCCCAAACACAGTACGTGCTCTGCAAGTGTGAGCTCCTACGACTCAGGACCGGACAGCCACATCTGTCAGAGGCAGACGTCCAGAGCTGGGAGGAATTGGAAAGGTCATCCAACGCCTCCCTCCGCTGGGAAAGAGGGAAACTGAGGCCCAGAAAGTGCAAGGGACTGCCTAAAGCCACATAGCCATGGGGACAGAGCTGTTATCAATGACAGAAACCTCCTGACCTAGGCCAGTGCTTTTCCTGCTGTGCTCCAGGTTGCCTGCTCACCTGGCAAGAGAGGCAAGGGGCCCTGGGGTGAATGCAGACAAAGCTGGTGGTGTCAAGGAAGAGAAGCAGCCAACGGAAACAGACTTGGCCTCTGGCCAGCAATATAGGCAGCAGACTCCTGGTGTGATTTCTCCTTTCTTGGTTAGCTCATGCCTAAAATTCCCCCAGTAGGGTTTCGGCCTGTATACTTAAATCTTTGATCCCTTGTAAATATATCATTTTCCCATGGGAAATCGAAGTTGTCCACTACTTGCACCTGAGTACAAATAATGTGTTCTAAGAACAAGTTTGATGGTGGGAGATGCTCGAGATGGCGGATGGGGGAAGTGGCGAGTCTGGAACAGGGAACAGTGGGGAATCAGGAACAGACTCGAGGTGTGGGCTTCACAGCCCAGGGAGAGGGAGGATGCCAAGGGCCAGACAGCTCAGTAGATTGGAATCGAGGAAGAACTGCCTGCCTTGAGATAGGAACTGCCTATCCTTAGTTTAGCTGTGTGACCTTGGGCAAGTCCCCTCAGGGTTCCCATCAAAAAATGAGTATAATTCACATTCACTTTGCCAAGTCATGGTGAAGATGGGATGTAAATATAATGCCTGGCAGATCGTAGGTACTTAATACACATTCATTGAGTAATTTGGAGTGCCCACCCAGTCTAGTCATTGTACTCAGCCCCAGACACACAGAGAGGAATAAGACAGACCTGGTCCCCAAATTCATGGAGTTTACAGTCTGGCAACATTAAACAGATAATTATGCCAATAATTATTTAATTATAACATGATGTAATCATTTTATTGTAATAATAATTTTAACTACAATTGTGATGAGTGTCATAGAAGATATATATTTATGTGCTTTAGAGTGCACGTGTGTGCTTGTCTGCACCTGCAAGTGTGTGGGGGGGTAGGGCAGATCTAATCCAGCCTGCGGGAATCTAGGAAGACTTCCCTGGGGAGTGGCGTTTAAGCTGAAAATAGCACCTATTATGTGCCTGGCACTGTTCTTGGCCCTGAGGATGGATATATACAACAGTAAATAAAATAAAGTCACTGCCCTTACATTTGCATGTTAAATAATCCCTGGGGCTTTCTGGAAGGAATAGATTGGAGTCAATTCAGAGGGTTGCCTTCCTCCTTCTCTTCAGATAAGTTCTAATTTGAACCAAAAGACCACTGACTGTTTCCTCCCTGGGAAGGGCCGGGGAGGCTGAGCAGGAGTGCCCTGTGGAAAGGTGAAGCAGAGGAGGGAGGGGGACCCTGGGTCCTAAGTCTCTGGGCCCTGGCCGGATGCAACAAAGGACAAGGCTGAGGAGGAGCCAGAAGGGCTGACCCTGAGGAAGTTCCAGAGATGACCTGAGCCGGATTAAGAGATGGACTGGACTAGTAAAGACCAGGAAGGAAAAGGAAAGACAGAGGTACTGCCCAGCTTTAGAGCATCAAGAGAAAACACCGTATTTGGATGGAGCACCTCCTGTTCAATAGTTCTCCTCTGAGACAAAGCATTGAGGGAAGTGGCCCCTAAATTTTGCATATTTAGCAAGACCCTGGTGAGTGCCTTTCTCCAGAAAGGGAGAAGTGGCTAGAATATAGCTAAATCCAACAGGGCCCTGTTTGCAGCTTTGTCAGAGAGAGACTCTTCCTGTCTGTGTTCTGCCTACCGGGGTAGTGGTGTGCGTGTGTGTGTGCGTGTGTGTGTGTGTGTGTGTGCGTGTGTGTGTGTGTGTGTGCATGTGTAAAACATCTCTGTTTATGTGTGCATGTCTTGGAAGAGATGGGCATTTCTGCATATCTGTGTCCTTGTCTGTGAATGACCTTGTCTCTAAACATGTCCTTGCAAGGTGTGTGTTCTTGAGTGAAATGAGTCCAGTCTGGCCTTAAATGCAACATTCATCCTGGTGTATGTGTGTAACTGGGTTGTGTTAGTTATATTTGTATATCACTGTAAGATTCTGTTCTTGTGCATGTGTATCTGCCTCTCTGCATCCTGGTTGGTATGAATTTATCCTTGACTGAGCGTGAATGCAGTTTGTCCATGTAGACTGGTAGCTTGAGAGAGGACTCTTGTATTTCCTTGGCTTACTCCTTGCCTTAAGTGGCTAATACATGACTAAGCTGAGGGGGATAGAGGTATTAAAATCTTTTGTTAACTCCAAGTCCAAATCTTTTGTTAACTCCAAATCCCTAACCAACTACCTAACCATTATTTTATTCTTCCATCCATCCATCCACCCCTCCATCCAACCACCCACCTATTCATCTCAATTGCACTGACATTTACTAGTTATGGGGTTTTTTCTTTGAGGCAAATTCTAAATTTCTGTGTATCTCTGTTTTCTCACCTATAAAATGGGAATGATACAAGTATCTACCTGAAAGAGCTGGGAGTGGGTGGGGTGAATTAAGTGAGATATTGCATATAAAACACTTAGCACACTGCAGAGCACATAGTAGGTGCTTATTATATTAACTATAGTAACATCATCAGCATCATCATGAGACCCGGTTGGGCTGCCCCCAAGCAAGGCTTCACCTGGAGCAGCCCCAGGATCAAGATGCTGCTACTTTTCTTGGGTCATCCTTGATCAGCACGTGCACACACACACACACACACACACACACACACACACACACTGACCCAAATTGGGCTGGGATGTAAGCAAGAAATAAAATTGTATCGTCTAAAGTCGTTGAGATTTCAAAGGTGTTTGTTACAGCGGTTCACCTTCCCTAGCTAACGCCTTCACTACTGGGTATTTGTACTTCAACAGGGAGGATATTGAAGTTGGGGTAATGGAGCTTTGTCTGGGCCATGGACCATGGGAGTGAAGAAAGCCAGGTTGCCCAGAGAAGCAGGAGAGCGAAAAAGAAGTCTGTGGAAATGAACAGAGCAAATCAAGCCGTGGGAATAGGGAGCAGGCGACCTCGATCGATGCCTGATACTTCAGTTCCCAGTTCCATTCCTTCATGAGGTCACCTGAAACCTACATGGTAGGTTGCCTACCCAAATCCCTCTTCCTGCCCCTTCCTCTATTTTTATTTTGAGTAATTCAACCTCCACTACAAGCCTCACATTCCTCTTGGCCAGTGTTTGGTGTATGCATAGGACCCAGTTCTGACCATGGTGAAGTGAGTGAAATTTGGGGAGCCAGCAGCTACTTGGAAATGTGCCCTCACTCTTGAAAAACAGACACAAGAGAGAAACATCACTTTTTCCATGGCTGGACATATTCTTATTGCAACCAAGAGGGAAGCTAAATTAGGACAAAACTGCAACAGTGGATGGCAGAACAGGTAAAAAGAACCCAGATCCTTAATGATGTCATTGAGCCACTGAATTAACCAACCTTGGAGCTGCCCTACTTTGTGGGTTGGTGTAATTGTTAGCATATACATCTCATTATTGTTTAATACATTTTGCTTTGGGCTTCTTGGTTTTGGTTTTTGTTTTTTTGTTTTTTCGGATGTTTTATTTTTTGTCACCAAAAGCATCCCATGGATATACTTACCTGACTCTATTTCCTATCAGTGACTCTTTGACATTCCCCTGCATCTCTTCGATATGTTTTATTGGATACCAAGTAAGCCCAGACTCAGCCAGAGCTTCTCCAAGTCACATCTAAATGTTGATTTTCGTGGCAAGTGTCTTTGTTTCTGATTTGGGGGTAAAGAGAGCAGACAGGAAGGAGGAATGTGAGTGCCAGTCCTGGACCATGGGAGAAACATGTGGGAGAGGAGTAAGGCAATGATAGCCATCTCCCCCAGCCTTGTACCTGTGAACCCTGCTGACTCACGCACACATCACAGAGCCCTCGGAGAGTAAGTATTTACTGAGCACTTCCTTTGAGCCAGACACCATTCTAGGTCCTGGGGAATGCAAAAAACAATACTCAAACAGACAAAACTTTCTGTCCTTGTGAAACTGATATGCTAATGGGGAGAAACAGAGAATAGAGAAGAGAAATAAGCAAGAAAAAAAAAACTATAGTGTTTGGATGGTAGTAAGTGCTGTTGAAAAAAAGTATATGAAATAGAGAAGGATAATCGGGAGTGTCCAGAGTGGGACTGATAATGTCATGCAGGATGGCCAGGGAAGGCAGCATGGGAAGGTGACATTTGAGGAAAGGCCTGAAGGGGTGACTCATGCAGACAACTGGAGAAAGAATGTTCTAGGCAGAGCAAAAGCCCTGAGGTGGGGAGTGTGCCTGCTGTGCTGGGAAGAGGCAAGGAGGCCAGTGTGGCCGGTGTGGATGAATGAAGAGGAACGTAGAACAATGTGCGGTCACATGGGTGCTCACAGGCAGGAGTGGCCGGTGGTCCGGGCCTTCTGGATTTGTGCAACGGGCATCAGCCACAAATATTATTATTTTGCTGCTCTTCTTTAAAATTACTTACTTTTTGTTTAGATGCATTTATTTGAAATGAATATTTTATAACACTACTATAAATGAAGACCCCAGTATTACTTGCCATAAATAGAAAGTAACCAGATAAGTAAATAGGACAAAACTGAAACAACAGTTTAGTTTTGAGTTATAGGGAGATACTGTAGCCTGCAGAAGGCTTGGGTCTGAAGCCAGCGATCTCTTTGATAACAAGCTGGTTGACAGTCTTAGAGAAGCCGTAAGACACAGCAGTCCCCAGTGAAGACTTTGTCCATGAAACAGAGACTCTCTTATGTTGCATAGTGTGACACATCATCTGTGTTCCAACTGTTCTGGTTTCCCTGGGACTGAGGGGTTGCCCAGGATGTTTTCTCAGGGCTATAACTGAGATGGTTCTGAACATCCTATCCCCAGGGGTCCCTATCCCATTCCTTAGTCTCACACCCTCTTGTTTCAGCTTGTTGTTTTCTGGGTTGCCCTTTTCATGGGCTGACTCCAAGATGATCCTCACCCCCTGGATCTATGCCCATGCATCGGGTACCCAAGAATACCCTTGAGTGTGGGTGCAACCTGTGACTTGCTTCTAACCTGTAATAGGAGACCAAAGTGATGGGATGCCACGCCCATGATTAGATCACATTCGATGGTGACATCCATATTGCTAACATACTCTCTCTCTTGCCCTTCTCTGTCTGCATGCTTGATGAAGCAAGAGGTCACATCAGGCAGGCCCAAGGGCAACCTCTGGCCAACAGCCCACTAGGAATGAACACCCTCAATCCAAAAGGTCAGAGGAACCGAATGTTGCCAACAACCATGTGAGCTTGAAGGCAGATTCTTCTCTTGTTGAGCCTGCAGATGAGACAACAGCCCAGGCCAACACCTAGACTGCATCTTCCCAAGAGACCCTGAAGCAGAAAACCCAGCAGACCCTTGCCCAGACTCCTGACCCACAGAAACTGTGAGCTAATAAACGTGTGTGTATGTGTGTGTGTGTTTAAGCCCTTATGTACATACATGGTAATTTGATACTCAGCAATACATGACTAAGACATTCTTTCTGTCCCAGTGCTTCTCCAGGTCCTGCCCATCTGGATGGCTCATTTATGTACCCTTTAGACTTGACGCTATTATATCTGATCCTCAAGGAACCCTTTCGTGTCTCATTCTGGCTGCATCCAGCTGAGGCTGATAGTGGCTTGAGGTTCCCCCTGGTGAACAGAGCTCCATACTTGGGGGATCTTCACTCCCAGCCTGACAAACAGGACAATGACAAAATATCAAGGCTGGGAGGGGGTGGAGTCCAGGCCACTGGGCATCTGAAGATTGGCAAGCTGCCTGCAGGAGGTAGGGCTGGGTCAGGGCTGAGACTCTGCACCTTGACACTCCCTCCTGGCCAAGCCCCTAGCCTGCAGAGTCCCTGTAAGACACCGCCAGACCCTCTATTCTCTAGACTTTCTCCTTGCCCTCCCTGCTTCTGAGCTTCTTGCCCATCTCCTAGCTTCCCACCCTGATAGTTTTGTGCCTTGTTCTCTCTTCTCAACCTAGTTCCTTCCATTTGACAAATCATCTGGATAGCCTGCTCAATTTGCAAATCAAAATAAATGAATTTATTACAAAAATAATTTTTGCACATTTTAGGAAATTGTGGGAAGAAAATAAGCACAAAGGCAAAATTGAAAATCATCTTCATCATGCTACCCAAAGACAGACTGTCTAATTTTTGTCTTCATTTTTGAGATTCATTTTAACCTGATGTGTTTTCTCCCTTTTCCCCCCTTGACCGTGTTTCATATAAGTGCTTTTTTAATGGTCTCATACTGTAAGCAGTTTCATGGCCTGTGATCTGTTTTTTTCCACTTAGCTTCCTATCATGAACATTTTCCCACAGCAATAAATATACTTCTATGTCACTCTTTTAAATTACTGAATAACATTTCTTATGATTTAATGTTTTTGCTCTCGTGTTAAAATTCAAAGAAATATTCTTTGCAGTTCAGTTGTTGGACACACATTTAATGGCCTCTCTAGACGTGGAACCACTGGTCAAAAAGATGCATGTTTTGGAAGCTTGTAATAAGTATTGACAAATCTCCCCAAACAATATTGGCCCACTCCTCACTCTCCAGAAGCATATGACATTATTCCCCGTTCTCTCGAACTAGCTATTCTCTTTGTGATTCATTTTGTTGTTTGTCATCACAATCCCATGACTGCATAGCTCCCACTCCCCACCACCACCGGGCACCCACTCTCACATGTCAGATGTGTAAGCATCGACAATCCACCCCTGAAACCTTTGTTTATATATATGCATGTGTATCCCCAAACAATATATAATACTGCTTTGGGAGGGCATTTATAAAACCTCATGTAAATGCTATTGTGCTATGTATTACATTCTATTGTCCCTTTTTGTTCAATCAATACGGGTGTTTTGGTTTTTTGTTTTTGTTTTTTACTGAGATCTGTGCTAACTTATGTAACTCAAATTCATTTGTTTTAACGACTGTCTAATTTTTGTCTTCATTTTTGAGATTCATTTTCAGACTGATGGAACTTGTTGCCATCATGTTGCTGTTATAAACAACGCTGCAATGAACATCTTCATACCTGTCTCTTTATCTCTGCTAGAGTTTCTAAGCAGAAGTGGGATTGCTGGGTGGCAGGGTTAACAGTATCTTTCCAACTCTTTTGACCAGGACACATCGTTAGAAATACATTTTTTATATCAGAATCTGGTAAGGCTCCCTCCACGAACACAAGTGAAACAAAAGTTTTGTGAAATAGTGCTTATGCTTATCATAAGAAAAACATTGTGGTGCGTTTTATTCCATTTAACTCAATTTCCTTTTCTAAACATTGATCACAACTTATTAATCTAATTTTATAACCTGTTAATGGCCCATGACTCACAATTTGAAAAATAATGGATTAAAATGTATTCAGTTTCATGAAATACTTTGAAATTACACGTCAGAGTGGCTACACTAATTTACAAGGCATTAGGTTCTCATCTCCCTATGTCCTAGCCAGCACTTGATTTTTTTTTTTTCTGCCAGTCTGATGAATCTAAAGCAGAATGTCACTGTTTTTATTTTTCTTTCTCTGATTTCTAATAAGTTGTTTCTCTTCATGTGTTTATTCACTACTTGAGTTCCTCAGAAAGTGAGTTTGCCTATTTTTCTCTTGGGTTGCCAGATTTTTTTCTTGCTGATTTACTACTAAGTTTCTTATATAATTGAGATTTTAATTTTTTATCATCTGTTGTTGTACAATATGCTGCAAATACCTTTTCCTGGACTGTTACTTTGTCTGTGATGTCATTTATTGAACGGAAATCCATCAGTTATTTCCTTTATGGTTTTGTATCTTATTTAAAAAATGCTTACCTAACTCAATATCATAAAGATTTGCCTTTCAATTTTTTATAGCTTCTTAGTCCATCTGAAATTTGTCTTTACATGGTATGAGATAAGATGTTATTTTATTTTTTCCATACAGTGGAGTCACTTTCCCAACACCATTAAAATAATCCATCCTTTCCCCACCAATCTGTGTTGCCCCCTCTATCACATACCAAATATCTGCATGCATGGGTCTCTTTCTGGATTCTTCTCTTCTGTTCCGTTGATCTGTAGTGCTTACACTTCAAAAAATTAGACTTTATAGTATGTCATAATATCGGGTAGGGTGAGATCCCCACCTTTGCTTTTTTTTTTTTTTTTTTTTTTTTTTTGAGACTACTTGTCTTAGCTACTCATGGAAACTTACTCTTCCATGCAAATTTTAGAATTAGTTTATCCAATTTCTCTCCCCCAAATATTAGTTAGAATTATATGAACTGACACCATGACAATGCTGTGCCTTACCTTTCACAAGCATATCTCCATTTATCTAAGAACTAAACCTCTCCTTCTGTGAGCTTTCTCTGACATGCTTGGTTAAGTTAATTTCTACATAATTAATTTTTTCTCCTTCTTTTGCTCTCTTTTTTAATATTCTCCAATTTAATCGATGGGAATGGTATCTTCTTTCAGGACAGCCAAGTTTTTTAGACAACTTCCCTTCATGACCCTGTCTCCTGGATCACCTCTTTGGCAAGGAATGACCCCAAAGATCTCAGAAACCCAGGCCCCTACCAGGACCAGGCAGATCCAGGAAAGCAATCATCAGATGGGCAGTTGCCAAGAGTTCTAATCTGTCAAAGGTGCTGTGCATCTCTGAGGCTCTAAAACAACTTTGCATATGAAATGAGATGGAAAGAATTACGCTGACCTGGATTCCTTTCGAGGGTACCACTAGGCTCATTTGAAGGGGATACTTAAACTGCTCGGGTATTGGGGGAGGGAAAAGATGATTTGCACTGTTGAACTGCTTTCTAAGGAAGACAGCTCTGCTCAACTGCAGGGCCCTAGTCTCATTAAGCCAGTTATGCAAGTTTGGGGCCAGAGCTGAATTGCTTGTTGCCACAAGGGTTCTTCCTTCCCAGCTCTTTTCTTATGCCTCACCCAACCTCCCTTCTAAGCAAATGCTTAGAACAGGCATTTAAAGGGAAAAAGAGACACTGGATTATTAGCTGCTCTGGGCACTATGCATCTCAGGCTGGCAAAGTATGGGATAGTGAGAGAGCAAGGGGTTCCTGACAAGAATGAAGCAGAAGCCCGAACCTAAAGAGACCAGGAAATCAAGTAGACCACCAAGGTAGGAACTTGGGAATGAGGACCAAGGCCAAAGCCCCATCACAGGAACTGTAGCCCATACAGGGGTGGAACAGGACTTCTTGAACCGAGTAATAGTCCAGTTATTGAAACACCAGCACGTGTCCCAAGAGAAAAAAAGTAGCTAAAGACCTGACCGGGCAAATCTCCAAATGAAAAAAAACAAAGGGCCAATATAAGAAAAGAAAATGGTCAATCTCACCAGAAAGCAAAACAATAATAAGGGATTCCCCCCTGCCCCATCTGATTGGCAAGGTTTTTTTTCTTTTTCCTTCTCTTTGTTCTTGTTTGCTCGCTCCCTCTCTTCTTTATGACGATACTGATTAGTGAGAGACAGCGGTGGAAGGGCGCTCACACGCAGCTGATAGTTCTGTGAATTGGCACAGCTTATCTGGAGGGCAATTTGGCAGACTGCATTAAAAACCCTAAAGACAAGCACTCTTTGATCCAGCAATTCTACTTCTAGGAATTTTTCCTAAGGAAATAATTAGAAGTGAACACAAAGATGAATAATAGCAGCTTAACATTAACTGGGTGTCCACTCAGTGCCAGGCAATATGCTAAGCTCTTTATGCTTACCTCAATTAGGCCTCACAGCCACAGCCAATGGGATGGGTATTGCCATGTCCATTTGCGGGTGGGGAAACTGAGGCTCAACAAGGTGTTGTAAATTGCACAAATTCAAGCCTGTCAAGCAAGTGATAGGCTGGGGCTCAAACCCCGATCTCTTTAACTCCCAAACCCATGCTCTGAACCACCTCACTATCCTACTCTCCAAAAAGCTGTATAAAAATGATGTTCCACATAGTACTGTTTAGAATAGCAAAAATTCAGAAATAAACTTAATTGTGCAAAAACTGAAGGATAATTAAATAAATCATGTAGAATCATGATAAAATACATAGACATTAAGAAGTTTTGAAAAAATTATGACAGGGAAATATTCATGATATACTAACCAAAAAATATGTAAAACAGCTAGGTCCTATTTTAACTTTTAAAATGCATATATGCCATTTTTATGAAGTTCAAAAGTAGGAAAGACTAGAGTGTGGTGATCAAGATTGGGGGGGTTGTCAATTGGGAGGCCTGCTAGGATGCTGGAAATGTTCTAGATCTTGATTTGGGTTGGGGTCACATTGGTCTGTGCATACATAAAAAGCAATCCCGTTGTATAATTAAAATCTGTGTGCTTTAGGGGCACCTGGGTGGCTCAGTCGTTAAGCGGCTGCCTTCGGCTCAGGTCATGATCCCGGGGTCCTGGGATCCAGCCCCTCAACGGGGTCCCTGTTCAGCAGGGAGTCTGCTTCTCCCTCTCCCACTCCCCACTGCTTGTGTTCCCTCTCTCGCTGTGTCTCTCTCTGTCAAATAAATAAATAAAATCTTTTTAGAAAAATCTGTGTGCTTTATATAAGTTTACATAAGCCATGTTCCACTAAAAAAGAAAAAAATACATAAATGAATAGAAAAAGTCCTAAAGGAAAGGAACAGAAGAATGTTAGTAGTGATTGCTGCTAAATGTAATTTTCATTTTATTCTTTATACTATTCTCTACAGTTGACCCTTGAACAACACGGGTTTGAACTGCACGGGTCCACTTATACACAGATTTTTTTTTTCAATAAATACAGTCTAGTACTGTAAATATATTTTCTCTTTTTTATGATTTTCTTAACACTTTCTTTTCTCTAGCTCATTTTATTGTAAGAATACAGTATATAATACATATAACATGCAAAATACATGTTAATTAACCATTTATGTTATCAATAAGGCTTCTGGTCAACAGTAGGCTCTTCATAGTTAAGTTTTGGGGGAGTCCAAAGTTATATGTGATTTTCAACTGCTCAGGGGTCATCAATGTCCAAGAGCCAATGGGTACTTTCTTTCCTTTCTTTTTTTTAAAATTTTATTTATTTATTTTGAGAGATCGAGAGAGAGCACGCGAGCAGGAGAGGAGGCAGAGACAGAGGGAGAGAGATAATTCTAGCAGACTCCATGATGAGTGCAGAGCTCAAGGCAAGGCTCCATCTCATGACGCTGAGATCACGACCTGAACCGAAATCAAGAGTTGGACACCCAGCCAACTGAGCCACTCAGGCGCCCCCTTTCCTTTCTTTTTTCACAATGTCTATTAGTTTTGTAGTTAGAAAAAAAATAATGTCAAGCTCGTCATCGGAGGGGATATGGGGAGGAGAGCACACACTTGAGAGCCAGTTATGGTCCAGACCTGGCACTCTGGGGGTGAACTGGAGTCTGGTCTTGCAGGCAGGACACCACGGTTCCAAGGATAGAGAGAATGAAGGAGAGAAGCCCGGTGCCCGGCCCTGCTTGATAGGTAAAGCTGAGAGAGAGGCTCTGAAGAGCCTGGGATGGACTTGAAGTAACGTCCAGAAGACAAATTACTGCAACTTTAAAAGCCTGCCGGGGCGGGTGCTGCACAGAGCCATCCCACTCACGGCAACGGCTCCTGGCTCCTCGGCTCCTCCTCGTTCTGTTGCCAGTCAGACACCCGTGTTGCTCCCTCGCAATGACATCAGACCTCCGGGGAGCACACTGGCTGTCAATCAGAAGCCTTTCCTGGCAGCAGGAAGCTGTCTCTGCCTCCTCTCTTAAAAGAACAGCTTCTGCCTGGATAAGGGAGCTGGCTTTGGGCCCCCTTGCCTCTCTCTTTCCATTGAGAGTCTGATTTCCAGGGCAGTGGAGAAATGAGACGGGGTGCAAGGCAGGTTCTCATGGCTGCTTCCTAAGCCTCAGCTCATCCCTGACAATGAAATCCTGCCAACCAAGAAGTGGATCAGAATATAAAATTTAGGTATAAAGCAGCTTTGGTATATAAGATTACCTGTAAATATTAAATATGCTTAAATATAGAACAAGAAGAAAATAACTGGGCGAATTAGCAGTTCTCCCTTCCTTGCTAAGAAATACCAATTTTATTAGGTCCATCAAATGTGTTTAGTGAAAACAAAACAAAAGAAACAAACACACAAACAAACAAACAAAAAAACCCCCACATTTCCTAGCCTCTTATGCAGCCAGGGGTGACATATAATGCAGTTATGGCCAATGAGATATAGACTAGGAATTTGTGGAAAGTTTTCTTTTTTTTTTTTTTTAAAGATTTTATTTATTCATTTGAGACACAGAGATACAGAGAGAGCATGAGCAGGGAGAGAGGCAGAGGGAGAAGGAGAAGCAGGCTCCCCGCTGAGCCAGGAGCCCGATGTGGGGCTCGATCCCAGGACCCTGGGATCATGACCTGAGCCGAAGGCAGACGCTTAACCATCTGAGCCACCCAGGCGCCCTGAAAGTTTTCTTGATAGAATCATTTTCTCCTTCTTCTAGTGAAATAAGGACATGGTGGCTGGAGCTGCAGCAGCTGTTTTGTAATCATGAGGAAAACCCCAGGAGACTTGCAGGGACCCCCAGTCCTGACATCCTTGAGGCCCTGAACCAGAGGCAGCAACTGTGTAACTCTTCACTACTTGTTTGTTTAAGCTACTGTTTGGTTTTCTGTAACCCATGACTAAAAGTGATCTTTAACTGTTTCACCCAACAATGTAAACATAATAATATAGCTAATACAAAATGGGAAGTTTGGGGAGAAGAGATGGGAAAAAGCATAACAATGCTAATGTTTCACAGGTAGTCACCACCTGAAATTGAAATATTTAGCTAAAAACAATGATGACTGCAACCTCCTGATGTTTTCCGGAGGGATCTTTGATGAGCTAATACTGCTTTCGATGGAAAAAGAGCTATCTAAAGTTCAGATAGTCTTTCTTTACAAAAATTCATTAAATCCCAGTCAAATAAATGATGCAAATGATAAAAGATATTTGAAATGTATTTCAAAATTGAAGAAGAGTATTATAATATGAAACAATTTTGATAAAATTATTTCTGATTATCTGTGTACATGCATCAAAAGATGCTTGGCATGACGTTCATTTCATTTGAATTATGCAAATTTCAGGCTTTTTAGGTTGTTTTTATTTTTAGACTTTTAAATTTGAAATGATTGTAGATTTGCAAAAGAGTTGCAAAGACAGTGCAGAAAGTCCCATCTCATTTATTCTTCACTCAACTTGCTCTAACATTAACATCCTTACAGAAGCATGGTGCATTTATCAAAATGAAATTAACTTGGTGATAGGTATGATGTGATTAACTACACTACAGACGTCATTGGGATTGTCCAATTTTTCCACTGATGTCCTTTTTCTGTTCCAGTTTCTGAACCAGGATACCATTTGGATTCAGATGTCAGGTCTCCTCAGGCTCCTCTGGCCTCTGACAGTTTCTCCATCTTTCTTTGTCTTTCATAGTCTTGACACTTTCAAAGAGGAGTGGTCAGATATGTTGTAGAATATCCTCAATTTTGGCGAGCCTCATGTTTTCTCATGATTAGACTGAGGTTGTAGGTTTGGGGGGGAGTGATGTACTCTTCTTACCACATCACAGCAGGGGCACATAATATCAACATGTGCCGTTACCACTCATGATGTTGACCTTGATCACTTGACTTTCTTACTTTTTTTTTTTTTTTTTTGTACTTTTCCATATTGCTTTACCTGCTATAATAAGGATGTGAAACCAGTGAGTCTGGAAGTACTGCATAAACCGAAGAACTCCAAAAATGTGAGGGTTAAATTTTTTATTTGAAAGAGAGAATTGATGTCCAAGCCTTGGTGGGAAGAGGGAATTGGAGATAAGTATAGCTACATCATCAATGTTTAATTGGTCTGGAGGCTAGCCAGGATGGCAGGGAAAGATAGAGATGACTTTGGGATTTATGTAACTGCTGGCAGAACAGATTATTAGGGCCTCATCCAGATATTTTTAATATAATATATTTCCCTTTCCCTTGTATCCCTGGGTAAGAGTGGAGGCCACTCCACTAGCCTAGTCAGAAATGACCTAAGAGAGGAGAGCTGATTCTGCTAGGAAAGCCAGTGGATGTGGTAACTCACACTGACTAAGCCCCATCTCTGGTCCAGGTGCTTCACCTTATTCATTTCATCCTCACAATGCTGCTAGCTAAGCATGATGATCAACTCCACATCATAGATGGGCAAATTCAGATTCAGAGAAGTGAAGCGACTTGCCCAAAGCCACACTGCCAGTTAACCATTAAATATCTCCCAGGCAATGTATTGGGTGGGTATGGGAAAGCTGCTGTTTGAATCGAGATCTCCCGGACACCAAAACTTCACTCACTCTCTTCCACTTCGCACCACCTGCTGCCAGGGAAGAGCTGTGATCAAGTCCAGGAATTCCAATCATGGGGAAAGATGGTGAGCTATGGAGACTATCTACTATCCATGAGATTTTTCATCTTCTTCATAATCTCTCTGTCTCCTTACTGATCAGAGAGTCACCTCACATGAATTCTGGGTTCAGGACCCCACTACCCTTTGGATGCCTTGAACAGCTACCCTCTGCAATCAGATGGGACCAAAGGCCCAGGGTAACTGGGACAGCCTTTCCCTAGGATGCATCCAGCCAGGATGCAAAGAGAAACAAAGGGGAGAGGGGAAAAGGGAAAGAAAGGGGCAGGGCGGGTGGGGGGGGGTTGGTAGAGGGGAGAGAGAGAGAGAGAGAGAATGAATTGATTGCTTGGTTTGGGATTCCAGACTCTTCTTCTAGTCTGCCTCAAAACCAGCCCTAGTTTTGTCCCTCCTAAGGATAGATTTGAGCCAAGGAAGAATCCTTTTTTATTGAAGCTGATTCAAGTTTACTTTTTGCAACTTGAAACCAAAGTGTCCTGACGAGTACCTTTGCCTTACTCTGGTTTCTGTTCACTCTTAGTATCACTGTACCTGTGTGGCTTTTGCCTATCTGGGCCCCAGATCTGTTTCATGAGTGGCTATGGCTATAGGCTCTGGAGTCAGAGAGACTGGGGGTCAAATCCCAGTTCTTGCACCAAAAAGCTATATGGCCTTAGACAAGGATGTTACCTCCCTGAGCTTGTTCAATCTGATAAAATGGGGTGATAGTATTCCTGCAAGGGATATTATAAGACTTACACAAGATAATGTATGCAAAGTGCTTAGCACAACACAAATTTAGCTTAGCATTCAATAAATGGCAGTTATGATTATTAGCATTATTCAATTCTCCTTGCCAACTGGTCACAACTTATTGATTTCCCAATTCCATGAGACACCTGCAGACCTAAGCCATTTTTTCTCACCACATAATTCATATGCCACTGGAAGCCTATGGAGAAGTCCGCCCAGGGGTAGGAGTCTACCTCTGCCCCTTAAGTTACAACTCAGAGCTGGCATCCCAACAAAGGTTTGGAATTGTATGGCCAACCTATGTCCGGTGCTATGTCAGTAAATATTTCACAACTAGCGCTCCAAAATAAACGTTAACAAAAAATGCTTTTGCTAATTTCCATAGTGTAAATACTCCTTCCATGTCTGATTCCAAGCTATCAATGCGATGTCGTTCAACACAGAGTTGGGAAGAATGTGTGCAGTTGACCCTCACGAGCTAGAACTGGCCAGCTCCTGCACACCAGTGTCCATGCTACGTGGAATTTCTCCCCAGAAGGGGGTATGGGCAGGGAAAGCATTCCAAAAGCTGTCTCCTAGCATAGTGATTAAAGCGGTGGTAGTGTGTCTTAGCCTGGGTTCTCTGGAAGCAAGGTCTGAAATGGGACTCTTGTTCGAGTGATTTATTGAGGGATCGCTCAGGTGAAGCCTTTGAGGGGCTAAGGGAAGCAGAATAGGACAGGGGAGAAAGATAGGCCAAAAAATGTGGGTTCAGCTGAACTCTTGCCTCTGTCTAATTTTGAAGAGCTCGAGGAGCATGAACACTGCTAGGGAGTTATCCCAGCCTGCGGCAAGGGGGCAGGAGACTCACACGTCCAGTTAGTCAAGTCGTTGGGTGGCGGCTACCTTCAGGGGCACAACTTTCCAGGCCTTTCCTGGCAAGGGAGTTCATTGGCTGAGGGGTAATCTCAGAAGGGAGTAGCCATGACCTGTGAGCAACCAACCCTCACAGCAGCTGGGAGATGAGTGCGCCAGCCTGGTAAAGGGCATCTGGGTGGGGTGTCATCGACCATGGTGTCATCTACTATGTAGTGATAAGCGTCCTGATAATTTTTACCATGAAGATGATGGAGATGGAAATATCAGAAGTGGTAGCTGCGGTCAGCAGGCTGCTCCTGCTGGCAACACTAGGCTTGGTTGGGTTGGTGCTGATGGCATTGATGGCACTTGGTGGCATGGTGGTGATGGCGGTAATGATGGTCGTGTAACAGTAATGGTAGGGGCGCCTGGGTGCTTAGTCGGTTGGGCGTCCGGCTCTTGGTTTTGGCTCAGGTCGTGATCTCGGGGTCATGAGATCAAGCCCTGCTTCTCTCTCTCTCTCTCTCTCTCTCTGCCCCTCCCCACCCCCTGCTCGCTCTTGTTCTTTCTCTCTCTCTCAAATAAATAAATAAATATTTTTTAAAAAACAGTAATGGTAAACGGTGGTGTTGATGGTAATTGGTGGCTTGATGGGAATAGTGGTGGTGGTGGTGGTGGCGGTAACCGGAGGCATGCTGATGGCCGAGCTCCTGTGGGTGATGATGAATACGGCAAAGGTGCTGGTTACTGGGAGGGACCAAGGATACCAAAATCCCTATTTCTTCAAAGGTTGTCTCTTTCTTTTATGCTTAGTATTTCTACAGCGGCCCTGGGGAACAAAACTACTCAGGATTTCTTCTTGTCGAGACCGGTGAATGAAAACATGACCGAGAAAGTTGAAATGCATTCATTTCACCAGTGATGTCCTGCTGTGTGTGTGTTTTGTTTTGTTTTGTTTTGTTTTGTTTTTTAACAATGCACACATTCTCCAGGGCTGTGATTTATTCCGTTTGCCACTCTATGTCTTGGTTCACTGTGAAATGTGGGGCGTGGTGACTGCAGACTTCCTAACCCATCAAACCTATCAGCAGAGTTTAACATGCCAACATTATATCAGGACGTCCTGGAGATTGCTAGAATGAATCCATCCTGCACTCAACGTGGGATGGTTGTTTTCAGCCAAAGAGCCTCGCTTGTAAGGACGAGGGCAGAGTGACTGATGTGAGTAAGCAGGTCAGCGTGCTGGTGGGGAGTGTGTCAGGGGAAGAGTCTGCAGAGTGGACGTCCTTTTATCTACCTCAGTGTCTGCCTGGATTTCTCTTCCTTCTCCTCCCTCCCTGGAGGGAGGCAGTGAGGCAGGAGGGGGTGCTCGCATTCCACTCCAAGCACCTATCACGTTATAGCTTCAACAGAGTAGCTCCCTACATGAGAGGTATTCCGGGACAAATGTAGATTTCATTCACTCATTCAATAAATATGTTTTTAGCCTCAGCTACAAGCCAGACACTCAGCTAGGTGCTGGGGATCGAGCATTTGGAAGGGGATGGGGGACAAAAGTCCTCGCCCATAAGAGCTTATGTTCTAGTAGATTAAATATGTCTCATTCTTATCACACACAGAGGAGGAAATTGAGGCTTTGACCAAAGTTCAGAGCTCAGATTTGAACTAAGGTCAGCCAGCTCTCAAAACCCATCCCCCTTGACCAATTCTATATTAACCTGCAGTGAACTTTTTTTTTTTTTTTTTTTTTTTTTTGGTTTTGCACCCAACATCTTCTTGCCATTCTTCTGGTACTTGAAACCTCGGGTTGCTTCCAGAAAACCACTCTTTCCAACACCATCTAGAAAGAAGGTCAGTCAAGGCACCCTGCCATCCTTAACTGTGGAGTGGGCTCATGACTCAAGCTATATCATTCCAGTGCTGGTTTCTGCTATCCAGATGGCCTGGAACTATGGTTCCCTTTGTGTTCAAGTTGGTTCTCCAGCTTCGCCTGAAATTCTGTGAACCATCGCATATTCTTCCCCCAAACTATTTTTTTCTCCAGCTCAACAGAATCCTTTTCTGTTGCATGCAATCAAATAATCAGACTGGCATGTGGTCACTTCACCCTCTGAGCCTCAGTTTGGACCTCAGGCAAGTTTTGTGATCTGCTAACTAGGAGGGATATTATCCACCTTGCAGGAAGCAGAAGGGAAGCTCTTGTCAACATCCCTGTTTTCTAGCACCTTCTTCAGACTCTAACCTCCTGGGAAAAGCTTCCCCATTCTTCGCTGGGGCTGCCAGACATGCAGATGCTGCATACTCAGCAGAAGCAGTGAAGGAGCCTGAGCTATATTTGAGCTTCCCTGAGAATACACAGACACAGCCTCCTGTTCTCTGGCTGGCCAAGGAGAGTGTAATTAACAGACTCTTCTTCAGAGCATGGACTGAACAGGTGATGGCTCAGCAAGTTCAGAATCACAGCCATGGCCAATTTCTCCTCCCCCAAGTCTATTTTTGAGTCACCACAGGTGCTTATGAAGGCCACATGTCAAGACTACAGGGCAGAGGAGAGACTTTTCTTGGAGAACCTGTCAGTTAGGATTGCATGAAGTTGACAGAACAGAAATCTGACCAAATAAAGCTTTACTTTTCTCATGTAACAAGGAGCCTGGAGGTAGGCAATCCAGGCTGGTACGGAGGACTTATTACAAAGAAATCACTAAGGACTGAAGCTTCTTCTGTCTTCCTGCTCTGCTATCCTTAGCAGGTGGCTCTCACCCTCATAGTCACAAGATGGCTGCTGTACTTCCAGAAACCTCACCTACATTCCAGGCAGGAATGAAAACAAAGGCAATGAGGAAAAAGCTTGTCCCTGCTGACTTCCCCTACCCCTTAGTATGAAGAAGATGATAGATTCCCAAGAAGCCCCATCCAAAGGTCCACTTACATCTCATTGGTCAGAACTGGGTTAGGGGACCACCCTTAGCTGCAAGGGAGTATAGGCAGGTTTTTTGTTTTTGTTTTTTTTAACTGGGTGCATTTTATTCAAACAAAATTAGGATTCTGTTACTAAGTAAAAAGGGGAGACCAGACATTGGTTCAGCAACTAGGAGTGTCTGTCACAGAAAGCGAGATGGAGAATGAATGTTTGTGAGGGAAGTCTCTGAGGGGCTGAGTCAGAAACACAGGAGATGGACCAGGTTCTGGAGCCTCTGAGTGGCAAGATAGAGAGCCATCATCCTCACTGTGACATACAGAGAAAACCAGGCACCACATAAATATGTTCTGTAAAGACATGTTCCGAAACATGGGAAAGGTAGAGGGGTTTATCAAAAAGAGCCAAACGTCCTGGTTTTAAATCTCAGCCCTGCCGGATACCAACTCTGTGACCTTGGGCAAGTCACTTAACCTCTCTGGGCCTCTCAATTTTCTCAACTATAAAATGGGGAGGATAACTTGCAGTTTTTGTGTGGCTCAAGCAAGACCCCACGTATAAATTGTACATTGTAGGCATGTGACAAATGGGAGTTATTATTGGTCTAACTCCCTCATTTTCTAAATGGTGAAAATGAACCCTAGAGAGGGGAAGCAAGATGACCTAGGTCACACAGCCAGACAGAGGCAGACCTGAGACCAGGGCCAGCTTTCCGACTTCCGGCCTGGGCTGTGTTCCATTTCATCACCACTCTCCCTGTTAAAGAAAACTACTAACTTTCACCAAAGTTTGGGATGAGGCCCGAGTAGTGGAACAAAGTAGCAGGTTCAGAATTCTATTTTTTTTTTTTTTAAACTGAACAAAGTGCTTTCAGACGCTTCAGATGCCAAAAGTCAAGCAGAAAAGGAAAAGACATCCTGACATACAGCTTCTGGTGAATTCTAGTCTTCATTATTTTTATCTTGATTCGTATGCACTGAGCACACTAACCACGTGTGACACAAAGCCGAAGTCCATCCCCAACGGCCAGAGCTAACACCAACCGGGCACCGTGTTAGCTTTCTATCGCTGCTGTAACAAATGAACACAAACCCACACGGAGTTAATCGCTGAAGTCTCTGTTCCTGCTGCTCCCGTCCCACTGTGTTTTGACAGAGATTTCCTCGAACACCAGGAACTAAAAACAGAACAAACAAGACACACCTCTCAGAACTGGTGGTTGCCAGAGAGGAGGGGGGTGGGGGATGGCACAATGGGTGAAGGGGGGTTGGAGGTACAGTTTTCCAGTTACGGAATGAATAAGTCACAGGGATGAAAGGCACAGCAGAGGGAATAGAGTCAAGGGTAATGTCATAGTGTATGGGGACAGATGGTGGCTACCCTTGTGAGCACGGGCTGAATCTCTATGTTGTACTCCTGAGGCTAATATCACATTGTGTGTCCACTATACTTCAATTACACACACACACACACACACACACACACGCATGCACACACGCACACACCGCGCTCAGTATGTACAGACTGGCTCTGTGCTGGGGTGCTCCTCGTTCACAACTCTGCCCCAGACGGCACCCCTGTTTGCACTGAGCCGTTTTTAAGTTGCTTTTTTCTTCATTCAGCATTCACCTGGTTGCTCTAAACCTTGACGGTTTTCCAGATTTTTCTGACAAAGTTAGTTCTGACGGTTTTCTGCTTGTTCTTTCAATGTTTTTCTGGAGGAGCTCGGAGCGCCTTGTCTTAGCAGCGGCTTGGACTGCTCCCACAGAAACATCATAGACTGGGTGACTTCTAAACAACAGGACTTTCTTTCTTACGGTCCTGGGGGCTGGAAGTCCAAGGTCAAGGTGCCAGCACGGTCAGGTTCCGGTGAGGGCCCCCTTCTAGGCAGCAGACAGCAGGCTTCCCGTCCTATCTTCACAGCTCAGGGAGGAGGAAGAGGAAGCACCGCTCTCTGGTGACTCTCATAAGGGCACTAATCCCATTAAAGGGCTCCACCCTCATGACCTCATCTCATCCTCCCAAAGGCTCCACCTCCTAATACCATCACTGGTAGGGGATGGGTAAGGTTTCAACACTCAAGTTTTGGGAAGACACGAACATTCAGTTCATAACATGCCTACTCTGCCATTTCTTTTTTAAAGATTTGATTTCTTTATTTGACAGAGAGCAAGAGAGAGAGAGAGCACGGGCCGGGGGGGGGGGGAAGGAACAAGCAGATTCCCCACTGAGCAGGGAGCCCAACATGGGGCTTGATCCCAGGACCCTGAGATCATGACCTGAGCTGAAGGCAGATGCTTAACCGACTGAGCCACCCAGGTGCCCCACCATTTTGTTTTTTAAAGGCTTCCCTGCTGACTCTAATGTGTAGCCAAGGTTGACATCCACTACTCTGGGATCCTTGGCATCACTACTTTCAACAAGTTCCTCAGCTGATCCTGGTGTAGCCCATCCAAGCTTTGGGATCCTGAAGATTAAATAAACTCTGGGACTGACCTCAGGAAGTCCATTTTTTCTCCACTTCCTCTAGTTCCTGGGAGCCAGACAGGATGAAGAGGTGAGCCTTTGTGTGCATGGCCTTCCATCTGCCCACTGCAGCACGTGGTGCCCATGCAGATATCCCGGAGTGAGTTGTTGCATTTGGGGTTAGTGTGAAGATTTGTTCCCATTTGCTTCCCAAAGGAATCAGAAGGGAAATAAAGAAAGGAACCCAGGATGTGCCAGATTCCTGCCTCCAAGTGTGACAGTTCAACTGAAGCTTGTCACCAGATCTCTGTTGGGACTTGGCATATGGGTCACCTCCACCCGAGCTAGAATCCCCCGGAAATCACTAAGATTTCAGGTCACAAGCTTTCAGGCTTTCAAGCTTTCAATGCAGCCAAGAGGACGAAGATCTCTCAGTCCAGCTGAACTCCAGGGTGTGCCCCCTCACAGACATGAGGTCCTTGAAGAGTAGTAAGTCATTCCGGGATGACCAAGAGATTTCCTCCTCTCTCACCATGTGTGATCACAGACAAGGCTTCCATGATCTGAGTCTCCGTTTCCTTGCGTGGATGGTGAAAATAATTACCTATCTCACATCTTGTTATTGCTGTAGAAGGTAAAAGGCAGGGGAAGAAACAGTCACAATAAATGTGTAGTAAAGAATAAAATAATGATAAATGTGTACTTTGACCCTGTTTTTGTTAAAAAATTATGTATGTCTCTTTATACATATTTTGATCTTTATATGTTTGTGTGCGTGTATATGTATATTTACGTGTGTATGCACACAGTGCAGTCTAGAACAATGTTCACCGAATAGGTAGTGGGATTGGAGGTGATTTTTGTTCTCCTCTTTGTGCTTTTCTAACTTGCTTATGATGTGCGTGTACCTATTCTTACAAAAGAAAACTGAGCTTTTGGGTCAAGAGAGCTGATAAAGTCCTTCTATTCATCTCTCCTCCCTCCAAATATCCCATTGAAATGACAAAATGAGCATTAAAGGACTAATGAAAGCTATCAAAATAATAGTAATAATCACTCTTAGAATTATGAGGTTTAAAATCTGGCCCATAGTGCTTGATGATTATCATCTCCATCCCCCATCCACTTACAGCCCTAAAGAGAACATTAATAGGAGGGGATTCTTAACCCTTCTTATGCCCTGGACCCCCTGCAGTCTGGTGAAGCCTGTGGACCTTTTCTCAGCATCATATTTTTAAATGAATAAGCGTCCATGCATAAGATTACAAAGGAAATCATTTATATCAAAAGGCAGTTATCAAAATATTTAAAAAACAAATCTGTCATATAGTAACATATGTGCTTCTGTATTAGAAGATTTAGCAGTGTGTCTAATAACCACAATCATTTCAAAGTCGTGACGAGCATAAGTGGTATTTTGAAATGACTTCAACAATAGCATTATGATAGAAAAATATCTGGTTTCTATGGGTGATGAAGTCACCGGAAGTGCTAATACTACCACAGTTTGTTCCTTATGTACGTAAGTGAAGAAAATGCTGCATTGAAATTGAGCTTTGTGAAAATAAAGACCGTGTTTCTCCTCCAGTATCATAGACCTCCAAATTTAATAGAATATGTGTTCCCAGAGATCTTTGCTTAGATCTGTTCATCTGTCTGTTTGATCTCTTTCTCATTTACATTATTCCTCAAATGTACGAGGGTCCTTGGCTGTCTGCTCATATGGGAGCATGGGACCCACACAAAATTTATTGGACACCATGTGATTGGCGGGAGGTCTTATTCACTGCCAGCTTCCCTGAGACTATTAGGAAGCCCCCAACGTATCTTTCGGTTCTTCCTCCTGAGCTGGTCAAATTCCCCAGAGACGGTTCTTCTAGTTTCTTTTTCGGAGCCCATAATTCTCCCTGCCAGCGTTCTGGAATCTAGGTCAGGAAAGAAGCCTGTAAGGAGAAGATTGGGTGCGGCACGTCAACCTTCCATAGGTGAACTGTCGCTTAATCCCTCTGCTTTCAGGATGATGCCCCATCCTCCACCACACGTGGCGTTTCCCAACCCAGATGCCCTCCTGTCACAGCCCACTGCCGTCCAAGACAGCCGCTTCTGCCACGTGCCGGTAGTTAGATCTAAATTCATTAAAATAAATGAAAGAAACGTTCAGGTCCTTAGTTGCACTAGCCACCTTTCATGGGCTCAGTAGCCCCACGGAGCCAGGGGCCAGCTACTGTATCCGACAGTGCTTGACATCTCTGTCGTTGCAGAAAGTTCCATTGAACGGTGCTGCTCTAGAGCAGGGGTGGGCATTTTTTTTTCCCCCTGTTAAGGGCCAGATAGTAAATATTTTTGGCTTTGCACGCCATATGGTCTCCTTCGCACCTACTTAACTATGTCATTGTAGCCTGAGATCTGCCGTAGACAATACGTGGAACATACATTGGAACGCATGGCCACGTTCCCACCAAACTTTATTTATGAGCACTGAAATCTGACTTTCATAGCGTTTCCACGTGTCACCAAATGTTATTCTTGTTTTGACTTTTTTTCCTAACCATTTGCAAAGATAAAACTATTCTTAGTTCGGGCTGTACCTCACCAGGCAGCAGGCTAGATTTGGTTAATGGACCATAGCTCGGTGACCTCTCTGTGTATTGCCTTAAAAAAAAAAAAAAAATCCCTGTAACTGTTATTTTAGTTATTTTAGTAGGTTCAAGGAGAAAGCAGTAGCTAAGGTGTATAGTCTTTTTTACCTAGAAATCTCATTACTGTTCAGGGCCTCTCTTCTCCCAGCATCTTAGGACCTACGGGCACAGAACCCTAGTTCTCTCATTCTGATGTTCACCTGTCTGTTTGGTCTCATCTCATTTACTATTCTCCACCTAGTGTCCAGCATAATGTTGGACATGCGGTGGGCTCTTCATCAGTAGAGCTGAAAGATCAAATGCTCACCAAGCCACCTTCTTTGTATAATTTGTATAATTTGGCTTTTCACTGCCTTCACAAAGGAATGTGTGCTGGTCATGCTGATGAGAATATTCCAGTCTGCTCCGCAATTATATTTCCCGTTATCAGTGAATACACTGACATTCTGATTTTCCACATCAGTCCCGTGAGCTTGGTAAATGTAATCCCACCTCGGAGAGAAGACATCAGCTTCTAAGCCCGTGTAGAATCAAACAAATCTTGGTTACAGAAGTGTAAGTCTCAATTGAATTTGATAAGAAGACTTGTAAAGAGAGGGGAAGTAATCTGGCAGACATAAGTACTGGGAGGTTTTAAATGCAGGGCTGAAAATGCCTTCTCAACAAGATAAGGGAGAGAAGGTTGCAGAATGTTAACACTGCCAAGGCCGTAAGAGGAATATATGCCCAGGGCATTGTTGGAAACCAATTGGATGGGGCAACAGCCACAGGTTAGATAAAATTATACGTATCCCAGGCTCCTAGAAGATAACAGAAAAACTTAAGTCTGGTGATCTTTTTTAGATATAACACCAAAGCCACGATCCACAAAAGAAATCATTGATTATTAGCTGGACTTCATTAAAATTTAACACATTTGCTATGCAAAAGATAATCTGAAGAGAACGCAAAGACAGGCAACAGGTTGGGAGAAAATACTTGCAAAAGACACATCCAATAAAGGACTGCAATCCAAAATATGCAAAGAACCCTTAAAACGGAACAACAAGAAAACAAACAATCCAATTAAAAAATAAGTCAAAGACCCTACCAGCCACCTCACCAAAGATGATACATACATGGCAAATAAACATATGCAGATATGTTCCACATCATACATCATTAGGGAAATGCAAAATCAATGCCATGAGACACTACCACACAACCATGAGGCGGGCCAAACTCCACAGAGTATCGACGACACTAGATGCTGGTGAGGATGTGGAATGACAGCAATTCTAATTCATTGTACGGTGTCTGGAGAAATGTCCCCCTTCCTACTGAGTGGCCTTCCACCTCCCAGTCTGCCTGACATCAGATCCCAGACCCATAAGTTGTCTGGTTAATTGACTACATTATCTGTTTTTATGCCAAGTCCACGAGAGGTAAGATAAATATGTGAGAACAATTTGTGGCACAATGGGTCTTACGGATTTAACAAACACATCCTAGGCACCTGTAATCCAGCACATTCTTTCAGTTGTATCTTCACTCCCAGTTTACAGCTGAGGAAACATTTATCCCTCAAGAGGATGAATGACTCGCTCCATTTATATAAAGTTCCAAAAACAAAAGGAATTAGTTGACACTGTTAGAACAGAAGAATGGGTAATCTTTGGGGAAAAGGGATAGGTAGTGATTGGGAAAAGCACAGGGGGCCAACTGCTTGCTGGTAGGAAGCTATTTCTTGACTCAGTCTTGTTCTCTGGCTGTGACAATTCATCCATTTGTACACTTATGATTCATGCTTTTTTTGTTTGATATACTTACATAAATATGTATTAAAATGTCTCATATATTACTGCTAAAATGAAAACTGATAGATGGTTGAAATCGAAATTGAAGAAAGTCCTCCCAACATAGAACAAAAAGACGGAGATGGAAAAGACAGAGAGAGGCACCTGGGTGGCTCGGTTAAGAGACTGTGTCAGACACAATACATTTTAAAGATTCTAAAAGTTTTTCATGGATTAAAAATATATTCATCTATGGGGGCGCCTGGGTGGCTCAGTTGGTTAAGCGGCTGCCTTCGGCTCAGGTCGTGATCCCGGAGTCCCGGGATCGAGCCCCGCATCGGGCTCCCTGCTCAGCGGGAAGCCTGCTTCTCCCTCTCCCTCTGCCTGCCTCTCTGCCTACTTGTTCTCTCTCTCTGTCAAATAAATAAATAAAATCTTAAAATATATATATATATATATATTCATCTATGAAGAAAAAAGACTCAGACCGGTATTAGATTTCCCATCAGAATGGGGCACCTGGGTGGCTAGTTGGTTAAGTGGCTGACTCTTGATCTCAGCTCAGGTTGATCTCAGGGTCATGAGTTTGAGCCCCACGTTGGACTCCACACTGGGCATAGAGCCTACTTAAAAAATAAAAAAGAAGAAGAAGAAGAAAGATTTCTCATCAGAAGTGAAAAGCCAAATGCCCATAATGTAGTATATTAAAAGTTCTGAGAGTTTTAACCTAGAACTTTATTCCTGGCCAAATGTAATCAAGTAGGAGGGTAAATTTAAGACATTTTCAGACTTGCCAGGACAAGAGAAAGTTTGTCTTTTTTTGTAATCTTGTTTTTTTAAGGTATGGACAAAACATGGATGTCTTGGTTGTGTTTGCAGGACAGAATATAATAATGTTCACTGCATCAGTTAGGATATGCTTGGTTATGCTGCAGTAACAAATAACCCCCAAAATCTCAGAGGCTTAGGACAACAAAGATTTACATCTCTCTCATACTACACGTTGACGGTCTACGGGTGGGGGTGCTCTGCTCTCCTGGGACCCAGACGAATGGAGGCTCTTCCATGTGGAATGTTGCTAGGTGTAGCAAAAGGCAGGAGAGCATGAGTGTCTTCGTGCAGGGCATGGAACTCCCACAGCCATTAGACGCTCCAGCTGAGGGTGACAAAGGTCACTCCCTCCCACAACCCCTCAGCCAGCACGAGTCACATGGTGACACACAACTAAAAGGGGGTGGGGAACTTCTGAAATCAGCAAAGCTGACAAAAGGTGGAAAATAGAAGCAGGGAGGAAAGACAGAGAAAAAATACTGCTCATGCCTTCCGCTTTGGAAAGGGCGTCAAAAGGGATTGTCCACGTGAGGGAAGAAGAAAATAGAGGTTATGTTTATTGAACTTATGGGGAGAAACGAGAACTACAAGTAAGTATATAAATATCAACAGTAGAAGAAAGCAGGGAGTATAAGTAAACTTTACAGACAGTAAATATTGCCTAGCTATTGTTCATATTTAGGGAGATTATCACTAGAAAATCAAAATGATTACCAGAGGTTGCCCCAAGGGAGTTGGGATATGGGCACAAGAGTTTGCTTTTCATGGTAAACGGTCCCGTGCTGTTTGATATATCATCACACGTATGGACGTCTTTGCAGGGCTCTCCAGAGAACAGATAGGGATATGCATGTGTCTGTACTTGCGTGTGTATGAGAGAGAAAGAGAGAGATTTATTGCAGGAATTGGCTCACACACACACAGTCTGATGTCTGTAGGCTGGAAACCAGGAAAGCCAGTGGTGTAACAGACCAAAGGCCTGGGACCCCAGGGAGCAGATGGTGTAAGTCCTGGTCTGAGTCTAAAGAGCCAAGAACCAGGAGTGCTAGTGTCCAAGGGCGGGAGAAGAAAGATGGCCCAGCTCAGGAAGAGAGAGCAAATGCACCCTCCCTCTGCCTTTTTATTCTATTTAGGCCCTCAACAGATTGAGTGATCCCCCGCCCCCCCCCCCCAACACCATTGGCAAGGTTGATCTTCTTTATTTAGTCTCCGGATTCAAATGCTAATCACTTCCAGAGACACTCTCGCAGACACACCCAAGAGGAACATTTTACCAGCTCTCTGGCCATCCCTCAGCCCAGTCAGGTTGACACAGAGAACTCACCATCACAATGAACTCCATTTTGTTTCAAATAACGTAGTCTTTGAGGTCACACATACAAGCTTCACCACGTTGGGCCACTTTCCCAGACTTCGGCTTCTTTTTTTATAAAGTGGGGTGAGACTTTTATGAGGATTACGTGAAATCATGTATGGCAAGAGCCTGGCACGGCGCCTGACATGCAGCACACACGGGTTAGATTGGCGACACATCACACACCTCAGGTCCAGACTGGCTCTGTGCACAGAGATCTGGGCCCCAGGTCCTGACGGAGAAGGTTCTGGGAGACCGTCCAACCCACCTGCTTAGGCACGAGTGGCCAGCTCTTATCCACAGCCACACAAGGAGTCAGTCCACAGGACCAGGACTAGAATGGGCTCCTGTCTTCCCGCCCAGGGCCCTGCTGGCCAGCCCTACGGTCTCTGAATCAGAACCGAATTTGGCTCTGGACATAGAGAAGCATTCATTTGGGAGGGACGGAATCATTTCCTCCTGTGCAAATTTGTTTCTTTTTGTGTTGGCAAGTCCAAGGTGTTCTGACAAAGGTCAAAAGTATTTATTTTCTTTAATACTGTGGGGATCAGAGTGAGGCACAGATGAGGGTGAGCCAAAGCGGAGAAAGGAGAAAGAGGGGTGTTGCCAACTTTGAGAGCTGAAAGAGCTTCTTCTTATCACAGGAAATGGCTGTTTGGGGGGCACAGACGCAACCTCTGGTTTTCTATCAAAATCAGCAGAAATAACAAGGAGGGGAAACTAAGAAATCGTTGAACACAGATGATGCGGTTAAGGCCACCCTCCATCTGGTCCTGCCCACCTCCCCAGCTTCATCTCCCCCTGCTCCCTGCCCCATCTGACACCTGAGCCTTGCCGGTCCAGGGGCTGCTGAACTCCCCTATGCCATTCCCTCTGACTGGATTGCCAGACCTCAGTTCCTGGGCCAGTTGGGCCCTTCCTCTAGGACTCAGATCAGGTGTCTTCTCCTCCTCAAAGATCACAATGCCCCCCCCCCCCCACTGCCCCCAGCTCTTCTGTGCACCCACCACATCCCATCTTGCCATTTTTAAACTTATCAAGCTGTGTCAAAATTGCCCATACACCCATCTGTCTTTCCAATTGGACTGGAGATCATACACTGGACCCTAAGGCTCAGATCTGGCATTCAGACAGAATTATATTTTATTTGGCCTGCACTATTTGGGCCCACATGGAGTTTTTACATTTTTTTTTTTTTTTTGCATTCATTGCCAAAAATTAAAAATTAAGAGATTGCACATAAAAATTCCAAATTCTGGCTTCTCTTGACAAATTGGAAATCCAGTAAGATGCATACAATCCTTCACCCTTGAGGCAGCAGGCCCCTTTGGATTGAGCATGGTTCCTCTATTTCTCCGCAGTCCCCACCATGCCCTATGGTCTCTGCATTAAAGCCTCGTATCAGAGCTATTTGTCATAACTCTTGCAATACTGGGGTTTTTTTTTATAGTGGATTAAGGAAGAAAGTAAAATATTTATTTTACCCATGTTCCCTCTTCATACTTCATCCCCTTCCCTCATTTCCATCACCAGACTAGACCCTTAGGTACCTTGGCTTTCCACCCTTGCGCTAGGAGCGCCTTGAAAACACACAGGATGCTTATTCAGCCCTGTGGCTCCAACAGCAAGCACAGTGCCGCGCTCAGAGTTGGTCTCCATAAATGCTTGCTGGAATCATGAATGTAATTCTTGCTGTTAGAAGAGAATCCGCCTTAGCCATCCATTCAACAAATTTTACTGAGTTCATCTGTGTGTCCCTTTCCCTGACTTGGTGTTCTCTTTACTTTCAGAGTCCTGGATCCTCTTGTAACCCCCAAATAATCAAATGTCTCTGTAGATTGCCTTTAATAAAACCTTGCCCTTAGCAATTACATCAGAGAAGATCATAAGAACCATTGATTGGTAGTAGTAGTAGTATTACTAGTAATAAATATTTATCATTTAGTGAGAGCTTCCTGCGTAACCAGTCACTTGACATACATTTCCTCAATCAAGCTTTACAACTTTATTAAAGCAGCCTCCTTCCTGAACGATCTGCCACCGGGGCAATACCAGTGCCTAAAACTTGTCTTTTCATCTCACAGTCCAACTTTCCAGCAGGGGCTGGGAATTTTATTTTTTTTGTTGTTGTTTCTTAGTCACTATGACGTTTTGGAAGAGATTTAAAGCGGCCCTTCAGGCGGGAGTCAGTGCTCAGTAGCATTTGTTGGGGAAGGGATGAAAGAATAAACAATAGAATAGTCAGCACTTGGTAAATGGTTGATGAAGGAGAATCAAATGAGCTAATGCATGGGAAACTGATGCATAATCTGTGAGTAGTGGAAATTGTAACCGCGAGGGACAGCACTGCAGTCTTGTCCGCTCGCGCCATCTGCTGGACACAAGGTAGCACAACAGGTCTGTTTCTGCTTTAGCAGCGCGTGGGGACGCAGGCTTCTGGAAATGCCTGCAAGGAGCTGAGTCAACGGTGGGGGCTGGGGGTGGGGGTACATTTCAGCAAAATCTAACCATGCTAAGTGCTTTACATGCATTATTTCTCTTCATCCTCTGCTGTCACTAGAAGAGGCAGATACTACTATTATTGTGTCTTTAGAGATTAAAAATCTGAGACTTACAGAGGCTTACAGTGAATTCATAGTGTGTGAAGCCATATAGCTAGTGGGTATTTGAGATAAGACTCAAACCCAGCTCTGTGTGACTTCAGAGCCTATTGAGGGTGAGGTTCCCCAGGAATCAGACTCTAACATGGAGGTGTGCATGCAGAGTGCTCTCAGGAGCACAGAGGCAAGGGACAAGTCAAACTGCAATGCCGCCTTATGGGGGGCCTCAGCTGATGCCCACCCTGGGGGGAGGGAGGAGGAGTATGGAGCGGGGATGGCAAGGAGGCTGGACCTTGGGACTCCCACTTCATAGTCATTAGATGCAGTACTTGGGCTAGATTGTGCTCTTCAGCCAAGGGCAAGTCCCCAAGACGGACTCAGTTGAGCACCGTCAGCCCCCAATGCTCCCAGCAGCTGGGGGCTTAGGTGCCTCGGTCCGGGAGTGGGGCTTCTGGGCAGCATGCCAGTTTCCACTATGAAGCCAGTCACCTATCTTATCTGCAGTGCCGCTCAAATAAGGGGAACAGTTGGTAGGTAGACAATGTCAGTGGCACGCATAGTGGGAGGGGGACCGAAATCGCGAAAGGGGTTCTGCCCACCATTGGCTCAATGAACCTGCCATCCAGCTGCAAAAACCAGTGTGTTTTGACCAATTCATACAGAAATAATATATAGATTATTTCATGGGTTCCAAGCCATTAACAAAGAAGGAAAATACAATGTTCGGCTAGCTGGGCAAGTGATTGGTGATTCTTCACATCCTCAAATAAGGAACAGAGGGATTGAGGGCCACAAACTTGACTAATGCATTGGAGTAACTGATTTTTATTTTTATTTTTTTATTTTATTTTTTTAAGATTTTATTTATTTATTTGAGAGAGAGAATGAGAGAGCGAGAGAGCACATGAGAAGGGGGAGGGTTAGAGGGAGAGGCAGACTTCCCGCTGAGCCGGGAGCCCGATGCGGGACTCGATCCTGGGACTCCAGGATCGTGACCTGAGCCGAAGGCAGTCGGTTAACCAACTGAGCCACCCAGGCGCCCTGATTTTTATTTTTTTTTTTAATTTTTTTTTGAAGATTTTATTTATTTATTTGACAGAGAGAGACAGACCGAGAGAGGAAACACAAGCAGGGGGAGTGAGGGAGGGAGAAGCAGGCTTCCCACGGAGCAGGGAGCCCGATGCGGGGCTCGAGCCCAGGACTCTGGGACCTGAGCCGAAGGCAGATGCTTAACGACTGAGCCACCCAGGCACCCCTGGAGTAACTGATTTTTAAAAATTCACTTTGTTTTGGGGAGCCAGGGTGGCTCAGTTGGTTAAGCGGTTAAGCGTCTGCCTTCAGCTCAGGTCACGATCCTGGAGTCCTGGGATCCAGCCCCATATCAGGCTCCCTGCTCAGTGGAGAGCTTGCTTCTCCCTCTCCCTCTGCCCCCCCCCCCCCCCCCCCCCGCCTCCTGCTCTCTCTCGTGGTCTCCCTCAAATCCATAAAATCTTTAAAAATAAATAAATAAATAAATAATAAATAATCACTTTGTGGTAAAACAAATTGTTTAAAAATATTTCTGTCTTTCCCCTACGCCACCTCCATAGGAGAGAACTTTTTTTTTTTTTTTTAATCTTTTTTTTTTTTTTTTTAAAGATTTTGTTTATTTATTTGACAGAGAGAGATACACAGCGAGAGAGAGAACACAAGCAGGGGGAGTGGGAGAGGGAGAAGCAGGCTTCCCGCAGAGCAGGGAGCCCGATGCGGGGCTCGATCCCAGGACTCCGGGATCATGACCTGAGCCGAAGGCAGACGCTTAACGACTGAGCCACCCAGGCGCCACCTCCATAGGAGAGAACTTTTGATGCCGGAGGCTGGTGGGCTTGGTTATGCTCCTGCTTTAGCTTGAGGCAAAGCCCTGTACCTTGTTTCCGCACCCACTGACACTAGGCATGGCGGTGGGACTTGCTTTTCCCAACGGGATGATAGCAGTTTTGTCACAAGCAGAGGCTCGCAATGTGTTTGCATGGTTGACCTTGCCCTCTTGAGCTTCTATAATCCCAGAGAACATGGCCTGGCTAGCCTGCTAGTCTAAAGAAGATGAGAGACACGTAGAACGATTTTGACCTCGTCTACAGCTTGGAGCCAAGCCCAGGCAAGCCCCACTCAGCCCAGCCTAGATCAGTCAACCTGCAGAAGTAGACGTGAAAATAAATGATGGTTGTGTTATACCACTGAGTTTGGGGGTGGCTCATAATGCAGCAATAACTGATTGGTACACGTCCAGAGTCGTAGAGGATAACACACATGCATATGTCAAGAATAATTTCAACTCTGTATGATCTTTCCTTAAGAACTGTCTTTAGACCTTAATCTCCATGTAGGATGAGACTCATGCACTCAAACATGGAAAAAAATGGGCCAGACATTTTTCTTAGCATCTGTGGCAGAGATCAGTAAGTGTCTCCTGATAAATGTCTCCCTCTCTTCTACAAGGCAATGAGCAGTTCCAGGGTTCCCAAACCATTGGGAAACAGGACTATGAAAATCTGTGCAGGCCCCCAAAATGTGACACTGGTGTCTATTAGATACGGCCATGAGGATTCTGGACAAGGCAGAGTTTCCCTGAGGGAAGAGCCAGGGGTCATGGAGGTCAGAGGACAGGGACACTCCTCCTAGAAAGCAGGACCAACTCACCTGCCATAGAAAGATGAGTGTACAATTCCTGGAATCTGAATAGTATGTAGAGATCATCTCCCTTGTGCCTAAGTACATGGTGCCCCAAATGAATGCTCATCTTCCCAACTTCCCTTATAGTCAAGTATGGCCATGTAGCTGAGTTTTGCCCAATAGGATGTAAATCAGACAATCACATAGCAGATTGTAGAACCTTCATTAAGAGACAGCTGTGTTGCATCCAATACCTCCACCATTTCCCCTGGCCTCTTCCTCTTTTCTGTCTGGTTTGGATGCAGATGTAATGGCAGGAGTTGGAGCAGCTATTTTGGAACCTGAGGCGAACTTGGAACTAGCAGCTATGTAGAATGAAGCAACAAGATTAAAGGCACCTAAGTCCCAGAAGACTTCATGGCACATATCAATGCCGAACTTCTTGTCTCCCACTTTTACAAGAGTGGGGAAATAAAACAACTTCTAACTTGTTAAAGTCACTGATATTTGTCATCTCTTTTATTCACAGACAAACCTAACCCTTACTGATACAGCATCCAACTATTGACAATTCATAGTCCCAACATCTAACTAGAAGGAAAAAGATCTTTTCTTTGTTGTAACTGTTAGTAGAAACAATAGCATTTTAAAAATTTATATCTGGAAGCGGTTCAATGTGCTGGAAAAAAAGACTCGATTGGAGTTAGAAAACCCAAGTTTTAAACCCAGCACTATTGCTGATGAACTGTGTGATCTTTTTTTTTTTTAAGATTTTATTTATTTATTTGAGAGAGAGAGAGCATGAGCAGGAGCGGGGAACAGAAAGAGAGGGAGAAGCAGGCTCCCCAATGAGCAGGGAGCCCAATGCAGGGCTTGATCTCAGGACCCTGGGATCATGACCTGAGCCGAAGGCAGACGCTTAACCAACTGAGCCACCCAGACGCCCCAAACTGTGTGATCTTTGTCATATTTTTTCCATTGGTACAGTGAGAAGGTTGGAAGAGGAAGCAGAATCATCAATAAACATAGGAAAAGATGCTTACCTTCACTAGGAATAAGACAAATGCAAATTAAGACAAGCAGATACAATTTCACGCCAATCAAATTGGCAAAATCAAAAAGCCTAATAATTCCAGGTGTTGATGTAGATACGGAGAAAACAGGGATTTTCATACAATGCTGGTGGAACTGTAACTTGGTACAATCAATGTAAATTAACGATTTGTGGTGAGGCTGGAGAATGTGCATATATTATGATGTAGCAGCTCAACTTTTAAATATATACCCTAGAGACATTCTTGCGAGCGTGTCCCATGAGATGTTCTAATATGTTCATTGCAGCTTTGTGGAAACAACCTATAATCTCAATGTGTGTTATGGAAATAGATTAGATAAATACATTATGATATATTCAGGCAATGAGTACTGTCACAACAGTGAAAAAAATTTTTTTAATTTTTTTTAAGATTTTATTTATTTGACAGAGAGAGCAGAAGCAGGCAGAGTGGCAGGCAGAGGAAGAGGGGGAGGGAGAAGTAGGCACCCCACTGAGCAAAGAGCCCGATGTGGGGCTTGATCCCAAGATGCTGGGATCATAACCTGAGCCGGAGGTAAATGCTTAACCGATTGAACCTACCCTGGCGCCCCCATAACAGTGAAAATTAACCATATCTGTGAGTATGAGCATGTTTAGGTCTTGAAACCCTAATGCTCAATGGTAAAAGCAAAGTACACAATGTTACATATAACAAGATGGCATTCATATAAAAAACTTTAAGCCCAGAAAGCAATTCTACGTATTGTTCATAGATATATATGTATGTGGTAAAACTATTAAAATACGGTGGGAAAAAATATATAACCAATTCCAGATAGTGGTTTCCCCTGGGGAAATGAACTGAGGAAGGATATGAAAGTGATTTCAACTTTATTTACAATGTTCTGTATTTTTACTATTTAAAATTAGAAGCAAAACTGACAAGAGATTTGTCTCATTACTGCCTTATGATTTTGTATGTTTAAACCTTTGCATATATACATGAAAATGAAAGAATTGGAATAGAATGATCTAAGGTCTCATTCAGCCCTAAATTTATATGCACAAAACATACATAAAACATGATACAGTATACAAAGAATGGGGTTCAAATCCCAGATCAGTTGGAGGTCTTTCAGTTATGAGTGACCAACACACATACATATCACACCCACAACAAAATTTTCTGAAAGAAAAGGGAATTCATTGGCTCATGTTACCAAATAGTCATGTGCAGCCTTGGGTAAGGCTTGATCCAGGACTCAAAAGATGCCACCAGACCCATTTCTCAGCTCTTCCTGTCCACTGGCCCAAATATGATTACACAATTCCTGAAGCAGTATCCAGGGAAGAAGAGACAATCTGTGTCCCTGAATTATCAGCAGAAGTCCTTGCTAATAATTAGAGCACTTTTTTTTTAATTAAGTAGGCTCCACACTCAGTGTGGGGCTTGAACTCATAACCCTGAGATCAATAGTCACGTGCTATACCAACTGAGCAAGCCAGGTGCCCCCAAAATGCACTTTTAAGTATTGGTTTTTTGCTTATGATATTGGCAAACAGTTAAGTCATTTCTTGTCCTGTGGGAAGGAGACTTGAGGGGATATCTTCTATTTGGTTCTCCAGATTGGCTCTCTATTCTGCCTCCTCCTCCGTGTCCTAGGGTAGGGGGCAGGACTGCGTGGGCTATAGCAACAGACTCCCTGGTCCTCAGTCATCTGGTTCAGTTCCCAGTAGTAGACCAGATGGAAAAGAGTGATTTGAGCCATTTATTCCCTCGGCTCCTTCCTTGTGGGGCCATATTGGGCGGGCTTCACCCACCCCATTCCACATGACTCTCCTCCCTGTTCTACTCCCTGCTCTCTCACCTTGCTCCTTCGGCCCAGGGCTGGTCATAGCTCCGCGGTTACCGGCCCTGGAGCGCTGCACTATTCTTTGTAAGCAGTCTTTATTAAACTCTCTTTGGAATTCTCTTGTGAGTGTGCCATATTAAGATTCAGAGATATTCATCAGTCATTCCACTTCTCCTCACCCACCCTAGAGAAACACTCACACATATGCCTACGGGGCAAGTGCAAGGGTATGTGCTACACCCTTGTTTGCAATAAGAAAAAATTAGAAACAATTTAAACGTCTTCAAATAGGGAAATAGCTAAATAAGCTATAGTACATCCCTATTATGGAATATTATGCAGCTGTTTGAAAAGGAGATGGCTCTATTTGTATAACATGGAAAGACTTAGACTTCTAAGATATATTTTTGCATGCAGAAAGTAAGATTCAGGAGTGCCTGGGTGGTTCAGTCAGTTGAGCGTCTGCCTTCGGCTTGGGTCATGGTCTCAGGGTCTTGGGATTGAGTCCCGCATCGGGCTCCTTGCTCAGCAGAGAGTCTGCTTCTCCCTCTCCCTCTGCCCTTCTCCCTGCTTGTGCTCTCTCACTCTCTTGCTCTCTCTCTCTGTCTCAAATAAATAAATAAAATCTTAAAAAAAAGAAAGATTCAGTACCATCATAAATTATATTAAAATTATACCTATTTCTATAGTTTTATGAATTCTATAGAACTATGGGGAAATTTTCACTGCCCCTCCCTGTGGAAGGATTATACATCTCTGCCCCCACTGAAGTGGGGCTTGGCCATATGATTTGCTTTGACCAAGGAAATGTGAGTGAAAATGACGTGATACTTCTAAGCAGAAGCTTTTTTTTTTTTTTTTAAGATTTTATTTATTTATTTGACAGAGAGAGATAGCGAGAGAGGGAACACAAGCAGGGGGAGTGGGAGAGGGAGAAGCAGGCTTCCTGCTGAGCAGGGAGCCCGATGCGGGGCTCCGTCCCAGGACCCTGGGATCATGACCTAAGTTGGAGGCAGTTGCTTAATGACTGAGCCACCCAGGCGCCCCATAAGCAGAAGCTTTAAAAGCTTCCATCATTCTTTCTTTTCCCTCTGCTGTGAGATTAGCACATCCTGGCTGCTCCTTCAACCTATGTCCAGAGAAACAGCTGCAGCCAACCCATGACAAACATGTAAGGATCAAGAAATAAATCTTTGAGGGGCGCCTGGGTGGCTCAGTCATTAAGCGTCTGCCTTCGGCTCAGGTCATGATCCCAGGGTCCTGGGATCGGGCCCTGCATCGGGCTCCCTACTCAGAGGGAAGCCTGCTTCTCTCTCTCCCACTTACCCTGCTTGTGTTCTCTCTCTGGCTGTCTCTCTCTGTCAAATAAATAAATAAAATCTTTAAAAAAAAAAAAAAAAAGAAAGAAATCTTTGTTGTTGTAAGGCACTGAGATTTTGACGATGTTTGTTATTGCAGCATAACCTGACCTACCATGACTAATGAGCTCTGCTCTATAACTGCTACTTGGTTACTTTCGGGGGGGGGGGGGACAGGGGATGGCATTGGGGAGCAGGGATCACAGGGGACTTTAATTTTTAATCTTTAATATTTTAGTTTTCTTACAATGAAAGTATACCCATGCATCACCATGTAACAAAAATACATTTTTTAAAATGAATACAGCAGGTATTTTCTTACTTAAAATTAAATGCTAAAAAATATCATTCTTAAAATACACACACAAACACCCAACAAATTAATGGTTCTTTTTGCCCAGCTGGCACTCTGAAGAAACAGACTGGAGGCGGATAGCTCTGAGAACTTTCCAGGGCTAGAGGAAGTACTGGAGCATGACAATGCCTTGCCACTTTCTCTGCAGGTGGAAATAGGCAAAACCTAGACACACTGTGAAACTTCTTTCTGGTTCATTTATCATGAAATTGAAATGCAGACTCATAATCTTTTTTTTTTTTTTTTTAGGTTAATGATGCCTGCGTCCTCAATGACCTCATTTATATGAGAGCAAAGGTGATTATGTGACCAAAAGTCAATTCAGCGATCTTGGAGAATTCTGGTCTCCTGACACAGTCTACTCTTCTGTGGCAAAGTTAGTGAGAGCCATGGGAGCTCTGTTTCTGATCATACCAATCGATCTAAGTCAGGATTTCAGCCTTTGTTCCATTAAAACAAAAAGCCAAAATGGGTTGGATGGATATCAAAGACCTCACTGAGTTGACCTGTCGTAGACTACCCCACAATTTCAACTTCTTATTCAAGCCAGACAACAACTCTCTGGTCTTTGAACTCTACTTTTGACCCAAATGTCAGTGGCCAGACGTGCCCAGTCCCCAGCTTCATGGGCAGCAGGAGTAGCCCTAACAACCCTTACCTCTCAATCACAGCTGTGGTGACTTTAAAACAAGAGTTGTCCCTTCCCTGCCCGCCCCCTTCCCGCTCTCCCCAAGTTGGCAATGCCAACTCTCTCAATGAGTCTGCAAGCACCTAATTTCCTATATTAAATTCCTTTCTGCTTAAAATATCTTGAGTGGTTTCTGCTTCTGTCTCCTACACAGAACTCTGACTAAATACAGGTTGGAAGATGATATTAAGAAAGGAGACCCAAACACACACACACACGCACACACACACACACACACACACACACACACGAAACATAAGAAAAGGAGAAAAAACAAGATTAGAAAATCATTCCAAGAGCTCAGATATGTGAATAATTGGGAGTTCCAGAAAGTAAAGACATAGAAAATAGGAGATGGAAGAAAGACATCTTCAAAGAAAGAATTCCCAAAAATATCCCAGAGCTGAAGTTTTTCAAATGGAAAGAGATCATCGAGAAACAATTAGACATTATGTGCCTGCTGATATGATGCAATAGGAAATACACAATCTCACCTGTAAAATATTCTTGCCAAAAACTGAACTGGAATCTACTACAGGATATTCAAGGCATGGTGTCACATTTTAAAAAACACCGCAAGGGCCCAATCAGCCAAATTCAAACTGTGAGAAATTCTATGGGATAATTTACCCAGGTTTTTCAACCAAATCAATTGTATTAAAAAAAAAAAAGAGGAGGAGTAATTGTTACAGATTAAATGAGAATTAGCAACTAAATACAGTTGGTAGACCTTGAATCCTGACTTAAGTAAGCCAATATTAAAAAAGTCATTTTTGAGACAAATAGGGAAAATCAAACATAGACAGTATGTTAATTTCCTTAAGTGTGATCACAGAATGGCGGTTATGTCACTATTAGTTTTTAAATTCTCTTCTGATAGAGAGATCTGTTAGAGCTACATACTAAGGTATTTACAAATACAATGATAAAATATCTGGGATTTGCTGTAAAATCCTCTTGCAAAAATGGTATGAAGGATAGGGGCGCCTAGGTGGCTCAGTCAGTTAAGAATCTGACTCTTGGGTGCCTGGGTGGCTCAGTTGGTTAAGCGACTGCCTTCGGCTCAGGTCATGATCCTGGAGTCCCTGGATCGAGTCCCGCATCGGGCTCCCTGCTCCCCAGGGAGTCTGCTTCTCCCTCTGACCCTCCCCCCTCTCATGTGCTCTCTCTCATTCTCTCTCTCTCAAATAAATAAATAAAATCTTAAAAAAAAAAAAAAAAGAATCTGACTCTTGATTTCCACCCAGGTCATGATCTCGAGGTCATAAGATCAAGCCCCACACTGGGCATAGAGCCTGCTTTAAATTCTCTCCCTATGTCCCTCCCTGTGCACGTGCTCTCTCTCTCTCTCTCAAAAAAAAAAATGGTATGAAGGATAGATCAAATATTAAAATAAAACTGGGTGATGGGTACGTGGACTTTACTGTTCTACTTTTGTGTTTGAAAATTGTCATAATAAAAAGTGAAAGAAAGAAAGAAAGAAAGGAAAAAGGAAGGGATGGAGGAAATAAGGAAAGAAAAGGAAGGGAGGGGAAGTGAAGTGGGAGGAAGGAAAGAAGGAAGGAAGGAGGACCACTGGGTGTCTCAAGCCTATTAACCATGAAATTTCAGAGTAATAGGAACAAAAAGAAACTTTTAGAGAAACAAACTAGGTTCTTACTTTACACATCTACATAAGAATGGCTGAAATAAAAAACAAAACAAAAACAAAACCTGACAACACCAAATGCTGACACAAATAGGAAGCATCAGGCACTCTCTTTCACTGCCGGTAGAAATTCCAATTCCGCTTTGGAAGACAGTTGACAATATTTTACAAAGCTCAACATAGTTCTAACATGTGATTTAGCAGTCATGCTCCTAGGTATTCACCCAAATGAGCTGAAAACTTATGTCCACACAAAAACCTGCACACGGAGGTTTATAGCAGTTTTATTCATAATTGTCAGAAACGGAATCAAGGTATCTGTCCCTCAGTAGGTAGATCAAGTATTGGTAGGGCTGCTATAACAAAGTACCATGAACTGGGTGACTTAAAACAACGGAATTTCTTCTCTCACAGTTCTACAAGCTAGAAGTCTGAAATCCAGGTGTCAGGAGGGCTGGCGGGGTCAGAGGTCCCCCCGCTATGAGACTCTGGGTAGAGTCCTTTCCTGCCTCTTCCTAGTTTCAGGTGTGGCTGTGGGTCCTTGGTGTTCCTCGGCTTGTGGCTGCCTCTGTCATCATAGGGCCAGTTTCCCTTTTTTTATGAGGCCATCAATCATAGTGGGTTAGAATCCACCCTAATGACTTCATCTTGCCTAGATTACATCTGCAAAGGCTTTTCCAAATAAGGCCACGTTCACAGGTACCAGGAATGAGGACTTCAACATATCTTTTTGGAAGACATGAATCAATCCATTACAGCAGGTGAATGGACAAACTGCGGTGCATTCATACAATGGAATATTATTCAGTGATTAAAAGAAATGAGCTCTCAAGCTATAAAAAGGCCTGGCGGAACCTTGAATCATACTGCTTAGTGAAAGAATCCAGTCGGTAAAGGCTACCGACTATGTGATTCCAACTATAGGACATCTGGAAAAGGCAAAACTAAAGCCAGTGTGAAAGAGAAGTGATTGCCAAGGATCAGGGTGAGGGCAGGGGGTGAGGGTTGAATAAGTGAATAGTTGAGTTTTGTTTGTGGTTTTTTTTGTCTTTTTTTTTTTTTGCTTTTAGCCTAAATGTTATTTAGAAAGAGCACAGGCCCCCTGGGGACAGGATGGGGCAAAACAAGCAGCACAATTCTGCCTCCTGTTCACTATCTTCTCTTGTTGCCCCAGGGGGCAGAAGGCACAGGGGAGCTTTAAGACGGTGAAACTGTTCTGTATGGTACTATAATGGCAGATACTGGACGTTACGCATTTGTCAATATCCACTGAACTGTACAACAAGAACGAACCCTGGGACACCTGGGTTGCTGGGCCAGTGAAGCATCTGACTCTTGATTTCGGCTCAGGTCATGATCTCAGGGTTGTGAGATAGAGCCCTGAGTCGGGCTCTGCGCTGAGTATGGAGCCTGCTTAAGATTCTCTCTCTCCCTCTCTCTCTCTCTGCCCCTCCCCCACCCCCGCTCATGTTCTCTCTCCCCCTAATGTAAACTTGAGTTTAGTTAATAATAACATATCAATATTGGTACATCAATTCTAACTAATGTACAACACTAAACTAAGATGTTAATATTAAGGGAAACTATGGGTGGGTAGAGATTGGGTATATGGGAACTCTCTGTACTATCTTTTTAAATTTTCTATGAATCTAAAACTGCTCTAAGAAATAGTCTATTAATTAAAAAAAAAAAAAAGTCCTTTATGGAATCCAAGGCTCAAGTATCTTCCCTTTCAGAAAGTCTTTCCTGTTCTCCCACCACACTCCCAAGATGGGAGCCCTTCCCCCAGGCTCCCATAATATCCTGGGCATTTATATTCTTATGGCTGCATCTGTAACATTTTAATATCTGTTTGTGTCTGTCAATTAATAGCTGTGGTTTGCTGACCTCTGGCCTGGAATGCAGAGATGGTGAAAGCAGGTAACCATGCAACCCGTTAGCAGATACTCAGGGATGCCTGGCAAAGGGCACTTCTGTTCCCTCAGCGTACTGATGACATCACTTGGGTGTAATTTTCATGAGCCCTCTGACCCACCAAGGCATTTTCTGGATGGGGACAGAAGGCACAGTCCGATTACATTAAGTCTTATTTCAACCTGAGCAATCTCTAGATTATTGATCTTTTTGGTTTGCCAAAGATGGAGAAGCAAACCATTTGGTTTGCCCCATGGAGAAGTTTTTGCACTGGGAAACTCTTCCAGGGTTCAAATCCTGTGTTTTGTTTTGTTTTGTTTTAAGATTTTTATTTATTTGACCGAGAGACACACATTGAGAGAGGGAACACAGCAGGGGGAGTGGGAGAGGGAGAAGCAGGCTTCCCACCAAGCAGGGAGCCCGATGCGGGGCTCGATCCCAGGACCCCAGGATCATGACCTGAGCCGAAGGCAGACGCTCAACGACTGAGCCACCCAGGTGCCCCAAATCCTGTGTTTTTAATGTCAAATCCATGCTGTTTACATTACACAACATCCTCTTTCACTCTTGCTCAAGTTAAAAGTGTAGGGGTCACTGGCACAAATGCCTATATGACAGATAACATAAATGAGAAAAGCAGACTCGGGTCAGGAGGGGACCCTGGCACTTTGAAAAGTCTATGCCTGACCTAGAGTGGGCAGTTACTCCTTGGCTTCAGCCAATTGTTGCCACACAGAAATGTGGACACAGTGTTGCCAGACAAGGCACTGAAGCCGATTTCTGGTCACACAGAAATCGCTCAGTCTTTAAAAAATGTTGGCAACTAACACAAATGGTTTAGAAATACTGGAGCGGGCATAGTGGGAGGATAAGGCATCATCCAATTGAAATGGGGTTTTATGATGGAGGGGAAAGAGCAGGGAAAGGCGGAAGGTTAAGGGCGGCTTCTGGGGAACCTCGACACGGTCACACTCAAGGAGCTTATCACTTGTCTTCCAGGTCTGAGTAACCACCAAAGGATTTAAGCAAGAACGGGAAGATAAGAATGGCATTTTTTAAAGAGTTGATGGGGGCAGGGCTGAGGGTAGGGTGATGAGTTAGAAGTCTATCATTCAGCTAAGTAAGGGTAAAGGAGAGATGACAAAGGCCTATTTACTTTGTTCTTTCTCCTACCAGACTGTCAACTCCAGGACAGCAGGGCCCAGCAGCCTTGTGCTTGCTGTGTCTCCAGCACTAAGTACAAAGCCTGCTCCATAAATATTTGTTCCAAGAATGAATGAAAGGGAGGGAGAGGAGGTGAGAGACATTCTGGAGAACTGAGTGGGGGGCTGTAAAGGTCGGTTTCTTCTCCTTAAGCTTCCCCTAGGAGCCTTGGGAAGGGCGTGTCTCAACGAAGAGATCGGAGACACGGGCTTCAAAAACAAAACAAAACAAAAGACTTGGCCGGTTCGATTCCTGGCACTTCACGTGGCCTGTCCTGTCCACAAAAGGAGAAAATGATGAGTGCCTCGAAGGGCTGACGGAAGATTAAGCGAAAATTGAGGCATGAGCAATTTCTGTCCTTCCCTAGGTCCAGTATTCCCAAACCACACAGCCAAAGGGGATTGACCTCAGCTTCCGAACCGGTGGCGATTCCTTTTTGGGTGGGGAGGGAACCGATGACCCCGGCGTCTGTGGGCCTGGCCCTGCCGGGTTCGAGCCCAAGGAAGGAGCGCAGCACCGGGGGCTCGGGCCCGCCCAAGCCCTCGCTTCGCCCAGTACCCCCGGTTCCCACACATTCCCCCCCAGCTCCGCCCCCTCTTCTCCCACTGCCTCTTTCCGCCCCCCGCCTCCATTTCCGTCCCCCTCAGTCCGCCCCCTCCTCGCTCCCGGTCCGCGGCGTCCGGGTCTCCGCGCTGCTTCCTCCTCCCTCCGCCAGCGCCCCTCTCGGACGGCCGGGGCAACCCCGTGCCCCGCTCGCCCAATGAGGAGCCGGCGCAGGGGCGGGGCGGGGCTCGGGCCGGAGCGGAAGTGGTGACCGGAGCGGAAGTGGAGCTGCCGCCACCGCCGCCGCCGATTCCGGAGCCGGGGTAGCTGCTACCGCCGTCGCTACTGCAGCCGCCGCCGCTGCCGCCTGAGGAGTGGGCTTGGGAAGGAAGCGGTCACCGCGCTCGGAGCTTCGCTCACAAGCGTCTTTGCCTCCTGTTGCCCTCCCCCGGTGAGTGCGGCGCAGGGTCCGCCCGGGGCCCCTGGGGGCCCAAGCGCGAAGCCCCCCCCCCCCGGCGGCGACTGCCGTGGCGACGCGGGCGACCCGCGGGTGGGCCCCGGGAGGTGGTGGCGCGCAGCTTCCCCGGCCCCGCGCGGCCGTCTGTGGCGCGGGCCCGGCCTGGCCGCGGCCCCTCCCTGTTTCCGGGGCCGGGCCCCTTAGCTCTCGGAAAGGCCCAGGCAGCCCTCGCCGCCTGCGGCCCTGCCCTGCAGGCGGGGTGCGGCTCCGTACGGGGTCGGAAGGGACCTTGAGCCGTGGACCCCCGACCCTCCCTCCCCACCTACCTTCGATGCCCGCGCGACCCCTCCCTGCTCCTCGGGCGGCGAAAACCGACCCTTTAAGCCCTGTCACCCCTGCTCCTTGCTTTCTGGTTTCCAAAAATTAAAATTTAACCAAATACGGGCGAGTTTTCGAGCCCCAGGGCCTCTGTTGACCCCCTCTGGATGGGTAAGGGGTTTAACCTTGGGAGAGAGCAGAGGGAAAACCCCCCCCCCTCCCACTTTGCAGTAAAGCCATTTCATCATCGTTCGCTGGTTTGGGAGCCTAGCAGGACCCGAGATTTCCTGAGAAGCACAAGGTTGAGGGTTGAGTCAAGAAAAGGCATTTGTTGGAACCGATTACTGAGTCAGGCCTGATCTCCAGGAAAAAAAAGATCGGAGACTGAAAATCGGGAGTGTTTTCCCACGGTATTTACCGTCATTTAATGCCAGAGTCTTTTGTCCTCACCCCAAATTCCCCCATACTGTGTGTTACCACGTTTTTAGGACTGAAATTTGCCTGGTGGCCTCTCTGGTGGTAGGGAAGGGATAGGATTGATTTGGGCCCCTTTTCTTCAGAGGATTGAGTACATCTTTGTCTATTGCAAATGGAGAATGCATGTAATGGGGCTTTCAAAGGTGGCAGTATTGGTAAGACAGTTTGCCAACCTTTCCGTAAAAATGCATGTCTCTTGTCCTTGTCTTCACTTCTTTTCTTTTTGGTAAGGCTAGATAAGCATCAGACTCTGATTTTACTTGCTGTATGTGGGAGACCGGATTTGGCAGGATGATGTTAGGAACATACAAAATCAGGTGGCCACAGGATCCAAAAAGAAAGATGAAGCACTTTCAAGAATATGAAAATTTTCTGCATTTCTCACTGTGTCTCAATTGTTCATACGAAACCACACATATAGGCAGTTTATAGAACTGGACACGTGGCTACTCAGCTTTTTGCATTTTCTCTTTGGAAATGTGTATGTATAAATAATGTTTGATTCTTAGTGATTTCTTCTTGACTGCTTCCAGTGTACCCCATTTCTCAGGAGTTGTCTGAGCCCTCATTTTTCTTGGATCTCTTTCCTTAGAAGCATACAGGAGGGTGAGGGTAAAACCTCTTAGTTTTACTAGACCCAACTTAGAATTTTAGGTGTGGTCTTCCAAATGGAAGAGTAATAATCCAGTAGCAACTGCTGAATGATCTTCCTAGCCTCTCTTTTCAGTGAGATAAGAAACCATTCACCCATATTACAGATGAAGTCTTTATGAGAAATGAGGTAATTTGGCCTAGACCACACGCCTAGTTTTTAGATTGAATATCCTCATTCATCAGGAGCAAATATTTCTGGACTGTCAGCCCCTGGAGTATGGCTCCTACCCTATAATCTTCTGTACATTTCCCATCATGCAGTGCTTGTGTTATGTTGAAGCCATTTTAGAATTGGAGCTCTATAGATCAGGGAGGCAGCCTCCATAAAACCAGGCTGAGCAAATCCCATGATGCTAGTTCCGGAGGCAGAGTCTCCAGAGATTTGAGCCACTGCGAAAAGTGCCTTTTGCTCATTTGGCTGTGGATACAGAAACAAAGAGCACTGGACCTGGAGTCAGATAAATTTGATTCAGGTCTTGCCTGCAGCATTTTCTAACTGTGGGATATTCAGTACGTTACTTAATCTCTGGTTCTTAGTTTCTCTATCTCCAGAGTTGTCTTGGGGCCTTTTTACAAACTGTAAACTGTTAAGTACAAGCTTTTGGTTTTGTTTTTTGAATCACAGAATTCACTATTAATGGCTTTCTTTTTTTCTCCAGCTGCATTCTGATGAGACCCATCCCTGCTTTGTATACGTGTTGCTTTCAAAAATTGATATGTTATTGTAGAACTTTATTTTGTGTACAGCATCTCCAGTCTTTCTGAGCCTGTTTTCTCATCTGTACAATGCAAATGGTAATAGTCTTTGTTGTGTTCTTGTGATAAACTCAATAATCAAAATAAGCATTTGGGATATAGTAGGTGTTTAATAAATATTATTTGACCATATCCGTGAATATACATAGAGACTAGATACAGGATATTGCTATATGGCATAGACACATAGAATCTTATCTGTATGTGATTTATTCAGCAACTGATGAGGTAGCATCAGGGCAAATAGTCTATAATAATAATAGTATCACATTGCCTACTATGTGCCAGGCTTTGTTCTAAGCCCTTTACACATGCTAACGAAGCCTTCATAACAACCAATGGTAGGTAAGTATTGTTAGCCCCATTTTACAGATGAGGCAACTGAGGCACAGAAGAGTTAAATAATTTTCCCCGGGGTACACACACACACACCCACACAGCACAAGGTAAGTAAGTACTGGAGCCAGGAATCAACCCCAGGCAGTCTGGCTTTAATGATAAGTGTCCAGTGGTGGAGCATGTTTCATGTGAACACCATTTAGTCCTTAATTTTTCTTTACATGTATCCTATTGAATGTGTTTGGACAGGAATTTTAGCTATTTTTGAAGATACATGTGTGATTTATTGGAGGGACTATATTCCTTCTGGCCTGTGGGGATGATACTGCTGGTGTGCATCAGGAAGCAAGCTTGTGAAAAACCCAGTGTTTCTAGCCTTTTCTTCATACTAGGGAGACAGTTCATCAGTTACTTTGTGCCATGCTGATTTATCTAAGACTTGGTTCTTCATCTAACAGAATTTGGTCAGGACTCCCATCACTAATTTTGGTTTATCATACTACTTTTTCTATAGATTTTTAGATTTTCCATATTTTGTCGGGGAGGAAGAGATGAGGAAATAGTAAATTATAATAGTGAATTATGTCGTATTTGGCTTCCTGTTCTTTCGGAGGCACCGAACTGGGCAATTTTCCTTTAAGGAATAAGGATACCCCAGAATGAACTAAGATTGACTTGTAAAGGGACTTTCGTTCCTTGGTTCCTACATTTTTCTAGGGAGAGGTGACAGACAATTCACACTAGCAAGAGGGCAAGAAATTCATTGGATAAAAGCAATTTTTAAGCATTACAACCATCTTGGTCTCCACACGAGTATGGTTCTGGCAGTCATCTGTATGTCATGGGGGAGAAACTTAACAGTTGGAGCTGGATTCTAAGGGAATTTTTCTAAGGGGAATACTTAGGGAGGAAAAAGAGACTAAAGTACTTTCTATTTTGGGATACATGTGCTAAAAGCCAAGTAAGAAAGCTTACTGCTTTCTGGGCTAAAAGATCTTCTAATATAGGCATAGTTATGTGTTTCTAATATGTACTTATAATGAGATGAGATTGATTGATGGCCTCAAGAGAACAAGTCATTCCCAGCAGACTGTAGGTTAGAGAGAGGACTTTTTTTTTTTTAATATGGCCAGTCCTCACTTATGTAAGTTTCTTCCTGTTAGTTTTATTTCATTGTTTTCCCTAAGAGACCCAGCAGTAAAAAGTTATTTCTGAATGGCCTTGACCTGGACAGAGGTGACAATAAAGTAGATACGAGTCCTGGCCATTGTTACTGTTTGCCCACAAACCTCACCTTAAAGCTTGTTTGATAGTCTGTTGAGCTTTTGGCATGTGCTGTTTTTAACTTAAGTTTGATTTTTAAAGCTAGATAAATTAAGGCCAATCCCTGAAACCTCGCTGTGATAACTCTGTATGGTTTTTTTGAAAAATTGTCCATTCTGTCTTTTCCAAAAGTACGCAGTGAGAATCATAGTTGATTGTTAGGCGTTAGTGCCACACAGAGGAAAGGCGTGTACCCATTTTACCGTGTGACCCTGGGCAAGTTACTCTAGGCATCTATAAAAGGGGACAGTGGCACCTACCTCATAGAATGTTTAGGATTAAATGAATTGATAATAAAGCCCTAGTGCTTTACACATTTGGGTAAACTATAAATGATGGGTATTTTTGTTATGTTTACTGAATCAGTTAGCTGGTATGGACTTTTGGGAAAAGAGGAGATGGACAGAAAGTACTCCAAGGGCTTGTTGAAACTCAGTTTGAATCTATAAATATAAAAATTGGTAGCTAAGAAATATAAGTCAAAAAGCATAGTGTTGTTTCCTGATTGGAGCTGGGGTGGCTCTATTCTAAAGTAGACTAAGGCAGAGGATAAATATAGTCTGTACTTTATAGGTCAGGTGTGGTCTACTTACCTCTGTCCACATAGGAAATAACAGCCTTGTGCACTTCTTTTAAAAAGTGCACCAAGTGATCAAATAGTCATACTCAGCATGGCACGCATTGTGCCACACGTTGTGTACCCAGAGATAAAAGTCTGGGTTCCTCCCTTAAGCTCACAGTCCAGTGTGGGAGTCAGTAAAGACATTTACAGTAAACTATGCTAAGTGCTACTTTAGAAATAGGCATAGGTAAGTTAACATGTGCCTTTCTTGTGAAAGTCTTTAAAGAAATCCATCTGGATTTAAAAGAAATGAGGTGTTGTAGGTAGTGTCCCTTCCCTGGCTGACCACGTTCGTTAGAATTTTGTGTGGCTGCCATTTGAGTGCTTACAGTGTGTAGAGACTTAAGTATTTTGCATCATGAACTAAGTTACTCTTTCCAAGAGCCATATTAAATAGATTTGCCTATTTTATGCATGAGAAAACAGAGGTCAGGTAACCTATGGCGTTGGTGTATGGTACTGGTAAATTGGGCTGGGTCAGTCCATTATGTTGGTGGGCTCAAAGCTTTTGAACCCTATTCACAGAATTGACCAATGGAGCTGTGTTTATGGATCAGAATTAGCAGATTGTCTAGGATTGATCACCTAACGCCAAGAGGTTAATTTATTGTCCTGTCTGCTGTTGATTCACAGTGCGTGACCTTGGGCATGTCATTCAATACCTCCATTTTTTAAAGTTTAATTTTGGCTAATTGGACATAATTAACAGTGATACTGAACAACTGATATGGAAGAGGGAAGAGATTTTGAAGTGGAAGTGAAGTTTCCCTCCACAATTCTGTGTTTGCTGGACATCAGTGCTAATGATTTTGTACTTAGGACATGCTGTGTTTAATTTTCTAACAGAGAGCTGGCAAATGTTTGAATGGAGTTCAGTTTATGACAGGACTGTGAAATTTGTGTGTAGAATGGCACAGAGACATTTTTAGAGTGGGTGTTTTTCAGTGAATAAGAGCTAGGAGTACTTCACTTTTTCTGGGTAACACCCCCTAACCACCCGGCCCCACTGACTTTCTCAAGTCCCCCCTGCTGTAGCTTGGCATCTGTTTTTCCCTTAGCAGAGTGACTCCGGAACTGTAACTCTGGCCTTGTGGTGCTGTGGGTGCTCTGTCTGGAATGGTACGACTGTGAACGCTAGTCAGAATTTACTGTCAGTTCCTTACCCCATGGAAGCTTGTGAGTCCAGATTTTTAAGATGCTCCTGTCAGTTTTCTCTCCAGATTCATAACTCGGCTCATCTCTTTATCTGCTTTGGCCTTTGATTTCCTCAGTTTCATCTAGAAAAACATAATGTGCTCTTTATTCATACATTGGTGTTTTTTGTACCTACCTGGAGTATCCTTTTTTTTTTTTTTTTTTTTAAAGATTTTATTTATTTGACAGAGAGAGACACAGCGAGAGCAGGAACACAAGCAAGGGGAGTGGGAGAGGGAGAAGCAGGCTTCCCGCTGAGCAGGGAGCCCGATGTGGGACTCGATCCCGGGACCCCGGGATCATGACCTGAGCTGAAGGCAGACGCTTAACGACTGAGCCACCCAGGCGCCCTGGAGTATCCTTTTTCTCTCCTGGCAGAACCTCTCCAGCCCAGAAAACCAGTGAGGACCCAGCCACTTTTAAACCAAACCTCTTCCCTCTAATTCTAGCTGGTTGCTTCTTCAAGAAGCTTTATAACCCTTAAATATGTGCCATCTTCTGTTCCTACCCGGGGAGTGTAAGCTCTCAGAGGCGAGCACCATGCTGTTCTAATTGTATTTCTTGTGAATTTTGAGAAAAGTTCCTGGACATACTGGTAGTGTTTTCATTACAGTGGTTTCAACACACATTAAATTATATGCATTACATTTTTATGAAATAGCATAAGAGTAAGAATGTGTTGGAGTGTCTAGATGGCTCAGTCATTTGGGTGTCCTACTCTTGATTTCGGTTCAGGTCATGATCTCAGGGTCGTGAGATCCAGCCCTGCGTTGGGCTCCACGTACTGAGCGTGGAGTCTGCTTGAGATTCTCTCCCTCTGTCACCTCCCCCCCCAAAAAAATCCAAACCAAAACAAAAAGAGTAAGAATGTACCTACTGAGCCTTTACTCTGACCAGCATCATCTAGCCATTTTTTTGTACATCCTTGAAAGCTGCTAATGTTTCCTTTTAACATTTAAGGAAACTGAGGTTCAGAGAAGTTACTCTAAAAATCGCCTGATTTCTCTTTAGAAGCTGAGATTTGTAGTATGTAGGGCTTTCCTAGAAACAAATTCCATTCCTGTGTTTCATAATAGAGGTTTAGTAATCCTCACACATGATAGACAATGGAATCCATAATTTTAAATTTCTAGGAAATTATCAAATTCAATTAAAGCTCAGTATTTCGGAATTGAGCATGGGGCACCTGGCTGGCTCTGTCAGTAGAGCATGCAACTTTTAATCTCAGGGTTGTGAGTTCAAGCCCCACATTGGGTGTGGAACCTACTTTAAAAAAAAAAAAATTGAGCCTCTTTTTTTGAAAACAAAACATAGCTGAAAGTTCAGTACTTCTAAAGGTCACATTTCACAAGGTCATTCTCTTCCTTTGCAAGGCTGCTTTTATTTATTTATTTATTATTCCTTTGCAAGGCTGCTTTTTAAAAAAAAATACGGTTTAACAGTGGGTAGTCATTTGTATTTTTATTTTTACCCTCTTATACTTGGATGTCTGCTTCTGGCCCCTGGGAGATGGCCTCTGAGTATCCTGAACCTGGATAAGAGAAATCCCTTAGGCAAAGAATTTTGAAACAGAGGACCTTGATTGGTTCATAGATACTCTTGTTTCAGCATTTACTGTCAGATTTGAGGTTTCATGTATTTGAAGGAAATCCTGTTATTTCATGGGCACCCTTAGAATTATTTTTCATAATATTCTTTTTAGGGGTGTTTTACGAAAATAAAATACTTTTGCACATCTTTTTCTCCTTATTCCTATTATATGTATCTCTTTAACCAGATCTATGACATTAAATCTCTTCTTTTGACAACCACATAGTCTTGGACCAGCCGTCCCTTTTCTTAACCTCTCCCCTGTTAGATATTTAGATTGTTTCCAGTTTTTCACTAAGCATTGCTGTTTTAACCAGCACATGCTTCCCATTCCTCTAAAGTGCTGCATCCAGTGGCTTAGAACAGATAGACACCCATCATCATCCTGTGGCTGTGCTTGAGAACTGTTCGGAGGCATCTCTCTGTTGCCCAGATCTGTGCCCAGCACAAGGAGAAGTTTGCTCTGGTGTCTTTGTGCTATTAGTATCAGGCCTGATGGTGAAACTGCAGTCTTTTAAGGTTTTTTAGGAGGCAAATAAAGGCTCTCTTGCTGAGGTTTTTCTTGGTGTAGGACATTGATTGAAAGTCTTAGAAGAAAAGTAGGTCCTGATTATAAACCATCACTTCTTAGCATTCAGTTCAAGAAAATTCAATTAGGAACTGTTGGATAAAAGTGTTACAGTTCACCTGTGTCCGTTTTGAGGCTATTGAAGGGTGGAGTCTTATCTAGGAATGTTAACGTTAACACTGTAACATATTCACTTCCTGTAGGAGATGAATCTAGACTTGCTTTCCTTCTCATGGGTTGTATGTTAAATAAATAAGAATCCGGGTGCCTGGGTGGCTCAGTCGGTTAAGCGACTGCCTTAGGCTCAGGTCATGATCCCAGGGTCCTGGGATCGACTCCCACATCGGGCTCCCTGCTCTGTGGGGAGCCTGCTTCTCCCTCTCCCACTCCCCCTGCTTGTGTTCCCTCCCTCGCTGTGTCTCTCTCTGTCGAATAAATAAATAAAAAATATTAAAAATAAATAAATAAATAAATAAATAAGAATCCAAGCTCACACTGTGGTCTGAAACAGTGATGTGTAGGTCCTGTGAGATGAACAACAGTACTTCGATTTGGTTTGCACGATGCATTTTTAGAAAAGATTTCCTTTAATTCCCTGCATCTCCTCTTCACAGCACGTCTTCTGAGGAGGGTGCTGTATCTCCAGTGTACAGATTGGAAGGCTGACGTTGAACAAGTGCACATGGCTTTGTAGTACACATCCCTCTCTTAGACCTAGTCGTGCTGCCTTTCTGCTCTCCCGCATACAGCTGCCCTGGGTTCTTTCTGCTCTCTCAGTACTGACTTGTTGAAAAAATTTACAGGGGCGCCTGGGTGGCTCAGTCGGTTAAGCGTCTGCCTTTGGCTCAGGTCATGATCCCAGGGTCTTGGGATCGAGCCCCTCATTGGGCTCCCTGCTCGGCGGGGAGTCTACTTCTCCCTCTCCCACTCCCTCCAGCTTGTGCTCTCTCTCTCACCTTCTCTCTCTCTCTCTCTCAAATAAATAATCTTAAAAAAAAAAATTACAGCTATTTATTTGAGCATTAGTTTTGTGCTTGGCACAGTGTGAGACCTTAAATGAGAAACAAATGTGAAGCTTTCCTTTGAGGACATAAACACGTGGAACTGCTTGTAAAAGGACACTACTCCTCATCTGTACCAGCAAACGTATGTAGTGTAGGCCCTGGACGGTGTGATAGGCTACAGGTGTGCTTGGATTCACAGGCTGGTACCTCAGTTGGGGGCTGGGGTAACCATGGAAGACTTTTTAGCCAGTTGGATGGATAGAGTTTGCATAGCAGGAAATAAATAGGAGAGCATTCTGGAGTGTGGCCAATGATAAAGCCTGACAGGTACGGAAGAGCCAAAATCATGAAGGACTTCGAAGGCCAGGCAGAGTTTAGATGGAGCTGCCCAAAAGAGAGTCATTCAAAGTGACTGAGTGAGGGTGACGGCAGGACTAAGAGTCACTTTGTTTTTCTTCTTTTTTTTTTAATTGAAGTATAGTCGATACGCAGTGGCACATTAGTTTTGGGTGTACGAGATAGTGATTCGACAAGTCGATGTGTTAATTCTGTGCTCACCCAAATGTAGCCACCATCCGTCACTGTACAACGCTGTTACAGTACCACTGACAACATTCCCTGTGCTGCATCTTTGACTGAGTAATTTTGAAGTAGGGTGCAGGAATACAACACATGAGGATTTAATGTGCTTGTAAAGAATAGGTGCTTTGAATTATTTGAGCAGAGAGAAAACTCTGCCAAATTTGCAGTTTTATTCTTTCATTTGGGGATCTGTTCATTCATTCAGCAGATGCTTGTTCATACTAATTATGTGCAAGGCACTGTGGGAGATCTGCCCGAAAGAGTTGATGGTGTGGCGAGGGACTTCAAGATATATACAAATAATTTTAGTACTGGAGAAATGTGATAGGACATTAAGAGAGGTATAGATGAAATACTTTGTTGAGAGTATATCACAATTTCCACATGTGACACTAGCTCCATGTGGCTGGTGGCTATCATATGAGACATCTCCAGCTTAGCAGCTTAAGAAAGGCTTCATGAAGGGGATGGCACTTGAGCCATGCTGTGAAGAATTTTGTATGCTGAGTAAATGGGAAAAGACAGAGGGAGTGGCTTGGTGAGCAAAGACAAGGAGACACAAAAGCAGACTCTGTAAGAAAACCAGTTTGGCAGAAGCACAAATTGTGTGGAAGGCATGTTTTGGCAAAAGTCGAGGAAGATAAGTTGGAAAATCTTCAATGACAGGAGGGAATCTGGCTATATCAGCAGGAGGGAACTTTAAAGAATTTTGAGCAGGAAGTGACTCGATCAAGGTTTTAAGAATGGGTCTGATCATAAAGACATGAAGGGGACTGCAGGTAGTGGATCTAGGGAGAGGGTGAATGGGAGGCTTAGTGCAGATGTAGAACTAGGAAGAATTCCAGATCTCCCTTGTCTCCTGCCTTCCTCCAAACTGCTGGGTGTTGTGTAACCCATTTCCTGTTGAAATTGGTCTAGCTGCTTCAAAATCCATGTTATATAAGTCAAAAGTTATGTAAGCAGTAGGCATCAGGACATTTAGCTGTGGATTTTGTTTGTTGTAGTTGGGTGTGTGTGTGTGTGTGTGTGTGGAATTAAATTTTTTTAAACAGATGGATACATTTTTTAAGCATGCATTTGGTCTTACCATATCATGATGGCTCTCAATGTCCAAGGGCTCTTCCAGTGATCCTGAAGAATCTTAAAATAGTTGGCTCCCCAAACAGGCCACATTTGATTTTGAGAGAAATAGGGCATGTACCTTTGGGAGCTCCCAAGGAGTAGTCAGGATTCTCCAGAGAGGTGTGATTTAACTTTCAATGTTTGGGAGAGGAGCTTATTGGGGGGCCTGGTGAGGCCAAAGAGTTTCATGGCATCTTTAGCAGTGTTGATCTTTTGTATTTCTCTATTACTCTTTTATAATGCTGCATGGGATGGCTTAGCTCTGAATTGGCTTTTGGCCAGTACTTTATTAATTGGAATCTTTCCTGGTATAGTTGTGCAGGTGCTGTTTGATGAACTTTGGAGTGGGCCACTGAATGACTGCTAACTTTGAATTTGTCTGCAGACTGGACATTTCTGAAGTTGTTTAAAAGTTAACTTCTGTCTTCTTCTCACTTTGAGGAACAAAGAAGTAGGATTATTTGCTGATGGAGGTTGTATCCTGATTGAAAGGCTTTGCGGTCAAGAAAGTTAGACATAAACTGAGAAAGTATGTAATTTGAAGCCGCAGAATGGTGTCCTTTTGATGTACTTTTTTTTTTTAAGATTTTATTTATTTGTCAGAGAGAGAATGCGCACAAGCAGGGGGAGCAGTAGGCTCCCCGCTGAGCAAGGAGCCCGATGCAGGACTCAATCCCAGGACCCTGGGATCATGACCTGAGCCGAAGGCAGGCACTTAACCAACTGAGCCACCGAGGCGTCCCTTTTTTTTTTTTTTTAAAGATTTTATTTATTTATTTGACAGAGACAGCAAGAGAGGGAACACAAGCAGGGGGAAAGGGAGAGGGAGAAGTAGGCTTCCCACTGGGCAGGGAGCCCGATGCGGGGCTCGATCCCAGGACCCTGGGATCATAAACTGAGCCACCCAGGCGCCCCAGGCGTCGCTTTTGATGTACTTTTATCAGAGTAGACTAGGCTGTGTTGTGACAACAAATAGCACCAACATCTCAGTGACTTCACCCAACAGATTTCTTTTTCACACTGCCATGGCCAGTGCCAGCCTATAGGAGTCTCTGTACAACAGAGTCACTCAGGGACTCAGGCTACAGGCACTAGCCACCGTCGAGAGCACATGGCCTTCTAGGCGCCTGATGTCAGAGAAGAGAGCCTGGCGAATGACATACAGGCTTTTCACAGTTTTCACCTGGAAATGGCATCATTTCTGCTGTTTCATGACATAACTCACCCTGTGACCCATCCTGAGGGCCTGGGGGCTGCCAGGAAATGTAGGAGAGCAAGTGGAATGTTTCGTGAGGATTATTATCTCTGTTACAGTCTCATTCCAGTGACGTGGGTGAAGATGTCAGGCAGATCAGGTGAGACTTGCTTCACTTGAGTGGAAGCTTAGAATTGGCGAGCCTTATGGAGGACACAGCTCGAGTATGACTTAGATAATAAGCCATGGGAAGAAAAATAGGAGTCCTGGACTTAGAGAACCAACTCCTTCTCAGTTGTTTAGATTTGGGGGAGATCTTACCATTGTGCTCCATCTAATAAAACAGTTTCATGTGGTAGGGCCCTGTCTGTAGGATTTCTCACTTGAAAATACAGAAATGACTTGAGGCAAAACCATTTTGTGAGGAGAGGGTAATACTTCTTTTGCTATTTTTTTTTTTAAATATTTATTTGGCAGAGGGCGAGGGAGAAGCAGGCTCCCCGCTGAGCAGAGAGCCGGACGCGGGGCTCGATCCCAGGGCCCCTGGGATCATGACCTGAGCCGAAGGCAGCCACTTAACTGACTGAGCCACCCAGGCGCCCCTTCTTTTGCTATTTTAAAATTATTGTTTTCAGTCTTAAATTGTGATACTGTGTATGCTGTAATGAAAGAATTTGGGGTTTTGTGGGGTTTTTTTTAAGATTTTATTTTTAAGTAATCTCTACACCCAACATGGGGCTCAAACTCATGACCCCAAGATCAAGAGTTACATGCGCTACTGACTGAACCAGCTAGGTGCCCCTGTAAGAATTTGTTCTAAAAATACTGATACTTCTGCTACTATTTAAAGTAGTATTTACCGTATTATACTTTAAGAGAGTAGTGTATTTTTACACTGTGGCACAGATGGAGACATCGAAATGTAAATTAACAGTGCATAAAACTTATTGGTTAACAAAATTTTTTAGCTACATATTATCCAAAAATTACTGCATTCTCTCTAAATAGTTATTATTATAGTGGGGAATTGACTAAGGTGAGGTGAATAATTTGAGGGGTATTTCCTGATCGGTGTGTAGAGGATTTGGTAAGCTGAAGTCACTAAAATTTTTGTCTACTTCAGAAAAAATTTTAAATGAACTCAATTATGGTTTGGAGTTGTGTCTTGAATACACCGATCTCTTACAGCCTATACCATATAGAAAATTAGTGCCTGATAATTTGTACATAATGCTCTAAACTTCTCAAAGCACCTTTACGTAGATTAGGTCATTTGTTCTCACAGCAGCCCCACGGAGAGTAGGTAATGTTCTTACTTTCCAGTAAGGAAATTGAAGCTCTCAGAGGTTAGGTGATGTGACCAAGGTCATACTCCACTTGCAAGTAGCAGAGCTGGTGCTAGAAAGAGCCAGATCTGCCTGCCTTTAGTTTATGCTCTTGTCTACAGTGTGTCCTCCAAGTTAGCAAATTGCAGAAGATAAGACAAAAATGGCTCCTATTTTTTTAGGTTCCTACTGCTTGATGGGCACTGCCAGATGTAACATTTAAAGTCCTGTCTTTGCTTTAAGATTGAGGCAATCCTCAGACTTAAGGTGTTTTTCCTGATACTGTGGGGGGAAACCAGATTTGGCCAAAACCAGACAATTCCTGAAAGAAGTTAAGGAAGTGTATTTAGCATAAGCTTCTAAAGAAATAAGTTCTTCAGCAGCCTGCATGTGTTGGGGACGCAGATCAGGCTCGTGGGGACAGAGAGACTGGAGTCTGCGGTCTCTTAGCAGTGTTGCGGGCACGACCCTTGCCTTCTCTGAACCTCCATTTCTTCACCTCGAAAGAGGGGGAAGGGATTGTTGTGAACATATCTACCCTTTAGACTGTTGGGAAAATTAATTGGCAAAACAATTAGCAAGGTACTTAGCCCTGTAAGTGCTCATGTTCAGTATGGCGGAGGGCATTTGCAACTACACGTTTCATATTTACACATGATTCTTGCCAGACGGGTTGGAAGGAGGTTCACACATGCATTTCCAGGGCCCTGAAGCCTGACACTTGCTTTCTCTCCCTTCTCTCTCTCTCGCTCCTGTTCTAGGGAACGACCATGGATAAAAGTGAGCTGGTACAGAAAGCCAAACTTGCCGAGCAGGCCGAGCGCTATGATGACATGGCTGCAGCCATGAAGGCCGTCACGGAACAGGGGCACGAACTCTCCAATGAGGAGAGAAATCTGCTCTCCGTCGCCTACAAGAACGTGGTGGGCGCCCGCCGCTCTTCCTGGCGCGTCATCTCCAGCATTGAGCAGAAAACCGAGAGGAATGAGAAGAAGCAGCAGATGGGCAAAGAGTACCGGGAGAAGATAGAGGCCGAACTGCAGGATATCTGCAATGATGTTCTGGTAAGAGGCCAGGGTTTCAGTTTCAAACGGCGATTTCCAAACAGTATTAATGTAACGTTCAAATGCAAACTCTCAAACTGCTCATGAGAGAAACGTGTCTGAATATACTGGAAAGCTGCAGTCGGAACTGATTTTTAAGCATATGATGTGATTTTTCTCACCTCCTGTTTGATCAGAGGTTGCTCATCACGAATGGGGTATTTTCCTCTCCCTTCAAAAAGACCTGTGACAAACAGGAGCAATGCATCCACGTCCCTCCATCTTTTCTTTAGAAATTGAGTGCATATAGGCAGGCTCTCAGGTAGGTGCAGCCACAGATAGGCTGTTCTGTGGCCGAGCCGCGATGTCATCTCCAGCTGGGGAGGCGGGAGCAAGAAGCCGAGCTCCCGGTCACCCTCTCCCAGTCATGTCCGCACAGTGTAAGGTCCTGAAAGTAAGCGACGTCTGTCAGTTCGGCCTGCGTTCCAAAGCCAAATCAAAAATGGTTTGGGGATTGTCCTCTCCTGGGTTTTATATAAGCCTTAGTCAGATGATTGATTCGTAACTGTTTCGCTCTGGCCAAGGTCTGGGGTTGGATGGGAGGGGTGCGTATCCTAGAGCAAATCATGATCATACTGTTTTTCCCTCACATCCTGAGCCCACTGGGAACTTTCTTTTTCTTCCAGGTGAAATCAGGTAAAAATGAACGGTGAGGGCTGCTTTGAAGGGAAAAGGAATTCACACTTGTGGATCTACCTCCTCCCCTGCTGGCTGCCTCTCCGAATTACTGCCCATGACACCTTTCTTTTGAAAACCAGTACAAAGCTTGTCAGCCATCAGGCAGTACTCCTCCTCCCTAAACCATAAGGAGTTACACCCTGTCTGTCTGCAAAGAGTATTAAAATGACTACTGCCCCTTGCGTCTTCTCACTTTGATTGATTAAGTCCCCTTACAACTAAGCTTTTGCATTGAGCTGCTCTTGTTAGACTCATGGTGTAAGAGTGTCACGGCTAAATTTGTTGCCTGCTGGTAATTTGGGGGTTTGTTAATGGTGCACTAATTCCTGACTGTTAGGTACATCTGGTATTCAGATGAAGTATGGCATGCATTCCAAGGGCAAGAAAGTTCCATAATTCCTGAAATGTAGACCAGCTTTTAAGAGCATCTGAAAGAATGTGAAGAAAAGCATGGTACTTACTGCCTCTTAACCAGTTTTTCAGGATGCCACATTCTAAAACAACTCTTCGAAAATATTGCTCTGTATACGAAGCTTGGACTCCTTCAGAACTGCTTTTGTTGTAAGCATAAATGTTTAAAGGAATTTATTATTAATAATAGTATTAGCTACTTTTTGAGTGCTTACTACGTGCCAGGCATCGTGTTAAGCGCTTTATGTACACTAGCTCATTTATCCTCATAACTACTCTAGAAGGTGGCTATTATGCTTCCCCATTGTAGAGCCGGGAAAACTGAGGCTCAGGGTGCTTAAATCTTTTGTCCAGGGGCACAGATGGTAAACGACAGAGGAGGGATTTCTACCCAGGTCTGATTGATTTTCGACTTAGTTTTTGGCAGTTTTGCTCTATTATCACCTTTTTCCTCCCCAAAGAAAGATTTTTTTCTTTTTTTAAATTACAGAAGTAATACAGGTTCATGGTTTTAAAAAAGGGGGTGGGGGGTGACCAGGCAGAAGAGTATAAATCAGAAAGTAAAAATCATTTCTAATCCTATCACATAGAGAATCATTATTAACATATTGATCAATATCCTTAAAGAGTTTTCTCTTATGTATTTGCGTGTACACATACATATTTTAATATTAAAATAGGATTCATGTGGTACTTATGATCTTTTTGTTTCACTCAGACTTCTTTTGAGAACCTTTCCATGTTACCGGTGTAGTTCTGCATCATCATTTTTAAGGCCTTACGTGGCATTCCATTGTATGGCTATACTTTAATCAACCCCTTGTGGATGGTCAGAGTGATTTTTAACTGAAGAATACAGGCATCTGCTGTTAGGACCTGGGCTAAAAACCACTTAAAAGCTTTGGATGCAAATGATTATTTTTTTTTAATCTTCAAAATTATTTAGAAGTGGTAGTGTGTCTTGAATCTCAAACATAGTTTTTAACATCTTGTAAATAATATTTCCAGATTCTTAACAGAATGTGAATCATTTTTTAGGAGCTGTTGGACAAATATCTTATTCCCAATGCTACACAACCAGAAAGCAAGGTGTTCTACTTGAAAATGAAAGGAGATTATTTTAGATATCTTTCTGAGGTGGCATCTGGAGATAATAAACAAAGTAAGTAACTTTTTTTTTTTCTTTAAGAAATTTGATCAATAGTGGAGCCAGTTCTCCTTACTAATTTTAAACAGTTTTTGCTTTGTTTACCATAGATATGAACATCACAGTACTGAGAATTTAAAAGACCATTAGCATTATGCTGACCTGTGGTTAGCAGGTCAGCGTAATGGGGGTGGACAAATTAATGTATCTAAGGGGAAAGTGCAGGGAACATTAAAAGTGTGATGAAGTAGTGCATTTAAAGAGATCTTTTTCTTTTTTTTTTTAAGATTTTATTTGTTTATTTGACAGACAGCGAGAGAGGGAACACAAGCAGGGGGAGTGGGAGAAGCAGGCTTGCCACTGAGCAGGGAGCCCCATGCGCTCGATCCCGAGATCCTGGGATCGTGACCCAAGCCGAAGGCAGACGCTCAACAGCTGAGCCACCCAGGCGCCCCTAAAGAGGTCTTTTTCTTAAAAAAAAAAACAAAAAACTTGAGGATTATTTGGTATCTCTGTTTTTATTTTATTTTATTTTTAAAGATTTTATTTATTTGACAGAGACAAAGCGAGAGAAGGAACACAAGCAGGGGGAATGGGAGAGGGAGAATCAGGCCTCCTGCCGAGCAGGGAGTCCAACGTGGGGTTCGATCCTAGGACCCTGGGATCATGACCTGAGCCAAAGGCAGACGCTCAACGACTGAGCCACCCAGGCACCCCGATATCTGTGTTTTTAGAAGTAAAACTTCAAAATGTCTGATAGTACAAAACCACCGTAGTAAATAGTGATTTGTTTCCCTTATCACATAAGCGTTTTGTGATGGTGAGAACTACAGCTCTGCTTTATTAAGTGCCTACTATGTGCAAGTATTTTAGAGTCTCATTTATTCCTTACACAATTCTATGAGTTCCGGTAGGGATCTGCCCGTTTTTCTGATGAGGAAACCAAGGCTCATGGAGGTTTTCACTTATTCCAAGATTCACATTTAGTGAATGAGTGTTGGGAATTCAAGTTTGAGTCTGTTGACTCTCTAAAGTCCATGATTCTTCCACTGGAGCATATTGTTTCCCATGTTCTATTTTGTTGAAGGTTATTTCTGCTTTCCCCCAAAGCATTTAATGTAGTACTTGGCTTAGAATAAACATGTAAGAAATGGTTGTTAATCAGATGGTGGAGACACTGACCCCTTTTTTGATCACTCCTCATTCTTGCGTGCTGTGGTAAAATAACTGGATGGTAATCCAGCATGTGATGACCTAGGAAAGAACCTCCCCTTTAATGTTCTTATCTTTCTTATAGCCACTGTGTCGAACTCCCAGCAGGCTTACCAGGAAGCATTTGAAATTAGTAAGAAAGAAATGCAGCCTACACACCCAATTCGACTTGGCCTGGCACTGAATTTCTCAGTCTTCTACTATGAGATTCTAAACTCTCCTGAAAAGGCTTGCAGCCTGGCAAAAACGGTGAGAAAGACCCTCTGGGGTTTCTGATTGTAGTAAAACACTGCTTGTGTGTGTGTGGTGGTTTTTTTTTTTAATAACTTCTTTTTATTGCCTGAATTTAACAACTGATTGTCCTAGACCTCTCTGAAGATGTTCTGGAGAGAGGAGTAGATCTTTTGTGACATAAATACAGACCTGTCACTTTTTGATTTCTTCTCAACACTTCCTGCTGATTTTTGTTTTCGTTGTGTAATTACTGGTTTGGGGGTGGTTGTAGAAAATTCAGGGGGAAGGTAGTGTGTTGTTTCTTGTCAAGCTTTGGGCTCTGTAGGCCTCTGTTACGTATTGTAGTCCTTGTACCGAGATTTGAAGTTACAGCTGTGTGAAAGAACTCAGACCAGGTTTTCATTGTGTGTGCTGGGTTACCTCCTATCTTCTATTAGTAATTCAGTCGCCTTTTCTACATATTTTTTAGTCTTTCAACATGCACAGTGTTACTTAAATTTTTTTTTTTTTTTGGAAAAAGTACATGAAATGAATTCTCTAAGGTCTATCACTTAATTGAATCAGATTTAGTGCTGTGAACTTCCGTTTTCCCTTTATTCCTTGTATCCAGACCTTTTGAGTTTTAGTAAAGAAAGAAAAGGATTACCAGTAGTATCTTTGGCAATTAAAAAATGATGTGGATTTGTGCTGGGTTGACAGTAATACCTGCTGTCTTATCACATATAGTGAGGTTCTTACTGGAATTTTTTGTCATTGTTGGTTGGTGCTTTATAAACATGCATTATCTGTTTGTTGAAACAACTAGCAAACAAGGTCATTAATAATAGCCTCAGTTCCCCCAAAGTACTGTACAGGAAAAGAAAGTATATTCATTTGTTAACAGAAAAAAATTGGGCTAAACTAGCTCCAGAGAACCTGTGACAGTCAGCTAAAGGCTCTTTGTTGTAGGCCTTTGATGAAGCAATTGCTGAATTGGATACACTGAATGAAGAGTCTTACAAAGACAGCACCCTGATCATGCAGTTGCTTAGGGACAATCTCACAGTAAGTACTGCTGGTTTACAACACTGCTTTTGGAGGGTGTAGAGTCTTGTTCCTATCACCGACCTAAGAATTCACTATTGCCTAAGACTTGAGGGGATTTGTACCCTGTAAGTAGAGTTAAATGTACTAAATTGTTAAATTGGTTGTAAATGACTGCTGAAGTTTTGGCCTTCGCAGTTCTTGCGGCCTGCAGTAAGACAGTAAGAATTTGAAGCAGTTAAGTGAGATAAGGTGGTCCAGACTGGGCCTACCTCCCTGAGTGCATTTTAGGAGCCCTGTTTTGATTAGAGCTCTGTTTTTCTCTTGCAGCTGTGGACGTCGGAAAACCAGGGAGATGAAGGAGATGCTGGGGAGGGAGAGAACTAATGTCTGTTGTGCTTCGTGATCTGTTCAATGTCACTCTGTACCCTCCACATATATCCCTTTGTGCGATAAAAAAAAAAAAAAAGAGTCGTATGTCGACTTTCAGTTTTTCACAGCCTCAGCCTAGCAAAATGGTCCATGGGATAAACAGCTGGTGTTTGTATCTAAAACTCAGATTGGTCACATAAATGCCACGGCATTCTGAAATTTTGATTTTGATTAACATTGATAGGATTACTGTGTGTTGAATTTTTTTTAAACTGAACACTGTGATTATGGGGTTTTGTAACTTAGCAGAACTCTTACTGGTAGAAAAACTAGACCTGAATTATGTGTAACTTTTTGGAAAGTTTAATCTGATATCAAACTAGTCACTGAAATAACAGTTCCATTGTAAAGTTGTACAGAAAGTTATAGAGATTATATTGGGACGTGGAGTGAGACACCTGTCCTGTGACATTCAAGTGTGACAGCAACTCACAGTAGTTCTGCCTGTTTTTTGGGGATTACAGACACTTGGCCAGTTTGGGCTGTTGCCACTCGAAAGTTCGTGACTGCAGATGTCCACAGTGTCTTCCTCTGAGTAAACTCGAAGCCTGAAATGGAAACTCTTTGTGGCAGATAATTGGGTTTTGACACCATGCAAAGGTCCAGTGTTCCTAGAACACGTGACTGACACCCCTTTCCCACAGCCATCTGACTGATTTGCAACTTGCGCTCCAGTAGTGGAATCTGTTTTCCTTGTAACCAGGACCTGAAGAAGAAAAAAGCCGTGTATCTCATGAATGGCCTTATCTGTTTCCTGGGTAATACCTTTAAGAGTCATGTTCTACAGAGATTGCCTTTCACTTAAGAAGTACTCAGTCTTTGGGTGCTTCCTAGCTTGGGGCTTTTAAATTTTGAAATCAAACATTCTTCCCACTGTCCTTTTTGACTGTTGCCTTTGGTTTTTCTTTTCCCTCTTTAAGTTTCTGTCCTGTTTCCTTAACATTTTTTCTTTTTGAATTCTGTCGTTGTCTTCTGTTCTTTGTTTACTACTGTTTGGGCAGGGTGGGGGCCTGAAGGGGGTGAGCAAAGATGGCGAGCACTTTGGTCAGCAGGCCTCGCTTCAGAGAGTTGAGAAGAGCTTCCAGCACACAGCTCTGGCTTCCTCCGGTTCTCGGCACGCTTGTTGCTCTTCAGTCAGACCGAGATTGAATCAAAGAAGTGTTTTTAAATACCCATGATTTCTCCCTGTGTTGCAGCCAGCCCTGATCACGCTTGTTAGTACCTGTCACCAGATCTCCCAAGTGTGCTCCTCCAGCCAAGTTCACAGACCTGTTTGAACAAGACCCTATAATGCAGGGAAGTTGCATGAACACCACAGTGGGGAGAGTCCAGAATAGCCAGGCCTACCAGTCTCACAGTACCCCCTCTCCCTTGAACATTCCACGTAGCTGTAGTGTCCACCTGTTTGTCCATCTGCTGAAATGAGAAAAGAAACATTCATGCACTGATTTAAAACCAAAAAAAAAAGAAAAAAGAAAAAAAATCCCTCCCCCCTTTCTAGCTGAACAAAAATGTGCAGTTAATACTTGGCGCTTGAAAATGCAGTAGTGAATGTGGAACGAGCCTGTCTGTATATCTGGTAGCTCTTTCTTGCTTCCGTTTTTCCTTACCAGGATTCTGCCTCACGTTTGCTTCTGTGACGGTCATATTGCCTAGCAAGCACTCCTGTGGTTGTGAAAATAGTATAGCAAAAAAAAAGAAAAAGAAAAATCCCCAGTTATTGATGTACTAGATTTGTGTATGTCTTTTAAACAGTTCTAGTTCCCACCCTAACACGGAATAATCAGGAAAAGTGTAAAAATTCAAAAGTGAAATAAAAAATTTTATCAGTTGCCTGTGAACTGATGTATGGCGCCATCTCTGTCACTGCCAGGACCAGCTCCCTCTTCTGGTCACACTCACTCGTGGCTCTCCTCTTTCTTTAAAAGTAGGGAACATCTTTATTTCATCCTATTTAGAACCAGAAGCCAAGGTGTTGTAAAGGGGAAGAAATTACCATTAATAAGCAGCCACTCTCCACCTACTAGGGGACGCTTCTCCACCCTCCACAACAGACCATCCAGGCGTTAGGTCCTCTTTTGTAGCTTCGAAGATTTGCTACGAACAGTTAATTTTGCATCCCATCAAGATGCACACACACACACACACACACACACACACCCTTTTTTAACCCTGAGGTGTAACCAAGCCTGTGAGAGATGCTTGCATAAGGCTTGGTCATCCGCAGGCTTCTACCACACTGTCCTCTGTCCTAACACTTTCTGGGAGCCCGCAGCACTGTTTCCTCATGGCATTTGTCCCCTTTCTGAAAACTTCCACACTCCCATAAGGAGAGGGAAGAAATGAGGGTTATTTTTCAGCCCAAGATTAGAATAAGTGGCGCTTGCTTGCTACTGCATGGAAGCTGAGCAACCAGACTAGTTCAGAGCTCTTCCGCCTGTGGAAACCACACTCAAAGCAAGGTCAGTGGGAGCCTGCCTGCTTCGTTGCAGTAGGGAACCGGGAGAGTCCCTGTGAGGGGCAAGGGGAAATACTGGGAAGTACGACTGGCCCACAGCGCATTGCAATTTTCTTCTAGGTGCCTCCACACCACCAGTAGGTTGAGGCTGCAAGCGCACCTTGGGGCTACTGCCACAGCCTTGTACTGTGAGGTCCCTTCTGTCCCCATAGAGTAACTGAAGCTTCCTGATGGAATGCAGGTGGAATGGCTTAGTCAAAAGAAAGTTGGGGTGGGCTGGGGGTCGCCTGGGTGGCTCAGTGGGTTGGGAATCCGACTCTGATGTCCTCTCAGGTCATGATCTCAGGGTTGTGGGACAGAGCCCTGTGCTGGGCTCCACACTGAACGTGGAGCCTGCTTAGGATTCTCTCTCACTCCTCTGCCCCTCCCCGCCTCTCTCTCTCAAAAAAAAGTGGGCCAGGAATATCCTTTGGTGACACGAGAGCCAGCGTCAAGGCCTTGGTCTCGAATTCTCAAGTGGAGCAGTCAGTCCCGGTCATAAGGCCGGTTCCAGAGCGGGTACTGGATTTGGGCTATCTTGAGAAAAAGACTCCTTTCAGGAGGCAAGGGGCACAAGCTTTGAAACTGGGTGTCGGGCTCAGGACTCTCCTCGTCTGTGAGACGCCCAGAATGCAGCGGCTCCCCTCTGCGCCGTCGCGGTTTTACTGAGAAGGGAAACGGACCCAGACGCCCAGAAGGCAATGACCTTCGGGACTGGAACAAGTCTCGGGCCGTCCCTGAGCCGCGTCCCCGCAGCCCGAGCCGCGGCGGGGTTGAGGGCGCGCCCCGCCTCCGGAGGCGGGGTCCCAGAGGCCCCACCTGGGGCTCCTGGAGCGCTGAGGGGTCCCAGGTGGGGCGCGGGGCGGGGCGGGGGCTAAAGGGAGGGGCGGCCGCTCGGGACGAGAGCCCCGCCGCAGCGTCTCGGCGAGCACCATGAACGCCAGCGGCCCGGGCTACCCGCTCGCCTCGCTCTACGTGGGCGACCTGCACCCCGACGTGACCGAGGCCATGCTGTACGAGAAGTTCTCGCCCGCCGGCCCCATCCTGTCCATCCGCGTGTGCCGCGACGTGGCCACCCGCCGCTCGCTGGGCTACGCCTACGTCAACTTCCAGCAGCCCGCCGACGGTGAGCCCGGGGGAGGGGGGACGGACGCACGGACACCCGGACGCCCGGGCCGACCGACAGCTGCTCGGGGCCTGCGCTGGCATCTCTGGCTCGTTTTGCAGCCAGGGAAACTGAGGCCCAGAGGGCGTTGGAAGGGGTCCTCGCCCTGAGACGGGAACGGGCAATTAGTGTGCGCCTACTGTGTGTTTTACTGGTGCTCCGTCTTGCAGAGGACAAATATTAAGGCTGAGTGAAAACAGCCAACCAAGGGCTTTGGGGTCGGGCCGCCCTCGGATTAGCAAGGCGGCAGCTGTGTGACTTTGAGCAATAACTCAGCCATTCTGAGTTTCAGTTGCCTGTCTGAAAAATGGGGAGCGTACCTGCCTTTATAGAGTGGTTGGGAGGATGAGAAAGTCAAAGCACCTGGTGAGGATGCAGGTGATGCGTGGGGAAGCCAGGAGAGCCGGGCCTTGGGCTGGCGCCTTTCCCAGCTGCGAGATCTGAGTTTGCACCAGATCTGGTCTCCACTCCAGGCCCCAAAACCGGTTTCTCAGAGCTGATAGGATTGATTAGAGTTTCTCGGGTGGTTATGGCCACACTCTCTGTGACAGTGGAGAGGATAAAGAGTAAGAGCATCGGGTTTTCCTAAAGCTCTGTCGCCAGGGTGTGAACCTGAGCAAGAGTTCACGGAACTCCACACCTCTCCGTCTGTGAAAAGCGGCTAAGGCTTATTCCCCAATAGCACAGAAGGAGTGAGCTGTGTCAGTGAAGTATTTCCAGGATCCTCTGGTGCATGGTAAAACACCCTGGGTGGGTGGGAAGGTTTCCCAAACGAGGGTTTGCTGGGGTGCTTCTGCCTGTTTCCCAGCAGGTGACTGAGCTGGATTCCAGAGAGCCTTCTCCTTTGCTCTGCTTTACCCACCACCGCCTCTAACCTCTTCCTCCAAGCCCTGCACGCTCTGACCTTTCTGCCAGACTTCACAGATGAGATAAATGGAGCTCCAGGGAAGAGAAAGGATTTTGCCTCTTAGCTGGGAGGGAACAGGCCCTGGCAGTGGCAGGAGGATGGGCGTAGCCTGCTGTTTTCAGACACATTACCATTTACCAAACTCCTATTTTGTGCCAGGCACAAAGTGTGAGGCATCTTGTGTATCTTATTTAATTTTCAACCTGTCCGACCCCCTGGAGGAAGATAGTATTATCCCCCTTTGTTGGATGTGGAAAGGGGGTAATTGTCTCCTCATCCCCACTTCACAGGTGAAGAAAGCAGCTCAGAGAGGTGTTCTCCCCCAGAGCCCTACGACTTGGGATTGAGTCTCAACTCTGCCCCTCGGTACCTCTGAGCTCTGATTTCCCCTAACTGCTGCCACTCTTCGTCTTATGGGCTCTCCTTTATGTTTTCATCTACTTGGTGTGCTCTCGAAAACCGCAGTAGACCTTGCTCCGCCACTGACCCTCCCCCTTTCCCAGCCTCTGTTTTCCCTCTGCGAAGTGGGGAGAGGAATCCATGCTCACGCGGCTCTTGCGAGGAGCTGAATGAGACCCCAATGGGAAGGTGGGAGGAGCGCGCCGCACATTAATTCTTTCTGCATATCTCCCCTGAGGCTCCAGGTTCTTCTCTCAAGTGAGACCCAGACAGTGATCTTTTTTTTTTCCCTCTTTTTGAAGCACCTCGGGGCTCAGGGAAAGAAATACCCTTACTTGCTCCTTTTTCTCCTTCCCCCCCCCCAACCCTGGTCCAGCGGAGCGGGCACTGGACACAATGAACTTTGAAGTGATCAAAGGCCAGGCCGTCCGCATCATGTGGTCCCAGCGAGACCCAGGACTCCGCAGGTCGGGTGTGGGCAACATCTTCATCAAGAACCTGGAGGACTCCATTGACAACAAGGCCTTATATGACACCTTCTCCACCTTTGGGAACATCCTCTCTTGCAAGGTGGGTGTGTGTCCTTGCGGGGGAGGGTCTGTGTTAAATACCCATGTGGCAGAAGGCTCCCAAGCAGCACCCCGCTTCACACCTTGCTGAGCTGTCAACAACAACGCTTTCTTTAGCTCATAATTCTGCAGTTGGCAATCTGGGCTGTGTTCGGCTGGGCACTTCTGCTCTCAGCTGGCTCCTTCATATGCCCACTGCAAGCTGCCTGGCTTTGCTTCTAGAGGTGGCTGGCTGTCAGCTGGAGCACCTCGGCTCTTTCCCTATGGTCTTTCCTCCTCCAGTGGGCTAGCCCAGACTGGTCTCATGACAAGGGCAGCGTCCCAGGAGACTGGAAGCTCACCAGGCTTCTTGAGATGTAAGCTCAGAACTGGCCCGCCATTCCTTCCACTGCATTCTGTTGGCCAAAGCAAGTCGTAAGACCAGTCCAAATTCAGAGAGAGAGAAGACACTAGACGCGACAGGATAAAGGGCATGGATACCAGAAGGCTGCTAATTAAGGCCATCAGGGCGGTCAAGCCTCGAGGCTTCCTCTGGGCCACTGAGGATTGGTCAGAAAGCTGGATGTGACCCGGGCGAGTCTCTGAGGCCTAACGAGGACCCACTGTGGTGGTGGGCTAGGTTAGATGCAAGGCACACGGTGTGGGGCCTACCCTGGGAGCTCTCAGGCTGGTTGGAGATGGTGAGACTTTTAGGAAAAGCTGGAAATTGGGCTCTGCGGGAGAAGCCTAGTGAGCCGTGTAGTCAGAGGCTCAGGATAGAAACCAGTTCCACGGGGCTGCCCTGGAAAGGTTTCTGTAGCAGGTGGGAAGAGCACTAAACCCATGGAGTCCGGCCAGCTGCTGAGAAGTCAGCACAACACAGTCGGTCGGATCTTGGACTTTGGTGCTGACTGTCTGGGGTTCAAATTCCGCCTCTTCCACTGCCTGGCACTGTGACCTTGGACCAGCTGAGTAACCTCTCCATACCTCAGCTTCCTCTAAAAGTTAGGGGCCGTGGTAGAACCTACCTCATAGGCTTGTTGTGCATGTGTTTTAAGTCTGGTAATCTTCACGACATTGAAAGGACACCCGGCACCCTGTTCACCATCTAAGTGGTAGCTATCATAATCAGAAACTTTGGTGGCTAGTGACCTTGGACTAGTCCTTCATTTCCATTTTCCCCCAACAGGCAGTGGGGGCTCAGAGGTTAAGAATTGCCTGGAGGGGCTCTTATAGCAAATAGGACAAGATAAGCATGTGATCCCCTTAGCAGGTGCTTGGCCCAGAGTGGGGCCCCAGTCAACATGATTAAATCTGGATGGAAGAGCTCGGGCTGGAGTGGAACGTGGAGGGACTCTGTGTGGGGTACAGAGTAAGCACTCAGATAGTAGTTATTTGTTACCTTTGCCATTCTTCTGTACCTGAACCCTCTGTGGGGTGCCCCCCCAACCCTGTCCTTCTCCCCTGTGGCCCAGGTGGTGTGTGACGATCACGGCTCCCGAGGCTTCGGCTTTGTCCACTTTGAGACCCATGAGGCTGCACAGCAGGCCATTGCCACCATGAACGGGATGCTGCTGAATGACCGCAAAGTGTGAGTGGTGGGACGTGGGGGGGCCAGAGGCTGCCCGTCACCACCTCTTGGGCACCGGACACTGAGCCTCAGCCAGAACTCTCCTGGCGGTGTGACCTTGGAACAGTTCAGTCCTTCGGGAGCTCCCTTTCCCCAGGGAAGAACGGGGCTGCTGATATTCCTTAGAGGATTGCTCCGAGTTGTAAGTGAGGGGCTTTTGAAATTCCAGCAGGAACAGCTAATGGCCAGATCACCGCTGGATTCAGTGGTTTCATCTGTTTTCCAGCCTTCTCGGCATGACTGAATTTTTTTCTTAAGCCTCTTGTGTTGTTTCATGGGGTAACCCTCGCGTGGGCCGTGTCTGGTTCTCTCACCACTGCTTCCCTAGTGCATCCAGTACCTATTACATGAATAAGCAAATGCCTGTGATCAGAGTTTCATCCCCAGTTTTTATTTTATTTTGTATTTTTAAAAAAGATTTTGTTTCAGAGAGAGAGAGCGCAAGCATGCATGAGCAGGGGGAGGGGCAGAGGGAGAAGCAGACTCCCCACTGAGCAGGGAGCCCGATGCGGGGCTCGATCGCAGGACCCTGGGATCATGACCTGAGCCGAAGTCAGACACTTAACCGACTGAGCCACCCAGGTGCCCCTGTAGTTTTTTTTTTTTTTTTTTTTTTTTTAAGTAATCTCTACACCCAACGTGGGGCTTGAACTTATAGCCCTGAGACCAAGAGTCGCATGCTCCACTGACTGAGCCAGCCAGGCGCCCTTCATCCCGTTTTATAGGAATGAACGCTGAGGCTCAGAGAGGTTAAGTAACTTGCGCAGGGTCACACCGCTAGGCAACTGCAGCGTGAGGATTCAGGCCCTCGTTTGTATGACTCTCAAGTTCATGCTTGCTCTTCTCTCCTGCACACTCAGCTGCCTGGTGTATGGTAGGAGTTCCCTGTGCCTTTGCCCCAGGAACGAACTCTTCTTAACCTTATGCTAGAGCATAGAATCTTGGCTGTTGGAAGTGGTCCGACCTTGACTGTAGTCCATCTAAAGAGTATTGCCCTGCCCAGCCTCCCGATTCGGGATACAGGGGCCTTGGGGGCTGGCAGCAATTGACGCCACTGACCCAGGGTTGCCGGGTGGGATGGGGGTGGTGGAGGGCTGGCGGCTGCCTACCCCATCAGTGTGTCCACAGCTTCGTCGGCCACTTCAAGTCCCGACGAGAGCGGGAAGCAGAGCTGGGAGCTCGGGCCATGGAGTTTACCAACATTTATGTGAAGAACCTCCATGTGGACGTGGACGAGCAGGGCCTGCAGGACCTCTTCTCCCAGTTTGGTGGGTGTGTTCCCCAAGGGAATCGGGGATCACTTTGTCCTCTATCCCCAGGTTGGGCTGGGAGGAGGGGCAGCCTTTCTGGGGGCTTCCTGAGGAGTCAGCAGGGGGCAGCACTAAGTAGTCTCAAGCCCCCAGGGGGTGGGGGCAGGTGGGGGGGGGAAGGGAGGGGAACATCCTGGGGCTTCCCAAACTCCCCTTTGAGCCAGGTTGGCCCTTCCCAGGGAAGATGCTGAGTGTGAAGGTGATGAGGGACGACAGTGGCCACTCCCGAGGCTTCGGCTTTGTCAACTTTGAGAAGCATGAGGAAGCCCAGAAGGTAGGAGCCTCCCCATGGCTCTGTTTCATGGAGGAGGCACCAAGCCAGCACTAGGAAGAAAGGAGATCAGGCTCAGGGGGCTCCAGCTGCCACGGAGGAGAAGAAAGTCCCTCCCCAGCCTGGGCCCACACCAGTCAGGGCCCCTCCTGCCTGTGGCAAAGGCAGAAGGTTGTAGCCTCCTTTGGGTGCTTCCAAACCCTAAGGCCGACTGCTTTTCGTAGATTCTTGCCCACATGGGAGGTGGAAGGGCCTCTGAGACAGCCACGGCCCTCTTCTTGAATTGATGGTGGGACTGAGGCTGGGGAGGGGAAGTGCTATTCCTAGCTCCCAGGTCTTTGCAAATGCTGTTTCTCAAAATGTTTCCCTTCTCTTGCTCCTTAGATTAGTGCTGTCCAATAGAAATATAACGGCAGCCACATTATTTTCCAGCAGCCACATTAAAAAGGGTAAAAAAAACAACAACAACAAACTGATTTTAATAATGTCTCATTCAACTTAACATATTGAAATTATCACTCCAGTGTATATTCAATAAAAAAATTGAGATATTTTACATTCCCCTTTTTTCGTATTAATTCTTTGAAATCTGGTACTCCCAGCACGTGAACGCAGACTAGCCATAGTTCCCGTGCTCAGTAGCTCCACGTGGCTAGTGACCACCATATTGGACAGTGTGGCTTTAGACAACTTAGCGCTTACCCTGTGGGTTTCCGCTTATACTTTCCCTCCTCCGAGAAGCCTCTTCTAACCTCATGCTTCTGGCGAGGTACCCCTTCTGCCCCTCTCCATCAGTAACACATATCTCCATGTATAGAACTGAGGGTAGAGACTGGGTCTCATTTCACAGCTAAATCTCTAGTGTTGCACCTGCCAATAGATACCAGATACCTATTGGCTGAACAAGTGAATGGAACGAGGTCACATCGTGACAGAGCTGGAGTAATGTTTTCCTATTTGGCTTCCCACTCTAAAGCTCTTTCCCAAGCTGCTGCCCCATTAAGACCATTGGACATGGGGGATCTCAGCTCATTGTGGATTCTGGCTAGAGAGATCTGACCCGGTGCCACCTTGATGGCAGCCACGTCTCCCTGAGCACTTAGCAGGGGCCAGGCACTGTGCTAAGGGCTGCATACACTCTCCTCTCTGTTCCACCAGCGTGGGCTCGGCCGTTTTCACCAAGTGCTCCAAGGGTGTAGCTGGTAAGAGGCATCACTGGGATTAGAACCCGCTCTTTCTGACATCGAAGCTTTGTTCTTAAGTGCAAATGGCCCCTTTCAAAGGTGACCTCTTGCGTGTCCTTGGACAAATCCCACCCTCTCTCTAGGCTTTGGTTTTCTCAACTGTAAAATGACAAGTTGAATAGGTGGCTGAAGCTTCAGGGATCCATAGATGCCAAGGTCTTAGAGACTTTGGCAATGACTTTTATTTATTTTCTGTAAGCGTACATTTTTTTTTTTACAGTGTTATATTAGTTTCAGGTGTACAATATAGTGATTCCATACAATTCCAAACAATTCCATACACACCGTGATGTTTATAGCCACATTATCTACAATAGCCAAATTATGGAATCAGCCCAAGTGTCCATCAGTTGACAGATGGATCAAGAAGATGTGGGCTGTGTGTGTGTGTGTGTGTATACTTATACACACACGCTCAGTGGAATATTACCTATAAAAAATGAACTCTTGTTAAATAGGTGATGGAGATTGAGGAGTGCATTTGTTGTAATGAGCACCGGCTACTGTATGAAAGTGTTGAATCACCATATTGTACACCTGAAACTAATATTATATTGTGTTAATGAACCTATTTCACCCATCCCTCACCCTCCTCCCCTCTGCTAACCATCAGTTCTCTTATAGTGAAGAGTCTGTTTCTTGGTTTGCCTCCCTCTTTTTTTTTCCCTTGCTCATTTGTTTTGTTTCTTAAATTCCACATGAGTGAAATCATATGATATTTATCTTTTTCTGACTATTTTGCTTAGCATCATACTCTCTAGCTTCATCCATGTCCTTGAAATGGCAAGCTTTCATTCTTTTTTATGGCTGAATAATAATCCAAAACTGTAGTCATCAAAGCAGTATGGTACTGGCACAAAAATAGACACACAGATCAATGGAACAGAATAGAGAACCCAGGTAACGACCTTTTAAGACTGAGGTGGAACTAACTTTATTGGGGCCCGAGAGTATGTTTACATGGATTTGCATGTTTAGGTGGGGATGCTAAAGTCACTATTATGTGAAAATATTTTTTTATTTTTTTAAAGATTTTATTTATTTATTCATGAGAGAGAGAGAGAGGTAGAGGGAGAAGCAGGCTCCCCTAGGAGCAGGGAGCCCCATGCGGGACTCGATTCCAGGACCCCAGAATCATGAACTGAGCTGAAGGCAGATGCTTAACACCCAGGCTCCCCGTGAAAATATTTTTTTTTAAGTGAGTGAGAGGGAGAGAGAGAGCACAAGTGGGGAGCAGGGGCAGAGGGAGAAGCAGAACCCCCTGCTGAGCAGGGAGCCTGATGTGGGGCTTGACCCCAGGTCCTGGGATCATGACCTGAGCTGAAGGCAGATGCTTAACCACTTAACCGACTGAGCCACCCAGGCGCCCCTATGTGAAAATATTTACTAACTAGCTGACCACTTAAAAAGTCAGTTCCCTTTTGTTCAGGCCCCACTTTGGGCATAGAGCTTACTTTAAAAGGTCCCCTTTCAGGGCGCCTGGGTGGCTCAGTTGGTTAAGCGACTGCCTTCGGCTCAGGTCCTGATCCTGGAGTCCCGGGATCGAGTCCCGCATCGGGCTACCTGCTCAGCAGGGAGTCTGCTTCTCCCTCTCCCGCTCCCCCCTCTTGTGCTCTTTCTCTCTCTCACTCTCTCTCTCAAATAAATAAATAAAATCTTAAAAAAAAAAAAAAGTCCCCTTTCAAACATTTCTCCTCACTAATGCTAGTGTCTAATCCTAACCATTGAGCTGGTACACACACGAGTCTACCTTTTGCTGATTTTTTGCAGATGAGTCCATGTAAATTCAGTTCAGGATAAATGCATTAAGAGAAGTTGCATGTCTTGAAGAAGAGAGAGCCACTGACAATTTAGGACATGGCAGTCTTAGGTGTAGATACAGTTAAGAACCTAAATGTTAAATATAGGAAATTTGCTTATTTCAATTTCACTTTTTAAAGTACAGCTCCAATCAAATTTTTTATTTTTATTTTATTTTTTAAAGATTTTATATGCGAGAGAGAGAGGGGACAAGCAGGGGGAACAGCGGGCAGAGGGAGAAGCAGGCTCCCTACTGAGCAAGGAGCCTGATGAGGGACTGGATCACAGGACCCTGGGATCATGACCTGAGCCAAAGGCAGACGCTTAACTGACTGAGCCACCCAGGCGTCTCCACATTTTTTATATCTGTGGTTTACTCTGAAATTTTGTCCCATGTTTTCAAAAAGTGGATTCACTTTAAATGGCCTTTATCCTGGTTCTAATTATTCTCAGCCAGCAAGGCTGGCCTAGCTTGCAGGTGGCTCCCTTCAGGACCGGACACTGGGACTGGAGACCAGGGCCCCAGGGGAGGGGTGGGGGGAGGTGGTTACCAAGGACTCTCTCCCCTCCCCTGGCCAGGCTGTGCTGGACATGAATGGGAAGGAGGTGAGCGGGCGGCTGCTGTACGTGGGCCGGGCCCAGAAGCGTGTGGAACGGCAGAATGAGCTGAAGCGCAGGTTCGAGCAGATGAAGCAGGACCGGCTGACCCGTTACCAGGTGACAGCCCCCTGCTAAGTGAGCGTGTCCGTGTGTGGAGGGCCCTGAATGGGAAGCCTTCCTCCAGCAATCCCACGTCTGGGAACTTGGCTTTAGAGGGTTTGGGGGGGGGAGTGGCTGTAGCTTCCAGGGGATGGGCACGCTGAGTGATTGGGGGGCATGGGTGCCATGCAAGACTGGAAACAGGAGGCTGGGTGGCCAGGGCTTCCAGGCCCCCCCATGGCCTGCGTTGGCCCCTGACACAAGGCTACCTGGGGCTTGGAGGGGAAGGGACACACTGAGCAATAACCTTTCTTTCTAGGGTGTGAACCTGTACGTTAAGAACCTAGATGACTGCATTGATGATGAGAAGCTGAGAAAAGAGTTCTCTCCCTATGGAGTGATTACCAGTGCTAAGGTGAGGACTGGGAGAACCTACAGGGGATAGAGAGCCTGCCTGTCCTGTCCTGCTGCCTGCACACCCCTCCCTCCCTCCCTCCCTCGTGGCTTCCAAGGGGTTGGTGCTGAGCTACTCCTTTTAGGGTTTGGGGGGCTATGTTTGACTCCCATTGGAGCTTGATGTCCGTCTGCAGCCTTGTCTGCTCTGGAGGGACAGAGGGTGGAAGTCCAGTCCCAGTCACACAGCTGGACTTACTGGGGCTCCCTATAACCTTGGTTCATTCAAAAAGCATTTATTGAGTGCCTACTGTATGCCAGATTCTAGAAATTCATGTCTCAGAATTTCCGCTGACTCTTGTCTTCTGGACCTCCGTTTCCCCATTTGGAAAATGAGAGGGTTGGGCTGCTTCATTCGTCATTCATTCTTCCCCATTTACTGAGCACTTGCCACATGCCCAGCCCACTTAGCACCTGACACGTGATGACTGGGTGTTCTACTTTTTAGCCCATGTCTTCTGAACTTCATCTATACGATGAGAGTGTCGGGCTCATTGGATGTTTCTCAGCCCTGGCTTATTAACCCCTCCCCCCGGGGAGCTCTTACAGACACCTGAGTTAGACAAATGGAAGATTTCAGAGTAGGGCCTGGCATTTTATTTTAAAGCTCCTCAGATGATTTTCATATAACCAGTGTTCATTCATTCCATACTTAAGCACCTCCTGTCTTACCAGGCCCTCTGGGAAGTCTATAGTAACGAGTTAGATGTGGTTCTTGCCCTTGACTAGCTTATAATCAAGTGAGGAGGTCAGATGCATCACTAACTCAAATCCATTATAAGGTGTTTGTGGGGTGATTGGGGGTATTGGAGGCAGAGCTGTGGTAGCTCAGGGGAACAGGAAGGAGGGCTTCCTGCAAGAAGTGGCGGTGGCAGAAGCATTTGGCTTGACTGTGAGGAGGTAGGGAGCTGCAGGGAGGAATGAAGAACTTTCCAAAGATATCAGTGTGAGTGATGAGGCTGGAGACCAGAATATGTGATGTGATGGTTGGGTTCTTGGGAAGTGGTCTAGAAGTTCTTTTGCCTTTTGAATCCAATTGCATTGTTTAAATTTTTAAATCTTTTTTAAAGATTTTATTTATTTGTCTGAGAGAACACAAACGGGGAGCGGCAGGCAGAGGGAGAAGCAGGCTCCCCGCTGAGCAGGGAGCCCAATGTAGGACTCGATCCCAGGACTCTGGGATCACGACCTGAGCCAAAGGCAGACGCTTAACTGACTGAGTCACCCAGGCATCCCTGTTGAATCCAATTTTAAATGTCCTTCAGGAAGCCTGGTGTTTAGGGCAGAGGTTCTAACAATTTTTGAGTTAAGGATCTTTGAAAAAATGACAGAGCTATGGGACATGTAAATAAGCATCAGTAAATTTGCTTAAACGTTATAAAAAAGCTATGGGCCCTCTTTCCCAGCAAATATATACCTTGTGTAGTATTGTGGTTAAAAACTGGGATGTTAAAGTTAATTAGAACTAGGTGTAAATCCCAGTCCTACATTAACTAGCTGTAGAATCTGAGGGAAGTGACTTTGCCTTTTGGAGTCTGTTTACCCATCTGTGAAATGGGAGCAACATTACCTACCTCTCGAGGTATCCTGAGCACTAAGGAGCCTGCATGCAGAGCACCTGCCCACAACAAGTAGTGAAATGATGATCTGATTATTCACACGTGGTGTCTAATTTCTGGAGATTCACCGACCTCCTTGAGGACTCCTTGAGGGAAGGGAATTGTAAAAATCTGGGTTGCTCAGAGTTGCAGCACTATCTTGTTAATTGACCAATTAGGTTATAAAGTGGGGATTTTATGTAAGTTTATATTTATGATTTCGATTGTATATAAAATACAGTGAGAATGAAAATGAGTTAAGGCATATAAAGTGCTAAAAATACTATCATGTTTATAGTAAGCTGCATAAATGTATTTTGTCATTATTTACTACCTAACAGAAGTTCTTATTTACTTGTTAAGACAATACTTTTGTGCCAAGAAAACCTGGGTTATGAAAGCCTATGGATCCCTTCTGAGAATATTTTTCAATGCATAAAAGAAAGTTCAGAGGAGGGGCACCCAGAGGGCTCAGTCGGTTAAGCGTCTGCCTTCGGCTCAGGTCATGATCCCAGGGTCCTGGGATAGAGCCCGACATCGGGCTCCCTGCTTAGCGGGGAGCCTGCTTCTCCCTCTCCCTCTGCCTACAGCTCCCCCTGCTTATGCTCTCTCTGTCTCTGTCAAATAAATAAATAAAATCTTTAAAAAAAAAATTCAGAGGATTACAAAAAAACAGTTATATTGAAACATAATTATCAAAATATGGAGGTGACAGCAGTAGGTGCTTCCTTATTGTATCCAGCTATAAGATCTAGGGAGGAAGCATTAGCATAGATGATATTTTGAGGGCAGCAGTGATTAACATGATATGAAAATATTTTCTTTCTCTTCCTGACAAAATCCCAAGCACAGCCAAGACTCCCCTATTTTTGTTGTCCATATTCACAATAGAAGGGAACGCTAATGTGAAAACAAAGAGGCCATTTTTTTCCCCATCCAAGTTCATAGACCCCCTGACTTTTATCCACTGGCCTCCCTGAGGGCGATCTGTGAACCCTCAGGCCCAGGCCCCCATGTGAATGGGTAGCAAAGTGCAGTTTGAACACCAATTATGTAGAACATGGTCTCTAATAATAGCAGATTTAAAAAGTATGTCGGTTCAAGTCCAAATGTGTGAGCCAGGCCAGTGTCTCGATCCCAAAAAGGATTACGAACCATACATGCAATGTGGATTGGATCCTGGAAGAGAAAAATATTAGAAAAACTAGTGAAAGCTGAATGAGACCTGCGGTTCAGTTAATAATAGCATTGTGGCTGATAATTAATAGTATCGTCCCAATGTTAATATACACATGTACCCTGTTCACATTGGAGCAAGCTGGCTGAAAGATAGCCACTCTGTACTATTTTTGCAACTTTTCTGTATATCTAAAGTTATTCCAAAATTTAAAAGTTATTAACAAAGCTAAGAACCTCTTCCCAGACTCCTAACGAACTTGGCTCAGTGCCTTGGAGAGGCAATGGACATTTACCAGAACACTGCATTGGGTTTGAATCCTGGCTGATGGGTGTCCACAGGCTGGGTGACCCTAGAGAAGTCGCTCTTTTTTTTTTTTTTTAATTGTAGTAAGGACTGTTATTTCTACCACAAAGAAAATAAGTCACCAAAAATATAAATTTAAATCATTTTATATTCCATGCAAATCTAATTGGACTTTCTAGGAAACTTACTCTTTTTTTTTTTTTTTTAAAGATTTTATTTATTCATTTGAGACGGAGAGAGAGAGAGAGAGCATGAGCAGGGAGAGAGGCAGAGGGAGAGGGAGAAGCAGGCTCCCCGCCGAGCCAGGAGCCCGATGTGGGACTCCATCCCAGGACCCCGGGATCATGACCTGAGCCGAAGGCAGACGCCCAACCATCTGAGCCACCCAGGCGCCTCTAGGAAACTTACTCTTAAGAACATTGTAGTCTTTCCCTAATTCCCAAATGAACCAAAAGAATTGTATGGGTAGTTTAAAAAAAACCAAAGAGTAGTCGAAATGCAGATTTTCATCACAGGGACCTCAAATGGAGTGTTTAAGATTGTGGCTCTAGGAAAAGAACCCTGCCCTGTTCTTAGATTTTAAGCAATCCTAAACTATCCTTTTCCTTCATGATAGCCCATGTGATGAAGGTAGATTCTGTTTAAACCAGCTTTCCATCACAGCTTAGGAAAATCATTTCAGAAAGAAAATATAAAAATCCTGAAATGCAGCGGTTCCCACGGACTCTGCGGAGTGTCCTATTAAGCAGCAAGCAGCCCCCAGTTAGCAAGTGGCCTGATCTCCACCAAGTCACTCTTGAGCCCCACTTCCGTCGCCTGTGAAGTGGGAGTGGTGCCCCCATCAGGTGGCAGTACACGTGACATGAGAAGGCACATCCAGTATCTGGCATGCAGTGGGCCTCAGTCAATGTCGGGGGGACGGTTTCTCTGGGCCTGCTCAGTGCCGGGCTGGGTCCTGGGGCGGAGGGGCTGCGGGGGCGGGGAGGAGGGGAGCACAGCCCCCAGGAGTCTTCCTTCCCCACCCCCAGCAGCCCTTGTCTTGTCTTGCTTTTAGGTGATGACAGAGGGTGGCCACAGCAAGGGGTTTGGCTTTGTGTGTTTTTCCTCTCCAGAAGAGGCGACCAAGGCCGTGACTGAGATGAACGGGCGCATCGTGGGCACCAAGCCACTGTACGTGGCACTGGCCCAGCGCAAAGAGGAGCGGAAGGCCATCCTGACCAACCAGTACATGCAGCGTCTGTCCACGGTGCGGGCGCTGGGCGGCCCCCTCTTGGGCTCCTTCCAGCAGCCCGCCGGCTACTTCCTGCCTGCCGTGCCCCAGGTGATGACCCGCCCGCACCCCTTCCCTGACAGCCAGGTAGAGCAGGATGCCAGCTTCCCAGGTAGATGTGGGCTCTCCGCGTGTTTCTGCTGGAAACTCGGCAGGCAGGCCGTTTTAACCCCGTCCGTAAGAGGCGGGCAGGCGTGCTGCTGTCAAACAGCCCTTCCCACCCAGGGAGAGATTTGTGTTCTGCGCAAAGAGACCCTGTCTGGTCAAATAAGTTTGAGAAACAATGCATTAAATAAAAGGGACCTAGCTTTCTGTGCTACACGCCACTCGCCTATGCACATTACTCTCCCCTAACGTGTTGGTGTGCATTTGCGCCTCCCCACCCCAGCAGAGAGCGTGTAGCATTTCCCCGGCTTAGCCGGTCCTGACTGTGGGCCGCCCGCCAGCCTCCCTGCTGGAGGCCCGTGTTCCGAAGGGAGCCCACGGGCCTTAGAGGAAGCGGAAAGGTGTTGGCCATGAGCAGCTACTGGGATGGGCATACCGGCTCCTTTTAGCGGTAGCTTCAGCCGGCACAGGTCCGAGTAGGTGTGACCATCTCGTGCCGCTCTCTGGGCTCCCTGCTCTGATCAGGGTCAAGGATTGAACCTAAGACCTTTCCCCGGAGGGCTCAGGGCTCACGGACAGCCTGAGCTGAGCAGCAGGGGCCTCATCCCAGCTCGTGGGGCCTCACTAACCAGTCCCTGGAGGGGGCAGTGGCGTTCCCTCAGGGGTGTCCGGGAGGGGATGCGGTTTCTCACCTGCTGCAGGCCCCTGACTACCAGTCTTCTCCCTCACAGCCTCCAGCCCAGGCTGCGTACTATGCCTCCGGCCCCCCCATGCAGCCCGCCCCCAGGTGGACGGCCCAGCCTCCGAGACCCTCCTGTGAGTGACTCAGCCCCTGGTACCCTCAGCCTGGCCGGCGGGGGTGGGCCCCGCAGGGCAGTGTGGAACCCGGGGCTAAGAACACCGGCTTTGGGGGCAAGCCTGGCTCTGCTAGTCCCCTGGGTGTTCATTCGGTGGGTAACTTCACCTCTAGTTTCCTCTTCTGAACGAGGCGTGCACAAAGCACCACGCAGTGCCCGACTTGTAGAAGACTCGCGGGTGTAGCCATTCTCTTCAGTTAGCGCCGAGACTGGTCTGTGACCGTCACAATGAACTCCGGGGGCTGTGCGGCTGATGGATGGCCCCCCCCAGGAGGGTGGCTCACGCTGACTTGACAGTGTCTTGGGGGTCCCGTGGGTGTGATCATGATGCTGGTGCCTCCTGGGCTCTGGGTAGAAACAAGTTGGCTTTGTGATTGTAGATTTCCACACACTCCCCTTCCCCGGAGTCCGGGTCTGACTCGGTGAATTCACTCATCTCTTTTGCTGAGAACGTTCTGGTTCCCCCTTCCCATTCCCTTCCTCACCCTGGAACCTTCAGGGTGCAGTGGGCCACTCGGATTGTCCTGCCCCACCAACTTTTCTGTCCCTGTTCTCTGTGCCACAAGCCACCTACCCTCCAGCTGCCTCAGTGGTCCGGCCACCAGCCATGTTGCGGCGCCCCCCGGCCCAGGTCAGCAGTGTCAGGCAGGCCTCTACCCAGGTGCCACCCCCGCTGCCCCACACCCAGAGAGTGGGTGAGTGTGGGCAGGGCCGAGACGAATGGGGGTGTGAGGAGGGCGGGGCAAGGGCTTGGTGCTGGGTCGGCACAGGTGGGGGGTCAGGACTGGCTTCCACGGTGACCTTGTCCTGGGCCCTCTTGGAGAGCAGCGCCCACTGGAGGCTGTGTGGCATAGGAGTTCTCGTGGGCCCCGGAGTCCCCCAGACCCAGCTCCTGGGGCCAGCTCACTCTGTGGCCTTGCTAACCATCTGATCACCTCATCTTTAAAAGAGGGATGAAAATAGCACTCCGGTTTGGTCCCGCGGGTGAACGAGCTCACACGTGCCAGGGCTTAGCCTCAGATCGGACCTTAGCGAGGACGCAGGAGCCGTGTGCACGTCCATGTGCCGGCCTCCTGGCTCGCGCTGGGCTGCTACGTGGACGCTCATCTTTAGGCTTTGTGGCTTTCGATCGCTGTCAGGCCGTAACAGCCCCGTTATTTCTTACAGCCAACATCGGCACCCAGACCACAGGAGCCAGTGGGGTGGGATATTCTACACCAAGCGGGCCTCTCCTGACGCACAAATATCCCTCAGCACCACACAACCCTGGGGTAAGGCTGGCCTGACTGCCCTCTTAGTCCGGGCTCTGGGAGGCTTGGCTCAGAACCTCGGCTAAGGCATTGGAGGCATTGGCCCTCTCTGGGCCTTGTTTTTTGTTTGTCTTTTTTTCTTTTCTTTTCTTGAATTGTGAAGTTTCATTTACTAATGTGTACAATCAAGAAACAATCCCCCTTACTAACAGAAGGAGGGAAAGGGCCAAGATCACATTTGGTTTATTAATTATGATTTGCTCTGCCTGGGTTATTAGAAAAATTAATCTGGATTTCTTTAGTATTCAGCGTTGAGCAGCAAGGAAAGAGCTTCTAGAAATACGCTGAGTATTTGAAAGGTTGTGATTAAAAAAGCTATGTATTTATCTCCCTGCCCCCTGCCCAAGTCCCAAACTCGGCATTATCCTATCCTGTCTAGAATTTCAATGCGTATACTTCAAACTCTTTCTTGCAAAAAGAACAGGTGTCATCTTTAAACGGCAAAATGCGCTGGAAGTTCCCGTAATGTGGAAGGGTCAGGAGTATGCTGGGCATGTGGCCATAAAGCTACGTGATAAAAAGTACGTTATTTGGCACAAAGTGAATAGTAACGCTTTCCTGCGGCAGCATTCAGGCGGGGGCCGTTCTAGGTTCCTGGCACCGTGGAAGGCATCTGAGTTAGGGTGTCTAGCCCACTGTGCCCTTGTTAGGGACACTGTCCGTACTTTGCCCCCGTGCCCCGCTCTCCAGAGCTTCCCGCTGACAGGGTAAGTGTGGCGAGGCCTTGCCTGTCCGTGGTGGTGAAGGGGCGTGTCCCCCTCCTGTCCCGTGTACAGGTGCAGGAGCCCGCTGTGTGCATCCCGGGACAGGGGCCCCTGACGGCGTCCATGCTGGCCGCGGCACCGCTGCACGAGCAAAAGCAGATGATCGGTGAGTGGCTGCAGCCGGAAGCGGGGGCTGAGAGGGGGCCAGCCTGGTGGGGGGAAACCTTGCGTGGAGGTCAGACATGTGGACGAGGTCCAGCATTGCTGTGGACCGACCTGCTGGGGTCGCCTCTGCTCTCTCGGCCTCCCTCCCTCTCTTAAAACACTGGTCAGATCAGATGGTCCCAAGATTTCTTCGGCTCTGCTGTTCCAGGCCCCCGACGGGCTGGAGAGAGCCCAGCTGTGGGCAGATTGGGGGCCAGGAGCCACGGTATGGTCTTGGGTTTCTGCCGGTGGGCGTCGCAGCTCCTCACCTCTCCTGAAGGGGAAGAGGCTGTCCCCACATGTCATCCAGCTCCCAGTGGCCACTGCAGGGAGGCGGGAGATAAGTGTGCACGGGGCATGGGGCACACACACGTTCCCTGCTGGGCTGTGAGTTCCTCGTGCAGTTCGTCCCCAGTCCGGTGCCTACGGCAGGCCCTGCCGAAGGATGCCACTCACTGTCGGATGAATGACAGGCTTGCTACTGGGTGGCAGGTTCTTCCGTCCGTGGCCACCAAGATGTCCAGAGCCGCTCTGAGGGCCCCCTTTGCCGCCACCCTGTTGTTTCCTCAGCTCACTTGGGGTCTTGCCACTTCCCACTGCTCAAAGGAAATTCTACATGGGCTTCATGGAGGCAGGAGGCTGTTAACCGTTCCCTGTAAACCTCTTCACTTTCCTCGTGGGCAAACCTCTCCCACCCCAGCACCCCAGCCTGGCCAGACCCTCCACACACGGCCGAGAGGGGCCGGCCACCAGTGCTAGGCCCTGTCACTAGAAGTGCCTGATGGTGGAAGGTGAATTTATCTTGTGTATGTGGCTCCCCCCGCCCCCTCAAAAGTCCAGTTCGGCATTAGCATATCTTGTCTAGAATTCCAGTGTGTATATGGGAACTATTTCTTTTAAGATGAGCAAGAGTAGTCTTTAAACCCCAAGTCTGTGTCCGACCCTGTGTAGGTGACTTCACCTAGAATATCAAATTTGATTCTTCAAATTAGCCTCCGAAGCAGGGTTTGCTCTGCGCACTTTATGGTTGGGAAAGAGGCCCCCAGTGGAGCTCAGGGACACAGCCTGGAAGGAGCAGTTCTGGGACGAGCCCCAGATGCCTCACTGCTCCATTCCACGGTGCCCACCACCCTGCCCCCCGCCCCTGGGCTGCTGGGGTGTCAGCCAGGTGTTCTATACAGGTGAGCGTCTGTACCCCCTTATCTACAATACCCACACCCAGCTGGCGGGCAAGATCACGGGCATGCTGCTGGAGATCGACAACTCGGAGCTGCTGCTCATGCTGGAGTCCCCAGAGTCCCTCAATGCCAAGGTGGTCTGGGGTCTGGGTGCCAGGGTGCCCTGCGAGAGCTCATGACAAAGACCTCTCCCAGAAGGGCTCCCCGGCTGTGGCTGGGACGGTTTCCCTTTTCCCTAATGCCAGCTAGCACCTGCTGAATCTGTGAGCGGCGGGGGGGAGCGGGGGGGGGGGTGTACTATCCCAGCCCTTCCAGATTATTCTCTGCAGCAGCTCCCCGTGCAAGGTTTTGGTACAAGGAGCTGTGTTGTGACGGAGTATAGGGTTAAGATTCTCCCAGCTGTCCAGCAGTGGACACCTGTCTGGAGCAGGTGACGGGGTTTCCGTCAGGGGCACTTGGGGGCAGCAGTGCCGCGGAGGGAGGGGACCTCGAGCACCCAGCACGCTCAGGCACTCTTCTCCTAGGGCCCCGCCGGGCGGCACCAACCCGCCCCCCCCCGTGTCCCACAGGTGGAAGAGGCTTTGGCAGTGCTGCAAGCACACCAGGCCACAGAGCGGACGACGGGGAACGTGCTCTGAAACCAGGTGGGTGGCTCGGGGCGGGCCCGGGGGCACAGACGGACACGGAAGCCGCTGAGCCCAAGGGAAGCTGGGAAAAACTAGTCAGGGACTGACTCAGAAACTGTGTGGCTGCCGTTCTCTGAGGCACCAAGGAGTTTGGGGGAAGCTGTAAGGATCAAAGGAAAAGGACGGACGGTAGGATTAGAAGGAGCGTCCACCACCGTGCAGAGTGCGGTGTCCTCTTACCAGCTACCCGGCCTGGCCTCACTGGGGACGGGCCGGGCTCCCCTGCGCGTTGGCCGGCTTCACGCTCCTTGCCGGGAGGCCTGCCTTGGCCCACTACCTTCTTAGTTCAAGGCCGCGAGTCTGCTCTATGTCAGAAACGTTTATTCCTACCCTTTCATCCCCAGACAACGGAATCCTCACTCCCTTGGCTGACAAGAGAATGGCGTTTCCTGCTCTTGGCTCTCCGTCCCTGGGAACCGTAACTTATTTCCCCACGGGGCCGTATCTGTACTTGAGCTCTGGATGTGGAACGAAGGCTAGTCACGCCGCCAGCCTATCACCTTTTGCTTTGTGCATTAAAAGTGCTGCAAACTCTGTCTTGGCTCCCAGGAGGCTTTCTTGTGTCTGAGGGAGGTGGGGCAGAGCAAAGGGTGGGGGTTTGACTGGGCTGGGGAATTGCCTGGAAGGAGCAGAAAGCCAGAGTGCGCGGTAGGTGTGTGCACGCGAGCAGATCCGCACCCGGCAGTGCTCCTCACACGGCACTGAGAGAAGAACTAAAGCTACGGGTGCCCGTGTCTGGCGCGCATGGAGCTTTCTGGACGCCTGGCTTGAGTGCCCTGCAGCGCAGGTATACACCCCAGAAGCACCAACTGCTTCTGGGCTCTGGCTGACTGAGGGGCTGTGTAACGTAATTCTAGAAGAAACCACATAGAATCGCTTTCGGGTACCTTCCCAAGTCATGATTTTACCTTCTATGTGTTCATTAGCAAATCAAGATGCTTGCCTTCCAGACCTTGAGAAGAAAACGTCAATTGTGAATGGAACTAAGCCTGCCTCCCATCAGTTAGAGAGTCTTGCCTGAGAGGTGACAATAAAAGGGGTACAGCTCCCCACTCTGGTCCCTTGGCCACGCACATGGGTCTCTCTGTGAACCCTACAATCTGCTTAGCTCAGAGGTCTGTGGACTCATCCTTCAGAGGTCAGATGCTGTGCTACCAGCTGAATGGTGCTCAGCACTCCTGTGACAGGAAGCAGAGGGACAATGAAATCCCTCTGCTGTGTCTTAGAGTCCTCAAACTGCTCGCTGCTCCATTAAGGGGGAAAACAGTTTGGGCGCCCAGGGGGCTCCTTCGGTTAAGCATTTGCCTTTGGCTCAGGTCATGATCCCGGGGTCCGGGGATCGAGTCCCTCATCGGGCTCCCTGCTCTGCAGGGAGTCTGCTTCTCTCTGCCCTTCCTCCCACTTGTTCTCTCAATTTCCCTCAAATAAAAATCTTAAATTGTCCCCCCCTTTTTTTTTAACTGGGACACAGCCCAGGAAAGCACTTTCTGGTCCCGGTCCTCACCCTCTCCTCCCAGCTGGGGCCTTTACAAATGTCTGTTTTGTCTGCTGGGACTGCCTTTCTGCCCTCTTCCCCAGTTAAACTCCCACGTTAGAACTCAATGCAAGCTTTACCTCCTCAGGGACCCCTTGCCCCCCAAGTCGGGAAGAAGCGCCGCATGATGGCTCCTCTAAGACGCGCAGGCTGCAGTCTGTTGCTGGGGTTCTCGGCCTCAGCTGTCCGAGAGCGGGGACCGTGTCGGTTACTGTGCTTTCCCCCGCACTGTACACACAACCTGACCCACGCACACAGTCCAGGAAGTCTGGTCGACAAGTGCGCAAGTGCTCAACACGCTGCAGCTCTTTGTTCCTGCAAAGTTCCAAGCACGAAGTGTACGGAAGTACGGCAGACATCTATGTACCAGAAAGATGTTTAATGCAATAGCTTGGATACACAGTTCAACAAAATCAGTCCATTTAGTTCAAATTAACTTCGCGTGACAAAGAACCAAGAAGCTTGGAGGGGGCCACTGTTGAGGTCAAAAGATGGTCCCTGGCCAGAGTGGAAGGACACAGACTTCAAGGCCTTTCTCTCCATCCCACCTTCAGGAGCGGCCACACCTCCGGACTCTTAAAACCGCTCAGGCACCTCCCCGCAGGAGGGGGTAGCAGCCCAGAGCTACAGACAAGGCCACCCGCGGGTCAGGATTCTGTGTCCCTACCAGAGGAGGGCCCAGCCAAAAGGCACTGGAGCTCAGAACACCGGGAGCCCTGGGACGGACAGGGTGGGGATGGCAGCCCTGGAGAACCAGCTCAACAGGCTGCTTTGGGCTCTAGTTTACCCCTCCCCCCCTCCCGACCCCCGCGCTCAGTTTGCTCAGATGAACCACAGTGAGATGGGTCTGGGGAAGCTAGGAGGGCAGCCGTGGGGAGCATGCTTGGGGCAGGGTCGGAGCCAAGTGCTCTGCTAGCTGTCCGGGGCAGGCGGCAGTGGGGACCGTTCCAGCAGAACAACATCTGGGGGGGTTTTGTTTTGTTTTTTCTTTTTACTACTCTGAGCTTAATTTTGAACAAAGCAAAGCCTCTTAAGGGGTGGGAAGCCAGCACTTCTGAGTGGCCTCAGAGCTCGCTCGGGGGCATGCTGGGTCCCAGGAGCAGGCACAGAGGAGGGAGCTCGGGCAGAGGCTTCCCGCTAACCTTCTGGGTCTTCAGTTTAAACTCTGCTTAACTTCCTGCTGCAGCCTCCGGGCAGGGCCGTTCCTGGGCTCAAGCTGCAGGAGACTGCTGATGTCTGCCAAGCTGGATTTGTAGTCCTGAGAGGGGAGAGAAGGGGCTGAGGACGAGACCTGACTGAGGTGGGCCGGGGCTGCCAAGGCCCACAGGGTCTCGAACCCCAGCCTGCGGGCCTGCCCTGAGCCACCGCGGGGGCTGCCCCGGGGGGGGGGGGGCACCACAGGCACAGGCGTCTCAGCTGGTGCCTTTCGGTCAGGCTCTTTACCTTGAGTGCCTTGTAGGCTTGCGCTCGTCTGTACAACGCCTTCACGTTCTTTCCATCCCACCGGAGGGCCTCCGTGCAGTCCCTCACCGCTTCCTTGTACTGCTTCAGGGCCAGATGGCAGAGCGCTCTGCCGGGAAAGGCCGTCGGGAGGGTCCGGTCACTGCTCAGCGGCCGCCCACCAGCCGAGCGGTGACCTGGGAGGCGGCAGACACCGCTCGGGGCCGGTGGCCGTGCGGCTTCCTCACCCGTGCGGCGGGACGAGGGGACCGGCGCCAGCACCGGGGCCGCCGCGGGGCGGACGCTCCACGTCCCGGCCGTCCTGGCCGTGTGGCCTGTCCCTTGGGCTGCCTCCCGCTCCCAGCCTGCGCTCTTTTGCTCCTGAACCCCCCCCCCCGCCCCCGACGGATTGAGAAGTCCTCTACCGTAAGTACTGGACCCTGAGCACGCGCACGCGGACACGTCAGCGGGCAGGTGCAGGGTCTGCGGCTCACTCTGAAATGCGCCCAAACCGAGCGGCACCGGTCAGTGGCTCCGTGCGATAGAGCAAATGTAGCAAAACGTTAACGGGGAATTTGGGTGGTAGGTGTGAGTGTCCAACGTACAATTCTTTCAGCTTACACCGTGAAAACTTTCATAATCATGGGAAAAAAATAGCTGCATACATCCATACAACAAAATGTTCTGCATCGACGGGGAAAAAAGTGTGTACATCTTCCCCATTCTTTTCTCCGGAGACGGCCACTAAGAACAGGTGTCTTGGCGCTCCTTCTGTGACTCCACCCACTCCACCTCACCGTTCCCGATGGGGGCACTATTCACTTAGTTGGAGGAACCACAACTTATTTTGCCAATTCCTTATCTGGAGGTATTTTTCATTGCTTCCGGTTTGCGAATACAAGATGCTGCCATGAGCATCCTTGTGCATAAAACTAAGATGCCTACTGGGAGGAACGGATGGGTCAGCAGATACGTGCATTTATAATCGTGACTATTATTGCCAAAATGCTCTGCAAAGGAGCTGCTCTCTGAGGCTCTATCAGTAACTTTCTATTTTCCTGTAACTGTACTAACCCTGAGGTCAATCTTTAACTTCAGTCAATAATGGAAGAAAACAAGGTCCATTTTAATGTAGTTGCTTTAAATATGGGCAAAGCTCAGTATCTTTACATAAGGCTTTTTAACCTCATGAAATCAAATTTACCTTTCCTTTAACGACCTCTCTGGTCCCTATCCCCCACCCCACAACAATTTTATTTTAATACTTTCCCCACTGCAAGATAATTAACCCATGCATTCTTCTACAACTTGGTGGTTTTATTTTCTACATTTGAAACTGTGATCCACTTAGAATTTACTTTAAAATACAGAGTGAGGTAGGGATTCAGGTTCATTTTTAATTTTAAATGAGACTCTTCTGAAGGTCCATTCAGGGCAAGCTGTAGGTGCTGGGCACCCGAGTGATATCCCCACTCAGGTACCAAATGCACAGAGAGAAGGGAAGGAAGCCAAAGACGATGAGCTGGTACACAGAGCTGCACAGGCACGAGACGGACCATTAAAATGGCATCCAGGACGTGGTATAATTTCAGCCACAATGGATGGAAAATTCAGTTTTGTGTCAAGTTATCAGTCCTCAAAATTAAATTTATAAATTCAACGTAACCACAACCAAAAGCCCACCAAGATACTTTTTGGAGTCTGTCAAAATGATCCGAAGGTTTAGCTAGAAGAACAAACCTGGGAAAATAGCCAGTGATGCTCTGATTAAGAACAAGGAGAAGACAAGCCCTACAAGATAGTATAAAGCACTAATAATTAAAACAGTGTGGCACAGGGGCGTCTGGGTGGCTCAGTCATTAAGCGTCTGCCTTCAGCTCAGGTCATGATCCCAGGGTCCTGGGACCGAGCCCCGCATCGGGCTCCCTGCTCCGTGGGAAGACTGCTTCTCCCTCTCCCACTCCCCCTGCTTGTGTTCCCTCTTTGTCTGTCAAATAAATAAATAAAAGCTAAAAAAAAAAAAAAAAAAAAAACCTGTGGCAAAAACATACTTGTATGAAAAATTGTATTTAAACAAAACAAAGCATTGTCTTGAATGTATTAAAAATCCAGGAAAACAGGCTAATAGAGGTCTCTCTCAGTATGAAGCAAGTGAGTCCAGAGGGCCCAGAGATGGGGGCGTCAAAATGCTGCAGCAGAAACCTAGAACAAACGGGCAACAGCCCTTCCTTCCGCTGAGCCTGGCGGACTGAGGCATCCCTGGTCCAATCAGCCAGTAAAACCACAGGTCTCAAATTCCAAAATCCACGCTTTAAAACAAAAAGTTCTCTTTTGAACTTATTTGACAGCAAAACCTGACCTGCACAGGCCTGAGGTTACATGGAATTTCCCCGTGTTTCAGGCAGAAATGTTAACAATGAACTTCAGCCACTGCCCAGACCCTGCGGGAGTATCATGTGATCCAATATACAGACCGTATTACCTTACTCGGATCTGGAACACATTTTATCCCAAGAATTTTGGATAGGGAATGGCAAGACTATAGTAGATCCAAGATTTTTGAACTAGAGTAGTTATGTGTATGTTAGCAGGGCGGGAAAAACAATTTATAATATTTTGTAGTAAATCTTTTATAAGCAAGATTTGGATCAGATAAGGTCCCTTGCTGAATGTTTCAAGCTTCTGACAGTAAAACTAATAGAAAGATCTCATCGGAGCCAGGCTGCAAGTCTGTCTCCACCATTTACTGGCCGGGTGAGCAGAGGTAAAGCCCTTCTGGCTCTGAGCTTCTGATTTCTTGACTTTAAAAGGGGAAGACCACCTACCACCAGTACGCCCGAGTGTGTTGCAAAACCGTGGCTCCCACCCAATAAAGGAATAGTGACCCCACTGTCGGTGGAAAGAACCGGCATTCACGTCCAGCAGCTCGTGGTGCGGGGTGTTCCACTGCGCCACAGGTCACACCCTTCAGGCTAGACGGGACCATCTCTCTTGCTCCCAGGCCAGGCGATAGTTAGTCCACACCCCGGGTTCTGTCCTGGTGCTGAGACGGTGCCAACCCTTCTAATAGGAGGGTCCGGGGAACCCGTGGGGCTGGGGCAAGGGGGAGGGCTACGAGACACATGTTGAGGCTGTGTTTGTATAAGCACACCGCTCTTACTTATGGAGTGTGCTCATCTGGATGGTTCATGAAAACCTGAGGGGAGGGAGGCTGACAGAGCCCAGGCTCCACGTTGGCATCGCTCACTTTCCTTTTCTTTTTTTTTTAAGAATTTTATTTATTTATTTAACAGAGAGAGAGCACAAGCAGGTGGTGTAGCAAGCAGAGGGAGAGGGAGAAGACTCCCCGCCGAGCAAGGAGCCCGATGCGGGGCTCGATCCCAGGACCCTGGGACCACGACCCGAGCCGAAGGCAGTCGCCCAACCGAGCCACCCAGGTGCCCCGGCATCGCTCAGTGTCTATTCCTTTAAGAGAGCGAATGCCACTGGCCACACCTGCCTCACGGGGACCAAAACAACTGGGAATGCCTATCTCGAGCTGCGACACACTGACTAAGCGCTGGGAATGACGAGCCCGCCCCAGTCCGAGAGAAGACTACGGACAGCAGCCGACGTCCTGAAATCCCCCAGGCCAGCGGCTGGTGGCAGATACCTGTTGCTGTATGTGGCGGACTCCATGTCACTAAAGGAGAGGCTTTCACTGTACTTCTCAATAGCTTTCTTATGGTTTCCCTTCTTTACAAGCTCATTGCCTTCTTCCTTCAGAACTCTGGCTCTCTCCACATCCCCAGCAGAAGACACTAGATGCAAATTCAGAAGAGGAAAAAGCCATGGAGCGGGTGCCCGAGATCCATGAGGCCTCGCCGGCATCGGCTCTCCCGCGTCGTCTGCGGCCTTCTCCCCCCGCCCCGAGACTCCCTACACTGCTCGGAAGCAGCCTCCCGGGGGGAAGGAGGCCCCCTCACAGGGCTTCTGGGAAATTCAACAGGTTTTCAGTCAGAAGAGGTCGGGGAGTCCTGATGGAAACACACACAGACATGCACGTAAGAACAGATACGTGGTAAAGAGCAAGCTGGGTTCTAGCCCCAGCACTGCCCCTTAGTAGCCGGGGACCTCGGGCGACCTGCCTAAGTCTCTGGGACCTCAGTTTCTCTGTACGCTGGGGCATTAGCTACCCCACTCAGGGCTGGCGTCAGGACAAAACCTGAGAGTACACCACAAAGTGAGGAACACCCTATAAACTTAAAGCAGGAGAATAAAAAAGTATTTAAATAAGAAAGCATCTCAGAAAGAAAGGGTGTAGCTCCCGGGCTTGCAGAAGAGGGCAGAAGAGCCCACTGTTCCCCGTCTCTGCTTGGCCTGAGCCTGCACCTTCCCTCGCCCACCCCACGCCGCGTGGCCCCAGCCTTGACGGACAGAGACACGAGCTGAAATCCGGGCTGCTCGCCTGGCCCTCAGGCCCTTCACTGCGCAGCCACAACTCAATGCTCCAGCCCCAGCTCCCAGATCACCGGGTTTCTTTAATTTTTAAAAAACTATCTCTATAAAATCCTGAATATTTGCAACATGGGTAAGGTTTTAGGAACAAAACTAACACCCTTGAACTCATCCCTCACCTTAAGAAATAGAACATTTACTAAGACCTTTAAAGCCCTGTGGGGCCCCCCTCCCCAAGTCAATCCACCATGATCCCCAATCCTGTGCTTCCTTCCCCCTTTTTTTTCTTGGTAGCTTAACTATATACGATAGTTCCTACAAACCATTTGCTGTTCATTTTGTTTTTAAATCTCGTATAAAAGAATAAATAATTCAAGTATTCCTCAGATTCGGCCGTACTGATGCAGATCCCTGTAGTTCGTTCGCACTGCTGTGCTATTAGGCTCGTTCATCCCTTCTACTGAGAGCCCTGCGCGGTTTCCGGTTCTGTTGTTTGCTCTTGCAAACACCCTGCTGTGACCCTTCCTGCGCGTCTCCTGGGGGGGCTGCGGCGTCCACACCCCTTCGGCTTTGCCCTGGCTCTCCACACACCAGGCCGCAGGCGCGCGGACGGACTCCCACTGCTCCCCAGTGATACCCACGCACTGCATTCTCTAGCTCTCTCCACCGCCCCTGCCACAGATGCCCTTCCCTCCCCTTGCCCAGCTGAAGACCGCCCCCCTCAGCCCCCGCAATGTCCAGCTCAACCTGTCACCTCCTCCGGGAGCCTTTCCCTGGCTCCTCCAAGTGCACACGTGTTGGTGCCTGTTTCGAACTCCCCAAACACTAAAGGCCCTGTGTCACGCCATTCGGCACAGAGCTGGAAAACAGATGGCTCGGTGACTCTGAAAGAATGAAATACTTGGTAGGTGCCCTGAAGCCATTTTCGTTAGCGCCCCACATTTCCATTCTGGAGAAGAGTCGGGGGACACTTGCCAGGTTCCCACAAACCAGGGTGAATGCGACCCACGGCCAGACACGTTCCCTCCCAGGAAGGGGGGGTGACCCTGCCCTCCACTACCACCCACGGCAGGCTCCAGCCCTCAGACCTGCCGCACCTCCGCTCCTCAACACCTAGCTCACTGGGCCCAGCTAATTCCCTGGGGCGCCGGTGAACCGCTGCCTGAAGAACGGCCCCTCCATTTTACACGGTCAAGGTGAACAGTCTCCTGTTTTGGGGCTACCTGGCTTTGATCGCCCCTCCCTATTCCACCTCCAGGGCCTCAGGTGGTGTGTGTGTTCCTGGGGAAGCGTCACCCTCTCGCTATGAAGGTGGGGGCAGATGGCTTAGGGCAGAGGTCATCACAAAATTTCAGCCCCTGGTCCCAGTGACCAGTTCCCAGAGAATGGCCTGTGACCAAACAGGCCACAATACACCGAGACAGTGTATTTAAAGGGATTTAAAGGAAAGAAACCCTTTCTTAGGGAGCTCTCAGAAGAAAATCACCTCTTTCTCTTCCTCTGGGCCATGAGGCATGGCCTAAGGGGACGAGGCCAGGAACTACTTTATAGCTGTTTTACCACTGGGAGGGAAGACTGCCCCAAGACAAAGCAGACACACCAGAGAAGAGAGCTGAGAGGAGTACCGAGGAATGGAGTCCGAGTCTGATAATGTAGTGAGCTGCTGGAGCAAACCTTGCTTGCACCTGAACTCGTAACTTTCAGTTACATGAGCCAATACGTTCTCTTTGTTATTTTTACCAAAGTGTTGAGTTTTCTAAACCATCCTAGCTCATCCATCCCCACTGCTGCCAGAGAAAAGAGAAGGGAACTAAAGCTGTATAGCTATGAGCCACACTGAGCGTCCAACGTGCCTTCTCTATCTCTGAATCCAGACAGTGGTGGGAGGGCTTTCGCATCGCCCTCAGGATAGAATTGAGAAGACTCTAAGAGGTGAAGACTTTTTGTTTCACAGATAATTTTTAGAGCTCAGCTTAAGCAAGGCCTATTTTTACAGGATGACTCTAAAGAAAGTGGCCACGGGGAGACTGTTAACACTCTGGGCAGGAAGTCACAGCTTACCTCTGCCCTTGGAAGTTGTGGTTTCTCTGAATTTTCTCTTAGCCTTCTCTTTGTGGTACTCCAAAGGCACGGAATCCCACCTCCTCTGAGCTGTGACAGGCACCAAGGGGATAGAGGGCAGCTTCAGGCGCCACTCGGGCCCCAGCGAGTCCACGAGAGCTCTGGTCATTCTGGAAAGGCAGACAGAATTACAGGGAGGTTTCCGGCTGGGTCAAGAAGATACTCCCCCTCTCATAAATCCAGAGGGGGTGGAGAGAGCCACCATCCCTCTACAGCCTTCCGACACGCAGCAGGAAAGGAACAGATGTCGGCCACCATGACACTCGTGCCCCGCCTGGCCCTCACTTGGCCACACTCTGTTAAGTCCGAAGTGGGGATGGCTGCTTGTTAAGGGTACTTAAACTTTACCCCCAAAGGACCACACATGCCCCCAAGAAAGGATCACATGTCTTATATTTTCTCAGTGGATCTATTATAAGGCCAGGCAAGCACCTGACCTTTAATTAATGCTCAGAAATCTTTATAAAATACAAATCCTGTGTCATTCTCAAATTTTGAACTCCTCCAGCGGTTCCCACTTCCCTAGGCTGACAGTGCCCGAGATCTGGTGTGCCCCCCCCACCCCACTGCCCCCGCTCCACTTTTACCAGGAGCTGCATTCCCTCTTGATCCATATGTTCCAGCCTTTGCCCTTGCTTTTCCTTCTACCTGGAATGATGTCTTCACTCTCCATCCCCCCCCTTCTGGGCCCAGCTAACTTGCTTCAAATGTTGCTCAGGGACCACGTCCATTTGGCTAAGAAATCTCCAGCACCTAGCACATCACCTGTTACCCGCCCGGGCCCAGTAAGCATGTGCTCGATCAGTGAATAAAGCCAACTGTATGCTTTTCCTGCCCCAACCACGGCGCTCCGTGCGACTAGAAGGACGGCGTCCCAGGTGGCGATCACTACAAACTCACCGCCTCTGACTAAGCCCTCACAGCTGTTTTTCTGACTGGCACAGCTATTTCAAACCTCTACCCTCCTCAGCCCGGCTCCCTTACCCTCCTCCTTTTTCAGGGCAAACTTCCAGGTCCCACAAATGCAAACCCACCTGCGTGGGCACCAAATCCTTCCTAGGTCTCTCCTGTCACAGATGAAGAAGTGACGAGGCCAGTCTCTCCGCCTCAGCTCTGGGTCTCACCTCGTCCTGCCTCTGTCAGGAACCACCACCAGCAGCTCTCCTCTAGCTTCAGCCTTTCTCTCTACCGACTCCAAGTGGCCGCACTGAACCGTTTCCTCACTTAGTAAGACCCCCTTGGGGACCCCACTCTGCCATCGCAGCTGGACTCCTCTGCCTCTTCACGGCCAGGCTTCTCGAACCCCCTGCCACCCGGGCTTCTGACCCGCCGCATGCTTCCGTCACAACCACCACTGACTCTCTTTCTTAAACTCAGAAGTCCACTAACTCATCACAACACCTGATGGGAGTGAGGTTTTCATCCTTCTGGAAATACTTCTTCCCTAAAGGCTCCGAGTTTCCTCCTCCCCTCCAGCCTCTGTTCCCCCGAAGTCCCTCAAATGTTGCAATTTTCTAAGCACCATCCTCTTCCCCTGGCTCACTTGCTGTGGGGGTCTTTTTTTCCTCCCACAACCTCAACCCACCTCTATGCTGATGACCTTCGAATCCATAGGTCTGCCTTGTATTTGTCTCTTTTTGCTCCAAAACCCACGTAAATACCAACCACTGTCCTCATGTCTCTCGTCTCATGGTCCCCTCCAACTCAACATGTCAGCCACCAGGATGTTTCTCCTATTTTTCCCTTCTCACCACCCCCAACACCCAGATTCATCGAACTACTACCTAACAGTCCCCAGAACTGGTCCCACTGTCCTCTTTCCAGCATCTCCACCATCTGAGTTCCCGCCCAGCCCTTCCGACTCTGCTCTCCTTCACGTCATCCTGCAACACGGCAGCCGGTGAGCTTCCCTCTCAAATCTGCTCACACTGCCCCCCTGCTGAAGACCCTTTCACAAAGCCTCACCGCGCCTGGATTAGGTCCGGGCCCTGTGTGGTCGGGCCTCACCTCACACGTCCGAGCTGAGCTCCTCGCCCGCAGTGCCAAGCGACATGGGACGCCTCACAATTCCTGGAACACATCACCCCGGCTCACCCTGCACAGTGTCCTTCCTGCTGCGCTAGCCCCAGATCTCTTCGTTTCTCAGCCTCAGCTCACCTCCTCTGGGAAGTCCCGACTGGCTTCCTCCTTCCCCCCCGGGGTGCCCCTTTCTGCCCCCGCAGCCCCCGGGCCGCCTCCTACCGCAGCACTCACCACACTGTGGTGCGCGTGGCTGTGACTGACTGGGGCTCCCCACGAGACCGGGGGTTCCGTTAGGGCAGGAAGAGCTACGTGTCGGGCATCAGCCCAGGCCCTAGTGCAAAGTCGGGCACACAGAAGTGCCAGATTCTGTTGAATGACTGAAAGTAAAAGGAGGCAGAGAGAAAACCAGTCAAGCTAAAAATGATACACTAAACACGCGCCACGAAGTCCTGTGAAGGGTTTGCTGCGAGTGTAGCGTCTGGCTTTCTAGCAGCCCATGCAAAGAGGGGAAACACGATCAGTACACAAACGAGGGCAGCCACGAGGCGGAAACAAAGCACCACTCAGAAACTCCGAACAAAATGGCGCCTGACGAGCCTCGTGAAGGGGTCACAGTACCACAGGCCGACGCGTCCCTGCAAACACCAGCCTACAGCCTCGTGTCCCGGCTGCCTGCACCTGTGTCCCACTCTCCCCGCTCTAGTTAGGTCTGTGAAGCAAGTGGGGTCTTCCCCAGGGCACCTGGCACAATCCCTTACACAGAGCTCAATACCTTATTACCCCGGTAAGGAATCGGAGCAGCTGGGCCATCGATCCATCAGTCCCCTCACTCTGACCCCTCAGGCCCCTGCTAACCACAACAGCGGACTGTCCTCCTGCACTTTCCCCACGTGCTCAGTAGGCCTCGGGGGACCCCCAAGAGCGGACCAAAGCCATGGTCCCGAGTGAGGCCAGAGAGACCGTCTGCAGAGTCAGGCTCACCGGCTGATGCCGTCCAGGGCCGACACCACACGGTCATCTATCTGCAGCACGGTCCTGTAGTCCACGTAGGCCAGGGGGTACTTCTCCAGGGCCTCGTAGGCCGACGCCCGCCGCAGCAGGGGCTTCATGCTGAAGGGCATCAGGGCCAGTGCTCTAGAGCCAGAGGAAGAAATGTCACCGGCTGCTGAGTCACCCCCCCCGCCCCCCCTTCTAGGAAGGGTCATCCACAGCATTCAGTGTACAGGAGGTCTTATCTGGCACAGAGACGCTGCTAAAAATGTCAGGCCTTAGCAGAGGGACTTTCTATCTTAGACCAAAGGGGAGAAGGTACGATGAGCAGAAAACCACTAAGACTGAAATCTGTGTGCTCGTGCACCAATTTTCCGAGTCGCAATCCCCCCAGATCAAGAACAAGCACCTGTAGCTTTCATTCTTCCATGTGTTTCTACAGAGTCCGACCCGGTGGGAGGAACAGGCTCCGCAGTCAGATGGAGTGGTGTTTGAATTCTACCTCTGCCACCAGCCACGGGACCCCAGGCAGATCACCTTACGGCCTCAATTGGCTGCAACCCACTTCTAGCCTGGGCGGGACGGTAAACTTACCCCGCAGGGCGGTCATGAGCCCTCCGGGGAGGAAACCTAGCACGGGCCTGGTACGGAGCCACAGAGCACAGGCCCCACGAGCCCGCTCCCCTCTCCTCCTCCCTCAGCTACCACCAGGGCACAAACCTAAGGCGATGCTGCAGACGTGTGTCAGCTCAGTGAGGAGGAGAGAAGGCGGTGTCAGACTGGCTCGCAGAAGAAAGAAGGATGACAAACCGCTGAACACCTGTTACAACAGGTCATCGAGGGATAACTTCTTCTCCTTGCTTGTTTTGCGGCAATTCACTAACCTCTGTCCCCCTTTCTTTCCCTCTCACACACATCCACCCCAGAAAACACCGGGGCGAGCCAGTCACTAGCCTGCAACTCACCCTCATCCTCAGGTTCCCGATCTCACAAGGACCGTAAGGCCCACCTCTAAGTCCCCACCTGACTCCTGCTCTTTTGGCAGACTCCAAAGACACAAGTCAGGGGCCGTAAGCACCAAGTAGAGCCTCCTATCCTCCGTGAGCTGGTGACACTTAGGGACACGTCCTCATTATCTGACACAGCTGTTAACTGCTGGGATCGACCCCGAGAAGAGAACAGGCCAGATGAACAGAGCTTCCCCTCCGAGACCCTGAGGCCCCGAGGCCGCCCCGCCCACTTACGAAGTGCAGTCTTTGACGCAGTCCCGGCAGTTGCCGTCCTTCAGGTGGCAGGCTGCGCGGTTAGAGAAGAGGATGCTTTCTTCTTCGGGGTTCGAACAGCCTGGCCAGGGGGAAGCAGAAAGTACGAGATTAACAGGGTGGGAAATGGATGCCCCGGGACTCTCGGGTGTATTTCATACCCGGAGCTCTCTGGGCTTCCCGCTCAGGCTCGTTGGGCTGCCAGGTTCGTCATTCTCACATGGGAGCGAGAGCAGCAAGCTTCCCGCCACTCACGGGGAACCAAACACCTTCTCCACTCACTCCAGCACTGAAGCTAGGACCAGGCAAAAGACAAAACGTGAACCAGCTGGCTTCTGCTCAAGGAGATCCATGCTGTAACTATGTGTGTGTGTGCACGCGCGCACGTGTGTGAATTTTGTTACGAAAAGCATGTAAACCCAATTAAGAGGGGTTCCTGAAAAAGGAAAAGAAAAATGTGATAAGGAGACTGAAGTCTCCTTCACTCTGAGAGAGAGACTAATCCTACCTGGTCAAATCAGAAAGGATTTTGCCAGGGAAGAGTCCTCTGGGTCTGGCAGGGCTATGCAGAACTTAATCAGGGGAAGGATTCAAGCGACCCAGCGTGGAGGAGAATTATCAGACACTTCTCTAAAGGCAATCCTTATCCTCAGGAATCGCAAAAGCCCATGTCTTTTACTGTGTAGCCACAATGACTTTCAATTTTAAAAAAAATTTTTCGGGGCACCTGGGTGGCTCAGTTGGTTAAGTGTCTGCCATCGGCTCAGGTCATGATCCCGGAGTCCCAGGATCGAGCCCTCGTCAGGCTCGCCACTCAGCAGGGAGTCGGCTTCTCCCTCTGACACTCGCCCCTCCCGTGCTCTCCTCTCACTCTCTCAAATGGATAAATAAAATCTTTAAAAAAGTAATTTTTCAACCACTTCATACCCACTAGCATAAGCCATAACGGAAAGCAAACAAACAAAACACCCCGAAAATTATTAAGTGTTGACTCCGTAATTCCACTCCTGGGTATATACCCCAAAGAAGTAAAACAAACTCTCTTCTGAAAATTACAAAACATTTAGAAAACAGTAAAACAGATGCTTGACATCCATCATTGGACTTGGCATACATTATATTTGTTTCCAACCTTTTTCATTTTTGAGATGGCTAAAGTTCCACTCATCCTCACCCTTATCCCTTTGCTTCCTGCCCAGACCTCCAGATGTCAGCACAGTCTTGAAGTTGATAGGTAACATCCTCCCGTATGCATGTTTGCCCACTTCTATTACATATGCATTCACAGGGAAGAGAATATACCATTTTATATCTTTCAAAGCTTTCTGAAACTAAGTGGCACCCTACTCCCTATCCTTCCGCAACTTACTCTTTTTTCACTAAGTATGTTACCATATTGAGGCATGATGGCGTTCATTCAATATCAACAATAACAAACTAATAAAATAAGAACTTTCCCCCTTATTTTGCCAGGCCCTGAGTGAGACAGCAAAGTACAGGAAAAAAGTAAAATATATCCTTGCCCTTGAGGAACAAGCACAAGTACTCAAAACTCGTAGTCCATATCAAGTCTCAAGTAGCAGAGGTGCGGTGGGAAGGGCAGGGGAGGAACTGAGGATCCTGCCCGTGAGCCCGCATGAGTCACTCAATCCCTCTGATCGCGTGTGCTCCCCTATCACATGAACATATCACTTCACAGACTTGCTGGAAGGGTTCATTTTGTTAGCTTGTTCCCTGCCGTCCTTTCAAGATCAGCAAAAGTGATCAGAGAAATCAAGGGATTTGCCCAGAAATCATCTGGAAAATCAACAGCAAGAGCAGAACCAAATGCTGTTCCCCTACTAAGTCTAGACCCCAGGCCAGCCCTTCTAAGGATCCAGAATAAATCCATACAAAAGCACATGCTCTTCCAGACCAGCTGGGGTAGGATGAAAGAAAAAGGCAGTAATATCAATATCTCAGATTCATCAGTGACTTCATCAAGTGAGGCTGAGATGAGGAGGCGGGCCTAAAGAGGAGTGTTCTAGAAAAACAAGAGGGGGCAAAAGAGGGGCTTGAAATTGCAGAAGTTCAAATAAGACAGATTGGAATTTGGAGAGGATTTGGGGAGAAGCCTAGCAAAATGATTCAAAACTTGGACTTGCAAATCAGTCAGACCCGCATTCAAATCCTGCCTCTGATATGTCTTCATTGTATAACCCACTGTAGACAAATTGAACTCTTCTGGACTCCTCGTCCATAAAGAGTCTTACCTGTAGGTTTGTAAGAAGATAAAAAGGAATGAGGTCTGTAGTGCCTAGCACACAGAAAAGCACTCAACAAATGCTAGCCAAGAAGAGAAGGCAAAGGGAAATAGGTACTACAGAAAATGAGGGCTCACGGGTAAGACACTTTGGAGGAGAGGTTTGGGGCAACGGGCTGATTAGAATGAGGCTTACCTCTTCTCCAAAGTGTCTTACCCAGGAGCTGGAGGCTGGGAGAACTGATAAAGGACATGGTGCTCCTCTTTTTAAAACAAAACTCCCCAGTAGCTTCCCATCAGGGAATAAAATCCAAACTCCCTACCACAGCCTACCGTGTAAAATGCCTACACAATAGGGCTCTGCCTATCTAACTGCCCTCAATACTTACAATTCCCCACTGGCTCACTATGGTCTGGCTCCTGCAACACACCACGCTTACTCTGTCTGGGGGCCCGTGGAATGAACAGTTCCCTCCACCTGGAATGCTCAGCACCCAAAACTGTGTGCACTTGGCTTCTTCTCATCATTCAGATGTCACTTCAAAGGTCACTTCTTCTTCAAAGTTGTCCTTGACCTTCCACTCCAAAGGAGCTCCCCAGTCACCTCTCTTACCACATCACTGTATTTGTCTTCTTTGCAGCCCTGATCCTTATCAGACAGGCCTTGTTTACATCTGGATAAAGAAAGCGTGGTATATCCATACAATGGAAAATTATGCAGCCTTAAAAAAGAAGGAAAACATCTGTCACATTGCTACAACATGGATTATAATGTCCTCAGGACCATTACGCTAAGCGAAATCAGTCACAAAAGCCAAATACCGTATGACTTCACTGATCTGAACTATCTAAACTAGTCAAAATCATAGCTACACAAAGTAGAAAGGTGGAAACCAAGGGCTGAGGGGAGGGAAGGAAGATCAGTGTTTAGTGGGTACAGAGTTTCACTGCTGCAGGTGAAAAAGTTCTAGCGATCTGTTGCACAACAACGTGAACGTATTTAATACTTCACTTAAGAAATGGTTAAGACGGTGAATTTAATGCTGTGGGGTTTTTTGTTTTTTTTTTTACCGAAATAAAAAAATGTGATAAAACACCCATTAATATGGAAATATGTTTTTGATATGCCAGTAAGTGAAAAAGAACCAGTAATAAAACCGTATACAATTTAAAAAAAAGGGGGGGGCAGAGAGGGCCAAGGAAGTTTCTCGTAGGATGCCGAAGCGGGGAATGGGCGGGAAGGGTGCCCGGTGGGCCTGGTGAGCCAGCTGGCCGCGGGGAAATCAAGTCGCAGGCACCCCGGGCAGGAGCGAGGTCTGGGCGGCCGCGGCGGGGGACGCCGGAGGGAGTGGCCGGCCTGGCGGGGAAACGGGGGCCACGGTCGTACCTTGCGCCTGCAGCATCCACAGCGCGCGGCTGTAGAGCACCGCGGCCTCGGCGAACTGGCCGTTGCGGAAGCTCTGGTTGCCGGCGGCGCGGAGCCCGTCCACGGAGTCTGCGAGCTTGGGGCCCATCCCGGGCCGGGTCGGCGCACCGGGGGGCGCGTCCGTTACCGCGCGGAGGCGTGCGCAACAGCGTCCTAGCGGGAACACCGGCTGGCGAGGACGTGAGTCCGACGGCCAACCGCCCCGGGAGGGGGCGGGACGCACGGGGCGGGGCCAGAGCTGCGCGCGCCAGGGGCCTTCTGCGCATGCTCGGGTCGGGACTTACCTAGCGAAGCGCGTTAGGGTCCCTGGAGGTAGGCTGAGAACCTGGGGATGCTAAAACTCTGGGTGAAACAATGAAAGAGGCCGGGTCCCCGCTCGCGAGGGGCTTACATTCTGGTGGGAATCGACAGGCTGTTAACTCTTGAGCAAACGAAGACGATAATCTCATAATGTGATTAATGCTAGAAGAAAAACAAAACAGTGATGTAATGGAAAATGACCACATGGGGACTATTTTAGATAAGGGGGGGTGGGGTGGGGTAGGCGTCTCTGGGTGACTAATTGAGCTGAAGAAGCCTGAGAAAATTTAGGGAGTGCTATTCCAGACCGAGAGATAGCAAGTGCAAAGGCACTGAGGCTGGAAACTAACTGGTACCTAGTGCTCTGTAGATGTCGATTTAATAAATGAATGCACTGATAGGTTCATGAGGATCTTTCGCTGAGGGAAACTTCAGCTTATCTTCAGCGTCCTTTGACTTAACTCTGTGTCCCACTTGATGTGCCAGTGTTTTTAATTGCTTGTTGTCCCCTGCCCACATGAAGCTGTTTCTCTTGCTTCCTGACCTTGGCTTATGTGCCCCTCTCCTGCAGTTCTTTTCCAAACACTTCCTCTTGCCTGATCCTGACTCCACCTATAATCAACTCAACCATCCTTTCTGAAAGCCTTTCTTGACTCCTCACGTCTTTCACCTTGTCCCTCCTCCGTTCCTATTGCTCCCAAGGTTTATCCCTCATTTAGCACTTACACTCTGTGATTGTCAGTTTATAGTTTTTCTCAAAGACTGTGACGTCTTTAAAGGCAGGAAATAGGTCTTTGTTTTTGTCTCCACAAGACCTAACCAGATCTGGCACCGAACATGCCGTTCTAAGGTCTGTTGACAAACACCTGGTCTCTGCCCTCAGGAATTTAGTTATAATTATTTGTGTAAACCCAACCCAACCAGACTATAAACTTTCTGAGTTGCTGTTCCATCTGAATCCCCTCAGTCCAGCACAGGCCCTACACAAGGAAAGAATGAACACTTAGTGTGGTGGGGAAACCGGTCCAGGCACATACACTGCTGGTTATCTACTCAACAGCTTCCATCTTTGCTTCCAGAAGTCTGAATTCTCCTGGTCCAGGGAATGAATCAGGATTTCTTTAAACCAATCACAATAATCTCACTCTATTTTGCCAGTGATCGGTCAGGGGTGGACATGCCTGTGATTTGCCCAATGAGTTACAGGATGTCTGCTGGGTCCTCATGGGAAAGTTTTTCCTCCCAGATAAGAGGTACAGGACTGCAAAATAACTTTTTCTTTTGCTCTCTTTATGATTTGGGTACTGTTGGGTTAAGGATATCCACCTGGACATGTGGTAGTCATTTTGCAATTGTGAGGCAATAAGCACAGGTATGAAAAACCAATGTGCTAGGAGGGCGGGAGGGGAAAGATGAAATTGACATTGGTGAGCCCCTGAATCAACCCTGGGAGGACTGACTTCTGGGCTACTTATTAATAAACAACAAATGTCATGGGGCCTTAAGCCACCATTTAGTTGTTTTTTTTTTTTCTGTTGCTTGGAGGTGGATATATTCTAAATGGTACACCAGACAAGTACAGCAGTGTCAAGCTGTATTTTCCAAAAATGACCAAAACAATAATTTCCAGAACTTGGAAATGATTTATAAGAAAAAAGCAATTTCCAGAAACCTATAGACTCAATTTCCTGGAGCCCTAACATCACCCTCCTCTCCATAGGATAGAAAATCTGCCCTCTGCCCTCTGCCCTCTTCCAGAACGTGGCCACTCCCCCATGCAGAGTCGAGTCTATTCAGCTCTCTTTGAAACTGCACAGGACTTTGGGGTCCCCTCAACAGTGGAAAGGACATTATCTACCTCCCAAGACTATGCCATTAAAAGGCACTGCAGCTTCCTCCTGGCTCCCCCTCACAAATATCCTTCAGAACCTAGCCTTTATCCATATTTATTTTAACCAAAACAGAGAAGTCCTCTCTACCCCCAGCGCCAAGTGAGCTCCCAGCCAACAGCCAGCACCAACTTGTCAGCCATGTGAGTGAGGCATTTTGGGTAAGAATTCATCCAAATGGTGACTGACCCTGACTGACACCACGGAAAAGAGATGAGCCTTCCCTGTGGAACCATGCTCAAACTGTAGATTTATGAGTGAGAGAAAAAAAATGTTTTATGCCACTAAGTTTTGGGAATGGTTTCTTACACAGCAACTGATAAATGGTAATCCCTTCCCACAATGCTTCCCATAAATGCAGAGCTGATAAAAGCAGAACTGAAAGAATTTAGGGGAGGGAGATATTGGGGAGTCTGGGCAGAGAGGAAGTCTTCTAGGAGGAGGTGACTTTTTAAAAATAACTTTATTGAGAAATAATTCACTAGCATAAAATTCACCCATTTAAAGTTGTGTACAGTTCAGTGGTTTTTATTATAGTCAGCGTTGTACAATCATCACCACAATCAATGTTAGAATATTGTCATTACCCCAAAATGAAACCCCACATCTTTTAGTCATCAGGCCCAATTCACCTACCCCATCTCTCCCATCCCCAAGCCCAAGCCCAAAGCAACCACTAATCTACCTTCTGATAGATTTGCCTATTTTGGACTTTTAATGTACATGGAATCATATGATACACGATTCTTTGTGATTGGCTTCTTTCATATAGCACACTGTTTTCCAGGGTCATCCATGTTGTAGCATGTACCAGAACTTCATTCCTTTTTATTGCTGAATAATTTTCCATTGTATACATTTTGGGTGTCCATTTCATTTATACATTTATCAGCTGATAGAAATTTGGGTTCTATTTTTGGGGCAGGAAATAACTTTTTGATATTTATTAAGATTTCATCTCTCTGAGTTAACCATCTCATCAAAGCCATATTTAATTTGTATTCAGCTTTAATGGGGAAGGAATAGATATTATAGCTGTAGTCTCCTGAATGAGATAATATGCACAGACATTATTATTGGACAGTAATCTTTTTGTTGTTTAATCACTTCTTTTCAGGGTTAATTGGTAGTTTCTTTAAATAATATCTCTGCCTTCATTGGTTGAGAGACACTGGTGAGTAAAGATGTGTTAGAATCAGGACAGTCTGGGACGCCTGGGTGGCTCAGTCGGTTAAGCGGCTGCCTTCAGCTCAGGTCCTGGGATCGAGTCCCGCATCGGGCTCCTTGCTCAGCAGGGAGCCTGCTTCCCCCTCTGCCTGCAGCTCCCCCTGCTTGTACTCTCGCTCACTCTCTCTCGCCTATGCTCTCTCTAGCAAATAAATAAATAAAATCTAAAAAAAAAAAAAAGAAGAATCAGGACAATCTTACATTTCATTTAACTGAGCCAGGCACAGCCAATACTTTTATATGCTGATTCCAAATAATGAACCAATTAGTCTTGGGGAAAGAAGTATAGACAGCATCATAATTTGTCAATTTACAGTTCTGGATGCTTTTCAATTCAGGTGTATCAATCATGATCTAATCTGAAAACACTGAGTAAGATGGCTTATGGAAGGGATTTGAAATAAGAAGTTAGTTCAGGGAATTGGGTGTCAGAGGTGACAGAGGAGTCAAGAAGCCAACAGAGAATGGTGAGGGAGCCCAAAGGCCAGCAGCAGCAGCAAATGACTACTATGCCCAGGACTTGAATATAAAAAGGAAATGGGGATGATATGGCTTGGAGTGTTGGGGTTTGGAGCCAATGGCCAAGAAAGAATTCTTGAGACATCTTTGGGGCAAAAAGGTGGGTTTTATTAAAGCACGGAGGCAGGACCCAGGGGTAGAAAGAGCTGCACTGGGGTTATGAGGAGAGACTGATTAAAGATTTTCTATCCTGGGGCGCCTGAGTGGCTCAGTCGTTAAGCATCTGCTTTCGGCTCAGGTCATGATCCCAGGGTCCTGGGATCGAGCCCCACATCAGGCTCCCTGCTCCACGGGAAGCCTGCTTCTCCCTCTCCCACTCCACCTGCTTGTGTTCCCTCTTTGGCTGTGTCTCTCTCTGTCAAATAAATAAAATCTTAAAAAAAAAAAAAAAGATTTTCTATTCTATGGAGAGGAGGGTGATGTTAGGGCTCCAGGAAATTGAGTCTATAGGTTTCTGGAAATTGCTTTTTTCTTATAAATCATTAAGATAGTTGCAAACTGAAGGAGACTTGTGTCCTGCATCTGGCAGGACTGTGATCGCCATCAGTTAACCATTTTTTTTTTTTTAAGGTTTTATTTATTTATTTGACAGAGAGAGACACAGCGAGAGAGGGAACACAAGCAGGGGGAGTGGGAGAGGGAGAAGCAGGCTTCCCGCGGAGCAGGGAGCCCGATGCGGGGCTCGATCCCAGGACCCTGGGATGGTGACCTGAGCCGAAGGGAGACGCTTAACAACTGAGCCACCCAGGCGCCCTGGTTAACCTTTTTTTTTCCCTCTCCTTTGTTCTAGGGCAGCCAGAAGTGCCTGAGAAATGTCACACATATCCCACAAGGGGGGTGGGAGAGTTGTGGAGTGTTAGCTTGTGCTTTGCCCTCAGTTTGCCTCTGCTCCTTCATCGGTGATATTTACAGAGTTCAGAAGCTGCAGTAGAGTAGAAGCTGGAGCCAAGTAAGGATGCTCTAGGAGGAGCTGAAGACAAAGTTACTGTTGGATACTTGATCAGAAGCAAAGAAGAGAGAGAAAGACTGGCTTCTCTCTTAGTTCTGCCCTCCATCTCCTGCCAGTGCTGGCTGAAACTGGCCAGAAGTCAGCTGACATGGGAACCTGGGACGTGAGCTTGCAGGGTTGGTCTCTTCCCCTAAAACTTCTCAGGTATGACATCAAAAGTATGACTCATAAAAGAAAAAAAGTGGATAAACTATACTTAAAAATTAAAGTTTCTGTTCTTTAAATGAGACTGTTAAGAGAATGAAAATACGAGCCCCAGAAAATGTTTGTAAATCACATATCTGATAAAGGACATGCATCCAGAATATTAAAAAACACTAAAAACTCAGTAATAAGGAAAACACTGCAATTTTAGGAAGGACAAAAGACTTGAACAGGTAGTTCAGAAAATATACAGATGGCAAGCACTTGAAAAGATGCTCAACCTCAACCTCATTAGCCAGTAGAAAAAATAAAAATGAGAAACACAGTGAGAGAGGGGCCTGGTGGCTCAGTAGGTTAAGTGTCTGCCTTCAGCTCAGGTCCTGATCTCAGGGTCCTGGGATCAAGCCTCACATCTGGCTCCGTGCTCAGCAGGGAGTCTGCTTCTCCCTCTCCCTCTGCTCCTCCCTCCTTGCTTGTGCCCCCCCCCAATAAATAAATAAATAAAATCTTCAAAAAAAAAGACAACACAGTGAGATACCACTACACGCTATTAGATCGGTTAAAATTGCAAAGACCGATCATACCAAGTGTAGATGACATAGAGCTATTGAAATTCCCATACACTGTTGGTGGAAATGTGAAATAGTATAATCACCCTGAAAAACAGTTTCTTAATACATTAACCAAGTATCTTCTATATGACCCAGCTATTTCTCACCTGCGTGTTTACAAGAGAAATGAAATGTAGGTATGCCTATATGTATGTCCATATAAACATGTGTACATAAATGACTGTAAGTTTTATTTGTAATAACCAAAAACTGGAAAATAATTACTTTGAAACCATTGGGCTTTGGGGTGGTTTTTTACATAGTGATAGTTAACTGGTACACTGAACTAACTCTTTGTAATTTTTCGCATCTTTACATTGCCCTTATTCAATGTGACTCTGGCCACAGTTCCTACCTCATCTCCTACTTTTCCTTATTCATTTTGCTCCAAACATGTCAACTTCTAGCTGCTCTTCCAACACAAGCCTTTGCCCTTGTTGTTCCGTCTGCCTTAAATACTCTTTAAAAGTATTAGTGTGACTTAGTCTCTCATTTTGGTCACATGTTGATTTTTTTTTTTTTTTGTCTATATGGTTTTTGTTGCTTTGCTTATTGCCTTTCCCACTTGAATGTAAGATCCACGAGGGCAGAAACTTTATTTTGCTCACTGCTTTGCACCTAGTACTGTTCTTGGCCCAGAGCAGATACTAGATATGTATTTGTTGAATGAATGAATGAATGAGTGTTCTGACCTTCTCAGAGTTTTCATGATCCTACTAGCCTTGGTTAGGTTCTCATATTACGGTTTTATATAATTTATCACTACATTACCTCTCTAGCAACTATGTCTTCTACACTGTAAATTGCAAAAAAAAAAAGCTAGAACTCATCTATGTCCTGAGTACTGTTACATAGCCAGAGCCTAGTACAGTGCCAGGCATATGTAGCTCAGTAAGCACAGAATGAAATATGAGTAACCCTGCTCATTGGTTCTTTTTTATTTTATTTTATTTTTAAAGATTTTATTTATTTATTTGACAGACAGAGACACAGCGAAAGAGGGAACACAAGCAGAGGGAGTGGGAGAGGGAGAAGCAGGCTTCCCGAGGAGCAGGGAGCCCGACGCGGGGCTCGATCCCAGGACCCTGGGATCATGACCTGAGCCGGAGGCAGACGCTTAACGACTGAGCCATTCAAGTGCCCCTGGTTCTCTCTTTTTTAAAGATTTTATTTATTTTAGAGTGAGAGAAAGAGAAAGTGTGTGCACACGTGGGGAGAGGGGCAGAGAGAAAGGAAGAAAGAATCTCAAGCAGACTCCCCACTGGGCACGGAGCCAGACGCAGAATCTCACAACCCTGAGATCATGACCTGAACCAAAATCACAAGTCGGATGCTCAACCGACTGAGCCACCCAGGTGCCCCATTGGTTCTTTCTCTTAAGCTATTATCATATTATGGTTTACTAAGGTTTGTTATTTACTTATTTATTTTTAAAGATTTTTATTTATTTATTTGAGAGACAGAGAGAGAACAAGAATGAGTTGGGGGGAGAGGGAGGGGGAGAAGCAGGCTCCCCGCTGAGCAGGGAGCCAGACCTGGGACTCCATCTCAGAACCCTGGGATCATGACCTGAGCCGAAGGCAGTCGCTTAAACCAACTGAGCCACCCAGGTGCCCCTTAAATTAGTTATATTAAATACAATTTAAAATTCAGTTTGTCAGTCATACTAGTCACATTTAGAGTGCTCAGCAGCCACATGTGTCTGTCTACTGGCAATGGTTTTGGACAGCACATACATAGAACATTTCCACCATCACAGAAATTTCTGTGGGGCAGTGCTGGACTGGATATTCTATTGAAAGACGGGGCAATCCTAATGTCAGTCTATCTTTTGGAAAAATCCCAGGAAGGGGATAAAGGAGGGATGTTTGACATTGTGTACTGGTAAATTGACATTTATTTTTAAAAATGTTTTCCGAGTACCTCATTTATAGGGATGTGTGTGTGGGCAGCGGGGCCTGAACATCAGGTCAAACGAAGAGTGTGCTTTAGGAGAAGTACAGGAAAAGTACCAGGGGATTTCAGAGGATAGAGGACTGACTTTTTGTAATAGGGACCTGTGATGGCTTCCTGAACTTTGTGCCAAACTTTTGATCTTTACTACCTCAGGGCTCCTACTGCCATTTGTACAGATTTGTAGTAGGGCAAAGAGGCAAATAAAACATGCATTCTGGGGTGCCTGGGTGGCTCAGTCGTTAAGCATCTGCCTTCGTCTCAGGTCATGATCCCAAGGTCCTGGGATCGAGCCCCGCATCGGGCTCCCTGCCCGGCAGAAAGCCTGCTTCTCCCTCTCCCATTCCCCCACTGCTTGTGTTCCTTCTCTCGCTGTCTCTCACTCTGTCAAATAGATAAATAAAATCTTTAAAAACAAAACAAAACAAAACAAAACATGCATTCTGTGGAGTCCAGCCCATCTTGGGTTAAAAACTTTCCTCTCACTAGCTGTGTCTATGTGAGTCTCAGCTTCCTCACCTGTAAAATAGGGATAATAACTTCTACCTCATAGGGTTGTTTGAGGATTAAGAGACAGCCTAGGATTGTGCCTGGCACATAGATTCTCTGTAAATGTGTTTCTCCTGTGTAAGGGGAACGGATCGGTTACCCCTATTTTAGCACATGGGGTGCCATACCAGGGTGGCCCTGAAAGGTGGCTGCTCAGGTGTTAATTTCATGGATGGCATACCTTTGGGAAAAGCAGGACAAATAATACATAAAATTGGGGATAACGTTACAGATTTCCTAAGAGGATTAAATGAGATAATATAAGTAAGTAAGCACCTGGCAAGAGCTTAATCACGATTAGCTAGCTATCTTTATGTCCGCAAACTAACTCAAAGGTGAGAGGCCCTTAAGAAAAGAGGGTGAGCAATTTGCAGCCTGATGCTCTGTGACATCCAAGGGCGGTCCGGCCTCCGTCTGGAACAAGAATCCAACCGGCTAGGAGCGGTAGGAACCCACAAATACCTCCAGGAGTCCCTGGAGCAGCGCTTTCCAGAAATCGCGTAGAGGTTGGCCGGTTAAGAACCGACGGCGCTTCGCAAGAACCCTCAGTATCTCAGCGCGAGGAATGAGGGCCAGGCCGAAGCGGAGACGGGTTCCCGGCCCGAGTCCCAGTGTCCCGGAAGAACCGGGCCACACCGAGACGGCGTCGCCGACGGACTGGAGCCGGACGAGGACGCTCCGAGCTCCGCGACCGCGCCCCGCGCGCCACGTGACTCAGGCTCCGCACCACGTGGTCCGGGCCCGGTCCTCGCCGCCCCGCCCCGCTCGCGCGCTGCGCGCCGCTTCCGGTGGGGGCGGAAAGCGGAAGTGTGGGAGGGTCTGCGGGGCGGGCTCGGGGAGGTCCCGGGGGAGGATGGAGCAGTGAGCGGGTCTGGGCGGCTGCCGGCAGCGCCATGGAGACGGTGCAGCTGAGGAACCCGCCGCGCCGGTGAGGGGCCGCTGGCTGAGGGGCAGGGGTGGGGAGAGGGAAAGGCGGGAACTGGCGGAGGAGAGGCACCGGGTGCGCCCCCGGAGGGATGGACCTGCGGGGCGAGGCGATCCTGGCACCTGCTGAGTGGGGGAATCTCCGCCGGGAGGGGGTCCGGCAGAGGGGAGCATGCGCCCAGGGGGATAAACGTGGGGCTGGTTGGGGAGAGCACTTGCTGCGGGGGGACATCCTGGTGGAAGGGGGCACTGCTGAAGGGAGCAGCTGCTGAGGGACGTGGGGACAAGTTAGGGAGAGCACCTGCTGAGGGCGGGGGCGCCTGGGGGGATGCCATGCTAGGAACGATTCATTGAGGTAGGGGGCATGCTGAAGCAGGATGAGAACCTAGAGGGGTCTAAGATATGGGTCAGGAACAAGCAGAGGAAGGCTGGGTGGACTTTCTAAGGGAGGGGGTCCCACTTGAGGGGTGCAGTGGGAAGGATCTGTTGAGGGGAAAAGCTCTGCGCCTAAGGCTGGAGGCGTGCCGAGAAAGGTTGAAGGTCCAGCAAGGGAGGGCTTCGTGCAGGATAAGCATTTAGGAAGATTTTCCGGGTAGTGTCCCCACTCTAGCATGAGGATGACATCTTTCATTCCTGATGCCCCCCTGCCTTCCTAGTTTTCCTTACATCCTCTTCAGCTTTTCAAACCTGACATTGGGGGGTGGATAAGGAAATAAGAAGATATTTTCAAGAAGGGCAAATGGAGGCCCAGAAGAGTTGAGACACAGTCCTATGTGTTTCCTTCTTTGCTGTAGGGTCTGGGTCACGACCTGACCAGACTGGGCCCTTTTCAGGGCTCTATTGTTTTGCATCAGCTCCAGATCCTGCTGCTACCTGGAATTGTTTTAAGTCAAGATCGGGGAGGTGGCTGATCCTAGAAAGTCTGAACTCCTGCGTTGGTTTTAGTTATATCATTGATTTGCTCTGTGGACACCAGGGTCTTGTGTCACTCTGCCACATCTGGAGAAAAATAGAGAGCAGAGATCAAGGGAATCATGCTTCTCTGAGGTGCAGTGTAGTTAGCTTCTATTTCACAGAGACCTCTGACTTCCTGCAGCAGAATGAGCACTAAAGTAGGAAGTGTTCAGTGTGTGGGAGTGTGGGGCAAAGGAGAGGTGAAGGGAAGAGATTGGCAGCCTGGGCTGCACACTTGGGGTTTGTTTGAAGTACACAAACATTGCAGAAGGCAAATAGCTGGTTGGGATGGACTCATAATTCACCCTACTGTAGTGTGCTGAGACGGAAATGATAATGATTCTTACACGTACGGCACTTACTGGGTGCCAGGGACCGTTCTCAGTGCTTTCCCTGTCTCCTGGTGAACCACATGTAATTGACCTATAAAAATGGTAATTTCGTGTGGTTCAGCTTATTATGACTCTTTCGATCCTCACAACAATCCTATGAGGTGGTTACTTCTATATCTCTATTTTACAGGTGATAAAACTGAGGCACAAAGAGTTTTAAGTGATTGCGGGAGGTTCCACTGTTAGTAAGTGGCAGAGCTAGGATTTTAAACCAGGTGGTCTGGTCCAAAGTCCATGCTCTTAACTGCTTCCTCTGATGCCACTCTGGAAGTACCCCTGTTTCACAGGGCCTGTGTATGTTAGCAAGTATTTGCTACAGTACCATAGTGATCCAGTTATAAATGTACACTGGTTATATTTCTTTCTGAAATATATTCATTGTTTCTCCGAGGCCTTGGTTTAATTGAAAAGAGGATTAGGAATCTGAGTTTTGTTTCTACCTTGCCTTGTGTTACATAATCTTGGGCAAAAGCATAAACCTTTTTGCTTTTTGGTCCAGCTTATTCCTGCACCTTTTGGATTTTAAGAAATTTATTAAATGTGCAAGAGAAGAGCATTGCAGGGCTGAATTCTTGAATGACTGGTGCTTTCCTGCTCATCATAACTAGTGAAGTACTTAATCTGCATTAGATTAACTTTATTACTTGCATTTATTAGGATTGCCATATCAGTTTCACAGACTGGGTGATTTAAACAACAGAAATGTATTTTCTCCCAGTTTTCTGGAGGCTAGAAGTCTAAGATCAGGGTGTCAGCAGGGTTGTTTCTTTGAGGCTTCTCTCCTTGGCTTGTGTAGATGGCTCTCTCCTTCCTATGTCTTCACATGGTTTTCCCTCTGTACCTCTCTGTGTCCTTATCTCCTATAAGGACACCAGTTGAATTAGGGCCCACCTCTATGACCTTATTTTACCTTAATTACCTCTTTAAAGGCCCTGTCTCCAAATAAAGTTACATTCTGAGGTCCTGGGGCTTAGTATTTCAACATAGGAATTTGGGGAGGGGCAACATATGAATTTTACTATCATTAAAAAAGTTATCAATTTGTCTTACACATTTGTTGTAACCATATCAAATTCTGAATGGAAAGAGGAATAGGTATACATAAATAACATGAACCTTACAAGAGTTCTAAGATAGGAGAAAGAGGCTTGAGAATAGCCAAATCTGTGCGTAACTACTTCATAAATACCCTTGTTTGTGTTTGAGAGATACAGGTGTCTTTTCAGAGATTCAGTTGGCATGTGTTTTCAGCAAGGGATAGTAATCCCAATGCAGGAAATGCTCTTTGCATTCATGAGCTTGACATTTGTGTGTGACTGAGTGATGAGAGATTCAAGTTGATGGCTTACGTAGGAGATTATGATTTTTTCAAATGAGCTGGCATTAGATAATAATAGTGTGGTGGAGGATGTAGAGGGCATTTCTGGGATGGTTGGCTGTCCACGTGGCCATCTGACTTAGGAGAGGAGCATCTGCCGGTGTTTGGTCCACGGAGGCTGTGTTGGCCAGGCCTGTTCTTTTATGAGCAAGCAGTGAAACTACCTAGGACCCGGGGAAGTCCGAACTGAGAGCTGAATCATCAGTCGGGCTGTTTTGTGCTTCTTCCATGAAGACTTAGGGTATAAAGTATCATTGAGAGTCACTTATCAAAAGATTTTCGAAGGAATCTTATTTGTTGATAATCTGGTAATCCTTTTTAGGGTGGCATTCTGTTCTGGAAACTCACAAGGATTGCTGATAAAAGTTTAGGATTCCCACCGTTACATTCATTAATCCACATAGGAAATATTTATTGACCACCTCTGGGTTATCAGGCAGCAGAGAGATAAAGATCTATTAAGCCTGGATCAAAAGCAAACAAAAAACTGGGGCACCTGGGTGGCTCAGTCTGTTAAGCATCTGCCTGTGGCTCAGGTCATGATCCCAGGATCCTGGGATCCAGCCCCAGGGAGTCAGCTTCTTCTTCCCCCTGCTCTTGTGCTCTTGCTTGCTCTCTCTCTCTCAAATAAATAAATAAAAAATCTTAAAAAAACAAAAGCCACAAACAAAAAACCCAAGTAGATTGTTTGAAAGAAGTCTCTGAGCAGGTATATACAGTTTGTCTGTTGGAGGATTATCAGGGGCTTGCAGCTGTTTCTCGCATGCCAGGCACAGTTTCCTTTGTTATGTTGTGGTCTCAGAGTAGTTGAAATAGTGAGTTTTGCTTTTTGTAAACCACAAAGTCAGTACTTCAAAGGAACACATTCGATCTTCCTTTATATAAGTTGTTTAATTATACTTGAGAAATGAGGTATTGTCCATTGTTTATACAGTTATGAATTCAGCGCTTCACCAAAAAACCCTCCTGGTTCATGCAATGTTCTCTCTAACATCTGAGTTCATAGACATTTCACTTCTGAAGTTTAAGAGGAGTTTCACTTCAGCCCTTTTTGTTTTGAAGTTAGTTTTTATGTCGTCACTGGAATTTAATGTTTAGGACCTTTTGATTTTCAAAGGTCACTACGGTCATTTGTTAATTTTCAAGTTGTGGCAGTTATTGACTTGGAACATTTCTCCATTTCTTTAGTGTGTAGTCTTTGACATTTACAGAATTATGTGAGATTGTCCTTTAGAGATCAGTGTTTATGGGTGGATACACTCGATGTGTTCAGTTTTCTTTCTGTCTTCTGGTTTTGCTAGTTCCTCCAGGAAGGTATGTGTGTGTGTGTGTGTATGTATGTATGTAATTCAAGTCCTCTCTTGTAAAAAATGGTATTATCCAGCTGGTTTAAACCTTTTCTCTACAAAAAAGTCTCCGGTGTTACTACTTCCATAATTTCACCATTTCCTGAGCTCTCTTTTTTTTGTTGTCCTTTGTAGTTTCAGGAAACCATTGTGTAGAAGATATACACACATGCACGTGCGCGCGCGCGCGCACGCACGCACACACACACACACACACACACACACACACAAATATTCCTTGGCAAGCTCCTTCCTTAAGCCCATTAATAATTTTCAGACATCTTAGTTTAAAAAAAATATTGTTAATTTATAACCTCCCAGGTTTGTTATTTACTGTGTCTAGCATAGTCAGAAAAATCTGAATTATCAGGGAATTATAAGCTGACATGTATCTTTGACTTCGGGGGCTTGTTGGATGTACACAGCCACTCATGGGAGAGTCTGAGTCTGTTTGAAGTTCCTAGCTGCATAGTTATTTTTCACTTTTGATCATGTCTAAGTATATACCTTCCACTTTCTGTTTCTGTGATACCTATAGAATCCCTGTGTTTTAGCTGAATTACCAAAATCTTGCTAAGGGAGAGCAAGAGTCTCTGTGTCTTCCTTGGCCTCCAGTCTAGACCATGTTTCAATTCATAGGTAACCTTACATTAAACATCTCTTCTGAAGAGATAGTTATGCCATCTTAATTCATGGAATCTCAAGATATAAATGGATTTTAAAGGTTCTGTCAAAGCTTGAATCCACTCTGTAGCATTTCAGGCAAATGATGATTCATTTTCTGTTTAAGTTCTCCAGTGATGGGGAGCTAGGGACTTCTTAAGGCAGTCTAAACCATTTTAGAACAACTTTTGTTGTTAGGAAATTTCTTTCTTTTTAAAATTTTATTTATTTCAGAGAGAGAGAGAGTGCGGCGAGAGCACAAGCAGGGGGAGGGACAGAGGGAGAGGGAGAAGCAGACTCCCCACTGAGCAGGGAGCCTGATGTGGGGCTTGATCCCAGAACCCTGAGATCATGACCTGAGCCGAAGGCAGACACTTAACTGACTGAGCCACCCAGGCACCTTGGAAAATTTCTTACACCTGTTGAACTGAAGTCTGACTCTTGGTAGTTCTCTACCCTCTGGTCCTGATTATGCTCACCAGAGGGCCGCAGGACACATGTAATACCGCCATAGACAGCCCTTAAGTCTCCCAGCTGGGGCACCTGGCTGGCTCAGTCGGAAGTGTGTGTGACTCTTGATCTTGGGGTCATGAGTTCAAGCCCCACAATGGGTGTAGAGATTACTTAAATAAATAAAAAACTTAAAAAAAAGTCTTTTACGAACCATGAGAGACCATGACTCCGGGAAACAACCTGAGGGTTTCAGAGGGGAGGGGGATGGGAGGATGGGGTAGCCCGGTGGTGGGTATTAAGGAGGGCACATGTTGTAATGAGCACTGGGTGTTATACACAAATGATGAATCATGGAACACTACCTCAAAAACTAATGATGTACTGTATGGTGACTAACATAACATAATAATTAAAAAAATGTCTCTTAGCTTGCCTTTGTTGTTGTTTACCAGTAAAGACTTTGTAGAGCAATTCCTAAGATCCTAATTGTAATATAAATAATGTATTTTATGGTCTAGTTGCTAGCAAGTAAAATGTATTTTATGTTTTTATTTCTTCATTCACAGGCAGCTGAAAAAGTTGGATGAAGATAGTTTAACTAAACAACCAGAGGAAGTGTTTGATGTCTTAGAGAAACTTGGAGAAGGGTAAGTGTACAGAAAATACAGGTAGACCAGTGGGTCCCAATCTTTTTCTTCCCCCAACACCAGCAGGAGCTGAACCTTTTTCATGTCAATAATTCACAAACCTAAGGAGAAGGAAGAGGAACATTGCATATGGCACTGCCCTGAGTGGGGTGGGCGGGAAATTTACAGCTTGAGATGCCCTTTCCCTCTTTCCTCCAATCACCATTATAGACAGATTTAATGATGCCTGGCCTCTTCAACACCAAAGGCATCTATTGTTTTCTCTCTTGTAGAATCTATAGTTTACATGATTTTATGTATGGAAGAGCACTAACTAGTCTGTACTTAATTTAACAGTTTTTATTAGTCATACATTTTTATTTGCTGTTCATAGTTTCTGATCAATATGCAATAGCTATTGTTTCCATAAAATGGAATTCAGCATTTTAGTTAGTACAGCATTGTGAAATATAGTAAATCAAGGACCGTCACTACCTTTACAACTTCCAAGAGATTGAAAATCCCAGGTCGGGAACCAGTGTACTTCTTGAAATCCAGATATGTGAGTGTATATAAAATACTGCTGAAATGGTATTTCATAATAGTGGTTTTTTGTGTATCATTCAGTGATAGTTACCGCATTAATAAGCAGGTGTGTGTGGGGGGTAGTACTTCTAGTTCAAGAGAAGACCTGAAATATAACTTTTAAAAATTTCTGTTGTTTAAGTGCCGTGTGCGCCTTGAAATCAAGTCTTATATGTCATTAAATTATTTTGGGGTTTAGTGTTATTTATGTCTAATATAGGTCAGGAATAATCTTAAACCCGATCCTGGGTTACATGGCATAGGTTTTCATGGATTGCCTCCTTGTAAAAAGCATTAGTCATCTTTTTGTAAGTTGGAACAATACTCTTTGGAATCAAGCAAGACATCAAGCTGAGAAGGGAATAAAAGAGGACACCAGCTGTGCTGTTAGAAGACAAGTACAAGATCATTCTGAAGACTGCAGGTTGACTTGGCATCCTTAAAGGTATGGGAAAACGACAGTCCCTCCACATCTCTTTCCTGTCCTTTTCAGCTTTAGCTTGGTCTCCTGGCTATTTTCCTCAAGGCAGTGAGTCTAATGCCCTTAATCTAACAGTGCGCACAGGTCATCCTTGGAACAAGATAAAGCATGTTAGGCATAACTGAATATGTAACTAACTTGTTTCTTTCATTTTTAATAAAAGTCTGTTATGACAGTATGGACATAGACTCTGATGTTAGACCTGCATTAAAGTCCTTGCTCTCCTGTTTATTAGTCACAATAAACGAGTGAACTTGAGCAAAGTACTTAATATTTTGAAGTTTCAGAAACCTCAGCTATAAAGTGCAGATATTCGTATCACCCTCATTTGGGTTATGTCAACTATTACCCAGGACAGTAGGGGTAAAGTACTGAGTACAGTGCCTGTCACACAGTGAGTGCTCAGTAAGTGGCAACTATGATTCTTTTATTTTTAAGCCTACCAACTGAAGCATTTTTCAGACCTTGTCATGTCAAATCAAAGTTAAATCTTAAATCTTCAGTGTATTTAGGCATTCCTGAAGGGAGCGCTGTTTGGGTTGATTGGGTTTGGTGAACACCAAAAGAAAACTACAGACAAAATATATCAGGAATATATTCTGATAATGTAGGAAGGGGAAACTAAGCTAATTATGATTGTTTTTAATTGTTTTTTAGATCTATGCATGTCTTCATTGAGGAACTTGGAAATTTCCTTACAAAGATAAAACCAGCAAGAAAATCAAAATAAAGCTTCAGATATTTCTCCTTGTTTTATCACCGTCGTGCTCTTTTAAGTGATACCACAGATGCTTGGATTTCTGAATGAACCTGAACAAGCTTCATTTAACTAATAGAATCCCGAAGGAAGACCTTAACTCCACTTAGCTGTCTAAACACAAACTGCCATGCCATCCTTAAATTGTTCTGGAAAATGAGTAGATTGTGAACACTCACTGACTTGTGTCTTAGGAAATGAGCTCTGACTGATGGACTGTGTTGGATTCTCTGGAGGCCGCAGTTGTTCTGTGTATGGAGGAAATCCTGTGGATCTGTGGCAGAATAGAGCCAACGCTCCAGACCAGGACGAGTGGACCATGCTTGGAAAGTGTTTTGCATGAGAGCCTAGCACCTTTTTCCTTCTATTATACATAAAGTTTTACACCTTGACTCACTAAAATTTTTTGTCCTAGGTTAATTAAAAAACATCTTGCCCCTGGTTTCATAGTTAGTGAGTGGTATTGTTAAGACTTGTATCTAGTTAATTTGGCTCCAGATACTGTATTATTTCTGTTTTTCCAAATTGATCCTTGTCTTGTGTCTTGTGTGAAACCCCTAGGTCCCCACCATTTTTATTCTCTGCCAGTCAGAATTCATCAAGTCACTGTAGTTTTTGTTGTAGGGAATCAGGTCTTACGGGATTTGCCTAAAAGTGAGCACAGTTGCTGAAGCCTTCTAAATTCTCTTCAGATTACTGTAAGTGCAGTATGTAGAATCATGAATCTTAATTGTTCATACAAGCTATTGGAGCATTCCTTGCTCTCAAGATAGCATAGAGAGGCATGGATAGTGTTCTGGTTAAGATTGCTGAGTGAGTGTATGCAGAGACCTCTCTTTCCTTTTCAAATAGATAAAACTAATGAATGAAAATTAAATTTTTATTTTTATTTATTTATTTTTTTAAAGATTTTATTTATTTATTTGACAGAGCACACAAGCAGGGGGAGTGGCAGGCAGAGAGAGAGAGGGAGAGGGAGAAGCAGGCTCCTCACTGAGCAGCGAGCCGGATGTGGGACTCGATTCCAGATCCCAGGACCCTGGGATCATGATCTGAGCTGAAGGCAGACACTTAACTGACTGAGCCATCCAGGCGCCCTGGAAATTAAATTTTTAAATAAAAGGACACATGGCCAGCTATGGACCAGGGATGGAAAAGATACATAATAGTTAGAGGAGAGTAAGGCTTGCCCTGTCCTTGTCAGGAGATGGCAGGTAAGCTTCCTACATGAAGTTGTGGGATGGATAAGGCTCCCCATCTATTAACTAAAGCTGAAATAAATTTATCTTATCACCGCGAGAAAGTATCATTTGCCCGTGGCCTGGGGAAAACATGGAGGTACTGGTTTGACAATAGGAACTGGGCCTGGACTGCATTGAGGTATGGGATCCAGAGAGGCAGAAACCCTCAGCTCCTAACACAAGACCAAGTTTAAGTTGTACAGTCTAGATGACGGGCCGAGAGAACCATGAAACCATCATGACATCATGAAATGCTCGTGGCAGTTAGCATTGTGTAGAGGAAAATCATTCAAGATAAAGGAAACCCATACAAGGAATCTACTGCCGTGGGATAATGAGCAGAACAAATGGGAGAATTCACATCCAAGGAAACAAATAGTGGAGCAATCTCAAAAGGGATTTAACATGTTTGTTTACGATTTTCAAAAAGAAAGGAGGGAATAAACATCCTTAAAAGAAGAACACCAGTTTATGAACATGAACAGATGGGTTTCAGGAAGAATTAAAGTTGGGAATCTTGACAATCATTGAAGTTTTGGAAGCCCAGTAAGTTGGAAAAACAGTGAACTATACAAGCTGAAAGAATTTGTGAATTGAAAGATAGAAATCAGACTGATCACAAAATGCAGGACAGAGAAGTACAGTGTTAGAGATCTGGAGGACAGCATGGATTGAGGAGGTGCAGTATGGGTCCAATAGGAATTCTAGAAAGAGATAGTAGAAGAGATAGGAAACAGACAATGCTGAGAATTTCCACACTTGAAGAAAAACATGCCTTCAGGTGGAAGAAGCTTACGAAATGCCAAATGAATCAACTCCTAGTTACATTACAATAAAATTGTAGAATGTTAAGGATAAAGAGGAAATCCTGAATGCTACCGAAAGAGAGATTACCTGTGAAAGGTGGTAATCCGATGATAGCCGACTTCTCAGCAACAGTAGAAGCTGGAAAACTGCAGAAAAGGTGCTATTGTCGAAGAACTCTGTATCCAGCACAACCAATTCCAACGAGAACGTGAAATACAGACATCTTCACACATATGGGACCTAGTGTATCAAGAATAACTTTGGAAAGTAACAGAATACCCAAGTAGCAATGGCTAACCAATAAGGGCATTTATTTTTTTAAATTTTTTATTTTTTAAAGATTTTATTTATTTGACACAGAGAGACACAGCAAGAGAGGGAACACAAGCAGGGGGAGTGGGAGAGGGAGAAGCCGGCTTCCTGCTGAGCAGGGAGCCCGATGCGGGGCTCGATCCCAGGACCCTGGGATCATGACCTGAGCTGAAGGCAGACGCTTAATGACTGAGCCACCCAGGCACCCCTGTTTTTTGTTTTTTTAAGATTTTATTTATTTATTTGACAGAGGCACAGCAAGAGGGGGAACACAGCAGGGGGAGTGGGAGAGGGAGAGGCAGGCTTCCCGCAGAGCAGGGAGCCCGACGCCGGGCTCGATCCCAGGACCCTGGGATCATGACCCAAGCCTAAGGCAGACGCTTAATGACTGAGCCACCCAGGCGCCCCCTAATAAGGACATTTAATAACTATGTAATAATAAAGCTGGGGTGAAAGATTCCAGAATGGCTAATTGGCTTGATAATGGTTTAGCATTTGTGTAATTCTCTATCTCAAGATGGCTGCATTAGTTTCACGCATCATGCTTTATGTAACAGTAACCAAAGTAGGAAAGGAAGTGGCAGGTAAAAGTGGGCCTTCTTGTGTGTTTCTCTCTCATCAGGGAAGAAAGCCCCTCTCAGAATCCCTTCAGCAGAATTCCCCTCGAATTTCATTGGCTAGAACCAGGTCACCGGCAGAAGGAATAGGAATGCTGTCTGCCTGGACTGCCATGTTTTATCCCCTAGAACCAAGCCTTCGCTACCCCAACGAATCAGAGGTTTAACTTCGTAAGGAAGAAGGGGCAGCAGGCAGGCCTTCCACACATGGTCAGCGGTTGCCTTTCTCTGGGGGAAAAAATTATGTAACTTTCAAGGATCATTATACTAGTTTTGCCAACATAAGGGATTCTGATGGGCTGGAAATTTTTTTTATGTGTTCTGCATAATTTTGTTTAGTTTTATGTTACTTTTACATTGAAACAGTCTGGAGCACCATTTTGGCAGCTAGGGCACTCAGCTACTTTGACATATCAGGTGGCGCTGTTCTGTGGATGTTTTTTTCGCCAGGACAGTATGAAGAAATAGGTGGGTTTCGGAAATAGGAAAGACGGCTTCCTCATTGTGTTTTCACTGACAGCTGTCAAGGTTTCCACTGAAAATGTAATCAGTGTGGGGTGATGGTGGTGTCTCATTTGACCATCACAACTGTCTCGTAGTTTGTATTGTCATTTTACAGGTGAGAAAATTGAGGCACGAGAAGGTTAATATGTATGTAAATGATGGCTACTGTGTTATGAGGATAGGGCTCAAATCCTCGGTCTTCGGTTCTAAATTTAAGTATTATTGCAAATAAGAGGAGCAGGGACAGAAGAACCTCATGGTACTGGAGTGAACACAAGAGCACATAGACCTCCATTTCAGCATTCTAGCCCAGGTAGATGTGGGAAGAACATAAGCTTTGTGTTCAGACACACCTGGATTCACATCCTGGCCTGACCACTTATTTTTCATCTCTGTGACATTGGGCAAGTCCTGTAACCTCTGAGCCTTTACACGTTTTCCTGTAAAATAGGGATAACGACCTCTTTGTTGTTGTTGTTTACTTTTTGTAAGGATGAATTGGAATGATGCATAGTTTCTAGCAGAGATCAGGCATATAGTGCATGGTAGCTACTATAATAGTGGTTATTTTGTATGAATACATTCAGTAAAGGTTAAATATGAAGTTAACAGTTTTTTCCCAAAGTACTTTAGCTATTTCAGTTTTGCAGTTGTAGATAAGTGTATTAGGCATCTAGGGATATAAATTAGAACCATGAGTTGCTTTTGTTCTACCACTTTTTATCTCTGGACTTGCTTTGCCTTTATAAATGTTCTCTTTCCCCCAATTACAGGTCCTATGGCAGTGTATACAAAGCTATTCACAAAGAGACCGGTCAGATTGTCGCAATTAAGCAAGTTCCTGTGGAATCAGACCTGCAGGAGATAATCAAAGAAATCTCTATAATGCAGCAATGTGACAGGTAAAGGCATGTAGTGTTACTTTGGAGAGAACATAGTTTTAGATTAGCTGTGATTATTTAGAGTTTAACATGTACAGATGCATTTATTTAGAGATTTTGCGAAAGAGTTTAGGTGGAATCACTACGCATGTTCTTTTCAGAAAAAATCTGATGAAAAAATGTGTGTTTTAGTAGCTAGACTTTTATAGTTTCTATTTCTGCATAGATTTTTTTTTTTTCAGTAAGCCCCTTTCAAAACTAGGAAGAAGAGGCAGAGAGGCAGAAGGTGGTGGTGCTGACTTTTTTTTTTTCCTTCTGATAATGATCTTTTACTTCCTATTGAGAAAACATTTCTGCAGAGATAGCTAAGAAGAGATAATCCAAATACGTTTAGCTCTAGAAACGTTAGAATATCAGATAGATCTAAAAAGAGAATGCTTTTTTATGTATTACTGTTCCTTCCTACATTTAAAAAAGAATTCTTCAAGCTCAGGGTAGTTAATTTTATTTTTGAGGAACTAAGATTTGTCAAATGCTGTAAGCAGGAAGTCAGGCCACTAGGCGACCGCAGAAAAGCACGTGGTTTGCTCTGAAATTCCGTCACAACATGAGTTGGTCGCAGTGATGGAGCAGGCTTCCCCACTACTGTTTAAATTTGAGAGATAACACAAATTTAGGGGCAATGCCAGCTCTAGGGAGCTGAAAGGAGAATGAGAACGTCTTGCACCGGAGGCTGCATCCATTCTCCTGAAGCTCTTCTGCTCAGCAGATCAGCTTAGTACCTCCTATTTGTAAAGCTTCAGCATTGGGGCAGGTGGGGCTGCCTACGAGGACATTTGCCCAGGAGACCTTAGATCTCACAGGCTTGTGAATGCAGTTATTTCTCTTCTCCCTCCCTCCCTTCCTTTTATTCTTTATACTTTTGTGGTTACTCTCTACTAGACAAAGCCCTCATATTTCTTGACCAGATGGACCAGAGTTAAGTAGAAATTTTCCTTTTCCTCTGCTACAAGATACAGTATGGAAGCTCTTCTAGTCAGCACATTGGGACTTAATCACTTCTTCTTCTTTTTTTTTTTCTTAAAGATTGATTGATTTTAGAGAGAGAGAGTGAGTGAGTGAGCATGGGGGGGAGGGGCAGAGGGAGAGGAAGAGAGAATCTCCAGCAGAATCCCCGCTGAGCATGGAGCCCAACATAGGGCCCAATCTCACAACCCCAAGATCATGACCCTAGCCGAAATCAAGTGTCAGATGCTTAACTGACTGAGCTGCCCAGGCGCCCCAAGGGACTTTGTCACTTCTGATATGCTACGTAAGAGCTGTGTTTCAAACAGAGTATGCAAATATCTCTAAGTAAAGAAGAGTTATTTCCAAGAGCCTAGTCTGTGCTAAGCATGGTAAGGAGTACAGAGAAATACAGGGCAGAGTTCTTGTCCTCTGGGAGTTTATAGACAAATTGGAGAGGCCAGGCATATATATGTACAGGAAAATCTGGCTGACGATACAAGATTATATAGGACATGTTCCAGCAGTAAGTAGCTGAGATTACTTGCCTTGTAAAGGCAGTAAATACTGCAGGAATTTAAGGAAGGGAGAGCAGATGTGTAATCTGTACCTTCAGAGACTTATTCATCCATGTCTTCATTAATTGTATGTGTGTGTGTTTCCTGCTGTCCTTGTCATTGGCATGTTTCCCAAGGGTGAAGGGGCATTTGAAATTCTGAGCATTAATGAAGCAGAGTAGGTTTTTAGCATCTCTGGTTATTATGCAACGTTATTTAGCCCTGATGACAATCTAGCCAATTAAAGCTGGTAGCTCTCAGTGGGCAGATTATTTCATTTTAATAGGATGTTTGACTTTTCTCTGAAATCTCATTTGGTATTTCTCTTCAAGCTTGAGACCCAAAATTCTGGGTCTGATACTGAATATTTTTTCTTTTAAAAATTTTTTTAAAGATTATTTATTTTAGAGAGAGACAGAGAAAGAGGGAGAGAGCACAGGTGCACATGAGCAGTGGGGAGGGACAGAGGGACAGGGAGACAAGCAGATTCCCTGCTGAGCGGGGAGCCCGACATAGGGCTTGATCCCAGGACCCTGAGATCATGACCTGAGCCAAAATCAAGAGCTGGACGCTTGGGGCGCCTTGGTGGCTCAGTTGGTTATGCATCTGCCTTCGGCTCAGGTCATGATCCCAGGGTCCTGGGATCGAGCCCCGCAACGGGCTCCCTGCTCAGCAGGAAGCCTGCTTCTCCCTCTCCCACTCCCCCTGCTTGTGTTCCCTCTCTCGCTGTCTCTCTCTCTGTCAAATAAATAAATAAAATCTTTTACAAAAAGAGCTGGACGCTTAACTGACTGAGCCACCCAGGCGCCCCCTGAATATTTTTTCTTTATAGTAGATTGTAGTGTGATTTCTTTTTTTCTTATTACAAAGTACACGTGACTTCTTGGAAAAATGCAAATAGAAAGAAAATAAAATCACTTTTCTCTTTGGAGAGAGAATCATTGTTAAATGCTATTTCGTATACATATCCTTCCATATCTCTTTTTGGAGTTTAACCATGCTTACAATTATGTAACCTGTACTTTTTTTTCTTTCTTTCTTTCTTTCTTTCTTTTTTTTGTAAGCAGGATATCTTCCCATGTTATCAAATATTTTTCTATAATATTTTCCATAGATTCATGGTTATTCCATTATATGTCTAGATCATTATTTCTTAAATAAACTCCTTAATGTGGGACACTTAGATCATATCTAAGTTTTCATTGTTAAAACGTGCTATGATGGTAACTATTTCTTTTTGAATAGCTGTAGTTCTTTTCCTGGGATGATCTATAGACCTAGAAATGCAGGTTAAAGGACCCATACATTTTCTCACTTTGGTTATTTATTATTTAGAAAGTATTATTATTATTTATTATTTACATTTTTATCAAGAGGGTGTCTATTTTAACCTTAAATATGAATAGTTGATCTTTTGAGCAGAAAAATTTTCATGTATTGAAGGCTGTTCCACTAATTCGTATTATTGCTTTCTCTTTAGCCCTCACGTAGTCAAATATTATGGCAGTTATTTTAAGAATACAGACTTGTGGATTGTTATGGAGTACTGTGGGGCTGGTTCTGTGTCTGATATCATTCGATTACGAAATAAAACGGTAAGTTTACCTTCTAGAACAATGCGGCTGGGCTAGCCTCTGGCCTTGTATTTGTGGGCACTCTCCTCCTTCCATATCCAGAGAGATGACTGTCAGATTTCCCCTTTTCCATGGTTCTTTCCCCCTCTGCTTTCTGATGCCTCCTAAAAGTGATGTTTTTGACACCAGCCTAATCCAGTGATATTTAGCATGTTTTGGGAAAGAAAACAATGACTATCAAATCTTGGTGAAGCAATGAATTTCAAATGTTTAAATTTAGATTTGGTTTTCTCCTCCTACTCAGCATGTTCACAGATTAACTTCTTCTACATTCTATTAATCGAAGAGTAATCTCTGTGAAAGATTATTTGCCCTTACTGTGATCACTGGGATAAAAGCTCTCTGTCTCTCTCTAAAAGCTACTCTAGAATTTATAGAGTAGGACTCAAGGGTTCTAATTCAGGTTCAGTTGCTCATTCAGTATTTCTAGAATACTGTTCTAAGCCCTAGGGATACAATAGTAAAGAAGACAACAACCCTGCTCTTGTGCTCATACATTTTCTAGTAGGGCAACCGAAAAGCCAACTGATGGTAACTAGAAAAGAAATACCAGATAGTTATAATTTCTTTGAAGGAGCGGACTGGTGGAGAGTGCTCAGTGAGCTACTTGAGAGTAGACAGCTGAGAAAGGCCACTCAGGGAGGTGGCATTTAAAGTAAAACTTGAATGACAAGATGGAGCTATGATTTCTAAAAGAACATTCTAGGTAGGGCAATAAGCAGTGCAAAGATCCTGAGGCTAGAACGGATTTGGCACAAAGAAGTAGAAGGGAGAGGTGAGAGGACCTGCAGGAGATGAGGTGAGACAGGTAAGCAGGCCTGGATTCTGTTGGTATTGTTGGCCACGGTAATGAGTTTGCCTTTTATTCCGACTACAATAGGAAGCCATTGCCGTGTTCCAAGCAAGTGAGGAGCCATTTGATGATGTACATTTTAGAAGATAAACTGTGGCTTCTGTGATAAACTATGGCTTCTGTGTGGACTGTGAATGAATAAAAGTAGAAGCTAGAGACACCTTAGCCTTTAGATTTTCTGTTTGTTTTGTTTTAATGAGAAAAACAGGAATAATACCTATATTAAATATTTGCAGAATTGTGAAAATTAATTTAAATATGTGAGAGTACTTAATGAGACACTCTATAAATTACAAGGTGAGAATATTTAAAAACTCAGTTGTATCCTCAAAAAATTAAAAATATAGCTACCCTAGGATCCAGTAATCACACTACTGGGTATTTTCCCAAACAATACAAAAGCTAATTCTAAGGGATATAAGCACGTTTGTTTATTGCAGCATTATTTACAGTAGCCAAATCATGGAAGCAGCCCAAGTGTCAGTTGGTAGATGAGTGGATAAAGATGTGGGGTGTAAATGTATATATACATATACATTTTAAATATTATTCAGCCATAAAAATTAATGAAATCTTGTCATTTTCAACAACATGGATGGATCTAAAGAGTATAATGCTAAGCAAAATAAGCCAGTCAGAGAAAGATAAATATCATATGATTTCATTCATATGTGGAATTTAAGAAACAAAGCAAATGAATAAAGGGAAAAAAAAAAAGAGACAAACCAGAAAAACAGACTCTTAACTATAGGGAATAAACAGATGGTTACCAGAGGGGAGGTGGTTGGGGGATGGATGAAATAGGGGATGGGGATTAAGAGTACCCTTGTAGTGTGCACTGAGTAATAAATGGAGTTGTTGAATCACTATTATTACACACCTGAAGCTGATATAACACTATATGTTAACTATACTGGGATTACTGGAATTAAAATAACAATCATTTAAAAATAAAATAAAAATTAAACAGTTATAATTTTTGGATTATCTATATGACTATATCCTTTTCTTAATTTACATTATTCAGAGTTAGTATGTTTTTCTAATAAAATAGCAAGTTCTTTAGCTAGGAATTATAACCTACCATAAAATATATTTAAAGAAGTCCCAAAGCTTGAATAATTTATTGAATTAAAAATTGGGCTCCAGGGGCATCTGGGTGGCTCAGTTGGTTGAGCGTCCAACTCTTAATTTCAGCTCAGGTCTTGATCTCAGGGTTGTGAGTTCAAGCCCTGTGTTGTGCTCTGTGCTGGGCAAGGAGCCTACTTTAAAAAAAAAAAATTGGGTTCTAGGCCTTCTTATATGCAGCATTAAGTTATTTTGTTTCAGGTATTTTGAAACAATCCAAAACTAATTTTGATAGTGCATTTGATGTTTTAATATTAGTTTATTGTATTTATGTAATTTTTAGCTATTAAGTGTTGATCTTTAATTATTACACATGAATTTGTAAAACGTTTTAATTCTGTCTTGTCCAGCATGATAGTCACTAGCTATGTGTGGTTATTGAGGACTTTATTTTTTTATTTTTTTATTTTTTTAATTTTTGTTTTTTTAAGATTTTATTTATTTATTTGAGAGAGAGAGAATGAGAGAGAGCGAGTACATGGGGGGGGGGGTCAGAGGGAGAAGCAGACTCCCTGCCAAGCAGGGAGCCTGATGCGGGACTCGATCCAGGGACTCCAGGATCATGACCTGAGCCGAAGGCAGTCGCTTAACCAACTGAGCCACCCAGGCGCCCCTATTGAGGACTTTAAATGTGGCTAGTCTGAACTGAGATGTGCTATAAATATAAAATACCAAATTTTGAAGAATTATTACAAAAAGAAAAACATTAAAAAAACTTCACATTTTTATATATTGATCACATGTTGAAATGATAATATTTTGGATAAATATGGTTAAAATATATTATCAAAATAAATTTTGGGGTGCCTGGCTGGCTCAGTTGGAGGAGCATGCGACTCTTGATCCTGGAGTCATGAGTTCTAGCCCCACGTTGGGTATGGAGATTACTAAAAAAATAAATAAACTTAAATTAATTTTGCTTTTTTTTTATGTGGCTACTAGAAAATTAAAAGTTGTACTTATGGCTCACATTATATTTCTATTGGGCAGTGCTCCCTTAACTGATTAGCTTGACTGGTTAGAATAAGGCGTCAGTAAGTCACATGAACTTCGTTCTTTTAGGCCACAGAAGGTACCCAGACTCTAGCTTGCAACCTTGCCAATAGTGTTTGCTTGTACCGCAGTGAGAGCTCTATCATTTGTTAGCACAAATTACTTGTTTGTGCTTCAGCTTCATTTTCTATAAAATGGTGATGCTAATAGTACTTATTTAATGTGATTTTTTATAAGGATTTAATGAGATTACAAAAAAGTGCCTACCGTAGAATACATGCTTAATAATTAGCTATTCTTAATTTTATTAGCAGAGTGTCTGGCTCATTATTGATGCTTATTAACTATTTGTTGATTAATTGGTAGCATAATAGTTATTAAGCCGTGTGTATTCTTACATGCCTTATATCATTTGATTTTCATGACATACTTGAAGAGAGTGGTAGTCCTGTTTTATAGATTGAGAAACTGAGACCAAGAGAAGTTCGACAACTCACTTAGGTCACACAGCTAGAATGTAGAGTGAAGGGTAAGAACTAGGTCTTTCTAATCCCAAATACCATGTTTTTTGCAACACAGCGTACTCTCTTCTAAATGTGAGTTGTTTGTCAAAAGGGAGACTGAGAGTTTGTTTAGCACTGGAGTTGGGTCTGCACAAAATCAGCATGGAACTGAGCAGATATTCTGTGTCAGTCAGCATTCTTGCTTTTGTTTATTCATCATCATTCAACAAATATTTTTTAGGACCTGCTATGTGCCAGGTGGCTTTCTTGGTGCTAGGGATACAATAGTAAACAAACCAAAGACATTTTATTATTTATTTATTTATTTTTAATAAGTTTGAAGATTTATGTATTTATCCGAGAGAGAGAGAGGGAGAGCATACATGCGCATTCTTGTGCGTGAATTGGGGGAGGGGCAGAGGGAGAGATTTTTCAAGCAGACTCCCTGCTGAGCACGGAGCCTGATGTGGGGCTTGATCTCACGGCTCTGAGATTATGACCCAAGCTGAAACCAAGAGTTGGATGCCCTTACCCAACTTTGCCACCCAGATGCCCCCAAAGACATTTTAAAATGGGGCTTATGTTCCTAATAGGGAAGATAACACATGATAGGTATACAAATAACATGTAATACATCAGATGGCGATAATACTGTGTTTACCAACAAGGTAGGATAAAGGGGTAGAGAATGACCTAGGAATGGAGGGAACTGGGGAAGCCCTCTCTGACTTTCTGGTTGAAGAGCAATGTAGGCAGAGAGAACATGAGATGAAAAGGTCCAGAAGTGGAAGTGTGCTTTGAGTGTTTGAGGAACAGCAGAGGAAGGCTACGAGGCTGAAACAGAATAAGAAAGGTAAAAAGTAGTAGAGGACGAAGGTAGCTGGGAACCAGATCATGTAAGACTAGGGTGGACTGGCTTTAATTTTGAGTGGCTTAGGAAGCCATTGGAGGGTTTTGAGCAGCTCTGGCTTGCATTTTGAAAGATTGATTATGGCACACTGCCATGTGGAATATACATTGTCCAGGGTCAAGGGCAGAAGCAGCAAGACCAGTTAGAGAATTATTAGAATAGTTCAGGCAGGACATGCTGGTGGCTTGGACCAGGGTGATTAGTGATTACAGAGGATATATTTGGATATATTTTGGAGATAGGGAAGAGCCAGGGATGACCTCAAGGTTTTTGGCCAGGGCAACTGAAACTGCCTTTCCCTGAGAGAGCAGACTGTGGGAAGAATAGAGTAGGTTGGCTGGGTGGTAAGGAGAGGGGTGGGGTGGCGGTAGAAGTACAGAATTTGATTTTGATATGTTCTGCTTATGATGCTTGTTAGGTATTCATTTGGAGATATTGTGTAGGCAGGTAACATGAATCTGGGGAGAGATGGGGCAGGAGATGTAACTTTAGAAGGGGTTAGTGGCCTGATGGTATAAGCTGTCAAATGCTGTCACAGGTTGAATAAGACCTTCTATTCTAGGAAGGGAGCTTGGATCTGATTTTTTTTTCCCCCTTTTTTGAATGTAAAATGATATAAAGTGTTGGAATTTTAATCTGTCATTCTTTTTTTAGTTAACAGAAGATGAGATAGCTACAATATTACAATCAACGCTTAAGGGACTGGAATACCTTCATTTTATGAGGAAAATACACCGCGATATCAAGGCAGGAAATATTTTGCTAAATACAGAAGGACATGCAAAACTTGCAGATTTTGGGGTAGCAGGTCAACTTACAGTAAGTAAAAATATTACTTCTATTGGTAACTTTCAGCCCTGTCCAGAGAAGGAATTCCTTTCATTTTAGTTATTTTTTCAATAAAATACTCAATTTCATTTTATTTGTGAAAAGGTTATAGAAGGTGCCACTAAGTTACGAAAGAGCTAGTAGGTTATTATAGATCCTTTCCCGGGGTTTAGGTCCCATGGTTTAACTTTGATAAAAATAAAAGCTTAAACAAGAAATGACAGAGTGGAAGTTTAAATTCTATTCATCTTATTTGCAAAAGGAAGAAAAATTCAATCCAAACTGCTTTCCTTGAATAAGACATAACACCATCTCAACCAGGTAGCAGTTGGCAGTTACTTTACTGAAAACTCTCTCCTCGTCTGGTTCCAGGATACAGTCTTTTGATTCTCCTCCTACCTCACCACGGTATGGCAATGACAAAAACCATGTTTTTAAAACAGGAAATACAGAATTACCTGATTTTGAAGAATACCTAAGTATATATGACATATGTATATATAGAAAAACAGAAACAGTTCTGGACAGATATGTACTAAAATTTGCAACACCATTATATATCAAGCAGTTTTCTGGGGTGGTAGAAAAAATACTTTTTGTTTGTTTAGGGCTGGTATTAGGTAGAGTTTTTTGGTTTTTGTTTGTAAATCTGCCTGGATTACGTTAGGGAGTTTAATAGGTATTGCAATGGCACAAAAATTGCTTTGATGTTTAAAAAAGAAAATCAGAAACTTATTCCATATTGTGATTACTGGGCCTTTCAAAAGATCTTGTTGTTAACACATAAAGTGCTTCTAGGGAACAATTTATGCTTCCAACTGTGGTATATAAATGTATATAAATCTATTTGGGGGAACCTGACTGGCTCAGTCAGTAGAGAGTGTGATCCTTGATCTCAGGGTCATGAATTCAAGCCCCACATTGGGTGTGCAGCCTACTTAAAAATAAATAAATAAAATAATTTAAAAAAAAGAATGTACCCATTTTCCCTTATATTTGCCAATACCGAGTGAGCAATAAATTGTATTTTTAAAATCATTTTTGAAACAATATTTTTACAGTTGATTATGGCCATTTACAATTCTTTTGTAACTTAACTGAACTGTTCATCTTAATTTTCCTAATTGTGTTGGACCTTTTAAAAAAAAATCTGCTGAAAAAGGTAAACCAAAACTTAAAAAAAAAATTACATGTTCAAATTGTTAATCCTTTGTTATATATGTTGAAACATCTTTTTGTAATTTGCTAGTTATCTTTTTACTTTGATTATGGTTTTTCTTTAAATACCAGAGGTTCCAAATTTTATATAGGGAAATCCACCTCCCTTTTATGTTATGGTTCCTGCCTTCGATGTCACCTTTAAAAGACCTGTTCTGCTCCAACAGTATATAACTGTTTATCTATACTTCCTTTTAGTACTTTCTGGATTTCGTTCTTTGTATTTAAATTTTCAACCTATTTGAACTTCCTTTGGTGGAAAGTATAAGTTAGGAAATTAAGTATAGAATTTTACAAATGACTAGCCAGATGCCCAGCACTTTTTTTTTGTCCTTTGCTTGGTAATTTGGAATGACATTTTAATCGTATCTTCGAGCTGTGTGTGTGTGTGTGTGTGTGTGTGTATGCACACATGTAAATACACATACATAGCCATAGTCTGTTTCTGGATTTAGTATTTTTTCTTGTTATGCTACTGTGCTAATGTAACTTCGTCATACAGATCAAGCTGCGTTAGTATCCACTCATTACTCTCCGTTTTCAAAAAATTTCTAGATATCCAAATACTCCTTTCTAAATAATGAGTATTTCAAGGATATAATTCTTGAAAACGACTTTGAGTAGCCCCATTTGAAAACTGCAAATTTAAGTTTTGGAGCAAAGGAAATGACTAAGCGGTAAGTTAGTTCCTGTGCTAGTTTTTCACATAGGACCGACAAAGTGAGATCAATTTAAAAATATTACCTGTCCTTTGCTCCTGGCTGGCACAGCCTAACTGAAGCCACAGGCATTTCAGAAGGAACAGGAGTGATGATGATGGCAAGTCCTGTTGCATATTTAGTTCTGTTTAAAATCCTTCTCTTCCTAAAATACAGGAGCTCTAGAAAGGTTCTCTTTCATTAAGGCCACGCTGTTCTGGGGAAGTAGGCAAATGACGTGTGCTAGATTCATATATTTTTCTTTAAGACCCAAACTAAGACTTTCTCTATGTATACATTTTATTTTATAGAATATGTGTATATGATAAAAGAAAAATTATATGTGTACATAGACACACACACATATGATTTTTCCTTTTTTAATTTTCGGATAGCACAGGTACTATATATTCATGTAAACCGTCAGAGTGTTACAGAAGTATATGGGATGGAAAGGACTCTTTCCAAAGGACTCTTTCCAAAGGACTCTTTGTGATTCTACCTTTTAGATGTAACTGTTGTTAAGAGTTCAGTGTGTATTGAGATTTTTCTTTTGCTATCCATAAGACAACAATATTTATTATTATTGGTTGCTGTTTTGTTGTATATATATACAACAATATAGTTTTGCAACCTAATTTTCTCTTTATAATATGTCTTGTACATTTTTCCATGCCAGGAAAATGTATCTATCTCCTTTTTAAAAAATATATGGTGGATGGGGCACCTGGGTGGCTCAGTCAGTCTGACTCTTGATTTCAGCTCAAGTCATGGGATCAGAGTTGTGGGATCGAGCCCCACATCGTGTCTCATGCTCAGCAGGGAGTCTGCTTGAGAATCTCTCTCTCTCTCTCTCCCTCTGCCTCTGTCCTCCTCCCCCCTCCCCCCGGCTTGCGTGTGCAGTCTCTCTCTAAAATAAATAAATCTTTAAAAAAAATATTTGAGAGAGAGCGTGTGTGCAAGCAGGGATGAGGGGGGTGGGGAGGGGGAGAGGGAGAGAAGCAGACTCCCTGCCAAGCGGGGAACCAGATGCGGGGCTCGATCCCCGGAGCCTGAGATCATGACCTGAGGCAAAATCAAGAGCTGTATGCTTAACCAACTGAGCCACCCAGCTGCCCCTAAATAAATCTTTAAAAAATATGGTGGATATTTATTGTATTTAATTTACACCCTTTTGATGGTCATTTGAGTTGTTTCCTTTTTCTTTTTCCCGCCTCTCCTACAAATATTTCTCCAATACTTGTGCATATATCTTAGGGTACCTGCACATAGGATATATTTCTAGAAAAAGATTTGGATCAAAGGATGTGGACATTTAAGTTTATAAATATTGCCAAATTGCCCACAAATCTTGTACCAGTTTATACTCTAGTAATGCTGTTTCAGTGCCTGACTTTCTAGCACTAGTTATTTATTTTTTTTAAAGATTTTATTTATTTATTTGACAGAGAGAGACACAGCAAGAGAGGGAACACAAGCAGGAAGAGAGGGAGAAGCAGGCTTCCTGCCGAGCAGGGAGCCTGATGTGGGGCTTGATCCCAGGACCCCGGGATCATGACCTGAGCCAAAGGCAGACGCTTAACGACTGAGCCACCCAGGCGCCCCATCTAGCACTAGTTATTATTAACCTTTTAAATTTTTGTCAACCTCATTTTAGTGTTTGTTATTTTTTGTGGGTTTTTCTAATGTGTGCGTTTTAAGAATTGAGAATCTTTTATGTTTCTAGGTCATTTGAATTTCTTTTGTGACCTGCTCAATCATGCCTTGAGTATGGTTTTTATATGTATCCCAAGTACAAGATGTTTCTTATTGTTGGAAAAGTCTTTTTTTCTCAGTAGTTTTAATGCTTAGTGTTGATCTCTACTCTTCTCTGTTTTAGGATACCATGGCCAAAAGGAACACGGTGATAGGAACACCATTTTGGATGGCTCCAGAAGTGATTCAGGAAATTGGATACAACTGTGTGGCAGACATTTGGTCATTGGGAATAACTGCCATAGAAATGGCTGAGGGAAAGCCGCCATATGCCGATATCCACCCAATGAGGGTAAGGAAACCAGTAGGGTGGTTAGCTCCTGGGCATCATTAGAAAGTTGGTGACTTACTTGATTTAGGTACCAAACAGTAAATGAATTAACTGTATATAATTGGTAAGTGTCAGTCTAGACTCCACTAGTCGTAGTCACTAATCAATTCAAGTGTGATCCACCACCTCCATTGCAGAGGTTGTGTATTGACAGCCACCTGACAGGACATAGTTCACAGAAATGCTTGCTTTGGCTTGTGCAGTGTGTGTTTTTTAATAGTTTAGGTGCTCACATTTTAACATAACGTTAACTGGAGCTGAGTGGTGGTCCCCTCCTTTACATAGGTCACCGGCTTTCCACTTCATCAGTCTCTAAGATTCCCTAATCACCAAGTATCCGTTGTCACTTACCACAGTGTTTGCTCTGCTGTTTTTCTCATCGTAGTATTAAAAGGAAAGCAAACTGTTTTTCTGAACTCATGTCACTAACACCCAGCCCGATTTGTTTGTTATCTTTTTCCTGCCTTGCCCTCAGAGGTATTTACATTGGTAAGTTCTGCTTTGTAGATCCCCAGACTCTGTTCATCTGGAGGCTCTGTACTTTGCAGCCTCCATGGATTTCTAGAATAGTAAGGGCCCGTAGGTCCAGTCTCCACCGAAGCTATTAGCGTGACACCCTAAGGGGTTTGTAAGCTGTACCCACCCCAGACCCCTCATCACAGCACTGTTAAAAGGCCTCGACCCTGCCTTCCTCAGTGGCTCCATAGTCCTCCATACCTCCCAACCCAGCTCCTCCTCTTTGATTAATTAGTTCTTCTATTAAAAGACTTAACAGTTTTTTAAAAAGTATTTATGTGCTCAAAGGTAAGGGCGGAAGTGGGGAAGGGTGGGAGGATTTACTAGTAGATTTAAAGAATATAATTTAAGCTGCTAATTACAGAGGTTTTTTTTTTTTTTTAAATTCTGCCTCTTTTATTGGACAGTAAATAATAGTTTTAATTTTTTGAAATAGAATTTAACTGCAGTGTGGTGTTTTTGTTTTTGTTTTTTTTCAAATACATTAAATTGGCTTGGCCTGGACATTAATGAATCTCTTGTGATTTGAGGGACTTTCAGGTTTATGATCTTCTTGCAGTTACTGCTCACATCTAGTGGTGAGGGTGACTTTTATGGGGGAGGGAAATTTGACAACTATGGGGCTGAGATGATCTTCAGACTATCGATGCTCTCAGGTCTTACCTTTTCACTTCGAAAGGTAATATACTGTGGTTAGCAAAAACCAAAATAAACTTGCTAGATTATTGTGAGGTTGAGGAGACAAGAATACATATGAAAGAGGGAGAGAGAGAGAGAACTATATCAACTTCTTTAATTGTCATACTTCCTACTTTGAGACATTTAGACTTTTGTTGGCATTTGGGTGGGCTTATCAGTGGATAAGAGGAAAATATTTTTTTTTAAACTTCAAAGGTATCTCTAATCATATTTTTATTAGTGCATCACTTTTATTTTACCCTCCCCAATTTTTTTTAACTAGGCGATCTTCATGATTCCCACCAACCCTCCCCCCACATTTCGAAAGCCAGAACTATGGTCCGATAACTTCATGGATTTTGTGAAGCAGTGTCTTGTAAAGAGCCCTGAGCAGAGAGCCACAGCCACTCAACTCCTACAGGTATGACTCTCCCTGAGGTGCTGCTTCCCTCTGTTTCATTCACATACTGGCCAAAAGATGCTGCCAACCCACCTCCACGGAGACAGTAAAGAAGTATAAGACATTCCCTGCCTCTGGGGAGCTTTGAATCTAACTGAGTAGAAAAGAGTGTTAAATCATTGAACAAGATAATAATGCAAGAAAATGGAGGGCTCTGTGGGATCAGAGACTGGGAACTGACATTTAGTGAGCACCTGCTGTGTGCTGGGTGCCATTTAATCATCACAGACACCCTGGGAGGGATGGGTATTATTTCAGTTTTATAGGTGAAAAAATGGAAGCTTAGAAAGGTTAACTCATTTAGAGTTACTCAGCTGAGAAACAGCAGAGCTGAGACTAGAACCAAGGTCTTCTTGGGTCCAAAGCAGGAGTGCCCACAAGTCTACCCAGTTCTGATGAGGAACTGAGATTAGTGGTAGGTGATCTTGTAGCTCATGATGGGAGGAGGCCTCTTTGGGCTGGCGGTACTAGGACCACTCTCCTGGAGCGGGTAACCTTGGTGCGTGGGCCTGGAAGGATGGGAGGGGTTTGCGGGCAGTCTGCTCAGTGGTTAGGAGGTTGGATTCAGGAGTCACACTGCCCAGGTTCGAATCCTGGCTCCCTGTTTACTAGCTTTGTGACCTTGGGCAAGTAACATAATCTCTCTGTTGCTTTAGTTTTCTTATCTGTAAAATGGAGACCAAGTATCTGCCTCATATGTTGTGAATATTAAGTGATATAATACGTGTGACTTTAAATAATGTTTCACACATATTAAAAGTAGTATGTTGTGGATTTGACAAATATCTGTGGTTGTTACTAGGCTAAGCCAATGGTTTTCAGCCGTGTCAGACCCAGTGCCCCCCTTTTTAACCAATATGTATATTTGTAATACTCTTACTGCTCTTCTGGATTGAAATTCTTAGATAATAAAATCTGTTTGTGCCCATAATTTAAAAAGAGTGTAATGTGTATGATATAATGAAGGCATAAAGATTTATCAAAAATACGTGTCAGTATAGAGATAGGCTCCAGCTTGACTCAACTTGCAGACATGATGAGATAGTTATATACCTGTACCAAGAACCATAATGAGTTTAGAGTAAGAGCAATAAGAGCAGAAACCACTCCATTCAGGCAGTACAGGACAATGAATGGGTGGACACTAGAGTAAAAGTGATGTTAAATAATAACAGACCAGGCTTATTTGTATGTGATAAGAAGAGGGAAATGATCTTAGAGATTTGCCAAGTGGAGAGAAGAGAGAACAAGGAAATACGATATTCTTGCAAATGAGTTGGGTCTTATTTCTCAGTGTATTGACAGATTCTTTTCTTGCTGGGAGGGGGTATTGATGAAGTTTTGTGGAAAGGAAATCTCTTTTGCAATCCCACTACATGCTGAGGCATACTTCCAATCTCTTGAGTACTTACAAAGACCTTAGAGACTATATTCTGTGGTGGGTGCTGGGGAATAGAGAACAGGTTGCAAAGAGAAACACTGGGGGGACAATGTCAGAATAAGTTGGGGAGACCCAAAAAGAATTTCGATACGTAACTTCCACAGCATGAATTTCTTATTGTACTACCAACACAAATAACAAAAATGTACAGTGGTATTCATATTAAAAATTCAAGCATTTTTTTGTAAATGAAATTCCACACTATCCCTGTGTTTCAGGTGTCTTTGCTGATTGATATTTGGGTCTACATCTCTTATGTATTTGTGACCAGTTTTAGTATTTCTGCAGTAACTATAGGCTTTTGCACCAAAATCCTTTTTTTTTTTTTTTTAAAGATTTTATTTATTTATCTGAGAGAGAGAATGGGAGACAGCGTGAGAGGGGGAGGATCAGCGGGAGAAGCAGACTCCCCGCCGAGCAGGGAGCCCGATGTGGGACTCGATCCCGGGACTCCAGGATCATGACCCGAGCCGAAGGCAGTTGCTTAACCAACTGAGCCACCCAGGCGCCCACCAAAATCCTTTTTTAACTAAATCTATAGGTGGAAATGCTAGGTAGCACACTGTATAGGAAGAATAAGCAGGATGAGTAAATTATTCAGTGATACTTAAACAATGTCTTTATGACATTTAAGCCTTACCCTCCAAAATCATCTCCTAAATTACTGGACTTTTTGCTTATCTCTTGAAAAAAATTTGGAGTATTATTTCCTAAAGCGTATATATACTCTGCGACATTTGAAAGATGTGCAGAATGTGCCACAGTTCATTGTTGCGTGGGAGCGTTCCACACCTTGAAGGCTTGCTGGTGTCCCTGCTTCCCCTCACATGCCGTCCGTGCTCTCCAAACACCGTGACAACTACAAGCTCCCAGCATGTTTAGAAAACTTCCTCTAGGGGGTGGTACCACCCTGTTGAGAATCTCTAGATTTGGCAGAGAGGAACAGAGGAGACTTTTGCAGCCAGGCTGAAAAAGATGGGCAAAGCCTGAATGTGCATCTGGTCAGAGTTACAAAGTGAGTGTGGTTTCACGACTCTCACCCAAAACAGAGAGAGAAAGATGAGAGTCGTTGATTGAGCAGATGTTATCGGGTATCCCCGGTGTGCCAGGCCCTGTGTGGGCACTGGTGCCATCGAAACCGTCTCCAGTGTTGTCTGCTTTCTCATTTAAGCACCCATTTGTCAAGAGTGCCAAGGGAGTGTCCATACTCCGTGACTTAATTAACGAGGCCATGGATGTGAAGCTGAAACGCCAGGAAGCCCAGCAGCGGGAGGTGGACCAGGATGACGAGGAGAACTCTGTGAGTGGCAGGCCTTGCCGTGGGCCTCAGGCGTTCATGCGTGTTATGTCGTGATTGCCAGGTCAGGTGACGTGAGTGGGGGATAACAGAGTGGCCTGGAGCTGGAGATGCTTCTTGAGTGATTATGGGCGCCAGTCCTGGACACTGTTGAGGGCTTGCTGAGGCTGTCCTTGTTCTTTTCACCGTGCTTCCTAAGACACTTTCAAATTTTACTCTTTGGCCCTTCAAATTAACTTTTTTTCTCAATTTTTTTATTCGGAAAAGTGAATGCTCAGGTCTGAGACTTGGTTTTTCATGCCCTTTTGGGGAATCAAGGATCCATACTAAAATGTAGATTTTACACTCACAGACTCCCTCACAAGCCTGAGATTCCAAGGGTGTGCACCTCAGCTCCTTAGATCTATGTTGTAAAACTCTTTTTTAAAAAAATATTTATTTGGGGCGCCTGGGTGGCTCATTCATTAAGCGTCTGCCTTCGGCTCAGGTCATGATCTTGGGGTCCTGAGATCAAGCCCCGCATTGGGCTCCCTGCTCTGCGGGAAGCCTGCTTCACCCTCTCCCACTCCCCCTGCTTGTGTTCCCTCTCTCGCTGTGTCTCTCTCTGTCAGATAAATAAATAAAATCTTTAAAAAATATATATTTATTTAAGTAATCTCTACACCCAACGTGGGGCTCAAACTCACGACCCCGAGATCAAGAGTCACGGGCTCCTCTGACTGAGCCAGTCAGGTGCCCCTCTGTTGTAAAACTCTTATGAAGGAGAGAGGAAGGGAAGAGGGAGAGGGTCCTCCCGGGTTAGATACACTACTCTTGCCCAGCTGACTTTATGATCTTCTTTGGTTAAGTAAGAGTGCTCTCAGTTCTAAGGGGTGTGGGCCTAGAACCCCAGTCAGCGTCAAATCCAGAAATGCTTGCACCGAGATGAATAATAGTAATTCTAAAGACTCAAACCTTTCGATCCAGTCAGGCCCGATTTGAGGTTTTGTCCTCTCACAGGAGGAGGATGAGATGGACTCCGGCACGATGGTTCGAGCAGCAGGTGATGAGATGGGCACCGTCCGGGTAGCCAGCACTGTGAGTGATGGAGCCAGCACTATGATCGAGCACGGGGACACATTGCCGTCACAGCTGGGCACCATGGTGATCAACGCAGAGGACGAGGAAGAGGAAGGGACCATGAAAAGTAAGTCTCTGCTTAAATATACTCCCTCCTCTGACAACCCCTACACATTCCAGAGAAAACAGGCTCTTATGGTCTACACGGGCTCAGGCTGGAGTCATTTTCTGGTTGCGCAGGGGACTGGGGATGCGGGAGGGGAGAGCTGGCCTGAGGTGGCAGAGGCAAGAAAGCGTCAGCAGTGAGGAAGGACCTTCTTTTGAACCAGAACGGCCACCTCTCATCGAATGTTGTCATTTTCTCGTCCTTATATTTGATCCATGGACGCAAGCACGTGTATTGTTTTGATGCATAATTCAGAGTGTGATGAGATTCTGAGCTATTTACTGTAGATATCTTAAGTCTATTTTCTGATAGTCAGTAGTCAGGATGACTGTACAGCTTTGAAAGTCCTATCAAGTCCCTTCTAGTTGAATCCTGCTCATCCTTTTTGGCCTGTGGCTGCGGCCTGACACTGGGGCTCGGCTCCCATCTCAGGCTGCTGTCCTCTCCTCTGATCTTCTGTTGTTTCCCTTCCCTTACTCTGCATCACAGACCAACTCACAGAGGAAAGGAATTTGGGATACAAACGGTAATAATTGAGTTCTGGATGCACATTTTAGCCTGAGCTTTGCATAGGCTTAAGTCTTCATGATCTTTTCACTATCTAACCACCCCCCCTTTTTAAAGTTCAAAGGTCCTTCCTTTATTTATTTATTTTTTTAAAAGATTTTATTTATTTATTTGACAGAGATACACAGTGAGAGAGGGAACACAAGCAGGGGGAGTGGGAGAGGGAGAAGCAGGCTCCCTGCGGAGCAGGGAGTCCAACGCGGGGCTTGATCCCAGGACCCTGGGATCATGACCTGGGCCGAAGGCAGATGCTTAACGACTGAGCCACCCAGGCGCCCCTAAAGGTCCTTCCTTTAAAAGCAGGGAGCAGCAAACTATGGTTCACGGGCCAAATCCGGCCCGCCACCTGGTTTTGGCAATAAAGTTTTATCGGAACATAGCCATGTCCATTCATTTGCATATTGTCTGTGACTGCTTTTGTGCCACAGCGGCAGAGTGAGCAGTTGTGACAGAGACCGTATGGCCCCCAAGGCCTGAAAGGTTTGTTCTTTGGTTCTTTACAGACAGAAAAAGTTCTCTAACCCCTGCTCTAGACCCTCTGCTTTGTGATGAATTCATTCCATGAATTTTTCTTCAGTGCTGTATCCCAGGGACTTTGCCAGGCGCTGAAGAAACAGTCCTTGCCGCAAAGCAGCCCACTGTCTTGTGTGGCGGACAGACCATTAATTACACTTCAGTGTATGAAACAAGTTCTAAAATAGGGTTAATCTAGAGGCTTGCCAAAGCAGAGTGGAAGAGTATTCAGTCCGGATTGGGGATTACTGAAGAATTCCTGGAGAAAAAGGCAGGAGGGTTGGCAGTGAGTAGGGCGGGTAGAGGTGCTTCAGCAGAGGGAGCAGCATACCCAGAGTCCCAGCGACAAGGGAAGGGTAGATCAGTGCGGGGGGCCTGCAGCCGGTTTCTCGTGACTGGAGCAAGCAGGTCTGGCTGCGGGCCCCAGGCAGCCCCCTCTGCTTTTCACCTTCCACGTCTGTGTATTTATAATCAATCCTTTGTTTATGAAGAGAAAAGGTTTCTTTTTTTTCTCTTTGGGGGCCAAGGCTCATCATCTGTGTTTGGATTCTGGTCAGAAGGGTACAGGTGGTGGAAGAGTATTAGTACTGTTGATGGATGTGTAAATTGGTATAACTTTTCTGGAATGCACTATGCATCAAGAGTTTAAAAGGTTCAGACCTTTGACCCGGTACATTCCACTTCTAGGAATCAGGTCCAAGAAAATAATCGAAGATCGAGACAAATTATATTCCAGAATTTTTCCAAACATGTTACTTATAATTGTAAAAAAAAAAAATAAATCTGGATTAACTTAAATGTTTAGTAGCAGATGGTTGGTCTAATAAATTATGATACATCCATAAGAGGGACTATTATACCATATAAAAGTATTAAAAATCCTGTTTTGGGGGAATACTTAGTGAGTTAGGGAAATATTTATGATATGTTGTTAAGTGACAAAAGAAGGAAGCAAAATTATAGCGTGACTCTGGTTTTATAAAAGAAGATAAATTAACATACGTTAATGTGTACATAGAAAAAAGACTGAAAAAAAAACCCAAAAAGGCTGGAGGTAAATAAATCAGTTATTAAAAGTAGTTATTGGTAGTAGGGTTATATATATTTTATTTTATTTTTTAAAGATTTTATTTATTAACTTCACAGAGAGGGTGCAAGTATGAGGGGGGCCCTAAAAATGGATATTTATAAAAGTTTACAAAAACATTGTCACCCTGCTAGTCCCTTTAAATTCTTATCTCATTCATTGTTCTTAGGTATGTTTCATCCCCTACACTCCAGATCGGAGCACCCTAGGGTGTTATGTAAATTATCAAGTGAATGCTATGTACTAAATTTAGTTTTGTTTTTTTAATTTTTAAGTAGCCAGTGTGATTTGTTAGGAAGGTTTGTTTTGCAGTAAGGAGAGGTGCTGACCTCTGTCTTTTCATTGACTCTGAGTGCTTTATCTTCTACTAGTTTTAAGGGCTTTAATCATACGATTATAATCACTGCGTAGTGTAACGAGGCCAGCCCATTAACATCTGTTGTGCATGCTCATGTTATGGAAAATCTGCCCCTTTTTTATTTAAAGAATTAATTTTGTTCCAAATGTAATTTTCCAAATGTATTTAAAGTGCTAATTAATTCAGTGGGTTGTTTGTTCAGTTTCTGAGCTTGGATAGTTTAGCGTGTCTAATGAGAAACATGCATCTTTTATTATAGTCATGATGAAAAACTGTTTAAAAACCTCAGCAATCACAGCTGAGTGACATTAAATAAACTCAGTTCACCAATCATCTGCTAGAGGTCTGGTAATTCAGTTTTTGGGCCACAGGTTTGACAGATTTGCCACTTATTTTGAGATCTTTACCACTTACTATTTTAGATGTTATTTAAATTTTTCATCATGGGAAATTAAAACGTACATAACTGCACAGAATAATATCATGAGTGACCTCAGTGGACCTGTCACCCAGTTTCAAACCTGATTAACTCACTGCCCATCATATTTCAGCCTCCCCCAAAGAAAATAAACTCAATTAATTTAAAGCAAATCTCAGACATCATACCATTTCTTCAGAATTAGTTTTTTTGTTTGTTTTTTGTTTTTTTTTAAAGATTTTATTTATTTGACAGGGAGAAACAGCAAGAGAGGGAACACAGCAGGGGGAGTGGGAGAAGGAGACGCAGGCTTCTCGCCGAGCAGGGAGCCCAATGCGGGGCTTGATCCCAGGACCCTGGGATCATGACCTGAGCCGAAGGCAGATGCTTAACGACTGAGCCACCCAGGTGCCCCATTTCTTCAGAATTAGTTTTAAACATTTAAAAGAGACTATTTGACCAAGACTGGCTCAGATGCTAGTTCTCTGTGTTGTCTTGGGGAAGTCACTTTCCTTGTACAAGCCTCCGTGCCTTAATCAGTAAAATTAAAGAATTATTAAATTTAATTTAATTTAATAAATTACGTACTTTCCTTTTCCCTTACAGCTCAAATAATTCACACGTCTATAAAGATTGTATAACTCATGACTAATAGAGAACTGAAGTTTCTAGAAGTTGAAATTTGTGAAAATAAATAGGCTTTCATCTAGTGTCTTCTTTGACCTTCTGTGAAATGTTTAATCCTCGAAAATTAAAATTATAACTGTTACCCTCAATAAACTCAACAAAAAAGACCCATCCCTATAGTTGTTTGCATTAGTTTCAGAGAAGCTAATTTTAGTTTCAGAGAAGCTAATTTTAGTTTCTAATTTTAAAGAAACTGTAATAAGAATATTGACTCACATACATAATTTGTGTAGGACATCTGGGTCAGAAACTTTTCTGAAATTTTTGATATGCTTTTTGATGATTGACTATATTTTACAGATCTTTTTAAAAGTTTATTCCTTGTCTTTGAAAAGTTATATATTTCATTTGCTCCTTTACTGTATTAAAAATTATTATACCAACAGTATTATAGCAATATGAATGCACTGTTAAAAAAGGAAGTAGTTTACCCTCTCACTCCAATAAAGAATGCCTGTTTTTGACCATGTGCCTGTACGGCTCCTATACAGTAATAATTTGCCTAGATATTCTGTTTTCTGATTATTTTCCACTTGATAAGTGTATGCATTTTCCATGTTGCTGCAAAGTCCATTTTTGTATTTGTCACACTTAACAGTGTTTTGTTTTTTTTCCATATATTTACTTTTTATTGAATTTGTTAATGTTACAGAGTTCTTGCACTGCCAAACCATGCCTGAGAATTCAAAGAAAGAAATGGTGCAATGGACAGCCTCACCCACCCATCATACAGTATATTAAAACTTGATTCATGTGCATTTTTATAATTTCACAATCTTTTAAGAAGTTATAACAAGAGTTGGAATTTTATTTTTTATTTTTTATTTTTTTATTTTTTTTTAAAGATTTTATTTATTTATTTGACAGAGAGAGAGACACAGCGAGAGAGGGAACACAAGCAGGGGAGTGGGAGAGGGAGAAGCAGGCTTCCCGCGGAGCAGGGAGCCCGATGCGGGGCTCGATCCCAGGACCTGGAATCATGACCTGAGCCGAAGGCAGACGCTTAACGACTGAGCCACCCAGGCGCCCCAAGAGTTGGAATTTTAAATCTCCTGCAGGTCTTCAGATTTCTAGTATAGTATGCCATTAAATAAAAGTTCCACATATTCATCTCAGTTCATTCCTCAGTAACATAACCCCCAAAGCAATTTTGCTGGAAAAAAAATGCATACTTTTCAGGGGAAATATGTGGCTCAAGGTCCAAGAGATTATTTGTTAAGATTTTTGGTTCCCAAATGAAGTCTTCAGTTTAACCAAGAATCCCTCGTTTCTTGCTTAATCGTCCAACCTCTCCTTGGCTGGCTCAGCTGCTCACCCCAATACACCAGAAGGTAGGCACCCTGCCTGCCACTTCCAACATCCTGGCCCAGATGTGGTGGGCAGGTCCTGTCAGGAGATACTGTGACCTCCCAGGAGCCGATTCCTGCACTGACACTTTCATCAAGACTGAACTCCTGTAGGAGATCAAGGCCCCCACACCAGGATAGTTTTACTTCACTTACTTGCTTCTCTTGCCAGTAGCAAGTCTGCAATTCCTGCATTTGGCAAAGGGATTTATTAGAGAGAAACCCAGACTCTGCATCAAGTGGTCACATACCACTTTGAAATATATCTATTGAACCAAAGATACAAAACTAGTACATTACCAGACTATCTCATTAGATGGACTTTTCAGTAATCCTGGGTAGCTTCCTGAAGTCCCTTTAAGGACCAAAAATTACTGGATAGTTTAAGCTGTAATTATTAAAAACAGAAGTGCTACATCACCTGTCTTCGCCCCTGACTCTTCGAATGAACATAAAGACATACCAGGAGGTTTAACAGTGTTTTTTAATCATTTATCTGTTGCTAGACATTTTGGTTGTTCCTAATTTTTCACTAGTATAAATAACTCTGCAGGGAACAGCTTACATATAAATGTTGCTGCTTTTTAGTATTTCTTAGGAAAAGTTTTCAGAAGTATTTGAATAGTTTCACGTGTATTTGTCATATTGTGCTTGTCCTCCGAAGTTTGTACCACTTTACATTCCACGAGGGTAATAGCAGCTATCAGAGCCCTTGATTTCTTCCTTTATATCCATTTCTCCTTTTTATTTCCCATGTTTTAAATCTCTGTGCCACTTTCTAGGTGTTTTCTCTGTATTTATCTTCTAACTCTATCATTCCTTTTTTAGCCATATCAAATCAATGATTTGACCCAGACACTGAGTTTCTTTCTTTTTTTTTAAGATTTTATTTATTTATTTATTTAAGAGAGAGAGAGAGAGAGAGAAGGAAAGATAGAGAGTACAAGCCAAGAGAAGAGGGAGAAGCAGGCTCCCGGCTGAGCAAGGAACCCGACGTGGGGCTCCATCCCAGGACCCTGGGATCATGACCTGAGCTGAAGGCAGATGCTTAACGACCAAGCCACCCAGGTGCCCCAGACACTGAATTTATTTCTGTGGATACATTTTTTGCTTCCTAGTTGTTTTGTTTTGTTTTTTAAGATTTTATTTATTGTTTGCGAGAGAGAGCGAGCGAGCGCACATGCAAGCATGAGCAGAGGAGAGGCAGAGGGAGAAGCAGACTCCCCACTGAGCAGTCAGTTAAGCTGAAGGCAGACGCTTAGCTGACTGAGCCACCCAGGTGCCCTGCTTCCTGGCAGTTTTAATTAGTTATTTTTAAATCCAGTTTTTCTTCTTCTGTAATGTTCTAATATTGTCTTACAAATGTTATTCCTTTATCTCTTTGAATATTATAAATGTCTTTATTTTAAGGTATTTTTAAAAATTAATTTTTTTGAGAGAGAGCACGTGTATGCACACCTGAGCAGGGTGGTGGGGCAGAGAGAGAATCCCAAGCAGGCTCCACGCTCAGCTCAGGGCAGATCCTGATGTGGGGCTCGATTCCACAACCTCGAGATCATGACCCAAGCTGAAACCAAGAGTCAGACACTTAACCGACTGAGCTGCCCAGGTGCCAGTAAGGTATTTTTTAGATCAATCTATTATCTTGAGTTTCTTGGGTCTAATTTCTGCTGTTTATTGTGTCTGCTATCTCATGCTATTAGATTCTTCTTACACTTTGTTTGTAGGCTTATCTTCAGTGGGAAGTATCTTCTTTGGAGGTCTCTTATGTTCCTTGAGTTGCGTAGGTATCCCTGTGGGGCTCTAAGGGCTATTTCATTCCAGTGGACTCTTAGATGATTTCTCATTTCTGTAGTGTGCTTGTGGAACAGCCAAGGGAATTACATTTCTAGAAGTTGACTCTTTCCACCCCTCACAGGGGCAGAAGCCATTCCTAAGTCATGTCCTTGAGCTTGTGGGTAGAGTTTGTCCTGGCTTCTATCTTTGTGCTGGGAATTGAATTCTAGCTTCCTTTTTATAGACGTGTCTCGGCTCCTGTCTTTATCCTGGTTCCTGTTCCCACATCAGGCTTAAAACTAGTCTCTATGGTTTGGTTTTCCCAGTGGGCCATTCACTTCAGTGCTGTGGGTTCCTTTGTTGCTTTTGCCATTTGCAGAGTTTCCTGTTCTAGTTTTGAGCACTACAATGTTTCTGTTTTGTTAAGCTTTGAACTTTTGTGTGTTGAGAGCAGGAGAGGGGCCTCTAGTGCTTCCTCTCATTCAATCATCTTGAGCTGTCTGTAGTGATGATATGTCTATTCTTTCTCTACCAGGGAAGACTCGATAGAGAGATTATTTGCTCAAGGTCACATGGCTAGTAAGTGCCAGTGCTGGTAATCTGAAGTCCAGAGTCTATGCTCCTTTCATTCTACTGAACTTCCAGTGTGTTTTGGAAGCCCACCCTTACATTAATGGGCATTAGATCTAATATAGAACTCATCAAAATTCATGATTCAGATGGGTGTTGGCTTCTGAGGAGATTCCAGAGATATCTTTTTCTTTTTTCTAGAACCAGTTGTATATTATATATAAATTATTTGTTTATTCTCAGGAGGATAGGTATTATAACTGTTAATAGTAATAATTAATGATTAGGCCCTTAATATATATCAGGCATTGTGCTTAATCCTTTGCAAGCATTTCACATATTAACCATTACTACCATGCTGTGTGGTAAATATAGCCACCTCCCATTTTATAGCAGCAGAAACAAAATTGCAAAGAGATTAAGTAACTTGCTGGTGATCACATAATGAGTAATAGAAGAGCTGAGGCTTGAAGCCAGATATGTTTGATTTCAAAGCTTATTATGTTATACTCCACTTCGGCAGAGCCTCTTTATTAAGTGGTCGAGGCTCGTGTTACAGATCATACGTTGGTGAGCCTCAGCCCACAGGAATGTACCCCTCCTTGCTGGTTGTCTGAATAACTAGCCGCTCTAGAAATTTCTCCAGGAGTTCCAGAAGCGAAGGACAGATGGCTCTCCAAGGGGGCCTAACTCTGATGATGGGCTTAATGGTGTGTTCTGTCTGAGGGCATATATTTTGGTTGTGTATATCTGAATCTACAGTGAAGAATCCAGTTGCAGCTGGAGGGAGGGGATCCGAGTGGGGTGAGATCCGGCTGTCTTACAAGAGACTTAAGGAACATCTGTAAGAACCGTGGAAAACCATGGCCTGTACTGCTTTGAAAACCTATGTCTGGATAAAATATCAGTTTGCGGATTTTGGAAGATTTCTTCTATTTGTGTACGTAGGTGTGTTTTTTTGGTAAGGGCTTTAGAAGCACTTTGCCCCAAAGATCTGAAGTGACAGGAGAGGTTCTAGGTTAGTGTTAGGATTGTTGTGCTTTCTCTGGACCAGCAGAGGTAGCTGTGTAACAGAGCATGGTTAGAATTGTGTCTACCTACCCTCCCCACCCCCAATCTGCATTCACAAATCCCCTTTCTGTTCTAGGCTTTATTCTCCATCAAGACTATCGTTTATTTATTTTAAAATCTATTTTAGGCAAGCACAGCAACACTAGGACAGTGTCTTTATTTTATTTAGGTAGGAAATTGAATACCTCATACTTGGCGAAGTCCAAATAAGACTGAAGTCTGCCAAAATGTCTCAAAATAGTTTAAACTTTTCCTCTCTCTTCCCGGATTTCTTGGTAGACCTTCCCCAGAACTGACGCTTTTTTTCTGCAGCACGGTACCGTGGATGTAGTTTTGCAACCATCATCAGCTAAAGTGGCTAACCAAGGAATTAAATAAAGTTTTAAAATAAAACTTAAAATTCTGGTGCAGAGCTCACTTGGGGAATGTTACTTACGTATCAAAGTAAATATTAATAATGGCAGCTTATAGTTTTGTTGCCTCTAATTTTCACCTAATTTGTTTCTACATTGACTACACAGAAGTCAATCTTACTTCTTTCTTTTGATCCTTAATATATTTTTCTTTCTTACCAAGACCTCCAGTACAGCGTTGAATAGTAGAGGTGGTGGTGGGCATTCTTATTTAGAAGGCTTGAGTCCGTCGCATCAATCCTTCCATCTTCTAGGGACGCCCAGGTGGCTCAGTCGGTAAGCGTCTGTCTTTGGCTCAGGTCATGATCCCAGGGTCCTGGGATCAAGTACCACATCGGGCTCCCTGCTCAGTGCGGAGCCTGCTTCTCCCTCTGCCTCTCTGCCCCTCCTCCTGCTTGTGCAGGTGCGCACTCGTGCGCTCTCTCTGTCAAAATAAATGAATAAAATCTTAAAAATTCTTTCCATCTTCCAGTGGTCCAAGTTCTGACTTAAGCCTTTCAAATTAGACTCTGTGAAAGGGAGTAAGTGAGTGATTTCTATTTAAAACATGCACACCATTAAGAAATTTCCAATTTTTATTTTAGAGCAATGGCCACATTAATCTCTTGGAAATAGAATTTTAAAGCGAGTGGCATACTTACGTTAGGACAACTCAGGAGCACAGTTTGGGTATATTCCTGGGATAGTGTTATGCGGTGAAAATGCGGCATATTTGTAGTTTGCCAGAAATTCCTAAGTCTCATGAAGGCCTCTGTTGTTGCCGTAAGTTTCCTCATGTCCAAACCAAAGCCCAGGCTCTTGTTGAAATGATTTTATTTCAACACCATCCATCAGATACTAATTTTGGAGCTGCAGAAGATGGAAATTCTTGACTCAAAGCCTATTTTCTTGACACCTGCAGTTGTTTGGAGGGGATTGTTAAAGCATTGCCTCCCTTGTGTGTTCCCTATCTCATTCTCCCTGACTCCGGTGATAGCATTTTGCAAGGATGGTATATAGGACATCAAGTACTGCAGGTATTTTAGCACTTCTTTTACCACAGTAGCCTTACTGTCCAGTTTCTGATCCGCTCAGGATGTTTAAAACTATTGTCGGAGAATATTAAGTGTCCGTGTGTGTCTTTGCCACTCATAGCAGTGTCTGAGAGTTTTGCATGCATTGGTATAGTTACACATATCAAAGCTAAAGCTGAAAACATTTTGTTTTGTTAGAAATGTATCTCTTAGTAAGGGTAGGAGAGAGAAAAAGGGATCGTGGAAAGAACATTAATTTTTGGAGTCAGTCTTGGCTTTGAAACTTGCTCAGCATCTTATAATAAACTTCGTTCCACCTTGGCAAGTTACTTCCTTTTCTTTGAGCCTCAGTTTGCTAGTTTGAAAAAATGGGGCATAAAAGTTCCCACTTTGTAGTGCTGTTAAGATGATAAGAGATAATATATGTAAAATACTGAGCCTGTAAATGCTTAAAAGTGGTAAGTAACATAAGTTCATGAGTCTTTTAATGAACCACAGTGGCTTTTTAATTGGACCTAAACATTCCTTCAACCAAGGCTGCTTTTCTCATCCTAATTCCTTTTCTCCTGCTAGGTATTTTTTTTATGTTTTCATTCTTAGTATTAACTGTGTTTTGTAAGTGCCACTGCTTTGCCTTTGCAACTGGCATGAAAATGGTCGAGCTGGGACGGCTGGGGGAGCTCCGTCGGTTAAGCATCTGCCTTTGGCTTGGGGCATGATCATGGAGTCCTGGGATCGAGTCCTGCATTGGGCTTCTTGCTCAGCGGGGAGCCTGCTTCTCCCTCTGGCTGCCGCCCCCCCCGCCCCCGGCCGTTTGTGCGTGCCCTCTCTCTCTCTTAGACAAATAAATAAATAAAATCTTTAAAAAAATAAAAGAAAAAGAAAATGGTCAAACTAAAGGAAGGTTACCTGTCAGTTTCAGTAATGTTTTAAAAATGTGCTATGATGAGAGAGAGTGGCTCTGTGTGTGTGTGTGTGTGTGTGTGTGTGTGTGTGTGTGTGTTTCACATTCCTTGGCAATAAGATATAGGTGTTTTGAGAATCTGTTAAATAGCTCAGCATACAAGATGACAGATTTTAAAGAAGGCCTGGCTTTGGATCCACCTGAGCCTGCCTTTGTTAAGTTTCAGACTGTTATCTTAATACTGTGGCATTTATTACTGACTGGATTTTTTTCTCTCCCCGAAAGATAATCGCTGTGGTTCACTGTGCATTTATCAGAAGCTTTCTGCTTGGTGGGATTTACAGTAGAAGAGCAGGCTCTTGGTCCTTAGACTTTTCTCACAATTGCACACATAATTCAAGGTCATCCTGCTAGAGTGGAGACTAAATCCTAATTGTTTGTGCAGTTTTTCTAATTGTGTCCAGATGTTGGGCTCAATTTTATCTTTGGAAACCATTAACATTCTTGATTCTTTTGGGATGAGCCAAAAAGCACAGACACGTGGTGCCTGAAAATTCATTTGGAAACACCCTGCCAGACCACATATTAGGATATGAAAGTACCAGATCTCAGTGTGACTTGGGTGAAGGGCTCAAGGCCTATATTTTTGGGAAGATAAGGTGCTCCGTTATAGGTAAATTGGTAAAAGGAGAGCCAAGAACAGCTTGGGGGAAATGTATTTTCCAAGAGAGAGCAGTACCATGAAAATAATGAAGAACAAGGGAAAATGAGTCCTAAAAGATATGCTTTGGCTCTTTTGCTAAAGAGGCAGATAAATCAGTTGTGACTGGTTAGGGGAATATATTTCTCTGGTGCTCTAAGCTGTTCTGACCTGCCTATTCTTTTCAGCAAAGGAATGGAGATGCATTTTGATCAACTTAAAATGGCTCTATATAGAAAAAGTAGATGATTCTCTTAAGTGTTTATGCTGTAAAAAATACCAGTTTGGAGGGGCGCCTAGGTGGGTCAGTCATTAAGCATCTGCCTTCAGCTCAGGTCATGATCCCAGGGTCCTGGGATCGAGCCCCGCATCGGGCTCCCTGCTCTGCGGGAAGCCTGCTTCTCCCTCTCCCACTCCCCCTGCTTGTGTTCCCTCTCTCGCTGTGTCTCTCTGTCAAATAAATAAAATAAATAAATTAATTTAAAAAAATCAAGTTGGAATCAGTATTTGTTAACAATAAGTATCTAATGCCAAACAAAAAGTATTTATTAGGTAGTCACTTGTGTCATTACTGTGTAGTGTACAAAAACCAAATGAGGCATTTGCTGCTGACCAGGAATTTATAGGTTTAAAGGGGAAGATGACATTTGTCATTATCATTATCTAGTATTTATGGAGAACCTGCTGTACCGTAACTGTTCATTGTAATTTCTTGTATGTCTGGGACATTACCGTGGATACTTCAGATAGTGGTATTTGATGATGACATAACTTAGTTGGGAATATAGGACCTCTATATATGAAGGTAGAATAATACTAGGCCAAATGCTGGGTAAGTGGTACAGACAAATATTAAAGGTTTTGTGAGAAGGAAAGCAAGGACTTAGATGTGCAGAAAGGCTGGGGGAGGCTATTTTAGCAGGTGCAAAGTCAGAAACGTAAACATATATATTGAATATTCAATTCGGCTGAAGTGGGTTTTGACCGGATATTGCAGGACCTTGAATGCCACACTAAGTTTGAACTTGATTCTGTTGGTCATAGGGTAGTATAAAGACATTTTGATCAGAAAGGTGATAGAACAAGGTGGTTTTTTAGGACAGCCAGTGGGATGATGTGGAGTTTGAAAAGGCAGGAAAAGGGAAGACCAGTTCGGAAGTGTTTGCAATAACCGAGGTATGGATCATTTTCACTTGTCAGCCTTCTGTATCTTTTTGGATGTGCTACCTCGATTGCTCTACTTAGTAACCCTTTGAAATTTGGGTTTAGATCTTTGAATAGATACGTGGCAGCTCACCAGAGTTAAAGAAGTAAGTACCACCACCCAGAGGTCACGTCAGTTTACATAGAGGCAGTTGCCAAAATTGGTTAACTGGAAGAGTTATTCTAGTTGGCCTCCAGGGAATCCTATAACTTATGATTCCCAGCAGTTCTTAGTGGCTTCAAAGAACATTCAAAGGAATATTTATGACCAGACATAGAAACTTGGATACAAACTTGTGTAATGAAATGAATTACAATGTGGAAAGCACTTAGGTGCCCAGCAACAAAAACAAAAACAAAAACCACACAAGAAACAAAGTCTAATAAAGGTTAGATTAAAAATCAGAACAAACAACCCTCTGATAAGGCATATTGTTCCAAGACAGAAGAAAACATTTGAGGGATTCGTCAAGTTTTTTCTTGCAAATATTCATATATGAAACAGAAGAAAATACAGGCTCTGTCTATTCTTTAAGGTAGAAAAGAGTTCTTATTGTGGAAATTAAGGACAGAGTAGTGACCATTATGGTTTACTTAGTGACAGTCTTATAAAAATGAACGTAAACATGAAAGGGCATAAAGTTGAACATCCAGCAGGTGGTCACTCTGAAGGAAAAGATGGGCTTCAGTTTTTGGTCAAGCTCTTTCTCAGTTACGACTACCCTGGCATTATGTCATAGATCATATGAATCCAGAAACCAAAGTAGATTGTAGAGGAAAGCAGTCCTTCTTTTTTTAAAATTGAGTTATTGATCTGTAACTCACATACCATGTAATTGACTCATTTAAAGTATACAATTCAATGGATTTTAGTATGTTTACAGAGTTGTGCAACAATCACCACAATCTAATTTTTAATTGAGATATAATTCACAAAAAGAGCTACGATTCACCTATCATAAAATTCACCATTTTAATGTAATACAATTCTGTGGGGTTTTAGTGTATTAACAAGGTTGTGCAGCCATAGCCTCTGTTGAATTCCAGACATTTTCTTTATACCCCCCAAAAACCCATAGTCCTGTTAGCAGTCACTTCTTGTTACCCCCCCTGCCCCTCTCCCCAGGCAACCATTTGTCTGCTTTCGGTATGGAATTTACCCCTTCTGGAATCATACAAAATGTGGCCTTTGTGTTTGGCTTCTTGCACTTAATGTTTTCAAGGTTTATCCATATTGTGGCATCTGTCAGTACTTTATTCCTTTTTTGGCTGAATAATTCCATTGTATGGATAGTACCCTGTTTTGTTGACACTAATTTTAGAGAATTCTGGTTGCCACCAGAAGAAACTCCATATCCATTAGCAGTGACTTGCCATCCCGCTCACTCACCCCACAGGCCTAGGAGACTTCTAATCTACTTTCTGTCTCTACAGATTTGCCTGTTCTGAACATTTCATGTAGAGTCATAGGATATGTGGTTTTTCGTGACTGGCTCTTTTCACTTAGCATAATACTTTTAGGGTTCATCTGTGTTGTAGCACATGTGAGTACTTCATTCCTTTTCATTGTGGAATAATATTCCATTGTGTGGCTATACCATATTTTATTTATCCATTCTTCAGCTGATGGACATTGGGTTGTTGGTCCTTCTGTTTTTATTTATTTATTTAATTAATTAATTTATTTATTTATTAAAGATTTTATTGATTTATTTGACAGAGAGAGACACAGCGAGAGAGGGAACACAAGCAGGGGGAGTGGGAGAGGGAGAAGCAGGCTTCCCGCCGAGCAGGGAGCCCGATGCGGGGCTCGATCCCAGGACCCTGGGATCATGACCCGAGCCGAAGGGAGACGCTTAATGACTGAGCCACCCAGGTGCCCCGGTCCTTCTGTTTTTATGTAGCATTTTTCAAAGAAAAGTGAGTATGGGATACAGTTGCTCATGACTTCACCCCCGGTCTGTGAGCTTAGACAGATTTCCATTGAGTTTGCCGTATGCTGCTTGCAAAGAAAAATGGGTCAGTCATAGTACAGGAATTCATGCATTTCCTGTGTCAGATAAAAGAACCAGAGCAGGAGATGGCTGTTTGGGAAGTTTGACTTTTCTGCTCAGTCCATTCTCCCTATGGCTACAGGTTTCTGACATTATCATTCAGCTGAACGTCTTCATTTCCTGGGATACATCTGAAAAAATACCCTAGCTCACACTGAAACAAAAAGCCCACCAGCCAGCTGAAGCCCTGGGGACAGCATTGCCTTTAATCAGCTTGGACTGATTCTTTTATGCTTTTCAGTACTGACAAGCTGTTGTCCAGCACACTTGATCATCTAGCTCAGGAGTGCTAAAAGAAAAGTTCAAAGATAAGGTTTCTGGGAAAATTCCATTCCCCCACTCTTTCTACACTCAACTTAGTGGCAGTTCTGACATGTCAAGAGTTTTCATTTTAGGGGCATCTGGGTGGTTTAGTCGTTAAGCGGCTGCCTTCGGCTCAGGTCATGATCCCAGAGTCCTGGGATCAAGCCCCGCATCGGGCTCCCTGCTCGGCAGGAAGCCTGCTTCTTCCTCTCCCGCTCCCCCTGCTTGTGTTCCTGCTCTCGCTGTCTCTGTCTCTGTCAAATAAATAAATAAAATCTTAAAAAAAGTTTTCATTTTGATTTCAGAGAATTTGCAGTATGAGGTGTAGCTCCCGAGACTTAGAATCTGATGATCAGGGTTCACATCCTGTCCTTGTTGGTAACTGGCTGCATAATCTTAGGCAGATTTCTCATCTGTTAGGTGGAAATAATAACACCTCTAAAGGTTTGAGGATTAAGTGAAATGCTACATCGCCTAGTACTTGGGTGCCTAATAAGAGCACCCTCCCTCCTTCATTTACATGGTGTTCATGAAGTTTGGATGGGAACATCATGTGAAAGTACCTAGTAAAAAGTCTGAAACTTAGAAGGTATTCAGTAAACCTTAGTTGAATTTGAACCTGCGTTCTCAAAGAATAGAAATCTTTTTGTAGATACAAAGTTGTGTGGGGTGGGGGGGGGAGAGATACCGTCTCAGTTAGTTTCTGCTGTATAACAGACCACTTCAAACCTAGTGGTCTTGCCGTGCAGCATTGGTGCTAGAGTGATGAACACAGCTGCCTTCCCAAGCTTGGGGCCAGCTGCCGGATGGCGGCGGGGGCTGGCCGACGCATGAAGACCTCAACTAAGAGAGTCTGTTGACTAGGGCCTCACGCCCCATGCTATTTTGCCATCCAGCAGGCACACTCAGATTTATTCACATGGTAGTAGGATGGGCAAGCACTTCTCAAGTCCCTGCGTGTAAGGCTTTTGCTATTGTTTCAGTGAACAAAGTCAGTCACATGGCCAGGCCCAGAGTCCTTTGTGGGAGGGCACTAATCATGGGCGAGGTTACCAAGGATACTGGGCAGAAACCGTCATGGCCATTTTTTGCAAACATTCTATCTGAGATATTAATTATTACAGTAATGCATATATGGTTATTGAGAATTATCAGTCTATAAAACCAGAGTGAGAACAGGTGCTATAACTTAATTACAGAGTTATTAAGAAAATGTTGGTCACAGCAGGAGCACTGACTGCTGCATATGAACTTAATCCAAGAAGCACTCTTAACACATAAAGAAAGAATATCGTGATGCAGGCAGTTAATTTCTGGAATCACTAAATACAGGAATCACAAATACACCTATTTTTTTTTTTTTTGAATGCATTCTGATTCCTGCCAGTTGAGTTGGCTTCCCCTACTAGTTGATTCATTCATGTCTTCAGCTTTAGTTATATAAAACATTTTTATAACCAGCATCTCCAGGTGATATCTTTATTACAATTTGGGCCAAGAAAAATTTGGTCACCTCTTCCATCTGTTTTAAGAAAGACTTCTCTGCTCCTGCCTTCCCTCCAAAATAATCCCACTAACAACAACAACAAAACTCAGAGTCAGAGACAGTCTTGTCACAAGTATCTTGTTAAGTCCTAACTGTTTTGTGCTTTGGTCTGGTCTTTGGTTTATGCCCACACACATCTCAGTTGTGCCATATTTTATTTATTTATTAAAGGTTTTATTTACTTATTCGAAAGCGATAAGGAGCACGTATGAGCAAGGGGAGGAGCAGAGGGAGAGGGACAAGCAGACTCTGTGCTGAGCACGGAAGCCCAACATGGGGCTCGACATGGGGCTTGAACCCAGGACCCTGAGATCATGACCTGAGCTGAAACAAAGAGTGAGACACTCAACTGACTGAGCCACCCAGGCGCCCCTGTGGCATATTTTAGATTAGAGGTCATCAAGTGTCACGATCCCTATGGAGATAAGAACTATTTTTCAGTGCTTATTGGTAACTCAGCATAAACTACTGCCAATTCATAGAATTACGAAATTTTCAGAGCTGCAAAGGGACATAGGAAGTAATGGTCCAGTGGCCTCTTTTTGTAGCTCAGAACCTATGGTTTTCCCAGGACCTTATAGTCAGACCAAAATTAGATCTTTGAACCCCAGGATAGGGATTTTTTTAGTGCTGTCTCCAAAGTCAACTTTAGCTTTTTTGTAATCTGATACATGTGAGCATTTAATCATTTGACTATAATTACATTTTGTATACATGTGTGAATTTTACTTCCAGCTCATGTCTGAATGTGCGATTAGATCAAAACTCTCTTATTACAAAATTCTGTCTAGTTTTTGGAGCTTTGGTCTCTAATAAGTATCAGGTATAATCAAGTCCCTGGTATTAATATCAAAAGATGAAAGCAAAGATGTTTTAGATAGTTTCTTACTTCTGGCCCTTAGCTGTTGAAAGAGACAAATAATGGTGATTTACCTTCAAAAATATTAGAAAGTTTCAACTGACCTGGGAAGGGCTGTCATCATCAAATAAGAGAAAAAACTCAAATATAAAGAAAGCAAGTGTTTCATTTTCTCATCTGAACAGTGATAGAAATTAGACAAATGATTATACTCTTGTTTAACAAACATTCCTTTGATTTTTATGATACGGTTTAGAATTAAGCCACAGAAAGGTTATCTTTAATGTTTCATCCCTGGTTTAGAGACTTGGATTTCCAAGATCCACCTATATTGCAACTGAAAGGAACAAATGAAGCATCACAGAAATATAGAGTACCAATTATACAATTTTTATTGTTGGATATGATGCTTTAAAAAAATAAAGTCTTTGTGGTTTTTGTAACAATTCCACAGAGCATATTTTAAATTACCTGTTATTTTATCCAGAGTTGCCATTTTTATTGATGAACTCGTTTCAGTCATTTCTCTGCATATTTAAAGATGAATGGGTGAACAAGTATGAAATGACAGAAGTAATGAGAGGTTGGTGTGTGGTATATGCAGCTTACTCTCAAACATTGTGTATTTTCTAAGAGGATGTTCTCCTTTGTTCCGATAATACAGTTGTCAAGTGGTATAATCTCTTGACAATAGCCTTCTCTCCCATACCCCTTCACTGTTTGTTACTCTGAGCTCATAGGTTCTTTTTATTCAGTGAGATCTTTTTGTTGCTGAAAGTGTCCCGGAATTTACCAGTGGGAGCCCCTACGGTGGCTCCTATTTCCTGTTCATATGTACCCATTAGTTTTTGAGAAATTGCTTGCTTTTTATGGCACAACAGATGTTCCAGGCCCACTGGGTACTTTTCCTGCCCTAGACCTGGAGTCAGCTATTTTCCTTAAGAAGCCTTAGTTCCTTTGAGTGGGAAATGGTATTTCAAACCAAGATCTGAGTACCAGCTGTGCTCATTGATAATGGGGTAGTATTGCTTTAAGGCTCTTTAATGAAAGATGCTTGGAATTTTTTTTTTAAATTATGAGCTCATGTTCATACCTCCAGTTCAAATACAACACACCCAGATTCTTCGTACCTTCCCCGTTTCATACTTTGATGTTCAGCTATTGCCCACGTCCCCTTTGTAGAGCTTGTACTGTTTTGCCCACCGATTCGGCAACGGGTGAGTGTGCCTGTGTCCCCACGGTCTTACCAACAGGTAGCGTGTTGTCCAGCTTTTGCATTTTTGCCCTTTTGAAATGTAAGAAATCACATCTCTAAATAGTTTTGATTTGAGTTTCTCTTACTGTGTGTGAACCTAAGCATTTTTTTTTCATGTTTAAGGACTAATTGGAGATCTTTGTGTGTATACAGTTGAACAACATGGGTTTGAACTCTGTGGGTCCACTTATATGCAGATTTTTCCGGTAAATACAGCATAGTACTATAAATGTATTTTCTTTTCCTTAGGACTTTCTTTTTCTTTTCTCTAGCTTCCTTTATTATAAGTATACAGTAGGGACGCCTGGGTGGCTTAGTCGTTAAGCGTCTGCCTTCGGCTCGGGTCATGGTCCCAGGGTCCTGGGATCGAGCCCCACGTCGGGCTCCCTGCTCAGCAGGAAGCCAGCTTCTCCCTCTCCCACTCCCCCTGCTTGTGTTCCCTCTCTCGCTGTGTCTCTGTCAAATAAATAAATAAAATCTTAAAAAAAAAAAAAAGAATACAGTATATAATACTTCCAACATACAAAATGTATGTTCGACTGTGTATATTATCAGTAAGGCTTCAGTCAACAGTAGGCTCCTAATAGTTAAGTTTTGGGGGAGTCAGAAATTTTATGTGATTTTCAACTGCATGGGGGTCGGTGCCTTTGTTCAAGGGTCAACTATACTATCCTTTCAAGTCTTCAGCCCATTTTTCTACCTTTTTTTGGTCATCTTTTGGTAGATTTAGGAATATTGTGTGTGTGTGCGTGTGTTTGTGTGTAGGAGCTTATCTGCCTAAAACCAAGAACTCTCGAGAAATTTTAAAGAATTTTCTTTAAAAAAATTTAAGGTACTTGTTGCAAATATTTTCATCCAGTTCACCATTTGTCTTTTGTCTTGGCTTATATGTGTGCTTACTAATTTTTAAAAATGTATGGTGTTTTTTTCACACAAAAGGCTTTTATTTATCCATTTTTCATTGCATCTGGGTTTCTGTCATAGTCAGAAACCACACCCAGGTTTCAAGTGCATCCACACAAGTTTTCTTGTAGTATTTATGGTTCCTGTTCTTACAGTCAGAGCTCTTACCCATGTGGAGTTTTCCTGGTTTAAGGTGTGAGGTGTGATCGGATCCAATTCAGTCTTTTTCTAAGTAACTAGCTGTTTGGAAAGCCATGTGGGCTCTCTGTTTTGTTTCAGGACTTTCTGTTCCATTCAGCTGGTTGGCCCGTCTAGCGGGAGATTCCGTACGAAAGAGCATGGTCTGCTGTCTGCAGCGGCAGTCGGTACCATTGCCAGCATTGTGTGCTTCCAGGAGGCTCGCTAAACACTCTCGCTGTATGTGTAGGACTGTGTGTAGGCTTGCTGCAGGGTTGGTTGTGGGCCCAGAGGAGGGGACTGAACAAAAGGACTGGTCAGCAAACCCAAAACACCTCTACTTGGACAAGTTTTATTTTGGTGTGGCTCCTTCAGAACTAGATATGAAATAATACCTTAAACTTAACTTAAAATTAAATAAAATAAGCGTGAAAAGCACTTAATATTGCACCTAGAACAAACAAAACAACACACATTCAGCATATAATCATTGACTGGTCTTAGTAAACACTGTTTTTCATCACTAATAAGTGAGAAGGCAACAGTGAAGTAGGCTTTTGGCAGCATCTGGAAGTGGACAAATCTGGGATTGGCTGCCCTTGAACTTGGCAGTGGTTAAAGTGAGATGACAAACGTCTGAGAGGCAGTCAGGGTGCTGGCTTGAAGCTGGACCAGGCAGACATCAGGAGATAAGAATGCTGGAACAAGGATGTCTGCAGGATGGAACAAGGATGCTGGTCTTTATCTTCTAGACCCCTCCCCATCCACTTCTTAGGGCTCTGCACCTGCTGGTCTCTTTTCCTGGTTACTGGGGAAAAGGGCAGTATAAACCCACATGTTCATGGAAAGCCCTGGAAAAAACTTCCATACTTCTCAGTATCATAATACTAATCAGAAGCAGAACTTCTGTGAAGTAGGTACATTCAGCTAGCTAGGGTGTTAAGGCATGCCAGGTAAAATTATTCTTTTCACCACCAGTTCCCAAATAGTAACTGCTGTATTCTGCTCCATTTGCCAACTGCTGCTAATAACTGCTAATTCTTTCCTCAGGGATTTTTGGGGCCCAACCTAAGCACCCCCTACCAGTCTTCCCTGACCACCCTGGCTTGCAAGATCTCTCAAGAGTGAGATCTTGAGATCTACTATGAGAGACAAATCCTGTTAACATTTTGGTATATTTTCCTCCACTCTTTTTTTTCTCCTATGTATATGATTTTACAGAGTTGAGATCATACTCTCTATATAATATTGTATCCTATCTTCAACTTCTAGCTTTATTGTAAGCCATTTGTAAATAGGGTTTTAAAAGTTACATAATATTTCCTGGAGTGGATGGAGTATGATTTGCGTTTTCATGCATATTTTTCTTATTAGTCCGATTGGATCATGAGAATATCAAGGGGAAGTCACTCTACTGTATTATCCCCCTTCCCTACTCCATTAGCTATAGAAAATGTTGTATACATAGATGATAAGTCAATATCTTTGCTCGCTTCTCTGTTTTCAGTCTAAATATCATGGGAACTTTTTGCTATAGGAGACCCACAAAGTACTATCTGCAGCTTACTCAGAGTTGTTACCTCACCCAAATCTCTCCACCCAGAAAAAGGGGGCTCTGGGGAAATATTTGCATGTATTTTAGGGGGCCCATAAATCCTCTGAAATTCTACGAGAAGCATTTGGAGTGAGCATTTGTGCATTTTCCTGTGGTTTTCACTAGATTCTCGTAGGAGCCCTTATTTAACAAAAAGCCACTGACACAGAGGCTGAAGCCCTTCTGGAGATAGATGTGTTTATTAAACTTCTCTGAAATCGAAGATACCATTTTTCACCTTTTATTGTTCTTGGCTTTCAGGAAGGGAAGAAACCATGCAGCCTGCCAAACCATCTTTCCTTGAATACTTTGAACAAAAAGAAAAGGAAAATCAGATCAACAGCTTCGGCCAGAGTGTACCTGGTCCCCTGAGGAGCTCCTCAGATTGGAAAGTGCCGCAGGATGGAGACTATGAGTTTGTAAGTAGTGCTGGAAGTAGACGGTTGTGTCTGCTGGGGAGGGTTACTTGCCATAGCACACACCCACTTCTGGCACTTCACCGAAAGTGCCAGAGCATTTTCCTAGGCAGTGCAAGCCCCTGGCCATACCGGCAGCAGCCGCCGGGCTGAGGGCCTCGTGAGTTTGAGATGACACTTTGACTGACATTTGAGCAGTTCTGGGGCTCCTGATTAGTGGCATCTTCTTTGCTTTAAAAATCCTTTATTCACTTGCCATTTTTCTTTTTGTCGAGCTTGGAATTGTTAATGGTAAAAGAAATACTCATCGAGGGGCGCCTGGGTGGCTCAGTCGTTAAGCATCTGCCTTCGGCTCGGGTCATGATCCCAGGGTCCTGGGATTGAGCCCCGTGTTGGGCTCCCTGCTCCGCCGGAAGCCTGCTTCTCCCTCTCCCACTCCCCCTGCTTGTGTTCCCTCTCTTGCTGTGTCTCTGTCAAATAAATAAATAGAATCTTTAAAAAAATAAATAAATAAAAGCCGTTTAGACCAGAATTTAGCAAGGTAGAATCACATGGAAGGTAGGTTAGAACACAGATTACTCAGTGCTGACCTCAGAGACTCTGATGCAGTGAGTCTGGGGTGGGGCCTGAGAGTCTGCATTTCTACCAAGTTTCCAGGTGATGCTGACACTGCTGGCTTGGGGATGACACTTTAAGAAACTGTCTGAGGCTGTTATTTCAAATGCTTGATTTGGGGTTCATGTAAGAGCTATCTAGCAAGAATACCATGACACTAAAAGTCCTTTTCAGGAGCTCCTGGGTGGCTCAAGTGTCTGCCTTCAGGTCATGATCCCAGGGTCCTGAGATCGAGCCCCACAGGGAGTCTGCTTCTCCCACTCCCTCTGCCCCTCCCCACACCCTGCTTGTGCATGTGCGTGTGCTCTCTCTCTTCCTGTCTCAAATAAATAAATTTAAAAAAAATCATTTTCATTTGATCTTCGGTATTTTTTGTAATAGCAGCTCATACACACCCCAGCTAAACTTTCTTTCATTGCTTAGTTTGCAATTCTCTTAAAAGAGAAATCATAAATTAATTCTGTTGAAATTTTGACAGTAAAAATAGAATAAAATTTTATATGGCAGGATGGGGTTGGTTCAGGCCCAATGTGGACATATACATATCCAGAGGATTTACAGCAAGAATCCCAGTGCTGAATGCCACTAAGTGCCAGACAGGTTAGTTAATGCAAATGAATGAAGTTGGCCAGACACTGAGAAGACCTGGACCTAAGGAGGGCAGCTGCTGCTCAGCTCCAGAGAACTGTCTTCCAACCATGTAGGTTTATTATGGCTGGCTCTTCTACGTTTTCAAAATAAGTCAGAGAGCCAATATTTCTTTTAAAAGTTCTCAAGTTTTAAATACAGGCAGCTACTGAAAGATTTGTGAGCCCTGTATAGGGCACACAAGAAGGTCTGTGGGCTGGATGCTGCCAGTTTGTGAGCTCTGGTGTAGAGGGGGCGGTCTCAGGCCCTTCTCCCACACGGGCCAGGCATCATCCAGGCTGGGCAATGTGCTCACCCACTCATGGTGCTCGCGGCCACTCCCTCCAGCAGTCACCTCCTTCCAGAATGGAAAGCATGCTCTCTAAAGACCCATTAAAGCCCCTCTGCATAAGCAGCTTGCCCGCTGAAACAAATTCTCCACCAGTGATGCTAGTCTGGGAAAACTACGGCAGAGAGAAGTGAAGTCTTCTAACACGGGAACTACCGATCCGAAAATAATGATTAGAATGACTGGACTTTCAGGATCACTAACTACTATAACATTTAAAAAAAAAAAAAAAAGGAAACTACACCTAGGAATACAGATTTGAGGATTCTGACGCTTTCTGTCACAATGATGATATCTGGTATCCAGAAGTTATTTCATCTTTGCCTAGAGACTCACTACACTGAGAAAATCAGTCCTTACAAATATGCCGAAAGACAACCATGTGGGCAACAGAGAATAACGAAAATGATTCGAATCTCACGAGTCGACTAATAACTGAGTGAATAGCTGATAGTAACAGGTGATGCTGAACAAGTTAATGAGGGCACACGTGATAAAGCAAATGAAGCTGGGCTCTCCTGCGGCTTCAGTGGCCCATCAGCTGACCAGCCTCAGGCGAGTTGTTCTGGTCCTCACGCGATCTCCTTCGCTAGCAGTGTCAACTGTGGCCTTCCTGCTGCTGGACAACGTGGACGTCAGGTTATGGAAGGAGGACGTCATTACCTGGAGGCCAGTGAGTAGGAGAATGAAAAGCCAGGCCTAGAAAGGCCTCCCAGAATCCAGTTATGACACCCAATCTGAGTTCTTTGATAAACAACCACAGAACCATGACAGAATTTAAGAGTGTAAAAGTTAAAAATCCTTAAAGAGAACATTTTTTTCCAAAAATATTCAGAAAAGGAATGCAGACTAGTCAGCTTACTTTTCCCCCAATTTTTTATTGCCTCTACTCATTAAATCTCTGTGAACATTAACAAGTGTCTGTGGTTGAGGGAGAATGTTCACTGCAGAGAAAGGAAAAACACACCCAGTTTTTCATAAGAAACTGTGGAACAATTTAATATTCATCCTCAAGCAAAATTCAGAGTAGTCCTCTCAGAGAGCCTAAAATTAGGATAATGATTAGCAAAACGGCAAAGACGCTACAAACCAGCACGAACTGCCCTCTGGTCTAACTCTTAAATAGAAAGTCACAATCCCAAATAAATGATGAAAGATAGTGTGTCCTCACTCGATGAGTATTTCTTTTTTTTCTTTTTTCTTTTTTAAAGATTTTATTTATTTATTTGACAGAGAGAGACAGCGAGAGAGGGAACACAAGCAGGGGGAGTGGGAGAGGGAGAAGCGGGCTTCCTGCCGAGCAGGGAGCCCGATGCAGGGCTCGATCCCAGGACCCCAAGATCATAACCTGAGCTGAAGGCAGTCGCTTAACCAACTGAGCCACCCAGGCGCCCCTAAGCGGTTTTTAGAGTGTAGTATATTTTTATATAAGTTTCTTCTTTCTTTCCTATTAGGTACTACAGAGATTCAGAGAGAAGGACGTATTTGCATCTTATTAGCATTGCATGATTTTTTAGTTTCCTTTTTACTCTCCTTTTGCATCTCCTGTACTCCAGTTGGAGGTATCAAAGAAACACATAAAATAAGGAAAATGTCCTTTTGTAAGTGACATTTGGCAAAGAAAGAGCCAAACTGTTGAGTGAAAAAAGTATTCTGAATAATTTCACTGAGCTTGTAGATGGTTGTGCGTCAGACTAGGTAGCAAGTCTTCCTCAGCAATCTCTTAGACACTCTCTGATTCCCCAATAGGCATTTAACAGTATTTAGTTACGAAATGTAATACATTTAACAGGTTTTAATTATGAAAAAAGATATTCTCTTTCTTCCTATGAAGGCAGTTGCTATTTTGAAATGAACTTTTTGCCCAGAATGGCAAATAGGAAGTAATTTCATCAGGAGTGGTAGAATTCGATACTGAAAAAACCTTCATATTTTCTTTTGAAATTGAATACTTTTGCATTTCTGAAATTAAATTACTTTATTTGCCATATTGGAAAAGCAGCAAAGGTTCCCTTTAATGTTTAATATATATTGTGATAAAAGCATAAATAAAAGATGCGGGAAAATGCAGTATTTGCTGAAGTTGGTATTTGATAGTCTATAAACAGATTGCACACAGTGAATTGCTTCTAGGAGAATTCAGACCCTCCCACTTTGCCAGTCGTAAAGCCACAAAAGACTGTAAACTTAAATCCAGTTTGGCCCATGAATCCTCCAGACACACTGTAATGTTTCAGTCTAAGGTGGTGGAATGCCAGGGGGGTGAACGCGACAGATGAGGCCGTGCTGCCCAGGAGCTCACGGTGGTGAGGGGAACAGACATTACAGGTAGTCTGTCTGCTCAGCTAATAATGGCTATTTAAAGAAAAAAAAAAGCCACAGTAAAGAAGTAGTATGAGATAGTATGCCTTGCAGTGTGAGGGTACATGAATGAAGAGGGGCAGCATCTACAAAGGCCCCAAAGCAGGACGTAGTGGGCGCGTGTCAGGAGAGACCGAAGCCTGGAGACCTCGTGGCTGGAGCAGAGTGACCAGGAGGACAGCAACCCAAATGTAAACACTTCGGTGATCAGAGTACGTGTGAGCGCGTAAAATCCCCTTGAGGGGCTCCTGGGTGGCTTAGTCGGTTAAGCATCTGCCTTCGGCTCAGGTCGTGATCCCAGCGTCCTGGGATCGAGCCCCACATTGGGCTCCCTCCTCAGCGGGGAGCCTGCTTCTCCCTCTCCCTCCATGTGCGTGTGCTCTCTCTCTCTCTTAGATAAATAAATAAAATCTTTTTAAAAAATCACCTTGAGATCAAAATAACCATCAAAATCCAGCTAAATCTTGTTGATAAGAGATATAACTAAAATAAAATATCACTGAAAAGTTTAAAATGGAAGAATGGAAAAAGACACACTGGGTAAAATCCTCCCTAAAAGGAAGTAGGTGAAACAATATTAATATCAGATAAAATTGAATCCAAGACAAAGGACTATTATATGGGGAAAGATATTTTATATTGCTGGAAGGTGTAATTGGCCGGAAGACCTAAGTCGTGAACTTCTGTAAGCATGTGGACTTCTCCCAAATTGCTAGAGATACCACCAGCAAAGAGAAAACGGCAATCATAGATGAAGGCTTAGTGTTCTCCCAAAAATGGTCATTTCAGTTAGATTAAAAAAAAACAAACAAGAGTTACCACAATTAACAAGATTGATAAAACAGAAAATAGGAACATTTTTCAAGTATCTATGACACTTTTAAAACCTATGCGGAATATTCACAAAATCTGACTATGTTTTAAAGTGCTCAGAAAGAAATCTCATACAGAAATCACACAGCCACGTTCACTGACTGTAACACAAGAGAAGTAGAAATTAACAATAAAATAGTTAAAACCACTTTGTTCCACTTGGAAATGTAAGAATATATCTCCCAAGTATTTGTTTTCAAGATAAAATAGAAATTGTAAACTGTTTAAAAATTAATTACAAGTACCTTACAGAATTCAGATCTCTGTAAATTAAACCTACGGGGTTGCAGCAAAAATGGTAGAGGGAGATCAAAAATCTCAGAGGGAGATTTATAGCCTTAAATGTATTTTCTCTTTAGAATACAAGAAAGATTGTAAATTAGACACAATGGGATAAAGATAAACACAGAACTCAGTGAATTAGAAAGCAAACAACAAATTAGTAAAACTAAATTAGTAAAACTAAATGTAAAACTAAATTTTGGTTCTTGGAAAGGACCTGACATTTGGCAGAGTCGACCAAGTTGAAAAGAAGGTCCCAAAAAACCGTGAGAGCAAAGGGGAGAGAGTGTTACTAAAAACAGAGGAACGTTAGAGCCGTAAGAGAATATTATTATTTATGATTTTACATCCCTATACTTGAAAACCTAGATACATAGATGTCGAAACATGACGCCGTTGTTACTTCCTATATGGAAATGTAAAGTATCCAAGATGCTTTTGAACAAGAACAGTGAGGTTAGACGTACACCACCAGCCGTCAAAACGTACAAAACCACAGCAATGAAAGCATCGTGACAACTGGCACAAGAATAGAACACAGATTAGTGGTATAGAGAACAGAATCAAGAAACATACCTGTGTATATATAGGAATCCGTGTAATAATAAGATGCAAAGTAATGCAAACTGTGATACCATTTGTGTAAATTTTCTAATAATGACAACATGCTGCATATTTCCATATATGTGTACACGTGCAACTGCAGAGATAAAACACAGCATATGAAATTATTTGATGAGTCATTACCTTTGAGGAGAGCTTCAGTATTGCTTGCTTAAGATTAAAAAAACAAACAATGAAGTGTTTTAAGAATTCTACATAGATTTTCTTTGTTTTAGTCTAAATAGAGTTAGCCAGAGCTTCTGCAGAGCTAGATGATCTAGTACTTTTCAATCTTAATAACTTTGCAAGTATTATTGATTATTAACTCTTGGTATATTAGCTTTCGGAGTACGTTTCCTATTTATTCAAATGAAGTTATTTCCAGATTTCTTTTTTTTTTTTTTAAGATTTTATTTATTTATTTTGACAGAGAGACAGTGAGAGAGGGAACACAAGCAGGGGGAGCGGGAGAGGGAGAAGCAGGCCTCCCGCTGAGCAGGGAGCCCAACATGGGACTCGATCCCAGGACCCTGGGATCATGACCTGAGCCGAAGGCAGACGCTTAACGACTGAGCCACCCAGGTGCCCCTATTTCCAGACTTCTTATGACTCATTCTGTAAACAGAATTGATAGTAGCTGGCCCCCACATGAACTCAGTCTCTATTCATTGAAGTCCTCTATGTATACCTTGTGTGAATAGGCAAGACTGCAAGATCCCTGACAGCCAGGACTTGATTTAACTCATCTTTGTATTCCTAACACCTAGCAGTTGCTTGGCTTAAAGTTAGCACACTATTTTTGATTAAATGCTGACCCAGTCTCTGAATTAATTCAACAAATAGTCACTACCCTGAGAGAGTTCATAGTGTGGCAGAAAAGACAGATAATCAAATTACTTTGATACATTGTGCTAGTAATAGCTTACATTTATTGAGAACTTATGATGTACCGGGCATTGGACTAAGTCCTTTATCTGTATTAGCTCAGTCCTTATAACCATCCCAGGAGGCAGATAATATTGTTGCCATCTTACAGATAAGCAAACTGAGGCTCAAAGGGAGTAAGTAATGGACACAGCAGGGATTTGAACCAAAGCAGTTTGGTTCCATAGGCCATCCTCTTAACCACCTTGTGGTTAATTCTGTTGATAAAGTGCATATAAAAATTGCTGTAGGAGCCCAGAAGAGAGCAAGAACCCCAGCAGGAACCCCAGGGAAGGCATCAGGAGGTCTCATTTGAAGTGGTTTTTGAAAGACCATAGGAATTCTTTTTTTTTTTTTAAGATTTTATTTATTTATTTAATTGACAGAGAGAGAGAGAGACAGCATGCGAGGGAACACAAGCAGGGGGAGAGGGAGAGGGAGAAGCAGGCTTCCGGTTGAGCAGGGAGCCCGATGTGGGGCTCGATCCCAGGACCTGGGGATCATGACCTGAGCTGAAGGCAGTCACTTTAACCAACTGAGCCACCCAAGTACCCCAGACAATAGGAATTCTTGAGCTAAAGGAGGGAAAGGGCCTTCTAGGCAGAGACCGGGCGGCGGGTGCATGGAGGCCTTGAGGAATGTGGGATGCCAGGAAGCACTGAGAGATTGTATTTCAGGCCCAGAGGGTGTGGGTATGTGAGCAGAGAGGCATGGGACTGAAGGCCAGCTCTTCGATGAAGTAAATCGTGCCCACTGTGCCCTTCTTTTTTGGGAAGTATTTAGTACTCTTTTAGATTTTTCCTAATTTCCTCAGAGAAATTAAAAATAGATTCCTAATGCAGCCCAAAGAGCTAAGCTAATACCTCTCTGAAGTTGTGTGATAATGGGCCCATCAGGATATAAAACCATTGAACTGTCAATTCAAAATTAATATGATAAAAGTAACAGAACCTGAACAAGATTGATTGTTTGGATTCCCTGGGTAGTTAAAGCCATTCAGGTGGCTCTTTGTGGGAGGGAAGGATGAATTTTAGTCCTGAGGTTTCCCCGGGAGGGTGACAACAGCCTATAATTTTCTGAAACTTCATCTTAACCCGTCTTTCCTAGATCAGAGCTCCAAATATGATTGTGAAGTGGAGATTTCTGTGGGTTTTTATAAAGAAGCTTTATGAAGCTGTCAGGACATAGTTGATTGCTCATTGTTTAAGAAGTTGCGCTTTTTGCTTTTGGTTACACACATCAGAAATTAGACATTTGGTGGAAGGGAATTACTACTTAATTTGTAATTTAAAACCATGATCGATATGGTGGCAGAGACGCTTTATTTACTCATGTTTAAATTCATGCATCTTGATGTGTTCTGGGAACTTCAAACTTTATCTGCCATTTTATAGAAACAAAAGGACTCCCCAAACATTTTGTCTTTGAATTTATTGTCCATTTGTTTTGAAATGAGTTTTAAAAGATTAGCGCACATCCTTAAATTTCCCAGCCTCCATTGGCAGGATGGAACCTAATGTCTAAAAGTTTGAATTTTATCATTGGCAACAACCACTCTCTGTTGTTTTCCCTGAAGTGACAAGCCTCACTTTGCTCATTTTTGAGAAAATGGCTTCCAAGCGCCCAAATCCGAAGAACCAATTTGTCATTCTTTCAAGTAAACATGGTGCTCCACAATAAAAACAGCTGGTTTAGAGCATCGCTTATTTGCACAAGTACTTTGCTTCAAGACGACCGTCTTATTTCAGTGCACAGTGTGCAAACTTCCCATTTCATCACAGATAATATTAAAAAGACATATACTCAAAGGTTGAACTTAAATAAAATTAAAACTTTTTACTACTTCATCAAGGACATACTTCAGGGAATTGTTTTTTGGTTAGTTGGCTGCTTGTTGGTTTTTTACCTGGAGCTTGTGGTCCTGAAGAATGTAATAGCTGCTAGTTGCCACTTGGCGCCGCTTGATTCATACAGAGTGGCTGGCGGTTTCCCTCACCGCTGCTTTTGTCCCGTCAGGGCAAATGCCAACACAGTAGAAAAGGCAAATAATGTCTTGATATTAGTATGAAAATAGTTGGATCTCACAGGTTCCTTAAGAGGGTGTGTGGAGTTGCCCAGGGGTCTGCAGGCTACTCTTGGAGAACTGCTGATCTAGAAGCTTGCTCAGACTAAAATCCGTTCCTTTCAGCAAGGATAGTTCATGGATGGGACGTGTACTTCCATCAGGAGGTTCAGAATACCTGGATATATGCTCGTCTCTCTTCTTCTCTTGTATGAGCCACTGAGGGCCATTGCCTGGATGCGTGATTTCATCCAGGGTTGCAAAGTAGTGACATTTGATCATTCCTTTGCCATTTACCAACTGAAATATTTCTGCAGTGAAGTGCTTCATTAATTATGTAATCTCAGCTATAATTTATATAGGAAAAATAATGATATGGATTTAAAATATTTGGTGTGTTTCAATCCTTGAAGTTACTATTTTTTTATGTTCAAATTCTTCCATCTCGATGTGATCCCAGTAGTTTGTTCTTTTTTTAAAAAAAAATCTGGTTTAGCGATGTATATACTCCCCAGTAGTTTTTCTCATGGCTTCCTTTGTTTCTAGTCTGACGAGATGTCCCAGGCTCATGTTGTACATTTCCTGCTCCAGACATGGAAATAGCCACATTTTTAAAGCTTTATTGAGATATTATTAGCAGAGAACATATGTAAGTTGAAGGTGTACAGCGTGATGATTTAATACATGTATATATTGTGAAATGATTGCCACAATCAGGTTAGTTAATACTTTTATTCCCCACACATAATTACCTGTGTATGTGTGTGTGTGTGTGTTAAAAGTTTTAAGATCTCTTCCCTTAACAGCTTTCAGTATGTGTTACAGTGCTGTTAATTATAGTCACCGTGCCGTACATTAGATCACCAGAACTTACTCATCTTATTCTTGGAAGTTGGTACCCTTTGACCAACATCTTTCCTTTTCCCCTCCCCCCACAGCCCCTAGCAACCACCATTCTACTTTCTTTTTTTTTGGTTCTTGGAAACAACCATTTTTTGAGGGAACTTTCTGCTTCCTTTTAGTGGGAAATGGTATTTAGAGATCACAGCCTGGGTACAAGGTGTGCTCGTTGCAGTTAGGTCATTTCTTTTCTAGGCCTTTTCAGTGGATAAAACCAGAAACTATGTTTATTACAAACTTGTGAGTCTTACGCTATTTCTAGCACAGGTTCAGTATCACAGGGCTTGTACTTATAACCACACTGATCCTACATCTCTAACTCATTCCCGCATGCTAAATGTCTCACTTCCCAGCAACAACAATATAACTGTTCATCTGCTTTATGTCCCATAATACACAGGCCATTCTCAGAATCACAATACCAACACTTCCACCAACAATAATTACTTAAAACAATTTAATATGTATTTGTATTGCAGTTCTCTTTGTCCTTAGGCCATATCCCAGCTGAGATGCAGTCAAAATCACTATATGTTAAAGTCACTTGCAGTAATTTCTGTGTTGTTATGCCACAGACACAATGTGCAGATAGATTTGTTGTTTTGTTTTCTATCTTTAGATATTGCTTTTTATTGCTTCAGTTTATAGTTATATAAACTATTCAGTTCCAAAGGTAAATCTACAAAACAGAGTTACTTTGACTTGCCTTCTATTCATAAACCCTCTACTGTTTCTTCCCTTTTTTGTTGTTGAATTCTGATTATATATATTTACAAATACGTGTATATTTGTACTCCCGTTCTTAGATAAGCAGTTTACACACTTTCGTCTACCTTTCTGTTTTCAATTAACTATATGACCTAGAAATTACTCCATAGCATTGTAGAGAGATAGTCCTCATTCCTTTTTTTCTGATGCTTATATTCTTTGTGCAGGTGAACCATAGTTTATTCAGCCAGTCCTCTGTCGATAGACATTTAAGTTGTTTGCAGTGATTTTAAAGTTGATCACTTCATAACCCTATTTGTAAACAGAGAATTAAGCTTTCTCTAATTGTCACTTTTGTAAGGCTCTTGCTCTCGCCTTTCAGTTTTGAGAAGCAAGGTACATACTTCAAGTGTTTATAGCTTTTTTCTTTTCTTCTTTTGTAGTTAATGTTGTTTTTTGTTTTCTGTTTTATTAGTAACAAGTAGATTTATTCAGAGGTATCTCTCTGCCGCAGTCTGGTGCTGTTAGTTTGGTGATGCTTAACAGTGTTCCTGTGAAGGGGGCAAGGTGAGGTTTCTTCTGCCTTTCATAGTTTGGAGATCTGAAGTCCAGAGACATTAAGCAGCTTTGCTACTTAATGCCAGAGTGAGGCAGAGAACCCAAGTCCCCAGGTTGCTTCCTGTCTCTGTTAATCCTTGGGTGCTTTCTTACCTGAAAAAAAACAAAACAAGACAAACTATGAGCTCCAGGCACATACTAGGTACATAGTTAAAGTTACAAAGCAGTGAAAGAATCATCTTTCAGATCATGTGTGATGGGGACTGTAGTGATGAGGAAGAATGGTTTCAACTTTAGTGTGTATCACTGGGAATTTTGTGATTTAGAGGAGTATTTACGATTGACTTGGATGGTTTTTTTTTTAAAGATTTTATTTATTTGACAGAGAGAGAGAGAGCGAGAGAGGGAACACAAGCAGGGGGAGTAGGAGAGGGAGAAGCAGGCTTCCCGCGGAGCAGGGAGCCCGATGCGGGGCTCGATCCCAGGACCCTGGGATCATGACCTGAGCTGAAGGCAGACGCTCAACGGCTGAGCCCCCCAGGCGCCCTTCGGATGGTTTTTTTCATGCTTATTCAGAACATACTACAGATTGACAAGCTTTGCATTTCATTAATTATTTATGTAAATAATTCTCCTTGTTGGAACAATTTAATTTTTACCTTCTGCTGTTACTATTTACTTTGTGACTATGGGTTATTCAGTATTTATGCTGTTGTTCAGGAAATGTCATGCTAACCAAAAAGGCATTATTATTTTCAGAACACTTTCCCTTTGACCAAATACAACCTCTATGAAAACAAAGGTGTCTATTGTGGAGGAGTCATGCTGGCCCTGGCAAACATTCGATATTCTCTCTGAGAGTCATCTCTCTGTCGCAGTGTGCCTGTCGGTCTCATTCAGGCACCTAGTCCCCACTTTCTTCTCTCTCAGACTCTGTCATCTATTCAGTATTTGCTTTTCTGTAAATTTACTTTTCTTACCTTAGTGGTAGATATTGAATATTTGTAGTCATCTTCATGTTGGTTGCTCATCATCTTGTCTTTCTTTTCCTCCCACCCTCTTTATTTATTATTACTGCTGTTGTGATAAGAATACTTAACATAAGATCTACCTTCTTGGCAAATGTTGAGGTGACCCGTACAGAGTTGTTAACTATAGGCATGATGCAGTCGAGCAGATCTCTAGGATAGTCATCTTCCCTGCCTGAAGCTTTGTGCCCTTTGACTAATACCTTCTGTTTTGTCTTGTCATACTTTAAATTTTATTGGCAGGGACACTTGTTCTCTTAAGGTTGTAGAACTTGAGGAGAAAATGATGAAAGTAGCAGTTATTGATGGCGTATTGTGTGGTCAGTCCCTGTAAATATTTTCCCCCTTTGCATCTTACAGAATCCTCGTGCAGTTTTTATTCCCACGCACTTGACAGTGAGGTTCAGAGACTCTAGGTCAATAAGTGATGGTGTTAGGTTTTTTAAATCCAGATTTTCTGATGACAAGACCGTTGTTTTTCTCAGCATGACACAACTTACGTGAGAAGTGTTGTATACGCACTGGTGGTGAGCATTGTCTAATTCAGAGGCTCCGTATTTTCTTTCTCTGACGTGCCCAGCGCTAGCCGGGGCCCACAGGTGCTCTCAGTGTGTTCTTTGATTACGTTGTTTGAAACCATGGTGGGTTATTTGAAAAGCTTTCCAAATCTTTTCATATTTTTTTTCCAATAGCCATTCATCTGTGTGTATAGGAGCATGTTAATTAGCTTATAAATTGGATTTATGTGCAATTTAAATTTTTTGCCGCTTCTTCAGTAAGGTGTTGGTAGAAAACATCAATAGGAGCTGCGGTGTTGGGAATCCCCTAGATCAGAGGTGGATAGAGCATGAAAGGCATTTAGCAAAGTGCCTGGCGGTCCTACTCTATTATTTATATGTTGGTTCCTTTCAGAGCAACAACTTAGATGTAGTTAAAGGGAGCCATGCATTGAGAATCTGATCTCAGACAGTAAATAGCTTTGTGTCCTTCAGCGAGCCACCTAATCTTTCTGGGGCTCTTGTTTCTTCATCTGCTAAATAAAGGTGAGATTAAAAGTCTTCAAGGGCCCTCAAACTCTCTCAGTCTTTGTGTGTTAATCTTTAAAATGGAGATAATGCATACCTGTCATGGGGGTTATTTGAGCCTGAAAGAGAAAGCCCATGTAAAGCATATAGAAGATGCTCAGCATACGCAGGGGGTTTTCCTTTTAAAATGCAGGGAGGTGCTTCGGATGCCCCGGAGACCAAAATGAGCCTGGGAGGCAGTATAACCTACTGACCGAGAGCCACGTAGCCCTGGGTTCAGTGCGGGCTTCACTGTTCATGAGATACGTAACCCTAGGCAAGTCACTTAACCTAGAAGGAAGATACTAATCATATTTATGTCAGGGTTATTGAGAAGATTAAATCAGAAAATGCTGTTAAAGTGCTTAGCGGAGTACCTGACACATAGCGGGCTCTCAGTAAATCTTACTTACACGTGTAATATTTAGGTGGGAGAGATGAACCACCAGGGGAAGAGCTTAAGGTAATGATGTGGGCTGCCCAGAGCAGAGAGGTGGGGGCCAGGCCTCCAACCTGCTTCATGGTTTTGTTGAGGGCCCTGCTATAGCGGCTCCCACTTCCTGGTTAAATGTTGTCTGCTTTGAAGTGTTTATTTCATACCTAAGATGAGCCTAATTCTGTTGTGACTTTACTAGTCACAGGATTTAAATATCAGACGCACTGGGTTCAAACAGACCTTTTGTGTGTTCTCTGATCAGATTACTTCCCTTCTGTGCCTGCCTGGAAGCTATAAGACCTGGAAAGTTCCCACGTTGATGTTCTTTTTCAAAATAGTTTTAATCCTGATGGTGCCACTGGTAACATAAAATAGCTCGAGAGTGTGTGTGCGTCTGAGAGAGAAAGTGAGAGGACCAGAGAAAAAAAGAGACAGACCGGCAGAGAGACACAGAGAGCCGTACCTGGGAGCTCACACCAGCAGGTGCTCCCGTTTGAATGCTGGTTTGCGTTGTCCATGATACAGGAGCAGAAGGTGGCCAGCTGCGGGCAAACTCACATCCCCTTTGCACATCCACCAGTCCCTGCCATTTGCTCTTTATTTAGGAAAATCCTATTAAATATTAAATACTATTCTAGGATTTTGTAGCCTTCAGGCATGGATGTATCTTTTAAAAAATCTTACTTATATTCCTTTTTTAAACTAAACTTTTTAAATTTTGAGATAATTGTAGGCTCACATACAGTTATAAGAAATAATATATACAGGTCCTCAGTACTCTTTACCCAGTTTCCGCACTGGTAAGTCTTACAAAATTATAGGGCACTACCACAGCCAGGATGTTGACATTAATACCTCAAGATAAAGAACCCTTCCACCACCACAGGGAGCACTCCCGTTGGCTTTGATAGGCACACCGTCCACACTACATTTCCTAACTCTTGGCAACTGCTAATCTCTTCTCCATTTGATGTGTCTCTTTTGGAGTTTAAAGAATCTTCAGGGAGTGACGTTTCAAATGAAGTCAGGGAATCTGCTGTCTCCCCGCTACCCACCCCGCGGGGGGCTCTTGTCCCCAGATACGGCAGGACCAAGCTCAAAGTGAAGGACCTCACACACCTGACACGCTGAAGAGATGTGCCATTCCAGATCCTCGTGGATGTTTTCCACTTGTGAAGTGCGGCTGTCATGATAAACTCCAACCGTTCTAGGATTCATTTAAACCGGTTCCTGGCCTGAGTCCAGATCTTGTGATAAAATACCATATGCCATCCGTCACACGATCTGTGGCGGTTCTTCTCTGGGCCAGCTTGGCTGATGAAGGCAGCCGCTGCCCAGAGGTTTACTGCCGAAGGAGCGTCTGACAGTGGTCCTCTGAACTCAGCACTCTGTGGGAGCGTTTTCAGAAACAGTGCTTGAGTTCCTGGTGAGAGGTCCCTAGGTGGGGGTTTATGTACCTTATATAAGAAGGAACGTGCTGTGCGTGTTCGCCGCTGTTCACTCACCCCCTCTCCCCGCCCTCACTTTTGTTCCTGTGGAAAATGAAGACCTCACAGAAGGCCTAGTCTTTCCTCCCTGACTGCTGCCCCCCTCCCCGCCTCCCCTTCCTTCCCCCTCCTTCCCCTTCCCTTCTCTGCGCTCTGGGCCCAGGCCTGTTGGACAAGGCTGGATGCCTCGTAGCCCCGAGGAAAGCTCAGTGTGCGAGCAGATGCCTTGTCAGGTTTCTGTCGGGCGGTGATGCGTCCCAGTGACCTCTTGGAGCTGCTCCCGTGCCACAGGTCTCCTTCCCAGGAAGGGGAGCCTCCCCGGCTGCTCTCAGAGTCGTCCCAGGCAGCAGCACTTAGCCCTGGGCCAGTGGGGGGCCTGGGCAAGGGAGAACCAGTTTGGCCGGGCACGTACATGTTCACCATTTGAATTAGTGAAATGGGCGGGAGCGCTCCAGTTCACCACAGAGCATACCACTTCCTGTTTGCTGTTTCATAACTGGCCTGTTGAGCTTATTTTTATTTCCTGTGCCATCCCCTGAAAACATGTGCTTTTGTGACCTCTGATTTAACTAATCCCAAAATCATTTAGGTGGCCTCCAGCTTTTTAATATGAAACATTGCTTTAATAAACACCTTTGCATGATATGCATGGCCTTAGAATTAATTCCTGCAAGTAGAATGCTTGGGCCAAACCATTTATAAATTTGAAATTATGATACATATTGTCAGATTTCTCTGTTGTTTTTGGTGTCTGAAGTGCCAGTTTGTGTTATTTATGTAATTATTAATGGAATTCTTGTTTTCCTTATTAGTTTCAAAGTAAGGTTACAGGCCTTTTAACGTATATGGTAAAAATACTTTCCCAGCTTTTTTTCCTTCCTCCAAATTTTTATTTAAATTCCAGTTAGTTAACATACAGTGTAATATTAGTTTCAGGTCTAGAATTTAGGGATTCATCACTTCCGTACATCATCCGATGCTCATCACAAGTGCACTCCTTAATCCCGGTCACCTATTTCCCCTATCCCCCACCCACCACCTCCCCTCCAGTAACCCTCAGTTTGTTCTCTGTAGTTAAGAATCTGTTTCTTGGTTTGCCTCTCCCCCACCCCACCCCCCGCCATGTTCATTTATTTTGTTTCTTAAATCCCACATAGGAGTGAAACATACGGTATTTGTCTTCTCTGACTGACTTATTTTGCTTAGCATAGTACAGTCTAGCTCCATCCACGTGGCTGCAAATGGCAACATTTCAGGTTTTTGATGGCGGAGTAATATTCCATTGTGTATGTGTGTGTGGCGGAGTAATATTCCATTGTGTATGTGTGTGTATATATGTGTTACATATATGTGTGTGTATATACATGTACATGCATGTATGTGTGTATATGTATGTGTGTGTGTGTGTGTAATACACATACATATACCACCTCTTCATTCATCAGTCAATGGACACTTGGCCTCTTTCCATAACTTGGCTATTGTTGATAATGCTGTTATAAACATTAGGGTGCATGTAAAATATCTGGATTTTCCCAGTTTTTAAAAACTTTATGGTATCTAAGTGTTCAGGTATTTAAAAATTTTTTAAATACCATATATGTTAATATACCATATATGTAAATCAAAATACTTTGATTTAGCAGCTTTTCCTTTGTGCCTTCTGGAATTTAATGCCATGTTTAGAAGTTTCTCACATCCCAAGATTATAAAAATGGTAACCCTTACTTTGTTTTAGAATGTATACTTTTTTTCTTTTTCCCTATTTATTGTTTGTAGTCTGTGTTGATGGAAAGGGTAAGGTAGCAATCCACCTTCATGTTTTTCTAATCAGCTAGCCAGTTTTCCTAACAACCAACAATTTTTAATATACATGGTGAATTTGGAATTACCAAATCTTAATGGCTTCTATCTAAAAGTGTCGTTTTTATAGATAGAAATTTTCCATTTAAAACTCTGAGTTTCAGTATTTTTCTGCTGTTAAAACCTCTAGAAAGGAGCTGTGAACAGAACACCATATTGGTTTTGGCATTCACTTTAATGCATCTGAAATAGGCTGATTCTACAGAATTTGATCCAGAGTACTTCTATGTCTTGATGCTTTTTTGCCAAGCAAAATTGATTATTTCTAACCACAAGGCCTTCAGGGTTGGACTGAGAAAAGAGTCAGGGGTCCTCCTGAGCTGGTTGCAGCTTATTTCATTTGGCATCAAGTACAATGCTTATTTTTCTCATAAGTTTCTTTCTATTCTCTAGCCTCCAATGGTCAATGCCCCTCGTTGCTGAGGAGTTTTTTGGAGGGAAGGGCAAATTCAGATCCTGTTTGTTCAAGTCCTACTAATTGTATCTTTTAAATGCTTTTTTTTCCTTGGCAGTTTGATGACTAGATATCAGAAGTCTTTCTTTGACAGATAGTCCTAGCTTTCTCTTGTACTGTGGAGTTTAGCTGTGGGTTAGATTTGTTGTACTGGTATATTTTCCCCTACAGTAATGGGTCGCTCTATCACATAGATTTTCTTTATAGCTTTCATTAGAGGTGCTTTCAGTAGTTTAAAAATTTACTTGAGTATCTTAGTAGCTGAGCAGATTCCTCTTTTGTAGTCGTATTCTCCTAAATTATTATAATTTCTTTTAAAGAAGGTTTTATCATCAGTGCTTGTTTTTAGGTTCAGATTACGGGCAGGGAGGCAGGTTCTGCAGTTGTGGTTGACAAGGCAGTATACATAGTGGTTGAACCCACCAGAGTCGTCATTCAGGCTTCATAACCCATCTTTGCACCTGTTATGTCACCCGACTAACTCAATTTCCGTACCTGTCAAAAGTGGATAAAATCACACCTGTCTCTGTTGTGGGACTGTTGTGAATCTCCTGTGAGATAATGCATACAAAGCACTTAGGACAGTACCAGGCCCACAGGAAGCACTCAATAAATGTTATTTTTCATCATCCGTTTTAGTGTTGCTTTGCCCTCTTGCGATGTTGCAATGCTCTTTTTTTCCCGCTCGTAGTGTAAAAAGAATACATGCCTATTACAGAAAGTTTAGAAATTGAAGAAAAGCTTAGGGAAGAAAATTTCTTCTGTGGTTCCACAGCCCCCAGTGAGAATCAGTTTACGTTTTAACCTCGCTGCTTCCGGGTTTTTATACTTGTATGTTGTTTTTCATAGCTGAGCACATACTATATGTGTAATATGGTATCTTGATTTTTTTTTTCTCTTAACATATCTTAAGCTCTTTCTCCTATCATTAAAAACATTTATAAAATTATCACTTTTGATGATTACATGATAGTCCCTCACATCGTATTATTTTGTTGACTTAATCGTTCTCCTTTTATTTGGCATTTGGTATTTGGAACTTTGAACTTTTTTGGTTGGAATTAGGTTGCTTTTAGGTCATTCCGCCTTATGAAGCCTGGGTTTCTTGCTGTCAGTGACAGGTTTAGGAGTTGAGGCTTCGTGTTTGCTTTTGTTGTTTTGTCTGTTGGGTGTGTGAATTCAGGCAGCATTTGAAACATGAGACCTGGTGCCCTCAGACTCTTGCCTTTCTGTTCTGGAGTATCTCCATACTTGTTTGCTTTTTAATCTTTTTTTTTTTTTTTTTTTGGTGAATTTCTTTTCATAATCCTGTGCTGGAGGAAAGATGAGTGGAGATCATGATTAGTATTGTGGCCTCCATCTCTCCAGTACCGTGTGGATGTCCTGGAGCTAGCCAGGATAAACACTAGTTGCATGTTAATGGATCTTTACTGGGTAATCATACTGAGCAGTTTCTGGTAAGAAGACTATCCTAAATCGTTCTGGACAAAGGTATACTATTTTTGTTTCAGATTTCTCATTTTCCCTGTAAAGCTGGGTTTAAAATCTGTTAAGGCTGAATTCATTTGTACTTGGGAATATAATGAGATCTTGTACTTTTTACTTTCAGAAAACCAGCCAAGAACAGCAGTCCGAAAAAGAAGTATGCATCCAGCATTGCCAGGGAAACCTGCTGTTTAGATATGCTTTCTGAGAAAGCACATGGCCAATGAATGTCGTCTTTGTCTCGTCACGGCAGCTTGGTTCTGCTGGTGACTAGCGCCAGCTGATTTGAGCTTAGTTTTAAACTCAGTTATTGAAATGGCACTGAGCACGAGACCTAAATGCTGGGGGTTTGTGACCCCAGGAGGCTGCTTCAACGATATCAGCCGGTGTGAGCTTGACACTGTTTTTCATTTCCTTTGTTTGGCTCGGAGGCTGCTTGATCTGTGGCCACTTGGCAGCTTGCTTCTTTAAAGCTCGTCCTTCCTGGCCATTTATTCTCTACTGTTAAAATATAGGATGGTTTTTATCTCAACCACATGGTGAGCCCAGAGTGCAGACCGCGGATTTTGTGAGTTTTGGTAGTGGAAGTATGGACAGTGAAGAGAAAGAATTGAGATGGAGGTGGCTTAGGGTGGAAGATCAGAAATGGGTCCTAAGATTCGCACATAGTCTCTTGGCGCCCTTGGCCCTGATCTCGCTTCCCTGTGGCTTCACTCGAAGCACAGGTGACAAGTGGTCTGCGTCTCGGAGCTGTAGTCTCTCAGTAAGCCGTTCCGACATGGCCTCCGTCCGAGATGATGGGTTGTCTGAGGCCAGAGGGTCCTGCCAGGGCACGTGTGTCAGCTCCCGCTGTCTCTCCAGCAGGAGGCACCGTCCAGTGTCTTCTTGACCAGGGCTGGTCATTTCTGAGAGGAGGGGGATTCCACAGTCGGGAAGTAGTCCAGACCACTGCACCAAAGCTCTGCCTGAAGATACTGTGTCTTTTTATTTTGCCCAAGATTTGTCCCCAGGGAACTTCTACCCATGTGTTTATTCAGATTGTTTCTCACAGGGACTTTTTTGCAATTAGCTGGGATTACCTAGCTATTCCATCTTACAGGTAGAGAAAGCAAGAAAGTCTCTTGCTTTTAACCACTTAGTATTATGGTGACTTGACTTGAGTAAACCTTGCCAGTCTTATGCTAACTCATTGTTACCAAGGCAAGCAAGGAAATCTTGGGTGTTCTCTGTATTCAGTGTTGCTTTGATGGTAGCTTTGTGCTTTATTCTCGCTCTAATCCAGACTATGAGGGGAAAAGCACCTGACCGGTAGTAGATGCTGAGTGATACTCCATTAAGAGTACAGACTAGCGGAGCGCCTGGGTGGCTCAGTTGTTAAGCATCTGCCTTCGGCTCAGGTCATGATCCCCGGATCCTGGGATCGAGCCCCGCATCGGGCTCCCTGCTCGGCGGAAAGCCTGCTTCTCCCTCTCCCACTCCCTCTGCTTGTGTTCCCTCTCTCGCTGTCTCTTTCTCTGTCAAATAAATAAATAAAATCTTTAAAAAAAAAAAAGTACAGACTAGCATCCGACAGAACCATATTCAGTTTTGGTCCCTGCCCCTTGTTGACTGTGTAACTTAAGATTATGGAATTCTGCAAACCTTAAATTTCCTGTCTTTGGAACGGATTAATAACTAGAGCTGTAGATTTAATTAAGATCAAATGAGATTATAATATGGGAAGAGTGCTTAATGTAGTGACCAGCTAATAATGTTTAGTAAATACGTTTTCAGACGCTGGCTTAGATTACTGTTACGGTTATTATTACTGTCGCCATTATGCAGCGAGGTCCCAGGTCCCGCACTGTCCGCCAGGCGGCGCCGGCGGGGCCTCTGCTGGCCCCTCTGTCCGACCTGCCCTTCGGCTTTCTTGGCTCACTGGAAGAGCAGTGTTAGCATTCTGAGGAAGGGAGGTAGGCATCCAAACGATATCTCTGGCCCCTGGAGGGCTCCCCCTCTTTCCTAGGAGAAGTTCTGGGAAGTAAACTGCGAGTTCTGGGAACGGCCGTGTCTGTCCCGCGCATAGGGAAGCACCTTTGCCTAGTGATGGCGGCGTTGCATCTGTTTGCAAAGATCGTTTCACCTTCTGTGGCCCTGACATTCCGGTGTACGCGGTGAGCGTCCTGCTCCTCCTCCTTTGTCCTTGTGGTCCACATTTCTTAGTCCGTGGTCTTTATGGTTTTATTCCAGATAAATCTGGTCATTTTTTTCCCCGTAGAAATCTTGATTTCATCTAAGTTTTAAAGTTTTTTGGCATAAAGTTTTGGATGTTAAAATTTGCAGTGTCTGTAATTCCAACTTGCTCTCCATTCCCGATATTTGCTTCTTCTTCTTTTTTAAAAATCAGACTCATCAGAGTTTTTCTTTTTTTTAGTCATTTGAAAGAACCACCTTTTGGTTTTATTGATCCTTGCCATTGGGCATTGGCTTTAGAATTCATGAATTTATGTTCTTACCTTTATCCGCTTTCTGTGGGTTTATTCTGGGTGTTTTTCCTCCTTAGTTGAACAACTAAGTTTGCCAATTGTCAGTCATCTCTCTCTTCTAATATCTGCATATAAGGCTATAAAATTCCCTTTAGGTATTGCTCTAAATACCTTCCACAGTTTTTGATATGTAGTTTTTTTGTTTTGTAAATTCAGGTTTATTGAGGTTTCACTTACATACCATAAAATTTGCTCCTTTTTAAGTGTACAGTTTGATGAGTTTTGACAGATGAATGCAGTTGTATAAACACCACTGTAATGAAGATCTAGAACATTTCCGTTACCTTGAAAAGTTCCCTCATGCCCCAGTTTTTGTCCCGATAGTCTCCTTTCCTACGATGCCATGTGAATGGAATCATACAGAATATCACCTTCTGTGTCTGGCCCTTCCATTTAGCACGCTGCTCTGAGGTCCATCCATGTTGTTGCTGTCTAGGGACTGGTTCCTTTTGATTGCAGCGGACTTGTCATTGTGTAGAGATACCACAATGTGTCTGTCTATTCACCAGTAATACAGTTTTCAGTGGGAGTGAGTCAGAGTATTTTAATTCTGCACTTGGGCTGTAAATACACTAGACTATTCTGGATTTGAGGTTGTCTGGGCATTTTTTACATTTAAATTTTTATTTGGGGTTTGGCATTTTAGAAGTTTTTCCATTAGTGGGCAAGCATGTGCTCATGTGTACTCACTTCTGCCCTTCCTCCCTGTAGCAGTCTGGGGCCAGTTGGGAGACAGAAACCACGAAGTAAGTTAAACAAGGGCAGTTTAATACAGGGAATTATTGCCTACGATAAAAGAGTCACTGTAAGGTCTAGGGAAACTCTGTGTGCTTCCCTAGGGCTGAGGGAGCGTGGCCCAAGGGAGGACAAACTACCAGAGATTCTGGCCTCGGGAGAAAGCAGAGGATAGCCCATGGCATAGCAGAGGGGTTTGGCTGGTTTGGCTAGACCAGAGCTGGCCCAGGGGTCCCGGGCCAGCCATAGACTACCCGCTGCAGTACAGGGGACGAGGAGCTGATCAGCAGCCAGGAACACGGGTGAGCAAAGGAGGTCTGGGTGCTGGTGGAGGGCAGGAGGCCTTCAGAGCCAAGCTGGGACTCTGGTGTCCGTGTCAACATGGCTGCCGAAAGGTTATGGCCAAGCCAAGGCTTCAGGGTCTCAGACAAACCAGGTTCTGGGCTGTCACTGGGCCATACTTCACCAACTGTCCTCGCATCCATACTACCAGCCCCTGTGCCGGAGACTCAGGAGAGCCTCTTCCTCCCTGCACTGTCCCTTCAGCCTCTCTGCTGAGAAAACTTAATGTCACACATACTTCAAAGGAGAAGTGCTTAAAGTACCATTGTTCACCTCAGAACATTTATCATAAGAGAAGGTGCATTCAGAGCTGAGAAGTAATAAATCGGTAACTGATATACTCTTCCTGTTCTTTTTAAGAGAAATACCATCAAGTCAAAAGCAGTACTACCCACATGTTTGTGCTATTCATAGACACTTCACGAGGGGACAAGGATTTATGAAAATTAGAACTTACGAAGAATAGGTTTATAGACATACATAAATCTCATATTCATCATGGTATATTACCACACACATCATGGTATTATCACTGTTCTCCCCCCTCCCAATCATTACAGATGGAAAGTTTTGTGTCAGACCTCAGGTTGGAGGCAGTTTCTTTATTCATGATGCTTGCCCATTACAGAAAACATTTAGGATACAAGTTTTTTTTTTTTTTAAGATTTTATCTATTTGAGAGAGAGAGAGACAGTGAGAGAGGGAACACAAGCAGGGGGAGTGGGAGAGGGAGAAGCAGACTTCCCGTGGAGCAGGGAGCCTGATGCGGGGCTTGATCCCGGGACCCCGGGATCATGACCTGAGCCGAAGGCAGACGCTTAACGACTGAGCCACCCAGGCACCCCTAGGATACAAATTTTAAAGAAAGTTTCATACCAGAAATTTAACTGTTGTTTTTTTGTTTTTTTAAAAGCTAAGTGTTTTTAACGCCAAGCTTAGATGAGCTAATACTAGGAATATGGTGATCATCCTTTCTGAACCAAGAAACTAAGACACGTGGTCTTTACAAAGAAATTTTTCTGGTTTGTGAATTTTTACACATGTGAAAAATATTATCATGGCATAAATTAAAACACATTTGATTGTCCATACCCAATTAAACATTTGTTGAAAAGAATAAAGGGCCATCTCAAAATACCAAGAACATATACATATTAATGCTTTTATAGACTAAGGAATAAAGCCATCTTTTGTAGACAGTCTTAAATCAGAAAAAAAAAAACAAAAATAATACAAACTCCTATTTAGCAGTTATGTGGTTTGGCAGAATTGAAAGTCTTATGCACACACACACAACACACACCCCTACTGCTCTGACCTTATGTTTCTGACACTGCAGGGGGCTCAGGTCCCCAAGACTCGATGGTCATTACAGAAGGATTGCAGCATGCTTTGCAGGTAGAACAAGTCTGCTTTTGTTGGAGAATTCTTTTTTTTTTCCAAAGGATATTGAGAGAATATTTCTTTTTGGGTATTTAGGTTGTAAATCTCAGACATTTCATTACATGAGAGTACCCAGCAGTAGGGTTTGCAGAGGTTTTATATACTTTCCAGAAATTAAGCACTGTTCACTTACAAGTTTTCCCACATCAGAAAGCCCAAATTGTAAAAATTCAGGCCTGCAAAGTAGCTTACTCAGAGAGCTTTGATGCATTCTCGACCAGTTTTCTGTAAACATTTTGTTCTTTCGGTGTATTTAAATTGGACCTTCTTTAGTCTGAGATACCTTTTAAGACTGCCTTTGTTAAATGAAGTGAGATCAATTTGTATTTTAGCTTTCATTTTGCTTGGGATTCTTTGGGCTTCTTTCATTTGGCAAGATGAGAGAAAAAGGCCTGGCCTGTTTGTTATCTTGGAAATTTCCAGCCCAGGAAAGTGTGCAGAGGCGCAGCTTGCAGGGATTCTGAGGTGACCAGCTAGCTCTCTTCCTGAATTATTAAGCTACATTAAAACAACAGCTTGGCGCAGTTTGGGTTTTAGGTTTTCATATCTTCTGAAAGATTAATATCCTTACAAGAATGATGATAGGTTGGATGTCTCCCTTTAGTGCTTTCTGCTCTCAGGAGCATCACACTCTTCTCTATTCTTGTACCCCACCTTCTTTGACATTTACCATTATCCCAGATTAGGTGTTCGCTAACTTCCTGAAAGTTTTCCTCTCACAGTTTAGCTTCCTTCAGTGTGAAATTTATAAACCAGTGTAGAGCTGCTCTTAAAACTGAATTTTTCTTAAAGAGCTATCATAAGCAACCAAGACTAGAGTGAATTTTTATGTCCATTTTTCCTTGTATCTTTATTGCAATCATGACACTGGCTGTGCTGTTCATTTTGATTTTGGCATGCATGGGTCAGTTCGGAGTGATTGACATAATCTTATTTAACAAACATATTATACTCTTAGGTTTATTTATTGATTACATATTTCCAAAGCTTCTTGAGGGAATCAAATAAAAAGTCAGTATCATTTTCAAGTAAAGATTAGGGATATGTTTCTTTATTAAATATTTATTGAGAACTCTTTTCTGCTGGCCTGACTCTCTGAAAACATATTAGATGTAGTTCATGCTCTTAAATAGCTCCCACTTCAGGGAAAGGAAGAGGTGGTTGGCAAGAGGGAAGAGTTAGAGCTTGGGTTGTTCTGGAAGGTTGAATGGGCATCCCCTAAACTGAAGACAGGATTATATTCAGCAGACGCATGGAGGTGTGAAAAAATATGGTGCCCGAAGGAATTTTGAGTAGCTGTTAGTAATATTTACAGATGAACTCATAAGTCCTCTTGTTTACCTAACCTCATTTTATTAGTCTCCCGTATCTCAGGTGCGATAGATACTTGAAATAACAAGATTTGCATTTAATTTAAAAAAATTCTACAATTCAGACTTTGTCCTGAATTAGAGTGAGCGCTCCTTCTTTGCACTATAAATGTATATTTACAAAGGGCAAGGTCTTTCTCGCCGACTGGCCACGAGGATTCTTCCTTCTCTGAACTCCTGTAGTGCATGCTGCCGTGACACAAGGTGGGCTTGGGCTTTGCAGTCAGGCGTGCTAGGGTTCATAGCCCAAGGCCACCACTTACACTTCCTGGCTTTGGGGCCATGAGCAAATTCCTGTATTTCTCCAAGCCTCGGTTTCCACCTCGGTAAAGGCGGATTCTACTACTTATTTCGTGGACCATTCTGAGGATTACATGAAATAATACATGTGAAGTGCTGAGCACATAGCACTCAGTTAAAAGTAGCTCTGATTACAGTTCGCAGTCATGAGTCACCCAGTAAGGCCGCAGACTGTAGCTTGTTTTCATGACTTACCTGCCTCGTTTAGCTCCACGTCTAGTGTACAGGGATCCTGCTGTTACTTCCTGCCCCGTACGCACCTTTACTCACCCCCACCTCTACCATCCCTCCTCCTGCCCCAGCCAGGCCTGGCACACGTGGCAGGTACTCCCTACCTCTTTATAATTAAAGATACAACGCTAGGTAGCAGCCTTGCGGTGCCTCTTAAGATCCATTATTCTTCGGTATTTGGGGTATGAAAGTTTCCTTATGGGTTCTTGCTGTGGAAAGCCAGAGGCACGCTGGTAGGGAAAAAATCTGGGTCTGGTCAAAACTTGTTTACCTTAGGCCAAAGACTGTTATAAAACTCACAGAACAAAAACAAAACAGCAACAAAATCAGGAGTGTTGTGATTTAAGAGTGAGCTGTGGAAGTTCATGCCCGAACAGAGCTGGAGTAAATTCTAAGCATGCAAAAGCACTACTTCAGAAATTAATTTTGTCATGTAAATCGAAGGATGATTTTTGATAAATCACAAAAAACTAACAATACACAAGTAATAAACTTTGTATTATAGTGAAACCCCATTATTAAAAAAAGCACTTTCGCGTTTTGTCGTCCTGTGTATACGGTGCATCAGAGCGCGTCCTTCATACACACACGCACGTGTGGTGCGCACTGGGCTTCTGGGCGGGAGGCTCCCTGGAGACAGCCTGCAGGTTGTTCGAAGCCAGGCTCCTGGCCCTCCTCAGAGCTTGTGTCATTCCATCAGGAGCCTGCCTGGAGCCAAACTGCTTTGTTTTACCCCAGCTTAAGGTCTATGTTTCATTCCAGTCTTCTTGGTAAATATCTGAAATACATGCAGCCCTGTCTTCTTCGGTTGGAATTCTGAGAACAGTTCCATGGATTGACTTGAAGGAATCATAAACTCAAAGTGGGATTAATAGTAGGTTTTGCATTAGGAAGGTTTTACAAGGGGCTGATGGAAGCATAATTTGGCATGACCATAATTTGAATCAGAGGAAATTTCCCATTAGAATTCTCACAGGATTCATTTAAGCAGCAAGATGTGTTGAAATTGAATGGCCTCATACTGACTTCACCCACACAAGCTGTTATTTGATTGTCAGCTTGCTTGCTTGACTACCTTCTCACTCATCTGCTGAGAGATTACTGCATCCCCTGAGAATCTGACTAGAGTCACCTCTCCCCAGTCTCGAATCTACTCTTGGATAGAGACAGAGTCACATCACGAAAGGATGAGTATCTTTGATGGAACTAAATCAGTGCCGTAGATGCTTTTGACTGCCCTTGGTGCATTTTCTCTATTGCACTTTTGCTGACCTTCTAGTGGCTGGTGTTGAAGGTAAGGAACGGCATGTCGGTGGCATCATTCAACTCTATCAAGCTTCCTTGTTGTCTTGCTAAATTCCAAAGGTGTGTTCTTTCCTTATTCTGGGCCACTATAAAAACATCACCTGTGACAGGGCATCAGCCTGACGCACCTGTCCAGAAGGGGTGATGTCTTTGAGAAATCCTGCTTGTAATACCGGATGCAGAATTAGGAGTGCTCAAGCGTCATGTGTACAGAATTGAAGCTTGTCCTTAAACACTTTGGCAAGTCTCTCGGATGGTTTTCTGGGGACATTGCACAACTCTATTTCTATAATAAACTTCTGAGATGAGAGTTTCTAGCCGCAGAGGAGCAGAACTTTGAACCCTGTACCTTGGGTATGGGCCAGACCCGTTTGTTCACTGTGGGCCTCGTTGCCAGGGTAGGATGAAACTCTGCTATACATTTTAATGTGTTTAGTTCAGCTTGACTCTGCTCATGCAAGACAGGCTCATTGTCACTCTAATTCCCGTGAGGTATCACTTGTAATGAAACTTTAATCGGATCTCAGCTCTTCTCTGGGCTGGTTGACGCAGTGTAATTCAGAGTTTCAGAGTTGCTAAGGCTGTTTGAGAAGAAACCAGTTTCCACATATTCATATATTCATGTATTCATAATGCTGGGAATCTGAGGGTTTTGCTGTGGTCTGGCCCCAAGGAAACAAGCCAGATTCATCCGATTTGGGGTTTCTCACACAGAGTTCAGCGGAGGCCCCCCTGTGTGTGGGGTATGTGTCCTGCACCATTTTGGGAGCTCATCAGGCTCAGTTCTTCTAGCAACAGAGCTACCGTTTATATTACTTACACATTTTCTCCCTTTTCCAAAAAAGGATTTAAGGTGGTAGCTCCCACTTAACCACTTTCTTTCTAGTGTCCAACAGACACTATGTGATATACTTTAGCAACACCACTAAACCTCACAAGTTCCCTGCGGGATAAATACTGCTGTCCTCCATTGAAAAATGAGGAAAGTGAGGCACATATTAGGTGACTCGCCCGAGGGCAGAGCTCCCACGGGACCCAGGTCCATATGAGCCAGAGCCAGTGTTCTTGCCCCGAAACCTCGCTGCTTCTCCAGCACATGCTGCCTTTTACATTCACGTTGCCCAGCTGCGTTCCTGGCCCAGGAGAGCTGCCGGGAGAGTTGGTTGATTCGATCTGAATCATGTTTGGCAGCCTTGAGGCGGGTCACTGCCCCTCAGCAGCGGTGCCTGGCACATAGCAGGCCCTTGCCTAGTTTTACTTGAGGAAAGGCAGCGAAGTAGACAGTGTCATCCCCATTTTACAGATGAGGAAACCCGATCCCAGAGAGGTCAGGTGGCTTGCCTGAAGTCACCCAGCATAGCTCACGGTGGCATTTTTGAAATCGAGGGCCATCTGATGTATTTAACGTCAGCCGAATTTGTAGTTCTTCCAGTCTTCCCGTGTTTTTCACTAACACGGGCCTGTTTCCAGAAACCCTGGGGGGGGGGGTGGTTACAGTCTTTTCCAGTTCCTTGCTATATCACTTTGAGGAAATTGCTTGCCCACTCTTATCCTCGTTGACCTCATTTGTAAAAGGAGGACAAGAATAATATCAGATGGATTAATTTGTGCAGACACCTGCTTAGCTCAGTGCTGAACGCACGGCATATGCTCAAGTAATGAACGTATTGCCTCCATGTCTAAGCGTAGAAGTCTAAGTATAGAAGTCTAAGACATCGTTGTATCCGGCTGAAACAGGGTGAGGCTGAAGTTCAGACTAAGAAAGTGCCCCCTTGAGGATACAGCACATTTCCAGAGAGCGCATCCTTGAAGAGAACTCTCACCTGCACGTATGTTGTTGCCTTTGCTTGCTGAGACATCCACGGCCAGACAGCAGGCGGGGTGAAAGGTAATGGTGAGTGGAGTCGAGGTGTTCGTTAGAGACTGTGTCCAGCCGCACGACATCAGCATGGTCAGATTGAGCCCATCCATGTCCATCTGTTCAAGGCTGATGTGTTGATTAGCATCCAAGTGGTCAGGGGATTCTAAGTAACCATGGTTAAGGGCTTAGTTTAGTTTGTCCTCCCTTCTGTGACCTCTGTCAGGAAGAGAGCAGAAAATCCCTATGCTTGGTCTGTTCTCTTCAGCATAACCCACCTTCTTCATTAAGGAGCCTGTGGCTCCGGGCTTGGCATTTTGTCTTGTCCAGAAGGATCACGTCATCGTCTTCTGATCATCTCGTTCTTTCCAAGGTAGTAGTTCTTTTTTGTCAGAATAAAAAATTAAAGTGGACATGCCTTTTAGAGGTGACTAAGCCAGGGTTGGAGACCTGTTTCTTATCAGTCAGTATCAAACACAGAAATGGGAATCAAGGGAGCAGACTTCCTTCAATTTCAAAAGAATGTTGAGAGGAATAGAAGCTCTTTGAGGGCAGGACTCACTCCCTGGGTCCCCTCAGCACCTTACCCAGATCCCTGCACGTGGTGGTGCTCGGGGAAGCTTGCTCCTTGGTTTCAGTGGCTTCCATTATTATTTGACTGGAAATGAAGGGCAAATTATTCATTCCCTCAACCAATATAATGCGTAGTGTAGTGAACAAGACAAAGTCACTGCTCTCATAGAACTTTCGTCCTAGTAAGAGACACAACAAATAAAAGAAATAAGAATGATTGATTACAAGGTGCCACGATCATTCTGAAGGAAGTAAAGTAGGGACTGAGATCGAGAACGAGGGGAGGTGACCTTTCTAGAGAAGATGCTCAGGGAAGGCTTGCTCAAATTCTCTGAGGGGTTGACCTGTGAGCTAAGGCCTAAAGGATAAGGAAGAACTGGGGATGAACCATCTGGGCAGAAGGATCAGTCACTGGGTAGCCCTTGAGGCCGGAAAAAGTGTGGCTTGTTTGAGGATTTGAAGTAAAGGGTGGCTAGAGGGTCCTGAGCGAAGGGGAGAGTGGTAGGTGATGAAGCTCGAGGGGCCGGTGGGGCCAGAGATGGAAGGCCTTTGTAGCCCTGGTGTGTTGTTGGATTTTATTCTAAGTGCAGCAGGAAACATAGGGGGATGTGATCTGGTTCATTTCTGTATTTTTAATTATGCTTGTCGCTGTGAGATGCTGGTGGCCTGGGTTGAGGGGTTGGATTTGAGTTACTCCCACGTTTTAGAGATGAGATCGAAGGATGGGATGTGGGCAGGGGGTGGTGAGGGGAAGGAAAAATGGGATGATTCTATGCCTGGCAGGATGGTGGTACCCGTCCTGAGATGGGGAAGACCGGGATGTGAGGAGAACAGGTTTGGGGGTGAGGGAAGGGTGGGACTCGAGAGTTTTGTTTTGGTCGGATTAAGGTGCTGGATTTCCATGAGCTGATCTGGGGCTGACGTGTAAAGTAGGATCTGCCCCTGGATGTGTGAGCCTGGCGTTCAGGAGAGAATGCTGCTCTGGAGGCATACGTGTGGGAGTCACAGGACAGAGAGGATGTGTAAATGCCAGCGGACAAATAAGGTCCTGAAAGGTGGTACTTCCTTCACCTGCTACGAACAGCTCAGGCTCCCTGCACGGCCGGGCCAGAGTTTGCTCCTTCAGAAAGCTGGCTAGCAAAACCGGAGAGCCACAGGTACTCCACTGCAAGATAGCCGTTTGCAGTGTATTTTTGCCACCAAGGACCAGGAAGGTGAGATGCTGTTCTTGGCGCCACGGAACCATTCTCTGAGCTTGTTTTCAGAAAAATCCATATCTGGAGTGTGACCGAGGCATTAGCGGTGACTGGCTGGCTGTGTTCTAACGGGTCAGGTGTAACTTAAGCCCAAAGCCTTAGGGCAAGTAAATGAGTCTGAAGGTGGTGGAGATAAAGCAAGGGTGCTTGTTGCTTCCAGATTAGATCAAGGGCAGAAGGGCTGCACAGAAATTGGATACCGAGAAGCCTTGACCGAAGACAGGCAGCAATAACTTTGTGAGAGTTTTGCTATGAGGAAAACAAGAAAGAGGGTGTAGAATCATGCTCATCAGACTTGAGGAATTACAAGAAACACTCGAATAGCTTCTTTAGTGAGCAGAATCCTCACCTCCTGGAGAGTGAGTGTGATCGGGTCGCTCACAGTTCTTTAACTGATGATTCCGATGCTCACGATCCAGGGGTCCTACAGAGAGAAACACTGAGTCTAACAAGACCTGAGGTCATTCGGCAGCCCTCTCTTACATGGGGGGAAACAGAGGCCTGGGGGGGGGGGCAGGAGGGGCTTGTCTGAAGCTGCCGAACAAGCCGGAAAGCCAGGGCCGCTTCCCTGACCTTGATGTCTTCATAGTTGACGCTTTGTCCTGATGGATGATGAGGAGTGAGTCTCCTAATTCCCAGCTCCCCTTCCTTCGCTGAGGTTTTTCTTTCCTTTCCCCTTTCACTCTCTTGCATGAGAGTAATCTTCGGATTTATTGAGTTCATTCTCAGGTGTCTGTCTCGCCTCACTAAAATGTAAGCTTCACAAGGGCAGTGATTTTTGGTTTTTGGGTTTTTTTTTTATCCTGTGTGCCTTGGCCAGTGTCTGGCCCATGGTAGGTGTTCAGTGCATATTTGATGGATGGATGGATGAAAAATATTTTGTTAAACTATAAATAAGTTAACAGATGCGGGAAAATGGTGACTCTTAGGTATCGTTAGCCTGAAATAGAGTAGAATATTTTCTTTTTTACTTGTTTCATTCTGACTTGGATCAGCGGTACAGGAACAATTTGTTTATGGACGATTCATTAGAGAGTTTTCAAAATATTAATAATAACAATAGTATTAATAGCAACAATAGCAGTTATTAACAACTGTGGTGATAACTACAGTTTATGGAATGTTTGCTGTCTGTGAGATGCATACCGTGTGAAGTTCTGCGCTGAGAACGTCATACCTGTTAACCCACCTGATCCTCATGAGAGCCCGAGAATGGCGGAACCGGGGGCTCTTCTCCAGGGGAGGCACTGAGGCCCAGAAGTGAGGTCACTTGTCCAGGGTTACACAGCCACTAGAGATGAACCACCTGGGATCCTAAAGATTAATACCCCAGCTCCCAGTAACACTCCGTATTAGGTTTGGGGCAGTTTCTTTTCGGAGGAGGAACTGAAAAGGCTAAAAATGAGGCGACATTGCTCTCTGGAGAGTCCCCAGGCCCAGAACACCCTCCAGCTGGTCTGAAACCACAGGCTGGAAACAAGATGTGGTTTTACGAGCGCAGCTTTCCAGCATCCACCCCCCTCTCGGCTCTGCATTCCCACCTCACAAAGAGCCTTTCATCTTGAACTGTTAGGCTTTTCTTGCTTCTCAGACCACCTCCCTGAAGCAGGCCAAGGCAAATTCCTGCGGCGACAGGGCACTAAACTATTCCTGGGGAGGCCACGGTAGTCCTTCCCTCTCGGTCGCACCCCACCCTAGAAAGGAAGGGCGGACAGAAAGAGGCTCCTTCACCCCCTTCCTACACCGCTTCCCTGTTGAGGCCTCAGGAAGGGGCTGGAGGACACGGTGATTCCATAAATCTCTCCGAAGACTTGAGTGAGCCTTTGAGTTCTTGGAACACTGCACCTATGAGACTGGTTGTAAACGCACAGAATTAATCACCACCTGCTGTGGATAATGGGGGCTTTCATTCCCACCCCTGCCAGCCAGGACCGGCCTTGCTCGGACTCGGTGACACTCCGTACACACAGCAGTGAAACCTCTTAGCCCACGGCGGCAGCCACGGGGCGGACACGGGCACACTCCCGGGCTCCGGTACAGAGAGGGCGCTGTGACGCGCGCCGCCTTCTTGAAGCACGCGGTGCACCAGGCGCTGCGGCAACACATTTACGGCCATGGTCGCATTTAATTCTTATGATAAGCCCGACGAGGCGTGGGTGTCCCATTTCCGTAGGGGAGAACCGCCTGGAGAGATAGGGGACTTGCCAGAGTGTCAGCATTTGCAAGAGGCAGAGCCGTGTTTGAACTGCAGATGGACTCGGTTCTCAAACCTGGGCTTTGCGCGTCTGCCCTTCTGTGATACCAGTTCAGAGCATGGAGTCTGGAGCCTCACCGCCTGGGTCTGAATACTGATTCTGCCACTTACTTGCCACGAGACACTGGGCACGTTACTTCCCTGCCTTCTTCCTTGGCCTGTTCGTCTGTAACATGGGGATGATAATATATGCAAATCATAGGGTTGTTGCAAGGATTAAATGAATGGATGTATGGAGAGCACGGAGCGTCTGGCACATGGAAAGCACTATATAAGTGCTAGCTTTTATTATTCGTTTATATATTAAGTCTTGTTGTTCCCTCTGGATGATGGAAACTTAATCTCAGAGGTTTCCAACTATGCCTCCCACTCCCCGCCCAAGGCTTGTGTCTCTATTCGTAAGACTCTTGTGTATGAAGTGCTTCGAGGGGTGCCTGGTGCATGATTAGCACCCGATAAGTGTTAATGATGATCACTATGGTGGTGCCTAAGACATTTCGGGGGGCAGCATCTGATCCTCAGTGAGCATCCACTCTCCCTGGTGTGGGATCCAGAAAGAGACACAGTCACCATCCAGAGGCTCCTCTGATGGGCAGGACAAGAATTAGGGGCAAGCATTATTTTGCGTACACCAAGTGGCTGTTTATGCCCTAATAATGCATCGATATGTAATTCATTGAAAAGATAGGGATGAAAGTATTATTGGTTAAGTTCTTGGTCAAGGCGGAGTAAATCAAAGAGATCAGCGCTTAGAACTTGTCCAGGGATAAATTATCTGCATAGAGCTTGGGGCATGCCGTTAGTGAATGAATTGTCACTTTCCAACCACTGCCACCCCACACTCTGGGAAGACCCTTCCCTTCTGGGTGCCCGGACAGGCTGAGCTTCTCGGCTGTTCTGCGCTGACCTGGGCTTTGTCATGACCATACTTTCCACTTCTTCTAGCTTAAGAGTTGGACAGTGGAGGACCTTCAGAAGAGGCTCCTGGCCCTCGACCCCATGATGGAGCAAGAGATTGAAGAGATCCGGCAGAAGTACCAATCCAAGAGGCAGCCGATCCTGGACGCCATCGAGGCTAAGAAGCGGCGGCAACAAAACTTCTGAGGGAGGCCCGGAGCGCCCGCCCGCACACCAGCCTTGGGTGAACTCGGGCTTGGTAGCCGACACCCCTGCCCCGTCATTTCTCCACAGCACCTTCACCTTCGTGAGCTCAGGAAGTGCGCCAGTGGGAAGGGCTGCCTGCCATCAGCGTGCCGCCTTGTGTATGTATTTCAGTTGGTCAGTTATATTATTTCAAAGGATTCGTATCGGCGCTTTTAAACTCAGAGTTTTAAACCCCAGGAACAGAAACTCCAGGATGAGTGATAGCTGGGAGTGTTACATGTTGTCTTGTCTTTCTTCTCCCAATAGCTTTCGATTGTTCTTTCTGGAAGACTTTTTAAAATATATAAATATGCACATATATATAAATTATAAGGGATTCCCCACTGGGTGTGGGGGCATCTCTGTAGAGGTACAGTTGTAAACAGTCGGCCTCTTCTCTGTAAGATTATGGTACTGGGGGGCGGGGGGCTCTTGGGGTCACTCCGCTCCCAGGACCCAACCTCACCCTTCTGCAGGGCTGCATTTAAAAATTAGGTTTGGGCCAGTTCTTCCCCATGGTTTCAGCCTCGTGTGGGTCCTCTCTGGCTTCTGGAGCTGTGGACCACGTCCAAGGGAAAGCCTTGAGAGTTTGTGTTTACTTCTCGAGTCCCAGGAGGAGCCTGGCATCCTCTTTGCAAACTGCCCCTCGTGGCTTCAATGCCTTCCATCCATCTGCACTCTCCCAACCGCCTAGAGTCACAGCACAGATCCTGCCCAGTGCCTTAAGAGGAGACGTGACCCAGTGCGGGGACAGGCCTGCCAGGACCTCTCCACACACACGGGGCTGTGTGCAGTCCGCAGAACACAGAAGGGAAGGTGTGTCCAGGGTTCTCATTGTTCATGCGAAGATCGCACAGGGGCATTTTGCTCCGCCTTCCTCACAGACGGGTAGAGGGCATTGCTTGTGTGATCACATTCCAATATGTGACTCTTTTCTTTTTTATTTTACTGCTGAGGGGTCTGGAAAGGATACATGAATATCAGACTGAGATCTGTTCCCCAGGAGGCTCTGTGCAGGCCCACAGAATGCCAGAGCTGGAAGGGGCCCCAGGCATCGTCTGGCCTGACTGAGGCTCGGAGAGGGGAAGTGACAGGGTGACCAAATCACAAAGCAAGTTGAAGTAAGAGCTGGGATGAGACCAGAGCTCCTTGCTCCTGGGCCACTGATCCAAGCATTCCCTTCCCCGAGGGGAGAGACCTGTGTCCATTTGGGTCAGGTTGTCCCAAGGAGCCCTACTGAGGGAAGCTTGCTCGGCCTTGGTCTCTTCCGTGGATGACTGACTGTGGTGGGACCCCCAGGGGAGCCAGGTGGCTCCAGCTCGGCCAGTCTGCGACTCTGCGGCCTCTGGCGGACAGCGCCATGCAGGTGACCTCGGGCGTCAGGCAGATCAGAGGGCTTCCCAAACCACAGCACTGAGCCGTCCCTCTGCAGCATGACGTGTGGTCACACAGCAAAGAGGAGACCATGAGGAAAGGCAAATGTCTGCTTATTTTTTAATATCTCTTCCCCTCAGGTGGGGGAGTCCTGATTCGGCTGCACCTAAAGATAGAGTAATTTGACTCCATAATTGCTTTTGCTTCCCAAACCTGGGAATCGATGGAATGGCAGGGACTGTTCCTCTTCTCTGGCCAGATTCTGTTCTTTGCAATTAAAGCCAGTTTTTAAAAATGTAAGAGGCAGTGGTTGGTCTGCAGGGTTTGGCCAGTTAGGCAGTTACGTGGCAGAGAACAGAGGACACTTAGGGGATCCCACTAGAAGAATCAATGGCAGCTAGCATTCGTTGACCACTTAGTATATGCCAGGCACTGAGCTAGGTGGGCTTTTTATAGATGTCAGATCTGAACTTCACAATAACCCCGTAAGTTAAGTACTTGATCTCCACTTCACAGGTGAAGGAGTAAGTTCAGAGAGAAAAAGGCAATGTATCTCCCAAGGCATCATGGCTAGTAAGGGGCAGAATCAGGATTCATAGCATCACCATGTGGGACCAGTATTCACAGGCAAAAGGAAAATCACAAGTCTTTAAAATGAAGTGACCACCTTTTCTTGCAGAGAATAGATAACTCCAACTGGCAGTTTTAGGTTGGAAAATGGCTGAGTTAGTCAAGTCTGACCGCCAAGTGAGTCTCACCAACCTAGCACGGAGCGTACATTCCCCCACACCATGCTGTGCTCACGAACAGGCCGGCCTCAGCCTCTTCCATTTTAGAAAGGACTTTGCACTTGGCCAGACAGGAGGGGAAGTGCCCATTTCCTCCTTCCTAAGCTAGATCCAAGTAAAAGAAGATTTCAGTTTTTCCCCATAAATATTCTTGGCTCATGAATCTTGATCAGGAGTTTATTCTGTTCTAGACATGTGTGCACCCCCCCATGCTGGCCCAGCACAGAACACTGTTCCCCAGTCTAGCTGGACAGAGCCTCTGGCCAGGAGTCAATTTCTTTGGACCGGGTCCGTTTCCTGGCACGGTGTATTTGTTTCCTAGTGATGGAAATGCAGAGGGGTGGGTCCTCGTTTTCCCCGTGAGCACTAACTTCAGGATAGGTCAGCGTGCTTTCCTTGAGCCCTGAGCTTCAGCGTCTGTGACTCGAGCTCCCAGGGAACTCTGTGGCCCTCACCTCTTCTCTCCTTTTAAGAAACAATGACCCACACCCAATTGTATCTTTAAAAAAAATCTCAAATTCTCTAAGGATATCTTGATTGCTTCCTCATCAGTAATTTTGAAGCAAATTTCTATTTTTCTTTTTCCTTTGTCCCTTCTCCCAACCACCAGCTGGATGGATGGATAGATGGATGAATGCATGTTGGGCTGGCTGGCTGGCTGGCTGGCTGGCTAGGTAGGTAGGTAGGTAGGTAGATAGATAGATAGATAGATAGATAGATAGATAGATAGATCGATAGGACCAATACTCTGAAGCAACTTAAGAGCTATGACCTTGAATCCTTGAGACTGTATATTCTGACCCAGGAAACAATTATTTAGCACCTGCCAGATGCCAGAGACTTACTATACCATTTAAATTTCAGTAGCTCTTACCAATATCAGAAATGAGAGAAGTGACATCATTATAGCTCCTACAGATATTAAAAGGCTAAGAACAATGTCATGAACAACTTTATGCTCATAAATTCAACCACTTAAATAAAATGGACAAATTCCCTGAAAGATACAAAACACCAAAGCTCACTCCATAGATCATCTGAATAGCCCTATATCTATTAAAACTTAATAGCTCTGGGAGATCTAGGTGTTATGGTCCTCATTTTACAGATAAGGAAACTGAGGCTCAGAGAGGTGAAGTCTGTTGCTCAAGGTCATGCAGCTAAAATATGGCGGAGCTCAGATTCCAGTGCAGGTCTTCTGATTCTGATTCCAGTGCCCTTTCTAGCAAACCACATTGCCTCTAAAGATTGCAGCTCCTCAGCCTCTCACCCCATCCTTTCTCACATAGTGTGTTTTCATCAGGATTGTATTCATTGTATTTAGACTCCATGTTCTTTTTTGTGTTTGGGGGAAAAAAAATCTCTTCCACCAGCTTGCACTCGAACCAACTTGGAAAAAACTTAAATGCTGTTGCTGATGTACAACTTAAAAATGTGAAGTTTGTAGCTTTAACTTTTTGTAATAAAAACTAATAACACTGGCTTAAGTGCTGACTTGAAATGCTATTTTATAAAGTTTGGATGTAAATAATCGAGGTCAGCAGTTTGTATATGAATGAGACATAGCTTCCTCCCTGCACCCCCTTTTTTAAATTTGAGGTGCTTCTTGTGTGCTTTTATGTTAGAATTATTGTTCTCCCTACTTCCCACACATTGCCACCTTTGTTTTAAATAAACTGCCCTTTGGAACACAAGACTTTCTTCTTTTTAAAAATGAGACCTTCCATCTGTAGCCTGGATAGTGGTGGTGTGAACCTCTGTGATACTGTCTCTGTGGTGTGTTTATTCCAGGATCCAAAGCTGGGGGAGAAGGGGGCAGGGGAGGGAGAAGACTTTTGTTGGATGCCTCTGTGTGCCAGGTCCTGAGCTGGTTGGCAGGGGTATAAAGATGACCAGATGCAGTTCTTGCAGACCGGACGGGGAGTCGGTCACACACGCGCGCCCATGGAGACACCGCAGTAGACGGAGTGCACCGAGCGCGGGCACAGGAGGAGGGAGCGACCATCAGTTCTGCTGGGGGCCACCACAAAGCTTTTCTGGAGGAGGTAATACATCCTGAACTTTAAAATGAGCAAGAGAGGGGCACCTGGGTGGCTCAGTCGGTTAAGCGTCTGCCTTCGGCTCAGGTCATGATCCCGGGGTCCTGGGATGGAGCCCCGCCATCGGGCTCCCTGCTCAGCCAGGAGCCTGCTTCTCCCTCTCCCTCTGCCTGCCCCTCTGCCTACCTGTGCTCTCTGTCTCTATGTCAAATAAATAAATAAAAAATATCTTAAAAAAAAAAAATGAGCAAGAGATGGCCAGGTCAAGAAAGGGCAAGAAGTGAGAGAGCGACCAGCCTCTGCAGAGGGTCTGGTGTGAGAGTCTGGACGCAGGGTCATCTCGGCATCCTTCATCCCACTGTGTTGTTGCAGGAAGCTGGGCCATGTGCAGCCCAGCATTCAGAGGGAAGCTGCCCTGGTATGGCCCATCCTTGTCCAGAAATACTTCCCTCGCCTGACCTTGGGTTCTCTTAAAGTTTACTCCAGAGCAGGGAAGGAATAGAGTTACACCTAAATTTAAGTGTGAGTCTCTTGAGTCAAACTGCTCTTCAGTGTTTAATATAATAGTCCCACTGGCTATTTGCATAACTGTCACGCTGTTCTGTCAGCCTTTCTGGGAGTGGCGGTGATGTGTGTTTCTTGTCGCCTAATTTACTCACCTCACTCCCTGAAATACCATGTCTTCCTCCCTGTGGCCAGCGTTGATGACAGATGTTCCCTGTCGCTCAGACTGAGAACCTGGGGCCAAAAGGAGGGGAGGAGAGATGAAGTAAATTCCCATTTCCTAAGCACCTACTACATGTCAGACGCACGGCCGAGTCTTTTAGATGGTTTCATCTTTTTTGCACAGACTCTGAAGTATCTAGGACTGCGCCTTTCTGGAGATACGTGATTCTCATAGTGCGCAGTATGGCCCGCTGGGGAGTATTCTGGAAATGTGTAAGGGTGGTTTTGTGGTGACCATGATCTCAGGGTCTGGTCAGCATTTAAGGGGCAGAGGCAGGGCTGCTAGATGTCCTGCAGTGCGTTCTGGGACAGCTCTGCACCTGCTCAGCCCCACATTCAAATCCCGCTGGACGTTTATGTTGGTGAGAAACTTGTTTATTAACACCTGATGCTAAACCAAAGCCCATTTACATCTAAACACACGTACTCTGTACAAGGTTTTACGCTCAATCTTCCAAGAACAAACTATGTGGAATGAAGAGACGCTTGAGGTTTGCTTTGTTGGGAGCTTTCCCAAGAGTCGCCAACCATGCGCGGCAGCAGCGCCAGCAACATCTGTGTCGCTCGTGCAAGACAGCTCGCCGAGATCGGTTTCGATTTGTGGCTGTCACACTCACAGCGAGTCTGTCGCGTGTAATGAATAAATGATCATTTCAGAGAAGGAGGAAGTGCCACGAAGAAAATAAAACAGGAATGAGATTGTGAGCAATATGTGCACGTGCGTGTGCATATGTGTATGTGCGTGTGCATGTATGTGTGGGTATGTGTATGTGTGTGTGCTTGTGTGTATGTGCACGTGCGTGTGTGTATGTGCGTATGTGTGTGCATGTATGTGCGTGTGCCCGTGTGTATGTGCGTGTGCATGTATGTGCATGTGTGCATGTGCATGTGTGCGTATGTGCATGTGAATGTGCATATGTGTGTGTGCGTGTGCATATGTGCGTGCACATGCGCGCAGGCAGAGGCAGCTTTATACAGTGACCCAGGCAGGTCTCTGAAGAGACGGCTTTGGGGGGGAGACCTGAATGACCAGAAGGAGCCAGCCAGGCGGGACACGTGGACTGTCTGCATTCCAAGCTGAAGGCGCAGCAAGAACAAAGGCCCTGAGGCAAGGACAGAAGTGTGATCTGTCGGAAGGATGGCCTCCGTGCCTGGAACCCGGAGCACAAAGGAGAGAGTAGGAGGCAGTGAGACGGGAGGGGTGAGTGAAGATGAGCATGTAGAGCCTTGTGGCCTACAGGAGGGGGTCCAGGTGGCATTCCTGACGAGACAGAAGCATCAGAGGGAAACCACCCCAACCTGAGCCATGTAAGGGGTGCTCACTCTCAGCCAGCATGTTGCCTTACAGACAATGTAGCTGAGACCCAAGGTCTGGCCGTGTCTAGTCTGGACTCAAACCCAGATTTCTTGAACCCACTATTCGTGCTGAGACCCCAACTGTGGCCTCAAGTACAAGAGTGAACCTGGTTTGTGATCTCTACACATGCGGACTACTTGCTTTCCTCTGCTCAGGGTTGCTTTACCATTCCCAAAGAAAACCAAAGCTGTGCTGGATTTCTGTTTCCTTCATATGCCTTTCCAGTGTTCTTTCTGGCATTTATTACGCCAGGCATTTTCACGTATGTTACTCACTTGAACTTGGCATCAACACTCTGAAGTGTAGGTGTCATTATATCAAGACAAGAAACGGGCTGAGAGAGGCAAAGAAACCCAACCAAGACCACACAGCTTGTAAGTAGCTGGGATTCAAGCACAAGTCCATCTGGCCTCAGGGCCCATAGTCTTTCCTCTACGCCACGTCCTATCACTCATGTTCTCCCATCCATGTTCTCATAGACCCAACCCTTTGCCACAGTGGAGTGATCCAGCAACCTCATCTGGAACTGGGCCAGTCAGCTCCCCGGACGCATTTTTCAACCTGGAACTGGGAAGGAGTTCTCTGGTGGAGGCACCACGAGATATGGAGCTAGACGTTGTCTGCCATGTGCTACAGATTCAGCCAATGTCTGTAGGAACTCCCTGCCTGAGAATGAAGGCAACGCAGGAATGCAGAGCCGAGAGGGCAGCAGGGGCAGGAGACCTGGTGACCTCAGTTGAGCCTCTGGACCCACTGTGTTGGGTTTCTGTTGCTTGTAACTGAAGGATTTCTTACCCATCCAAGAAGGTAGGACAAGATGGGGGCTGGGGAGGGCTTTGGATCCCAGCTTGAGTGGAGGATGGAGGTCGACCCTGAGACATGCTTCTTGGAGATCAAAGGTCCAATCCAGGGTCAGGCACCTGGTAAGTGGCAGGGCCAATGTCGGAACCCAGGCCTGAGTCCGGGAGCAAGGTGCATGTAGTTCCCACGCTTGAACCCCTGAATTTCCTGAAGGTTCTGAACCCACTCCTTTTGAACAGGTTAATCACCAGTCTACATCTGCCCTTATCCTCCTCTTCTTTTCTAGCGGAAAAGATTCTGAAAGCACTGTCCCTTTCATCTCAAAAGCTCCTGCCTTACAAGATTAGCTTCTCAACTTACTAAATTTCTTAGAGAATTCTTTCCACTCTCAGGCTCAGGGCCTGGCTGGCCTGGAATAGGAGGTCTGGTAGTCATCAAGGACCATCCCATGGATCCAGCACCTGAGAGCCGTGTCCAGAGCATGAGGAGAAATTCATAATAGGACCCCCCACTTCAAAGCCATTTCCTTCAATGGCCCCCCAGGGAGTTCAGTTTGCCACAGAGTGGGAAGAGCGGGACGCAGTGCCCGGTGAGTACAGCCCCGTATTAGGAGGTGTGAGCTTGAATCCCTGATGCAGCACTTTCTGATCATCCCACTGTGGGCCACAGTTTCCTCAGCTGTCCAAAAATGGTAATTCTATTTCACTGTTGCTATTGTGAGAAGTATATGAGATAATGGGCGTGAAACCACGCTGTAAACTGTATAGAGTGCCACAGGCGTGTGAAGGGGGGTTATTATTATTAGTTGATAGGTCATCTTCACTCTTGGGAGCCTCAAGAAGTACCTCAGGAGGCAACCAGATTCCCTTCACCCCCATTCTCCAATATGAACACTCTACTTGGCCCTTATTTAAGCTAAAAACTCTTCATAGAGACTCAGGTATGACCTTGGACCTCCATTTTTTTGATCTATAATGTGGGGCTGGGGAGGAAGAAGATCTTAAATTGGATCCTCCCTGAGGAACATTATGTCTCACTTACCAGGGAAGTCCACACCCCAAGTTCATTGCCAACAGGAGAAACCACCACAGACATCACATCCCAGAGCTGTGAATGACCTGAGCTGTCCCATGTACCCTCCAGGCCCAGTGCCCCAATTACTCCTGAACACCTCTGGACATCATCTCTCCATTTTACAGAAGATGAAACTGAGGCCCAAGAGAGCAAGGGGGATGACTATGGGATCTGTCCAGCACCCCCTTCCTCTTCTAGAAACTGCTCGATTCCCACACCAGCCAGGAGTTCACATGGTGGCTGCCATGTTCTCATAGACCCCACCCTTTGCCACAGTGGAGTGATCCAGCAACCTCATCTAGAATTGGGCCAGTCAGCTCCCCTGACGCATTTTTCAACCTGGAACTGGGAAGGAGTTCTCTGGTGGAGGCACCACAAGATACGGAGCTAGATGTTGTCTGCCATGTGCTACAGATTCAGCCAATGTCTGTCTGTCTATCTGTCGCATTCCTAGTTTCTGTTGTTGCCGGAGCCAAGCCACCAACTACCATTCCCACTTGGTGGTATTATAATAGATATTTGTTGGTTTTGCCCACCCAGAATCCCTTTCCCTTATTTTAATGAAAGCACCCCACTTTTTCTTCAGGAAACTACGCCTCCACCATCTGTGTCCTGGGGAGACCATCTGTAGGAGTTCCTCCATCCTTGCCCCAGCAATGGAGTGGGCACATGACCCAAACTAGTCCAGCTAGACTCAGGTCTCTGGGAATTTTTAGCTAGAGCAGAGTGTTGTCACTCAGGCGTTTTAATTGCAGGACCCCTAACAAGGTGATTCATGGGCTCTAAGTACCTCCATCCCCATGTTGCCCTTATTCCTATCTTTCTCAAAGCCTGGTTGTTTAATTTGACTTTGACCTGATCTAGTATCTATCCCATGCAGCCATTTTTTGCTTAAGTTTTCCAGAGTTGGATTCTCTGGTTTGTAACCAAAGACTCCTAACTCCTAGAGAAATTGGAAGTAGAATTGAGTGCTACTCCACATCCTCCAGGAAGTGTGGGGTATTAAAAATTATTGGACTTTCCTGGGGCAAAACAGTGAGGTTGCTGTCGTGCCCCAGCCCTGGAGAGCAGCCCATGGGATGCAGCAGCAGAGGGCTATTTCCTGTATTACTTGGTATCATCTGGACCACCGAGAATGTGGCTCTCAGAGAAAGGGCAGTTTCTGTCACAGTTCAGTTTTGGGGAGATGAAGAATGCCCAGGCTGAAACTATGGAAAGAGCCAAGATGTCCATCGACAGATGAATGGATAAAGAAGATGTGGTATATATATACAATGGAATATTATACAGCCATCAAAAGGAATGAAATTGTGCCATTTGCAATGACATGGATGGAACTGGAGGGTATTATGCTGAGTGAAATAAGTCGATCAGAGAAAGACATGTATCATATGATCTCACTGATATGAGGAATTCTTAATCTCAGGAAACAAACCAAGGGTCTCTGGAATGGTGGGGGGTGGGAGGGATGGGATGGCTGGGTGATAGACATTGGGGAGGGTATGTGCTATGGTGAGCACTGTGAATTGTGTAAGACTGTTGAATCACAGACCTGTACCTCTGAAACAATACATTATATGTTAAAAAAAAAAAGAAAAGAAAAAGGAGAAGAAGATAGCAGGAAGGGAAGAATGAAGGGGGGAAAATCGGAGGGGAAGACGAACCATGAGAGACTATGGACTCTGAGAAACAAACTGAGGGTTCTGGGGGGGGTGGGGGGATGGGTTAGCCTGGTGATGGGTATTAAGGAGGGTATGTATTGCACGGAGCACTGGGTGTTATACGCAAACAATGAATCATGGAACACTACATCAAAAACTAATGATGTAATGTATGGGGATTAACATAATAATAAAAATAAATAAAAATAAAAGAATGCCCAGGCTGTGGGATAGAATGTTTTGTTTCAACTGCACAGAGTAATGTAAAGGGAAAATCAACAAAGCAAGCCCAAATATCAGTATGTGTGTGTGTGTGTGTGTGTGTGTGTGTGTGTTGGGGGGAGACACAGAATGAAGTGTAGAGCATTTCTATGACCACGGTGAAAGAACCTCACGACTTGCTGCACGGCTGAGATCTCCAAAAACCAAAGCTGGCAGCTGAGGATGCAGGCTGCTGACCTGACGGGCCTGCTACATGGCTGTGCCGCTTCCGACCAGTGGAAGGGCCACACAGGAGGATGTGGGAGGAACCCAAGGCAATCTCCAACACCGGCCGGAAGCAGTCTCTGCCTTCCTGATGGAGAAGGCTCCCAAGTTCCTGCCTGCTCCAGCCAGCCCTCAAGGCTGCTTAGCTGGATGATGGGGATGAGTTTTGGCCTGGAGGGTGAAAAATAGACTGAGTAGGAAAGAGTCCAGGACTCATACAGAACTACAGAAACTTCATTGATACCAGCTCAAACCCGGGGAGTATTTGTGGGAATGGATTTTGTGGTGCTTGATGAAGGAAGGGAAAATGTGAGACTGATCTCCTTGATATGGATGTGTGGATCAGGGATTCTGCATTCTCTGTGTTGGCTCCAGGAGCTGGCTGGGTTCTAACCATTGATGGCTAAAGCAAACTTGGACCAAATGTGAAATGAAATTTAAAGGCCCCAAATACCCTGGCATCATATAGAGGAAGGGATTCAAAGATTTCTGAAGACAGGAATGATGGATTGGATTTATTTTGTGCCTCCTTCCCATAAATATCTCTACGGCCCTCACTGAATGAACCCTTTGCTTTGAGGAAAGTCTACATCAGGCGTGCTTGGTGAAGGGTTCCCTGATCTCCAAGGGAAGGAAGGAAGAATGCAGAGGTGTGGGAGGCCAGGTGTTGGCATTTAGGTGGCTCAGAAATTTTTTTTTTTAAAGATTTTATTTATTTATTTGACAGAGAGCAAGAGAGGGAACACAAGCAGGGGGAGTGGGAGAAGGAGAAGCAGGCTTCCCACCAAGCAGAGAGCCCGATGTGGGGCTCGATCCCAGGACCCTGGGACCATGACCCAGGCCGAAGGCAGACGCTTAACGACTGAGCCACTCAGGCGCCCCGATGCCTCAGAAATTAAGTGAAAATGTTCATCATAATATTCAGCAGGTTCTGAATGAGGCAGGATCTCTGCTGGAGGGCCCTGGAAAGGTAAAGCTGACCACCAGTCTAACTTAATTTATATAACCAATAAAACATAAGAAAGCAAAACAAAGCAAAGCACGAAACAAAAACTGATCATCACCTAACACCTAGGCTTGAGTTCCTTTATTGATCTAAAACCCCTGGAATGCAGGATACACTACTTGCCCTTGGAGAAGGTCTCTGCTATACCACCACACGGGTGTAATGCGAACATTTCTCTTGCCTTCTCCAAAAGGGCCTGTGGCCATTTACCGGAGTACCTGGGTACCGAAGAAAGGGAAACACCCAAACTTTGGGAGCACTGGATGAAGAACTTTAAGCTAATACCAATTTCTTGGGCCTAAGAGTACCACCATGGGTCCACCAACCATGTGAAAAACAGTATTTTGGCCTTTGTCCATGTCACGGAGGGCTAGATCTCCAATTTCTGAGTGATAGTTGGAAAAGATCCCCACATTGGCTCCCTGACCCACGGAGGCCATTATAATATAAAAGGCCAACAGATCCAACCGAACAACAGTTCTGAAATAGAAAACTCAAAGCCTTTGGGGAGGCTGCAGAGACAACCAAAGACCCCGGAGGGTGATGACTTCCATCAAAACACCATTAGTTTCCCCTGTTTGGCCAGTGCAAAATTAGATGGGTCTTGGAAAATGGCAGTGGACAATTTAATCAAATGGCAATTCCAATTTCAGCTGCGGGGTTAGATACGCGTTCCTCGGTACAGTCCTTGGAGCTCATATGCATCTATTGGTTTCATTTTCTATTCCAAGAAACAGAAATCACTGGAAGCATTCTGCTCTTAGTTGGAAGGGATAACAGTTTTCCTTTACTAGTCAACTGAGGGATACCTTAGCTCATCAGATCTGCACCAGAAAGGCTTTGATTGTCCTATTCCACAAGATAACAGACTGATCCACTACATTGATTAAGTCACATTAACAGGGTCAGATCTGTACCTCTGAAACAAATAATGCGATATATGTTAAGAAAAAAAAAAAAAAGAAGGTAGCAGGAGGGGAAGAATGAAGTGGGGGAAATCGGAGGGGTAGATGAACCATGAGAGACGATGGACTCTGAAAAACAAACTGAAGGTTCTAGAGGGGAGGGCGGTGGGAGGATGGGTTAGCCTGGTGATGGGTATTGAGGAGGGCACATTCTGCATGGAGCACTGGGTGTTATGCACAAGCAATGAATCATGGAACACTACATCTAAAACTAATGATGTAATGTATGGGGATTAACATAACAATAAAAATTTTTTTTAAAAAAATCACATTAATAGGGCCTGGAGAGCACAGAGTATGCTTTGGGTTATATATATGATAGGTTCCTGATGTTAGAAATATTTTTTTAAACTGTGTGTCTGGGAAGAAGGAGTGAGCGTAAAGTGTGCTGGGCAGCCAAGGGTGGGAATGCAGTGGACATCTCCTAGTTTGCCTAACAAGCTTCCCCTTTAGTTTGGTGATGTCACATGACCTTTTCTTTGGGCAACTACCATTCTTCCATCCCATGTGGTCTGCTGTAGATGTTAACCCAGGTGCTCTGCCCTCCCATCTCCACCAAGGGAGAGGCACGTGACCCAAGCTAGGCAAATCAACCTCTCAGCTGGGATTGGAATGGTGAGCAGAATGACACAGGGGAGGAAGGAGACGGAACACTGAGCATTTAGCTGGCAAGTGTCCTCAACAGAAGGTTCATGAGTCCTACCACTGAGGTCCCCAGAGCTCCCCTCATTCCTACACGTCCTAAGGCCTGCTCAGTCAGCTTTTCCTTCGACTGGGTGAACTTCACCGATCCCCTTGTGGCAGGCTGAATGGTGGTCCCAAAGCTATGTCCATGTCCTAATCTCTGGAACCTTAAGTGTTACCTTATTCAGAAAAAGGGTGTTTTTGCAGATGTGATTACGTTAAGGGTCTTGAGATGAGATCAGCTTGGATCAGCTGGGTGGGCCCTCAATGCCATCACTTGGGTCCTTCTGAGAGAGAAGCCGTGAGAGACTGGTGCACACAGAGGACAAGGTGACATCATGACCAAGGCAGAGAATGGAGGGACACAGCCATAGAACCAAGAACACCGGAGCCACCAGAAGCTAGAAGAGGCAAGAAGATTCACCCCTGGAGCCTCCGGAGGGAGTGTGGCCCTGCTGACACCAGAACTGTCAGAGAATAAACTTCTATTGTTTTAAGCCATCAGTTTTGTGGGACTTCATTACGGCAGCCACAGGAACTAATACAACTTCCAGTAAATTCTTTCTTTTTCCATAAGTTAGTTTTTTTTTAAATTTTTTAAAAGATTTATTTATTTACCTTAGAGAAAGCGAGAGCGCAAGTGCTGGGAGGGGGAGAGAAACCTCAGTAGACTCCTCACTGAGCTCGAAGCCCAACACGGGGCTCGATCTCACGACCCTGAGATCGTGACCTGAGCCGAAACCAAGAGTCGGACATTCAACTGGCTGCACCACCCAGGGGTCCCAGATAGTCAGTTTCTATTGCTTATAACCAAAGAACCTTAATGGTAAGTGTTCACCACTCCAGTTACTTGTCATGAATTACTCTTTTTGACCAAGTTAGTTCCAGCTGGATTCCTGTCACTTGCAGCCTGTGCCAAACCCGCCACTGGAAGCAGAGAAAGTGGATTCTGCGTCGCTCCACGTATCCCCCACCCTCCCCGTTCACCCAGAAAGCATGCCAGGCGGCCAGCTCTGGTACAGCCAGAAACAGGTCCCTGGGCCCAGCCTCTTTATCTGCATCACGGTTTTCTTTCACACTGGGGACTGGGAGTGAACTGTCGCTTTCCTGCCAGGACAACACATAACCTGGTGATGGATGCAGGCCAGACGATTCTCCCCTGAGCTTTCCCTCCACCAGCTTTAGGGACTTGTCTGTGGGGTCAGAAAGTCCGGAAGCTATCTGGCTCCTTGGTATGTTCAGCAGTTCTGTGAGGGTGGTGCGGGCAGCCCTCCCGGCTCTGTGCCCCGACCTGGGCCGAGCGGGGCCTGGACGCTATAGGGGAGCGTGTGGGAGGGCCGGTGTGTGGGCGGGGAGACCTGAGCGGCCCCTCAGCTCAGCTCCGGCCTCTGCTCAATCTGGAGACTCACATTCATCCGCACACGGGGGCCTACACATGCTGTGCCCTCTGCTTGGAAACACTTCCTGGAGCCCCTATTGCCTAATTAACTCTTCATCCATGTGACAGCAGCTGAAATGGTCACCCTCAAGAGAGTCTTCTCCGACCCCCGTTAATGGTCCCTGCTACATGACGTGCTTCTAGCTCCCTGTACTTAGTACAGCTCGCTATTACGTATTTCTGTGATCCCTGGATTTAAATCCATCTCCCTCCCTAGTCTGTAAACTTCACGAACATAGAGATATATATTTTGTTCCCCATTATATCTTGTGAACCTAGCGAGCAGTCAATGAATCAGAGGCCAGGTGTGTCAAGTGTACCTGAGAAGTGGCGGGGTGTGTGTGTGTGTGTGTGTCTCTGGGGCACACTATGGGGAACTGGAGAGAATGTGCCTCACCCAAAGGCATTCAAATTAAAAAAACATACTAAGGGGCACCTGGCTGGCTCAGTCGGTAGAGCATGTGACTCTTGATATCAGGGTTGCGAGTTCAAGACCCACGTTGGGTGTAGAGATGACTTAAAAATAAAATCTTAAAATATATATATATATATTATATATATATATATATATGGAGAGAGAGAGAGAGACTGTTCAGCTAAATAAAACATGTCTGCAGGCCACACGTGAAGCCCCAGCTTGTGAGTCTTCCAAAAGATATTTGTTGAATGAATAAAGTAAGGAGGAAGGGGTTGACGGGACTGGGAGAATCTTCTGTTCAGTCTTGTCTACACTCTCTCAAGGGCAAGACCTCTGTCTGGTCATTTCCTCTTCCTCCCCAGTGCTCTGCACACAGTATGCTGTATGAATTAGCTGATCCATGAGTAGGTATTCACTAAATACCTTCTCCTCACAAGCCTGGGCTCAACCAGATAATGTCTTCCATGTTGAAGCTCTGCATGGTGGGCCAGACAGAAGCATAGCCAGGAGATGACAGGACGGTAATGGGTGTTCTGGGAACCGTATGTGAACAGGGCTATGGGAACCCTTCCCTCCCAAATTTCTCAGCAAGTAGAGAGGATTCAGCGGGTGAGCATAAGATGCCCCCAGCAAGGATGAGGGGGCTGGAGCTGGCTGAAAGGGGCGGAGGTCTCAAGCATCTGCCTGGATGGTAACTCAAGGTAGGGCTGGAGGTCTGCGTGGCGGGAAGAAGTGAACTGCCAAAGTCAGCCTGGGGGGACCCAGGGGTCACAGGTGTCCATGCACAGCAGTTCCTTGCCACCAACACTTCAGAGTTGAGCTGGCTTTAAATTAGTGACTTCCTGCTACATTTGGCTTTCATTTCCCTCTGGGGCACAGACTGACCACCTGACAATGGGCCGAGATCTGGAGATGGGGCAGGGGCGTGTGCACTTCATACATCACATCCTAGGATGGGACAGGCCAGGGCCCCTCAGAGTCTGCATCTCAAGCCAGCCCTGGCAGGAAGCTGCAGGACAATTGCTGGGCGAATCTTACATGCCAGCTGAGGAGGCAGCTCCTGTCCCTTCCTCCCAGACCTCATCTTTGAGAGCTGACTCTTGTTGGAAGCTCCTGGAAGAGAACCACAGCTGAGGTGCAGCACTCCTCCATCTGAATCCCCTGTCTGGTCCTTTCTCTAGCCCTGACAGTGAGTTTGAACCCAACGGATCAACTCTGGAGATTCGTGAACCCCCTAAAACCACATGCAAACTTTGCGAGGGCAGAATAAAGACGGCATGCAAGGAACACCAGTCCTGGCAGACCAGCGAGCCTGGATTCCAAACTTGGCTCCACCGCATCCAGTTGGGTGACATTTGGGCAAGTCCTCGCGCCTCTCTGAGCCTCGGTTTTCTCATCCTCCGACATGAATGTGACAGAGCTGACAGGCAGGAGGTGCTCAGGAACCGTTAGCAACCTTTCTACTTTCTCTTTGGCGCATGCCTGCTTCACGGGGAGCTTGGAGGTCCGTGTATGAAGTTCTCTGGTGTGTTCACAAGGCTCACAGAACCTAGGGCAATGTTATCCTGGCCTGGACCTTTGGGAGGAACGGACCTGGCCTCTGGGTGTCATTCCTCAGGCCTGGGTGAGTGATCCTGAGCAGTCATGCCCCCGTGAACGTTGTAAGCAGTTTCAGCTGGCCTTAGGGGTGTGGGAAGGGGGACACCGAGCCTTGGCTTTAGTAAGCCTGAGAGTCTGGAGGCCCAGTGGGGGCCTGGGCCTCCAGGTCTGTAGACCTCCCCTCCTGGGAGGTCTCACGGGACGTCTCCAGCGACACCTCCGACACCCCGTCGACACTGCTCAGCAAATCCTCAAACTCCCGGGGGTCGCAGTTGCGCACGGCGGCCTCCAGAGCCTTCTGGCGGCGGTAGAAGTGAGAAAACTTGTTGAAGATGATGGTGATGGGGAGCGCCACCACCAGGATGCCCCCGAGGATACAGCCTGAGGCTGCCAGCTTGCCGGCCACCGTCACGGGTACCACGTCCCCGTAGCCCACGGTGGTCATGCTCACCGTGCCCCACCACCAGCAGGCGGGGATGGTGTCAAACCCCACGTCCTCCTCCTTCTCAGCTGTGTAGGCCACACCGGAGAACACGGACACCCCCACGGCCAGATACAGCAGTAAGATGCCCACCTCACGGTAGCTGTGCTGGAAGAGAATGTGGGAAGCCAAGTCAGAGCTGGGTGGGCCCACAGACCTGGTATCGAACAGATGGGGAAACTGAGGCACAGAGAGTAGAAGGGGCAGGTTCACAGTCATAGAGCAAAGTAGAGCTGGTGCCAAGACCCAGGTCCCTCGACTCCAAACTAAGATCTTTCAACCACAAGAGGCAGCCCCCTCCCTGGGCGTGAACACGGGCCTAACTTCTGTTGCCCAGGACGCCTGCTAAGCCACAGTGGTTTCTTCTCATGCAGGGGGAACTGGGGGCACCAGCCAGTTAATAACAAGCTTGTGATTTTTCCACAGTCACAGAACCAATGGAGAACCACAGTTTGTATTCCACAAACGCAAAGGGTTGGTTTCATGTACTTCTGGCTGGTCTACCTGCTTTCTGACAAGTACAAAAATACAGTCTGCCTCTCAAGAAAGCTGATAAGGTGTATGTTCCCTAGACCACCCACTGAAAGCACCTGCCTGTGGGTTTATATATGCTCTGCCCCTGAAGCCAAGCAGTGGTTCTCAAACAGGGCAATCTGCCCTCCAGGGGACATATGGCAATGCCTTTTTTTTTTTTTTTTTTAAGATTTTATTTATTTATTTGAGAGAAAGAGAGCACAAGTGCAGGGGAGGGGCAGAAGGAGCAGGGAGCCCAACGTGGGGCTTGATCCCAGGACCCCAGGATCATGACCTGAGTCGAAGGCAGATGCTTAACCAACTGGGCCACCCAGGTGCCCCAACATATGGCAATGTCTTTAAACACTTTTGGTTGTCACGACCGGGACAGGTGTGCTACCGGCATCTACTGGGTAGAGGCCAGAGATGCTGCTAAACATCCTACAACGCACGAGACAGCCACCCCCGCCTCCACACACACAACAAAGAATTATCTCCCCCCAAATGTCAGCAGTGCTGAGGCTGAGACCCCTCGTCTAGAGCTGTAGTTTCCTAGTCCCAAACTGAATGTGTGGAGGAATCATGTTGGGATCTTGTTTAAAAGGCAGAATCAACTGAGTGGGTGGGTCTAGGGTAGGGCCAGAAATGCTGCATTTCTAGCAAGCTTCCAGGTAATGAGAAAGCTGCTGCTGGTCAGGGGCCTTGCTTTGAGTAACCAGGAGTCTTACACCTGAGTCTTGGACCGTGGCAGCCACAATCAACATTCTTCTCCCTCCTTGCAGAAAAAGCTGGTGGCACCAGGCCCTGGCTCCCTGCATGGCTGGAGGCAAGGCAGAGTTCTGGGGTGAAAGGATCTTCCCTGGAGAGATACTGAGTTCAGGGATGTGGTTAATGGAATTCCTTGTTCCTGCCCACTGCCCCAAGATTCTCCTCACGTCCCCCTGCCTGTACCCAGCATCCTGACTGCCTTGCCACGAGGGCATGAAAAAGGCTTTACAAAGCCATGGGTGGGAGGGGGTCTCCTAGGGATCCTTAGGAGGGCTTCCCAGGCTTTAGGAGAAAGAGCAGGAGGTGCTGGAGTCATGCACAGCTGGGTTCTTCTCTGGGCTCTGCAACTTACTGAGGAACCTCTGACAAGTCCTGTCACCTCCTGGAGCCTCAGTTTCCACATCTGCAAAGTAGTGACAATAATCCTCGCCCCAGCCTGAACCCCTCCTATTACCTTGGGATAAAGTTTAAAATCCTGGGCCAAGAGTCCGTGGCCCTTCAGTACCCCATCCCACTCACCTCTTCAACCTCATCCACTGGCACCCCTCCTTCCTTGTCCCCTCCCAGTGTTCACCCTGTTTGCTCTCCAGGCCTTTGTCCCAGCTGCTCACATTTCCTCTGTCCCCACACCAGGCTAAATTCACCCCTTCAAGGTTAAGCTTGCCAGAGCAGTGATGCACCCCCAGGGCAGGGCCTGGCACAAAAAGGGCACTCAGTAAATTGCAATCAGGCTTTAGAAAGCCAACTTTCTAACCTCAGGTTCTTCACCTACGGGAAGGGAATAAATAATCACATCTTCCTGAGGAAGTTGTCCTGAGAACAAAATCGATAATGGATGTAAAACTGGCACAGAATTAGCACTCAGTGTTAGTTCTGGGGCTGCCGCTGGACTTGGTCTGTCACGGGTGACCTCCGATATCTGTGCCCCCCCATAATGCCAGAAGAAAGGCTCAGCGGAGAAGCCAGTTAGCATCCTGCTTTGCAAATTTCTGCACTATGTATTATCTGATGTTTGACAGAGAGGCCAAAAACGACCTCTGTCTTGTGTTTTTGTTTTTTTAAAGACAGAAAAGCAAAGCTCTGCCTTGGCTTTCAGTTCCCCCCCCCCCCCCCCCGGGAAAGAGCCCTCCCGGGGCTGTTGGGAAGGGCAGACGGGATGGGAAATGGACCCCTGGTCTCCAGCCCTGTGCCCGGCACACAGAATGTCCCCTGGGTTCACTGTGCCCCTGGACACCGCGTGCCTCTAAGTTCACCTGCTGACCCGCCCTTTGGTCAGCCTCGCCTCCCCCCGCACCCCCTCCCCGCGGCCCCCCTCTCCGGGCCCAGAGGCCCTACCTTGAGCGTGGCGCCGAGCGAGCGCAGCCCGGTGGAGTGGCGCGCCAGCTTGAGCACGCGGAAGATGCGCATGAGGCGGAACACCTGCACCACCTTGCCCAGGTCGCCGAGGTCCTCGCCGCTCGCGCCGCCCCGGTCGCCGAGCGCCATGCCGGCCAGCAGCGTCAGATAGAAGGGCAGCACCGACACGATGTCAATGAGGTTGAGAGGGTGGCAGAAGAAGTTGCGCGTGCTGGGCGCCAGCAGGAGACGCGACGACACCTCGAAGCTGAACCAGGCGATGCAGAAGTACTCGAGGTGCCGCAGCACCGGGTCGTCGCGCACGCCGTCCGGGCCACGGCCCGCGGCCACCGCGGCCACGGCGGCCGCCGCCTCGCGGGCCTGGTACTCGGGCAGGCTGTGGATGCACATGGCGGCGATGGAGGCCAGCACCACGCCGATGGAGACGCAGCTGAAGAGCTTGCTGGGCAGCGAGTAGCCGGGGTTCTCCATGGTGAGCCACAGGCGGCGGCGCAGGCGGCCGCAGCGCGCAGCCCCGTAGCGCGCCAGCTCGCGCTGCACGTCGGAGATCTCGTCGGGGCACGGGTCCACGCTGCTCGGCGCGTCGCTGTCCTCGTCCCAGTCGCGCGGCCGCGCCACGCGCCGCTCCAGGTAGCGCGCGCGGCAGCAGGCGGCCAGCGCGCTCTCGCCCAGGCCCCAGTAGTCGGCCTCCTGACCGAAGGCGAAGACGCACAGCTCGTCGAGCACGTGCAGGCGGCCGGTGCGGTAGAAGTGCAGCAGGCCCAGGAAGAAGCCCGGGTGCCGGTCGAAGTAGAACTCGCGCGCCGCCGCGTCATAGTCGTCGCACAAGCGCCGCGCCTGCTCCTCGGACGCCGCGGCCTGCAGGCGGCCCAGCCGCGTGCCCGGGAAGCGCGCCAGTGCGCGTGCGCTCAGCCGCCGCCGCACGCCGCCCACGTTCACGCGCAGCGCCTCGTCGCTCCGCCGCCAGGGCGCGCGGCCGCCGGGCCCCGGGGACTCGCTCACCATGGCCTGCGGACACGGGGACGGGGGTATTGGGCGAGGGCTCCCCGGGCCTGCCTTCCAGAAGGCCGGGTTTAAACCCCCTGTCCCCTCCAGCAGCTGTGGGGTGCAGTGGGCGCTCAGTACGTGTCAAGTACCCTCTGCTCTCACGAGTCAGGCTTGGGTTTGACTGCCTTTCACTCCCCGACCGAGGGTCTTTGGCCAGATCACTGAGGCTTCCCACTCCCATTTCATGTGCACGGAACAAATGCTGAGATCTGCCTTGGGGGGATTATGAAAGTGACTGAATGGCAGGATATCCTGGCACCCCCGGGCGGGGGTGGGGTGCTCAGATAGGGTATCTCCCTTTCCCGAACTTGGATTTTCGTATGTCAGGGGCCTACTGTGGGATCTTGGACACACCAGCACTCTGATCCTCAGTTTCCTCCTCTGCAAAATGGGGATAGTAATGCTGACCACCCAGGGGTGTTGGGAGCATCAGTATAGACCAGTAATTCTTTAAGTGTGTCCCCTGCACTGGCAGCATCATGCCACCTGGGAATTTGTCAAAGATGCAAATTCTCAGCTTGCTCTAGACTTGATCAGAAACTCAGGATGGAGTTCAGCAGTCTGTGTTTTAACAAGCGTGGAGGGTGACTCTGAGGCATGGTCAAGTTTGAGAGCCACTGGCTTAGACTTTTTAAGGCATCTGCGGAGTCAATCAGATGGAACACTGAATTTCTTCTGTGACCAAAGGCAAGTCATGTCACCACCCTGAACTTCTGTCAAGTGGAGATAAAAATAGCCACCTCCAAGTGTGGTTAAAAGATTAAATGAATTATTGTGTTTATGTGGCCTGAAGGGGTTCAGTAAATTATCCACCTGTTTCACTGTCTCCCCAAGTCAGCCAAATCTGGGGTTTATCTCCACCCCTGATGCACCTAGGGCTTTGAGGAAGATGCTTTTCTCCAGGTCTTAGTTTCCTACACAATGCGCAATGCAGACAAAAGCACCTACCCTCAAGGCAGGCTGGAGGACTAAAGTAGCTTGTGGAAAGTTTTCCGCCTTTTTGATACCAGAAAATGTTAGATCCTTCCACTGCCCACGTCTCCAAGCTCTGCTGGAGCTGAGGGCTAGTGACTCACTTCCTGATCCTGGGTAATCCCATCTGCACCATCCCATCAGTAATGCCTGCTTCCCAGGGTAGACGGGGGATTGGATGTACATCAAGCGGCTGGTCCGGTGCCTGGCAGGGAGTCAGGTGAGGTGCCCTTCACTTACCCTGGGCTTGGAGTTAAGCTGGTCAGGATAAGGGTCGTGTCCTTAGCTCTGTCACTTCTGTGTCCTCAGGCCAGTCTCCTCCCACTCTGGGCTTTGGCTCTTTTATCTATAGGACAGGGAGAACAGCACTTTGGGTGGAAGGTTACTGTGTGTGTGCAAAGCCCTTAGAACACAGTAGATGCTCAATAAATGTCAATCCTTTGCACTTTCTTCTGGTCAGACCTGGGTTCAAATTCTGTCTGCCACTTACTGTTGACCCTTGAGGGGATCCATTCTGAGCTTGTTTCCCCATCTGTAAACTGGGGGACATCACACTTTCCTTGAGAGGTTATGAGGATTAACTAGGGCAAGATGTTTATGGGCAGGATGGTGGCTCTGGTACATAATCTGTGCACAGTAAACACCTGGGACTCCGGCCGGATGCAGCTCCACTCCCACCTCCTCCACCGCACTTGGTGTCAAGAGATGAAGCATCCGACCCAGTTGCATCACCCACTAGCTGCATGACTGTGGGTAAATCCCTTTCTCTTTCTGGAACTCACCCTCCTGCTCTATTAATGGGGATAATTAATTCAGCAAACCTTCCCCAACAAGGATCTGAGTATCAGTAAGAAAGGTTAAATGACTTGCTCAACATTACCCAGCTAGTCCACGGCACAGTTAAGTTTGGAAACTAGGCTTTTCCATTCAAGGCTCTCTCCACACACTTATTTTGAGCACCTACTATGTGCTGGTCACTTCGCGGGGCTGCATATACACTTCACTTGGTTTAATGCCTACACCAACCCTGCCGGGGAGGCTTTCTAATCCCATTTTACGGATGAACCAACAGGACAGACCCCAGAGCTTGGCCACCCCACAGTGCTCCCTCCTGGGTGTGGGAGGGGTGGTCTCACGAAGGGGGCGCGGGACCAGAACCCCGGCAGCCCCCCTCCCCACTCTGCAGCCTCCGCCCCTTCCCGGGCCACGCCCCTCCCCGAGGGAGGTTCCTTACCTGCCAAGCCGCCTCCAGGGCGCACCCGCCAGGCGCGTCTGTCCCCAAAGTCGAAGCCGCTGAGGCCGGGGAGCCGCGGGCCGGCCGGGCTCGTCTCTGCCCCTGCTGCCCCGCGGAGCCTCGCTGCTGCCGGAGGCCCCGCCGCCCCGTACTTCCCTGTCTTCCTCTTTCCCCCGCAACGGAGGCCACATCGATCGCTGCCGGGGGAGGGAGGGAGACCGCGGGCTCCTGGAGGCGGTGATTTCTATTCCTGACTCGATTGGGTGGGGGTGGTGTCTGAAGACGGGGCGCAAGAGCCAGGACAGCCTCCCTAGTCAGGGACCAGGGGAGGAGGGGTCATTTAGGGGAAGGGCCCCCCCCCCCCCCCCCCCGCGAGAGAGGGATTTCAGCCCGGAGCATCGCTGACAAACAACAACGACAGTAATAATACCTTCCTTAATTGCGTCCTTCGTATGTACCGGTACTCTGCTCAGGTGACTTACCCAAGTTATTCCTGACAGAAGCTTGACAGGGACAGATGAGGCTCAGTCACCTGCACAGGTCACTTAGCTTGGTGTTGTGGCCTTGGGATTGGAACTCGTGTCTTCCAGGTCTGCAGGTGGGGATCTGCATCAGGGAGTTGGAGGAGGTGTCCTCATTCCCCCAGAGCCCCCTGGGCTGTGCAGCTTGAAGCAGATATTTTGCCCCCTAGAAGTTCTGTCTCCCCACCTGGCCATGGGTCCCTGATTTCTGCCTCAAGTGGGTTGGGATGGTAAGGGAGAACTGTACCAAAGAGCTTTGTCAAGGTTATGTAATCTAGGGGGGCCTGGCTGGCTCAATGGGGGGGGGGGAAGCATACAATCTCAGGGTTGTGAGTTCAAGCCCCATGTTGGATGTAGAGATTACTTAAAAATAAAATCTTTAAAAAAAAAAAAAGGTATGTAATCCACAAGCATTTATTGAGTGCCTCTGTGTGTCAGGCTGGAGAGAAGGTGCTGGAGACTAGGACCTGGATACAAGAAAGGATTCCTACTTCATAGATATTATTAATAATAATAATAACCAACATTTATTGAGACCTTGCCTTGGGCCTAGTATCCTACAGGCCTCATCTCATTCATGCTGCCAATATTCTGTGGATAGGCACTATTATTATTCCAATCTCAAAGATAAGAAATGCAAGGCTTTGAGGGCGACTCAAAGGTCGAATGGCTTACATCTGAGACCTCTAGAACAGAACTGTCCACTAGATAGAGTTTGAGCCACATATATGATTTAAATTTTTCCAATAACATTAACAAAAATAAATAAAAAGAAACAGATGAAATTAATTTTTTAAATAATATATTTTATTTAACCCAGTATATTCAAAATAATATAATTTCAACATGGGATCAATAAAGACATTACTAAGGAGGTATTTTACATTTTTATCTAGTACTAAGTCTTGGAAATCCAGGATATTCAAATGACCACAAACTTAGCAACTTAAAACAATACAGATTTATTACCTCACCGTTCCTATAGGTCAGAAATCTGAGCACAGCATGGCTGAATTCTCTACCCAGAGTCTCACCACGTTGAAGTCAAGGTGTCAGCCAGGGCTGGGGTTCTCATCTGAAGTTTCACTTCTAAGCTCACAGATTGTTGGTGGAATTCATTTCCTTGTTGTTGCAGGACTGAGGTCACCTTTTCCTGCTGGCTCTCTGCTGGGGATCACTCTCAGCTTCTACAGGCTGCCTGCAGTTCCTTGCCACGTGGCCCACGGGCAGTTCACAACATGGATGTTTGCTTTCTTTCAGGCAACCTGGAGTGTTGGGTTCCTCTTCTGCAACCAGCCAGAGAAAATGCTCTGCTCTTAAAGGACTCACCTGCTTAGGACAGGCCCACCCAGGACAGTCTCTCTTTCCTCATGGAACACATTTCACACGTTCCATTTACACTCAAAGAGGAGAAGATGATACGGGGGGGGGGGGGAGAGGGTCCCTGGGAATCCTCTTAGAATTCTGCCTATATCCACGTACAGTGAATCTCATTTGGATTAATCACATTGCACATGCTTAGTAGCCTCACGTGGCTAGTGGCTCCCATGTTGGACACGCAGCTCTAGGCTGTGCCACTTCAGTCCTTCCCTCAAAGAAGCTAGAGCAGGAAGTTTGCAATCATCTTGCCTAACTCCCTCGTTTTAGCCACAAAGAAACTGAAGCAGATCTTTGGAGAAGCAGATCTCCCATTTCCTGGCCTCATACTCTCTCTGTAGCCTTCACTGCCCCCCCCAAACTTAGGGGGTACCTCCGCCTTGGAGTTAGAGCAGTAGCTTCAAAAAGAGAAAAGACGAACCTATTTCCCAAGGGCAGAAGAGATGGAAACTAGGATCTGGTTTCATCCCCAGATCACGTGGGAAGTACATGGAGTGTTAGATTAATTCACCAGTGATAGGAATGGGAAGAGAGGCATTACGGACCTCTGAGGCTAAAGGGGGGTATCCATACCCATTATGTGCCGCGAATGGGCTGTGCCCCAAATTCTCCTTCAGTCCTCAGCCAGAACTGGCCATCTGAATCCATGAGGGTTTACCCTAAAGAGTAAGCTTGATGTTGCATAAAGTATAGAAATTTTTGTAATTTGGGGCGCCTGGGTGGCTCAGTTGGTTAAGCGACTGCCTTCGGCTCAGGTCATGATCCTGGAGTCCCAGGATCGAGTCCCGCATCGGACTCCCTGCTCGGCAGGGAGTCTGCTTCTCCCTCTGATCCTCCCCCCTTTCATGCTCTCCCTCTCTGTCTCATTCTCTCTCCCAAATAAATAAATAAAATCTTTAAAAAAAAAAAAAAAAAAAAGAAATTTTTGTAATTAAGTAGACTATGTGTGGCAGGCAGCTTCTAGAATGTGTCCCAGTGATCTCCGCCTCCTGGTATTCATGCCCTTGTGTAATCCTTCCCCCTTGAGCATGGGCAGGATTTCCTGATTTGCCTGTAATGAGCAGAATATAGCAAAGGTAAGGGAATGTTGCTTCCAGGATTAGGTAACATAAGATTGACTTTTCCTGGTTCTGATGAAGCAGGTTGCCATTCTGGTAAGGCAAGGACCTGAGGTTAACCTCTGGCCAACGCTGAACTAGAAACTGAGGAATTCAGTCCTACAGCCCTCACAGAACTGGAATTCTGCCAACAACCATATGAACTCGAAAGTGGATCCTTCTGCTGTTGGGACTCAGTTAAGACCCCGGCCCTGGTTGAACACCTTTATTTCAGCTTTGTGAGTCCCTGAAGCTGAGGACCCAGCTAAGCTGTGCCTGGATTCTTGACCCACAGAAACTACAAAATAACAAATGGGTGTTGTTTTAAGCCGCTACATGGCTACATGCGTGGTAATTTGCTATACAGTAATAGATAACAAATACACTGGATTTTCGTTCTGCCTTTACCACTAAATGGCGGTGGGATCAGGAGCCAAGTGATGTCTCCTCTTGAATTCTTACCTTCCTCATCTGTAAAATGGGAACAATGCCTACCTTTCAGGAGTGTGGTAAGGAGGCGCACATGTTGTTCACTCTCCATGAACAGCTCTTCCTGCCCTTTCTTTACCCAGCATATCAGTTAAGAATCAATGTAGTTACAAAAACACGAAGTGAGCCACGGTGGCCTCTCTGGAGAGGAGGTGACTTTTTTCCGCAGTCCAGGTGCAGCTGCCCAGGAAGGGCACTGAAGACCCAGTCTCCTTGACTTTTCCTCCTCCACTCTTCTTCTGTGGCTCTCATGCCTGTAGCAGGTGAGGCCGGTGCTTTGCCCATATCCCCTCGGATCCCTTTGCCACCTTGTGTGCACAGGCTCCTGGCACGCTTTCCCTTCGACAGCTGGCATCTGCATCTCTTTGTCAAAGGGCTTCCTGAAGGCCGAGCAGCTTGCTCTGCCTGCACACAGGGAGAGCCTGAAGTGCCTGGGAATGTGTGTCCTCCATCCCGGAGTTATTAGCGGATGACAGGAGTACAGAGACATTAATCTCCAGCTCTCTTGCTCCACGGGACAACTCTGAAGAATCACCTACTCTTGTCTCTAGAACCCCCCGCCTGTGGGACTTTGCTTGTCGTCACATCCCTGCTGGCCTCTCCCCCTTTCTGGTATACCTCTCCACTCCCAGACCCATTCTTCCTGGAACATTTCCAAACCATCACCATCCTGTGAATCTTCATCTAAAGATTTGCTTCCAGGGAACCCACCTAAGACGATCCTCAAGGTCACCAAATAGCTGTTCTAGCTGCAGCATCCATGTTCCAGAATTCTGGACAAGGTACAAATGGATGATGGGCAAAAGACGGATCTGTCTCATCTGGTAGGACAACAAGGGCTTTCTGGGAAGCCCCTCCCAGTAGACTTCCCCAAGCTTCTGATTGGCCAGTCCTGGGTCACATGGTCATCTCTAGCTGTCAGGGAAACAAATTTTTAAAAACTTAATTTTTACTTTTTAAAATTGGAGTATAATGCTTTATAGTAAGTCTTAAGTTACAAATGAATTAAGTTTTTACAAATTTATGCATCCACGTGACTGCCGCCCAAGTCAAAATATAGAATGCCACCAGCATCCCAGGAGCCTGGGGTGGGGGGGGGTGGTGCTGGACGTTTCCAAGTGGGGACATTGCTGTGGGTAAAGAAGAAGGGGAGAATGGATGACTCGCAGTGTCATGCTTGGCTAACTCCGACTTAAATTCAATATCAAATATTCAATATTCAAATATCACCTCCTTCAGGAAATCTTCTCTGGTCTTCAGGCTGAGCTAGGTCCTCCCTGGCATCCCACAGTCTCCTGGTTTTCTCCCTAGGAAGCACGTCCCGCGACTCTGTAGCGGGGCTTCGTCTTATCCTCTAGTGCATGCGCTTTGTGATGATACCGCCTAGAGCCTATACTAAGTGCTCAGCAAACTTTGAGTGAGGGAAGAAAACAAGATTGGAGGCTGAAGACCCAGGCTCCTCGACACAGGTGTCCAGCCTCCCAGAACACTTTCCAGAAGGGCAGTGGAGATGGAGCTGGATGGGCGGGACTTTGGTGGCTGAGGACAGAGTTGGCACGTCCAAGCCCAATGCCCAGACGTGAGGGAGCAGGTAGCTAGTTAGCCAAGAAGCTGAACAGGAGACTCTAGAAGAGACTGTGTAGATGCTGCCACCTGTAGCCAGAGAAGCCGTGGTCTGTGACTTGCCCCCTCCTACTGCTCCAGGATCCTAGCTCGGGACTCAGGGCCTCAGTTCAGCCCTGGGGCCCGAAGCAGCTGCATTCTAACCCACTCACCTGGGATCTTTGTCCTGGGGTCCCTTAATTTTCCTCCTGACACCTTTCAGGAAAGAAACCCAGGGCAATGTGCTGGGTTCCAGCTGCCTGGAAGTGAGGCTGGTCACTTACCCTTCTTGGCTCTTTGTGATCCCCATGTCTCAGATGTGCAAACTGAGTCTTTAGAGCAGGAGGGAATTCTCGAAGATGGGATGTAATTAGTGGAGTCAGTAAGGATGTCAGCTTTGGCATCCCACTGCTTGGCGTTGAATCCCAGCTCCACTACTTACCGGCTATACAATCTTGGCCAAATCAACCTCGTTGTGCCTCAGTTCCTCATATGTGCAATGGGGGAAAATGATGAAACCTACATAGTGAGGCTGTGAGGACATAATGAGATTATATGGGTAAAGTAATTAAAGTGACACCCGGCACAGGGTGGTTTCTTTCATTTCTGCTGTTGCTGATTTTATTAGTACCTAAGGAGGAATATGGTATGGCTGAATCCTGGCTACTTCACCTCTTAACTGGGAGTCTTGGGCAAGTCACTTATCTCAAAAGTTCTTCTTGTCAAATGGGAATAAGAATGCCCACCACCGGGCGCCTGGGTGGCTCAGTTGGTTAAGCGACTGCCTTCGGCTCAGGTCATGATCCTGGAGTCCCTGGATCGAGTCCCGCATCGGGCTTCCTGCTCGGCAGGGAGTCTGCTTCGTCCTCTGACCCTATCCCCTCTCAGGTGTTCTCTCTCTCTCATTCTCTCTCTCTCAAATAAATAAATAAAATCTTTAAAAAAAAAAAAAAAAAAAAAAGAATGCCCACCACCCTCAGGGTTATAGGATGGAAGAATGAAATGATGTTTTAGAGTGTGAGGCATGGAATGGGCATTCACTCAAGAGTAACAATCATTATCTGAATTCGACAAGCTCTCACTGCTATAAATCTATAACAAATGCCACCCCCCATCTCACTGCCTTCCTATCACAAACATTTATTTTGCTCTTGCAAGTTAAAGGATTGGCAGCTCAGCATCAGGCCTGCCTCAGCTATCCTTCATCCCAAGACCAGTGGCTTCTGGGCAAGCACTTTTCATGGCAGAGGGAGGAAGCTCCAAGAAGGCAGGTGCCTTGCCTTGAAACTGGCACACTGTCACTTGGGGCCACATCCCATCAGTCCCAGTGCAAAGCCCTAAATCCCTAGGCGGGGGATGTGTGCTCTCCCCCAGGGAAGCCATGGTAAAGGTGGGGAGGGAAGGGGTGTGTCTTTGGGCAAACAGTACAATGGACCCTATTATCTGTGTCGACCACTTGAGTTTATAGATGGGGAAATTGAGGCCCAGAAGGAAAGGAAATACCCAAGCTCACAGGGAGTCAGTGACTCAGATTGTTCTCCTCCTCCTCCTCTCTTGGGCTTCAGCATGTATCCCTATAATTAGCATTTGCTGATTTTGAGTTCAGCACTTGAACCCCATGAGAAGGACTATGAGTGAGGAAGTAGGATTTTTTTTCATCTTCCAACAGGGCAAACAAAATCCCTGAGTGGTGACTCACCCGTGACCACACTGCCAGGTCAAAAAAACAAGGAAAGAAGACCCAGGATTCCCAACTCAACCTGCCCAGCCCCAGATTCCACTGGGATACAAGAGGAAACCCAGCAGATAAAGCAGGGAGGAGTCTGCCGCCTCCTGCCTCTCCCCAAAGCAAGTCCTGCGTGACTGGGACAGTCAGGAATCCAGCCCTCTGGGTCCAGGAATGTCCCTTGGGATGGCTGTCGTTCCCTCTTTGACCTCCTTCCCCACCCTCTTAGGCCCTGACTGCAGACTGACTGACCCTTGAGAAATCCAGGTGAATGAGGTATCGTCCAATGTGAGACAGACTCTCCCATAAATAATGACATCCCAACTGTTCAAGCAACATTCCCCAAATGTGGAGCAATTTGAAATGATCTTAGGGTGGACCTGGGTGCAGCATTTTACAACACTGACTCTTGAGAAAGTTCTCTTCTCAGTCCTTCTGATTACTCCAGGAAAGAGGTCACAGTTTTGAGATCTGTGTCTTTAACTTGTCTTTAACCCTTGCTAATCTTCCTTTATTACCAGAGACAGAGAGCAGCCTTCAGGCTCACAGTGTTGGCGGGTGGCAGCATCTAGGGAGAATTTAATACTATTGTTTAATATTGTTTCATCTGACAACATTTACTTTAATGGACCTTAGCTGTTTTCACTGCATTTGCTTTTACAATCACATTTTATTCGTGGCAAGTGATTCTGCGTATTCCATTTATAGTGATGATGTCAAGGTTTTCTTTTGAAATAAATTTATTTATATACAAAAGGGAGTCCATTTAAAGAAAGACATTAGATAAATAGTATAGGCCGTATGCAAGTTATCGAGATGCTGTTTTGCAGGTGTGGCACAAATGTGGAAAGGGGTATGCAAACAGATAATGTCTGGAAAACTCTACTAGAACGTACGTTCAAGGTGGCTGGGCTGCCTGAGGGAGGGGTTTGGACCCCACAAAGAGGGGCCTACCTGTGTTGGGCATTTTAAGTGGGGAAACACCGGAAGAGATGGGGAGGTGGCGCAGGGTGATAGGAGTCTATCTATGCACCTTGACTCCCAGGAGGAGAAACCAGGGGTGGATGGGAGGCAAGGGAGGTGACAGCAGCTCAGTGTTCATCAGAAGGTTGGAACTGCCACTGGCAGAGATAGCGGTATCTGGGTGGCAGGGTCCCAGGCCCCCTATCATCATCCCTTCCTGCTAGGGACCCCATGCTGAGGATCCGAAACCAGAATTAGCCTGGGGAGAGAGAAGGAAAGGGTTACACCCCCCCATCACAGGACTCTGGGGTCTTTAGAAACTTTGATCCCCATCCACCCCATCAGCCCAGCCCTGGTGGCCACTCAGGCAGGATGGCCCACCCTCCTTCACAAGGGCCAACTGAAGCTCAGAGCAGTTGCAAGATCAGCAAGAGAATGGAGGATCTCCGGTTCCTCCTTGGTCCTAACGGGTCCCAACAGGAGCCCTCCGGCCCCATCCCCTTCCCCAGCTCTGGCGTGGGCAGCCCCAGGCTCCTGGGAAGGTAGGTGTCCTGTTCGGCTTATTGACCTGGAAGGACGTCTAACGCTGGGGCTAAGAGAGGGAAAGAAGCTGCCCCAGGCGCGCAGGAACCATACCTTCGATGGGGTTGCGACAGTCTCGGCCACAGGCCCCGAGGCAGCACCGATTGGAGCCCCTGCAGTCTGAGTCTCTGTTGCACAGGTGCTGCACGGGGCTGAGGCAGTGCAGGTGGTCCTCAGGGCAGCTGCCCCGCTTTACTGCAACACAGGGGCCTGGTGAGCCCTGCCTGTGCCCAGCCCCGGGGCTTGGGCGCTCAGCAAGGTGGAGAGGGACACTCACCGGAGATCAAAGGGACACACTGGCGGAAGCAAGCTTTGTAGCAGCACTTCATCCTTGCAGGACACTGGCTGTCATCCAAGCAGTGGTCCGGCACCGAGAGGAGGCAGGGCCCATCGTCCGGTGGGCAGCCCCCAAATTTCTCTGTAAGAAAACCCCCAAATTTTGCAGCTGGAGGCAGTTCCAAGTCATATAATGAGCACCGATCTGGGAATTGCAAGATCCGAATTCTCTACCCCTTATTTCTTGCCTGTCCTTTGGCAAGTTATTTTGTTTTTGTTTTTTTTGGGGGGGGTGGACTTGCTTTTATTTGTTTTTATTTAAATTTTTTATTGAGGTATAATTGACATAACATATTAGTTTCAGGTGTACAACAAAATGATTTGATATTTTTATGTATAATGAAATGATCACCACAACAAGTCTAGCTAATATCTGTCCCCATGCATAATTAGAAATTTTTTTCTTATGATGAGAACTTTTAAGATTTTCTCTCTTAGCAACTTTCAAATATGCAATATAGTATTATTACCTATAGCCACCATGGTGCCCATTACATCCCCACGACTTATTTCTCTTATAATTGGAAGTTCGTACCTTTGACTCCCTTCACCCATTTCCCCTACCTCCCACCCATGACCCCTGGTGAACACTAATCTCTTCTCTGTATCTAGGAGCTTGTTTTTTGTTTTGTTTTGATTTCTTGATTCTAACCTGAGATCATACAGTATTTGTTTTTGCCTGGCTGATTTATCTCCCTCAGTGTAACATCTTCAAGGTCCATCCACATTGTTGCAAATGGCTGGCAAGTTTTTTGTTTTTGTTTCAACTGCAAGCCTCAGTTTTCTCTCTGTGGAATGGGAAGCTGGACTCCCTCCGGGGCTGGTTTGAGACTCAGATGACATGAAGGATGGCAACAAATGAAGTTCCACATCTGCACCTGGGCCAACAGGCCGTGCCTGGCCTGGGGCTGCCCACCTCCCTGTGTTCTTCCTCAACACCTTTTCCATTCGGCGCTCCTGCTCTGCTCCCCAGCTGCTTCTCTTCGTGGGGCCTTGCTTTTGCTGGGCGCTTTGCCCGGTGCTCTCTCCTCCACCGCATTCATCAGGTCTCAGTGGAAACACTGCATCCTCGCATCCTGGCGACACCCTCCCTCTCTGAGCCCGGACTAACTAGGTCAGCCTCCCCCACTCACCCCACACTCGTTCCTTCAGAGTTTGTGACTCCGCATCTATTTGTCTGCTTCTCTCCCTTGGCCGGAGACTGTGAGAATAGACCCCTTGCCTGCTTCTCTCACCATTAGGCACAGTCCTTGATGCAAAACCACCAGCGGCTCGGCTCAGCCACTCTTTGAAAGACAGGATTTTGAAGGGCGACCCAGCATCGTCAGCTGTCGCCGGCCTGGTGCACTGTCACACGGCCGGCCGCAGTCAGCCACGCCTGTACTGTGTGCGTGTCCTGTTGCACGTGGCCTTGTGTCCGGGATCTGAATGAACTCGCCTTTGAGGTGGTCCTCTGACAGCTCTAGAATGTTCTGTCCCAGAGCTGATCTAGCCATTTTTCTTGTTAGGATTTTGGGCCATTTCCAGATTCCATGCAGAAGGCTTGACTCAGTATCTTCTTCCATTTAGAGGAGGAAGTCAAGGGTTGGAAGGGTAGTGATTGCCCAGACCCACAGGGGCCTGAGCTAGGACTCTGACCTCCCACCCCTCTGCTCCGGCCACCACTGAGTCCTGGGGAGGATGAAGGCTGGTCCTAGGCTGTCACTTTAGTCTAGCGTCTGAGAAAAGGTTCAAGAGCCCCCAGCAGCCGGCAGCAAGCGCCCTGACTGTTCCTTGCATCTCCCTTCCCCTCCAGCTCCCAACTGGACGCTGGCCACACACGTAGGGGGCACCTTGCTCACACAGGAAGTGCTCAAAACCCACTTCGCTAGTTCGACTGGGTTGTCTTAAACTGGATTGCTGCCCCCTGCTGGAGAAAGAGCAGCTAGTCTTCGAGGGAGCCCCCTAACGGGATGAGCCCCTCCTGCCCCCAGCTGGGGGTAGGCGGGGCCCTGGGAAGGCTCTGAGGTCCAGGCGGGTAGCCCTGGCCAGAGGTGCTCAGGCTTCAGGGCTTGAGCTGAGAGGAGGTGCCTGAAGTCTGACAGGGATCTACCTGTGGGCTGGGGTGGTCACAGCCAGGAGAGCTCCTGGGATGAGGGGCCGGGAGCTGAGCCTTGAATAGACAGAAAGGAAGAGAGACTCAGAACTGGCATTTCAAGTGGCTCAGTTTTCTCACCTGCAAAATGGGGATGAAAATAGTCTCAATCTCTCTGCATCTCAGCGAGGAGGAATGCGGCCGAGCCACATGAATCAGAGCCAGCAGGGGTCTGGCCTTGGAACTTGCCAGCATCCTTCCCTCCTCAGCCTGGGCCTGAGCACTCTCTTCCCCAAACCAGCTCGCGCCCCAGGGAGAGAGAGCCCCACCTCGGAGGAAGGCATAAGTTAGGCTAGAGGGGGCAGAGAGGAGGCAGGGAGCTGCTCCCCAGGACCTGCAGGGGAGGGAACCTGTCCCCATTACTGTCCCCGTCCCACAAGGCAGGGCCAGGGATGCACAGGTGTATGTAGGTCACGGTGTCCCAGCCCCAGAAAGGCAGGAAGTGGAGGCCTTGCCCAGGTCGGGAGGCACCTGTCTAGCCTCGCAGCAGCCCCATCCTCCCCTGCCTGTTGACAGGTCAGCCCCAGCCTTTTCCAGGAAGCTTGGAAGAGGGTAGGGGTGGAGCTTCTTCCCAACAGATCCCAGAAACCACACCCCCCACCCAGTTTGGGAGTCCCTTGCACAGGTTGGTCTCTGGGACACAAGAAGGACCTGAGAAAGACAGAAACAAGATGGGCAGGGACCAGACCAGGCGCAGCCTTGGTAGCAACAGAAGATGACAGAGAGGGTCATCTCGCTGCCAGGCGGGCCCACAGATCCTAATAATCCACGGAGACATCGACGGAAGAGCAGGTACATACAGGTTTGCTCCCCCGTCCCCCAGAGACACGTGTGCACACAGGCACGACCCCACGGACACACACACGTGCAGCCGTACCTAAACACACACGTGCAGACACAGACTCGTACAGACAAGCAGGCACAAAGATGCACACGTACGCACATGCACACACAATCCCACACTCGCACGGGAAGACGAGCACCGAGACCCTGGCACGAAGACATCCACAGCTGCCCACAAGGCCGGCTGGCAGGCACAGAGAGGTGCAAACCAAACCCCAGCTGCTGGAAGCACCCAGAAGCGGGCATCCGCAGCTACACACGCAGACGTCACACTGCATTGCCTGCGCTCCCAACCCTCACTCTCCCCAGAGAGGTAGGAACTACCTGGTCCCTGGAGCAGAGGAAGCCATCCACACTCACCTCCCTTCGTCCTGGCCGAGACAGCAGGCAGCTGGCTCCCCAAAGCCAGGAGGGCCACCAGGAGGAGAAGGCTCCAGGCCCTCATGTTTCTGCTACCAGCACTTACTAAGGCAGGGCTCGGGGGCCCCTAAATTGATCCCTGCAGCTCCAGGGAGGCTAGAGCAACTGAGTCAGGGGAGGAAGGAGATGAGCTGGACGGAGTGGGTCTTGTTTGCCTTGTCCCGGTCCCGCCCCCTGCCCTCGAGCCTCAGGGCCGGTGTGCTTGTGCAAGAACTGAAGATGGGTGGGTGGGAGCAGGTGCTGGTGTTGGGGGCTGGCATCTAGTCCTGCCTGCTGGACTCGGGCTATGATCTTGGGCAAGTCTGCTCCCTCTTCGGGCCTTGGTTGTTCTCATCCGTATAAAGAATGAGGGTTGTTGAGACAGATGATCCCTCTCCTGGCTCTCTAGGGTCTTGCAGCCCCAGCAACAGCTTCGGCAGGGGACAGAAGTCAGCTTTGAATGGCAAGAAGGGGGTGGCAGAGTTCTGGATGCCTAGGAGGAATTCGGGTTAAGGTCAGAGCTCCCTGCTGGAGAAAGTGGGCCCAGGTAGGCACGGTGAGGGAGGCCGGCTGTGGCCTCTCCTCCTGGGCTTCTGTGGTTAGGAGAGAGAGAGACCTCCCTGCCTCTGGTGAATCACCTCCAGTGACTTCTGGTAGAACCGCCCTCTGCCTGGGACTGGCTCAGTGGTCAGGGTGGTTGTTTGGCTGAGGTGACTGGTCACAGCAGATGTAGGAGGCTTCTGGGACCCCTTCCCTGGCCCTAAGAGATCCTGAGCAAAAAATCATCACAGCCAAGGACTCACCTTAGATTTCACATCTTTTGGCTCCTGCATTTGGTGGAAGAGGCCCTGGGGGTTCAGGGTCTGAAGGGGCCCCAAACAGAGACCTCCACTGAACCATAGTACCTGACCAGAACTGCGGGAGGTCAAGACCATCCTCACCACCCTCCTTCTTGAAAGATGGGGAAACAGTAGGCCGGAGATGGGAGAGAACTGGCTCAAGGACCCACGGTTGATTCCTAACTAAGGTGGGATTTCTGTCATTGCCTCCCGGTGATCCCCATCAGTTACTGGGCCTTGGAAGCAAGGCATTACTTCGTCTGACCCTAAGAAAGGAAGAGGATATTCCATTCCAGGACAACCCTCACAGCCAGGAAGTTCTTCACTGGGTTTACCTAGAATCCCTCATGCTGTCTTCTAAGCTCTCAGGAAAAGAGGGGCCCTATATTCTATGATCTGATGTTTCTTTTGGAGTAGAAGGAGAATTTTATGGGGCTATTTTTTTTCCCTGATTACAAACTACACACGTATATTGATAAATGCTTTTTCAATTAAGATGATTCTGTAGACATTTTCCTGTGTCTTAAAGTATTCTCCAATATCATCATTTTTAATGAATACATGGTATTTTGTAGGACTGATATGCTAAAACATAGTTTCCCACCACACTCAAAGTGGCTCCTCCTGGGGCTTTGGCCTTCCTTGGAGCTTCCGTGGAGCAGGGCATGTGACTGGTGCATAGACAGCGGAGACATGAGGTCATCCAAATCTGTCTAGGAACCCTCTTCCCTGCTTTAGGCTGCCCTCACCCCCAAGTCTGTCCTGCCCTCAAGTTACTGCTCACTCCATTAAATGACTCTAAGGTGTCAGAGACAGGGGTCACCTCATCATTTATTTCTCAAAAGAGACCACCCTAAGAGGTTCCTGTGTAATCAGGGGGATGGAGTGCCGGTGGAGATCGAATCTCAGGCTCTAACAGGGGAGAACAGGGACCTCCCAAGTGGCGGGTGCAGCTATTTCGGGGGCTCCCCCGGGGTTGGGAGTCCCTAGAGAAAGGAGGGAAGGGGACTGCAGAGTGGGACTCGGCATGTGTCTGGTGAGGCTGCAGGACAGGCAGAGCTGGAGGCTGGGGTAAAAGTGGGTGTGCCCAGCGGGGAGCTGCCTGCAGATGTGGAAGATGGATTTCTAGATGTCCAAAGGCCAGCGTGGAGCCTTCAGTTTCCCTGGCTCCTTGTATTAGTTTCTGTGCCTTAGAGAAAACAGCCACCTCCCCCAGTCCTCATGGAGGGGGTCTCACGTAGCAGATGAACCCATTGGTCAACAGGCCCAAGCTCTTGGTTATCTCTCAAACCTCTGGGATTGTTCATGCTGCACCATCTTACATTCTCACCAGCAACGTACAAGGGTTCCAACTTCTCCATTTCCTCGCCAAAGCTTGTCCATTTCCATTAAGATAAAAAATTTTATAGTCACACTAAGGGGTGTAAAGTGGTATCTTGTGACTTGGGTTTTCATTTTCCTAGTGGCTAATGATGTTGAGTATCTTTTCGTGTGCTCACCGTTTTTTGGTGTATCTTCTTTAGAGAAAGGTCTATTCAAGTGCTTTGCCCATTTTAAAATTGGGCTGTTTTATCTTTTTATTGTTGAATTGTACACGTCCTTTATATATTCTGGATACTAGGCCCTTATCAGATATCTGATTTGCAAATCTTTTCTCCCATTCTGCAGCTGGTCTTCTCACTATCCTGGTAGTGTCCTTTGATGCACAAAAGTGGTTAATTCTGTTGAAGCTTACTGTGTTTTAAATATCCTTTGACTTGAAACTATTACATATATAGCAATCAGCGAGCTTACTCTTTTATCCAACTTCCTTCCCTATTGTCCTTCTATTTGATGGAAATTTTACTATTTCTACATTTTCACAGCAAGGCATATTTACATACTATTCGCTACTACTTTGTCTTAGTCTTTGTTCCACAGTTAAAATGCCCAGTGTTCAACAATTGTCATTTTAGTAACTTCCACAAATCTTCCGGGTTGGGTGTATCTTGTCCCTTAGAAACTGCTCAGGAAAGCTCTTGGAAACAAGATCCCTTGAGTTCTTGCATGTCCAGAAATATATTCTTGTAGTTGTGCAAAAAAAATCCTCAGTGTGTACTCTTTCCTTCAGTGCCTTTAAGTTTTGCTCTGCTGTTTTCTGGCCATCATTCCATCTGATTTTTTTTTCCAATTTTGTTTTTGTTTTTGTTTTTTGAGGGGAGTTGCTTTCCTGGAGGTTTCTGTGTCTATCTTTACAGCCCAAGCGTTTTACTCGCATGCGTCTTGTGTTTACCACGGTGTGAACTTCCAATACATAGACTCGAGCTTGCTTTAATTTCAGAAATATTTTCCTTGATTGGGGTTTTATTTTTTTTAAAGATTATATTTATGTATTTGACAGAGAGAGAGAGAGAGCACAAGTAGGCAGAGCCGCAGGCAGAGGGAGAGGGAGAAGCGGGCTCCCCACTCAGTTGAGCCGAAGGCAGACGCTTTACCAACTGAGCCATCCAGGCGCCCCTCGATTAGGGTTTTAAATAATTCTTTTATTTTGTTGTTTTGGTTTTCTTCTTGTGTGTGTGTGTGTGTGTGTGTGTGTGTGTGTGTATTTTGGTTTTCTTCTTTGTGCAACTTGATTTAGATGTCTGTTGCATCTCTAGTGACTTTTTATACTGAAGACTTTCTGTGAAATCATTTTAAAGCTATTTTTCATTTTTAGTTTGTGGTTCTTTGCTTTTCTTATTTTCTTTCCTTTTGTCCTTACTTGGTCTTTATTTCTGCAATGTTTTTGTCCTTGTCTTCAATCTCTCCCCTGAGGTCTGTCAGATTTCACTCCACATCTTCCTGTTACCTTACTATTTCTTCTTTGAATTTCTATATTTCTGCTTTATGGTGGTTCTTCATAGTTTCAGTTTGCTTCAGTAATTTTAGACATTCATTTTGGAATATCCATTTTTTTCAGTTTTGTGGTGACATTTTACTGAAGATTTTAAAAATCCTGTTTTAAATGTTTTTAAGCTTTGCTACTCATTTCCGCTTTTAAAAAATAGTATTTTTGTATGGCTTATGTGATTTCCACATTTCTTTCTTATTTTAAAATCAGTAGATTTTCACGGATCAGCTAGTGAAAAGAGTATCTTACCTGAGTAGGAGGGGTGGGAAGTTAGAATGGGTTTCTTAGTTTCTTAGCTCAAGGGCTCCCTCCTCCGTTGCTACAATAATGGGCAGTTCCTAAATACGTGGACTTTTCCTGAGTCTTAAGTAACTCGTCTGAGACAGGAGGGCTCCTACCATCAGCCATGGCCAAAGAGATATTGCTGCAGCCATTGCAAGATGATAACCTCTCTCCTAAATATGCCTCCTCCTTCTCCTGGGTGCATTTTCTTATTTCTTTTCTCTCTACACTTTCCAGTACTTGTGCTCTACCTTTCTTGTTCTCAGACCTGCTCAAGGTGGGCACTTTTCCTTCTGGGAGGTGAATATTTGCTGATGTTTGGAAGCGTAAGTAGGGGATGGATCAGGGGCGTGAACAGGGGCAGGATGGTGGCATGCTCTGTGCAGTGTCTTCATCAAGGTGAATTTCAATTGCTCCCAGCATGTCTCCCTACAGCGGTTGACAATCCAGTGACTATCTGTCCCAGACTTTTCCGCATCCAGAACTGCAGAGGGGATTCAAGTTCCTACAATCACACGCACTCATACAATAGCTGGATTCTTTTTCTGCTTGAACTACCCAGAATGATTTATTTGGACGGCATCTGAATCATACCCGACACACACTATTACATTTTTACATTATGACACTTCTATTTTAAGCACACCTTCTCAACATTGGTACTACTGGTTACATGTATCTCATTGTTTATTTAGATATAACTGTCAATTATGCTGTTTTCTTCATTCACAAGATTCCTTGAGTTATTTTTTCTAATTACCGATTATAATTTTCTTTGATATTTCAGATCACAACAGTGACTTTTTGTTGTGACAAGTAAAAAAATTAGAAACTAGTACGTGTGAAGGAAAACCTACTCATCTGGTTTTTTTCCCATTCTCATCACCATGATGTAAGCAATATTAACAGCGTAGTATGTATTCCTTCACATCTTTCTCCTCTTTTGTACATGAATAAAGGCATTTATAGCACTTTTATGTGTTTCTACTGAAGTATTATCAAACACATATATTATCCCCTAACTTGTTTTCCTGCTGGTAAGATTTCATTAGTATTTCTAGGATTCAGTGCACAGAGATCTAGCGACATTCATTCTTTTTCTAATATATTTATAAATATAATAGGATCACACCAGACATGATAAGTTTTTTTGGTGAAGCAATACTTTTTTGTTTCTTTTTATTTGCTTTTTTTCTCCTTCTACCTTCTTAACCTCTATCCCCCCATCAACTCTTCAGTGAACCTGTATTAATATGATGTGCAGTCTTCTTAATACAATATAGCCAGATTTGTTTAATATAACCATATTAAAAACATGCTCTCACTCTGTGCACTGTAGCCAAACACTAGGAGGTAACGTCAGATAAGATGAGGAAAGGAGACCACCCCGAGCTGTTCTGAACAGATCTTAGAATGACATTAAATTTTTTTATTTGCAAACCATACCACAAAGGACCTTTCTCCATAAGATATAAAGAGTGCTTAAAAATTAAGAAGAAAAAAGGCTGGCGAATCTATTAAAAAGTGAGCAAAGGAAAAGAAGCTTTCAGAAAAAGAAATGTAAGTGGCTTCTGAAATATGCAAAAATAAAAATGAGAGAAATGCTAACTAAAAACATCAGCAAGGCATGATTTCTCACCTATCAGGTTGGTAAAAAAAAAAAAAAAAAATTAAACACACTGTCTGTGCCAAAGCCTGGATGCACACAGGTGATTTCATCTACTACTGGTATGGGTACAAAATGGTACAACCCCCATCAAAGGACATAAGACAAGAGTATAAAAATTTCAAAAGCATCTGAAAGATGGTAACTATATGAGTTGATGGATATGTTCATTAGCTTGATTGTGGCCATCTTTTCATAATGTGCATGTATAGTAAAATGTCATATTGTACACATTAAATATATATATAATCCATTTGTCAATATACTGTAATAAACTGGAAAAAATTTTCAAATGCATTTAATCTTTGTACCAGCAAACCTACTTCTGGGACTCTAGCTTACAAGTTAATGCAAAAAGCCATGTGGGGTATAGTTTGTAATAGTGAAAGACTGAAAACCACCCAAGAGAGCAGCACTGCAGGTTTATGGAAAGCGAAGGTAATCCATAAATGATTTACCCCACAGCCTTGGAAATACACACACACACACACACACACACACACACACACATACCAAGGAAATCACCAATCAACCCAAGTACTAGAACGTTACCAAGAACCAAAAACTTAAATCAACCTGAGTCCTTCCCACCCATCCAGAATGTTTCTTGCCTCCTTTCCAGAGTTAATCACTATCCTAGATTTTGTGTGAATAGCTTCCTCATTTTCATCCACCCCTGCGTAAATGAGTCGTACCACATACATAAGTATGTCTAGACAATCTAGTGTTTCTTAGTTTTGAACCTTATACACAAGCCTATAATTCAAAATATTTTCTCTTGAGACTTGAATTTTTCACCCAGCATTATTTTTATTAGCATTGTTATGTGAGATCTAGAATCCCACCTTCCCGATTACTTATGTGGTGCATCTCAGAGATGACCCGTGTAGCGATGTGTCATTAGATTTTCAAGGCAAATTTGCCTTCGAGAGTTTTCCGCAGGGCCAGGAGGGCATGAAAGCAAAGCCCAACTTGGTGCTGGGAGGGGTGAATGGTTAGGGTAGGTCTGGGTGGGCCTGCAGGAACAGGGAGCAATGGCTTTGAAATCAGAACACCGGGCCCACAGCCAGCCCTGCTTCTCTGTCAGAAAGTGAGACAGCTCTCGGGGCTATCAGAGGTGATGTAACACAGTGTCTGCCATTCATCTCTGTGAAAAATCCTTGGGGAAAGCCCCAAGGTCCCTTCCAAGATAGGGGTGGATCCTTCCTGGCAGAATTAGGAAATGTAGGTCTTGTCTCATGGAAAACCACAGACCCACCCTCCTGGCTCCAGGCCACGCTGGGCTGCATAAAATGGATCAGCTTCAGCTCATAGCCACACAGCTGAGACAACATGAGGCCCAGCAGCTTCTTGGTCCTGGTGGTGTTCCTTATCCTGGGGATTCTGGCGGCACAGGCCGTTGTCACTGGGGGTGAGTAGACAAGTGCCCTGGGTGAGGCTGGCTTGTGCCCTGCCAAGGAGCACTCTGGGGCAGTGGGCAGGGCTGGATCTCACACTTTCTTTTAAAAATTTTTATTTATTTGAGAGAGTGAGAGAGCGAGTGAGCACATGATGGGGGAGGGGCAGAGGGAGGCGCAGACTCCCCGCTGAGTGGAGAGCCTGATGCGGGACTCCATCCTGGGACTCTGGGGTCATGACCTGAGCCGAAGGCAGACACTAACCAACTGAGCCACCCAGGCGCCCATGGATGGTCTGTGGCTGCTTCCACTGCATCCAGAGAGAGCAGGAAGTTGTCCAGTAGAATCAACATGCTTTCCACATCAGGACTGAGATATCAGGACTATTGCTGGAAGGAGTGTTGTTACGTGGTCGTGGCCTCAGGTGTGGATACCTGGGCAGAATGTGCAGTGAAGCGAGGAGCCCCAGGAATCTGGGCCTGGGTATGGGGTCTGGCCCCTGCCTGTCTGCCCCCTGAAGGCATCTGGGTAATCAGCCTCTAAAAGGAGGTTACACACCAACGAGACCTCAGAAGCCATGTAGTTTGAAGACCCCCATTTTATGAGGGAGGAGACTGTCCAGACAATCTCCAGAGCGGGGAAGGAGCTCGCATCTCCTGGTGTGTGTCTCAGGCACTCACCCCTCCCCCAAGAGCACCATGTGTCCTTCTCACCTCTGCGAGTCACCCCAGTCTGGCCTCTCCTTCTGAAAGGACTTGGCATGGAGGGTGGGGGGATAAATGGACACCCAAGGGAACCGTGGTTCTGTAGATCCTCTCCCCAGAGCCCGGGGCACAGCCTTCCCGTGGTACAGACAGCAGTTGCCCAGAAGACCCTGCCCCACCTCAGGCCGCGGTTTGGACAACACAGCAGTGCGCAGGGGCTGCACGTGGAGGAAGGACTAGATAGCGAAGCAGGCACACAGGGACTACATGTGGCCACATTTGTTCTTTCAACAATTCCTCCTAAAGGGCAAGGCACTGACAAAGGTCGTGTTCCGGTCAAAGGACAAGATCCGGTTAGAGGTCAAGATCCAGTCAAAGCCAAAGGTCGTGTTCCGGTCAAAGGACAAGATCCGGTTAGAGGTCAAGATCCAGTCAAAGCCAAAGGTCCCGTGTCCACTAAGCCTGGCTTCTGCCCCCACATTCTGATCCAGTGCGCCATGTTGAACCCCCCGAACCGCTGTCTGAGCGACACCGAGTGCCCGGGGGCCAAGAAGTGCTGTAAGGGCCCTTGTGGGCTGGCCTGCTTGGATCCCCAGTGAGGTGAGAACCAGGTGGAGGAAGAGGGGACCCTGAGGGCACAGAGAAGGCTGAGCAATGGGGAATGACCCCGGCTGGGTGAGAGAGAGGCTGCGGGGAGGTGGCTGAGAGACCAAGGGTCTCAGAGCCCGTGACCGAGTCCTGAGAGGGCTGCCACCTGGATGTGACCCTGCCCCCCACTGCCCCTGAGTGCTTTGAGCGGCTGAGTCACCTCTCCGGTTCTCTTCTCTCCCAGCCAGGTGGAGCCTGTCCTTGATGCACCTGGGAAGTCCCCAGGGCAGCTGGTCCCGGCCCCTGTCGCACGGCCCTCTCCCTCCCTGGGCGTTCCGCCTCCCGCTCAGGATGCCCAAGTCTGGGCTTGGCTGCCTCCCTTCTTGACTTTGTAATAAAAGACGACTTTCTGCTTCGTTTGCTTCTGGCTCTCCTGACTCCTGTGCTCCCGGGCGCCCCAGGGAGATGGGTGGGGGGCTGGGACTCCCTCTCCCCGGTGGGTGTGAAGGACAGCAGGGCCCGAAACAAGGGGCCCATTCCTGGGGCTTAATACTAGAAATCCACTAATCGACCCCAGACCCGGAGTCTGCATTTCACTAGGGAATTCTGCCTTTGGCCTAAGCCCGGGGAAATAAGAAACTAAGCAGGACACAAACTGCAGGCTGTTTCTTTCCTCTCCCATCAACCCCGCGACCTGACCTGGCTATCGCCAGCCCTGCCGGCGGGACCAACCAACCCTAGTGGCTAACCCTCTAGCTCCCTCTCGCCTTTCCTTTTCATGTTCCCCAGGGCTCCACATCCTCCCAAGAGGCCACAGAAAGAAGCAGGGAAATCCGCGCTCTTGAAGCATTTCACCTGTTCCTGCCTGAGATGCCTCCATTAACAATTAATTCCTTTGGGTTAAGCCATACCCTTCCCCGGCTTTCTATTTTAAGATGTGAATGAGGAGCCAGGACACACCAAGCCCTTGATCCTTCAGTGTGGGTGGTGAATCGTGTCCTCTGGAGATGCACAGGGTGGGGGCAGGCAGGCAGATTCGGATGGTGCAGACCGTGGAGGGTGTGTTAGGCAAACTCGGACGACCTCAGGGCTCTGCTGTGGACCCACCTGCTTCACTGCCCTTGAACAAGGAAGCTCTCCCAGAAAGAGAATTTGGGATGGGGTTGAAATTGCACAGGCTTAGGAGTCAGGGGACCTGTGTTCTAGTGCAGAGCCTCCCCACTTGCTGGATGACCTCAGACGAACGTCTTTCCCTCCCTGAGCCTCAGTTGTCTACTCAATTTGAGGGGGTTGGATGTAATTATTCGGGAAGTACAGTCTAGCGGTGACATTCTGGCCCTGAGACAACTCTCCTTTTTGTGTTGGGTTCCCGCTGTGAGCAGAAGTGGGGAGCAGAGCCTCGGGGTGAGAGAACAGGGACCACTGTGTCCTTTGCCCCTTCGAGAGGCATGCAAGCCAGGGCTCCCTCTCATTCTCCAGGGGACTGGTTGCACTGCAGTGGACCCGTGATAGCAGGACATCCTGGAAAGTAGGCAAGAGCCATGCCCAAACTTCTGGCCCGACAAGTACAAGATACACCACTGGTAGTAAGATTAGTTTATGTATTGACTACTTCTCTGTTCCAGATCCTATACTAACTGTGTTATATGTACTGTCTTATTTATTTCTCGTAAGAACCTTCTCAAATGGGTATTCTCTCATATCTTTAATTTTGTTAAAAGATTGAAGCCATGAGAGGTTCAGTAACCATCCACAGTCACATAGTTAGTACATGATAAATCCCATTTTTATTAGAACGAGCAATAATCAGAATAAAAATTTTTAAATCCTACTTATATCAGTCAGAGAAAGACAAATACCATATGATCTCACTCACATGTGGAATTTAAGAAAGAAAACAGATGACTATATGGGAAGGGGGGAGAAAGGAGAGAGGGAAACAAACCGTAAAGAGACTCTTAACAATAGAGAACAAACTGAGGGTTGATGGAGGGCAGTGGGTAGGGGATGGGCTGGATGGGGAATGGGCATTAAGGAGGGCACTTGTTGTGATGAGCACTGGGTGTTGTATGTAAGTGATGAATCACTGAATTCTACTCCAGAAACCAATATTGCACTGTATGTTAACTAACTAAAATTTACATAAAAAATAAAATAAAATAGAATAAAATCCTACTTATAATATCAACAAAATCATACCATTCCTTTAAATAAACGTTAACAAGAGGTAGGCAGAACTTTAAAAAAGAAACCTACACAACTGTTCACGAAGATTGAATAAATGCTGTGCTTCTGAAAGGGAAAATGCCCCATGGGGAAGATATCAACATTTACCTCTTCAATTTACTTTTTTCCCCAGCTTTATTGTGATAAAATTGACATACGGTGTAATTTAAGGTGTACATATAATCATGTGATTCACATATATATTGTAAAATGTTTATCATGATAAGGGTAGTTAGCAAATCCTTCACCTCACATAATTACCATTTTGTTGTTATGGTGAGAACATAAAGGCTCTTCTCTGATAGCAACTTTCAAGGATACAATACAACATTGTTGACTGTATTCACCACGCTCCACGTTAGATGCCCAGAATGTGTTGGTCTTGTAACTGAGAGTTTGTGCCCTTTGACCAGCCCATTTCCTCCACCCTCCCGTTACCACCCCGGCTACCACCATTTTACTCTGTGTTTCTATGAGTTGATATTTTTAGATTCCACCTAAGTGAAATCATACAGTATTTGCCTTTCTCTGTCTGGCTGATTTCATTTAGCTTAATGCCCTCAAGGTCCATCCATGCTGTCAAAAATACAGGAACTCCTGTCTTTATATGGTTGAATACACCACGTTTTCTTCATCCATTCATCTGTCAATGGATGCTCACATCTCACTAAAGCTGGAGAAAAAATTCACCAGACTTCCAGGGTAGCTGGTGTCCTTATCAATTTAAATCTTCAAGTACATTCTTTCACAACTATAGAATTCAACAACAACAAGAAGAAAACCACATAAACCCCCTGACATCAATATAGTCAGAAGTCAGGGAACAGCAAAAACTTCAAATTACCTTTACTGAAAAGACTCTTGATTTTCAAGGAGGTATCTTTTGAACTCTTGCCTCTACCTTTTTCAGAGAGCAAAGTGAGGTCCAGAAATATCTGTGTCAAGAAGAGATGAGTGGAGAGCCTAGAACTGACCTAAAATCATTCCCAGAGAGGATGTCTCCATTAAGTGTGAAAATCCCAGAAAGGAGACTGAGTAGAGCACAGCAGTCTGTGGATTAGCACACCACTCCTCCCAGTATTAACAAACACCCTACGTTCTTCTGGTACAGGTGTCATGATTAATGAAGCAATATTGATGCATTAGTGTAAACTAAAGTCCAAACTTCATTCATATTGCCTTATGTTCTTTTTCTTTTTTGGAATCCCACCCAGGATACCAGGTTACATTTAGCCGTTGGGTGTCTTTAGGCTCCTCTTGGCTGTGACAGTTTCTCTGACCTTCCCCATTTTGATGACCTTTGACAGTTTAGAGGCGCACTGATTAGGCAGTTGGGTAGGTCTGATGTTTTTTCTCATGGTTAGACTGGGGTTATGGGTTTTTTGGAGGAAGACCACCAAGGGGGAGTGTCCTTCTCATCACATCATGTCAAGGGTACGTACTATCATTGGTGATGCTGACTTATCATTGGTGATGCTGACCTGATCATTAGGCTGTTGGGTTTATCAGGCTTCTACACTGTAAAGTTCCTTTTTTCCCTCCCTCTTTCCATATTATTCTCTCAGGGAGAAAGTCACTGTGCATATCCCACACTTAAGATACTCCTTGATGCTGAGGAATTTAAGAAACAAAACAGAGGATCATAGGGGAAGGGAAGGAAAAATAAAACAAGACAAAATCAAAGAGAGAGACAAACCATAAGAGACTCTTAATCACAGGAAACAAACTGAGGGTTGCTGGAGGGGAGGGGGCTGGAGGGATGGGGCAATTGGGTGATGGACATTAAGGGGGGCATGTGATGTAATGAGCACAGGGTATTATATAAGACTGGTGAATCATTGACCTCTACCTCTGAAACCAAGAATACATTATATGTTAATTGAATTTAAATAAAAATAAATAAATTTTAAAAAAGATACTCCTTGAGGGGGAGGAAGCTCAATTATTTGGAATTAATCTGTATGGGAGATTTGTCTATCCTCCTTGTTTTTTCATTTAACTATATCAGTGTGGACTTACAGACATTTTATACTTTGGGTTGCATTTTATTTTGTTGCTCAAGTTGTCAGAAGGACACGTTTAACGTTATTAACCAAAATTCACCGTAAGATGTGCGTTGTAAGCACCACATAACACATATAACATTCTCCTTCATAAAGAAGTAACTACAGCAAAACAAATGGACAAACAAACAAAAAATGGAAACAGACTCATAAATACAGAGAACAAACTGGTGTTGCCAGAGGGGAGGGGAGTGGAGGATGGGCAAAACAGAGGAAGGAGATTAAGAAGTGCAAACTTCCAGATATGAAATAAATAAATCATGGGGATGAAAAGGATAGCATAGGGAATATCATCAATAACATTTTAGTAACACTGTATGACAGGTGGTGACTATGCTTATCATGGTGAGCATTGCATAATGTACAGAATTGTCCATTCACTATGCTGCGCACCTGAAACTAATATCATATTAGTTCACTTCAATTAAAAAAAAAAAGTAACTACAGGATATGCAAGGAGACATAGATTGCAGCTCACCAACGATAGAATTTAACACACTATCATTGTAAGATGGTTCACGTGAACAACAAAAAACAAGGATACAGAAGATCAGAGGAGAGTACCCTGAAATACTTACGTCAATAAAAACAAAATAATAAAAATAAGTACATCAAAATTTACATCAAAAAAGCCAGGGAAAAAAAAAGGATAGAGTAAACCAAGGGACATCTAAAAAAGTAATAATAGTAAAGGTAAAATAATAAATTTATGAGGTTGAGGATGGGAAAACAGTAGCTGTAATTAATAAATCAAAATCTTATTTTAAAAAATATTTACCGAATAGGCAAACCTCTACCTTCTTAACCTAGATAAAAAGAAAGGAAGCAGAAATAAATAAAATGAAGCACCACAGTGGAAACAAGTACTGAGAGAGACAATCATCCTGAGGCCACTCAGACCAGCTTCTCTCCTCACCCCTTCAGGCTGCTGTCCTGAGGGTGAGGAGGCGGAGGGAGGGAGGGAGGGAGGACGCTGCTGGGTGTGGTGTGCCTGGTTGTTGTTAGCGGGAGGACAGAGGGGACCAGCGACTCTCTTCCCCGATGCACTGATGCACGGCAGGGTTGTTGTTTTCAAGGCTGGTGGGAAATGATGTTTCAGCTTTACAGAGCCAGCCTGGGGACAAACATCAGGAGAATTCCAGGGCAGGTTCTTAAGGACCCGATCTGCAAAACCAATCCGAGAAGATTTTTCCTAAACTTAGGATCTCAGCGAGGACAGGCCTGGCAGAGCCAAGGGACAGCAGGGAAGATGACCAGAGGAGAGGCACAGAGTTTCTCGGCATCTTTCCCGTGCAGCCGTGAATGGACAGGTGCAGCTGCCCTGTCTGCTCAGGGCCCAAGCAGGGTGTGGTGACCCCTCAGAAGGAGGGTCTGGGTCTCACCACCAGAGCATAGCCCTGATGGCAGCCGAGGACAAGGAGGCTATAGAATGGAGTGACCAGCAGGGTGAGGAGGAGGAGCGACAGCTGCAGGGGCTGGTGCCGAAGTTTGCCCCACTTACCCCCACCTTCTGTGGTCTCCAGCAGGAAGAGCACCCCCCGGAGGAGCTGTACCCCCAATGTGTGCGGAGACACGCAGCCCGCAGCACAGGGCGGCACTAGGGTCTGACTGGGACAGGTACAGCTCAGACCCCCTTCAAGGAGCCCCAGCTGAGGGCTTCTCAGGCACTACCATGGTGCTCGAGCTGGGGACCCCCAGCCAGGGACAGGCTAAGGCTGTGGTGCTTTCTGCCGGAGGGAGGACTCCTCTAATGGAAGATGCTTGCTCCAGAGCTCCCGGCAAGGCTGGCAGAGATGCCGTCAGGTCTGCATAGTGATGGCTCCCTGTCCGTGCCCAGTCCTGCTTCTCTCCAGTACTTTCACCGGTGGCCCTTTGCAACGGAACTTGCACCCCTCACTCTGTCTCAGCTCCTGCTCCCCTAAGAACCCAATCTGCAAAATCTGGCTCTGGGGATGATGAAAATTCCAGCTCAGGGGGTATTGTAAGAAAGAGAGCCTCCAGGCACCGTGACCACAGCCAGAAGCACAGCCCTACAACTGTGTGATGTGGGCAGTGGACTGCTGCACACTCGCCATGGCCACCAATGGCCCTGACTTGGGTGCTGCTGTGGACAAAGCTACTGTGTGGCCCTGGGAAAGAATACCCTTGCATCCTTGCTGCTCGGAGTCACTCGGGGAGATCGAAAGTGCCAGGGGGAATGTTGGATTTGCTGAGCAGCCCTAGGTGTCAGGGGTGAATGAAAGTGAGCCTGGTTGTTCAGTTTCTATGGTGGGAGGCCGTCTCTGTCTCTCATCAGACTCAAAAAGGAAGGTGCTAAACCTGTGAGAAGAGAATTCCACATAGTGGGCAGTGAACAAGCATTAAGTAGCCTCTCCTCTGTGGATTTCCATAAGGTTCCAAATCCCCCATCAAACTCCACTGGGATAAATGTTACAGCCTCTGCAACAGAGACCACACTCCCTAGTCCCCCTGGGAATGTCCTGGGAAAGTGCCCTCTCATACTGAGCTCCACAGCAGACAGCTCTGTTAACCAGTTTCTCCCTCAGCAGTAATTTATTTCACTTTTAATAAACCCAGATCACTTTTCTGCCCCTCTTCTAATTCCGGTTTACATTCTCAACTTTTCCACCCTACATGATGCTTGGTCCTCCTTAGTCTGCAGCCTAGTGTTTTTATGCGGACACGAATTCTTCAATAACACCTGTCTTTTACTTTTTAAAACACCCAAGGTCTTTTACTGCAGAATCACAATAAAGCACAGCCCTGCTGCCTCCAGGCAAGCTGATGTCACCTCTTGTCCGCCCACACTGCCAAAGACTCAGCCATCTCCTTCCCTCCCTCCCTGGCGGTGAGATGCTGCAGCGGGGCTGCCGGAATAAATCCTCTCTCCTCCCTATCTCGGTGTCTGCTTAGGACCGCTCGCCCTCGCAGCCACGACAGTCCGCGCATGCGTTGTTTGAGCCAGTACCTGTGCACTCGTGGTGGCCGCCGAGAAGGCAGAGAGAGCAGGCAGGGGACTTTCCATCATCTGTGGGGTACCCGGGCTCGGCCTCCTACTGCCAACACCAGCCCGACGGGAGATTCCCTAATTATAGGAATGGTGTTTGTATGCTCAGCTGTCAAGAAATGAACATTGTCTAAACCACCCCCGTTCCCACTGTGAGCACCCTCCCCTCTGTTCCATTTCTGGCCCCAGCTTCCGGCCTGGAGTTTAACCAAATGTAGAAAGAAGGGGTTTGGAGCAGTAGGGCCTCCGAAGCCTCTTGGCTGGCATTCTCCAAACCACTGCCCCATAAAGACACTTTCAACTCTGCATGTAGTGGCGAGGAAAGGGAGCGAGCATAATGTGGGAGGCTGTGTGATATTAGTGAAATTACCCAGAGAGGCTGGCGGACATGCCCAGGATGGGCGGGCACAGTCAGAAGGCATGTGGTTAATTGGGAGCAGCTCAATGGCTACCATGCTTCTCCCCGAGACACAGCATTCTGAAGCTGAGGAGGTTTGGGCTGAGATCAAATCCTGATGTCATATCTGCAGGCTCTGTGTGAGCTTTGGGGATTGAGTAACCAGGTTCCCTGGTAATTTTTGCACACCCTTTGGCCACTTCCTAGGCTCTCCTTGTCCAGAAAGCTCCTCAGAGGAGGAGACTCTGTTCTAGCCAGCCATGTGTGTCTGCCCGGAGGAGTTCAGCATGACAAGGGTCATGCACAGACACCACGTGCTTCTTAGCTTGTCACAGATGCCCTAAGCCACAACCTTCCATGGCATGTGGAGTTGGAAGTCCCCTTTGACATAATCCAGATAAGCACCCTCACCCTGCAGATGGGAAAACTGAAGTCTAGCCGAGACATCAAAGTTCACGCTAGGAGTCAAGGGCACAGCTGGGCCCAGAACTACCTATCCTGGTACTACATTTTTTCTCTTTCCATAGGATGCTCATTAACCCTGGAAGACGGGTAACCTTTCAAAAAAGACTTGTTGGTCTATTGGTTTTACCTGAACCAGAAATCGGGTTCATAGCAGGCATTCCATGGTGATGGGATGACTCAAGCCAAAGTGTAGAATCAAAGATAATGTTGGTTTGGGGAGAAGAGAAGAAGTCAACTCCACAAAATGCCAAGTCAACCATTATCACCAGGTATTTTGTATCATTTTAGTGTCCTCCCAATGATCTTTCTGCTCTTCTCTTGTCAATTTACTCCTCACCAGGCAGAGACCTTTGCTTAGATGCTTGGAGTCTTTTGCAAGTGAGAAAAGTCCTAAGAGACCAAGTCACTCATTTCACAGTACCTGAGACAGAGACCAGTGGCAGATGGAATTGCCCAAAATCAGCGGTGGGAAAGCGGTCTCATAGGCCCCCATAAAATAGGAATCATGTTTTGTTTTAACTTGTACTTCTTTAATTATCAGTGAGGTTTTATTTATTTTCATAGATGAATTATCCACTTGTATTATTTTTTCTGTAGGCCATATATTCATGGTCCATGCTCATTTTTCTATTAGGGCATCTGTTTTCTTTATTATGTTGTAAACAGTCTTTCAACACATTATAGAATATATATTCCCATCATATGTGTTTACTTACATTTTTCCAATTTCTAATTGTTTTTCCTACCGTATGATTGATTTTTGCCTTACAAAAGTTTTTCATTTGTAGGTGGTTAGCTGTATCGAGTGGCTTTCAGAAGATCATCTCCATATCAGGATTATATTAAAATGCAGTTATGTTTTCTTTGAGTATTTTTAGAGCTTAAATCCTTAATCATCTAAAACTTATTTTGAGATAATGGATGGGACAGAAATCCAGTATTTCGCCCCTGAATTGCTGACAATCTGTTACGATATCATGTACTGAGTTTTCTGACATTTCTCTGGTGATGTGGAATTCTGCCTTTATAATTTGTAAATTCCTATAGGCACTGAGTTTCTCTTTTCTTCCATTGATATGTGTGTGTATTCCCCCACCATTCCCCCTAATTATGTTGATATATTTATGATAATCTTGGTTGCATTAAAATGTGTCAGTGGGCTTACTGTGGTCATCATTTCACAGTGTGCACCTGAAGCTAATGTAATGTTACATGTCAATTATACCTCAATAAAAATAAAATAAAATAAAAATTCCTGACAGTGCCTAGGAAGGGGGGGGTGTATGTGTCATTGGGTAACTCCTTCTCCCATGATAATTTATCATCAGTTTTTTCCTGGCAAATCTCAAATGCTTACTTTATCAGGTGATATTTATAACAATTTTAAATCATTTATAAACCCCAACTATTGGTTATTTCATCACAATGCATCAAATTTATAGCATAAGAAATAGTGTGTCTGTTTTTGTGAATGGAATCTTTTCTTTCACTATGCTTTCTCACTGGTTATTGATTGTATAAAAGTTACTTGATCTATGGTATACAGTAATTTATTATTTAAAATGGTCTTGAGAGCACTAGAAAAACCAGAAACACACTAGGGCCATTTCAGAAGCCTTCTCTCAAGGATGGATTGCACACAAAGAATCAAAAGTGTAATAAAATAAAGATAAAGAGCCTTTAGAAATAGACTGAAAACTTTCAAACAATTTTGTGGACGGACTTAACAGCTGAAGTAAAATGGGACTTGTCCTGTCCCTTCATAAATAGGCTTCTACTTGAAATAGGGCATTTGTTACCAAAAAATAAACTGCAAAGGGAAATTCCAATTACAAGATTTCAAGCATGTTACAGAACATGTTCAATGGGCTCTAAAAAGTAAACAAACTAAAAATCAAAACACACTCCTAATTTTTAAAAAATTGACCTTCAAAATAAAACCAAGAGCTGAAGTTCTCCTGCTGAGAATCTGGAATCTACAGATTAGGAGACCTTTAGGTGTTATGATCAGAAGAGCCACTGGAAGAACTGATGTCTCATGAAGATCAAGATGCAGAAGGACAGCTGATCAAAATCTGCTTGATGCTGCAGCTTTCAGAGAGGACCCAAGACCCAGTCATGTCCTTTCCTTAACTGTCCTTGATGAACACAAGTACTAGTCCATCATACCCAACCCAGGATTCCTCAGTCTTGGCACTATTAACATTTTGGGTCAGATCATTCTTTTTTGTGGGGATCAGGGCTTTCCTATGCATTGTAGGATGTTTGGCAGCATTCCTGGCCTCTACCAGACTAAATGTCTCTAGGCACGCCCAGTGTCCTCAGGGTGAGGGCAAAAACAGAACACTGGATCCCTCCAAATACTAAAAACACTCAAATACTGGAAATTTCCAAGAAGCCTAAGTCCTTTCCCATGTCTCAGCCTCAGTGTTCCTTTAGGAAGATTATCATCAGTCTCCCTGGCTGTCTGTTAAGCTGTGTGGCTGTCAGCATCACACCCAGCTTGTAGGCTCCACGAAATTGTCAGTTGATTGTTCTATTTTTTTTCCAAACATTCCCTGTGGCAGAAATTGTTTTGCAGTTTTATCTAATTATTTGAGCCCCTTTGCAGTAGTCCTTGAGGTTCGTTCCCACCCTAGGAGGGTTCTCCTTAGTTGTCTTTTTCAGTGAATCTTTCTGGGAATTACTAGTTGTAAATTAGTAAACTAGTTGGCTTGTAGCTGAGCTTTTTGCTCTCATGGAGCTGCCAGCTTCCTCTTAATTGATTACCGCCAAAATCTCCATTGTTTTAAAGAGCACCTATAGGCTTGAACTTTTCCATGCTCTGTTCCAAATAAAGTCCATTTTTAGGGGGAGAGCTTCAGAGGTCTCTGTTGTTACAGACTGCCTCTTACCCTGGACAAAATCCCTGAGCTACTTCTATGGAGCTGTGTTAGAGATAGTGTTCAGTGTGGCTTGTGAGTAAAGAAACCAGAAAATAGGTCATTGTTTGACACCACACTCCACCAGACACCCAGAGCTCCCCAGTACCCACTAGTTGTTGCTGAGACAAGGAACTGGATACCATCTCTCCAGGGTCTTCGCACACCCCAGGGGTAGAGCAACAAATGTCACTATAAGCTTAGGCATGCTTGAGCCATTTTCCAGGACCTTGCAAGCTCTGTTCTAGCCATCCATGTGTGTCTGTCCCCAGGAGTCAGGTTCTTTGCAGCTTGTAACAAATGCCCTGAGCCACAACCTTACACTGAGTTTGGAGTTGAAATCCCTGTTGACAGACTCAGAAAACTGCCTCCATCTTACAGATGGGAAAACTGTTTGGGAGTCAGAAGCAGAGCTGAGAATGGGAATTATCTGTTCTGATTTAAAGTCATTTTTCTTTCCATAGGATGTAGACCAAGGCAAGAGGATTTAGGAGTCTTTCAAAAACGACTATGGACACACTGGCTTGGCCTGACTCTGAATGAAAGTATAGGTTATACTTTCCAGTAGCAATTGCTACATTTCTGGTAGCAATTCCAGACCAATAGAATAATATAAGCCAAAGTGTGGAATTAAAGTACATGCATCAATTGCAGCATTGTTTGTAAGAGCTAAATATTGGAAAAAACCTAAATGCCCACACATGGGAAGGAGAGTGATTGGATTAAGGTGGTACATGTGTACAGTGAAGTGTTATGCAGCTGTAACAAGGAACGTGGATGAAATATTTACCTTTACTGTTATTCTTTATTTCCTTTTATGGTTTGGAATTACTATGTAGTGTTCTTTCAGTTCTCCTCAAGGACTCCATTTAGCATTTCTTGTAGGTCATGTCTAGTAATGACAAAATCCTTCAGTTTTTGTTTTTCTGGGAGTGTCTTAATTTCTCCTTCACTTTTGCTGGGTAGTTTTGCTGGGTATAGGACTCTTAGAGATGAACACTACTCCAAATACAAGTGATAGAGAGGAGTGGACTTTGCTGTACTAGCTGATCCAAATTATCACACTGGTGAATGTCCCTGTCACCCATCCTGCTCCTGTATGCGTTAATGTGGAGCTTGTACTTTCTCCCCATCATTTCTTCTTCCACAGTCTTAAGGAAGTTTCTGTAGGAAATTTCTACCATGATTTTTCTCATCTTATTGCTCTGTATTAAATCATCTGAGCCTAGTCTTTGTGGAGCTAAGGCAAGAGATAGTTAGGGGCGCCCGGTTGGCTCATTCAGCTTCTGCCTTCCACTCAGGTCATGATCCCAGGGTCCTGGGATCGAGCCCCGCATCAGGCTCCCTGCTCTGTGAGCCTGCTTCTCCCTCTCCCTCTGCCTGCCGCTCCCCCTGCTTGTGCTCTCTCTGTCAAATAAATAAATAGAATCTTTTTTAAAAAAGAGAGAGATAGACAATTTTCTATACTTCTTTCATGATATTTGTATAGTTTGGGTTCTCTCTCTATTCTTAAAGCAACAAGGTAATTAATTCTGTTACATTTTCTATGTTGTCAGGTAATTTTGCTTTGAATTGCAAAACACTGTAAAATTCCCCTCTTTTAGTCTTTGAGCATATTATTTTCCCATTCTCATATGAAATTTTATACATGTTAATATTTTCCAAACCTTTTCTTGATTTTTCCAGGAGGAGCTTTTCCTTCCCCTATCAAGATATCATACCAAGGATTTATTCACCAATCATACCATTTTTCTGCTTTTGAAAGCACTGATTGCTTCTTCCATTTTTATCAATACATTCCTTTTTAATTTTGAAATGTCTTTTCCCCCCAAATTTCACTGAATTCTATTCTAATATGAGTATCACTATCTTGTGCTATTTTTGGCTTGCAATTGTCTGGTTGTTTTTGCAAATCTTCACCCCCTAGTTTTATGTGTACCTTCTGCACACAGGATCAGACAAAGGTTTTGTTCTTTGATCCACCAGTAGGATTAATACTGTCAGATCTTTTCTTCTACTAGTCAGCTTGGAATAGAGTGTTTTCTGGTATTTTCTTGAGGCAATGGTGGGAAAGAGTGCATAGGTAATCAGGGCACAGTAGGCACTGTAAGCAATTATAGTTCAGGAACATTTCAACTTAATCTGCTCAGGTCTCTGCCCGAGGGAAATATTGCCCCTCAGCTTTTGATATTACCATGCTTGGGGCACACACATAACCTTGGTAGGAGCTCAGAATGGCTCAGTGAAACCGTGTAGCTCACATGCCTTATGTCTGACAACTTAGTAATTTTTAATCTATGTTCTTTACATAAAAACTTGGTTGGTCTTTCCCTTTTCTCTTACATATGGCATTCCCTGCAGGTAGATCAGGATTTTAGTATAGAGTGATTGGAAATCCGTTTTCAAGCTATCCTTCCTCCAGAACCACCCTCCATGGTGTTCTGAATGCATATAAGGTCACTACTGGGATGCTCCACTGGTCCTGTGGTCTGCCCACAAGCCAATTTTCATGGGTCAAAGTAAAGGAATGTTCTTTGGACTATTCAGGACGTTCTCACATTTGCAGGAAACTGCACTTCTCTAGATAAGTTGGAAATATTCTCTTTGCATCTTCTGTCAATATATTAATAAATTCATTGATGGTGGCAAATATTCCTCACAGACTATTGGGCTGTAGCTGTTTACTATTTACACAGGAAATTTTTTGTTAAAAAATTAATTTTGTTGTTTAGGTAGATTTACTGAAAAGACCCCAATAAGGAAACCAACACTCTTACTTCTTTATCCAACACTCATTCCCATCACCATGAAAACATGTTAAATTCCTCCCACCCTTTGAAAATAGGTGTGGCTCACCTTGCCCACAGGTATGGCCCAGACTCCCACTCCATTGCAAATTCAGACTTCTTGAAAACACTACTTCTGTTCTCTATTCTCCAACTGACAACTGAACATAGCAACTATTAATTAATCTTCTGTAATTAAAGTTAGTAGCAGCAGCTGAAGACAGTAAAGCTTTGGGCACATGTCAGTCTTTTTTTTTTTTTAAGATTTTATTTATTTATTTGAGAGAGGGAGGGGGAGAGAGAGAGAAGTGGGGGGAAAGGCAGAGGGAGAGGGAGAAGCAGGCTCCCTGCTGATTAGGGAGCCTGACTCAAGGCTTGATCCCAGGATCCTGGGATCATGACCTGAGCCGAAGGCAGACACTTAACTGGCTGAGCCACCCAGGTGCCCCCACATGTCAGTCTTTATCATGATGAACCTCACAGCCAGTTTTGTAATTGGTGCACACTGTTTGCTTCTTGAAACCTTCTTTACTTGGCTTCCACGAAGTTGCATTGTCTTCAGTGTCTTTCTACCTCTATGACTATTCCTTCTCAGGTAAAATAGAATGTTAACTCAAGCCCATTTTGAAACAAGAAGTACAGAGTTATATTTGTGATGGAGTATTTAAATGATGGCATCACGGAAGAATTAGTTTTATAACCTGAAGTAAGTCTCTTCTCTCTGTACTGAATTGCTTCTGTAAATAACGAAGGCTTAGCGTGATGACCTATGAGTATTGATAAAGATCTGCTGGAGCTTTAGGGGAAAACAAAGGCCTCTGACATTGTGTCTCTGTGCAGTTCCTGGGGACTCTGACAATGTCCCTATTGAGCCGGACTGTGGAAGTTGGCCCTTATCGATAAGCTAAGAAAGGACAGTGCCTTTTGTGACTTCAGCCAACCCTGGTACACAGAGTCAAGGAAGGCATATGTGAGAAACTCAATTCAGCTCTAGCCACGGATTTCCTGGCAAGATGAAGTCCAATATCTTTGTCCTTTCTCTGCTCCTCATTTTTGAGAAGCAAGTAGCTATGATGGGCCTCAGTGGTGAGTGTAGGAGGTGGGCTTGGGGAAAAGCTGCCAAGGAGAATGACTTTTAAGGGTTTTCTGGGTGCTATTCAGGCACATATTCTTCTTCCTGATGGGAACTAATTCTTCTGCAACCCAAGTCACAGCCCTTTGTGGAACATGATGAGTTGGTGGGGAGCAGATGGGGAGGGGTGAGAGGTGGAAGGGAACTTTGGAGATTATTGAGCCCAAACACTCTTATTATCAGTCACCAGATGGATCATACAGATTTCCAAACAGAGAACAAGGTCCACACTCTTCTGGATAAAAAAGCAGACACCAGGCTGGCTCCAAAGGCAGTTATAATATCCTAACTTTAAAGCAAGTATATGACAATGATCATAATCAGACACATCCTATCCTAACCAAGATCAAGGACGTGGCCTATATGCAGTGACATGCCAGGCTAATAGCAAGGGAGAGAACCACTCCCTCACCTACAACAAGGCAGACACCAAGATAGATCCCAAGACAGCGACTATATTCAACCCAAACAGCAAGTACAAGACATCAATTGTAATCAGCCCTAAAATCCTAATCAAGATGAAGGATGGGGCCAATATGTAAATAGAACAGCAGGCCTGTCCGCAGAGCATGTACATAGCACTAGGCCTAGACACACCCCCACATGTGTGTGTGGCCTTCCCCACTTGTTCTTTTTATTTTTTTTTGGTCAGCCTCTCACTAGCTCCAATTGGTCTCACTGTCTGAAGATGCCATACTGTCAAAAAATTGACCCAGGGAGAGGACTGACCACAAAGAGCAAGCTCTGAGTTGGGTGAAATAAAACAGGCTCTTTTTATGAAGTTGCCCAACAGGTCAAATAGGGACCCTTTTTTTGGTGATGGAGCTTTCGAGTAGCATCAAATGCACTCTGTACTTCAATGAGTGCCATGCTGCTGGTTTTCACACCCCCCACAATGCAAGCCTGCTGGCCTCCAGGCTACCTCCCAGCCAGGAAGAAAGGGATGCGAGTGGGGCAAGTCAGATTGCCACGAAGCTCTCTCTTCTTGCCCAGATGCAGTTGTTCTTCTTGAATAAACACTTCATGGATTGTTGCACGCCTTTGGTAAGTTGCAAAGTTCTGAAAAGGTTGATTTTGACAACATTTGTTCATATTCTAACACATTCTGCTTATGGAGGAGCAGCTCTTATTCCACCATTCTGAAAATGCTTACTTCTGCAGTAGGGATTTTATAGAGGCTTTGCTATCAAAGTAACTAAGTGAACTTCTAATCCTGTACCATTATATTCTTTTATCATTAATGGATAAATAATTTTTTACATATTCTACTGCTGATGTGGAGATGATCATATGATTTTCCTCTTATTTCTTAGTAAGGACTAATCCACTGGCTGACTTTTGAATGTTAAACCAACCATATACGGTTGAAATAAGTCCCCACTTGTTCATGATGCATCACCATTTTTATATATGACAAAATTCACTAGCTAATATTGTGCTTAGGATTTTTGCCTTACGTTTATAGGAAGATTGGCATATAGCTTCCCTTGCATGTCATATCTTTGTCATATTTTAGTAGCATAAAACTGCAGTGAATATCAAGGTTCTTTGAAAATAGAAAGGTCATGAGTGGGCGTGTGGGACTGCAAACAAAAATCTTGAGAATAAAAGTGCAGACACTTGAAGTTACTGCCCTGTTAAACCTATTGGAAAGGATCTTTTTTTTTTTTTTTCTAAATTTGGACTGAACTTCACAGAGAACAGGCCAAGCTAGAGCTAGAAAGGAAGATGCACAGTGGAAAAACGCCCGGAGGTAGCTACAACACGGCGCTGGAAAGAAAGGAACAGGAGGACAGAGTTGCTGCTCCAGGAACTGACTCTTTTCAGCAGCTCTCTGCCTCCCACAGCTGGTACCCATTCTCCTGTGAGCATCCATACATCTGTTTGGATGGATATGTTCTTTGCCACCAGGCAAGCAGGAACAACGCACCCTTGTGTGTGTGTGGGGGGGGGACAGGGTGAGCTAGCAGGGTCTTGGGGCCTGGGTTTCACGTTCCAAAGTGACCTCCAGTTAGACCTGATCAGCAAATGAAGTGTTCACAAAGTCGTGGAGGCATAAAGACAGGAGTTAAGGTAGAAAACATTCATACAACTTCGAGTTCTGTCTCCGGTGCCCAACGCATTGATATTCTCCCTAAGTCTAGATACGATCTTGCTAATAGCTCGTTTTCTTGCCTTGTCTTTGTGCCTGTATCTGTTTCAAAGTAAGCTCTTCAAATGTACTCATTTCTGAAATCCGCTGCTTTAAACTGTTCTGGAGACACAGTGAGAAGAGCGGAGTGTGTCAGACCTAAGGAGCGCCCCGGAAAGCCGGTTCCCTCCTACCGCCTCCAAATCCACGCCGTAAAGCACCGAGTAGTAAGGGCCAGGCCAGCCCTGACCCTCCCTGAAAAAGAGGGGTTGCTGCCAGGCCTCTCCTGGGGGGTGGCGGGAAGGCTGCTATTTCCAGGTCCGAGGGAGGCACCTGTGACCTTGGACCCCCCCCGGGAACCACAGCGCCCCCTGCCGGCGGGCACCCGCCAGAGGGGATATAAGCCAAGAATCACCCGGCACGCTGCGCACACGCTCGGCCGCGCCATGAAGCTGCTCGGCCCCTCCGCACTCACCGCGATCCTCCTCGGCCTCCTCCTCGGCCTCCACACGGCGCAGCCCGGGCGGCAGAGGCAGCGGACGGGTGCGTGTCCCCGGGCGCGTGGCTGGGGTGGGGGAACCTTCCTCGGAGCGGTCCCGGGGGCCTGCTGGCCACGACGCTCCGGCGCCCCCAGCTCACCCTGTGGCGTTTCTCCTCAGTTGTAAAGAAACCTGGATATTGCCCAGAGTTTGCACTTGGCTGCCCTTTCGTCCTCTTACCTCTGTGTTGGCGCGACAGGGGTTGCAAGGGGGACAAGAAGTGTTGCTTCTACAACTGCAGGCAGCAGTGTATGGAGCCGTGGCTCAGCTTGGAATGAGGTGAGAGCCCCTCTCCCCGCTCCGCTGCCCTGGGCTGTGTCCCGGGAACGTTCCAGAAGAACAGGGTGTCCCGGAGGCAGGCCAGAACTGGCAGTGCTCTTAGAAATCTGTGACATCAGAGCTTTACCACCGGGGTCTGCCTTGAGATTTGGTTCGCGGGTCGGGCCGTAGCGAGGGAGGCCCAAGACCCCTTCCTCAAAAAGGCACAGTTCCATTTCCTGTCATGGGCATCCCTCCTTTCTTCTGAGTGACCGGGCCCTTCCGACAAGGTTATCGGCAAGCCCCTCGACCGTTACTGAAGTTTTATTATGACGATTTTCAACTGCCATTGTTTTTTTTCTTACAGCTTGTAATAATGAGTCACTTTCCTCTCCACATTTAAACTGTGAGGTAAGGGATGATACGATTCTAATTCCTTAGGATGGCTTTCCTAGAATTCCCTGTCCCCTGTCCCTGATTCCTGGGCAGCGCATCTCAGTGCTCCCGGGAGGAGAGTACCCAGCAGGATGCAGACTACGGGGGTCTTGGGACCCAGTGTATGTCCCTCCCACATTTGCACCTTCCCACATCTCTGATTCCCTCCTCTCTTCCCAGGTAGAAACCCCTTCTTAACCAGACCTGAGAAGACCCATCGGACAGGCTCAGACTTGGATAACTGATCCCCAGTTCCTCCGTGCTCTCTCCTCACTGCCCACACTTTCTTTTATCAAGAGTTTAATGCTTATTAACATGAAAACAACACAAAGAAATAAAGTTATATATTTAAAACTACATGAAAATCTAAGATTGTTGGATATCCACCCACCCCCATTTCTCTGTCTTCAGCCTTTTGGGGGGATTCTTTAGAGTTTGAGGTTACTGTTTCACATTTAATTTTGGTTGGTTGTTGCACTTCTCTTATTCTGATTTATTTCTCTCTTTCAATGTCTCCTGACCCTCAGATTTTCTGTTGGTCAGATTCCAGGGGCATTTTTGAGTCCTATCTTGTGTGTGTGAATCCTATGAAAGGTGCACACGTTACCTGGAGATGGAGGAAGAAGCATTTTCGCTACATCGTCTCTGGTACTGCTGCTCGCAGCCTTTCCACTTGTTGGATTAGAAGATCTAGAGCCAGGTCTGGAATTTAGGGCTGGACATGGAGCAGGTCATGCCTTAGTTCTAAGCTACTTTAGGGTCTAAAATTTAGGCCCATCATCAATCAGGAAAAGGAAAGGCTGTGACCCAGGTTAGCTACCTTGAATCTTAGTTTGGGCGTTTAGACCCTGATCTACCTAATAATGAAGTGTTATTTAGCCTTGCATTTTCTCACCTTCTGCTATGTGACTCAGTCTTGAATAGGGGTCATACAGGATTTCAGGTCTGGGAGAGTGGTCTTCAAAAAAATTTATTTTTCCTCGACACATACATCTGAAACAAATTTCTGTGAAGCTACTATTGCCTAGAAGGTTTTAAGTTGACACCGAATATTTTTCATCATAGTTTACATGGCTGTAAGGGCTGAAATTTTAGGTATACGCTGAATATAGTCATTTAAACAAAATGGGGACCTCACTCTTTTTAATGTTTCTCATGGAATATAATTACCATCTTCATTCGATAATGATATGTATCAGAGAAAAACATATTCTCTCTTTTCCAAAACTTCTTCTGCCTCCTTACTTTCTTTTCCTTCGCTGCCTGAATAATTCAAGCCCAAACAAATAGATGCATCTGTTCTTTGGAACCTCTGAAAAGCAGATGTCAAGACGAGATTAGATCAAGGGTTTATTGGGGGAAATGTCTGGGAGACAAGGAGAGCCATCAGGCCACGAGGCAGGCTGCCTGTGGAGGAGGGGGGCAGGATGCAGAACGTCTCAGAAGACAGGGCAATATAAAAAGTGTCAGCCATGCTGACAGGTAGCACCTGAATGAACATCACCTACCACGGGAGTCCCCTGTGTCTCTGAATAATAAGTCAGAGATGGCAGGGCTCCTGTCTAGCTTGGGGGTGACCTCCTCTTCCTTTCCTAAGGCAGGAGTTCAATCAAGTCCTTCCATTGGGCATGGCGGGAAAGAGAACTCAGACAAACACTGGGCAGGTTCTTTGTGAGGACTCCGTCTGAGAGCGTGTCTGGATGACCTGAAATCAGCCCTTGCCTAAACAGCTCTGTCCGCCATATTCCCTCTGTCTCTCTGTTGTCCTTCACCTCACTCTCATGCTCTACATCTCCTTGCGCCCTTACTCCTCACCTCGTTCCCTCTCGATAGCTATTTGGATTTATTTGAAGTTCTGACTCATTTTACTTTTTATTACTGTATCTTACTCTCTCTGTCTGTCCGTCTGTCTGTCTGCCTGTCCTTCTGTCTCTAACACTCAGTTTTCATCATAATGTTTCCAGATGTTTGTCTTTATTTTCTCCCTCTCTCTGTTTCTGTCGGTCCTTGTTCTGCATGTCTATCTTTCCCCAGGCCAGGAACGCCTGAACGTGAACCCTATGCGTACCCTCCTGAGCCAGTGACTCTCATTGCCCACCTATCAGGCTGTCCCTGGCACTCTCCCCTCGCCCGTGTCTGGGTCATGACTGCCCCCCCCACCCCCCACCACCTTCCTTTTGGCTTCTGGGGACTTCCTTCACTTCCTGAGAAGATGCTCTTTTGTGCATTTGTCACATGCACTCCTTCCTTGTCCATGTTGTCTCTCTTCAGAGGAAGAGAAAGCTAGAGCCTGCTCCCCTATAACCCCCCAACTGGCTCCAGGTTGGTCAGCCCTCAGGTTTGTGCCAGGATGACCAGTCATGCTCAGTGAAGAAGCAATGCTTATTGAATAAGACGCAGGAGTCCTACAAATGTTCTGAACCTGGGGGAGAAGGTCCTACCTACAAGGAAGGGGCAAAGGCTGAGACAGAGGACAGAGAGTCTTGGGGTGCTACAGGGCTCCCTCTGAATCTAGTTGGGGACCAGGCCTAACTAGGCCCCTGCCACTGCCAACTTTGTAAATCTTATTGGTGGCTAGTGACTGAGGTTCAGCTACCAGTCAGTCCACCAGGGGGCCCACTGGCTTAAAGGAATCAGGCCTTCCTTTATGAGACGTTTCAGCCTCTGGGAGTAGGGGACAGGGGAGAGGGGGGGCTTCTATGGAACTGGGCAGCCAGGCGGGGCTGGGGTCCTGGACAGCAGGAGGGTCTTGAGCTCTGGACCTGCTCTCTCCGGTTCAGGTGAAGCCTGGGAAGTCTTCAGTGGTGAAAAGCACGTGTAGGATGCTCAACCCTCGAAACTTTTGCAAAAAGGGTACTCTGGGCTGACACAGCCTAAAGCAGGACAAGGGCAAGGGCAGGAAGCGGTGCGTGGTCCCGGAGGAAGGTAAGATGAACAAGGCTCAGATATAGGACCCCCTGGATGGACATCCCCCTCCCCCACTGTGGCCTAAATCCACTGACCCTCTGCACTCCTTGGCCTAGAGTCTCCCGTGCCAGGGCTTCTGTGCCTGATCTCTCTGAGCTGCGCCCTGGGAGGGAGAAGCTGGGAGAAGCATCAAGGAGCAGCCCTGCTGCCAGGCTCAGGAGACCTCAGTTTGGATGTCAGCTTTGCCTCGGCCTTGCTTATTGCCTCAGGCGGTGGCAGTACCCGCTTGAGACTCGGCGACACTCACTTTCTTCACTATTCAAATGGGCGTAATCGTGTCCTTCAAGGCACCAGTGGTGCAGGCCAGGGAATTGGTCTGCTGTAAAGCACTTGTACATGGAGGGCTGTTGCTACAGTTATTCCCCAGGTTGAATGGATTCTAGCCTGATACCAAGGGTCAAACCCAATAGGACCACCAGAATACAAAGAACAACTTGGATTAGTCCAATGGCCACATTTTACAGATGGGAAAACTAAGGCCCTGATGCAGTAAAAAAGTCAGGATTTGAACTTGGGGTCCTGACCTCTGAGCAGTGCTCATTTGACTCTGCTGCCACCATTCTCCCTCTCTGCCTAGCCTAAGGTGATGCTGGGGACTGGTGGCTGGGGGGTGCCTGTGGACCTGGAGGCCATCTGGCTGGTTCTAGTGCTATAGCTCTGACCTGCTTTTCTCTCCACAGACTAAGCCCTGGTGTATGTGGTCTCTGACTTCTCTTTCCCCACTAAGCCCGAAAACTTCCAAAGCTCCCCGATGAAGGCATGGTTTTATCACCAGGACCTTCTATGGGTTCAGATTTGGCCTGATTGATCTGTGTATCCCTAGCAGCCAGGATAGGATTTGCATACAGTAGACACTCTGGAAATGCCTATTGATTAGAAAATGAATAAGTGAACGTGCTTCTTCTTCATGTCCAGTTTTATTGGTCTGGCTGGGTGGAGGAAGTGAGTGACAAGGCATCTACATGTGTGGCCTCTCTGCACAAGCATATGGAGTGTAAAGAATAAGGGGCAGAGGGCTTGAAATAAATGTGACCAAGGAGGTGAAAGATCCTACACTGCAAACTTCAAGACACTGATGGAAGAGATTGAAGAAGACACAAATAAATATTAAGATATCCTGCGTTCATGGGTTGGAAGAGTTAATACTATTAAAATGTCCATACTCCCCAAGGCCATTTACAGATTCAATGCAACGTCTATCAAAATTCCAATGGCATTTTTCACAGAGATGGAACAAACAATCCTAAGATTCCTATGGGAGCACAAAAGATCCCAAAGTATCAAAGAATCTTGAAAAAGAACAAAGCTAGGAGCATCACCCCTCCTGATTTCAGACTCTTCTACAAAGCCATAGGGATAAAAAGAGCATATTGCTAGGGCGCCTAGCTGGCTCAGTCGGTGGAATGTGCAACTCTTTATCTCAAGGCCATGAATTCGAGCCCCACATTGAGCATAGAAAAAAAGAGCATATTACTGGCATGAAGGTGGACACATGAACCAATGGAATGACAGCCCAGAAATGGATGTTTGCATATATGGTTGACTAATGTTTAACAGGGCAGCCAAGAATACTCAGTGGGGAGAGGGTAATCTTTTCAATAAATGGTGTTGGGAAAACTGAATATCCAGATGCAAAAGAATGAAATTGGACCCTGATCTGCACCACTCACAAAAATTAGCTTGCAATGGACCTTAAACATAAGACCTGAAACTAAAAATACTGGAACAAAATACAGGGAAAAAGTTTCTCAACATTGGTCTTAGCAATGATTTTTTTTTTTAATTTTTTTTATTGTTATGTTAATCCCATACATTACATCATTAGTTTTAGATATAGTGTTCCATGATTCATTGTTTGTGCATAACACCCAGTGCTCCATGCAGAACGTGCCCTCCTCAATACCCATCACCAGGCTAACCCATCCTCCCAACCCCCTCCCCTCTAGAACCTTCAGTTTGTTTTTCAGAGTCCATCGTCTCTCATGGTTCTTCTCCCCCTCCGATTTCTCCCCCTTCATTCTTCCCCTCCTGCTACATTCTTCTTCTTCTTTTTTTCTTTCTTAACATATATTGCATTATTTGTTTCAGAGGTACAGATCTGAGATTCAACAGTCTTGCACAATTCACAGCGCTTACCAGAACACATACCCTCCCCAGTGTCCATCACCCAGTCACCCCAAGCAATGATTTTTTGAATACAACACCAACAGCACGAAAGCAAAAATCAACAAGTGGGACTACATCAAACGAAAACACTTCTGCACAGCAGAATCAACAATCAACAAAATACAAAAGCAACCTACAGGATGGGAGAAAATATTTGTAAACCATATATCTGATAAGGGCATTAATATCCAAAATATATAAAGAATTCCTATAAGTCAATAGCAGAAAAAAAAAATCCAGACAACTTGAATAGACATTTTTCCAAAGAAGATATGGAAATGGCCAACAGGGGGGCACCTGGGTGGCTCAGTCAGTTGAGCATCTGCCTTCGGCTCAGGTCATGATCCCGGGGTCCTGGGATCGAGCCCCGCATCGGGCTCCCTGCTCCATGGGGAGCCTGTTTCTCCCTCTCCCTCTGCCTGCTTCTCCCTCTGCTTGTGCTCTCTCTCTCTCTCTGTCAAATAAATAAATAAAATATTTTTAAAAAAAGAAAAGAAATGGCCAACAGGTACATGAAAAGGTACTCAACATCACTAATCATCATGGGAATGCAAATCAAAGACACAATCAGAAACCACCTCACGCCTGATAGAATGGCTATCGTCAAAAAAACAAGAGATAACAAATGCTGGCAAGATGCAGAGCAGAGGGATCCCTTGTGCTCTGTGGGTGGGAATGTAAATTGGTGCAGCCACTATAGAGCCCAGTATGAGGAGTCCTAAAAGAATTAAAAATAGAACTACAACATGATCCAGCAATCTCACGTCTGGATATATATCCAAAGGAGATTGGATCACTATCTCAAAAAGATATCAGCATTCCCAAATTCACTACAGCATTATTCACTGCAGCCAAGACAGGGAAACAACCCAAGTGTCCACTGAAAGATGAACGGATGAAGAAAATGTGGTACATATATGCAATGGAATATTATTCAGCCATTAAAAGAGAAGGAAATCTTGCCCTTTGTGATAACATGGATGGACCTTGAGGGCATCATGCTAACTGGAATAAGCCAGAGAGAGAAAAACAAATACTGTCCACTCTCACTTATGTATGGAATCTGAAAACCTCCAAACTCATGGAAACAGAGATTAGAATGGTGGTTGCCAGGGCTGAGGGGTGGGGGAAATGGGAGTTAGCCAAAGAGTACAAACTTTCAGCCATAAGATAACTAAGTTTGGAGATAAAAGGTGACTTAACTTCCAGGGATCACTGTATAGCATGGTGACTGTAGTTCACAAAACTATCATATACGTGAAAGTTGTTACCAGAGTAGAGCTTTACTTTTCTCACTATAACAATGACAACAAAATGGTAACTATTTGAAATAAAGGATGTGTTAACTAACACTATTGTGGGAAACATATAACAACATATACATGTGTCCAATCATCACATTGTACACCTTAAACTTACACAACGTTACGTGTCAATCATATCTCAATAAAGCTGGGGGTGAAAAATCAAAATTATATAAAAGGTTATAGTTATAGCAGTTTTTTTCCCATCTCTATGCCCTTTATCCTACTTCCACCCAACCCTTATAAGTAACAATTTTATTTACTTATTTATTTATTTAGATTTTATTGTTATGTTAATCACCATACATTACATCATTAGTTTTTGATGTAGTGTTCCATGATTCATTGTTTGTGTATAATACCCAGTGCTCCATGCAGAACGTGCCCTCCTTAATACCCATCACCAGGCTAACCCATCCTCCCACCCCCCTCCCCTCTAGAACCCTCAGTTTGTTTTTCAGAGTCCATCGTCTCTCATGGTTCGTCTTCCCCTCCTGCTATCTTCTTCTTTTTTTTTTCAATTTTATTTACTTTTGATTTATCCTTCTTACATTTTCATTATGTATATATATTCTTATTTGCATTTGTTTCTTATGTGAGGGATAGCTTACTACATACATACCAGTGTAACTGACAATTACTTCATCTCAGCTCATAGTGACCTTCACTCGATTTTTAAAAAATGATGTTATAATATTATATTGTATGGATATGTCATAAGTTTATTTATCTCATTTCCTTGTCTTGCATTAATAAGCAAGCTTTTGTTATTACAAATGTCACAAATTATGTTAGCATGATTGTTGACATATGTCCTCAGGGTAGATTCCTAGAATGTGATTGATGACAGGATAGACACATAATTCAGTTAAACACTGCTAAATTCCCATCCCCAGGGATAGCACTATTTGGGGTTCCTACCAGCTATGTCTGAGAAAGACTGTTTCTTCACAGCTGTGCCAATAGAGTTTGTTGTTAAACTTCTAGATTTTTGCCAGTCTGGTAGAAAATGGTATCAGAGTATAATTTCAATGTATAGTTTTCTTTTTTTTTTAAACCTTTTATTTATTTATTTGAGAGAGAGAGAATGAGAGAGAGAGAGAGCACATCAGAGGAGGGAGTGTCAGAGGGAGAAGCAGACTCCCCACTGAGCAGGGAGCCCGATGTGGGGACTCGATCCCGGGACTCCAGGATCATGACCTGAGCTGAAGGCAGTCACTTAACCAACTGAGCCACCCAGGCGCCCCCAATGTATAGTTTTCTTAAATGAGAGGCTGATATTTATTTTTTCCTTATTTCAGGAGCCATTTTAATTTTTTCCTATGAATTTTCTATTCCTGCATTTCAATCACATTCCTCTTGGGTTTTTGATAGTTTTCTTCTTTATTTTAAAAAGCTCTTTATATATGAGGGAGATCAGCTGTTTTTCTATGATATTAGCTGAGAATACTTTCCCCAATTTTTCCTGTCTTTTGATTTTGACTATAATTTCTTTTCTTTTTTTGCCACGCATTAAAAAATTATTATGGCTTTCTTAATATCGTGTGTTACAAAGTATATATTTCTCCAGTGACTGGAAATGCCACATTTATCATACATGATATTTCCATTTGTAGCTGATGCTATTCTGAACTTTCTATTTTGTTCCTTTAATTTGCTTATTCATATACCAGTACCACACTGCTTTAACTCTAGAGGCACGATAGTATCTTTTAACATACGGTAAGGCTAGTCCTTTTGGATGCTTTGCTTTTTCAGGGATTTCCTAGCTATTCTTGCTCGTTTGCTTTTCATATGAAGTTTAGAATCAACTCTTCTAAGCCCTGGGGGAGAAAAAAACCTTACTGGTACTTTTATTGCGGTCATATTAAATAAACTTGAAGAAATTTGACATTTTTATTATGTTGCAACCATTCCATCCAAAGACAAGGGATGTCTTCCAATTTAAGTATACTTTTGAGTACTTCAGAAATGTTTTTAAATTTTGGTAATCCCTTATGGCGTGTATTTCTACTGTTTAAATTTTTTTGTTGTTTTGTAAATAAAATGTTCCCTCATGTTAAATCTCCTAACTTCTTTACATGTAAGAAGAACAATGACTTTTGAATATTAATACAAAATTCTCTCTATGTTAGGTGTAGCATGGAATCTTTTGGCTTTGATAGATACACTATCATGTTATCTGCAATGATAATTTTAATTATTTATTTCTAATTTTTATGTGTCTAATTTTTAAAATCCTGTACAATAACACTGACTACCTCTTCCAATATAATATGAAGTAGTAGAGAAGTTAGAGGATATCATTTTTCTTAACCTTAATGGAAAAAAGGTTTTGTGTTTCTCTGTGAAAAAGGTATTGGTCAATTTTTTAGTTTATCAAATGTGAATACATTAAAAGAAAATAATAAATGAGAGTGAGTTAACTTTTTGGAAGGTCTTTTCAGCATCTATGAGAATGAATCCTATCATTTTTTTCCTCTTTAAATATATATACGTTATATGAAGGATTTCCTAATGTTTAGCCATCTTGGATTCCTCAGGGGAAAAAAAAACTCTCATTTGTTCATGATGCCTTCCTTTTTAAATATGCTATTGTATTCTGTTTACTCATATTTTATTTTGGGTTTCTGAATTGGTATTAATTAGTGAAATTGATGTGTAACTTTCTCTTTTTATGTAACTTTTGCCAGGCTTGGGTGGGTCAATTTTATGCTTACTTCATAAAAGACCTGGGAAAATTATTTTTTTGATACTTTGGAATGGTAGTTTAAGTGACATTGGATTTAAAGTGTCATGTCTTTGAAGGCTTGTGAGCAGCTCCTGTGGAAACAGAGGGGGTAGTTTTGCAATGGTCTCTATTTCTTGAGAAATCGGTCTACTTTCACCTTCTATCTCTATTGGGGAAAAATTGATACATGGCACTTTCCTAGGAAATTACTTATTTCACCCCAAATTTTATATCTATTTGCATAATTCTGTACAAATAAGTGTCTCGTGATTTTAGAAATTTCCCCTGTTGGAGAGCTGTTTCCCTTTGCTCTGTCCTTCCTATGTTGTGTATTTGTGCTTTCTGGCTTTTATTGATTAGATTAGCTAGCCATTTGTTTATTTTTATGCATCTTTTTCTGAAGACACCATTTTATTTATTAGTTCAACTCTACTTTTGGGATTCTTGTTATTTTCTGCTTTTATTTTTATTAATGTTTTTTTAATTTGTTTTGCCTTGGTTTACTTTTGTGTTTCTTTTATGCTTTTTGAGCTGTGTATTTAATTTTTTTTCACCCTTTCAACTTTTTTTTTCTATTTGTGTTTAAAACTATGGGTTTTCTGCTGATTACTGCTTAACTCAAATCATTTAGAGTCTCATATGTAACATTTCATTATCAGTAATTTTTTAGAAATTCTGCGATTCTAGTTTTTATTTCCTCTTTGGACTAATAGTTGTTTTACAGAGAGTTTCTAAATTTCTGGGAAGAAAGACACTTAAAAAATTAGTATTAATCTCTCACCACGTTGCATGGCTACTAGAGAATATCGTTTGTATTGTTTCTACTTTATAAGAACATATTGGGGGTTTCTTTGTGATCTGGTATATAATGAATACTTATTAATGTTCCACTACTTGAGAAACATCATAGTTTCTGTTACCAGTATCCAAAATTCAATGGTATGTCCATAAGAGTGCTGTAGTAATTATGTTGTTTAGCTCTTCCCAGATCTTCACTGTCTTGGTGGGAGGCATTTTACAGAGCTGTTGCAGAGTCACAGACTTAGCTAGAGTTGTTTTTCTTTAAGGGGAAAAAGAATGAAATAATAATGCAATTGACCTCAGGAAAAAACAAAAATTGTATGAAGAATGAAATGTGGGGCGCCTGGGTGGCTCAGTCAGTTAAGCGTCTGCCTTCGGCTCAGGTCATGATCCCGGGGTCCTGGGATCGAGCCCCGCATTGGGCTTCTTGCTCAGCAGGGAGTCTGCTTCTCCCTCTGTGCCTCCCCCTCTTCATACTCGCTCTCTCTCTCTCATAAATAAATAAAATCTTTAAAAAAAAAAAGAATGAAATGTGATCATGGCATTCAACTCAACTCAGCAGTAACAATTACACTGAGTTGTAATAGTGTTTTCCTTGAATATGGATTTTACCAAAATTGTGATGTATTTATTTTGGGAGGGTATAGAGATCTATAGAAGAGTGAAAATCTGTAACAGGAAGTAAGCAGATAAGGTCTACATCTGAAGAAGTAAAAGTTGGCAGTATATACATACAATTATAAAGTATGGAAGTAAATGTCACAAAAAATAGAAGAATTGACAGCCATTAATTGTGGGGGACCAGAAAGGCAGTGGGGTAGAAGTTGGGGGTTCGCACAGTCAAGAGGGAGGCCTAAATGTCCTGCTGGTGGTTTTGTTTTGTTTTGTTTTGTTTTGTTTTGTTTTTATGTAGGCTCTACACCCAGTGTGGAGCCCAACATGGGGCTTGAACTCGCAACCCTGAGATCAAGACCTGAGCTAGATCAAGAGTTGGACTCTTAACCGACTGAGCCACCCAGGTGCCCCACTGGTGGTTTGTTTTTTTTTTTAAGAAAAAAGTACTATTTTAATCTTCAAGCTGTGTACATGTATTGCTATGTTAATGAAAAATTAATTTGAGGTACTCTAGACAGTATAGTTCCCATTTTGTAAAACAACACACAGGACAAAAGCTGGGGTAAACAGAATATTAATGTTGAACGTCTATTTGTAATGAAACAGTTGGGAAGTTTGTTCAACAACCTGCAGTGTTGTTGCTGGCACCTTTCACGGAGCATCCGCACTGAGGGTTATAGGGCTGGGGAGCTGGCTGAGCTCCCCCTCTGTCGGTCCACGTCCTCCCCCACCTCTTCCCCAGATGTTCATGCTTTCTGCTCCCCTCCCCACATTCCAGGGCCACTCCCCTGGGGATGGACTTCAGTTCTCATTTCGGCAGAGAATTGTGGCAGTGGCCAGGAGGGGATTCAGCATTGCCAAAACCTCTAACATTCAACCCAGGAAGAACATGGCTGAGGAACCCTTGCGGGGATGGGCATTAGGCTGTGAGGACAGGAGGAGATCCTGGGGTCCCAGCTGTCTCCCTCCGATGATCGAGAAGAATTTTGTTTACTTATTTATTTTTAATTTAATTTAATTTAATTTAATTTAAATTCCAATGTAGTTAACATAAAGTGTTATGGGAAGAATTTTACCTATAAGACCCCCTGTTTTTTCCACTCTTTCCAAATCTCTCTGTGGCAATCGTCTCAGGTTTCTTTCCCGGAAACTTCACGTCTGCTCAGATCTTGACCCAAAGGAAGAATTCTCTACTTGTCCTATGTCTGAGTAGGCATAAATGCCTTTTAAAAATAGCCCTTTTAAATAGCATGATATAAAATGACAATACCTGGATAAGGTCAGGTGGCCCCGGGGACAGCCACAAGTTGGTGACATAGTGTTGATGGGCCTGGGTGAGGAAGGGACTTTTACCTAAGGCAAAGAGGGCATGTGCTGGTCAGAGCAGAGAGAAACAGATCCGAGACAGGGTAGGGGCTGAATGGCCCAGAACACCTGCAGTGCAGACCCAGTGGCCTGAGGCCCAGAGTGCAGCCCAGCAACACCTGCTGGGGTAACATGTGCAGGACCCCTATGGTAATAAAAATAACACCCACTATTTACTGACAGCTTTCTATGTCAGAACAACTCTACTGAGTGAGGAAGTTAAACCCCTCCTTTCAGACAAGAGGAGACTATGCCTCAGAAGGCTAAATGATTTTGCAGCATCACAGAGATGGTTGGTTGCAGAAATGGGTCAGCTTCATGGGTGTGGGAGCCTATATAGTCATACGGGAATCATGTTCTGCTGCCACTATCTTGAAATCCTTAATGGTTTTTGAAAAGGGCCTTGTATTTTCATGTTGCGTTAGCCTCACAAATTATGTAGCTGGCTCAGGGACATCTTCAATAATACTAGCTTCTGGGTTTTCCTTCTTCTCTCCAGACTGAACCTGGTGTATATGCCTTATGCCCAGAGGAGCTGCCCAAAGTCTGCTAGCCAATTATGGAAACTTTTTTTTTAAGTTTTTATTTAAATTCCAGTTAGTTAATGTACAGTGTAATATTCGTTTTAGGTGTACATTAGAGTGATTCACTACTTCCATACATTGCTCGGTTCTCATCACAAGTGCACTCCTTAATCCTCACCCCCTATTTCACCCATCCCCCCGGCCACCTCCCCTCTGGAAACCATCAGTTTGTTCTCTATAGTTAAGAGTCTGTTTCTTCTTGGTTTGCCTCTTTTTTTTTTTTTTTTTTAAAGTAAGCTCTACACCCAATGTGGGGCTTGAACTCACGATCCTGAGATCAAGAGTTGCAGGCCCTACAGACAGAGCCAGGCAGGTGCTCTGATTATGGAATTCACCCGGAGGCGTTACTAATAGAAAATTGATCACTTCTCTATAGATATTTGAATTTCTTGAATCCCTCAACCCTGCTGGTATTCTGTAGTTTGTGATTGCCTCTAGGAGGGGAAGATGAAAATAACTGTGGTCATGTCCAAGGAGACCTTTATTTTGCTTCTAGTGGTTTGTTATTTTTAAAATAAGTTTCTGGGGGCGCCTGGGTGGCTCAGTCGTTAAGCGTCTGCCTTCAGCTCAGGTCATGATCCCAGGGTCTTGGGATCGAGCCCCGCATTGGGCTCCCTGCTCTGCGGGAAGCCTGCTTCTCCCTCTCCCACTCCCCCTGCTTGTGTTCCCTCTCTTGCTGTGTCTCTCTCTGTCAAATAAATAAATCTTTAAAAAAATAAAATAAAATAAAATAAAATAAGTTTCTGATCTCAGAATTGCAAGTGAACCCCTTCTGCCATCTTCTCTCTAAAATACTTACAACATAGAGGACAAAAAAAATCATGGGAAACAAACTGAGGGTTGCTGGAGGGGAGGTGGGTGGGGGGATGGGGTAACTGGGTGATGGGCATTAAGGAGGGCATGTGATGGAATGAGGACTGGGTGTTACGTGCAACTGATGAACCACTAAACTCTACCCTGAAACTAATTATACAGTATATGTTAGCTAACTTGAATTTAAATAAAAAAAAAACCTGCTTCTGACTTACAGTATGACTAAGAAGGATGATTGTATCTCTTTGGACTCAGTTTTCTTATCTGTAAGGTGGACATAATCACTTTGATCAGGAAACATCCTACACAGGGCTTTGTAATCCATAAAGAGTGTTCCTCTGGGTCCTCGGGGATGTCCAGATTAAAGCCCATCAAGACCTTGGGGAAGTTGTAAGGATCACTCAGCCAGTGTCCTGATCTTCCGAGTGGGAATACTGAGTCAGTAAGCCGCTAGGATTGCCACCGCATGCTCTTTCTTTCCTACCTCAAGTAGCCATCGAACTTGATGGCCAGAGGTCCCCCTTGAAGTGGAGGATCTGGGAGTAAGGTGGCTGCACCATGGTGTGGAAGCTCAGACCTAACGTTCTGTCTGTAGATAGATGGTGGCCAGCGTGGTGACACTGAGGATTCCCACTGTGAGGGGTCCAGGGTGTCCGTTCCCCACACCAGCCCAGAATATTGGGCATTCCAAGCTGAAGCCTGGGTTCTACCACAGATTCTTCTTCATGCCTGGTCCTTCGTGTACCCCTGGCACCCAGAAAAGGGCTGGGCATAGAAAATGAGTTTTGATTAGAGAATGAATAAAAGCACTTGCTTCTCTCTGCATACCCCGTGTCTGTGATTCAGAGTCTGGCCTGGAGGCTGGGAGTCTCTGGGAGCAAAGAGACTCCCTCCCACAGCAAGAATCCTCATACCCCTGGGCATGTTTTCCCCCTACGCTGTATACCTAGAATTCAAATTGCTTCTAGGTTTTTCCTTTTGGCAAGGCTAGATTGTTCTTACAGAAAACATCTAGTAACTCTGCCAACCGAATGGGCAATTTATACTTCTTCCAGTGGTATCTGAGTCTGCTTGCCTGTAACTTAATCAATTAATATGTGGTCAGACTTTAAGTCCCTCTGTAGCTCTATAGCAGAACTAACCTACTTTCCTTGAGATTTGCAGACCGCTGGCCTTGAGGAGTGAAGGACCAGACTTTCCCAGAAGATAAGGCCTGACTATATTTGAAAACAGCCCTCGCTGATGCCAGCAAATCTGTTCAGGGTAACGGTGACGTACGACTAACAGCACAGGGAACCTGCTTCTCCTGCACGTAGCCCCCTTCCTTTTTTCCCTGCCTTCCTCTTTAAAACCCTCCAGCTGTCCTGGACTGGGAAGATGGTCTTTGAGATGTTAGTCCACCACCTTCTCAGGTTCCCAGCTTCCTAGATAAAGCAGCCTCTGCTTTCCCACCATCATTTGTCTCTCGAGTATCAATTTTCAAGTGGCGATCAGCCGAACCTGAGTTGAGAACCAGTCCTCTGTCCGATAGCCCTCGTGACTATTAGACACCACAGCTTCATTCTCTCACAGAGGAACCAGGTTGAAAAAGGCTGTTAAGGGCTTCAAATACCTCTATCCATATTTGTATCTATATCCATCTCAGATTGAAATTTAAAAAATATCTATTGCCTTAAAAAGTAATGGTAATATATGGCCAGACTTTAAAATCTTTTATCAATTGCTGTATGAAAACTGATGTTCTCTTTCAGTTTGCACACATGATTATTTATGAGGCCAAATATATGTTCGAGCACTCAAATAATCATGATATAATTAATATCCATGTACTTAGTGCTGCATTAGCAAGCAACTGCAAAGTCTAAAGGGCATAGCATTGTGCGAGTTTACTTCCACAGACTCAGTGGATTTGTGGGGATGGTTGAGAGGGCATTCAAACCTTCTGTAAGTTTCAAAAGATCCATCTAGGAAGAGGCGCATAGGGAAAACCCCAGGAGGAAGGAATCAACTGTGAAGCTCATTTCAGTGGGACGAGATCTGGCAGCTATTGTCATCCATGAGATCACTGGTAGAGAGGGGTGTGGTTGATGTAACCCTCCCTTATTTTTACCCCATTTCTCAGTCTCTATCTTCTGGCCCAATCCAGTAGGTTTCTGTCCACCACCAACTTGTCGGCACCAGCCCACCATCTCAAATGGCCTGCCTGATGGTCGAGGGATCCTCCATTCCCCTTGGAGATTGCTGGCATATTTCAGAGAACCTTTTCCAAATATAAGAAAGAAACACTACAAATCTGGACATGAATGCGTGTCCCCAAGGACTACCATGAATTGGGAAGGCGGGATTGAAACTTGGCTAATGGCTCTTCCTGGCTTCCTTCATTAGTTCATTCAGTGAATTATTCATTGTTTCATTCATTCAACATGTACCGTGTTAGGTTCCTGAACTAAACATTGTCTTTGTATTTTGTATTTATATTGTCTTTGCTTTGTATTGTCTTTGCTCTGGCGAGAACAGTTGCAGTCTACAAGTGGCAGTCATTGAGCTAGGTGCTGGGATATATCTTTCCTGGAAGCAAGACCCTGGGGCAATAATTTGAGGACAAGTAATCTATTTGGGAGTTGATGAAGGAACACCATTCAGAGAATAGGTCTGTGAGACAGGGCAGAAGGAAATTGAAAAGGGCGCGGTACTGAGAATATTGCTGGTATGGGCAATTGAGGCTCAATACTGTTGGAAAACTCTGGAAGGTAGTATAGAACCTGCCTTGGAATTTCCCATCCAGAGTGAAAAAATGGGGTATTTATCCTCCAGCTCCCATCTGTCACTGGCTGGGTTTTCTGCTCCCTGAGGTCTTTGGCTCCCCTCACTTGGGCTGAGAGAAAATCCTCAGACAGGGTAGCCCAGGTGCTTATACTAAATGCCACTGGCAGGTACTGGGATGGTGAGCACCCTGAGATTAAGGACAGGGCACAGCCAGGGTCAGCTATAAAACCTGATGGTAAACCATAGCCAAAACAATTTGGGCTGGAATCAAGATTTACTATAAAGCTCCGTGTTTTAATCTGCTCAGGCTGCTATAAGGAAACATCACAGACCAGGTGGCTTAGGCAACAGAAATTTATTTCTTACAGTTCTGGAGCCTGGTAAGTCCAAAATCATCGCGCTGGCAGATTTGGTATCCAGCGAGAGCCCTCTTCCTGGTTTGCAGATGGACACCTCCTTACTGTGTCCTCACGTGGCAGAGAGAGAAAGAGAGAGAGATCATCTTTTTCATATCTCTTCTTATAACAGCACTAATCCCATTCATGAGGGCTTCACCCTCCTGACCTAAACATCTCTCAAAGGCCCCACTTCCTAATACCACCACAATTGGGATTAGGGCTTCAACATATGGATTTTGAGGAAACGCAAACATTCGGGCCATAGCACTACAGTAATGAAGGCATTGTGGTATTGGCCAAAGGACAGACACGTAGATCAGTGGGGAGTGCAAAAAGAGATTCATGCACATAGAGTCAATTGACTGTTGGCAAAAGTACAAAGAGAATTCACTGGAGAAAAAAACAGTCTTTTCAGCAAATGATACCAGAACAGTTGAACATCCAAACGTAAAAATATGAACCTTGATCCATATTTCACATCGTTTACAAAAACTAACTCAAAATCGTTCACAGACGTAATTGCAAAAATTAGAACTATAGAAAAAAACGTAAGGAAGAAAATCTTTGTGACTTTGGGTTATGCAAAGATTTCTCAGATACAACACCAAAAATATGCTAAAAAAATGATAAGTGGGATCTCATCAAAATTAAAAACTTCTGCTCTTTGAAAACCACTGTTAAGAAAATAAGGACAGGCCACCAATTGGGAAACACTATCGGCCAAATGCATATCTGATAAAGTATTTGTATATAGAATATATAAAGAACTTCAAAATTCAATAACAAGAAAACAAACAACCCAATAAAAATGGGCAAAAAATTTGAACAGACACTTCACCAAAGAATATATACAGATGGCAAATAAGCACAGGAAAATAATCATTTCATCATTAGTCTTTAAGGAAATATAAGGTAAAAGCTCAATGAAATACACTATGTATCTATTAGGATGACCAAAAGCAAGCAAACAACAAAACCACACACACACACGTCATTACCAAGTGCAATCACTGATGCAAAGCAATGAGAACTCTGGTGAGAATCCCCTGCTGGTGGAAATGCAAAATGGTACAGACACTCTGGACATCATTTGGCAGTTTATTAGAATTAACATATGTTACCACACTACCTATCGATCCTACTTTGTGTTACTACCCAAGAGAAATGTCAACCACATGCACACAAAAAACCTGTACGTGAATACTTATAACTGTTTTATTCATAATCACGAAAAACTGGGAGCAACCCCCAAATCCTTCAACTAGGGAATGCATAAACAAACTGGGACATCTCTGCAGAGGCCCCTTTAGGCAAACAGGCTTGAGCAATGGAATCCAGACAGACCCATCAGGCGACCCACCTCAGAATACCCATAGGCCCTAACTGACCAATGGGCTACTTACAACTAGGCACAGTTACCAATAAAGGAAGATTCCATACATGGCCATACCTCCTCATATTCCCCTCCTTTAAAAGCAGCCCCCACCCACTACCCTGTGGCAGACGGCTTCTCCTCTGCTTGTCTTACCCAATGCTCCTTTGTGGTATATTCAATAAACTTCTATCTCCTTTGTTCAGCTGTGGGTGAATTCTTTTGCCACCCATGCCATTGGCTTCCACCTGATTATCACCCCACATTTGGGGGCCCCATCCGATCGCGAGACACCCCATTTAGACACCACAATCTCCATCCAACACGATATTGCTTAGCCATAGAAAGGAACAAACTCCTGGGAATACAGACATTCTGCTAAGCATAAGAAGGCAGATTCAACAGGTTATGGCCTGTTCAATTCCACTCATATGACACCCTCAAAAAGGCAAAATTATAGGGACAGAAAACACATCAGTTGTTGCCAGGAGCTGAAGGTGGATCACGGGATCAACTCCAAAGGGTGCGACGAGAATTTCAAGAGGGGAATGGAGCTGTTCTCTCTCTTGGTTGGGGTGGTGGTTATGGGGCTGCACACCTTTGTGACAACTCAGAGCCACACACTAAATTGGGTGACTTTTACAGACAACATACACACAGTCTTTCCTATTTAGGACCTTATCTTCTCATGGAGAAGCATCTTCATAAACTGACACTGACAATCCTCGGTGATAATCATTAAGAGGGTGTTAAGTGCAGGGCAAGATGGGGAACAGAGGAGGGGCTCCCAACTCAGTGAGTCTTATGTCCAAAGGGACCCTATTGAAAGAAGAATAACGTTTAGTGCTTTACCTGGATGATTATACATCTTCATGGTAAACTAAGTGAGATAATAGGCTTTCTTTTTAAATAACTTTATTTTTATCAAAGTTATACATGCCAGTAGACTCAAGAGTCATATAATCTCACAAAGCTTATTGTGACAAACAGCATTTGCTTACTAACACCCACCCCCAGAGGAAACCACTTTTAGTCTAGATAAGACATTGTCACTTATCTCCCTGTCTCTAAGTAATATTCACGTTATGTTACACTTGACTTTGCAGTTTTAGATATAATCTACTGACTTCCCATTACTGAAGATGAGATTTTTGTCCACTGCTTTCCTCCCCACACCTCTAGTATACAGACTCACCCTTCCATCTCCTCTCTCCCATTAGTTATGTGACAGGTTTTCTTTAACTAATTTATTTATTTTAGAGAGAATGTGAGTGGGGGGGAGGGGCAGAGGGAGAGGGAGAAGCAGACTCCCCACTGAGCCTGGAGCCCAATGCAGGGCTCAATTCCAGGACCCTGAGACCGTGACCTGAGCCAAAATCAAGAGTCGGACACAATCTACTGAGCCACCCAGGCACCCCATTTTTTTAGAAGCTGTATTTATTTTAGAGAGAGAGAGAGTTATGTGACAATTTGATGAGATCAGCACTGCTGTTTACCTCACTATGACTATGTGGACACTCATCATGGCTGAACTAGGTAATAAACCAAACTACTTTTCCTTTCTGGCACAACTTTTTCTTTGACATGAAAAATTGTCAGGTTTTATGTTTGCTTGGTTTTCTACTTACATATCACTTTTCAATCACAAACTCTTCATTGGTTGCCAAAACCTCCTCCCCGTGTTCATATGCACCAAATGTGCTATTAATTTCACCTTCCAGAAGGTGAATTTCTTGGAATCCCGTGACCCTTTCCAGTTTGGACTGGCCACCCTGTGTTTCTGGCACTCTGCTGTCACTCTGGGACCTTCTGTTACCCCATCGTGGAGGCTTCCTTCTTTTCTCCCCTACATTCTGGTTTCTCTATCTCCTGCATTTTTTCCTTGGTTACACTTTAATAGGCTTCCTTTTGATATTTAGAAATGTTCCACATGAACTTCTTGCCACTTAGCCAACGCTCAGTTGATGAGAACCTTCATTATAATTATGAAAGCACAGTGGGGGTAACTTGGGGTGTGGGAAAACTTTTTGAGCACGACAAAGGGCGCGCTTTGCTTACCTGGTTGACCAGCTGACTGCTGGGAAGTGTCCTATCAGTTCATCTCAGGGAAAGGGGCTCAAATGTGGCTTCCCATCCACTTCGCTCCCCCCCCACCCGCCCCCCCACCCCGTCGCTCTGGGGCCCGTGTTCACTCTGTTCAATGCCCTTCCACCCCCTTTATCTCTGATCCTGCTCAGTGACCCAGGCAGGTAGGACTACCCCCACCTCACAGCCAGGAAGCCGAGGCCCGAAGTGGTTTGGGTTGCTGTCCGTTCTTCACCAGTCATGTCACACGGGCTCCTAGGGAAACCGCCATGGGATTGGCAGAGTGCCCAGGACTGTGGGTTTTACGTGGACACAAGTCCAGAGTGAGCAGGCGAAGGCGTCACCTGAAATCTGGGAAAGGCAGTGACGCCGGGTAATCGGTAGCCAGTCCAGGAGTGTGGGAAGGTCGAGGCAAGTAGAGAGGCTCATTTGTAATGACCTCTGGTTCTGCGTTGTAGGCTCCCTTCCGGGCCCCTCCCCCGCTCCCCCCGCAAAGGCCCACGGCAGGTGCTTCCAGAATGGCCTCCCAACCAGCCTGCTGACACCTCCAAGTTCCACAAGTCCCTTCCCAGGCCTCAGGCTCCTGCCATCGATACTCGGGGGGGCGGAGTTACTGTCCTCCCCTGAATTTCCCGCTGAGCAGGGAGCAGCGGGGAGGGCCCCCAGCACTTCTGCAGGGACCACACCCTGGGAGGGTTATAAAGGGAAAGGCCAGCACTGGCCACCACCGCCCCACCTGCCGTCACTATGAAACCTGGCAGCCTCATCACCTTCACGGTGCTCCTTGCCCTCCAAATCCTCACATCCTGGACTGTGGAAGGTGCCAGCAAAGGTGAGTTGGAGACTCTCCGGCTATATCCAGGTGCCAGGGTCCATGATGGCTCAGCATGGCGGTAGCCTCCTCCTCTTAGTCCAGGGGCTGACCTTGAAGTCACCTTTCCCGTGGTCTGGCCCATGGCCCCTAATTTCAAGCATCTCTCTGAGGACTTCAGCTAAGAGCTTCTGAGCGTCCAGAAACCCACCTTTTGCCAGATGGACCTGGTGACCCCAGCCCCTGTATTGCTTATTGTTCTCTCTCTGCAGCTCGTTCTCTATTTGGTCTTTGGCTCTGTCACATTATTTGGGTCTCTGTTTAATTTTCCAAAATGTTCTCTTTTTCTCTTACTGTTTCTTTTTGAATGGTCACTCTGTCTCAATTGACTTGTCAGTTGATCTGCAATCTTTCCTTCAGGCTCTGATGACTTGCCTCTCCTACTACCGCGGTCCCTCTCTGCCTCCCTCCCAGTCAGCCGCGGGCCAGGAGCACCTGACCGTGAGCTCTTTCCAGCCGTGTGCTGGGGCTGGCTCACAACAGCCGAGGTGTACACTTTTCAAGACTTTTGTGGGCTAGTGGACATCACGTTGGTAGCTTGGAATCAGCCACGGGAGCAGTATTTACACCATGGCAATTGGCAAATACCAGCACACCACCATCTATACCTTCTTTCCTGTGCCATTGACTCCCTCTTGGTTGAGTGGCTGGCTGAGCCTGGCACCGCCCCACACCTGCCTTCAACCTGGAACCCTCACAGCTCCCTCTCTTCCTTTGGGGTCGGCTGCCTGAGTTAGTTTTCTCTCCCCTCCTGGGAAGCTGATTCTTTGTCTGGGATTATAGTCATGACTCAGAATCAGCTCCCTCCTCCTCCTTTGTTCTCACCCTTAGGAAAAGCCAAGCATGGTGTCTGCCCCTTCAGGCCTCAGGTGATGTGCTTTAGATTTGAACCCCCTCAATGCCAGAGCGACTGGCAATGTCCGAAGGAGCAGAAATGCTGTCCCGACTATTGTGGCATCAAATGCGTGGATCCTGTAGACCCATCAAAGCCAGGTGAGGAAACATAGCCCGGGAAGAGGGGACCCGGGGGACTTTAGCTTGAGGACACACATGTCGGAGAAGTGGCGGGGGCTCCCCGGAACTGGGCTGGAGGGTGGGGCAGAGCCACGGCTGACTGACTGCTATTCCCGGCGAGTCAGTCCAACAGCTGGGAAACCAGTCAGTCAGTTAGCTGCTCATTCAGCTCATGAGTCACTCCGCCTCTCAGACACTTACAACACTGGTTGGGGCCCCCTTGGTGGAACGGGGGCTCCATCAGGACACGCACTGGCCTCGGTTTGGGTGCCAAGGTAGAGAGGAAGTGATTTACACGCACGGGTTAGAGATAGGGTAGGAGTAGGGGTGATGCCTAGGGGGGCAAGCCTCTGAGTTGTGGCCCCATTCTCACCAGGTAATGTCAATCCTGGGAAGTGTCCAGTGGTCACTGGCCAGTGCAAGAGGCCCAACCCCACAGACAGCTGCTTGAATGACGGCCACTGCCTGAACCGTCTCAAGTGCTGCAAGGGGGTGTGTGGGAATTCATGTGTCAAGCCAGTGAAAGGTAAGATCTGGCGCAGATCCACATCCCCGGTGTGGTGCCCTGCCATGAGAAGGAGGGTGCTTAGCATCTCCCTATGCACCACTCGCCCCCCCACAAGTAGATCCACTGCCCCTTAATACCATTCACCCCCAGTTTCTAAGCAAACAGTTCCCAGGGTCACCTGTGACTAATAATGCTGGGTCGTGGGAGGAAAGGCTTCTTGGAATGAGTCAGAAGAAAGAAGCCATGATACAAGAGGCAAGAATTGTATCTTTTCATATCACCTCTGCCTCTGACCCACTGTGTGACTATGAGCAACTGACTGAATCTTTCTTAGCCTCAGTGTCGCCAGCTGTAAAATGGACACAAGTATATCCACTGGGATACTACATGTAAAAGCTCCTGTTAAACCTCAAAGTGCTGTGTGCATGGAGAGAGTGTTGCTGAGGTGATGGCCTTGATTGGCTAGGTTATCCGGAACCACAAGAAACCCCAGGGTGATGCCCAGATCGAGAGGCCATTCCAGGATGATCTAGCCCAATGCCTGGATTTTACCAGAATGAAGATGGGAGCAGTTCAAGAACAACCTGGATTTGTTCTGGAGTCCTAGACCAAAGACCAGCACTGTTTTGACTATTCCAGCTCCATGTTCTCTCTCTTCTTATCCCAAGGGATGTAGGGCCCACTGACAGGGGGACCATCTGACTGGAAGGAATGTAAGGCTCCCTGGGATTGTTCCTGTGCCGAGGGTCTGTTTTATTTTCTTTCCACAGATGTATTCTTGCCAGTTCAACGAGATTAGGACTTCCCGGTATATGTGGTCTGAGGATTCCTTTGTTCCCCAAGCCCGAGAAAAGCAAGTGTCTTGATGAAGGTGTGGCTCTGTGACCAACACCTCCAGGGGGCTAAGGTTGGGCCTGTTTTATCCGTGTATGCCCAGCATCCCGCCTGAGGCTTGACACACAAGAGGAAATGACAGTTGGCTAGTGAATAAATAAATACACAACGTTTTCTCTGCATTTCCAACTTCCTTGACTCATTGCATCTGGTCTAGGATATGAGGGGTGAGGTGAAGAATGACATGTCTGCATGTGTAGGGTTTCTCACCTAAGCTAGGAAGTGGAAAAAGAGAACATTTCAGGGCCAAGCAGGTATGGTTTTGAATCCTGCATCTGTAGATCACTGGCTCTCTAATTTGGGACAAATTTATGGGACTTTGTCCCACTGAGCCTCAGTTTTGTTACCTGTACCATGGGGAGGAGAATCGCAGTGCCAATTCCATGAAGTTGAGGATGAGAGGTATAACGTGTGAAATGATGAGCCCAGTGACTGTCACCTGATGACAGGAAGAGATGAAGAGCTGCTCACGAATGGTGAGATCCCCCCGCACCTCGCCTTCACTCCCAACCTAGCTGCAGGGGTCCCACAGTCAGGCGTAAAGCCATCAGGCAGAGAATGAGGGGATCCTCATCTGGAAAAACTGAACTGATCCAGAGGACAGATCCCGCAGCAGGAGACAGGGGGCGCTAAAGATAACTAATCTTAGCGAGCACCAGTACCCACGGTGTCCACTCTTCCCTGGGCACACGGCTAGGCTGAGTTGTTCACCTCCCTTTTCAACTGAGTGTAGCTAGTTGTGCGCTCTGGTCAGTGAAATGGGAGTGGGAGTGATGTGTTTCAATTCTGGATCTGGCCCATCAAACTCTTTCAGCACCTGCTGACACCATAGAGAGGACATCAAGGACCTGGAGGAAGGAGCCCGGGGTTCTGAATTCCTGTGTGGGTCCAGCGAGTCCTCCGCACTTGCCTGGGACTATGACATGAGCAAGAAATACATGTGTACTGGGTTAAGGACCTGAGATTTGGAATTTGTGCGGGACATGAATGGTAGAGTTCCTGACCACTGTTTGGAGTCCAGTGTCAGCCCACTGGATGGCCTTGCTCCATTTCCTGCCTTTGAGTTCTTCGTGATGCCTCAGTTCATCATGGATCCCCTATGAAAATGTTTCGAGTCCATCTCTGGGTAGGGGTTGAGGGTGGGAAATGAAGTGAGAAGAATCTGAAACCTCAGTTTTGCTCTCTCTGGCCAGATGAAGAACTTTCCTGATGCAAATTTATGCGCCATAGACCCTGACCAGGGTTAGACATTCTCACGCAGGCTTTTCCATCTGCAGCCAGGCAGAGCTGCTAGAGAAGAGCAAAAGTGTCTTGATGAAGGTGTGGCTCCGTGACCAACACGTCCAGGGGGCTAAGGTTGGGCCTGTTTTATCCGTGTATGCCCAGCATCCCGCCTGAGGCTTGGCACACAAGAGGAAATGACGGTTGGCTAGTGAACAAATAAATACACAAGGTTTTCTCTGCATTTTCATCTTCCTTGATGAAAGGAAGGAATGTGCTCACCTCCTTGCTCTCTTAGACTGTAGTGGTGTCCCTGCCCCCTGCTCTGGGTTCTGGGCCTTTTGGGGTATCTCTGTGGATCATCCCCAGGACTCTGGAGGATTCTCCAGATGTTCCTTCCTTCCCAGCTCTCCCCCTTCTCTTCAAATCCTATTCCTTTCTTATACAATTCTTTTCCCTGTGCCTCTACATCCCCTTTTCCTGGAATGTGCCAACCCTCACTACAGGAATGCCATGTATCAATACTTTATCCGCACTCCTGAGTCCATTAAACAGCAAGCAACTTTCTCAAGTTTGGTGGGGAAGTGCAGGGCTCAAATTTCCGAGTCTGTTGATTCTGTGTGGTGCAGCGGAGATGGTCTGGAAGAGCGGAGGGAGAAACCAATCTTTTGGGGGGTGGGTAAGGTAAAAAGGTGGCAGTCTTCCACCCTGGCTCAAGCTCACTCTCGACCAGCTTATCTAAACTCAAACATCTGGACCACAAGATTAATTTTTCCCTGAAAGTCTAAGGTTTATATGAAGGAATCTGATCTTATTACGTGGGGTCTATTCATTCTGACCTTATTGTGCTAAGAGAGCGTCTGGCCCTCCCCCATTCTGGATACATTTTGAAATTGCCCTACACTGACTGACAGCTCTGTACTCAAGTCACTTCTTTCCTGTCCCTTGGTTTTTCCCATTCTTAAGAAGAGGATGGAGAAAATCTTCTCTCATCCTGACCCTTTTCAAAGAGATCTCCCTTCGTGGAAGTTAGCTTGAGGGGGTATCTCTTTCTTCCAGCCAGTAAACCTTGACTCAGTCTCTCGAGGTACAGGCAGCAGGGACATTGAGAAATCACCCGGCCAGGTCTCAGGAACAGTGGTTGTCCCCAGCTCGGCTGTTGGCTCAGTGTTGACATTGGGCATGACCTCTCATTTGTGTAATGAAGGGATGGTTCAGCCAACTTCCAATGTCCCACTTTGTTCTGCTGTTTTACAAACTAATGATTCACAGATTACTTTGGAAGGAAAGCCCTGGAAAGATAGGCTACCTCATCTTGTTTTAGGAACTCCCTGAATTCCATGAACTCTCTCAATCTCTTGGCCTCGCCTTAGCCTCATCTTCTCTGGTGGCTCCGGCCAGCTTCCAGAGCACCTGCTTGCCTGCTGATTGTGACTCAGGAGTGTCCCAGTAGCCACAACTACAAAGTCAGAGACCGTCTGTCTAGTAGCACCTTCTTAGGGTACAGATGGGGAAACTGAGGCCCAAGGAGACAATGTGCCCAAGATCACACAGCAAGTCAGTGGTGAGACTCAAAGCCCTGCATTCTTTTTCTTTATTTTTGAGTTTATGTTTTCCAGATGATATAGTGGTTGCTGTGGTGTGTTGTCCAGATCCTCCCACAGGAATGGGGCACCCAGATCTGCAGGTCCTGAGAGGACTGGCTGCTGACACTCCCAGCTGAGTCCCTCCTGGGAATTTCCCCGGCCAAAGTGAGCTGCTACATCTGAGGGTACACCCCATTCCCAGGGCAACCTGGGGAACTGTGCTGACTGGTGGATGTTGGGGCACAGAGGTCGAGCTCCCTAGTTCGATTAGGGACACCTCTGAAGGGCCCCTGCAGCTCCCGAGCTCCCGGTGGGATCGGCTGAGCCTTTGTTGTAACCGCGTCCCACATCCACTTGTCCTTCTACACAGTCCGCTTCTTGTACCTCTCTGTTGCTCTCCAAATACTCCCCAGGAAACCTCTTGCACATAAATTGCTGCCCCTGACCCATTTCCCAGAGCAGCTGACCTAAGGAAGATAATAAAAAAGACACATCCGATTAAGACGTTTACCCAAAATATACAAAGAAGTGTTTAAAAATCAACCACCAAAAAACAACTCAATTAGAAAATAGGCCAAAGACCTGAACAGACACCTCACCAAAGAACATATACAGACGGCAAATAAGCACAAGAAAAGATGCTCCGCGTCCTATGTCGTCAGGGAAATGCAAATAAAAACAATGAGATGCTTTAGACACCTGTTAGAGAGGCTGAAATCTGGGACACTGGCAACAGCAATGCTGGGGAGGATGTGGAGTCATAGGAACTCTCATACGTTGCTGATGGGAATGAAAATGGTACAGCTGCCTTGGAAGACAATTTGGCAATTTCTTACAAAACTAAACATACTTTGACCATATGACTAAGCAGTCATGCCCCTTGGTATTTACCCAAAAGAGCAGAAAACTTATGTCCACACAGAAGAACTGCACAAGGATGTTTATAGCAGAGGTGTTCATAACTGCCCAAATTTGCAAGCAGCCAAGATGCCCTTCAGTAGGTGAATAAATAAATAAATTGTGGCACATCCAGACAATGAGGTATTTTTCAGAAGAAATGAGCTATCAAGCCATGGAAAGACAGGGAAGAAACTTCAATGCTTATTACCAAGTGAAAGAAGCGGATCTGAAAAGGCTACATCTTGTATGATTCCAACTGTGTGACATTCCAGAAAAGGCAAGGCTATGGAGACAGTAAAAAGATCAGAGGTTGCCAGGGATTGGGGAGGGGGAAATAAATAAGTGGAGGATTTTTATGTATAATACCATAATGATTTTTGAGCCCTCCTTTTGAGCCCTCCACCATAATGATCGATATATGTCATTATACATTTGTCCAAACCCATGGAATGTACAAACACCAAGAGTGAGCCCTACTGTAAACTCTGGACTCCAGGTGATTGTGATGTGTCACAAGCCCAGGTCCATGGATTGTAACAAATGTACCACTCCGGTGGGAAATGGTGATAGTGAAGGAAGCTGTGCATGTTGGAGGGGGGGGAGAAAGTATACAGGAAATCTCTGTACCTGTCTCTTAATTTTGCTGGGAATCTGAAACTCCTCTAAAAAAAAAAAATAAATAAAAACAAAAAAGCATGTCTTTAAAAAAAAAGGATCAGGGAATCAAATATAATTTCTGAACTCTTCCAATATTTTTTAATTCATTGGTAAGAGTTTCATTTTTTTTTAAAGTAATCATTATCCAAACAATTGGAGAAGAAAAGTAGAAAGACAAGGAGAAGAGCCAAGCACCACACGTGTTCTGTGTGCAGCCCAGAACTTTCTCTCCTTTCGGGGCTCAGCCTCCCCCTCCTACAAGGTGATGCACGGGCATATCTCGGCACCGTATTTCCCTGCGTCTGGGCTCCTCAGTCTGGAACCGCCCCTGCTAGATGGTCTAGGAGGTCTTTGGCATTCCAAGTTTCCCCAAAAGATCCAGAGTGAGCACTGACATAACGTGATTAGTCCTTTTGAGCCCTCCACCTGCTGTAATTTGCAGGTGATCTTTATTTTCCAAGAGTCCCGATGACAGACAGACAGACTTAAGACAACCACCCCCGCCCCGAAGCATAAACAATTCACAGATAATGCACAGTCTAAATCTACACAGAGAAAGAGAAACATTTTCCTAAAAATTTTCCCATAACTTGCAAAGCCATGCTCTCCACAAAGGAGTTAGTATTCACGTTATTTCACAAAGCATTTCCTTGATTGCAATTACACCTGATACACAATTTCAAATATTCCTTTAATTTTTTTAGAGGAGGGAGGGGCAGAGGGGAGAGAGAGAGAGAGAATCTCAAGCAGGCTCCGCACCCAGCATGTGAGTCTGATGCGGGGCTCCATCTCATGACTCTGAGATCATGACCTGAGCCGAAATCAAGAATCAGATGCTTAACGGATTGAGCCACCCAACTGCCCCTGATATACAATTTTAGATCTTCTTTTTTGGTTTACATTATAACACAATTTCCCAGTGTTATACAAACTTTATAAATATCTTGATCTTCATAACAGCAGAGGCCATGTCGATCTGCTCTATGAACCCTTTGCGCAGCACGCACTTGGATGGACAGGAAAAGCATGGTTTAGCTGAACTCAGCTAATGGCCACACTGTTGCTCATTTCAAGTCTATGTCATCATTTTTATAACTCCACAGGACAAATCCATTGTTCCCAGTTCTTGGTTTCTATTGTAGATTACATGCATATGTAAATCTTTGCACGTGAATCATTTTTTTCTTTATTTCAGATTTTTCTGCTAGGACCGATGTCTAGAAGTGCAATGTACTGGGTCAAAGGGTTTGTATATTTTTCAGGCTGTCAACGCATATCATTCCCCCTCTCTGCTCCCTGCAAAGCCTTTATGAAAATCAAATGAGGCAGAGGATATAAATGATCGTGTTAGGAACTTAGGGGGGTGCCTGCCAGAGACTCAGCCCTCAAGAAATGCTGTCCACCTTTGAACAGAGACACATCACACTTACATACAGAGACACACAAGTGTGCCTATAAACATCCAGATCTGTAATACAAATGCACCCATCCTCTTGGTACAAACCTTCTCACCCACATAAAGTATGTGTTCTCCTGAGCCTCTACAAACAGGCATGATGGACTTGTCAAATACTAACATGCACAAGAACCATAAAATGCAGATTTGGAGGCAGTGGGTCTTGGATGGGGCCCGAGCCGCCATATGTCTTAAGCTCTCAGGTATGCCGATGCTGCTGGCCTGGGGACCACCGCTTGGGTGGCAAGCAGGTATGCCACAAAGAACAACAGGCACATAGAAACACACATGTAGACACAAGTAAAAACCCCCACATGGACACAAATTTACAATTTCTCAGAAACACACTAGGAAACAGGAGTCAGACTTCCGAGGGCAGGGATCCACGCTTGATGGAAACCATCTGTTAGCACCTACCTAGAACCCAAGAAAAGCTATGCTGAGCTCGTTAGGACTGCATTGAAACCCCTGCTGGTCCTTCCTTGCCAATAGAGCAGGGAACAGATAAAACGATGGCCAGTGTTCAGTAGTGCCAGGGTGGGGTGGGACAGAGAAGGACAGGACAATCAGGACATTCTCTCCCTGAAGTTAGTGCTCCTCCCACGAATGGGGCTTGGATTCCTCCTGAAATGTCGGATCCGACCTCCTAGAACCTGGCAGCCTTCCCTTCCTCCGTACCATGGCTTAAACGGCAGCAAGCTCCTCAGCTGCCCTGGGTCAGTAAGGCTGGCAGGGTCAGGAGGGGCACTTGGCACTGTGGCTCTGGTTCTGTCCCACTCTTGACGTCCTGTGACCTTGTGGGCAGGACCTTGCCCTTTTCCGAGCCCCAGTCTGTCCACCTCTGCACCAGGATGAGACCCATCAGCATCCCTTACCCATTTACTTCCTTCCTGCCACCCCCAACTCACTCTGCACCTTTGTGTTTCGTTCAGTTGATATTCCAGGGATCATGTAATCCAGTCTCCGCCGTGTAGTCATAGGGAAACTGAGGCCCTTAAAGGAGAAAGCGCTGGTCCACATTTTTGGAACCTGCGTGGCTCCTCTCAGTTGACCTTGTAGCCCCAGCCGGTGAATTCCCCTAAGGGGAGCCTGTCTAACGAAGAAGCCAGCTCCAGATCCAGCTCTTTTTTATGACACTGATTTAACTTCTCATGTGACAGAATACCTTCAGGTGCTTGAGAGAAAGTCTGCGTTCTCTTTGAGGGGGTGTGTATGCCTACTTCTGAGATTTTTCCATATTTTTCTGGTCAGTTTTTTCACTTTCTGAGTAACTTCTTATTTCCAATACTTCCAATGTACAGACTTGATATATAATTTGCCAATATACTCATAACACTTAGGTATATTTTAATTAACCTGTTGTACAATACAGTATAGGGAGAAAATGCCTAAAACATAAAACATGCAAATGTAATGAATTGTTATAAAGCAAGCCCCATGTAAACACCACTCAGATCAAGATGAAAAAAAATATTTCTAGTGACTTAGAAGCCCCTATATGCCTGTTCCCAGCCGTAACCCCCTTCCTCAGGCAAAGGGAACCAGTAAGCTGATTTCTGGGATAATCATTTCCTTGCTTTTAGTTATACGTTGAACTTTATATAAATATTTTCAAGTCATTTGTATGCTTTCACTTGCCATTATGCTTTTAAGTTCATCCAAGTTGTTGAGTGTAGCTGTGTATTGTCCATTTACATTTATATCTAATAGTATGAATATACCACACTTTCTCTGTCATTCTCATGCATGCTGATGGACAACTGGGTTGTTTCCAGATTTGGGCTATTTTGAATGATGCTGCTACGAACATTTCTGTACCTGTCTCTTGTACACATGCAAATGCATTTATGTTGGGGTTTGTTGCATCAGAAACAATGTGTTTTCTCAAATTTATGAGATCACAACCAATTGCTTTCCAAAGAATTGCCCCCAGCTCACTCTCTTACCAGCAGTGGATGAGGGTTCCAGTTGTTTCTCATCCTTGTAAAAAAACAACTCAGGCTTGCCAAACAATTTAGTGTTGGCCAATTTGGTGGATACATAGTAGTGTCTCATTTTTGGTTCTAATGTGCATTTCCCTGAGGAGTAATGAGGCTGCACGCTCCTAGGATGTTTATTGGACATGTGCATTTCATTTTTGTGTGTGAGGAGGCTATTTGTCTATTTGATAGATCTTTCTACTAGACCAATTATTCCTTTTTTTTTTTTTTTTTTGTCAGAGACAGAGAGAGAGAGAGCGCACGTGAGCACAAGCAGGGGGAGGGGCAGTGGGAGAAGCAGGCCTCCCACTGAGCAGGGAGCCTGATGTGGGACTCGATCCCAGGACCCTGGGATCACAACCCGAGCCGAAGGCAGATGCTCCACCAGCTGAGCCACCCAGGCGTCCCTAGACCGATTATTCTTGACATTTATTTATAGGAATTCTTTCTATATATTCTGCTTGCAAATATCTTCCCCCACCCGTGATTTGCCTTTTCATTTTCTTAACAGTATCTATTGTTAAATAGAAATTTTATTGTAGTTAAACTTACCAATCTTCTTTATAATTAGTATTTTTGTGTCTTCTTTAAATAACCTTTCTCTTACACTGTTGGTGGGAATGCAAACTGAGGCAGCCACTCTGGAAAACAGTATGGACGTTCCTAAAAAAGTTAAAAATAGAACTACCCTACCCCCCAGCAATTGCTCTACTAGGTATTTATCCAAAGGATACAAAAATACAGATTCGAAGGGGCACATGCTCCCTGATGTTTATGGCAGCATTATCAAGAGTAGCCAAATTATGGAGAGAGCCCAAATGTCCTTCAGCTGATGACTGGATAAAGAAAGTGTGGTGTATATATACAATGGAATGTTACTCAGCCATCAAAAAGAATGAAATCTTTTCATTTGCAACAATGTGGATGGAACTAGAGTGTATTATGCTAAGCAAAATAAGTCAGAGAAAGACAAATACCATATGATTTCACTCATATGTGGAATTTAAGAAACAAAACAGAGGAACATAGGGGAAAGGGGAAAAAGAGAGAGAGAGAGAGGGAAGCAAACCATAAGAGACTCTCAACGATAGAGAACAAACTGAGGGTTAATGTAGGGAGGTGAGTGGGGGATGGGCTGGATGGGCGATGGGTATTGAGGAGGGCACTTGATATGATGAGCACTGGGAGTGATGAATCACTAAATTCTACACCTGAAACTAATTTTACCATATATGTTAACTACCTAGAATTTAAATAAAAACTTAAAATAAAAAAATAAATCTGTAGACTGAGGTCATGAAAATATTATCCTGTATTACATTCTAAAATTTTTATGGTTTTGCTTTTTTTATATTAAGTCTACAACCAGTTGGAATTAATTTTGCATGTGATGAGAAGTACTGATCAGGTTTCTCTTTCTTTTCTCTTTTAAAAATACAGATATGGGGCGCCTGGGTGGCTCAGTCAGTTAAGCATCTGACTCTTGATCTCAGCTCAGGTCTTGATCTCAGGGTCGTGAGTTCAAGCCCTGAGTTGGGCTCCACACTGGGTGTGGAGCCTACTTTAAAAAAAATAAAAATTGAAAAATTAAAGTACAGACATGGATATTTGTCCCAGGGGCATTTATTGAAAAGACTCTCTTTTCCCTACTGGTTTGCAGGACAACCTGTGACATAAATCAACTTCCTGCATATATGTAGAGGGCTGTTTGGGGGCTCAAGGGAGAGACTGTTTTTGTTGCTTTCCAACTTACTGACTCTCAGTTGCAAATCCATCCTTCACTGCTGGCTTGAAATACGGGAACGTCTCTCCCTTGCCGGCTGGTACACGGTTAATCAGTGGTGGGACAGGCATTGGAGACGGAAGGGGCTTCTCTCCTGCTCCAGATGTGCTTTCCTTTTTCTTGCTCCCTCACAGCTGCCCTAGTGTGTGTACTGCTACCAGACAGAGAACCAATTCCGAACTCCGGTTTGGCTGCCTGACACTCAAAAATCAGTACTCGAGAGACGAGTGATGGTGAGAAAGGAAAGGTTGCTGGCAACCTGGGAAGATGGTGGACTAACGTCTCAAAGACCATCTTCCCCGCCCAGGGGAAGCCGGAGGGTTGTAAAGGGGAAGGCGTGGAAAGGGGAGGAAAAGCAGGTGCCCTGGCGGTTAGTCGAAAGTCGACATGACCCCGTACAGACTTGCTGGCATTGGAGGCAGCTGCTTTCAAATGTGGTCCAGCCTTGTCTTCTGGGAAAGTCTGGTCCTTCACTCCTCAAGGCCAGTGGTCTGTGAATCTCAAGGAGAGTCAGTTCTGTTACAGACCAAGGGACTTAGGTGAAGCAGCAGGTGCATAAGCTTGAAGCAAGTTCACCCTTCAGACCGGTTGGAGTGCTCCGGTGGAGCTCACCCAGCAGGTGCATTCAGTGGAACTCTACACAGGCAGCTCCTAAAAGACTTCCTAAAATAACCGGCCGACTTCCTAAGCACCAGTCCTGCAGGTGCCTGAGCTTGCTTCCCGGTGACTTGCTGGTTACCGCTTCCCAGTTAGTTTAACAGCACCACCAGCAGAGCCTTTCTCCAGCACCCAGCAATCCCCTGCCCAGAGGCTGTGCACCAGCTCTGGTCTGGGACAACCCAGCGAACCTGTCTGCCAACCAACAGGCTGCCACCACACCCTCTCCAGCGAGTCCGATTCCTAACCTTGGAGAAGATTCACTCTTCTGAAAGTTTGTTCCTTCCTTGACTACTCTTCCTTAGCTCTAGGGTTTTCTTTAGCCTACTCTTTTATTCCCTTTTAGTTAATTCCCTGAAACATTAATAGTAGTCATATTCAATGTGTCCTGTTCACATCACTGTGTTCTTTCTGTCTTCTCACTGGATGCTAATATACCATTGGTCTGAGTCTAACTTTGGCCAGTATCACAATATTTTACTTACTCTAACTTTATAAAAATCTTAATAGCTTGTAGAGTAAGTATTTATGCCTTATTCTTACATTCTTCAAGGATATGTCTTTGCTATTCTTGTCCCTTGGCTTTTCCAAATGAATTTTTAAAATAGCTTCTGCAAGATACATACACATATAAGCAAACAAGACAACAACCTGTTGGGATTTTGATTGGGATTGCATTGACTCTATAAATAAATGTGGGGAGAAAGTACATCTTTATAGTATTAGAGTTTCCAATCTATGAATATGGTATAGCTTTCATTTTACTTAGATCTTCTTTAATTTCTCTCAATAAAGTTTCACCATTTTCTACATAGAGATCATGCACATCTTTTCTTAGTTTTATTCTCTATTCATTTGATTTTTTTTGTGCTACTGTAAGAAGTTTCATCTTCAATTTTTTCTTGCTGGAATATAGACATATAATGAATTTTTTCAATACTTGATTTTTTTAAATATTGATTTTGTACTCAGAGACCTTAATAAACTTCTCGGTTAATTTTAATAATTTATCTGTAGGTATTTTTGTTTTTTTCATTATCCTTTTGGATAGTGACAGTTTTCTTTTTCCTTTCCAATTCTTATAACTTTAATTTTGTTTACTTGTCTTAATGCACTGGCTGAACATCCGATACAGTGTTGAAAGAAATGGTGATAACAGGCATCTTTGTTGTGTTTTTGCTTTCCAAAAGAAAAAAAAGTCTTCAACATTTTGCCTTTAAGTATGATTGCTGTCGGGTTTTTTAACAGATACCCTTTATCAGCTTGTTTCCATCTGTTCCTGGTTTGCTAAGAGTTCTGTTTTTGTTTTTTGCTTTTTTCTTTTAGATTGATTTATTTACTTTTAAGAGAGAGTGAGGGAGAGAGAGCATGAGTGGGGGAAGGGGCAGAAGGAAAGAGAATCTTCAAGCCGACTCCCCGCTGAGCTCTGAGGCCGATTTGGGACTCGATCCTACCACCCATGAGGTCACGACCTGAGCGGAAACCAAGAATGGGACATTTAACTGACTGAGCCACCCAGGCACCCCTGGTTTGCTAAGAGTTTTGAGTTGAATGGCCACTGAATTTTTATTAAGTGCATTTTCTGCAACTATTGAGATGATCACATGATTTCCTCCTCTATTATGTTAAAGTGAAAAATTATAGTGATTGCTTTTCTAATGCAAAAACCACCTTCTATCTCTTGGATAAACACAGCTTGATCATTATCCTTTTTGTAGATTGTTTCATTCTGTTTGCTTATATTTTAAGATTTTTTTTTCCCCCATGTTCATGAGTAAAAGTGGGCCTGTACTTTCCTTTTCATAGTGTTCTTGCTGCACATGGGTACTAAGGTCATGCGAGCCTCATTAAATGAGTTGAGAAGAGCAACTTTTCCTTTGAATCTCCTGGAAGTTTTTTTAAGAATTAACATTATTTCAAAAAAAATCCTTTGATACTTGGGTAAAACTTGCCAGCAAAGCTGAGTTAGAATTTTTCACAAATTCAATGTCTTTAATATCTATAGTAATAGTCATGTTTCTATTTTGTGTTATGTCCGTTCGCGTAAGTTGCATTTTTCTAGTGAGAAAGTAAAATTAACTCAGAAGTAAAAATCTGCCCAGCCATTCATCAGGCTGGAGGAAGGACAAGAGCTAAATCTCACGGCAAAGTTAACAAAGGCTATTTCTCCCTATGACATGCTGTAGCTGTCAAGTGCCATGAAGGACCCACTCTTCGAACAAAAGTCATTTTCTCTTTTTTTTAAAAAAAAAAGATTTTATTTATTTATTTGACAGAGTGAAACACAACGAGAGAGGGAACACAAGCAGGGGGAGCGGGAGAGGAAGAAGCAGGCTTCCCACGGAGCAGGGAGCCCGATGCGGGGCTCGATCCCAGGACCCTGGGATCATGACCTGAGCCGAAGGCAGACGCTTAATGACTGAGCCACCCAGGTGCCCCCAAAAGTCATTTTGTCACCTGGAAAACATGTTTTCTAAAATCACAGACTATCAGAAACTATACCTGAAATTTTATCTTAAGAATAAAACATCCCTTTCTTACCGAGGCATCTAAGTTACTTTGACATTAGAGAGGCAGCCTTGATTTCCAATCTGGGTATAGAGCTTCAGATAAGGGATTTCTTGTTTCCTTAAACTACAAAATTAAGATAAATGTGAAATGTGTTAAGAAATCCCTTTCTCGCTTGAATTTCGCCCAATCCCTACCTTTCCCTCAAATCTTACGATAGCTCCATCTTCTCCTTTGTTGAGATGCCGTGTTGTCCCTCGGTGCGTGGCCCCCTCATCACAATGAACCTGCCTTTTTGAGGGTACTAGTTTGCTCTTTCTCCTCTCAGGCAGATTGTGTGAAGTAGTAGGAATTTTTCCATTTTGATGAGGGACCAGCAGGCTGGCTGAATACAAAGCACAAGTGGACGCCCTACAACCTTCCCGCAACCCCCACTCCTGGGTGGGACATGTGTAACATTCTTCCAGGGATGTCCCAGCTATCTTAATGTTAATACCTTGCTAGAGGGGAAAACAATCTTAACTTGACAATGACAAGACCTCTGGTATCTGATAGGTCCTCTTTAACATATGAAAGTTCTTTTGAAACCTCCCTTTTCCTTCTGGCCCCAACTCCCGACTATATAATCACCACTCCTCAAGCTCCCAGGGCAGCAGCTCTTTCTGCCCACGGGTCCAGTCCCCGCGCTTTAATAAACAACCATTTTGCACCAAAGACGCCTCAAGAATTCTTTCTTGGTCGCCGGCTCCGGACCTCACCCCACCGAACCTCACCTGTATTCCAAAACCCCATCAACGTCCACTTTTTATTTCTGATAATGATTATTTTACCTTTTCTATTATTTATTCGATCGGTGTTGCCAGAGGTTAATTTATTATGAAAACCTTTTTAAAGAAGCAACTTCTGGGGTTCCTGGGTGGCTCAGTCAGTTAAGCCTCTGACTTGGGTTCAGGTCACGATCTCAGGGTCCTGGGATCAAGCCCTGCTCCGAACCCCATGGCGAGCCCCTTGATGGGGGCGGCTGCCTCTCTCTCTGCCCCGCCCTGTGCCCCCTGCTCATGCTCTCTCTCTTTCTCTCTCAAATAAATAAAATCTTAAAAAAAAAAAAAAAAAAGAACCAACTTCTGGCCCAGATGATCTCTCCATGGATCTTCCTTGTTTTTTATTTCATGGTTTTCTGCTCTTTATCATTTCTTACCTTATGTTTTATGGTTTCTTTTGTTGTTATTTTTGGAAATGCTTGAGATGGCTGCTTTGCTATTGAATTTTACCTTTTCTTCTTTACTAATATTTGCATGTAAAATATACATTTCCATTTAAGTTCTGCTTTAGGTACATCCTGTTAGTTATGATACATAGTTTAGTCATAATCATTTAGTTCAAAATATTTTCTCAATTTCATTTTCATTTCTTCTTTGACCCACAGGTTGTGTTGAGTACATTTTTAAAATTTCCAAACATATGGGCCTTTGGCTGTCTTTTTGTTATTTATTTCTATCACAGTTGTGTTTCCATCAGAGAACATACTTCAAATGATTTCAATTCTCAAAATTCTCTGATGTAACTGTATAAAATACGGTTTGACTGTGGACAGCCAGACTGTTTCCAAAATGGCTGCATGATCTATGTCCCCACAAGTCATGCATAACCATTCCTATTTCCCCACGTTCTCACCAAACCTTGGTAGGATGTAGCTTTCTAATGTTTGCTGACAAGTCCCTCTCCTGAGGTCAGACCCATGTGGCATTCAGCTGCCACCAGTCCGAGTGGATGGTAAGAGGATGGAAGATTCATGCATCTTGTTGACCATTTGCTGTGGATTTTTGTTTGTTTGTTTTACTTCTGCCTTTAGGCATTTGATAACACCTGCTTGGGGTCCACACCATGTGGCCTCTTGGTGTCTGCCTCACTTACTACTCCACAGATCCACCATGGAACTCCCACCACCATCCCAGTGTAGGATTATCCCAGGTGGGAGACGTTCCCCATGGAGGCATAGGGTGGTCAGCAGGGGAGAACTTCATTGTCTTCTGGCTACCGATGCCCTGAAAGAGCTGGTCATCTGGCTGAACAGAAACATCGATGATCAGGTAGCCACCTTAGCCGACAGCTGCTAGAGTCTCTGAGTACGGGTGACTTGGAATTCAGAAAATTCACCATGAAAGGGGAATTTGGAGTTGGAAGGAACATGATTAGAAAATCGGTGACAAAGAAATCTGGAGAAGAGATATATGGATACACCTCTCTGAACGGGCAAAAAAAATGTGAAGATATTTGTGTCCTATGTGACTGCTCACCAAAGGGTGACCTCAGCAGGAAGATTTTAATAATCAAATGAATAGCATGATCTGCTTTGTGGATACTAATCAGCCTCTTTCCTCACTTACCCTGGCATTGCCCTGTGGGCTCGTGAACAAAGTGGCCGCGGGGCAGGGATGGAGGTTAAGCATGGGCTCAGGAGCATGGACTCCATTCACCAAGGCTGACCTGGCTATGGCCACTGCTGAGCGCCCAGTCGGCCGGCAGCAGAGACCAACACTGATCCCTAATACAGAGCCATTCCCCGGCGTGATCAGTCCGCTACCTGGTGGCAAGTTGATGACATTGGACCACTTTCATCATGGGAAGAGCAGCATTTTATTCTTACTGGAATAGACACTTATTCTGGATATGGATTTGACTTGCCTGCGTGTGATGCTTCTGCCCAAACTACCACCCACATACTAACAGACTGCCTTCTCCACCATCAAGGTATTCCTTGCTTCTGATCAAGGAAGCAATAGCAAAGAAGTGTTGCAATGGACACGGGCTCATGGAATTCACTGGTCTTACCATGTTCCCCACCCTGTAGCTGTTGGCTTCACAGAACAGTGGAATTTTGGAAGACTCCGCCATAGTGCCAGCTAGGTGGCAGCACTTTGCTGGGTTCGCCAGAAGGCTGTATGAGGCTCTCAATCAGTTTCTAATATATAATGCTGCTTCTCCCATAGCCAGGACTCAGAGGCTCAGGAATCAAGAGGTGGAAATGGAGGTGGTACTACTCACGATCACCCCTAGTCACCCATTAGCAAAATTTTTGCTTCCTGTTCCCATGATTCTGTGTGCTGTTGGCCTAGAGGTGTTAGTTCCAGAGGGAGAAACATTTCCACTAGGAGACACAACAATGATTCCATTGAACTGGAAGTTAAGACTGCCACCTGGCCACTTTGGGCTCCTCGTGCTTCTAAATCAGCAAAGAAGAGAGTTATGGTGTTGGCCAGGGTGACTGATCTTGATTTCCAAGGGGAAATTGGAGAACTCTACCACAAGGGAAGTGAGGAAGAGTATGTCTGGAATACAGGAGCTCCCTTAGGGCACCTCCTAATACTGTCATGTTGTGTAACTAAGGTCATTAGAAAAGTACAACAACCAGGAGCGCCTGGGTGGCTCAGCCGTTTAGTGTCTGCCTTCGGCTCAGGTCATGATCCCAGGGTCCTGGGATCGAGCCCCACATCGGGTTCCTTGCTCGGCAGGGAAGCCTGCTTCTCCCTCTCCCACTCCCCCTGCTTGTGTTCCCTCTCTCACTGTCCCTCTCTCTGTGTTAAAAAATAAATAAAAATCTTTAAAATAATTTAAAAGAAAAAAAGAAAAGTACAACAACCCAATCCAAGCAAGGCTACTAATGGCCCAGACCCTTCAGGAACGAAGGTTTGGGTGATGGAGATGTAGTTCTCCATCACCATCAGGTGATGGAGAACTACAACCAGCTGAGGTGCTTGCTGAAGGCAAAAGAATATAGAATGGATAGTGGAAGAGGGTAGAAAGAAACAACCAGCTACAACCACATGACCAGTTACAGAAATGAGGACTGTAATTGCTATGACATTTCCTCCTTGTGTTGCTCTGAATACATTTGTGTGTGTTCTTTCTTCTGTCTCTCTTATTGCCTTATCATGCACCAGAAGCTGTGTAGACTTTATATCATAGTATTTGTTAATTTTACATTATAGTATTTAAGTTACTAGATATCAAGGAGGAGATCAAACATTACTCAAGGACTTTACCTCCTCTTTTGGGAAGAGTTAGTGTGTTTTTGGTTGTACGAAGAATAACTACCATGTTTGGCAGAATTATGACCTTGTTATTGTCTTTCTTTGGAGGGTAAGTATGGTTTAAGGAGATGCATACCAGTGCCAAGTTAACATGGGCTGGGCCTGTGGTGGATAATTTCTGTGTCAACTGGACAGGCCACAAAATGCCCAGATTAAACATTTATATCTGGGTGTGTCTGTGAGGATGTTTCCAGATGAGATTAGCACTTGAATCTGTGGACTCAGTCAAATAGAATACCCTCCCCAGGGTGCGTAGTCCTCATCCAATGCCCTGGGGACCTAAATAGAACAAAAGGGGAGGAAGAAGGAATCCCCACCCTTTTTCCTGCTTCATTGTTTGAGATGGAACATCTCACCTCATTTTCTCCTGCCCTTGGATTGGAATTTACACCATCAGCTCCCCTGGTTCTTAAACCTTCAGACGGGAACTGTATTGCGCCACAGACTTTTCTGAGTCTCCAATTTACAGACAGCAGATTATGGGACTTAGCCTCCATAACTGCGCAAGCCAGTTCCTCATCATAAAGGAATGAATGAGAGAAAGAAAGAAGAAACAAAGAAACAAAGAAAGAAGAAAGAAAAAGAATGTCAGGAGAACCTTATGTTAACAATTACTATTAAACTCAGTAAAAGTTGTTAGTGTGAACTTTAAAAAAAAAAAGCCAATTGCTTTCATTATTGGTTTGAGTTTTGTCCTAAACAATTATAAAAAATTCCTCCTTACTGGGGCACCTGGGTGGCTCAGTTGGTTTAGCGTCTGACTTCGGCTCAGGTCATGATCTGAGGGTCCTGGGATCGAGTCCCACCTGTGTCAGGCTTCCTGCTGGCGGGGGAGTCTGCTTCTCCCTCTCCCTCTACCCCTCCCCAGCTCATGCTTTTTCTCTCTCTCTCAAATAAACAAATAAAATCTTAAAAAAAAAAACTCCTCCTTGTTGTATAACAAATTTCCACAAACGTACAGATTTCCTTTCAGACATTCTGTGCTGTTCCATTAGACTATTTGTTTATTCTTGTACCAACATCATATTCCATTAATTATTATAATTAATAATTAATATAATCAACACTTTGATACTTGGTCTGGATAACTCCTATTGTACTTTTAAAAAAATGTTCTTGGTTTTTTTGCAACATTTCTACTAATATATTAACTAAAGGATCACTTTGTCAAGTTGTTTTAAAAAAAATCATGTTGGGGTTTTTACTACAGTTTCATTGAATTTATAAATGATTTTTTAATGAGCTGTAATCTTTACCTTACTGAGTCTTTCCGAACATAAACATTATTTCTCTGTTTATTCAGTTCTTATTTTAGACCTTCAACAAGTTTCTTCTTTAATCCACAAAGGTCTGGCATAATTTTTAGGTTCCTTCCTGGGTGTATTGTAGGATTTGTTTCTTTGATTAATTATCTCTACCTTCTATTATTTCTGATTCATTATGAATAATGTGTAGAAATGTTGTATAATTGTGTATACCCAGCAACTCTGATGAAAGTTACCTCATCAACTTTACTGAATGTGTTCAGTTGTTATGTAGGAAATGATACTAACTGCAAATAATGACAATTTGGTATCTTTCTTTCCACTCTTACATACCTTATCCCCTAATCTCATCTCCCTGTCTCATATATCCTTGAAAAATAGCAGTGATCCTTATTCTGTTTCTGACTTTAGTGATGATATCTCTGAAAATTCAACTTAATGTAGGTTTTGCTACAGTTTCAGGTAGATTTTCTGATTTTTTAAAAAATTAATTTCTATCCTTTCATTTCTATTCTTAATTTTAATAAAGAATTAGTGTTGGGGGCACCTGGGTGGCTCAGTTGGTTAAGCATCTGGTTTCAGCTCAGGTCATGATCCCAGGGTTCTGGGATCAAGCCCCACATCGGGGTCCCTGCTCAGCGGGGGTCCTGCTTCTCCCTCTCCCTTTGCCCCTCCCCTGCTCGTGTTCTCTCTCTCTCAATCTCTCTCTCTCTTTCTCTCAAATAAATAAATAAAATCTTAAAAAAAAAATCATGTTGAACTTCTATGAAAGCTTTTTAAACCTTCATGAATTCTAATTTTAACATTTCATTTAGGATGTTCCCATCTTTGTTCAGAGACAATGACTTTGCCTTTCAATGATCTTTTCTTGTACTGTCCATATTTGGTTGCAGTAGCAGATTTTTGCTGACCTCGTTGTAATAGGTGTCTATTGCTGCATAACAAATTGGCCCCAAACTTAGCACCTTAAAATCATAAACACCATCTCCCAGTTCGAGGATCAGGAAGCCAGGAGTAGCTTCACGGGATGGTTCTGGGTCACAGTCTGTCACGAGATTAAAGTCAAGCTGTGTGCTGGGACTGCAGTCCTTTCAAGCCTAGACTGGGGCTGAAACTCTGCCTCCAAGTTCCCTCTCGTGTTTGTTGGTGGGGCGCAGTTCCTCACAGGCTGTTGGCAGGACCCATTGTCTCCTCACCCGATGGGACACTCCACAGATGGCTGAGTGTCCTCCTGACACGGCAGCTGAGTTCTGCCAGAGCAGGTGATCGAGAGAGGGCACATGCTCCCCAGATGGAAGGTGTCATCCTTTACTCATCTTGACTCATCAGGACATAGTTACCTCTCACTCTGCAATAGTTTATTGGTCACACAGACCCACCACACAAAACCATCAGAGGGGCCACACAAGGGCAGGAATCCCAAGAAGTGAGGATCACTGGGAGGCAGCTCAGAGGGCGGCTACCCCACTCACAAAATAAATAAAATGGCGCTCCCTCTTTTCCCCCTTCCCTCAAACAGTTAATTTAATATATCCTGTTGCTGCTCCTGGAACATTGGTTGAATGTAGTGTGTGGAGTGTTTTTTTTAGATCAGTGAGATTTTCCAGGAAAGGATTGAATTACAGTTGCGTTTTGTCCTTTTTCTGTGTCACTATCCACTCAAGTTCTCGGCTTCCTTTGGAGTCCAAAGAACACAGAGTAATGGGGAGCCCGGTTCCCTGCTTGCTCTGAGCTCTGGGAGTCCAGCTCTTGTTACTCTTTTTGCTCCATGGACTAAAGAACAATATCATCCTCGTGTGGTGACTGACCAGTAGCAGGTCATAATGCGACCCACCCTGACAATCCCTCTCACTGTGGGGAGAGGCAGTCTCATGCATGCATCCCCCACTCAGCCGCATAAGAACGGCCTTGGACCTGGAATACTCACTTACCAAGAGATAAAGAGCTCACAGGCCTGTGCCAGGTTTGTGGCTGTGTGGGGGAGTACCTTCCCCCGTTTCAAGCTTCACTGTATGCCCCTCTGTTCTGTGTAGGTGTATGTGCCATATGGCATCTGACCAACCCCACTGCAGTGTCTGTCCTCCATGAGGAGGGAATGGGACCTCCTACTGGGGCTTGAGAAGGGTGTGTGGGGGTAAATTGCGCTGCATCAGCTCCTGGGAGAGATTTGTGGGCCATGGGAAATGGAGGCCCAAGGTGGAAGCTGATCTTGCTGTTCCTTTTCTATGTAAGTAAAGCATTGTTTTACCCAGTGCTTCACCGCACTGTGCTTTCCTTGGAGACTCGGATACCAAGATGCCATGGGCAGACGTGTTTGGAGTCCTCTCTCAGGACCGATAATCAGTGCATGTGGTTCTGCTCAACATTTATTTTAAGATAGAACAAATAGTGTCTTGGGAGAGAGAAGAAATGTAAGAAGCTCAAAATCACCAGAGAAGGCAAGTACCCACCATTTTTTGAGCCTGCTGTGGCCCAGCAACATTGCTATTCATTTCATACACATTATACACCCCAATGCTCCAAACATGGTGCCACTTTGCAAGTCAAGAAATTAAGATGTATGAGATAAGGTCATTTGTCCAAAATTGCAGAGCCAGTATTTCAGACTCATGACGTAGATTCATCACGGCCCCAAATCCTCTTCCTTCCACTCTGTATCTATAGGAGGGAGGCCTCATAGCCACATACTCCCTCATCACCTCCCACTCAATTCACAGCACCAGCAAACCATGGAAGCAGATGGACAGAAAGAAATTTGCTCATTTATTTATTCACCAATCAACAAGTATTTCCTGAAAGACTACTGTGTGTCAAGCTTTTCCCCAATGGAGATATTGGTGGTAGAACCAAGTCTTGACCATAGAGTGCCGCCTCATTGTTCCAAGTCCGGGAGCAGAAAGCAGAATTCTCAGACCACAGAGTAGGAATCCAGAGCCCCTTCCAAATGGCAGGAATCAGGCTATGAGAGAAAATCAGATCAGGGCTTCAATACAGGAACCAAATTATCTCCCCATTCTTCCCCCAAGAAACCCCCCAAGACAGAGAAAATAGCAAGGTGGTAGCATTGTCGAAAAAGTCTTGGTATCAGGAGACTGAGTTCAAATCTCAATTTACTGTAGGACTCTAAACTCAGAGCATTGAGCTAGATTATCCTCAAAATCCATTGATCCTTTGGGCTTTGACCCTAGATAACATGCTAGAGATGATCTTAATAAGAAATACTTAGTGTGCACACAGTGTTTTACAAAGCACTTTCAATTTCATTATGCCCATTTTAAAGATAAGGAAACTGAGACTCAGAGAGCCATATGCCCAGGGTCTTCATCCAGAGGGGTTGGAAGAGAATCAAAGCCATGAGTGATCCTACAGAAATCCTGGCCCTGGGGCCTGGGGAGCAGTGCCCTTGAAGGACAAGGGGGCTAGGCAGAAGCTGTTTTGGGGGAGGGATCAGGAGTCCCCCTGCTCATATGCCATGGCTGCCAGGGGCTTGGGATAGAGAGGACTGGTGGGAGGGAGATGGGTGGGCCCAGGCCCCTCCTTACCTTATTCAGGGGCCACGCAGACTTTCCCGCACATGCCCCTACAGCACTTGAAGTCACTCACACACTGGTTGTCGGTCTCACAGTAGTTGGGGGGGTTGAGCATCAGACACTGGCCAATGACCACGGGACACCTGCCAGGCTTCACTTTAACTGGTGAGAGTAGAGTCACAGGTCAGAGGCTTTGTGCCTTCTGCACCACCCTTGCTTCCTGGACCCAGCCCCAGCTCAGCCCTCGCAGGGAGAATCATTTCTTCTCCATCCCCATGACCACCTCTTCCTTCCCAGGGCCTCTGTATCCCCTCAAGGCAGGATCTGGGTCTCCTCTCATATCTCCCTGTCCACGCAGGTGACCAGTTGTCCAGTACTGACTGGCTGGCTGGCTGCCATTTGACTGCTTTTACCTGAATGGCCAGGTGACCACTGCCCAAGACAGACTGGCTGAGTAAATTCCTGTCTGGAGCAGTGTGACTCCCTGGCCAGCTGACAAATTTGACCCAACAATTCCTGGAACGGAGGAGACCTGGCAGGGCCAGCACCCAGGGCTGTCCCCCTAGGTGCTGCATTCTCAGGCTCACTCCCTCCCCATCAGCCCTTCCACCTCCTCACTTCGGTTGAAGACTTTAACAGGGTCCAGGCATCTGATGCCGCAAACATCAGAGCAACAGATCTGCCTCTCTGGACACTGCCAGTCACTCTGGCACTCAGGTTGCTCATATCCAAAAAAGCACCGAGAAGACCGTATAGAAGGGCAGGCTCCAGCTTTCAACGCTGTTGAAGAGAATGTCAAGAGTTAAGAAAGGAGCTGGGTGTTAAGTAGCCATCCTGACTCTTGGACAAAGCACCACTCTCCAGCAGAGACCCTCACCCAGATGACTGTCCACAAAGTGCAGAAAGAAATGCTTATCTGACCTCCACCAAGAGTGACAGGCTTGAGTAAGACACACGTGAGCAGATCCTGGAAAAGGGCAGAGGGCTCCCAGCTAAGGTTTCCTACCCCAGGGAAAACAAGGCTCCACAAAGGCAGAGAGGCAGTCTGGGGTAAGGGAGATGGAGAGAGACAAAGGTAAATAGAGACAACAGGACAGGTTGAGAGCTAGAGCCAGAGGCAGAGACACAGAGACTGAAGGATAGAAACAGAGAGATGGGGAACAGGAGAGAGCCAGCGACAGATGACTGCAGATGCACAGATAGGGTGGAGAGAGAGAGTTAAGACCAGAGGGAGTGGGGCCTGGGCTGACTGGATTCTGGTAAAAGGGCACATCCCAATGCTCAGAAGCCCACACAGAGACCTTGAAGCCCAGATGGACATGAACCCCCCCTGAGGGAGTTCTCTTGAAACTAAGCTGAGAGATCAGAGCCTCTAGAAGGAGACACCCTCACTCCACCAGGAGACCCCACCTCCACTCTGCAGCCAAGATTGTGCCAGGGTGGCTTCAACTGACCATTTCCAACACCTTCTGCAGTCCAAGGTGCCAGGGTTCCCAGGACAAGAAGCATGAGAGGGAAGAGGCTGCTGGACTGCATGATGATAGGAGGTGTAGCTCTGAAGGTTGACGGCAAATCTCGGTATTTATACTTTTGCTAATGGGTGTGGCCCCAACAGAATTTCCTTGGCCCCTCCCAGCTGTGATTGCACGCACAGGAAGCTAGGTGAGACCAGCAATGCTGATACCAGAGAGATAGCAGCTCTTTCCTGTCTCAGGCAAGACTGTGAAGCCAACAGTAACCGCCAGGGAAGAAATGGAAGAGGCTGGCCTGGAAGATGTCACAGGCTGATAAGGAGGTCATCTCAATAAAGGGCTAGTATCCAAAAATCTATAAAGAACTTATCAGGGGTGCCTGGGTGGCTCAGCCATAATCTGCCTTTGGCTCAGGTCATGATCCCAGGGTCCTGGGATCAAGCCCCGCATCGGGCTCCCTGCTCGGTGGGAAGCCTGCTTCTCCCTCCCCCACTCCCCCTGCTTGTGTTCCTGCTCTCACTATCTCTCTCTCTGTCAAATAAATAAATAAATAAGAATTTATCAAACTTAGCACCCCAAAAAAACAAAAAAATCCAGTCAAGAGATGGGCAGAAGACATGAACAGACATTTCTCCAAAGAAGACATACAAATGGCCAATAGACACATGAAAAAATGCTCAATACACTAGGCATCAGGGAAATACAAATCAAAACCACAATGAGATACCACCTCACGCCAGTCAGAATGGCTAAAAATAACAAGTCAGGAAACAACAGATGTTGGTGAGGATGCGGAGAAAGGGGAACACTTTTATACTGTTGGGGGTAATGCAAGCTGGTGCAGGCACTGTGGAGGACAGTATGGAAGTTCCTTAAAAAGTTAAAAATAGAATTACCCTACGACCCAGCAATTGTATTACTAGGTATTTATTCAAAGGATACATAGTGATTTGAAGGGGCACATGCACCCCAATGTTTATAGAAGCAATGTCCACAATAGCCAAACCATGGAAAGAGTCCAGATGTCCATCGACAGATGAATAGATAAAGAAGATGTGGTGTGTGGGTGCGTGTGTTTGTATATACATATACATATATGTACACACATACCACATCTTCTTTATCTATTTCTATATCTATATCTATATATATAATGGAATATTACTCAGCCATCAAAAAGAATGAAATCTTGCCTTTTGCAACCATGGCTGGAACTAGAGGGTATTATGCTAAGTGAAATAAGTCAGTCAGAGAAAGACAAATATCAGATGATCTCACTCATATGTGGAATTTAAGAAACAAAACAGATGAACATAGGGGAAGGGAAGTAAAAATAAAATAAGATGAAAACAGAGAAGGAGACAAACCATAAAAGATTCTTAACTCTAGGAAACAAACTGAGGTTTGCTGGAGGAGAGGTGGGTGGCGAGATGGGGTAACTGGGTGATGAGCATTAAGGAGGGCACTTGATGTAATGAGCACTGGGTGTTATAGGCAAAAGATGAACCACTAAATTCTACCTCTGGAACTATTAATACAGCATATGTTAATTAAATTGAATTTAAATTAAAAAAAAAAGGAGGCTATCTCATGTGTCCATGTGAACCGTGAATGTCGTGGAGGCCCCAAGCCCATTAGCTTGGTGTAAGGAGAGGGCAAGAAGAGGCCAGCTGCTGCAGCCACTCTGGAAAACAGTATGGAAGTTCCTCAAAAAGTTGAAAATAGAGCTACCATATGATCCAGCAATTGCACTCCTGGGTATTTACCCCAAAGATACAAAAGTAGGGACCCGAAAGGGTACGTGCACCCCGATGTTTATAGCAGCAATGTCCACAATAGCCAAACTGTGGAAAGAGCCAAGATGTCCATCAACAGATGAATGGATAAAGAAGATGTGGTATATATATACAATGGAATATTATGCAGCCATCAAAAGGAATGAGATCTTGCCGTTTGCAACGACGTGGATGGAACTGGAGGGTATTATGCTGAGCGAAATAAGTCAAACAGAGAAAGACATGTATCATATGACCTCACTGATATGAGGAATTCTTAATCTCAGGAAACAAACTGAGGGTTGCTGGAGTGGGGGGTGGGGTGGGAGGGATGGGGTGACTGGGTGATACACTGGTGAGGGTATGTGTTCTGGTAAGCACTGTGAATTGTGCAAGACTGTTGAATCTCAGATCTGTACCTCTGAAACAAATAATGCAATATATGTTAAGAAAGAAAAAAAGAAGAAGAAGAATGTAGCAGGAGGGGAAGAATGAAGAGGGGGAAATCGGAGGGGGAGAAGAACCATGAGAGACGATGGACTCTGAAAAACAAACTGAGGGTTCTAGAGGGGAGGGGGGTGGGAGGACGGGTTAGCCTGGTGATGGGTATTGAGGAGGGCACGTTCTGCATGGAGCACTGGGTGTTATGCACAAACAATGAATCATGGAACACTATACCTAAAACTAATGATGTGATGTATGGGGATTAACATAACAATAAAAAATTAAAAAAAAAAAGAAAAGAAGAGGCCAGCTGCAAAGAAGCTATGTAGATGTGGAGCTAAAACCACAAACGTGAACTCTCAGCTAAGACCTTGTGCAAGGCCCCCCTAATTCTCACATTCCTGGACTCTCGGGAACTGTGAAACTCTCTACTGATTGCTCAATGCAATTTCCTTCTCAAAAGTTCAGATGACATATCAGTCAACTAACAGATATTTATTTCCCTGAAATATTGACACCATTCTATCTCCAGTGCCTAGTCCATACCTGATACATGGAAAGTGCTCACTAAACAATTGTCAAATAGAGGTGCCTGGCCGGCTCAGTCAGTGGAGCATGCAATTCCTGATCTTGGGGTCGTGAGTTCAAGCCCCACAGTAGGTGTAGAGGTTACTTTAAAAAAATTAAAAATTAAATTAAATTTTAAAAACAGTTATCAAATTAAAAGGTGCAGAAGAAGAACTCTGCCCACAGCAAATTTGGAGCTTTCTTTGGAGCTCAGTTTTCCCAACTGTGCAATGGGGGGATACTAACAAATCAGCCCCTCTCAGAGAGTTGTGAGATTGAGGGTCTGGAAGAGCTGGACAAAGAACAAATGAATTCTATCCCTTACAACTGAAGAACATTGAAATGAATCTGAGACAAAGGAGCAAAGGGCTTCCAGGCCGCCAGAATCAACATGTAGCTATTAGTGTGTAATTGGAGATGCCAGAGGGATGCTTCCTACCCCAAAATCCCCTACAGAGCTCCCAAGATAAGAATATATATATGGCTGCCATATATTAAACTTACTCCATGTGTTACCCCATCTGCGGAGATTGCTTCTAATTATCAAGACAGTGATCATCGTGTCTAAAATTCAACCCAAACTTGTCTAACTGCTCAGCCCAAGCCCTTACATCGTGTGACTTCTAGATGCTTGGGACTTCCCCATTCATTCCTCAAGGTGAAGGTTTGTGGAAATTCAAATAGACGCGAACGATCCGGGCATTATCATGCAACAACGGCTCCACGGGAACTAATTCATAAAGTATTCTCCAACAGTCAACTGTCAGCAGATCCCGCTGTGCAGAAGTCCCTCAACGTTTACATTCTGGTGGGAAAAGAAAAGGAAGAAAATTAGTGCGCACTGGGTAACTAGTAAGCGCCAGGTGTCCGCTCCTAGCTCGAGCTCAGTAGGGCAAGTAAGAGAGAGATGGAGGGTCTGACTTCCACCCATGGGTAATAGCATCATCAGCTCAGACACACTGGATTTGGGCTTTCACTTCCGCCCCCGGGGTGAATTTGATTCCTTTCACATGGGGATATGAGAGTGGGAGAATCTGTCACATTTCTCACTCTCTGCTGCTTCCTATCTTCCTCAATGCCACACTCAAGAGAGTGTCTGGAGTCTTATAAATGTTTGCGTCTTAAAGGGTGAAAGGGGGAATGCTCCAGCTGGAATTCTCCATCTGTGATTGATTATAAAAGCCAACTCCTTTCCGCTCAGAAAGGAGTCCTGTGATCAATTAGCAATGTCTGCCATGGGCGCCATAGGAGGATAATGACATTGTGTGATCATTTCTGTCCTTTGTACCATAGGTTCTAAGTCTTTAAATCACAGACTGTTACAATTAAAAGGGATCTCAGAGGTCATCTAGACCAGGGGTCAGCCAACTACAGCCCCCTGAGCAAATCCAGGCAGCTGCCTGTTTTTCTAAATAAAGTTTTATTGGAACACAGCCATACATTCATTCATGTATGTATTTCTGCGGCTACTTCCCCACTACAAATGGCAGAGTAGTTACAGCAGAGACTTAAACTTACCGCAAAGCCTAAAATATTTACTCTCTGGTCCTGAAAACGTTTGCTGACTCCTGATCTAGACCAAACGTCCAGCTTGCAGCAAGGGATTGAGGCCCTCAGGAGCAGGTACAAGCCCAGAGTTGCATAAGGACTTAGTTACACAGCGCCAGACCGCGATTTTACGAAAGCCAGTTACTCCCATGCTGATCCTCAGAACCTGTTTGGTGGCGAACACTTCCCCTCCTAACCCCGGATCTCAACCTGAGACTGATTCACGGAGCCTGCGTCACACAACCTCTGTTGCGTCTCCTAAATACTACGAATTCATTCATTCCGTTCATGAATTCTTACTTCCTGCCAGGTGCTGTGCTGGGCCCTGAGGCTGCAGTGAAGAAGACACATGGAGTCAATACCACTGTCATTAAGAACCTAAACATGTTGGGTCAGAGTTCCCTGGGCTGGAAGAAAGTCGCTGAACCTCTCTGAGCCTGTTTCCTCAGGGTAGTATTGGTTTCTCCTACATCACATGGCTGCTGTGGGGGGGTTTTGGCAAGAACTCAGCACAGGTCTAGTCCACTCAGAAGGGCAGACATGGTTCTCATCGTAGTCAGTACACTGGGCACACAGGATGCTGGTGGGCTTGAACGACAGCCCCTGACCTTGGGCCTGGACCTTGCCTGCTCTGCCCCATTAAATGCCCGACTGAGCCTTCAGGACAGAGCTGCTTCTAGGACACCTGGGGGCCCGGGCAAATATTTCTTGAGGGCCCTCTATCTATATAAACAATGTGATTAAAAAATATATTATAGGGGAGCCTGGCTGGCTCAGTCGGTGGAGCATGCAACTCTTGATCTCGGGGTTATGAGTTCAAGCCCCACGTTGGGTGTAGAGATTACTTAAAAATTAAAAAAAAAACTTAAATATATATATATATTTGTAATATTAATTAATTATCTATAATGTGTAATAGTAATTAAGTAGATATATTTGTAATATATATTTGTAATATATATTTTAATTATACTTTAATATAATTAATAATAAATTAAATTTTAATTTTAGTTATATATTTAATTATATTTTGTTATATATAATTATAATTAATATATATATTACAAAATTCACTACGCCCATGACAGGCACAGTGATTTATCCAGGAAAATTTGGAATAGTGAGAGGGGGTGCCGGTGTATTGGCTTGTTGTCCAGTGAGAGCACATGAAGTTTCCTCTGTGTCCAGGCATCATTTCTTCCTCCACGGGTCCAGAAACCAGCCCTTCATGTTCCTTATGGTCCGATGTGACTAGTTTCAGATCTCCCAGGGGAAGGAAAGATGGCAGCCATGTTGTGACTCGGAGCGCCAAGGCTTTATAACGTTTGTATTAAAACAATGTAGACCTTTATTGTGATTAATTTGCCCTGTTGTTTGGTCAAACACCAGTCTAGGTATCGCTCTGAAGGCGTTTTTTAGATGTGATTAAACCTTTAAATCAGTAGTCTTTGAGTGCAGCAGATTCCTCTCCATAGAGTGGGTGGGCCCCATCCAATCAGTTGAAGGCCTTAAGAGCAAAAACAGGTTTCCCGAAGAAAGTATTCCCTAAGACTGAAACCTAGAAAGCTTGCCTGACTCTCCAGCCTGCTGCTCTGCAGAGTTCAGGGGACTGCAACCTGAGCTCTTGAATTTCTAGCCTGCCTTGGGGGTTTCATACTTGCCAGGCCTCAGGATTACATAAGCCAATTCCTTGAAATGAAATGTCTCCTTCTCTCTCTCTCTTTCTCTCTTCCCCCCTCTATCTATCTATCTATCATCTATCTATCATATAATAGTATCATGTATATTATGTGTATAGTATGCAATATTATACATGTTAATATATGCATATATTATATTGCTTCTGTCTCTCCACAGAACCCTGGCCAATCCAAGCCCCTTCCCTCTGCATTCCCAACATCATTTCTTCAACTCCAGTTGCACCACTGCCCTGAGATCACATCATCCCATATGCCACCCCTCGCTACTGGCTTCCAACTGGTGCTTGGAAGTTTGCTCTTTGTTGTTAGCACCGGGGGAGCCAGTGGGCAGGGGGCCTTGTGGCTGGTGGGTCCTGCCCACCGACATGCTAGTGCAGCAGGGACCCAGGGCGCCTGTGAGGTTCTGCCCTCTTCCTATGCAAATCCCTGAGGGGCAACAATATGACATGACAAACAAAAACTACCAAGACCAATCACAGAAGAAAGGGGAAAGTGGGGTTTTTGGTCCGTTAGGGGTATTTCAATGCCTTTAATGGCACATTTTCCCTGCTTTTGAAAAAGGGCCCACATGCTCACGTTGCCCTGGGCCCTACAACTTAGGTAGCCAACCCTGCAGGGGCTCATGGGGGAAGTGAGAGGCGCAGTCCTTTTGCACAGGAAATGTCTGTTCCTCACCCAGCATGGCTCAAGTGTGACCCGGGAGAGCACCGGTCAACCAGAGGTAAAAACAACAAAAACCCTACCCCGAGCTCCCCATACTGATCCAAACAGCATCTTCGCCTTTCGCTAAAATTCATTATCTTTCTCAGTCTCAAAACCAAAAACCAAAACCAAAACACTTTCAGAATCCAGAAGTCAGAAGACCCGTTTCTCGTGGCTCATTCCTGTATGGATAAGGCAGCCACTGGCTCTCTCTGTGACTCAGTTCCTCCATCTGTCCCAAGCTGATACTGTGACTCTGTAAGTAGCAATGTCACCCTGCTTCCTTCCAGGTCATAAACACACCCCAGGAGTCTCAGCCCATGTTCTGACTTTTGCAGTTGTCTTTATAACTTAACTTGAAATACTCCCTCGAACAGAACACACACCATATGCAATAATGACTGAAGGGGAATGGAGAGGCAGAAACCAGGAGGGCTGGAGAAACAGCCCGATGGGGTGGTGAGCATATCGGGGAAGAATACCACCGAGCTGGGACAGAAGGAGCAGACTGAGAAGGAATTAGAACAAGGGCAGGGCGGGTCATTTCGGTCACCTTAGGAGATCCACAGGTGACAGAGGTGGCAGCCAGATCTCCCCACACCTCAGAGAGAAAAGATGGCCTGGCCACTTCCACCCAAGAACATTTAAGTTTTACAATGTTTGAATTTCCTTCCCCAGCCACTCGTTGGATTCCTGACACAACTGGGGGAAATGAACCGTTCTTTTAGGCTCAGATGTGAATGGGTGGGGACCTCCCAAGTTAAGCAGAATCCAGGCAAACGTGAAAAATAGCCATCCATCCAAGATGGATGGAAATAACCAACAAGGGTAGATCTCGTGTGTCTTCCTACCTACCCATTGAAGAGGTGGTTGCTGTATAAGTCAGGGCTCTACAATTTATTCCTTCAAAGGCTGAATGTCTCCCTAGGAGAAGACACCGTTTTCTGTGAGGCCGATGAATCAGAGGTTGTGGTTTGCCATGAGGAAATGCTTATGGGCCTGGGAAGACAAAAAAGGAAACAGGTGTTGGACATGAAGTCACCGTGAGCAAGACTACCTGTGGAAGGCATGGAGGGAAAGAAAAACCGAATTTTTAAATTCTGGAGCAGAGCTAGAAGCAGCCTGGGAAAGCATTTCCCCGCATCACTAGACTCCAGCTCTGCACATGGAGTATAGTATGGTCTCCTGCAAACGTTACAGACTCCGAAATCAGTCACAACGGGGACTGATCCTGGCTTCCCCACTTAAGAGCTATATTACTTCAGGCAGTTGCAGTCACCATCCCAAACATTTACTGGGAAGCATTTATGGAGGGAGTCACAGGGTTAAGTGCTTTGCATACTTTATCACATTTAATTTTCCCGTGGTACTGAGTAGGTACCAATGCCGTCCTGTTTTACAGATGAGTCTCCGGGAAGTTCTCCCTGCAGCCTGCCACGCAGGATATTGGGGGAACTGCAGCTGGAGGCTTCTGCATGTCCAGGCCTGAGGTCCGTAGAGAGCATCTCGGTGGCCCAAACAGAGCAGCGGGCCTGAAGATGATGGAGGACCCCCACTGGACAGCATCACTTCTGGCCCCCAAGGCCCTGTGGTCCTCAGGAGATGCAGCTGGAATCCTTCACTCAATGCAGGACCTCTGCTTGCCCTGGGCCTCAAATTTCCACATTTGTAAGATCAGAGCATTGGAACAGATGATCTCTAGAGGCGGCAGATCTAGAACTTCGGCCAGGATTTGGCCTTAGAAGCACCCCACCCCCACCCGCACCACACTCAGGAGCCAGAGAGACCAACCTTCCTGGAGAAGAATTCTAGAAATAGACACGATGCATACAGAGTCTCACAGGGAACCAAGTACTGTCACAGCCCATCTTAGAAGAAAAGGGAACCTCAGAGAAGTAAGCCCACTTGCCTAAGATAATACCGTAGCAAGTCAGCAGCACAGTGGGTCTTCAGAATTCAGCGACGTGCTGCCTCATTCCGGTGCCTTCACTCCCAGCCCCAGTCTGGAGATGCCCGAGATAGAAGCACTGCCCAGAGGATCCTTGAGGCTCTAAAATGGCAAGCAAGAGTGATGCAGAAAGGCAGAGAGAATAGGCAGAAGCCCTGCTGAGGGGTGAGGTGTTGGGCAGCCCCCTGCCCGTGGGCCTGGGGTACCAGGACCCTGAGACCACCGGGGGCATCGATTAGAAGAAGTTAGATGACCTAAACCAGACCTCCTCCTTGCAGCATTCCTCCTGACGTAGGGGAGGAGTACATTGCTTTCCTGCATGTTCCTTGTGGCACCTGAATATCCTTGGCCCTGACCACCCTTTCTTCGAAGTTTGGGATGATGAGCTCCCTTCCTGGAAAGGCACCACTGAAAACTCTCCAGGCTTCACCTCATCTGGAAAGAACAAAGCCACAGGCTAGAAACCAGAAGTCCTAACACCCTCCAAGCTACTCCAATTCCTGCCTGGGGTGGTGGACATCATCCCTGCCACCCACCTTAGTCTCAGGGCCGGCTCTATGCACTCCTGGAAGCTGAATGGGCCACCAGTGAGTACTAGAGCACATCTGGCTGGCAGGCTGCCTGGGACACTGAGGGACTGGGTAGCGGGGTGGTGGGTTTGCTGACTGACCAGCTGACCATGGGATGACAGACTGAGGTTTGCAAAGCCAGGAGAGAAAGGGCAGTTTCTTCCGTACCGCCCAGTCCACCTTCCGTGCTCTGAGATTCTATGACCTCAGCCTTGGGCCTTCCCAGTCCCTCTTTGCTCAATCAGAATCGAATCACCTAAGCCTAGAATGTCAGGGGATCCTCATATTTGCAGTCACAAGTATGATGTTGATATTCCTGTCTCTCCAGCAATTCTAGTCACTCTGGTAGTTGAGGGCGTGGCATTTGGGGAAGAAGAAGCCAGATTCTGAAAAGGCAGATCAAAGATTCGGGGGATCATTGAGGCTAAATCACTGTTCTTAACCCGGAACATTAGGACATACTTCCCAGAATGAGAGGGAGATGACGGCCAGCCTCAAAGTCAAGGGGACACTCAGGACTCTGGGGAAGGAGGAGTGAAATCAGCCAGTTATCTGGCTAAAGGAGAAACAGTGCCTGAGAACAAGTACAGAGCTCAAAGCCAGGGGTTCAACCCAGGGAAGGTCAGAGACTCACAGAGCTGGAGAAACAGAGAGCAGCAGAGAGTACCAGAGATGGGAGAAAGTCAGAGAACAGCATTTTGGTGCAAGAACAGAATAACACAGACCGAGAGTTAGCGGCAAAGACAATAAGTCAGACAAAGATCATGAAAGAAAAAGACAGAGCAAACCAGTGAATGATCCAGACTGAGAAGGAAGGGGACAGATCTGGAATCGGGACAGGGTGAAGCGATAACAAGAGAGAGAGAAACACGGATTTAAAAGCAGTTAGACATAGGCAGAGAAGAAGAGCCACAGAGTGGGAGACGAAAACTTCTGGATGCTCAGAAACACCACCAGCAGAAGCAGGCAGTCCGCTGAACCTGCAGGGGCTGTGGGGCACGGAGAATGAGCCACCTGCCTCTAGCCAGAGCCTCTTCCATGACTTTGCAACCATTATTGGCAACTTCCACAGCCTCGGGCACCGGGATTTCAAGGTTGGGAATCACCACAAAGGGTTTCATAGTGGGGGCAGATGCAGTGGTTGTGATGGCCCATTCCCAGCCTTGTGACATCTGCTTTCCTTCCTTCCCCTTCCAGAACTGGCTAGGCTTTTCTGAGCTGATGCTACATAGTTGGGAAGCTCAGCCAGACACCCACAGTTCTGGCTCAGAGCAATGATAATGGCTTATCTGCTCCAGGGAGGACCCTGAGGCCTCAAAGAACAGGAAGGGGTGGGGGAGAAATGGAAAACATTTGAATGGGGGATCTCGCTGGAATGAGGAGACCGCCAGCTTGCATGGCCAAGTTCTGAGTGTGATGGAAGACTGTGTCAGAACTCATTGCGCTTGAGAGGAAAATCTAATTCACACAGGCATAGGAAAAAGTAGGATTTACTGGCTCAGGAAAAACTGAGTAAACCAAGAACAGGTGTTATTTTCAGGTGCAGTGTGATCAAGGGGTCAAATGATAGTTCCCAGAAGATTCTCTCCACTCCACTGCCCTTCACTGGGAGGCTCCCTCCTGGTATTTGTCAGATGACTGTCGCACTCCTTCCATCTTCTCAAATCCAGGTCCAGGAAGAAAGCCTGAACTCTTCTTCTGGGTAACCCAACCGACTAGAATTGACTAGAACCAAACCCTTGAACCAATGATTGGGGCCAGGGACATGGATGTAGAGATTGATTTATGCCAAAGTCACTGTGCTCCTCACTGGGTGAAGCCCCGAATGCAATTCGATTTTCAGAAGTGGGAGAGGGAGTGATTCTTCAGGGGAAATTAGGGCATAGATACCAGAAGGGTGAAAGGGTGCCCAGTGGTAAAGACAACAGTGATCTCTAAGGTCTATCCTTTATGGCTACTGAAATCAACGTCATCGTAAATTCACATCCAAACCCTCCCCAAATCACCAACACTCACATAAAGTGCACTCAATCTCTCTCCCAAGAACGACAACAAAATGTCTCTTCTAGCACCCCATTCATCTCCAACTCCGGAATCTGGATGAAAGCAGTTCTCTCAGTGAAGTCCAGGGAAGGCTCTCCATAGGCTTTACCGATGAAGTAAATATAATAATTTTAAATAAGTGTAACCACTTTGAATGTACCCAACATAAAAAGGTAGGATGAGAACAGAATAACTGTCCTGAAAACTCCTATTTGCAAAAGCAAATAGGAAGCAACATACAGGTGGTCACTGGCCCGTAGTGCATGTTGTGTATCCCAGAAGACAGAGGTGTTAGGAGTTCCTACCTGGTGGCAGAGTGACTTTCTTGTTCAGTGAATCTGGCTGATCCAGCTCTGCAATCTGGGAGCCTCTCCCTTGCCCAATGCCTCCCATGGCCATAACTAAGGGAAGCATTGCAGAGGGTGCCATTTTGGGGGAGGAGGGTCTGCACCTTTTTTGAGGAATTCACTTCATAAGGGTGCAATAGAAATAGTCAGAGAAAGACAAATATCAGATGATTTCACTCCTATGTGGAACTTAAGAAACAAAGCAGATGAACAGCGGGGAAGGGAAGGATAAAATAAGACAAAAACAGAGAGGAAGGCAAACCATAAGAGACTCTTAACTCTAGGGGAAAAAACTGCGGGTTGCTGGAGGGGAGGTGGGTGTGGGTGGGGAGGAAGGGGTAAGTGGGTGATGGGCATTAAGGAGGGCACGTGGTGGAATGAGCACTGGGTGTTATATGCAACTGATGAATCACTAAACTCTACCTCTGAAACTAATACTACACTATATGTTAATTAAATTGAATTTAAATAAAATTTTTTAAAAAATAAGGGCACAGTAGGATATCCATTTTGGCATGAGCCATCAGTGACCGTTGCTGGTGAGGTTTGTGTTTATTTAGTTGACTCCTGGTCCATTTGCTTCAATAAGAGCACAAGTTAGTAGCCATAGTCAGAAGTCTTACCAAGTCATGTTTGCCTTTTATGTGTTCTGCTCAGTCCTAAATGTGCACTTTTAATCTAAAGATGCACGTCTTTATTTAATTCTGAGACTTTTCTTCCATTTATCTATTTGAATGTTGCTTCTCTGCCATCTTCTTCATTCTCCTTCTGGAGCTTCCATCGGCTAATTGTCAGACCTTCTATTTTTATTCTCCATTCATTTTTTATTTCCAGAATTACTATTTGGAATGTATATAATAATAAGTATATATGTATTATATATGTATATAAACACAGAGAGAAAGAGAGAGAGAGATCTATCTCCATCTGGGAAATCTAAATGATGTGCATTTTTCTGCTACCCTGTTAGTAAATTAAGCAGAACAACATTTTGAGCAATTATTAGGTATATTCATGTCCTGAACATTCAGCATCATTGTTTATTTTAAATGAAGTCAAAAGAGAACTAGTTTCAGTCAACAGGTACCTAACAATAACTGTCTTATTTGGTATTATTTTTCCTCCTGTGAATGAGAATCAATTATCGATCAGTGGTGCTTCCATGTGAATTTAATTTTAGGATCCTCTCCAATCAGACAGCTAAGCAAGAGTCATTCCTTGCGGGCACCTGGGTGGCTCAGTTGGTTAAGCGACTGCCTTCGGCTCAGGTCATGATCCTGGAGTCCCGGGATCGAGTCCCACATCGGGCTCCCTGCTCGGCAGGGAGTCTGCTTCTCCCTCTAACCCTCTCATGCTCTCTCTATCTCATTCTCTCTCTCAAATAAATAAATAAAATCTTTAAAAAAAAAAAAGAGTCATTCCTTGCAAAAAGAAGACACACGGGTTATATATTGGTGGAGGTAGAAAAGGAAGGAGATCAGCATGATTTACTAACCTAGTGTGTACCTTACAGTTTTCACACAGGAAATGCAGATTGATATCTCTATTCTGGTTTCTGCCATTTTTTATAGGTTGTTGGGGTAGCCATGACCTTGGCTTGATTTCTAGTTCTCACCATAACCACCCAGAAGGAGAGGGTCAGAGGCACTAACTCTTCCTGCTGACCTGCAACCCTTTCCCTCTCCCTGTCCTCTAATAAATTCATGCACACACCTTCATGAGGTTTGGAGTTTGGAATTGTCTAATATTTTCTTCTAAATAGTAGCTCTGTTGATGCACACAAACTTAAAAGAGTCTGTCACTGAGCGGTTGGTAATGGCTCTTGAACTTTGAGAAGAACTCATAAGACAGCATTGTGCTTGATTAGTGATCAGTGAGCACAGAGGATGGGACAAAACCAGATATCTGTCATCTGTAAGCTGATTACAACTGGTTCTGATCTTAAAATCATAGACTGTTTGCACTGAAATGTATTTCAGAATAGATTGAGGCCAATCTGCTCTATAGAGGAGAAAACAGAATCCCATAGGGAGGTGACCCATCCATAGTCACAGGTAAATTAGTTACACATGTGAGATGTGGTTTCTCTGAATTTAGTCATCAGAGCCTGTTCTATTTGGCCACACCCTTCCTGGCCTGATCCGGAGTCCAGATTCTTACTTCTCCATCCATCCCCTGTCATCTCCTCCTATATCCTGTATCCTGTAAGATTATTGAGTCTTAAGGACACTTATTCATCCACTCACTCAAAAAAATGTGTTGGGTGTCTACTATGAGCAAGGCACTATGCCAGGCCCTGGGGCATAATTTATAGGAAACATAGAGGCAGTAGAGTGTAGTGGATAAATGCATGAACATCAGAGTTAACCCAATCTGGATTCAAATCTTGGCACCACACACACACACACACACACACGCATACACACACACACACACACTGGAGCTCACAGAAAGATATCAGGTCTTCCACCAACTGAGATTATTATATATTGGAAGATCTTACTCAGTCCAGTTAACTGTCAACCTAATTTACTTCCAGATTCTAGAGCTTTTGTCACTGACCCACTGTGTGACCTTGGTCAGGACATGGTGGCTCTGGGAGCCTCAATTTCTCCACATATTTGTGAGAAAATTGAACTAGGAGAAGATGAAAATCTCATCTAGAACTTATGTCGCTCAAGACCCCCAACACAGGCTGCGGATGCCCCACCCCACTGCTAATGGCCTGTCCTGTTCTCAAGAGCCTTCTTGGCTCTGTTCACAGGCTGGTCTCCTAAGGTTTAGGGTGGGAACAGAATGCAGGAGAAGATTGTGGCTGTTTCTTCTTCAGGGAGGTGGTGGTACCTCATCTCTGGTTCCTCTTGGCCCTGAGACTCAAGCCCATGCCTCTGTCTGATGAACTTTCTCTCTTTCACTCACAGATACCATCTGCCTTGCCATCCATTGGTGTTGGGGTACTAGGGGTTCTCTGACTCTCCCTTTCTGTGTTAGATGCCCCTCTCTGTGCCTCATTTTATCTACCTCTTTGCCTATTGATTTGTATGTCTCCACTATGATCTCCTGGAGGCTACGATCTCCTGGAGGGAAAAAAACTTGTGTCCATTTTGCTTTTTATTAGTACTGATAGTCAGTAGGTCTCAATAAATGTAGGTAGTAAATTCCATGAGTTTACAAACTGTCTATATGGTTCTTTGTTGTATACCCACCGCTTAGCCCAAAGCCTGACATGTAAGGACAACTGAATGAATGAATGAACCACTGAGTAAATGAATGACTGAGTGAACGAACCCAGGAAGAGGCCACCGGCGGCCATCCGTTCATCTCCAGTCCTCCCTAGTTTTCCTTTTCCCCCCTGAAGTGAAGAACCCTAAGGCCGGAAGCCCCAGGGGACTGGCTAGATGCAGGTATGGGAGTGGGAGGTTCAGAAAGAAAAATAAAAAACATGCAGACGTGGGACAGAGAGAGGCTGAGGAGGGATGAGAACATGGCAGAGTCACCATGTCCAGGCATCCAGAGCAAGCTGGGTCTTCAATGCTTTCCCTTGTCTTGAGTTTTTGCTCTTTATCCAGGTTGGATCCTTCCCTGCAGTGCTGGGGAGATTGAGGAGGGTTGTTCCCCTCAGAAAATAAATCAGTACAAAGGAGGGCTAGAGACCCCAAGGGGGAGGACAATGAGGGGGGCTGGGGGCAGGGGCAGGCAATGTCTGAATCGGAAGTAGAAGCCGGGGAGCGTCCATGGCCAGAGCATCTGAGACCTCACCACGCTAGAAATGATTTGTGACAATGTCAGATTTCAGACCAGGAGTTTCTACCACTTCTCCCACAGGGCCTGGCTATCTCCCAAAAGGAAGGCATCTGTTTACTCTGTGACTGGCAGAAAAGAAGCTTTGTGACCCGTCCATAAAGAAGTGGTTTGGGGGCTTGAGAAACCAGATTGAAAACGATATGGTCTTGGCGGTGGTGGTGGTGACGCTTATGTTTGCCTTGTAATTACCCCTTACGTTGTCCTCTTATTTTGTGTGTTTTTCCGAATGCGTGTTTATTTTACAATGTAAGATGCTGGGGAGAAAAGCAAGCATTGGAGACGAGGCGATTGTCAGCTACACTAGAGCGAAAAGGAGCCGTGAAACTCCAGAGCAAGGAGATGCGGACCCCAGGCTCCAGGGAAACATCCCCCAAACGACCAACTTCCAACTCCTCCTGCTTGATTCCAGGAACTTCCGTTAAAAGATCACAGACTTTGGAGTTAGACTGACCTGCTTTTAAATCTTGACACCCCCCCCCTTAATAAATATGCTCCTTTAGATAGTTACAGCTAATAGTTACTGAGCACCTGTTACCTGCCAGGCCCGGCATCGAGTTCTTTGCCTGACTGATCACTTTCAAACCTCATGACATTGTATTGAGTAGGTGCTACAGTCATCTGATTTTACAAACAGCAAAAATAAGGCTCAGAGTTGGCCTCCCATGTAACGTGAGGGGAGAAGGGAACACTCTGGATGAGGTTGACAGAGGGCTGCCTACAGGCTGATGCTACCCATCCAAAGCTGGGGGTCAGAGGAGAGAATGCCTGGGAGGGTCACCTCTGTAGTTTGTGCAGCTGATGCTGGGCCCCGTGTACAAATGGTGAATGAGCTCCAGAGAGAAGCATCGAGTAGCATAAATTTGTCCTTTGTGTCATCTTTTAAAAAGGATATATTTTTTTTATTTTGATGTGGCCAATTTCATCCTCCCTTTCTTTTATGGATTGTACTTTTTATGGCAATTTTAAGCAGACCATCCTCACCTGAGAACAATCCCCTATATTTTCTTTAAACCTTTTTAAAAGTTTTGTTTTCCACATTTCATCATGAATCTATCTGGAATTTATTTTTTGTGAAAGGTTTGAACTAGGGATCTTGTTTCAATTTCTTCCAGTATGGAATGCCGGTTGTCCCCCCCTCCCCATCTCATTGATCTCCTGTTAATTTATAAAACCACATCTGTTTTGTGCCAAGTTTTCATTTATAGACAGACTGTTTCTGCACTCTGTTAGGTGTTCTCAGTCTGTCCACACTCAAACCAGTCTTCTTTGGTCCTCTTTTATTTTAATTTTTTTTTTTTTATTTTTTAAAGATTTTATTTATTTATTTGACAGAGAGATAGAGAGAGAGCACAAGTAGGCAGAGTGGCAGGCAGAGGGAGAGGGAGAAACAGGCTCTCCGCCGAGCAGGGAGCCGGACGTGGGGCTCTATCCCAGGACCCCAGGATCATGACCTGAGCCGAAGGCAGCCACTTAACAGACTGAGCCACCCAGGCACCCCAGTCCTCTTTTATTTTTTTATTTATTTTTTTTAAAGATTTTATTTATTTGAGAGAGAGAGAGAGTGAGAGGGAGCATGAGAGGGGAGAGGTCAGAGGGAGAAGCGGACTCCCCACTGAGCAGGGAGCCCGATGCGGCGGGACTCGATCCCGGGACCCCAGGATCATGACCTGAGCCGAGGGCAGTTGCTTAACCAATTGAGCCACCCAGGTGCCCTGGTCCTCCTTTAATTAACACATATGTTTTATATATCTTGGTGCTTTGCGGCATACTTTTTTCCTGTTTCACTTATTCAGAATTGTTTTGGCCTCTCTTGGCGCTTTTACTCTACCACATAAACTCTAGAATCAATATTTCAAGGTCCTTAAAAAAATCTGTTGAGATTTTCATTATAGTTACATCAAAGCTCTAAATGACTGGGGGCAGCCAAAATATTTACCACAGTAAGTCTTCCCAAATGAAAAAACAATGAGCATCAGTCTATTCAAGGCCTCTTCAAGTCATTCGATAAAGTTTATCATCTGAAAAAAAAAAAACGTTTTATTATCTTCATATAATTTTTGCAAACTTTGCCTTGGTTTATTTTTAGGTAGTTACCAATTTTAAGATTACTGTGAACATAGGATTTTTTCCTCTTTTCACATATTTAGTTGTTTCTGGTGTGTAAGTGTGCAATTAATTTTTTTGTATACTGACGTGTCATTACACACTCGGTGTATTTTCTCACGAGCTTTAATGGTTTCTCGTTTCCATCACTGGAAACCTGTACTTTCCACTCCTCTTCACCCATCTTGCCCATCCCCCCTCCCCCGGCAACCACATAGATATGCCTCTTCATTTTTATGTCTTGTTTAATTGCATTGGTCTAAGATCACGAATATGATTTTGAATGAGAGTGGCCATCGAGGGCATCTTGGCCTTGTACTGTCTTTAAGGATGCTGCTTCTCTAGTTTCACCACTGAGTATAATATTTGCTGTAGGTATTTGGTAAATACGCTTTACCACGTTAAAAATGTTCGCTTTTGTTTCTAGCATAGTGTGTATTCTTATCATGAATGAACATAGAACAATATAGAATGATTTTTATAAATCGATGTAAAGACTCATTTGACTTCTCTTTTTCAAACTTTTAATTTGCTTGATCACACTGAGAGATTTTCTGTTCTTGAACTACCCTTGCATTCCTGGGATGTACCCTACTTATTTATGAGGGATTTCTTTTTAACACACTCAATATCCTAACACTTACTATACTTGTCACTTTGAAATAATTTCAAATGCATAGAGAAAACTGGAAGAACAGAACAAAGAACTGTCATATTCCTTTCACACAAATCCACTAAATGTTAACGTTTTGCCGCATTTGTTTTATTATTCTCTTTCCTCCATGTGTGAGCGAGAGAACATAATGTTCTGTATTGTCCCTTGAGAGTAAGTTGTATAAATCAGATTTATTCATGAGTACTTCAGGATGTATTCTCCATGAATAAGGGCATTCTTCTACATAACCTTAGGGCAGTCATTGACTTGAGAGAACTCAACATCAACAATTTCCTGACATTTTAATTAGGGTTTTCCCATCATATCTTCATAAGAAAAAAACAAGTCTAGGGAGCACCTGGGTGGCTCAGTCGTTAAACATCTGCTTTCAGCTTGGGTCATGATCCCAGGGTCCTGGGATCGAGCCCCACATCGGGCTCCCTGCTCCGCGGGAAGCCTGCTTCTCCCTCTCCCACTCCCCCTGCTTGTGTTCCCTTTCTCGCTGTCTCTCTGTCAAATAAATAAATAAAATCTTTAAAAAAAAAAAGAAAAAAACGAGTCTATAATTTTCTTCTCAAACTCTAACTATAATATCAAACACATGATATAAAAAATAAAAGCCACAAAGTTTCTATCCATGCTTTCTTTGTTCTAGTCTCTGAAATAGCTTGGGATAGAAATTGTCTCTTTCTTATAAGTTTGGTAAAAAATTAATCTGCCACCTATCATTTCCATATTTGAAGAGAGAAATTTAATCACCAAATTGAAATATTTTAACCTATTTCATTTTACGAAGGGAGAAATTTAATTACCACTTCAAATTCTTTAATGATTATGGCTTTAGTCAGGTTTTGAATTTCTTCCTGAACCCAGAAAGGACAAAGAGGGAGGAAGACTGGTCATATCTGGTCCCCACTAGAACAGTTCAGTGCAGACCCTTGTTACAACTCCTGAAAAATGAAATCAAGGAGCATCACACCCCTGTGTATGCTACCTTAATTTCTGAATAAAGCCCAATAGAATGTCCTAAACCTGACCGTCAATAGCAATTAGTAACACTTTCAATCGGAGGTGGGGTGTGCACTGGTGTAGAGAAACTGGAGCTCATCCTAAAGGAAAATAAATATGTACCATTATTGTCTACTATCACTGTGTACTCATCTCAGAAACATAACATCTTTAATGCCCACCACCATAGAAGAAAGCAAGTATTATTGACCATTTTACATACCTGGAAATGGAGGCTCAGACAGGTGAAGTCATGGGCTCAGCACGTGAGTGCTAATAATGCACGACTATGATTCAAGCTATGATCTGTCTGACTCAGAGCCCTCTGTTCTTGCCACTTCTCATGCTGAGAGAGGAAGAACACAAATCCCATTACCTCTCCCACCTTTCCCTCTCCTTCCATCATCCCACATGTCCTGGCCAGACTTCTGTCCCAGACAGAAACTGAACGTGCAGAAGGCATGTACTGATTCACTGTGTGCATTACCCACTACGTACCTGGCCCTAAGTTGAGTGCTCAGGGCATGCAGATGAATGGAGTCCAAAGTTATTCTTGAAGGATGTGCTCACACTAGGGACAAATCCTCTGCTTTTCCATCCAGGGAGGAGAAAGAGAGTCTTTGGACCACAGGACAGCACACTGTACATCCATTCATTCATTCAACAAATACATGTTAAAACCAACTATGTGCCAGGCACTTTACTAGGCGTGGGGAATTCAGAAGTAATGAAAACTCTAAGTCCCTGTCCTCTTGAACCTTGTAGAAAATGAGGAGATTATGTTCTACTGAGAGTAGCTTCCACTCTCTCCCGCTGGTGGTGGGAATCAGGTTTGGGGGATGCAATCAGGCCCATGCTTCAGCACTGGGGACCTGCTGTGTTTTCTTCCCAAACTTAGGGTTCAATGGGATGGATGGAAGCTCAGCACAGAAAAACCATTAGCTTGGGTTGGAGAGAGGCAAGTTCTAACCTGGCTTCACCTGACCCCCTGTGTGAACAAATAGCCTTCTCTGGGCCTCAGCCTCTCTATTCACAGGACACTGAGATCCCATCCATGATCTCAGTGGCAGTGGCAAAGCTCCAGAGGACTTTGGAAAACCTGTAAAGGTGTTTTTGGGTTTCAAAATGATTGTGGAGACGTACTCACCTCTAGTGGATGAAGGCTGAAGATGGCAGACATCATATGTTGCACAGAAAATCTTTCACACCTAGCAAGTGTCAACATCTTGCATAACTTTCAAAATGTCCCATAGCTGTGAGTCATGCTGCTAGAACATTCATGTATAAGTATTTGTTTAAATACTGTTTTCAATTATTTTGGGTATATACACACCTAGGGCAATATTGCTAGGTCATATGGTAATTCTATGTTTACCTATTTGGGGAAGGACTGAACTGATTTCCACAGTGTTGGTACATCCATACAATGGAATATTATTAAGCCATAAAAAGGAATGAGGTCTTGATCCATGCTAGAATGTGGACGAACCTTGAAAACACTAAGTGAAAAGCCAGACACAAAAGATCACCCACTTTTATGAATCTATTGTATGGAACTTCCAGAATAAGTAAATCTATAGAGACATAAAGCAGACCAGTCATTCCCAGGGGCTTGGGGGAGAGGGGAATGGGTAGCAACTGGTTAATGGGGGGACAGGTTTCCTTTTGGGGTGGTGTCTCCAGACAAAACAGAGGTGATGGTTGCACAACACTGTGACTGCCGAAATGTCACTGAATTGTGCACTTGAGGATGGTCAACAGTAAATTTATCTTATATGAATTTTACTTTCATTATAAAAGTTTTTTTTAATGTCTTGCAAATATTTTGAAGGTGAAACATCTGTTTATATGAGCCTGGTGCTAAACTCACATTATGTACAAGCACAAAATACTCTTTGTCCAGTTTTAATAACCACTTTTTTTTTTTCAGGAACGCAACCACCATCTAAGTTCAGGGAAGTTTATCTTTTGTTCAGAACTTTATCAAGAGCTGTTGACCACTTACAACATGATATCCGCAAGAGAGACACTTCCATAATCTTTGAGTTGTAACTATAACCATCTGCATTTGTGGACATCATATCCCAATATAACATAAGATCTTGACAACATCATCACATCTCTGAGTAGCCCTGGTGGGGCATTTAAATATTGGAACACATATCATTTTACTATAAATTTCACTTCCCTTTCACTTAATTTCTATCATTATTGTTAGTACATGATAGCAACCTGTTTCTGGTATTACACATGTAGATTAGTTAAGGGGATGTAACAAAAGATTTGTTACTAAAAGGGTGCAGGACATTGGGTCCATAGGGTTGAAAAGCACTTATTTAGATCACCTCCAGAGGGACTCTATGAAACAGGTTTGGGCTTGACTCTAGGCAGCAAGCCCACACTCATTCCCAACCCACTCAGAGACCCCAGCAAACCACTTTTTTGTGGAGAGGAGAGGCTAAGGCAGAATCTGTGGATTGACTCACTCACCATCCATTTCAACCTCTTTCTTTCTGGCATACCTCTCAACAGCACAGAGGCTGGAAAGCTAAAAGCTACATTGCCATGATCCCCAGAGCTGGAGTTCTGGCTGTGATTTGGGTTTCACCAACCACTGCACTCTCTAAAACATTGAACCAAAGCTTAGTTGGGAGGGACACAGAGCGCAGGGCACAGACTGTGGTTGGCAGTGTGGTTCTCCAGTTGTTGCTTCCTGAACTATGCCAAGGCAGAGTGACTCAGAGGAGGAAATTTTCCCAGAAACTCAGTTTACAGCCTCTGGCAGCCCTCTGAGAGATTTTGTGGGATACCAGTTTCTGATAATAAATTACTCTCTGCTTAAACTAGCTAGAGTGGTTCCTGGTTTTGCAACCAACCCTTAACCAATATTGACAATAAGAGAGATACAGGGCTTGCCTGAGGTCAAATGCCAGTTAATGGCAGAACTGAGGTTCAAATCCAAGGCTCTTTAGGATGTGGCCTCCATCCCCCAGTCCCAAGCAGCTCTCACTCCCAGAACCCCAATCAGAGGGGACTGGGGTAGAAGCGCTTCTTGAGGAGATCCTGTTGGTGAAGGAGGGATTCCTGCCCTGGAGTATGAGGATGGTCAAACCCATAACCCCCAATGCTGGACAGATGATATCAACAGCAGTTTACCAGTCACATACACTCATAGCTTGAGGAGGACACCACATACCGCACAGTGGCACGTGGTGGTGGCACTTGAAAACAGAGCAAACCACCAAGGGTTGTGGGAGGATGGATTTGTAGTATCAAGAGGGTGGGGTGTCCCCTGGTTCCCATGTCCATAATTGCAGGGAACTGAAATGGGCTACTCAGGAGTAAGCAAGAACTGTGCCTGGTTCTTTGATAAAGGGGTTGTTTAGCTCAGAGACTTTATCAGTGGGTGCAGAGTGGGATTGAGGAGAGACTGAGGTTTGGACATTCCAGGTTTCCCCCAATCTTACCAGTCGTCAAGGCAACACATAATATTGAGTCTTAATTTGACACCCTACACCACAGCATCTTGTGCAAAATTGTTGAGGTGATGGAAGAAAGTGTTGAAGATAGAAATGCCAGACAGGTGCTCCCCTAAGAGGTAAACAGGCAGATGATCTCTTATCCATGGCCCAGGGCACCAAAGGCTGTGGTCATAAGTGAGATGCATGAGACCAGCCTCCTCTGGATCTTTCACAATGGGAACACATGTCTGTCCACACACACACCCATGCAGCCCTGGCCTTTCATCTCACAGCTGTGTGGGGGTTCGAACATCATATACTCACCTCTGGGTACTTCCAGCCTTCCTTCGTCACAACAGGAAAAAGCAAGACCACAGGTCATCCCCATCACCGTAGGTCTTCCCTACCTCTCCTGTAGGTGCAATAGATCCTGAGGATTGCCTTCTAGAATGAGCAATGCCCCTGTGGGCCAGTGTTGGAACTTCCCTGCCAATACAACCCATAACTTTAGTCAGTTTCTGGTCCATTTGCTTCCAGTCAATGCTGTGCACTTGTACCCAAAGCCAAGTATCTTGTTGCATAGATGTTAATTTATCCATTCCGCTCCATACTTGATGTATGCTTTCAGTGTGAACACTCACATCTTCCTTTGATTCTGGAAAATCCTCTCCCATTGCTTCTTTGCATTATCTCTTCTGACTTTTCTTTTCTCTCACTCTACAACTTGAGCTGTGTGTGATTTTTTTCATATTCTTTTCTTTCTTTTTCCCATATCCATCAGTTCTTGATTCATATCCTCCTATTTTTATTTTATAATCTCTTGTTCTCTTTTTGTGAATGTTATTCCTTTTATCCTCTCAAGGGTCTTAACATTCTTATTTCAAAGTCATTTGGGGGATTAGACTGTTATTTGCATTTTGCCTTTCGTGAACTCATCCTTTAATTGTTAAATTTGTTGGCTGTTTTTTCAAGAGATCCTTCACCAAAATGCCTTGTATAAGTCTGAGACCTAACACTCACAATAAAACTGTTTTTCTCTCTACTGGTTTAAAAATAAATTAATAGAGGGGTGCCTGGGTGGCTCAGTCAGTTAAGTGTCTGACTTCAGCTCAGGTCATGATCTCAGGGTCCTGGGATGGGACCTCACGTGGGGCTCTGTGCTCAGTGGGGAGCCTGCTTCTCCCTCTCCCTCTGCCCCTTCCCCCACTCACACTCGCTCTCTCTCTCTTCTCTCAAATAAATAAAATCTTTAAAAATAAATTGAGTATAACAATTAAACAATCATACCAAGATCCTTGCTCATTTTTCAGAAATATAAATCTTACATGTAGCAACAACTAGAACATGAAATGATTACAAAGTATCCACAAGAAGTTCCTCTGGGCCAACACTGGGCCAGCTGGCTGATTTGTTTAACGTGGAGAAAGAAAACAGACTCTGAAGACAAGGGGCCTTGCCCAGGTCACCTGCCAGGTAGATGTTACTCCCAAAGCCTGGTCTGTGCTACCATACCTCTCTTGACCAGCTCTAGCTCCTGGAATCCAACCACGGCTTCTCCACCCAGCTTCCAACACCTCCTCCTAAATCTTCTTTCCTCATTCAATCCCTCAAAAATGCCTCCGGCATGCCTGGCACTGTGCACTGGGGATGCAACTGTGAATAAGAAACACATAGATGCAAAGCAGCTCAGAGGTAGACTGTGGGTCAGGATGGCCTGGACTCCAAGCCTGACTCTGCAACTTGTTTCCTGTGTGATTTCGGCACATCAAGAGACCTCTATTATTTCTGGGAACCTATGTAAAATAGACATCAACATTCATCCCTTATTTAGGGCCATTGCTTGAAATAAGTGATGGGACAGTCATAAGGCCTCCAGCTCAGTGTCTGGCACGCAGGGAGTCGAAAACAGTAGTTCTCATTATTATTACAATTTCATTCCTGCATGCCTGGAGCTCCGTGGGGGGGGGGGGGGCGGGGGAGGGGGTCAGGCTCTTCTGTCACCTCAGAGCCTCATCTCTGAGGCAGCCTTGCTCAGGCCAGGTGACCATCAGTCCCGTCTGGTCCTGTTCTCTATCTAAGTCTACAGTTCTCTCTCCACAGCCTAGCAGATGCTGTCTTTAACCTTGACCAGAGTCCCATCCTCTCTGAACTGGCAGCTCAGAGACCCGGATCCTTGAGATCTTGTCCCTGACTCGCCTCACAATCTTCACATAGGCACTGCCTCTCCCTGAGCCTCAACTTCCTCACCTGTACAAAGAGCGTGTTGGGTTGGGTGAAGGTGAAGACCCCTCCTCGCACTGACACCCCTCAGAGTGTCGGAATTACCATGCTCTCTGCATCCTCCCAGGCCCCAAACTCAGGATGGTCAGTCTCCCAAGAGAGGAGAGCCCTCATGCTCCTGGGTCTACATTAGCCAGCTTCAGGGAGATTTCTCAGAAGCAAGAGGGCAGAAGGGATCCTCCTTAAATGGAGGCATGCTAGCTAACTTCTGACTCCAGAATGGCCGTGAGGCTCTACACGTCTGCGAAGGCTTCTTTATCTGAGGTCCAAGGATCCCTAATGGGATCTATAAACCCCAGGAAATGGTACGCAAATAAACACTTTTCAGAGGAGTGAGTCCATACCTCTATATCTCTCGTCACAATCCCAAAATGGTTTGGACTCCAAAATGGTTAAGACCCATGGAAGCCTAGTGCATGCCTCTATCCCATAACCTCAAATTTCCTTGTCCATGTTGAAAGGCAGGACCTGGAATCTGGAGTGAAGGTAGCAAAGGTCCACCTCTGTGGTAGAAGAGGGAACAGACTGGGAGAGCTCGAATGCCTTCCCCCCCCAATAACCCCGTCCAGAAATGATTTGTGAAGATGTCAGAGATACACCAGGGCATTTCTGGCAATCCCTCCAGGGCTCAGAAGAAAGCATCCCTTCTTCAAATTGCAAGCGGAAGACGCTGCAGTCTCTCACGAGGAAATGATCTGGGTCCCTGACAAGACTGAGAGGAGATCATTGAGGATTAAGAATCTGTCAGCCAGAGCTGGACGCTATCCATAAGAGAGGCCTCTGAACTACAAAGCAGCATCAGTGATTTATCATTTTTTTAAAGATATAATTTATACTCAATAAAATGCACAGGCATCAAATGACTATTTGATGGGTCCTGATAAATGTGCACAGGTTAAGTAGTGTCCCAACAAGATACAGAACATTTCCGGCAACGCAGAGAGTTCCTTTATAATCAATTTCACCACTCTCCGTGGTCCCAGCCCTAGAAAGCCAATGACCTGCCTTCTTTCATTATAGATTAGTTTTGTCTGTTCTGGAATTTCAGGTATATGGAATCATATTTGTGGAGTCTTTTGTGTCTGGCTCCTTTGGTTCAACATAATGTTTTTGAGATTCATCCATGTTGTTGCCTGTGTGGGTAGTCTGTTCCTTTTCACTGCTAACAGTATTCCATTGTATGGATATATCACGATCTGTGTATCCATTCTCTTGTCGATGGGCATTTGCATTGTTTCCAGTTTGGGGCTATTATAAGCAGAACTGCTGTGAATGTTCTTTTCAAATCTTTCCATGGATATTTGCTTTATATTCTTTTGAGTAAATACCTATGAATGGAATTTCTGGTCATTGAGTAAGTGTATATTGAACTTTATTATAAACTGCCAGTCTTCCTAAGTGGTTGTACCATTTTGCATTTTCTCCAGAAGAGTAAAGAATTCTGGTCGCTCTGGGGCACCTGAGTGGCTCAGTCGGTTAAGCGTCGGACCCTTGATATCAGTTCAGGTCATGATCTCAGGGTTGTGAGCCCTCAGAGCTGAGCATGGAGCCTGCTTAAGATTCTCTCTCTCCTCTCCCTCTGCCCCTTCCCCCACTCCCCCCACCCCCATGCTCTCTCTCAAAAAAAAAAAAAAAATTCTGGTTGCTCCACATCCTCACCAGCACTTGATATCGTCAGGGTTTGTTGTTGTTGTTTTTTTTTTGTTAGCCATTTTAGTGCATATGATATGATATCCTATTGTGGTTTCAATTTGCATTTTTCTGGTAATTAATGATATAGAGCATCTTTAATGTGCTATTGGCCATTTATATACCTTCTTTTGTGAAATATCAATTCAGGTCTTTGTGTTTTTGTGTGTTTAGTCTTTGATTGAGTTGTAGATGCTCTTTATCTATCCTAGTAGTTTATGTGTACCCTTTGTCAGATATAAGTATTCCTTGTCAGGTATGTGTATTGTAAATATCATTTTCTGTCTACCTGTATCTGACCATCCTTCCTAATGGGGGGAACATCCTTTACATAGATGTACATGTCCTGCTTTAGGAAAAATGTCCCAGATAGAGCAGTAAGTGAAAAGGACAGTTTCAGCTAATGTGTGGAGTGTGATTCCATTTTTAAAAAGAAGTTTAGGGGCACCTGGGTGGCTCAGTAGTTAAGCGCCTGACTTTGGCTCAGGTCATGATCCCAGGGTCCTGGGATCGAACCCCTCATCGGGCTCCCTGCTCGGCCGGAAGCCTGCTTCTCCCCCTCCCACTCCCCCTGCTTGTGTTCCCTCTCTCGCTGTGTCTCTCTCTGTCAAAAAATAAATAAAATCTTTAAAAAATAAATAAACAAAAATAAAAAGAAGTTTATAGGAGATGCCAAGTGAAGTGTGTGCATTTTTGATAACTGTGTACTCTTCTGGTGACTGTACAATGTGAAATACCATTTTTTATCAAGTTTTATAAAAATGCAGAATTTTCTTTTACTTTTTTTTTAAGCTATGTCATTAGCACACCGAACGCTTCATTGTTGTTTTGGGGGGAAGGGCGTATGTCATGATGCAATATCTCCAAAGCTAGATTGAATCCAAGGGGAAAAGCCTCTTTCTAGTTTTGAGGAACTTCCTCTTGGTTCACAGAAGGAAGGATTCCTTGATGTTGACACACATAAACCAGCTTGGCACAGATGCCTTGTGGTGTGGAAAAACTAAGATTCATTTTTTATGTCCTCTACTCCCTGTCTGCCTTCCACATAGACTTGAATCCCTTAAGCCCAGAGACCTGTTGGAACCTGACCCCAAAACCTGGTTCCCCATCAGGTATTCTGGACTTTCCAGTGTCACCATGGAGAGGGCATACCTCCAGAAAGTTCTTTTTTTTTTTTTTTTGGCTTATGGATCTTCAGATGGATAATTCTGCCATTTTCACCTCATTTCCTGAAAGTCAGGGTCGGCTTGTGAAAAGTTATTGAACAACATGCCAAATGTGAAGTGTCAGCCCTCACTCTGAACTTTCCCTGTTCAGAGCATCACGTGAAGACTTCACCGGGTTTGAAGCCACTTCAGTGACTTTCTGATGGTGGTAGTCCACTGAAGAAGGGAATTTGAAAGTTGTTGTCTACTGTTGATGATCGTCTGCCCATGTCCTGCCCAAAAAAAAAAAAACATGATTGCTTATGAAAAGTATCTTTAATAAAGCTGGATACAGTTTGGCTTGGAAAAAATAAAAATAAATCAAAAGAAGTTTATAAAAATACATACTGAAATCACGTATACAGTGCTGCCTGGATGGCCGAGCACTGAAAAGTTTACTTGAATTAATTTATTTAATCCTCAAGACAGCTCTACGAGGTCATACTATTATTAACTCCATTTTATGAATTAGGAAACTAAGACAACTGGTCCAACACATTCGGCAAACAAGAAACAAAGTTAGGATTCCAAACCAAGCACACTGGCTTCAGAGCCCTGCACAGGTTGCCTCCGGGAGCACAGGAAATGTCTGGAAAGAATCACAAGGAACCATTGTCCTGTGGTTACCTCCCGGGAATGGGATTAGGAGAGCCAGGGGATTTTTTTTTTTTTTCACTTGATACTCTCTGTGCTATTCAAGTTTTATTTAAGCAATGAGCCTGAATTACCTTTATAATTACAAAAAAAAATTTTTTTTAATACAAAGAATTTATTTACCAGTTGTTTTTTTAAAAATCTGTGTATGTGGAGCTAAAAGCGGAGCCCGTCCTGGGGGGAGGAGGCTCTGGAGGACGATGAGCTCTGTCAGGGGTGGGGGCTGGGGACACTGGGGGGGGGATATGTGGGGGGAGCCGTGAAGGAGGCTGAGGAAGAGGAATTGAAAGCCATCACTCTTGGGTGCAGGTCACCGCCCCGGGGCGGGGGGGGGGGGGCGGTACTGTGGAAACGCGGATTGCGGGGCCCACTCTCAGAGGGGTGAAGCAATAGATCTAAGGTGGGACCTGAGAATATGCATTCCTACAAGCTCCCAGGTGATGCTGAGCCTGGGACCACACTCAGAACCAGAACTCTATCCTTCTCTCGTGGGCAGCATTTTAAGTTTAGAAAGCATTTGAACGTCACCTCGTCACCTCGTCTCATCGGATCCTCCCCGCCCCTGAGAGAGAAGGCGGCAGGCAAGGGAGGGGCCGCAGAGGTGCGGACGGAGCAGGGCCTCCAGGAGCACATCCAGCGCTGGCGCAGCCCAGCTCCCCTCCCCTCGCGGGGCATCTCTCTCCCCACCTTCAACTCCCACCCCGCTGTCCTGCCCACCAAGTTCCAGCCCTGGGGCCTTCTTTCCTTGGCGCCGGGGTCACTGGGCTGGTTCACCTGCAGCCCGGCATTTACACTCTCGCCCCGGAACACTGCAAGGCTGGCCCCCTTCTCCTCACTCGGACCTCAGCTCAAAGATGACCACCTGGAGCAGTCTCCTTTCACCACCCCTTCCGAAGCCCTCCCCTCTCTCCCTCCCTACGCTGCCCCATACAGTAACCAATAACCACATGGGGCTGTTTAACTTGTAATTAATTAATTAACTAATTAAGACAATATTTAAAATTCAGTTCCTCGGCCACACGAGCCACATTTCAAGTGCTCAGCAGCCACATGCTGGCTACTAATATTGGACAGTGCAGATATATACGTGCTGCCGAAGCGAGCACTGGACAATGCAGATACAGAACATTTCATGGAAATTCTACTGGACAGCACTGCTCATACCTTTATTTTATTATCTTCTTAGTATTTACCACTATTTGAACCTTTATTCATTTACTTATTTGTTGTCTGCCTTCCCCTCCTAGAACATAAACTGAAGACAAGGAGTACGATCCTCTTTTTTACCATTGCATCCCCACTGCCTAGTGTAATAGCTGACATATCTCTGAACTAGACATTCAAGAAATACTCACTGGGAAGGTATTTTGTGAGCACCTGCCAAGATTAGGATTAGTTGTCCTCTATCAGAGGACAGAGGTCACCCTGAGATTCTCTTGTTCATCTGGGAGAAAACGGACCTGACTGTCCTCCGCGTGTTGTATGATGGGACTGGTACTTTCCTCTGCCAGTTCCCTCCACGACTCCCCACCCCCAGCTCAGCCGCAGGGGAGAACTTCACCTGCCTTGGGCCCCCTGATGGGGGCGGTGGGAGTCCCAGGGGGCAGCGGAAGGTTTTATTCACTTCAGAAAAAGACTTTCCCTGGACCTGGGAAAGGCAGAGCAGGACGTGGGAGCAGGTAGAGAGGGGGCTGCCCAGGGCAGGGCGAAGAGCAGGAAGAACAGTGACTCACCAGCCTGGGAGTTTTAAATGTGCTTGAGATACCCCTCAACGAAGAACCACCATCCCGCCCCCTCTTCCCTTCCATACCTTGGGCTTTGCTTTGGCCTGCCTTGTAAGTTTCCCAGTAAAAGTTTATTTGAAAAAGTTCAGCTTTGTCCCCAGGGACTTGAAGGGTAGAAATGTGAGTGGGCACACTCTGGGATCAGGGACACCTGGGTTCAAATCCTAGCTCTGAAGCTCTGTGAACTTGACAACTGGACACTTCGAACCTGTTTTCTCTTCTGTAGGTTGTGGGGTTTAAACAAGATGGTGCAGGTGCAAGGCATAGCATGGTCCCTGGCACATTGTAGGTGTTTTGTGATTGATAATTCTCTTCTTTCCCTTTTCTCGCTATCTTGGGTCCAAAGACCCAGAAGAGTAGATAACCCTTGAAGAGAGCAGCTTTGCTAACTGGAGAAACTGAGAAGAGCTTTGAGCTAGAATAGAAAGATAGAAATACTAAAAATCATGGAGAAACAGAGAGGGGTGGAATTCAGAAAGGTGTCAGAATGACTGGCTGAGGCTGCAGCCCTTCCTGCCCTTGGCTTTCCCGTCCGAGACCAGGTCTAGTGCACGTTACCAAGGATAAGAAACAGCTCCATAAGCGACCTCTCGGTCAACCACTGCAGAAGATACTGTCCTTTTTAAATATTCAAATCTGCAGGGAACCAAGAAGGCTGAGGGCTCTGAGTTCCATCCAGGACACCTGGGCTCAAGAGTCCCCCAAAACATAATTGCCCTGTGGCCAGACTTACCAGATTCTGAGAGCCACATAACCTCCCTGCTTGCCTGGACTCAAGGAAGACCAGTGTCTGTTCAGGCTCCTCTCCTGAAGACCAGTGTCTGTTCAGCCTCCTAAGCTTGCTTGGCTGTGTTACTCTTCCTCCACTGTTACTTAGATTCTGGTTTTCTGTTCTTGGGTTAATGGATATTTGTTTTGCTGAACCGATGAGCCCTTTGGAAGTCTTCTATCCTTTGAAGGAGGAGGGTGCAAACAAAGAAGCAAGGGCTAGCTATCCATCCGTGGGACATTCTTTCTTATCCAAAGGTTAAAGGGGATAAGAGGAAAGGGAAATGAGAGAGAGGGCAAGTTGGGAGATGGACGAGGGAACCAGCAGCTGTCAACACCTGATACACAGCTGGTGAGTAGCAGGGCTGGTCCACAAATCCAGGGGTGTATGGCCAGTGCCTAAGGAACAGAAGCAGCTTCTAGGCTGGGGTTGTGGGTCTCCCAGAGCGGGGAAGGGGTCTCAAAGGAAAGGAGGATCTTATGGAGAAGAGCAGACCTGGTTCATTAGTCCAGGCGCCAGGTGCCAAGAGCCTATTAGCGCTCTGGGACCCAACTCCAAGTCAGAGCTCCGGGCGCCATCCAGTGGCCGCTAGGGAGACTGCAAGAGGAAAGAGCTGGCGAGGAAGGAAAAGCCAGAGAAGGTGGTCCTGGCCAGTTCTGGGCAGGAGGAAAGGAGGGAGCCGCCCTTTGCCCGAAGTGCTCCCCTCATCAGTTGAGGACTCGCTCCTAATCAGACTCCCCAGGCCGCTGCCTCACCCGGCTGGGGTTCTCTCACTGCGTGACCCTGGGCAGGCAATTCTGTCCTCCAGGCCTGATGCCCCGATGAGGTCACATGCCAGGCACTGTGCTTAGCACTTCAGCTCACCTGCCGCTCCTGTGTGGGGAAGCTCTCAGTCATCCTGCTCCCCCACACTCCAGTCACTCCTGACCACACACATTCATGCCCAGCAGGAACTCCAGCCATGGACTAGGTCTGGGCTCCTGGGCTCCTCCTCCAGGATCTCTCCCTGCTTCCCTGCCCTCACCCACCTGTTCCACCTTCTCACCTGAAGGTCCCTCCTTCTGCTGCAGCAATAGTCAGGTGCACCTCACCCCCTCAGCCCTGAGCTACCCGCCCCCCTCCCCCACCATGGGCTTTTCTCAATTCTGTTTCTCCCTCTTCAAGCCTAGCAAGGTGCCAGGCGCAGACGTGCTTCAGAGGTCTGCTCTGAGGTCAGGCTGTGGGGTTTCAGACCCGTGTGTAGGCACAATAACGCCCCCCCCCCCCCCCCCCCCCGCCAAAGAGGTCCATGTTCTAATCTCTGGAACATGTGAATATATCACCTTATGTGGCAAAGGGATTTTGCAGCTGTGATGAAGTCAGAGATTGAGATGGGGAGATTAGCGTGGATTATCTCGGTCAGCCCAGTATAATCACAAGCGTCCTTGTAAAATGGAGACAGGAAGGTCAGAGTCACAGAAGGAGGTGTGACGCCAGAAGGAGAGGTGGAGGTGACACCAGGCCACAAACCAAGGAAATTGGGTAGCCTCTAGGAGCTGGAAAAGGCAAGAAAACAGAAGCTTTCGGAAGAAGTGCAGCCCTGCCAGCCCCTTTTCTTAGACTTCTGACCTCCAGAACTATAAGGTAATGAATGTGTGTCGTGTAAAGCCACTGAATTTGTGACAATTTGTCCCAGCAGCCCTAGGAAACTAATATACCCTGGTTCCGCTTCTTACTGGTTCTGTGACCTTGGGACACTTACTTAACCTCTCTATGCCTCAGTTTCCTCCCTGTAAAATGGGGATGAGAAAGGCGATAATTCCTACCTCATAAGGTTATCTGAGGATAAAATGAAAACACCTGCAAACCACTTGGAGTAACGCCCAAGACAAAATACGTTAACTATTATTATAAGATTAATAGCTACCATTCATTGAGGGCCTAATAAGTACCAGGCACAGGTCAGATGCCTTGGAATAACTTTCTCCATTCTCACCATCACACTTGGGGGTAACAGTTTCAATCCCCATTTTACAGATAAGGAAACAAATCCAGAGTAATTGGCCAAAATCTGGAGAAACAGTATTTTAATCTTAGCAATTTCTTACATGCACTTGGGCTCTTTCCTGATAGAGGGTTGGCTTTTGCTTTTGTTTTTGTTTTTGTTTTTGTTTTGGGGGGTGCGGGGGATAAAGAGGGTGGGTCACAGCCTGAGCGGCAGCGCTGGCCACAAATCCTGGCCTCCTCTTCTTCCTTCGTAGCGCAGGAGGGAGATAAAATCCAAGCGACACTCACCTATCCGCCCCCACCCCGTCCATTTAGGGGTTCATGACTGTCTCTCGCTTCCTCATCAACTCCCCGTCCCAGTTCTAGCAGCTTTTCAGCCCGATCTGGGGGGCACCACGAGATAGGCACGGCCAGAGAGCGAAGCGCTCCATCCGCTGGGGATGGAGGGGCGCAGTCTTGCTCAAACCCGGAGGGTTCGCGCTGAGCCCCCTCCCTTCCCGCAGCCCGCATAAGGAGCCGTCTGTTCACGGCTGAATAAACAAGGGGGGAAAGCAGCGCCCGGCCCCTGCCCCCCAGCCCCCCAGCCCGACCCCCGCACAATGCGCCTTTCTCCGAGGAGCCGCCGTCCGGGCGCCGCCGGACCCACCGGCGTCTGGCCTCCCCTCCCCCTGGCGGCACAGCAAGACCCACAAACCGACCCCGTGGAAACCAAAAAAAAGAAAAGAAAACTTTTTTTTAAGAAAAAGAAAACAAAAAGGAAATCCAACAAAGAACTGAGCGCAGCACGCAGCGAGGGCGTGCGGACCTAGCGCGCCCCTCGGTCCCCCGCAGTCCGGCTTCTGGTCCAGGCGAGGCCAGCTCGAGCGCAGCGCTGGGGGCCCGCCAGCGCCCCCTCCCCGACAGCCCAAGTCCTCGGGGCCCCGGAGCTGCCCGGCCCCGGCGCCCCGACGGCGCCCCGAGGGCACAGTCCGCGGGGCCGCGCCCCTGCCCGGCTCCCGGCCCTGGCGGCCCTCACTTCTGGGTGGCCAGCTGGTTCTCCAGATCCTCCAGGCGCGCCGTCAGCTGGGCCAGTGAGCGGTTAAGGAAGCCGCTGGGGGTCTCGGGAGTTCCTACACCCTGCCCCCCGCAGCCCGGGGCCCCGGGCCCCGGGGCCCAAAGGATATGGTTCTGCGTCAGCCTCTCGAGCGCCCCCAGCGTGCGGCCCTGGAACTCCACGAGGCTTTCGCATTCGCACGGGCTCCGAAGCTCTGTACCTGGGCCGATGCCCTCCTCTGCCAGCCGGGCGCAGAGAGTCAGGGGAATGAGAATCTGCAGCAGGGCGAGCCGGCCCTGGCAAGGCCCCCCGCCCCCCCACCCGCCTGTGGCTGAGTATATGGGCTTCGCATTCAAACAGACCTGGGATGAATACCAGCTAGGTAGCTGTGAGATACTGCAAAACTCACTCAACCTTTCTAAGCCTGAGTTTCCTTGTCTGTAAAAACGGATACAGTGAGAAAAGCTATTCATTGGGTAGTGCTGAGGATTCTATGGGGTGTGTGAGTGTGTGTGTGTGTGTGTACACATCTTAGAAGAGTATTTCTCAAACCTTAGTGCTCACTGGCATCACCAGATCTTGTTAAAATATAGATTCTGATTCTGAACGGTGAAGGAGCTGAGACTCCACATTCCTAATAAGCTACCAAGTGATGCTGACGCTGCTGGTCTGTGGACCAGACTTTGAGAAGCAAGGGTCCAAATGACAGCAGCACTCTCCAAATGAGACTTCAGGCAGTGATGGCAATATTCTGTTTCTGGTCTGCCCAGTGCCAAACACACAAGCCACATGCAGCTATTTAATATTTGAAATGTGGCTAATGCGATTAAAGAACTAAAATTTTTAACTTTTTAAAAGTGGGCACATGTACCTTATTAGAGAGGGAAGATCTAGTGTACTACCTAGCTCAAGTGTACACTTTATTGTGTATTTCAATTAGACCAGGAATTCTCAAAGTGTGGTCCCTGGACCAGCACCATCACTATCACTTAGGAAGTTATTAGAAATGCAAATTATCAGACTCAAGCTCAGACCTAGTGAATCAGAAACTCTGGGGCTGGAGCCCAGCAAATGGTGTTTTAACAAATCCTCTGGGTGAATCTGATGCACACTGATGTTTAAAAACCACTGGTACAAACAAACAAAAAACCACTGATCCAAGTCTACCTCCACACACATTCTAGCATTTCTGAAATCAAAATATGTGCCTTACAATTAAATTCAGCACCTATTTTTTCTTAGCAGTAAATAATAATGGATAGTCTTACAATGGATGGTATCTTAGATTCACCAAAATTTTGTAAATGTGTGCCCTTTTTCATATAACAGCACAATACCTGGTGCTTGACCTTCACAAAGAGTTGCTCTTACAATTTAAGAGTGATTTCTTAGTCTCGTTGGACCCTTAGCAAATTGCTGTATGATATGTCATCAATGGTCTTGATAACAGTCCTACAAAGACTCCTAACTTCACAGCTGGGGAAACCAAGGGCCAGAGAAAGGGAAAGTTCTGCCCAAGGTCATAGAGCTGATTGGTGAAGAGCCTCAACCACAGAGCCCAGATTTCTCTAGGAATTTTAGAGCTGGAAGCAAGCTTGGGCAGCCAGCACCCTCCCCTGTGACAGAAGAGGGAAGTTATGGTAAGGGTGGAGGTTAAGTGACTTGCCCAAAGTCACACTTCAGGGGACATAAGAGTCAGGACAGGAAGGGCCCTGACAGAGCAGCGAATCCAGTGCCCCCGTAATATCCTAGCTAATTATTAGAGTTAGCCTAGAGAGAGAGGGGGAGAGGGAGAGAGGTAGGTAGGTGTGTATGTGTATGTATGTATCCTGTGTGTAGATACACACATGTATACACACACATATATATTTTAAAACTATTTTTTTAAAACTATAGATTCTCTGGGCCAGCCCTGCTCTACTGAACCTAGCTCTGGAGGGCCTGGTAATGTGAAAGAGTCACATCTCTGGCCTGGGTTAGAGTCTAAAGACTGCGGTGAAAATTACCCCCGAGAAGTTCCCTATATGACCTATAAAGTACAGCACACAGGCTCAACAGCCCACTTCTCCTTCACAGATAGAGTTGGTCCCTTTTTCTTCAACTGAGCACCAGATGAAGTGGATGGATTGAATTTATGGGTGATATTGTAAAAAAAAAATACATGTTGGGGCGCCTGGGTGGCTCAGTCGTTAAGCGTCTGCCTTCGGCTCAGGTCATGGTCCCAGGGTCCTGGGATCGAGCCCCATGTCGGGCTCCCTGCTCAGCGGGAAGCCTGCTTCTCCCTCTCCCTCTGCCCCTGCTTGTGTTCCCTCTCTCAATATCTCTCTCTCTGTCAAATAAATAAATAAAAAATATTTAAAAAAAAATACATGTCTGCATACTTGGAACACTCTCAGTCCTGCCACTTTGCCAGGTCTGTGTAGTTGAATTCCAACACGTTAAAGGAATATGTGATGTAACTCTGCTAGCAAGGAGTTTGGCATGCCTTTGAAAAAGTTCCTCCAATTACTGTGAACACCCACTAATTTGAGGGGCAGGTAGCCAGCCCGGTCTAGTGCTTAACTTTGACGTTCTTGGGAATCACCCCAGGGTCTTGTTAAAGTACAGAATCTGATTCATTCCGTCTGGAGAGCTCTGGAAATGCTTGCAGTTCTAACAAGCCTCTGCTGCTGGTCCACGGACCACACTTTGAGTAACAAGGCTCTGTGCAGTGAGTCCAACCCCTGGCTATAACTCTACCAAGGGGATAGGGTTGGATAGAAGGGGGAAAGCTCGGCGGCTGGGCACTGAGCGAAGTCAGATGCGCTCACCCGGGCAGATGCTGCCTCTGAGGTTCTCCAGCAGGTGCGTCATGGTGCCAAAGTCAGGGGAGTAGGACACATGCAGCTCCGCGGGCTCGGAGGCGATCTGGCGCAGCTCCTCCTCCACCGCCTTGCCCACGCCCACGGCGTACATGACGATGCCTACAAGGCGGAGGGGGGGGGGGACACAGGGGGCGCCCCAGACCTCAGTTAAGACCCCCTCCGGCGTCCAACCCAACCCCAGGCCGGTGCGTCCCGCGCCAAGCCCACCTTCCTCCTTGGCGCGCGCGGCCCACACCGAGATGTCATCCTGGGAGCGGCCGTCGGTGAAGACCAGGCCCACGCGAGGCACGTTGAGGGCGCGGGGCCGTGCGCCTTGCGCCTCGGAGAAGCTGTGCTCCACCATGTGGCGCAGCGCCAGCCCTGTCATGGTACCGCGCTCCATGTATTCCACGGCCAGGACCGCCTGCTTGACCTCGGCCGCCGTGCCATAGCGGCCCAGCGGGAACTCGGTGCGCACGCGGCTCGAGAACTGCACCAGCCCCACGCGCGTGCCCTCGGGGGACACGTCCAGGAAATCCACGATCTGGTTCACAAAGCGCTTCACCAGCTCGAAATTCTGCGGGCGCACGCTCTTGGAGCCATCAACGAGCAGAACCAGGTCCACGTGGCCTTCCCGGCACCCTGCGTAGTGAGGAGAGCTTCGAGTGGGCGCCAGATCCTGGCCTGGCAGCAACCATCTCCCCACCGGGTCATTCACATCTATTACGTAACGGGTACCGTGTGTGTAGTGCTTCCTGTGCCAGGCACTGTACTAGATAATAATAGTAATAGTAATAAATTAATAAAACTTTATGACAATAATAAATTTATCAACAATAATATATATTGAAAAAGTATATGTTGCTAATATATAAACAGTCACAATAATAAATAAAAACAAAAACATTATTATTTGACAGCTTACCATGTGCCAGGTCCTGGGCTAGGTGCTTCATATATTTTTTCTCAATCCTCCCAATAATCTTGGGTATTATCCCCAGTTCATATAACCTTCGGTTCTGAAGCATAAGGTAATTTGCTCCAGACTCCACAGCTAGCAGTGGCCAAGCAGGATTTGAAGCCAGGTCTGTCTGACCCCAAAACCCATGCTCCTGAATCACTCTACAATGTTACCTCCCCTGTTCTGAATCAGGGACTTCGCTAGGCCCTGAAGGGGGTTCAACAATAAATGAACATAACCCTGATCCTAAGGAAATCAGGACAGAACAGAGCAGTCAGACATGCCCTATGCTGCAGCCAAGGAAAGTGCTCGAATAGAGGGCCACGTAGGGAGCCCCAAGGTAGGAATAATTCACTCTTCCTGAAGTAGGCGAGGAAGGTTACATGGAGGTGGCAACATTTGATTTGTTCCTCGAGCATGAGCAGGTGTGCTAGGAGACCTGCTGACGGGGTTGGCTGAGATAAGGTGAGGCAGTGATTTCAAAATTTTGACCACACCCCACAGTAACAGTAATAATACAAAATGACACACTTGAATTTTGAATTTCATGAAACAATACTTACTCTTTCCACATGCAATAAGTTCTATTTTCTCCTTTTTAAAAAAAAAAAAAACTAATTTGATTTCATTATCCACTAATGTGGCTGCACCCACCATCTGAAAAACTCAGGGGTAAAGCATCTGAGCTCAGGGGTAAGCACAGGCGAGCCCAGAAGACTCTCAAGGGAGGGAGAAATAGGATCAAATGTGTACTTTTGATACTAACCTTGGCAGCAGGGTGGAGGATTAAGGGGAAAGAGATGGAGGCAGGACACGGCATGCCCTCCACTCCCCACCCCACCATCACCAACACACACACATTCACAGCGTACCCTTGGGCCACAGCAAGGGCAGAATCGAGGATGCTCAGAGTGCGGGCAGTGGGGCAGGGCCAGACAGAACACCCTCCCAGCCATCACTCACGGTTGCAGCTCTTGCCATCTGCTTGGAGTTGCTGGCCCTCGGGGCACAGGCAGCGGTAAGAGAGGCCCTCACTCACACACTGGAACTCACATCCATGGTCTACACCATTGCAAAGGTCCCGGGCTTCAAGGAGAGACAAGTCAGGATGAGTCAGGGTGGACTCCCCCAGCCAAGATCCCTTGCCCCTCTGCACAAATACAAGAGACCCCTCCTTACCCTCGCAGCTCTTCCCATCGGGCAGCAAGTCGTGGCCCTCTCTGCAGTGGCACCGTGGCCCAGCAAATGTGCTAACACACTCATGCTGGCAGCTGTGGTTCCCAAAGCTGCAGTGGTCAATGGCTGGTGGGAAGGAAGAGAGAGAGCAAAGGTGTCGCTTCTGATTGGAGCCATCAGGGACCTCAGTCCAGGATGCTAGCGGTAGGGTGCTCACCCCTGCAGCTTCTCTGGTCCTGCTGGAGTACAAAGCCAGCTCGGCAGCGACAGAAATAGGAGCCTGGGGAGCTGACGCAGTGGTGCTCACAGCCATGGGTCCCTCGAGTGCACAGGTCAAGGGCTGAGGAAGAGGTGAGGTCAGCATATGCCCTGGGTGGGGCTGCACTTCTCAGCCCCAACAGAACAGTCATCTGAGGAGCTTTTTAAAAACACCTATGCCTGGGCCCCAACCCCCCAAGATCCTGACTGGGTGACCCAGGCATCTCTGATTTCTACAAGCACAGGCCTCCTTCTTAGTGGGCCAGGTGGCTCTCCCGACTCAAGGCCCAGCTGCATCCCAATGTGCCCGTTACTAAGCCAGGCATGAGAACAAGAATCGACAATTGTAGAAGACAGGTCCCCTGCCCTCAAGATGCTCACTGACTTATGGAGGAGAACCAGGCTCTGCCACTACCTACTGAGCCTCCGTTTACCCATCTGCAAAATGGGAATATAATGGAAGAGTGCATCTGCAAAATGGGAATATAATGGAAGAGTGCAATTGCTATTTACAGCTTCCTTCTAAGGAGGGAACTATCGCCTGCTGAGTATCTTGATGGTGTAGATGTGCAAAGACAGCCCAGAGCTGGAAAATAGGGACTGGGGAGATGCAGATTGCCTTGCACGAAAAAAGTGAGAATTTGGGGTTCCTAGAGAAGAGATGGGAGTGGAGAGAGGAAGCGCAAGAGACATAGTGTGAGCATGAGTACCTGTGTGCGCTGAGGTTGCCAGTGAAAAATCACTTGTAATGGGGTGACAGGGCTTTGGGATCAGGGTATCTAATACGAAATTATTAATAGTAGGTGTTTCTTTTGTGTATGTATGTTTGACTTCACTTAGATGTAATGCACACCTCTGGCCACCCCCATCTTTAGTAAAATGGACATATTCATGACTTACATATAAACACACACATGCCCTTGTGTGCATAAGTGTGCAAACCAAGGAAGAGGCTGATTTATATGCATAGAACAAGAACAGCATGTGCGGGTTGAGAAATTGGACCCATAAAATGAATTCAGCAGAAGCTCAGAGTGAGAGGTGACCATAGAATGCAAGCACTTGGGGAATTCCCGGAGATGTTGGGGAAAGATTCAAATGTTCAGAGGTCATCATATGAGGCTTCAAGCCAGTCTTTTCTAAGTTCTAGAAATAAGAAGACCCCAGCTGACATCTGCATTATTGGGAACACGTGACTTATTTTTCCCAGTTGTCGTGAGATTGAGAGATGATGTATGGAAAGCTTCAAGTGCGTTGTCCAATACTAAATCAGCGCTCCGAGAAAGGTAGCTGCCTCATGATCAAAGGAGTGGACACACAGTCACAGGAAAAAGCAAATCCCAATTGCATACGGGAGGCATAGTGTGCCATAGCTTTTCAGGAGACAAAATGAAGAACCAGGACTCGAAGCATTTGCAGAGAGAAGCAGCAAGGGCAGTCCAGAAAGAGCTGAGATGCAGGAGCAGAAATGAGCAATGTATATAGAGGGGTGGGGAGGGGTATGGAGACCCTAACTGAAGACCCCAACAGTGAGTGTCTAAGTAACAGAAACAGTAAGAAGATATGCACGCGAGAATTCATAAACAAGTTTGGGAGGCATATTGTAGCCAGGTAGGAGGCAAGCCTGAAATAAGAGAGACAATGATGAAGAAAGCACACTTAACCTTAGGAGTCAAGATTTCACCAAGGAATTGTTTGGCTTCAGGCAATACCTTCCCTTTCTTAGACCCATAAAGTAAGGGCGCTGAACTTTTACTTCCAAAAGCCCTTCCAGACTCATTGGTCTGATGCTGGGGCAATGGGGAGCCACAGAAGACTCAGGAGCAGTGAGACTGCAGGGCAGGGGCAGCTCTCACCCAAACAGCTCTTGTTATCTGCAGCTAGCTGGTAGCCAGGGTTGCAGGCACAGTGGAACGTGCCTGGGGCGCTGACACATTGGTGCTGGCAGCCGTGTCCCCCCTCAGTACACAGGTCCTTTCCTGAGGACACACAACAGTAGAATCAGCGAGGGACAGATGGGCAGAACCCTCCAACAAGAAAATGCTGGGTGGGGTCAGAGGCAGGCACCAAGCTCGAAGACAGCTTTAGAGGGGACAAGCCTCATTTGAGAGGGCCAATCCAGATGGGAGGGCTTAGGGAAAGAATAGGGCCTGAGTAGCTCCTATGAATAGGCTCAGAAGGGGTCACCGGGCTAGATGCGTCAATGGGATAGGGCGGGAATGCACAGGGGTAAGGTAGAGGAGGTGGAGAGGTACTAAATCAAGGTGGGGGAAATCAAGGTGTGTCTAGAACAGACCTGCAGCATTGTGGGAGGAACTAAAATGAGGGTGGGCGGGGCCATGCCCATGTGGGCGGGACATGACCCTTTCGGGTGGGCCGTTGCTCTCAGCTTTGAAAGGCGGTGTTTTTTGTGTCGAGGGGCGATTTTGGAGTTTGACCTTAGGCCTGTGGTAAACCACAACAGCTCATCCGGGTGAGCAGGCACGCTAAATGTTGCTTCTTGTGGGCGAAGCCTAAGCAAAAGTGGGCAGAGCTGGAATTTGACCCAGCCTGAGGTAGCCCCGCGCCGCTCCACCATCTGGCGGGCGGGGCTGGCGCTAGAGTGGGCGGCGCCTCCCGGGACCGGATGTTGTTTACGTGGTGGGAAGGGGCGTCTAAGCGGCTGCGGGGTCCGCGCCTCGCTCCAGCGCTCCCCGAACTCACCACACAGCCGGCCCTGGAACTGCAGGCCAAACTCCTGGATAAGATCGAAGGACTCAACGAGGAAGACGTGCTCGTCCAACGGGGGAGACGCCATGGCGCGCAGGGAGCCCACGTCGGCGCGCTGCACCCCCACTGCGTAGATCTCGATGCCGCGGGCGCGCGCCTGCGCCGCCACCTCAGCCACGCGATCCTGGGGCCGCCCGTCGGTCACGATGACAGCGATGCGCGGCACGCGCGCCTCCGGGGGGCGCGCGCCCTCGGCCACACTGAAGGCCACGTTCATGGCGTACTGGATTGCCAGCCCCGTCATGGTGCCTTGAGCTAGCGGCACCAGCGCGCGGATGGCGCGCTCCATATCCTCGCGGCGCGAGAAGGCGCCCAGCGGGAAGACGCTTTGCACTTGACTCGAGTACTGGATCACGCCGACGCGCGTGGCATCGGGCCCCACGTCCAGGCCGCGGAGGAGGCCCACCAGGAACTGCCGCATGGTCTCGAACTCAAAGGGGCGCACGCTGCGCGAGCTGTCAATCACGAACACCAAATCCAGGGGCCCCGACCGACACCTGGGACCTTCGAGGAGATCAGGAAGGACTTTCCTAGGTCTGCAAAACCTCATCTTGGAGGAGATCCCCAGGGAAACCCAGGGCGAAATAGTGCTATCCCGGCGTTAACAGCGCCTAGCACAGAATTAACCTAACAAATGCGAGTTAGATATATTCACTCATCCAGCATTTGTTAAGGGCCTGGGCCAGATTTCTCCCAATTCTCTATCAGCTCTTAGGGCTATTCTGAGGAGGTATTCTCCAATTCGGGAGTGGACGAAGGGATGTGGCAAACTCAAATGTCTATAGGGGACCAGGCAGGCAACATAAATGAGTGAACTGGTTGGATTAGGCTGGCGGACACCCGTAACCCTCCTCCAGCCAAATGCTGCCATGCAGCCATGTGGACCCCAAGTTAACAGATCTTTGGATTTTTCAAGAGAAGTCCCAAATCGGGAATTGTATGTGAAGTCTCCTGATTTTTCAATTAACTTTTTAAAATTAAACACCAAATGGGCGGTTTTGCTTGAGCCCAACTTTGTCACCTCTAAGCCACATCCTACAGATAAGGAAACTGAGTCCCAGAGAGGGGAAGCTGTGAAGTAGAACCCCGCCCCTTTATGATTTCAGAGCCTTTGCTTTTTCTCTCCCCAGCAGACCTAGCTGGCTGCAGACGGAGAACCAGCTTTTGCTCCCTTCCCCCTGTTGGTGAGGGCTGAGCCCCACTCACCTGCAAACTGGAGCTGGGTTTCCCAGGGCTGAAGAAGAAACAGCAACATGGGCAGTGGCGAGCAAAGAAGCCCCCTCATGGCGCTTGGGTGGCAGGGAACGGAAGTGTCGGATCCTGGAGGGTGCAAGGAAAAAAGCAAAGCAATAATATTTACGGAACTCTTATTCTGGGTGATGGGCACTTGGAGGGGGAGAAGGATCATGGATTTATTTTACTAATCTCTCTACCTTTGTGTATGTTTGAAGTTTGTCATAATAAAAAAAGTACTGCATTACAGTGCTGGGAAATACAAGGAATTCTACTTTGCAGAATTGCAGAATAAAAAATAAATAGAAAGTAGATTTTAAAAATATAACATTTAAAAAGAAAAAGGCCCCCTAAAAGAAAACAAAAACAAAAATAAATGAAAAAGAAAAAAATGCCTTTCTAAATACCGAGCACAGTGTTAAATGCTTTTCATGCATTCGGACATTTAATCCTCTCGGCAATTCTCGCCACGGTACAGTCCTATGCTTAAGTGGTTCCAAAGATCCGTTCCACGCGCTCTCCTCCTGGGAGAACGTCTGCAGACGAAAGCCAGCCATTCCCCACCTCGACCCCCTCCTCTCCTCACACAAGGCGCTTCTATGTGGCTGTCGTTCCAACACACGCACGCGCGCGCACACACGCACGCACACACTCAGACATGCACCGCCCAGCCTCAGGCCGCCAGGAGAGACGCGCCCTTTCACGGGGCTGGGGGGTTGGGGACCCGCAGCACGTAGGCCAAAACCCACCACGCAAGTTTGGCACCTCTGTTTCCCTCCTGCTCTCAGGAGAGGCCGCCAGGGGGCGTCTTCCTGGGACTGGCTGCGTTGGTTGGGTGGCCGTGGGAAGCCCACATCTGCCTAGCAGGTGCCCCTGCCCAGAGCAAACAGTGGCCGGGAGCCCGGAGGCCTTGGAGATAAGCCCGGGGCAGGATATATCCCGCACGAGGGCCGAGGAGCAGGGGCGCACAGGGTTCCGGGGACAGCTGCATTGGATGCGCCCGGAGGGCGGTGAGTGAGGCCCGAGTGCGGCCATGGACCCTATAGGGGCAACAGGTGAGCGCTCACTCTTCCACTGCCCTTGGCGACGCCCCTTGATAATCCCAAAGGATTCCCGTGTACAGATGGGAAAATTGAGGCCCAAGAAGGCTGCCCGCCGAGCTGCAAAGGAAACTGCGACTAGAACCTGGGACTCCTGGCTCCCCTTCTCCCCTCTGGGCTGCCTGGCTGCCTAGCAACCTGGCGCCTAGGAGTCACTAAACCTCTTTTCCTTACATTCACTCCCACTGCTCTGTACCCCGCTCCACCCCCGCCCCATGCTGAAGCTGCCTTAGCCGTTTTTCTGTTGCTTGTTTCTTGGCAGAGGGGACCAGCTGCCTTAACCCAACCGCAGCCCTTCTACCCCCCTCCCCCAATTCCGTGAATGGGCCTATTCTGAGCAAGGTCGGCTGCCTGCAGCTCCCTCACTCCAGGCGGCCTTTCCGATCCTCTCCGCCCGCCCTCGCCTTTCAGGCCTGGTAGAAGAACAAAAATCCCTCTGGCAGGGCCCGTGGTGGGAGGTTGAGTAAGCCAGATGTGTCAGCTGCCGCTGGAAACCGGAGGGTGCAGAATGCCTTCCCTAGCTTGGGCCATAGCCAGGGCCAGCACCTCTGGGGAGCATGGGGGTCAGGACAATGGGGCCTTTGCCACCTCCTGTTCTTTCCCACCTGCAGAAGCCTCTGGGCCCCCAAATCTTGATTAGGATTCCCCCTTATCCTGCTCTCGGCCTGAGCCCACGTCTCGCCTGGCACGCACCGCCACCGCGGGATTCCTAGAGAGTCAAAATAGAGACTGCCTCAAAGTCCATCACCTTCCCAACCCTCTCGTTCCACGCAGGGAGAAATAAGGTCCAGAGACTAGTGTCTTGCCCAAGGTCACACGGCAACGTGGTGACAGGTCTGACACTAGAGCCCCGAGCTCCTCTGAGGGGTTAATCCTAAAGTTAGGAAGATTCGGAAATGCCTGAGGGTGGGGAGACTGGGCTCGAAAGGCAGGAGAGGTTTGTGAATAACTCAAGAGTTCGCTGAAGAATAAACACCGTGGGGACGTTCTTGGCGGTTCCTCGAGGGAGGAGATTAAGGGAGAAGTCCCCCTCCCCGTGGTGGCCTTGTTGGTGGGGGCTCAACTTGGAAAGGACCCCACAGAAGTGAAGAAGGCCGCTGCAAGTCATATGGGGACACCGTCAGGGGCACAGCCGCGGTTAAATACGGTCGCCCGGGCTGGCTTGACGCCTGATCCCCCCGCAGACCCCTCAGCGCCCCCAGGCCCTTTGACTCACCTGAGCCTGCCGGACAGCTCGGAGGCGCGGCCGCAGAGCGGAGCCGACGGGCAGAGCCTCCCGGGCAATTGGACCAGGTAACGGCGCAGGCAGCGTGCCCGAGGTGGGGACGGCCAGACGGCTGGAGCGAGCAGAGGCGGCGGCCGCATTTAACCCGGGGCTGGCGGTGGGGAGGGGGAGCGCGGGCTGCGACCCCTCCCACCGGCAGGGAGCGATCCCCTTTCCTCCGAGGGCTGGGGCGGGGCCAGCGCGGCGCCCCTGCTCCTGCCACCCCGGGAGCCCGCGGCGCGAGCTGCGGGGCCGGAATTCGGCTCCCAGCGGGAGGCTGGGCGGCTCCGCTCTCCGCTGCCGGAATGCGTCGGAAGCCTCCGAGGCCCTTCCCGGAGTAGAGCCCCAAGGGGCGGAGCGGGGCCTGGCTCCTGCCGCCGGCTGCCTGGCCCCGCTTCCGAGGGCGCGGACGGGGTGCTGCCCTCCGCTGCCCCCTCCGGGAGTGAGGAGAGGCCCGGGACTCTGGTCCTGCGCGAAGGGTGAAGGGTTCAGAAGAGCAGCCGCAGGGTTCATGGCTCCCCGGGCCCCACGTGGTGGTCCCTCAAATCTCTGCCCTCGCGGACTCCTCCACCCGATCTCTCCGCGATTGCTCAAGTCTTGGGCCCACCCACCACCCTCGCTCCTCAAAACTCCCAGGCCGCTGGGCTCTGACTGGCCCCGTCCCTGGATTGTGGAGGCCCTGTAATCAAGGGAAGGAACGCTGCGACAGGAACGGGGCCCTTCTCTTGGGAGAAAGGGGGTTAGGAGGATAGCTTTGACCCCCAAAGGGCTCAAATGTTCCCCCTGGGTTCTGGGGACACGGTTTGGGGGGTGCTTCCATGTTTCCAGGCTTCTGAGGGCAGGCAAGAGAGCACTCTGGGCCAGGGGGTCCAGCAAAACTCTTCTCCCCAGCATCAAGAGGTCACTGGGGTGCGCCCCCTCAAAATGCAAGGAAACCATGCAGCCTCACATAGCCTCCATCCCAAGGCCGGCACAAGTGTGGCCTTTGTGCCCCTGGCACATGGGGCATGGCGCCAGGCCTGCGGAGTGGCGCCTGGGTGGTCCTGGTGGGCTCCGTGCAGGCCTCATTGAGTACCTGGCAGCCTAAATATTTAACCCATGACTTACACCCAAATCCCCTCTCTTGCCTAACGCTTCCCCTCCCTGACCCCGAGTGGGGCAGAACTACATTAGCCCCTCCCCCCTATGCATTTCATTCAACCTGCTTGTTGGGCTCCATGCCACCTCTCCCCTTAACGATCACTGCTGTCCAGCCGCCGGCCCGCCGCCACTCCCAGGTCCGCCCCAGAGCGGGTCCCGGTGCTGAGGGAAGGCGTGCGGCAGTGCCTCCAGCAAGGGTGTGAGCAGACAGTGCGGATCCTGCACGCCAAGGTGGCCCAGAAGTCCTACGGAAATGAGAAGCGGTGAGTGCCAAGCCCTTCCAAGCGGCCACCTTCCACTCTATGCTTGCCTCCCAGTTCGGTGCCTTTGAGAACCCTGGGGAGGGCTCAGGGCTCAACTCTCGGCCAATCAGGAGCCTTCTTCCTCAGCCCCCACCAGCCCCCACTTTGGAACCTCCCTGTGAATCTACAGTCCCCACTCACTCACTCATCCACCCATTCATTCCTTCTTTCATTCAACAACTACTTAGTGGGTGTTTATCAGGTGCCAGGCTCTCTGGACAGTGCTGGGCCCTGGGCATACAGCTCCAGAAAAATACAGCCCCTGCTCTCAAGGCATCTTCACTGTAGTGGGGAAGAGACAGACCACAAAGTCCCCTCAGTGAACAAGATCCTTCCAGATCGAGAGAAGAGCTAGAAGAGTGATAGAACAGCATAATGTAGCAGAAACTGAAGTGGGGGCACGTTAGCTAGAAAGGTCACTATGGTGGACAGGCCTTTTAAGGAGGTGACATCTGAACTGAAAGAGAAGCCAGACAGGAGAAAATCCAGGAAAGGTGTGTTCCAATTAGAAAGAAAAGAAAATGCACACACCTTGAGGCTGTACCAGCTTGGCCTGTCCTGGTACAAAAGAAGTCAGAGGGGCTGAAATTAGGAAAGGAGAGGGACGTTGCAGGGAATAAAGTCGGAGAGGTAAAGCAGGGGCTGCATCAGGTGAGGACTTCGGATTTAAACCACCGAAGGATTTTAGGAAGACAAGTAACATGATCGACTCGTGCTTTTTAAAGAAAGAAGAGAGTGTGACTGCTTCGTGCAAAGCAGGTTGGGTGGGGGGCGGGGTGGAAGCAGAGAGAGCCGTGGGAAGGCTGATGCTGTGGTCCAGGCAAAAGTGATGGCAGTTGGGATTAAGGTGGAGGTAGTGAGACCCGTGGATTCTGGATGTGTTTTGAATGTGGAGGAGACAGGACTGATTAATGGGTTGAGTGAAAGCAATGATAAAAGAAGGTTCAGATGTTAATGGGGTCCACAGTCATGAAGAAGCCCCGGGAGGGCGGTGGGAAAGGTGGAGGAGCAATCAGGGACTCTGCCCCATTTATGCTGCCTTTGAGATGTCTAGGGAGGGTCAAGTGGAGATGGACGTGCGAGTCCAGCGCTTGCTTGCATGTCTCCGCAGGTTCTTCTGCCCCCCGCCCTGTGTCTACCTCGCAGGTCCCGGCTGGAGGGTGAAGCCAGTGCAGGGCCAAGGTGAGGGCGGACTCCTGGGCTGCCGGGCGCCTCCCTAGGCTGGGGGACCGCACAGTGGGGCCTGGGAGCTGGGCCGGTCGCAGGCGCAGTCTCGCCGCGCCCTCTGGCGGCGAGAACTCAGCTTGTCTGCCGCCTGAGTCCTTCCTGAGCCCGCTCGCGTCCCTTTCCAGCCCACCAGGCAGGGGAAACCGGGCCCACGGTCTGCGGTTACATGGGACTGGACGGCGCGTCCGGCAGCGCCGCCGAGACGCAAAAGTTGAATTTTGAAGAGCAGCCGGACTCCAGGGTGAGAGCGCACGGGACACGGTCCGATTCTTGCTCCCATCCTTGCCCCTCCCTCGGCGAGGAGGGCTCCTTTGCACACGCCCTCACCCCCGAAGACGCCAAGAGATAGGTAGAGAGGCGGGGGGGACCGGGGTTCTGCCTCGAGGGTGAGCCCGGGAGCTGGGATCGTGCTGCTTCACGTCACGTCTGATGGGGCAGACTTCAAAGACCTGGTGGCGGAGGGCTGGGATGAGACGGCCCCGCGCCCGCGCCCCCCGTAGGAATTCGGTTGCGCCAAGACCCTGTACATCTCGGACGCAGACAAGAGGAAGCACTTCCGGCTGGTGCTGCGGCTGGTGCACCGAGGGGGCCGAGAGCTGGGCACCTTCCACAGCCGCCTCATCAAGGTCATCTCGAAGCCCTCGCAGAAGAAGCAGTCGCTGAAAAACACCGACCGTGAGCCGGGCGGGGCGGGGACGTGCCACCTGGTGTGGAGCTGCGGAACTGGGGAGGGCGGAGGCCTAGACTGGAGGGGTGGGGCCAGAGTGGGAGAGGTGGAGTCTGAGCCGAGAGAGGGGCGGGGTCTGGGGGAGCGGGTGCGGCTGAGGTCCGAGAATGAGAAACTAGGAGAAGCAAGCTCAGAGAGAAAAGGGGACCGACCCCAGACGCTGGGAAAGGGGGCGGGAGGGGGCGTCCAGAGCGGACAAAAATGGCCGGCAGGTGCTGAGCTAAAGACAAATTAAAAGTGACGGAAATTTAGTCAAAAATACCTATTCAGTGCCTGATGTAGGCCTGGCTCTGTGCTGGATGCCGGGTCCCTGTAAAGTAAGGACAAGTGTCTGTTCTGGAGGAACCCACAGCCTAGCAGGGGAGAAAGACACACATCGCTTATCAAAGAGACAGTTTGAAATAAATACTGCCCTGAGTGCCAAGTGACAAATCCCAAGGCTGGGGGCTTTGAGAATGGGGGGTAGGGGGACGGGGCAGGGCCTGAATAACAGTGAGGACACCACCACTACCCCGGCAGGGAGGTGGAGGAAGACCTAGGGGAAGGTGGAGCTTTCCTGGCCGACATGAACAAGAATCATCCTATTTGATGTTCATCAGGTCCCTCTGAAGTGGGTACTATCATTGTTCTTACGTCAGGGATGAGGAAAATGAGGTCTGGAACATTCACCCATTCATTTAATGAACTATTGGGGCCTATCACCATCCAGATGACTTGGCTAAGATTGCCCAGCTAGGAAGAGACCCAGCCAGGATTTGAACTTGAGTCAGCGTGCCTCCAGAGCCCAGGTCCTACCCCTACATCATACTTACCTTCTGTCTGTTGAAAACCCCGTAGAACGTCTCAGACCGAGGCAGTACTCTGTCTGGCCCTTGGCATCAGGTAAGTGCTAGAGTGTGATGGTTAGGAGCGCAGATTCTGAAGCCAGGTGGCCTGAGTTTGAATCCTGACTCGCCAGCCTTGCGATATGGAGCAAGTTGTTCTCTTAAATAGAGATAATATCTGCCCCAGAGCACTGTTGAGAGAATCAAATGAGCTAACACATATGAAGCATTTAAAACAGTACCTGACACACAACAAATGTTAGCTATCATCATTATCCAATGGATGGGAACTTGGACTAAGTATAAATTGACCACCTACAGTATGCCTAGCACTGGGAGGGGAGAGAGGGAGATGACCCAGTGCTTTCTCCCCAGGTGGTCAAAGCTCAGTCAGAAAACAAAACCATGGCTCTGAGTATGTGTGATAAGCTGGAAGAGATCAGTGTCAAGCCCTAGAAATATCACACTGCTGTTTCACACCACATGGTCTTTGCTTATGCAGGCCTTGAGCAACTCCTACCTACTTCCTGCTCCCCAGCTGAGAGTATAACCTCCTCCAGGAAGCCCTCCTTCACCCACCCCTTACCACATCATTTTGAAATTTTATATTTATGCCCCTCCTCTCTGAGAATGTGAACTCCTCCAGAGCAAAACTGGGTCTGATTCACCCTTTGGTGCCCAGTACCCAGCACAGTGCCTGCCCAAAAGTAAGCACTTGGTGAACGTTTGGTAATATTATTTGTTGAACTGAAGGATGCCCGGGCAGCACAAAGGAACCGGCCAAAGTTCAAAAGCAGGACTACAGCAGGTACTAGGTAAATGACCATGAAATAGGCCCAGTGTGTCTAGGCCAGTGAGCATAGGAGGGGACTGACACAGGGGACAGAGGACCAGAAATTGTCTGGCAAGTACAAAGAACCAAGCCAGGCTTGGGTACTGATTTCACCTCCCCTCACAGTGTGCATATCCTCGGGCTCAAAGGTCTCCCTCTTCAACCGCCTGCGCTCCCAGACGGTGTCCACGCGCTACCTCTCTGTGGAGGACGGGGCGTTCGTGGCCAGTGCGCGCCAGTGGGCTGCCTTCACGCTCCACCTGGGTAACCGCAGCTGCGGGCCTGGGGCTGGGCGCTTCGCATGCCTGAGCTCACTTCACCTTCACTGTAACCCCTCGAGAAAAGTCAACTCTGCCCACGGAATTGAGGCTTGCCCAAAAGTCCCAGTGAGTCTGTGACTCATCCAAGCCATTCTGGCTCCGATGTCCAGCCCTCTCCCCTCATCTCAAACCCCACCCCAGGAGCAAACATCTTCAAGGATGGCCACAGATGACCCCTCCGTGCATGCTGACCCTACCCACAAGACCCATGTGCGATGTGGGCTGGAGCCAGAAGCAAGGAGGGCAGGGCTGGGGGCAGAAGCTTGGAACCCCTGAAACCTTCCTTCCTTCCCTTCCCTCTTTTCATGCCAGCTGATGAACACTGTTCCCAGGGGGACTTCCCGCCTCGAGAGGGCTACGTCCGCTATGGCTCCCTAGTGCGACTTGTCTGCACGGTCACAGGCGTCACGCTACCTCCAATGGTATGAGAAGGGAGGGCATACCTGGGGGCGATCCCCAAAGATTCATGCGGAAGGTATGACCCACAAGGGCAGGGCAGTCATAAAGACACCTGTTCTCACTCTGGATACTTAGTGCTTTGTGGGGCTGGATGGCGGCAAAGTGTGGACGGTGGGGGGTGGGGGGAGGAGAACCTGCCAGTGCTCACATGGCTATTGGATAGTAGAAAGCTAGCTGGGGGGGGGGGGCAGCCTCTGGCTGCCCTGCACCACTTCTGTTGTAGATCATCCGCAAAGTAGCCAAGCAGTGCGCGCTCCTCGACGTGGATGAGCCCATCTCCCAACTGCACAAGTGTGCATTCCAGTTTCCTGGTGATCCTCCCGGAGGGGTTGGCACTTACTTATGCCTGGCTACAGACAAGGTGGTGCAATTCCAGGTGAGGGGTAGAGAGTATTGGCACCAAGCGTCCTAGAAAGCCAGAACACAGAGAACCATAGATCATAAGATCATCATCATCATCATCATAATGACTCTTGCTTACTGAGCAATACTGCCTCTCAGGGAATGTTAGAATCGTAGACTATCAGGACAGAATCTGAGAATGAAGATGATTGAGCTGTGCTCCTTCCCAAAGAATATTAGAGTCATAGAATGTTTGGAGATAAGATTATAGAATGAAAATAAAAATAGCAATAAGTAATAGTATCGAGTATTATTGTGCAAAGAGCATTAGAATCATAAAATGTTAAGCCATAGAATTATAGAATGTGGAAAATTATTATTATTATTAAGCAGTACAACTCCCAAAAGAATATTGTCAGAGAATGTTGAGATAAAACCCCAATGTGTAGAAAATAACATTATCATTGAGCAATATTCCCTCCCAAAGAATTTAAAACTGTAGAGTAGAATTGCACAATGTTAAAAAAAAAAAAAAGGATTCTAGAATCCTAAGAAAATAGACCTTTAGAAACCAACTAGTTCAGCGAACCTATTTACCTCTGGGAACGGGAGGGTCTTGTCCAAGCTCGCACGCAGGGCAGGTAAAGCTCGGAGCTTAGGACTGGACCCTGGAATGCAGAGGCTCAGGCACTATGCTGGCTCCCCCATATTGGTGGCCACCATCCCCTGGGTCTCCTCCCAGGCCTCCCCCTGCCCCAAGGAGGCAAACAGGGCGCTGCTCAACGACAGCTCTTGCTGGACCATCATCGGCACTGAGTCGGTGGAGTTCTCCTTCAGCACCAGCCTGGCGTGGACCCGGGAGCCAGTCACTCCGGTGCCCCTCATCAGCACCCTGGAGGTGAAATCTGGGCACAGGCGGGCGCTGGCGGGCGGGGATCTGACTGCGGGCGTGGTGTAGGGGCTGGCGAGGGAGAGCAGGAGGCTCTCGGCCACGGCACCCACTCCCTCCCTCCCCCAGCTGAGCGGTGGGGGCGACGTGGCCACGCTGGAACTCCACGGTGAGAACTTCCACGCGGGGCTCAAGGTGTGGTTCGGGGACGTGGAGGCCGAAACCATGTACAGGTATAGGGGGCACCTCCCTTGGGCCGCGGGGACCGGGCGGGTGCGCGTCATCGGCATCGCTGCAGCCCTAACCTCGGTGCCACCCCAGGAGCCCGCGGTCCCTGGTGTGCGTGGCGCCCGACATAGCCGCCTTCGGCAGCGACTGGCGCTGGCTGCGCACACCCATCACTGTGCCCGTGAGCCTGGTGCGCGCCGATGGCCTCTTCTACCCCAGCGCCTTCTCCTTCACCTACACCCCGGAGTACAGTGTGCGGCCCGGGCCCCCGGGCGCCCCCGAGCCCGCTGCCGATGCCGACGCGCTCCTCGAGAGCATCCACCACGAGTTCACACGCACCAACTTCCACCTCTTCATCCAGACTTAGGTCCGCGCATTCCTGGCCCGGGCCGGTTTTCTGGGTCCCAGGCCCTACCCCCCGCCCCTTGGCTGCCAGGTGAAGCCCAAAGCCTGGGTGGGAGGAAGCTCTCGCCATAGAAACCATCACTCACATCTTTATACATCCAAGAAGACCCAGCCTGAGTGATGCTATGATGTCTGTGTCCAGACACCGGTGTGGATCTCCCTGTGTTTGTCCAGCTCTCTTTAAATCAAGCAATCTTCCTCTCTCTCCTGCAGTAACTTTGCACATCTCCCTACTGTGTGCCTCCAACTTTGTTTCTCTGTGTTTCTCCTTGTCTCACTAGGATTTCACACACTCTTAGGTGTCAAGTCTAGAGTGTTTACCCTCCGTGCAGTTGTGTCTCCTCTTGAAGAGAAGACACCTAGTGTCACACACCCAGGCATGGAGCCCAGGCTCCTGAGACATGCCCTGGAGCATTGTGTCCTACATGGAACTCTAGATTTGCCCTGCAGTGCCAACTACCTAGAGCACCAAGTCCTGCCTAAAGCACGGGCTCTTACCTGGAGCATCAGGTGCCGCGTGGATCACTAGGTACTGCCTGGAGCGCTGGGTTCCATTTGGAGCAGTAGGTCACTCCTAGAGCACCGGGTCTCACCTGGAGCACTGGGCTCCCCCAGCCCACCAAATCCCACCTGGCGCAGGTGCTTGCTGGAGCACCAGGTCCGATCCGGAACACTGGATCCCACGGGAAGCACCGAGTCCCTCCTGGAGCGTGAGGGTCCTGCCCTGAAGTACTGGCTTCCATCCTGGAACACAAAGACCTGCCCCTCCTCGTACTCGCAATGGCTGTACCAGGCGCAGTACCCTCACCCGTGCTGGCTCTCCGGCCTACGGCTTTGGTGCCTGCGACCGTGGTCAGGTCTTGCCATCTTAACTTGCCCCCCAGGCACTTCTCTGCAGGCTCAGCAGGATGCAATCCTGCAGATCAGGGATTCCTCTATGCCAAGGCAGTCTGATCTGCATGACCCAACTCTCCAAGGAGGGGGGTGCTCAGTGTACTCCCCCCATCACACACACACAGAGGAAGGGACCACAAGTCCGATGGAACAGAGAGCCTACCTTTTTGACACTTTCCAGAGAAGGAATGGCGTTCAGAAGCAGCTAGCATCCCTGAGCTCCTGTCCCTGCCCCAGGGCCCACCTGTTGGCTCTGGGGATGAGTTACCCTCCTAGCTATCCCCCCAATCCAAGCAAAGATGCTCCCCAGGCCCAGGGACAAACACGGGATACAAAACACAGGACAACTCTGGGCAGAACTGCTGGGATCAGCTGGGCGATAAGCCGGCTGAGAGAGGAGCTGCTCTGCATGGGGCCCGGGGACCGAATCCCAGTCCATCCTGATCAACCCGGCCCTCCCCTGTCATGTCTGTGCTTTACAGGGAAGTAGAAAAACCAGGCAGGGTCCTGGCTCAGGTGGTTGGAACCGAGGATATAGATATACCATGGGTGCTGGAGACCTGTACCAGTCCCCGTGGTGCCCCTTGGGGAGAACTGATCTGAAATGCGGGTTCAGGGCTCTCACCCTTCTCGGCCCTTCCTTGAATTCTGAGCAAGGGCCAGAAATTTCCCGAGGAGAGGAGGTGACCTTTGCTCTTTAAACTTCCCAAAGTCATCGGGAAGCTCCGTCATCTGCCACCAGGCTGATACCCACTATGGCAGGGAAGGAGAAGCTTGTTGAAGGGCCCTCGTGGCCCCTGAGAACGCGTCCCGGCCCAGGAATGTACGGAACAAGTTGAACGGGAAACAGCCCGACTCGAGTGCCCGCCCCACGAGAGTTTGCTCTCACGGCCCCGTGATGCTGTTGAAGCAGGAAGCCACTTGCGGGAGACTGAGTTTCACAGCACACCACACAGGGTGTTGGGGCACGAGGGCCCATTCAGCGCTGCCCTCAAGGACTTCCTCTGCCACTTGACAAGGCAGGAGTCCTGGAAGCCAAGATCCGGGGTTGGCCTGAGAGCCCAGGCCCAGCTGTGCAGCTTTGTCTTCCTTGGCACTCCCCTCGGGGCACCGTAGGGCCCTTGGTCCCACGTGTGCACCCATGTGGACGTCTGTGACCTCACAGCTCCAGCCCTGGCCTGTCTTCTGCGTTCCAGCTGCTGTTCTGTGCTTGGAGGTCCTCCTAGCCCTGACCCTGAATCCCTCTGACATCCAGTCCCCTCCTTGTCCACCCCTCACAGCAACGCACCCTCTATCTACCCCCCTCACACCTCCCCAACACAGAGGCCTAAGCACTCCATCTCTCCATCTTGCCTTCTGCACTAGAATAGCCTTCCTTCTTTCCTCTCCCTCCACCTACTGCCTTGTTCTCCAAATCCAGCTCAAATGTCTCCTCTTCCAAGATTTCCCCAGGGGAGGACCAGCTAGCTACCCATCTTATGGGGCCCAGTGCAAAACGAAAATGTATGGGGAAAAAACGAAGAAGAAGAAAATGAAAATGTATGGCACCTTGTTAAAAAATTATTAAGAATTTCAAGACAGTGACACCAGGGCATAAAATCAAGGCAGGACCTTCTAAGTATGGGGCCCTGAGTGACTGCACAATTCACATGCCCTGGCCCCACCCCATGTTCCCCGAGCACTTCACTGGGACCATGTCACCACCCACCCTCTATCAAAGAGCTTTATGTACGTGTCAGTTGTCCCCTCTAGACCGTGAGCTCATGGGGAAAGAGGCTCATGGCTGTGTCCTAGAGGGCGCATTAGCATACCTTGAACTTTGAGTGGGGCTCAATAAATACCATATGCCACACATTGCATTGGCAATTTGGATATTTGCAAGTGCAAAGTGAAACCAGCAGGTGGCACTGTTTCCCGCCCAAGAGTTAAGTTTTCATTTATTTCTCGTTCAAGAACTGTTAGGGTCTTAAAAGATAATCTTAACATTTTCACACTGTCGGGATCAGAACAGGGCTGAGAGTCCTTGCTGTAGTCCGTTTTACAGACGAGGAAACAGGCTCGGAGAGAAGGCCCATGAAGCTCCGAGAACAGACTGATGGCAGAGCCTAATTTAAATGCTATACTCCGGATGCTAAATCTGGGACTCTCAGGTTCTCAGAGTGAGAATAAAGTCAAAATCTCGGTTCTAAAATCTCCTAGCTTACCAGCTCTTCTGTTGCCTGAGGTTCCACCATGAACAAGCTAGCCTACAGGCTTAAGCATTGACCTTTGGGTTTCTCTCTCTTTTGTTTCTTAACCCTAAGAGAAACTGTTAAAACTGCAGTGTGGGTAGAATTCTCTGACACCTTCCTCCCTGGGGAAGACTGTAGACTACTGAGGGCACAGACCGTGAAGACAGCAAGGGAGGGAGGAAACAGCTTTAAGGGGAATGAAACCAATAAGATAATAACCACTAAGTTCTGCAAGAGTAATCCCTGACCATACTCACCAAGAAAAGGCCCACCAGGCAGGCTTGGCTCTCTTCCCGACCCCAGGGGACAAAGGCAGGCGGGGAAGTAGGCAAATAATGCTTTCAGGGGCAGAAATGGTAAACACCTGCTGGGGCTGGCTGCTGACCCCAGAGGCAGGCACAGCTCTAGGGGAAGGCAGAGCCTTGTGACCAAGTTCTTTATGGATTCTCTTTGATTATAGAGTGCTGAAGTGGAGGCCACTCTGCAGAGCTCATCCCCAAGCCCCCATCTGGTTCTAAACCTCCTCCTCTCCGCCGCAACCCTGGCTGGTATGTGAAAGTGGGCCATCAGCGCCTCATCCTGGCGAGGGGTGTCCTGGGCTTGGCTGATTTTGTCCTGGAATCTATCTATCTATCTATCCCCTTCTCCTCACACTGATCACTCGTATGTATTTTCAGAGGGATCACCTTAAAACCAAGGAACACAGAGGGGCCCCTGAGTGGCTCAGTCGTTAAGCATCTGCCTTCGGCTCGGGTCATGATCCCAGGGTCCTGGGATCGAGCCCCAGATCAGGCTCCCTGCTTGGCGGGAAGCCTGCTTCTCCCTCTCCCACTCCCCCTCCCACTCCCCCTGCTTGTGTTCCCTCTCTCACTGTGTCTCTCTCTATCAAAATAAATAAATAAAATATCAAAAAAAAAAAAAAAAAACACCAAGGAACACAGAGCAAACGGTGGCTTTTCAGACAACAGCCATCTTGGAGGCAAAGTCGTATGTTGAAGCCGGGCAGGTTTGGCAAGTTCAAGTCGCTTAACCTCTCTGTGCCTCAGTACCCCCTTCTGTAAAAAGGGTAGTATTTGTTTCACAAGACCTCACGAGGAAGAAAAGAACCAATATATGTAAAGCACTTTCAACAGGGCCTGGCCCACTGTCACCACTTTATAAGGGACCCTTGCTGTCATTGTCATTACTCCAGAAGTACGTTTAGAGGTGATCCAGACCTTGCGCTCCCCCCAACCCCCATTTCACAGATGGGGAAAGTGATGGTCCAGAGGAGGCAAGTGACCTTCCTGTGTTAGTTTTCTTTGTTGTGTAACAAACTACCACAAACGTAGCAGGTTAAAATAACACCTGTCTATTGTCCCACAGTTTCCGTGGATTGGGAGTCCAAGCACAGCTTAGCTAGGTCTTCGGTTAAGGGTCTCCCAAGGCCATAATCAAGGTGCGAGCCAGGACTGACAGGGCAGTCTGTCTGAGGCAAAGGGTCCTATTCCAAGCTCACAGTTGTTGGCAAAATTCATGTCCTTGTAGCTATAGAACTCATGGAAGCTCAAGGCCAACAGGAGAGCATGTCTCTTACCGGGACGGTTCCAGACCCTCTTATTCGTGCTTTCAAATGATTAAGGTTGGCCCACCCAGGGTAATCTCCCTTTTTACTAACTCAAAAATCAACTAATTTGGGACCTCGATTACCTCTGCAAAACCCCTTCGCCTTTCCTATCTGACGTAACCTCATCATAGAAGTGGCATCCATCATGTTCACAGATCCTGCCCACGTTCAAGGGGAAGGAATATACAGGCGTCTACAACAGGGGGAAGAATTCTTGGGGGACACTTTAGAATTCTGACCCTCCCACCCCCCCAAAACTACTTATCAAATTCCTGGCAAGGGGGAATCTATTTGGCCCATAGGCCTCCCCATGGCCCATGAAGGAATTGCCCCATACAGGGATCCATGCTTCTCCTGCTTCAGGAAAATGGCAAGATCATGAACAAAATGGCTTAATATTGTCTAAAATCAACTTTGCATCCTGTGCCCAATTCTCAGAGATAATATCATCCCAAGTTGCCCTCAGAATTAGCGCTCTAGGGAAATTAAGCCCTGTCCAGAGTTGACCAGCAGCCAGGCTATATGGTAACCAGTCTTTAAGATGGCTTCTAAGGGGTCTTGTCTCCTGAAGGCATTTCTGCCCTCGTGTAGACTCCTTCACAATGAATAGGGCTGACCTGTGTGACCAATAGGATACTTCGTGGAAGTGACAGTGTGTGACCTGAGGTTTGGCCGTAAAAGGCATTATACTTTTCACCTGGCTCCCTTGGATCACTCTCTGGGAAAAGCCAGCCGCTATGTCATGAGGACACACAATCGGCCCTGAGGGTCCACATGGCAAGGAACTGGGGCCTCCTGTCAACAGCCAGCACCAACTTGCCAACCACCTTGGAAGTGGGTCCTCCAAGCCCAGTCAAGCTTCCAGACGACTGCAGTCCTGGTCAACATTCTGACTACAACGTTGAGGCCCCACAACCCCCTAGCTCAGCAGCTCCCACATTCCTTGATCTGCAGAAACTCTGTGAGATAGTGGTCCTAAGCCCCTGCATTTGGGGGTAATTTTGCACAGTGATAGGCAATAGAGGGGCCTGCTGGAGCTAATACCTCACCCAAAAGATGGCGCTGATGATGAGAATAGAGTGCCTTTTGTTGAGCATTTATGCACAGGGGGCTCTGACCTTCCCCCCTGCAGGCCGTTGGCGCACAGGGAACGGCTGGTAAAAAACTGAAATCTAAGTCCAGAGGCCCCAAGCCACCATCTCACATTACCCAACATAGACCTGACCGAGATTTCTGAGGCAGTGGAAATGTTCTGCTTCCTTCTGCATGGCCCAAGGTAGCTGCCGCTGCACGTGGCTGTTGATCACTTGAGATGCGGCTAGTAACAACTGAGGAACTGAGTTTTTCCTTTTTAAAAATTAATTTAAACTGCAATAGCCACTTGGCCAACAGCTACTGTACTGGACAGCACAGGTCTAGCAGATGTGAGAAACTTCTGCGAGAACCAAGTTATGAGGAACAGAGATCCACCCAAGCCTCGCGGGACTCAGGAAAACCAGGCGTAGCAGGGACATCGGGAGGGACCTGAGACCAGACTCGCTGCTTCGGAGGGGGTTAGCCAGTCCCGAGCAGCCTCCAATGGAAGGGCCTCGGGCCACATAAACCCTCTGATGGGCAGTGTGGTTGTGGGTAGCCTCCAGAGCCCAAATGCCTGGGTTCAAATCAACCGTTGCTAAGTTGGGTCACTTCAGACAAGTCCTGTAACCTCTCAGCGGCAGCGTCCCCATCTGTATAATGGGGACACTAAGAGCATCTACTTTGTGGAGTTGCTGTGCCGATGAAGTGGGTTCCCATGTTGAAGCCTAGAATGGGTTCTGGCACACGCGTGTGACGGGAGGGTTTGCTTCTACTGCCCGTTCCGCTGTATCCTTCCCGACCCCAGCCAAGCACTGGACAACATGGCACCAAGGTTAGACCCCCAAAGCCCAAGGCCCGGGAATTAAGGCTTAACTCTGCAGACAAGTAAGGGCAGGTTTCTGCCTTGGTAAAAATGCTCTTACCAGGATCAAGACAGGCATCAATGGGGTCTGCAGAGGCCAAGCGGGCGACATGAGCGATAGCAGGTGGACAGAGACTGTGGCGAGGCAGAGAACCCACGTCTAAGACAGGATCCTGCCTGTGGGCAACTTCCAAATGGGGCCAAGAGGCTGGAGAGGGGCCAAATCTTGAGGTTTTTCCCCAGAGAAGTGGGGAATCTGGACTTATATGGGGAACATCCTCGTTTCTATAGTTGGCACCTAATCCAAGGAATTTTTGTGTTTGTTTTTGAAACAAGGTGCCATCTGAACAGAACACCAAGGCAGGCACAAGCCCACAGGCCGCCGTGTGCACTTTCTGACTCTCCTCTTCTCCACGCCCTTTCTTGGCTTCTTACGTCTCTGCTGCTATCAAGGGATACAGAACCCAGAAAGGATGACTTCTTACAAACTTTAAAATGACAGAAAAAAAAAAAAAATGACAGAGACAGGCAATCTAGAAAGTACCAGGTTTTATTCTTATCAAAAAAAAAAAAAAAAATTAAGTAACAGACAACAGTGTGAGGTGGCTACAAGAGGTGCTCACTCCCAACATAGCCAGAGGGAAACCAGAGGGGTTGGCGGGGTGGGCAGTGCAGAGGACCCAGCCAGCTGGGACCCTGGGTTGTGGCGGTGAAGGGTGAAGGGTGCAGGAGGCAAGGGCGACTCCCCCCGTACCCCAACCAGTGGGGTCAGGAGAAGATGCAGCCTGCCCAGGCTAAGCCACCAGGCCTCTTCTTTGTGGGCGGGGGGGCGGGGGAGGGTCACCAATAACAAGATCCAAAGCCAGGGCCCAGTCAGTCCTCCCCCACCCCCCCTCCCCCTTTGCCCAGGGAGACCAAGATCACCCCCGCAAGGCTGGGGCTGGGACGTGTTAAGCCAGTTTAGTTCTCTAGCACTGTGGTTCAACAGGTGGACATGGTCCCTACCTGCATGTTCACTGTAGCAGCCATGAACCACATGGGCAAATGAGCACACGAAATGTGGTTAGTGTAAATGAGGAATGGATTTTTAACTCTGGGTGATTTTCACGGATTTGAACAGCCGCACGTGGCCAGCGGCCACCGCAGCGGCTAGCACAGCTCTCCAATTTTCTCATAAATTCGGAGAGAGCAAACAAAGGAACACCGGTTGGGCTCAAAGCAGAAGCTAGAAAGAAGGTAGAACTGTCTACCCTCAACTATTCCAGCCCAATCAGGAGAAGGCACCAGGAACAGAGAGAGAAAAGAGAGAGAGAGAGGCAAAAACCCACTCAGCCAAACAAAATTCCACTCACTCAACCATCCAGCCAACTTCAAATGGGACATACCACACTATTTCCTGAAAAAATATATTTATCTATTTTTCTAGAACCAAGGAAGAATAATAATATATTACAAGAAAAGAGACACAAATATTCCCACCATCCCCTAACATTGTATTTTGGGATCTGCTAGAAAACTGTTTCAGCAAAAGCTACTTCTTAGAGGAAGCAGCTTCAGCAAGGGCCAAGGTCATGAGCTGGGGGAGTGTTAAGTATAAAAAAAAAAAAAATGAAATGGGGAGGATATTTAAAGAAAAAGAGGAAGAGGGCCCTGTCTGAAGCTATAAATAGTAAAAAAAAAAAAAAAAAAATTAATAAAAATCATGTCTCCGTCTCTTCTCTCATTTTCAAAAAACAAAAATAAAAAAAACATTAAATACAAACTTAGCAGGTACTGTGGAAAGTGCAAGAGAGCGGAGAACATCTCAGCATCGGCACACTCTTGCCCACGCAGAGGCTCTGCACCAAGGACTGAACCATTCAAAAAAAAATACCCCGCTTAAGATAGATTTGCAAATACTCTGCAAATCCATTTCAGTATGAACTTTCAGTTCTTCTTCCCACCCTCCCTCCTTCCCCATCCCCTCCCCCAAATAAAAAAGGTTGATTTCCAGAAAGTCACTTGAAAGAGCCGAGAATGGCCCAAGGTATACCAGACTCCTGCAGTGTGATCACAAGTGCCCTGTGACGGACACATCTCAAGGTGTAGATGGTTCTAGTTCCTTCTCCTGGCTCCTTTTCACAAGAGGGAGGGAGAAGGCTGGCTGGGGGCAGAGCCCCAGCAGGACTCCTGTCCCAGCTTCAGAGGGGCTCTGGGTGAAGCATGTTCAGGATAGGGTGTAAGCTGGGCCCACATTTTAAGTGTAAGATTAAGAAATGATCCAATCCCAGACCTGCCTTCAGCAAGGCCAAGTGTAACCCTATTTTTCTGCCGGGACAACCGAGGCCCAGAGAATCAAGAAGAGGCAGGCAGGAACAGAAGATGATGTCTCTTCTGACGCTTGAAACATAATCAGAGCTGGAGATGCGGACAGGTCAGCATTAGGTTGCCCTCCCCCTACCCTAACGTCCACCCTTCCAAATCCTTTGGCTTCCCTCCCCACGGAGGTCCAAGCCAGTGCCCAGGTGGGCGCTTCAGGCATAGAACTCGTTGGTAGGGGCTTTCTTGTAGATGGGTTTCTTGCCCAGGTCATAGGTGCCTTCATCCTTCTTCTTCATGCGGTACACCAGCAGCAGGACCAGGAAAACGGCGAAGAGGATGCCCACGCCGCCGCCCACGATCAGAGCTGCAGGGGAAGGATGGGGAGAGCCGCGGGTCAGGACCTCGGGTACACTGCCACTTCCCCCCAGTCAGCTCTCTCACAGCTGGACATGCTCCCCCTTGCTGTTGCTTGTGCTCGGCATGACCTCATTCACAAGACAGCAGGGGGTCACCGTAAGTCACCGAAGACCACAGCGCTAGGGCGGCAAAGCCACCATTCCAACCCGCACCTGCGGGAGCCCACAGCCAAGCACACCCCCCAGCGACAGCTTGGCACTAACCGCGCCGGGAGCTAGCAAACCGGCAGGCTACGACCATCTGCCCCGACAGACTCCCGGCACTCCCGCGAGCTGAGTGTGCACGCACCTACACAGACGGGCATACGCGTTCATGCACACAGGTGCACGCTACCAAACACAGCTCGGACACGCGGACACGGCCGTGCTGCTCTGTCACAATGACACACTGTGGCTCTCCCTCCTACGTGTGCAGCTCGGTGTGTGCTAAGGCCTGCGACCCACTCCCATTACTCAACGCTGGCTGTGTGATCGGGCGAGTTCCTTCATCTCTCTCATTGCAAAACGGAAATCGGAAGACCTTTCTCACACATCAGTCCTAAGGATTAAATAAATTAACCCCCCGAAAGTGCTGAGAACAATGCATGGCAGAGCCTCGGTACTCACTACTTGTAAACCTTGGTGGTTTGTATGTGTGTCCCTAGCACCCTGAATTGGACCCTGGCACAACAGCGAAGTGCTTATGAAATGACTCTCCCAATTCAGCTCAGAGAGGAGCACCGGCCAAGGCTGCCTACTGGCATCAGGCAGATGCGGGCTGCTAACCTCAGGTGAACAGCTGTTTTGCAGTATGCTAGGCCGCCTGAAGGGCTCTATCCTGTTTGCTGAGGGGGCAGGGACACCTCACAGAATCCTTGCTGTGGCAGACTGAGTCCCCTAATTCGGTCTTCCAGGGCTAAGGAGATTAATTTTCCATCCCTGCGCACACTCCCAATCTATGCACAGAATGGGGGCAGAACGGAACAGAGGAGCCCAGTAAGGTTCTTTCTTGGCTAAAACTCTATGAGAAAGCAGCAACAAAATGACCCCAGGAAATACAGAAAAAGCACATGGAATGAGGTATCCCAACTCCATGACTGTTTTTATCACCTTTCCCCTCTGATAACCCCAGGCACTTCTTATCAGGACCTTGGTCAGTGCGGGACTCTCCACCAGGTTAAGGTTCAAGGGCAGTCTCAAGTGACTCTGGTCCTAGGTTCACATGCCGGGGCTACCAGTGCCTAGTTTTGTGACTTTGGACGAGTGATTTGGCTTCTCTTGAGCCTCAGTTTCCTTATCTGTAAGAGTACAGACAGCCAACCATACCTGTCCGATAGGGTCGTGGAGACTCAGTGAGGGGGGCACATGGATCACATGGCATCTAGCAAGCACTTGAGAAACTTCCAGGTGCACTGAGATGCTACTGGAATGGAGGGTCCCACCCCAACGAATGCAACAATATAACTTCTCACATGAAGATCTTATGCTTGTCTAATTCTCAACCGGAAGATTTAAGAGATGACCTGGCTTTGGTTCTGTCTTTTGCTATGTGACCCAAGCAAGTGGTTTGCTTTCTCTGGGCCTCGGTCTCCCCATTTATAAGACACACTTGGTTGGACTAGATCAGTGGTTTTACATTTTTCTTTAAAAGCAGCAAAACCCTTAGTTGGTGAAAGCAAAACCTTAGGCTGACCCCACATATGCCAGCTAAAAGTGAAACTCTGTGGTTGAAAAAGATGGGGGAGGTTTTTATCCAATATTTTGAAGCTTAGAAGACTAAAAGGTCTCTAAGGGCCCCTCTGGTTCCAAAAGCACCCCCTACCCCTCTTTACATCGCTCAGCAGGTAGCTAAGGTAAAGGAGAAAGAACATTGGCTCCGGTATCAGGAGGCCAGGGTCAGGCTGAGCTGGGCCCAACGTCACCTGGGGTTATATTCCCAGGGAGCCTTATCTGCAAAATGCAGGGCACAGGGCTCTTTCCTTGTACCTCAAGCCTCCCAGGAGGTGCTGGTCTGGCTGGCTGCCAGGAGATAGGAGTAACCGAGCCTGGGCCCAGGGCAGCCACTCACCAGGCTGGTTCATGCAGACAGGCCCTTGGCCTATAAAACTTGGCCAGAGAGAGAGTTCCCTCTGACAACCCGCCCCCGCGAGCTTCGGAGATCCCAAAGCTGCCAGGGAAGGAGAGAGGGAGCCCTCCCCACCCCAGATGAAGGCCACACCCGACGCCCCACCCTGGGACAGAGCTTCCACAATAGCACACCACATTCAAGAACCCTGCGGCTCTCACATCAGGCCAAACCCTGAACCTCTCTCCTCTCCAAGGCCTCAGTGTCTTAATCTGTCATATGAAGGATCCCGGTATGCCAGCTAGTATGAAAAGTCAGTGAAGACTCAATGACAGATTACATCCACAAATCAGAAAAGCGCTTTCCAGTTGGCCAAATTACTTCAGATTCTAATTTTCATGGAGTTATGATACCAACCCAAGGGGTAGAATAGTACCCATTTACAGAGGAGGAAACTGAGGCTCACCTCCCCACTGGGGTTGGAAAGCTTCTCAGCCAAGGTCACAAGGCCGTCAAGTGACAGAGCAGGGGGATGGGGAGCCAGCCTAATGGGCTTTCATGGGAAGTTAACGTTTAATAATTAACTCCCCAGGTACCAACCCCAGGCTGTGCAAATGTTTTTAAAACAAGACAGAAGGACTTAAGGCAAGTGACGGACTCTCAGGCTGTTCTTTAGAAGCCTTTGATACACAATTCTTCCTCGTCTCCACCAGGCCACTCACCCACTCAGAGCCACCCCCTAGGGAGGTGTAGTCCTTGAGTCTCCAGGGTACCCTGGGGCCCGAGGCATCCGTGTCTGCAGAACTATCTCCCTCTGAGTCCTCTCCCCCTCCTAAGTCTCTGGTGAGGTGCTTACCTGCCAGAACCTCTGTCCTCTCAAAGATGCTGCTGCCCTGCGCAGTGCTGGACATGGACACCTTGTTGGACACGTCCTCGTCCCCCTCAAAGGATGAGATCCTTTTTGGGATGACCTCGTTCTCCTCCAATTCCTTGGGTTCGGTGGGGACCCAACTCCCAGGCCCTGCCCTCTCAGGGATAAAGTTATCGAGAGGCACCTGCATGGGGTGGAAGGAGAGACAAACACTCAGCGGGGTCTGGGGACGAACCTGGGGCAGAGGACAGAAGCATTCAGCCAGGGAGGCAGTCTGCTTTTGCCATCTTGCTGGCTGAACCAGGGGGTCCTGGGACAGAAAGCAGCACCAAACTCTCAACAACGATGCCATCGAAGGCTCACCCTCCACCTTTCCAGGTCTGTCCCAAACGGGGAATGAATAATGTGACCAAGGGCGCAGGGAAGCACGTGGTCCCACTCACTGCTGGTCAGTGGGTATTTGAGAATCACCACCCCAGAGGGCAGTGTGGCAGAGCTGCAGAAATTGCTTGGGACCCTGTCCCAAGGAGCTAATCAGAGATTTGAGTCAAAGAAGCTTGCTGTAGTGTTCTAATGTTAGAAAATCAGAAAATCAGAAACATTTCCATCAAAAAGGGAAAAGCAGTGAACTATGATGATGCGGCCTATAAAAATGAATAGGAAGCACATTTAATCATGTGAGGAAATAAACTCACAAACTCCTGACCACTTTATATACACAAAACTGTATATACAACTTGATATTAATGTTGGGAAATACCTAGAAATGCACAGAAAAGGGGCTGGAAACACATCTAAGTGCTGACAGTGATTATCCCCTGCAGGGAGGACGGCCTACCCATGACCCACAGCTGTGCCTGCCCCCAGGGAGCCAGAGCCCCGAATAAAAGCTTTCTTGCAGAGAGAGGTCAGACCCTCACTTATGGGCCCTTCTCAACAGGTGTTAGAGAGGAGCAAGTGGGGAGAGGCAAAAAAGCATGTAATTACTCACCAGGGGATGGATTACTTCGGGGAAGATCTGGGGGTCCTCTGAGTCATCTGGAAGGTCAGAAAGGCGGAGTGTGAGGTCACTTCCCCTTAGATAAAGGACCTCCCCCTTCTGCAGCCATGGCTAGGGGGAGTCCTAACGTACAACCAGCCCTCAAATGCTCAATGTACAGCAAGTGACCATTCCCACCCCAGCTTCAGTCACCTCATCTGTAAAATGGGGCTCCAAAGACTGGGCTCTCTGTTCTTTCACAAGAATGCTCAGCAGGTAGCTGAGCAGATGCTGTCAGCTCCAAACCCCTGCTCCATAATGTATGGATCCAGGGACCACTAGCATCCCCTGGGTGCCGGTTAGAAATACAGATTCCTGGGCCCACTGAATCAGTCTGCATTTTCATAAGATCCCCAGGGGATTCCTTTGAGAAGACTCTAGACTGTAATATTAAACATTAGAAATTGCAGCATTAAAATATATCCTGAGTGCTCCGTCTATGTGCCAAGAGAGCTTTAACTCAGTCCAATCCCCAACACACTGATTTACTATTTTACAGATTTGGAAACCAAGGCTCAGAGGTCACAGAGATCATCCCAGCACTCTGTACGGAGGAGGGATGCTTCTGTGCAGCAGCCTGAGCCAGGGAGTCACAGAAGACCATGAACAGCCCTGCCCTCCCCGCCCCCCCCAGTCCAGCCACCCAAGGCCTACGCCCCTTCACCCATGCCCCCCTCTGAAGCAGGAGCTTGTTCCTGAGTCCCCACCCACACCTCTGCCCACACATGACCCCAGGCTTTTGAGCTGCTCCTTTTCCTTTTCATAAGAAGAAAACACTATCAGTTCTTTCCAGCCCCACACCCACTAGGCCCCCAGCCACAGGCAGACAGGTCCAGGCTGGTGCTCAGAAAACCTAGAGCTCCAAATGAACTCCAAGCAACAAATAACTCACCCAAGGAGGGTTGTCAGGGATGGAAAAGGGTTGATAGTTACTTTTGTTTCCTCTTTTCCGAGAGGGGAGGAGCACTGTTGGAAACCCCCCACACAAATCCAAGTCTCAAGGCGAGCTCACTACCCTGTGCTCGGTGAGGCCACTTTCCCTCCAACCCCATGAGCCCAGGCTGCCCACCAGATCCTCCATACCCAGATCTCCAGAGCCAGACAGCTCAAAATCATCGGGTTCCTGCCCAGGCCCCCCAACATCCTCGTCGTCTGGTAGGGCCCCAGAAAAGTATCGGCCTTCTAGGAGGTCTTGGGGGTTGATGACTTCGGTCTCTCGGATCTAGGGTGAAAAAGGGAGTCACGTCAGCCACATCGGTAGCCCCCTGGTGCTCTACAGCAGCCCCCGAGCCCCAAAAGGCAGTGAAGTGGGCATTCAGTAAGATAACCTGGGGTGCTGGAAGGTCATCAGGCCAGAACCTGGAGACCACCCCTCCTGGTCCCTAACTTGCTGTGTGACCTTAGGCAAATCTCTTTCCCATCCTGGGCTAATAAAAATCATAAAGTTGGTAATAATCAGAACATTAAATATTACTAGGTACCATTGACTAAGCAATTAGTATGTGTAAGTCCCTGTTCTTAACACCAAAGGCATGTCTTTAACCTCATTTTACAAAAGAGGAAACTGGGCATTTCCTTCTGACACAAGTAGCAGGTCGAAAAGAGAGGATTCAGCATCGAGCTGCCTGAATGCAGAACCACACAGGCTTGAGGATATGACGCTCCAGGGTTCTAGGATGCAAATGAAGTCACAGCTGATTCACCCGAGGCAGGGAGAGGGCTGCTGGCCCCGCTCTTGCCCAGTCCAGGACACCTTTCCCAGCTGACTCAGACTGGGCTGGGACAGCCAGGGCTGGCTCACCCCCGCCCCAGGGCAGCCTCAGGCCAGGCACTGCAGACCTGGTGACTCACAAGGACGTAAGCACACTCTTGTACTCAGCTTTCCAGCATCTCCCATAGATCTCCTCTGTACCAGCACAGGGGAGGGCAAGAGAGGCATCCTGTGGATGGACCACCCACTCCAGCACCCACAAATGTCCTCGGCCCCTACCGCACGGGGACCCAGCCCGTCACATCACAGCAGAATCTTAAACCCCACTTCCACCAAGAAGCTTTCAAATGGAAAGTATCAAGGTCCAGGGAGGCAAAAACTTCCCCAAGGTCCTATAAGTACATCAGCTACTCTGTTCCCATCCCCCAGAGCTCACAAGGGTAGGAAACATTCAGAATGCTTACCACCTTCCTCTTAGCTCTGGGGCTGAGGCTTCCCAAAGAACAACAGCCCTGAGCAAAGTTCATTTTTTTCCCCCCGCTGATTAACTCAAATACTAAAGTGCCTACTATTTGCCAAAAGAGTTAGGGTTTCAATGAAGTTCAATACAGATTCTCCTCTTACATTCTCCTCTAAACATTACATCTCCTCTAAACATTCTCCTCTTCTTTCCCAGAGCCCCTAACTGTAGGATATTGGGGCTCTGCTCAGAACCACCAGAATTCCAGTTACAGAGGCCAGGGAGGTCCCATGCTCTCATTTCACAGAATCTGAGAGAATCTGAGCTCTGGATAAGGCAGTGACTTGCCTAAGGTCGCATAACTGAGTCAGCCAGACAACTCAGAGTGGAGAGGCCAGGTGTCTTTTTGACTGCCCCAGGCTGTCCTTCACCCAGCTAAGACTGCCAGTGACACCGGGGGAGGGGGTAGCCCGAGGAGGAATATCTGTTCCTAGGACCAGGTAAGCATTGCAGGAGAGGCCCAGGCTCTGTACTTCCTCCACTGGCTTCTGGGGAGAGGTGGGCAGGACCTGACTGTCATGCCCTCTTCCACCCCCGAGAGGGCAGATGCTGGATTCCCGGAAGGGGGGAGGGTCAGGCCAGGGGGGAAGGCAGTGGGCACACAGCCCTCTTCCACCGGCTGGGAGAATCTTTGCTGAACACTGGGCACACATGGGGGTGGGGAGCCAGAAGGGGTTAAGCCCTGGTTGGGATGACTTCATGACTTGGGAATCAGGAGCTGCTGAGCTGCTGGTGTTGGAATTCCAGCCCCCGCACACAGCCCCGTGCCTGTGGCTTCGGTCTGGCAGCTTGGGAGGAAGGCTCCTCCGTGGTGGTTGCAAAACTGTCCCCTAGGGTGAGGTCCCTGTGCTCCTACCCCCATCTCCTGCCGCGAAGTCCCCCAGGCCCCAAATCTGAAAGAGCAGGACCTTTTAAGCCCTTAGCAAATGAAGTACGTCCTCCTGATAGATCTTGTGCAGAAGTGGGCAGAAGTGGAACCAGGGCCTCAGAAAGGTTAAGTGGCTTGCCCAAGGTCACGTGGGCAGAAAGTGGCCACACTGGACCAGAACCCAGGCCTGCGTCACTCGAGCTTTTAGCCACATGCGAATGAACACCTGCATGAACACGCATGTACACAGAGTGCCCGGCCACCCAAGCTAGGGGGGAGCCCTGTCAAGCGGAGGTCAAATCCAGCCCAGCAGAGAAAAAAGGTACTTTGGCCACTTGTCGACCTGGCCTGGAGACTCCCATGGGAGTCACAGCTCCAAGTCCTCCAGACAGGGGCTGGGGGTCCCAACGCTGGGCAGTTTCAGGCGGGAGACCAGCCCCACAGGGTTCTTATTCCCCGAAGCCCTGGAATGTTGTTTACACAGCCTGCCCTTCTTTTACTATGTGAAAGTGTTAAGGGGTGTTTCAAAACAACCCACGGGATTAGCATGCTGATTGGCTGACAGTTACTAGCTCCGTTTTTCATTAGCCAGACGGAGGCAAAGAGAGGAGGCAGGTATGGTGGTCTCGAAACCAAAGATGAAACCCAGATTCACTGGCAGTTCAGCCCTCTTAGGGGTCGCCTGGTGATCCCTCCCCCTTCCTTTCCATACCAGGTTCCTGGGGAGGATAAACGGCTTGGCTAAGGTCGCACCAGGGGTCAGCGGCACGGCCAGGGGTAGACCCAGGCAGACACCTATCCCGGGGCTCTCCAGGCTGCCTTACAGGGGCCCACGTGCCTTCCTCCAGCAAGTCCCAGGGCCTGGAAGAAGCTTTGTGGGGCGTACCCATGGGAGGGCACAGGAAAGCAGATCTTTCTTCCACTCCAGGAGCACCCTCTCTGTTCCTCTCTGCCCATGACTCCTGACAAGAGGGACATTCCCACGTGGGAACCCTTTAAGACTAGGTCAGTAATGGGCAAGCATCCCTTTGTGTGTATGGGCATGCCAACAGCCCTCCCTTGCCTTACCTGCTTTACAGACAAGGCCCATTCAGTCTGGGGCGCATCTGAAGAATGAGGCCACCCACTCAGCAGCCAGACCCAGCCTTGACCAGAGAGGACCCAATCCTGCTCCCAGCTGAGCTACCCGTCTATTCTCCACTCACCCCCATCCCTGCCTGCGGATCGTGTGTTCACACAGGCACCCTCTCTGGGCCCTCGGGTCTCCTTTCTCACAGACCACAACAGAAATAGGTCAGTGGGCCTGGGTCCCACAGACCTGCTTGCCCCAGGGCTGGTGGACACCTGGGGTTGGTGCCTGGGGGTTGAGATGCTGAATGCCTTCCCAGATTATCCACAGAAGAGGGGGTAGGTGCTGTTTTGTTCCAAAGGAACTAACACCTGCCAACAGAAGGTATCCGAGGTCACTGAGCCCAACGGTCTCATTTTATAACCCAGCAAACAGATTAAAAGACAAGGGACTTTGCCAAGGTCACCCAAGCACTTGGCAGCAGAGCTGGACTTAGAACCTAGGTCTCCTGGCGTGAGGCTGGAGTTGTCCTCCCTGCCCTGCTTCAAGGATTTTGGCTGCAAAACAAAGGGTCTCAGCAAACCCACAGGCCACAGCTGTCACTCCAGACATATTTCGCATCCAGTCCTTACACTATAGGCACGAAGCTAGGAAAAGGTCACCAACCCTATCCCAAAGTCCTACAGCTTCAGTCACCAGGGAAAAGCATAGGGGCTGGGGTGACTAGCTCAAGTATCCACCACGAGCCAGGCACCAAGCTGGAGTCTTCCCTTTATGAGCTCATTTGCAACGGCCCAACAGTCTTGTAACGTGCTCTGACCATTTTGCAGGAAACTCAGGTGCAATAGAGTCATTTACCCAAAGTCACACAACTAGAAAGCAACGGAGCTGGGGTTTGAACCTAGATCTTTCTCAAGACCATGCCTCAGCCACAACCAGATTTCTCACTGCCACCCTCGCGTCACCTCTCCACCCCGACCCCACACTGCCAGGCCAGGCTCCACCAGGGAGCAAACAAAGGTGAAACTGATATTGTTTAAACAAAAGAACAAAAACTTGGCTGGGGCACCAGGGAGAAGTTCAGGGTCAAGGCCTGGTTGGCTGGTGGGAGGAAAAGAGGGAGGAGAGCCTCCCCCTCCCCCCCCACCCTCCCCCAACTCCGCCCTCAGGCTCCTCCCCAGCAGAGGTAGGGTCAGGGACACACTTGACCCTTCTTTCAGGAGGTGAGACCAGAAGGACAACCGTGCAAGCCAAATTCAAGGGGGGCGTGGGGGGTGGGGGGGAGCAAGGACACTGGGCTCCAACTACTGAATCCACCAGAGTGATTCCGACCGGAGATCCCCAAAAGCGGCCTCTGGTACAATCACTGTCTTCCCCCATCCCCCTTTCTGAAGGGTCAGATACCCCCCAGAATGAGCAAACCCCGAAGCCACAATCAGAGATCTACACCTCGGCAGAAAGGAAGGATCTGCCAGCACAGTGGTGACCCACAAGCAAAGTACAGTCTGGCCACTTCCTAACTGCAGGAGTCTTGGAGTCTACATCACATCTTGAACCCTCAGCTTTCTCTTTCGGTACCCAGGGCTAGGAGCACCCTGCAGGATGATGAGGATTAAGTACAATGCATTAGTGTGTGCAAGGAATCCAGCATATGGCCTGGTACACAGCAGGTGCTCAATGAGTAGCAGCTATTATCAATCCCCACCTGCCTCCCTTCTGGCTAAAGGGATTAGTGCTCAAAGGGTCAGAGAGACCTGGGAAAAGCTGTGGAAGCAGCTCCCCTGCTAGAAAGAAGGTGGTCAGTGGACCGGGGTGCGGGGGGGGGGGGGGGCCTGTGCTTCGCAAATTGTGAATAAATACCTATAATGGGTATTTATTTTGCTTCTGGGACAACCGACCAGGTCCCTTGCAATTGCAAAGGACCCAGAGATGGGCAGAGACCACACAACTTGGAGCACCCGTTCTAAGACGACAGAGGCAGAGGAAACGCGGTTGTATTTTTCCAAAAGGAGCAAATGGAAGTGACCAGAGACGCCTGACATTCTACTGGGGGACCTGTACCCCCCGGGGTATTTACTGACCTGCCTTGGGGACAAAACAAAACAAAAAAATCCAAAAGGCAAAAAGAAAGCACACACAGCCAGTGCTCTGGTACCTGGAGGGTTAAGCCAGGTCTGGGGGTGGGGGTGGGGCTGGGGGGGTTCGAATGTCAGCTCTGCCCACTCCAAGGTCGGGTTACTCTGAACACAATCACTCAGGAGAGAAGCCAGGCCTGGCACTGCCATCAGCCAACTTTTCACCAACCCCCACCCCAGGGCAAACCATTCCACAGCAAGGGCTCCAGGAGGCTGGGGTGCCAGCTAGGAATGGGGCTGGGGGTGGGGTCCTGCATTCTGGACATCCTCCTGCCAGCAGGTGATGGAGATTTCCCCACTGGGCCTCAGTTTGCCCACCTGTAAAAGGCGGTTCTCAAAGAGACAAGCCTCTGTCTGTCTCAGGGCCTGGTAACCAAGCTGGGCACTGCTCCGATTACCGCTGGAGACAGCTGGGAAGGGGCTGGCTCCCCAAGGGCCGCAGAGACAGAAGTGCATTGAAGCTGGGACTTGTAATCTAGGCAGCAGATCCGAAGTCCCTGCTGGATCTACGGGCGGGACGTAAACAAGCCTCCTGTGTTCTCAAGAGCAAAGTCGATAGCCTTGTCTCGGCTGATTAGATCAGCCCTGGGTGCTGGCTTCCTGCCCCTTCCCAGCCTCCCTCTTCCACAACCCGACCCCCCCCCCCCACAACGTGAGTAAGCCACTGCTCCAGACCAGGTCAGTCTGTCCCACAGACGTCTCCCAGCCGGTCTTTCCCCGGGCAAGGAGTGTCCCCACTCCCTGTGACCGGCCACGGGTCATCCCTGCCCCCATGGCCTGAGGTCCGAGTGGTACAGCCAGTCCCGCAGGCCTGGCCGCGACCAGCGGGCTCCACCAAGTCACTGTTTCCACACACACCAGCCTTTCCCTGCCTCCCCTTTCCATTACCCCAGGTGTCACCTGACTAACCAGCCTCTGTGCCAGAGAAAACTGGGGCAAGCGGAGCTCCCAGCCTACAGGGTGGGGGAGGGGAGAGGCAGACTCGGTGGGGGGGGGCTGAGTAGAAGGGACTGGCCAGAGGGTGGGAGAGGTAACTGGGGGCACAGACGAGGCGGCAAAAAGTAGCAGGGATGGTAGGGGGGACCGTAGAAGGCCAAAGCTGGGAAGAACTGTTCAAATCACAAAGTGATCTCCCGGGGACTCCTGGAGCCCTCTGGAAAGGATAAAAAAGTTTTGGACCCCAAGAACGGTAACTATCGGTTTACATTTTTGGCGTGCACTCAGATACCACCTCCCTGAAGCCAACATCTGGCCCCGGGGAAGAGCCCTCGTCTAGCCACTAAGAATAAACCAAGATCAAGCCAGCACTTTACAAGTTTGCCAAACACCGATTATGACCCTTGAGTGACACGGGTGTTTTACTGAGGACACACTGGTGAAGTGACTTATTAACTAACTGCATGTCCCTGGGTGAGCAGCAGAGCCGGGATGGTGACTCAGGTTTTTCTAGCTGTGAAATGTACCCACTTCCAGTCACCCTGCCTCTAGCACACAGGGCCAAAGGGCCTGGCCAGGTGCAGGGACGTTCCTGAAGGTCACCAGTGAGTCAGGCTTCCAGTACTTCTAGGGTTAAATCAGGCCCCAACTGTTGACACAGGCCTTCTCCTCCCTCTCTAGGGGCCCATGTACTGAAAATCTACCGGCTTTTCAGACACTGTACCTTCCCGGCCACCATCAAATCCCCTCTCCAAGGCCAGAGCGCTCCTTGCAATTCACTCAGCCTCCGCAGGCCTAGAAACTCTGCCCCTCCAACTGAGGAGGGTGACCCTGTTCTGGGCTTTGTCCAGGTGGTCCCGTACCCTTAGCAAACCCCCATCACCCTCCAGGCCGCAAATAGCTCAGCGAGGGGTTCCTACAGATCCCAGCAGGAGGGGTGGGGCTGCTGAGAACTGGTTCTTGTTTAAATATAAACCGATCTGATAATTAGCAAACAGCCCACTTCTGAAACAAACAAACAGGAGATTTGAACTCTACCGGCCCCACCCTGGACTCCTCCCTTCCCACCTCGCAGCTGTTGGGAGGGAAGGAGTGTTCCAGGGGCCCTGGGAGTGGGATCCTCAAAGGTACAGGGCCACCTGGCATCCCTGTCACTAAGAATGCGGCCCCCCAGTGAGATTTACCTGCAGCCTTGTCACCTCCTAGCAGCCTCACCACAACTCCCAGGAAGCAGAGGCCGGGGAGACTGGGTGACATGCCCACAGCCATGTAGCTAGTAAGGGGTGGACTTCACACCCCTGCAAGTTAGGTCTGCCGGGCCCCAGCCACTTCCAGACAGCAAGGAGAGGGCATCAGAAAAACAGAGGCTCATGGGTGTGCCGTCGTATTGTGGGCTGCCCCAGCCCTGCTCTAGGAGCTCAGAGCTTTCAGGCAAACAAAGCACCCTCTTTGCACAGGTCCGAAGACCAATTCTGAAGACTGGCTGAATTCGCACCCTGTCAAAGCCCACCCGCAGGCAAGGCACTGGGAAGGTCTGAGGCCTAGGACTAGCATTTCCTGTACATCCCCTCAAAGACCGGGGCGCTGAGACACTATCTTTAATAGGCTCTCAGAGGACAAGGTAAACTCTGGAGCCCATTCCAACACCCCCACCAGAGTCATCCTACTAGCCAAGAGGTTGAAAGGAAATGGGTGACTCAGGCCAGCCACCACTCTCCTCCAGTGAATCACAGGCCCTGTCCAGCCCCTTCCCCCAATTTTAAATGGTCATTTGGAAATCACACCCAGCAGTCCAGGAGGCTGAGAACAACTAGGAGCCAATTCCTCCCAAGAGGGAACTGGGGCGGGAAGCCCAGCCTGGCTCTCCATGGCTCCTCATTCAGGACAGCCCAGCACTCCAAGTCCTTGGAAAAGCCCTCTGTTTCCAGGAGCTGGGGAGGGCGGGAGCTGAATGTCTCCACCCCCCATTTTCTCCTCTTGTTTAGGATCTTTACCAAGGGGGCCAAGAAAGCGCCCCTCCCCCCACGGGTGTGTTTTCAGGGCAGGAAGGACCCTTGGAGGGCTTTAGTCCAAGGTGGGCTTATTATAGAGTTGGGGACACGGAGACCCAGAGATAGGGCACATTTGCTCAAGGTCACCTTGCAGTTCAGAAGCAGAACTCAAGTTATCTGCCTTCAAACCCAGCCAATTTCCTCATATGGAATGTTCTCTGAAGATGCTCAAAACCAGACTCCTTGTATTATCAGAGAGACCTGGTTCTGACCTTGGCAAGCCACTGTCTACCTCTGAGCATCAGTTTCTTGTAAAAATGTAGATAATAAAACCTACCTCACAATATCCCTGGAAGACCTTCATATTAGTGATAAATAACCTCAATGCACCTTTTAGAAGGAAGTTACACGCATGAAGTTATTCATTCATACAAACATTTCCTGAGTACTAACTAAGGGACAAGTATTTCACTGAAGATGAATAGAGCAGAAATCCCCCCACCCCCACCCCCACGCCCTCACCCGGTGTGGGTGGAAGTGGTATGTGTGATGGGGATGGGGAGGGCTGGGCTTACGACTCAGAATTTGGTGGGATATATGTATTAATTATCTCACAAACTAAGTTTCTTCAAGGGAGGGAATGCCTTAGATGTCTAGGGTTTCTACAGTCCCTTTCAAAGAGTAGGTATTTAATTATTAACAGAATACTTGGGCTGAAAAGGGCATTCAAGGTCATTTGTTTCAAACCCCATTTCACAGATGGGGGAATGTCAACCTCACAGAACCCTCTAAACCATGGCCCAAATATCCGTAGTGGTTCTCTGGGCTTCTAAGAATTCCAAGAGCTCTCACTGGCCACTCAAGGGTCCCAGAGCCCCTGGGCTTCTGCCCCACTGCTACCTCGCTACAACTAAGGAGAGAATTCTCAAGGAGACCAGAAACATCTCTAAGCTAAAATACACTTCCCCAGAACCCACTGGGCCTGGTGCCACATCAGCAGGCTGTGCCCCTGGGGAGCAACACCTCTGGGGGGGTGGTCCGGCTCCCCAAACAAGGTTATCTTTAATTGGCTGGAGAAGGAGTGGCAGGAAGGCAGTTCAGGGGAATGCTCCCAGCTGGACAGGAAGAACTGGTTTGGGATAGCAAGCCCTGCCAGGGAAGAGGCTGGCTGCTCAGACTGGGGTCCCTTCCCAAAACTTGTGGCACCAAGCCCTCGGGGTAGGGGTAGGGTACCACCCAAGGGGAGGGCAGGCCTTTGGCTTAAACCTAAAACTTGGGGAGGGCCTCAATAGCACTATGGGAGGGAGACCTCAGTGCCCTCATCTGTGAAGTAGGCATAATATAATCCCCACATGCTGGGCTTTTCGTGAGGATAAAATGCACCAGACCTGGCATTTGGAAAGCACTCAACAAATCATAACTGCAATCAGAAAATCCCTTCTCCCGGGGCGCCTGGGTGGCTCAGTCGTTAAGCATCTGCCTTCCGCTCAGGTCATGATCCCAGGGTCCTGGGATCGAGCCCCACATCGGGCTCCCTGCTCTGCAGGGAGCCTGCTTCTCCCTCTCCCACTGCCCCCGCTTTGTTCCCTCTCTCGCTGTTGTCTCTCTCTGTCAAGTAAATAAATAAAACCTTTAAAAAAAAAAAAAGAAAATCCCTTCTCCCTGGGCTTGTTTTCTCCACCTGCAAAAAGGCGGCAGACCTCTCCATCATATCTATTCAGCTATGACTAGGTCTGATTTTTCCGGCCACAACCGTGGCAGGAAGGGGACAGCGGAGGGACAGGGGGAAGCCCTGTGTCCCAATTAGAGGTGGAAGGTCTGTGACATTCGCCAAGACACCTCTCTCCGGAAGCAGCTGCTCAGGGCCTACTTCTCCCCAGCTGACGGGTCACCAGGCGCAGGGCTGACACAGCTGCCCTCCCCCAAACCATATCCTTCCGATGGCCCCCAGGACACAGCTGTCTGCTGCTCACCCTGAAGCACCTGCAGACTTAGCAGCCCCTGAACCGGGACTGTCACGTGACTGTCCACGCAATGACCTCACAACCTCCTGGGCCTTTCTTTTTCCCCCCACACACTGCCCAGGCCGACAGGACCCAACCTGGCATTCCTTCAGCTGTCTCCCCAGCTGCTTGACTCCAACACATCTCTCAGTGCCTAGTTCAGAGCATTGTACCAGGGAGCAGCAGGTGTAGGTTGGAGTCCTGGCTCAGACACTAACCTTTCGGTCAGGTTGCCCTTAGTTTGGGGAAGTCATCATCTCACTCTGGGCCCGTTTCCTTCCACCTCAGAATTTCTTGAGGCTGGCCAGCCCCCAATCTCAACAGATTCTAAACTCTTGAGTTACCTGAGGATGGGACAAGGGCAGCCACTCAGAAAGCATCAGACTGCAGCTTATCATAGGAGCAGGAACTTGGAAGCCTGGCTGCCTAAATTTGAATGACTCAGACCCTTATTAGCTGTGCGACCTTGGGTAAGTCAGCTAACCTCCTCAGACTCAGGACCAATTTAAGAACAGTAAACTGCCGGGTTGTCAGAATTAAGCTAGTTGACAGGCCATTAGAACAGCCAGTAGAAAGCTATTAGAACACCATAAAGCACACCATAAGCGCTAAATGTTTGCTATCATCACTGCTTGCCTGCAATTGTGCTGGCAGGTTATTCTCAGGGTCTCATTCCTCAACAGAAGCTGCCAGGCAGACAGGACTTTTCCCTAAGCCCAGAGAAAAAGAAGTCCCATAAAGGAATCGACAATGATTAAACTCCACAGACTTGCTCCCCCTAAAAACGGGGGCTTAAGGGCATGAAGGGGGCACAGAGCTGGGGTTCTTGGGGGGGGGTCCGATAGCCTCTCCCATCAATTCCCGTCCACCCAACCTCCTAGATGAAATTGCCACCCTCCTCCCCCCACTGGCCGCTGGGATGAATGGAGCTTCTGGTGGCCTACGGCTTTGTAAACTAGGACAGGGAACAGCGGGCAGTTAGGAGAGCTTCTCGGGGCTGAGACCTTCTCTCCCCCAAACCCCTTTACCCCACTCAAGGTGGGTACTCCGATTTCCCGTGCGTAGTTCAGCAGAAATAAACAGTATTCTCGCAGAAAGCAGAGGTTCAACTCTTCGGTGAAGTGCTGAGCCCAAACCATCCCTCCCGTCCGCTCTTGAAGTATCAGAGTCCCAACTTTGTAGGGACCCTAAAGAAGCACTGGTCATCTCCTGCGGCGCTCCCCCAAGCCCGTTGTGCAGATGGGGAAACTGACACTCAAAAGGGGCAGGGCCTTGCTCTGTCACAAGCCAGTGGCAGGGCTGGGGCCAGACCTGAGGTCAGAGCTCAGTTCTTCACTCCCCGGTGTGTGAAACAAGGCCCCCGCACACCCGAACCCCCTCCCGGTTCCGAGTACACGCAGCCCCCTCGTCCCCAGGCCCTGTAGGATTCTAGAGCCGCAGCTGTGGGAGCTTACGGAGGGCGAGCAATGGGATCCAGGACTCGGAGCCTGCCCCAAGATCACCAGGGAAGGGCGCGAGTGTGGGGGGAGAAGAGGTGACACCGGCTTAGTCACGTCCGAGCCTGGAGCGCGCGGCGGGGCCGAGGCCAGGGGAGGCGGGAAGAGCAACAGGCTGGGGCGCACGTTCGCGCGGGGGAGCCACCCCGGCCCGGCGCCTCCCCGTGACCCCAGAGCCAAGTTTCCAGCAAAGTTTCCCCGGCCTCGGCGTCTAGTTGGGGGAGGCGCGGCCCCCTGCACCCCCTTTCCCAGGCCCCCAGGAACAAAGGAGGCACCGGGCCGCCCCCCGGGATCCCCCAGTTCCTACCGATTCGGCAGCGGCGGCAGGGGCGCCCACGAGGAGCAGCAGCAGCGCGAGCAGGCGGGCAAGAGCCATGGTACCGCGGTCCGCACAGGGCGCGCAGGCGAATGGCACGGGCGGGCGTGCGGCCCCCTCTTATAGGCGGTGGCCGGCCCCGCCCCGGCCCCGCCCCGCCCCGCCGCCGCACCCCGCCCGGAATTCCCCTGCGAAAGCTGGGCCTCGGGGCGCTGCGCCCGCCCACGCGGCTGGAAACCCCGAGGGATCCGCCCGGCGCGCGCCCGCCCGTCCGCTCCCGATCTACCCCGAGTCTCTGTCCCCTTTATTTCTTTGATGCCCTGCCAGGCAGGTCCCCAGAGATCACTGCGTCTAACCCCGTTTTATACCCGGGGAAGTTGAGGACAGGGACTTGCCCAGGGGCTTCAGTTTAGACCAGCGCTCCTTAAACCCGGTAACGCTCCCCTCGGAGGGTACGGAACACATTCCAAACGGGACGTGAACATGCATAGCCTTAAGGGGTCAGTAAACGTTTTCTTTAAAGAGCTAAATGTTTTCGTCTTTGCGGGCCATTCGGTCTCTTGAAATACTTAACTCAAACTCCAAACTCTGGCATCGTAGCTCGAAAAGAAAGCATCCTTGTTTTGAATTTTCCCCCAATCATTTAAAAATGTAAAAGCCATTCTTAGCAGCAGGCTGAACAAAAACAACCAATGGGCAGACTTTTTGGTCTTAGGATGGCTGACCTCTGCTTCAAGGGACTCTTTTTCCGGATTTGGAACTTCAGAAAAAGTTTGATCTCTCTCAGAGCTAGTCTGCAAGTCTATCTCAGATCTGCTTCCACCCTTTGTAAAAGAAAGTTGTGTGTGTGTCTGCCTTACCCCTGCAATTCTCCCAAGCAATAGGGAAGGAATGGAGGTGGGAATCCTCTGGGGCTCCCAGGTACAGATACTGTTGGAATTATTAGGGGGAAGCATCCTTTGATAATCAGTCAAGTACCAAATTTGCCTGGACTTCTCTCTCACCTTGACTGATTTCCATATGTATCTTTCTAAGGCAGGGGCATGGCTTAATAACCAGAGTATTTTGGCCTCTGTTGGCAAACTGTGAATTCATACACTTTGTGGAGTAGAGAGCTGGGAACGATCTCTCCTCTTCCCCCCCTTAATTATTATCAAAGGTTGAAAATATCATGCTGCAGAGATCCTTGACAGTAAAGCAAGTTTCAAATGCCGACCATATTTTTCCCCACGGATTTAAATGTAAGCAATTTTTTCCAGCTACTCCCCTAGGATTGAGAAATAAACTGAGAAAATGAGTGAATTTCACGTCAGAGTAAGAAATACTTTCGAAAGTCGGATGGTTTTTGCAATCCTTGCTTTCCACACAATTGAAGGAGGGCCTAATCTAGTTGTCAGTACATAGATCGTTAAAATAATTTTTGATGATAGATCACTATGCGATTTTGGTTATCTGTCAACACATCACTATAACAAAACTCCTTTTGTTCCCACCAACTTCTTACAGCCAGTGGTGTGCTGGTATATGTTTAATAATAGATTGGGGGAAGCAGGAAGTGCTAATTTGTACCATTTGCCAATTTCTGTGGTATAAATACTCCCACCTTAGCTGATTTCAAGCTCCCAGTGTGATGTCATTGAACATGGAGTTGGTTAGAGACCAGCAGTATTTCTACCACATAGAGTGCAAAATAATAGGCGCAAATAATATCAAGAGAATAGATAACAATAAGATAAAGTGAAATAATTAGGAAGTAATGAGTCTTGAGTACAAAGTATTTCCTTTGTTTTTAATATACTTAATTGTAAGTTGATATAATTTAATTTTTAGTAATGGTCATGTTCCCTAAGGTGCCTAGCTTCTGTGGGTGCCTATACCACCCACAAATTTCCTAAAAATTGAACCAGTACAATCTGACTCTGGTACACCCCTGCTTGATAGCTATAAATAATTAAAAGTAGGAATAATATTATTGCTAAAGCCTGTTCTCATTCTTGCACAAACAATAGCCCTCCAGGGACATGTGGACTAATGCGGGAGGAAACATTAACCAGTTTTACTTTTTTTTTTAAGATTTTATTTATTTATTTTGACAGAGAGAGAGAGACACAGCGAGAGAGGGAACACAAGCAGGGGGAGTGGGAGAGGGAGAAGCAGGCTTCCCGCGGAGCAGGGAGCCCGATGTGGGGCTCGATTCCAGGACTCTGGGATCATGACCTGAGCCGAAGGCAGACACTTAATGACTGAGCCACCCAGGCGCCCCAGTTTTACTTTTTTAAATTTAATAATTATTTATCAAAATTTGTAGAACTGGTTTCACCAGTGTAGACATATGTCAGATTGCACACTTTAAATATGTAGAGTTTATTTTATTTCAGTTATATCTCCAAAAAACCGTTAAAAACCCTTTTAGGACTTCAAAAAATTGTAATGTGTTTACACTGTTTTGATCAATTGCATTTTTACGATAATTGTAATGATTGAAAATTTTAAAGCTAGTTTTTGGTCATAGAAGGTAAAATAATGATTCCATTTACATATATGTATTTTTAGGCAGAGAAATATGATAGCGTTATCAATAAGCTATTTAAGCATTAAAAAATACATTATTGGTGGGGAGCCTGGCTGGCTCAGTCAGTAGAGCATGGGACTTTTAATCTCAGGGTCATGAGTTCAAGCCCTCCATGTTGGGCGTGGAACCTACTTAAAATTAGAAAAAAAAATACATATGGTAAAATTTTAATGTGGTGAAACATGGGGTGGAAATTTGAGTTTGAATAGAAAAAAGAATGATGGGAAATTTCCATTAGAGAAGAGACTTTTCATGATTGATTGATTGATTGATTGATTTTAGTAATCTCTACACCCAACATGGGGCTCAAACTCATGACCCAGAAATCAAAAGTCACATGCTCTATCTGCCCACTAAGCCATCCAGGCCCCTCTGTTCATGTATTTTTTATTTATTTATTTATTTATTTTTTTAAAGATTTTATTTATTTATTTGACAGAGAGATACAAAGCGAGAGAAGGAACACAAGCAGGGGGAGTGGGAGAGGGAGAAGCAGGCTTCCCGCTGAGCAGGGAGCCCGATGCAGGGCTTGATCCCAGGACCCTGGGATCACGACCTGAGCCGAAGGCAGACGCTTAATGACTGAGCCACCCAGGTGCCCTGTTCATGTATTTTTTAAAACGATGGTTGTGGGTATCAAATTGCTAGGATATTTAATTCAACTGGACACGTTTAAAAGAATGACATAAACATTTATTTTTGAGTGTATGAATTTATAATATGTCATAAATTGTAGCCTTTGCAACTATTTAAACTCTTGATGATAAAAGGTTAGCTGTCAACTAAAAGTGTGCCAGGAAGTACATAGTTGTTCAATAATCATTTGGGAAGCACACTAACAAAAAAAATTGAATACTGCCAGTTTAGACAGCAGAAGCTCTTCTATAAAACCATCCCAACCTCCTGAAACAAAGGAATTCATTTCCCCTTTGAGTTCTGAGAATTTCTCTGAAGGCATGAAACATGTTTGAATGTGGTTATTTGTAGATTTGTGGGGTTTTAACCTGTGCTTCTTGGATTGCGGACAAGGGGGAACATGGATGGTCACTAATTCCATAGGGTATGTGTCTCTATGCAAATTCCTGGGGCAGGAAACTTCAGATTCTCTCTTCACGACCCCCAAGAGGTTAAAAACAATTTGAGCAGAACCTGAGGCCTTTTAAGACGTCTTAATGGGTTCTTCTTTGGCTCCCACAAAACAAAATGCAGTAATCAAAGGTTTAGTGAACTGGATTGACGTCCCCAATTCCCTACATGGGACTGAAGTAAAACACAACAAAACAAAACAAAAAGCCGACCAAGCAAACAAAAACCACCCGGGTATCAGGGCCAGAGGTTCTTGATTAAAATCCTGTTTCCAGCACTTGCCAGTTAGAGGAAAGTTTGAAAGTCCCTTTGCTCCTCAGTGACATGGAGGATAAAAGACCTATCTCTTGGGGTAATTAGGAGGATGAAATAAGGTGAAGTGCTGGGTACCAAGTCCATGCCCCCTACATTATGGCGCTTCCTTATTTTCTACCTCTGAGGTGGAGGGAGCCTGGGGGGATAGCATGGGCCACACACAGATCCTCCTCCCAGCTTCCTTTCAAGCAAAGAGAAGTGATTCGGGGAGTCAACAGGCAGCAGATGGCTGAAATCTGGCCTATAACTGGGGTAAAACTGCCCCTCTCCCTTTTCTCAGGCATCCTAGGCCAGAGGTAACCGAGGCTGGGTATACACCTGGAGCATCCAGAGATGTCCAACCCAAGAAACTACAACTAACCCTGTCCTTAATGGCCCAGCTCAAGTGCCTCCTCTCCTGGAAGGCTTCTCAAAACCTTCTCACCTTTTCCTTCTAGCGCTCCTCTCTCCTTCCCCTGAGACCCCTGTCACTCCATCTGCCCCTCTCCTTGGGCAAACATCCCTTTCTTTCTTATGTTGGATATTAAGGGCACAGGCTTCAGGGTCAGAGAGATCTGGGCTATAATCCTCGTTGTGTGACCCGAGACAAGACACTTTACCTCTCTGTGCCTCAGTTTCTCTTTAGTAACTTGGGAGCCGTGCATGTTGAGAGTATGGTGCTTAGCACAACACCCACCACAAAAAAATGATACCCGTTTTTATGATCACAGCGGTCTTCCTCTAAGAGTCTTGAGTTGGGGAGCTTTCTTGCCAAAAGCTCCTCACACAAAGTAAGTAACAGGTAATCATGTCACTATTTTCAGAACAGCTGAGAGAGTGGGCGTGGGGCTCTCTCTCCCAGAATGGTGCCAACCCTCTTTGGGCTTCCTCACTCCATGCAAATCTCTCTCAAGCTCCAGATAATGACAGCCTGGAGTTTCCAGAGGCCATGGAATGTCCAGCCTCTGCCTCGCATAACCGCAGAACCTGGGAACACTGGACAAGGAAGGGCCCTCCCAGACCGTTCACCCCAACAGCGCTCCCATTGTAAGACAGGCAAACCAAGGCCCACATGGTGAGTCAGCACCCACCGGAGGGATGGTAAAGAATTCTAAAAATAGCCCCACCCTCTCCATTCACTTTCTCCTTGCTTTGCATTATTTATTTTTTATTTTTTTGTCATAACACTTTCCTCACCTGACATCATGTCTTTATCGTTTTCCTTGTTTATCATCTCTTTCCCCACCAGGTATAAGCTCCATGAGAGCAGGGACATTGTCTTGTGTGTGGATGGATCCCTAGCATCTTGCCCAAGATCTGGCACAGGTCAGTGTCCAGTACATGTTTGTTGTATAGATAAATGAATGAATGCCATTTGGATGTTTGTCCTTAGAGATTCAGACACAGGTATTCACTCATTTGCTCATCTATCCAATAAACATTTGATGAACGTCTTCTCTATGAGAGGTTTTTTGAAAAATCCTGGTGAATGAGACACTGCCCTTGCTCTCTAGCAGCTCCCTGATTAGGGAACAGTAGCCACCAGTGGCTGAGGACCTATCATATGCCAAGTTCTGTGCTGGCAACTTTATGTGCGTCTTCTCTGTATGTGCAGCTACTGCAATTGCAAAGAACCATGTCTCACTCCGGACTCCTTAAGACAAAAGGGCTTGGGGCTTATTAGAAGGATACAGGAGGGCTAAAGACTAAAACAGAAAGGAAGACATCAAGAACTGAGATGACTCCAGGGACTGGCCATCTTACCTCTAGCTTGTAAAGCCTGCATGGTCTTTATTTGAGGGTTTCTCTTCTTCCTCGATGTGTGCCCCTCTCTCTTTGATGGATTTACTCACTCTCTTTCAAGTTTGAGTTGGGGGGAGCAGTCAGTCGGATTGGCACAGCCAGTGGCCTTCATTGTCTCCCAGAGGGAGGATTTTTAGGTCAAACTGCTTCTTGGGTTACTAGTCGGCCTAGAGGGTAAACATCACCTGCCTTGTAACGTATCCTGAACAGAGGGTATCTTTAGTTAGAAGGGAGTGTTGAACATCATCCTCACTCTGACCCCATGAAGTTGGTAGTGTTACCTCTATTTTACAGATGGGAGAACAGGCTCAGAGAGGAGAAATGACAACAAAGCTGTAACAAAGCTGCCCCAGCTGACCTGCACACCCATGATTGAGAAATACATGTCATTGCTGTTTGCAACTGCGATCTGGGGGGGGGGGGGGCTGTTTGTTATGCAGCAACAGCTGACTAATACAGGATTTAAATCAGGTTTCTCTGATTCAGTCTCACTATGTTGTCCCACTGAGTTGATAGCTCTGATTCCTGTTCTCCCCACAAAAACATTTTTTAAGTTTATTTTTTAAATTTAAATTCAATTAATTAACATATAATGTATTATTTGTGTCAGGAGTACAGGTCTGTGATTCATCAGTCTTATATAATACACAGTGCTCATTACAACACACCCTCCCCAATGCCTGTCACCCACTTACCCCATTCCCCACACCCCCCTTCCCATCCAGCAACCCCCAGTTTGTTTCCTAAGATTAAGAGTCTCTTATGGTTTGTCTCCCTCTCTGGTTTTGTCTTGTTTCATTCTTTTCTCCCTTCCCCTATGATCCTATGCCTTGTTTCTTAAATTCCACATATCAGTGAGATCATATGATAATTGTCTTTCTCTGACTGACTTATTTCGCTTAGCATAATACCCTCCAGTTCCACCCATGTTGTTGCAAATGGCAAGATTTCAGTTTTTTTTTTGTTTTTTTAAGATTTTTATTTATTTAACAGAGAGAGAGAGCACAAGTAGGCAGAGCGGCAGACAGAGGGAGAGGGAGAAGCAGGCTCTCCGCCGAGCAGGGAGCCCGATGCGGGGCTCGATCCCAGTACCCTGGGATCATGACCTGAGCCGAAGGCAACCGCTTAACCGACTGAGCCACCCAGGCGCCCCAAGATTTCAGTTTTTGATGGCTGTGTAATATTCCATCGTATATATATATACCACATCTTCTTTATCCATTCATCTGTTGATGGACATCTGGGCTCTTTCCATAGTTTGGCTATTGTGGGCATTGCTGCTATAAACACTGGGATGCACGTGCCCCTTTGGATCACTACCTTTGTATCTTTGGGGTAAATACCCAGTAGTTGCAGTTGCTGGGTCATAGGGTAGCTCTGTTTCCAACTTTCTGAGGAACCTCCATACTGTTTTCCAGAGTGGCTGTACCAGCTTGCATTCCCACCAAGAGTGTAGGAGGGTTCCCCTTTCTCGGGATCCTTGCCAACATCTGTCGTTTCCTGACTTGTTAATTTTAGCCATTCTGACTGGTGTGAGGTGATATCTCATTGTCCCCACAAAAACATTTTGAAGTGTTCCATCCCCAGGAGCAGAGAGGAAGATGCTGGAAAAGAGATTGAAAGATTTGTCCCTGAGAACCTCCTGCATACTTAACTTGAGCTTCCCTTGCGGTCCCCTACTCCAACGGCTAGAGAAAAGCACAGATAATAAAAATCCCAACCATTCACAGAGTACTAGACAGTTCTTCAAAGGAATTTACATACCTCAAACTGTCCCAGAGGGTAGCCAGAGCTGGTATTATTACAAACAGTTTATAGTTGAGGAAATAAAGATCAGAGAGGTGAAGTGAGTTGTCCAGGTTACAAAGCTTCATGTAAACCCGGATGGTTTCTAGCCCTGAGCTACTTCCATACACCCTATTTCCTCTGCGTCCTTGACAGAGACCATCACCTGAGCGCTTACCTGTGGGAGGCATAGCACCATGGGACGCACACGCCACAGCCCTGGGGCTGGAGTGCAGGGAGCAAAGCAGGACGCTTTGAACCCCACTTTACCAACATCCAGCTGAGTTGTCCCGTTCCTCCCAACTTCCCCTGCCCCCCTGAGGTCCTTTCCCCCAGCCTCCATCCAACATCTGGTCAAGGTGGAGATAGTGCAACTATTTTTCTAGATGCGTCAGAAATCAGAATCTGCTCTTTACAAACAGCAAAAGCTGTTGGTGCAGCAGAAATGGGGCAGTGAGGTAAAGAATGTCAGTTGAAGCCTCCTCAGCCATTTGACTTATGACATGGGCAATCCACCCACACCACGGGTCTGTTTCCTCCTCCAACAAATGAGATTCCTCCCATGATGATGGGGCTGTGACAAACCCTGTCTCCTTCCCCTGGCACATCCTTGCCCAGGCTAACTCTACCCATCTTTACAGTCTAGTACTTTTACCACTTCTTCAGAGAGACCTTCCCCTGAGGCCTAACTGTCTTCCTGCCCAACTCCTTTGACATCGCTTCCTTCCCAGCATTCACTACAACTTATATTTCTACCATTCCAATTCTGTTTTCTGGCTTTGTTGTGTAGAAGCTCCCCAAGGGGAGGGACTAAGTCTGTTTTCTAGCACGGGGCCTGCTACATAGTAAGTACTCAATATATTTGTTGGATGAGTGAATGGATGAATCTGCTTTCTTCCTCTCATCCCTCCTGCCTTCCCCCACCTGCCCACCCCACACAGCTCCCAGGGTGTGGTAAGGTGATGATGAACTGTAGGCTGGAAATTCTTGGGCAAGGGCGGATGGCCATGGCCTCCGCTTCTCCCTGTCCCTGCCACACTGGCCTTGCTATTCCGAGAACATGCCAATCTCATTCCTGCCTCGGGGCTTTGCATTTGCGTGCCCTCTCTCTGGAATGTTCTTTCCAGATACCAGTTGGCTTCATCCTTCACTTCCATCACATCTCTGCTCACATGCCACCTCTTCAGGGAGGCCTTTGTTGACTGCCATTTCTGAAATAATCCCTCTCAGCCTCCTTCTTCCATTGTTCTCACCCCCTTACCCCCATCTTCATAGCTCTTCTCACGACCGGATGGTAGGTTTTACATTGCTGGTTGACTTATTTATTGTCTGTCTCCTCCGTGAGAATATACACTCTATGAGGTCGGAGTTTTTCTTTTTACTTACTTTATTCAGTTCCTGGCACATAGTAAATGCTCAGTGAATATTTATCAAATGATTGATTTATTGATTGATGAAAAGGGAGGTGAAGAAAATAGATTTTCTTTTTAAAATAAAGCCCTGAATTCTTCACGTCGGAGCAAGGAATGATTTCTAGGGGGCAGCAGAGAATATAGTACACAGCAGGACCAGGAAGTCTGGGGAGTGGAGCAACTGTTTTCAGAAAATCTCACCTTTCTTCCTCCAGGGGTGTCTTAGACCTGGTAACCAACCTCTGGAAAAAGAGTTCTTTATTCAAGAGAAACAATACCAGGGCGCCTGGGTGGCTCAGTCAGTTAAGCGTCTGCCTGTGGCTCAGGTCATGATCCTGGAGTCCTGGGATGGAGCCCCAGCATCAGGCTCCCCGCTCAGGAGCCTGCTTCTCCCTCTCCAGCTCCCCCTGCTTGGGCTGTTTCTCTCTCCCTCTCTCTCTCTCTGTCAAATGAATAAATAAAATCTTAAAAAAAAAGAGAGAGAGAGAGAGAAATAATACTCCCGGAGGCCCAGCCACCTGCTGGGATCCCTGGCAGCATCTGCTCTCCATAGAGAGATGATTTGCAGAAAAGCACTGACCATTTAGCTTCCTCCTCCAAGCTTCAGGTTCCTCATCTGTAAAATGGGGAAATGTACACATTTACCTCCCTAGGGCTGTTGGGATGATAGGAAGATCGTGTAGGCGAAAGCCCTGTGTGAACTGTAATGTCCAGTGCACTTCCCACTGTGCACTGGGAAGAGGTAGCATGTGGAGTCAGGTTGGCCTGGGGTGGAGTTCCCGCTCTACTTCCCACTGGCAGTGTGGCCTTGGGGAAATGGTGTCCTTTCTCTGAGCCTTGGGTTCCTTATCTGCTAAGTGGGACTATTACTTGTATCTACAATTTACAAGCTTGTTTTAGAAATTAAATAAGCATCAAGTAAGATCATGTAAGTGTCTGGCACAGAGTGGGTAACTCAGCAAATGTTCCTCAAAGCCACACATAGCCCTTAAATACTCTGGGTGGCTCAGTAGGTTAAGTGTCTTACTCTTGATATCGGCTCAGGTCATGATCTCAGGGTCTTGAGATCGAGCCCCGCATCGGGCTCCGCGCTCGGCATGAAGCCTGCTTAAGATTCTCTCTCTCCCTCTGCCCCTCCCCCACCCCCTGCTCCTGCTCTCTCTCTCTCTCTCTCTAAAAAAAAAAAATACTCTGGGTAACGAAGTGTTCTTCGTCTGAAGGAGAAAACAAACAATGATGAGTTCTTTCTCTCCAGTTTCTCTTCTGAGCAAGGAAATCACTGTCCAGAACCCATGCAGAGGACTGACGGCCAAATGCAACCTCCCACATGGAGTTTCCGAAAAGTGTGAGCGCAGAGTTGCATAATCTGTCCCTGAGACACGTGTCTCTCCTGAAGTGTTTTCATTAGACATTCCCTGAAAGGTTTCACGTGAGCGGGCACCCTAGCAAAGGAGGAAGGGAGAGAGGGAGTTGGAGAACCCTGCAGGTGGGGTGGGATTAAGAAAACAAGGTACTGCATTTACTGAGCTCCTACTGTGTGCCAGGCACTGGGCTTACTCTGACATCCACTTAGATCTTTCCCATAAATCTGAGAGATCAGGTGTTACCACTCACACATTCCAAGGGAAGAAATAACAATAATTAATACTGCTAACGTTTACATAATGCTGACTGCCTATCAGGTAGTAGTAGGGTGAGCACATATTTGATCCTCAGGACAGCCCAGGTCATGGGTACTAGTCTCATTGCCATTTTTATAGAGAAGGAAACTGAGATTCAGAAATGAAGTAGCTTCCCCAAGATCACCCAGCAAGATAGTAGTAGGGCTAGGATTCGAATATAAGCGGGGCTCAGAGCCCACAGACTTGTATGAGGACATCCTCCAAGGGATTTATGGGGGGGGGCGTAGATCTGGAAAGTGATTCAAACAAGAGTTGACCTTATAAACCCACAGTGGGAGTTCAGTGTAGAAGTGACGTAAGTGACCAAGTAACCAGAGGCACTCCTCTTCTCTGCACCCAGAGGACAGTTTGTCCCAGCTGTGGCTGTTTGTCATTCAGTCTCTGACCTAAAGTTTAAAAAAAAAATTTCATTCATAAGTTTGGAACCACAAACCCAGCAGCGTGGGAAGGGCCCTTGGAGATCAGCTCTTCTAGTCCAACCCCCTCAGATTACAGATGAAAAAAACCCTGAGGCCTAAAGAGAGCCATGGACATGGCAAGGTCACAGAGCAATTTTCTGTTAGAAGGAGGATTTGGTTTGAGGTCAATTACAGATCATCTTGTTCTGTAATTACCAAATGTTGGCTGTACCTCTGAATCACTTGGGGAGCTCTTTAACTGTCCAGATTTCTGCATTCTGCTTCTGGAGATTCTGACTTTGGTTTGCAACAAGGCCTGGGAATCTGACAACATATGTTCCTCAGCTGATTCAGATGGCACAAGGCCAGGGACTGCATTTGGAAGTTGGAGTCCAATTCTCCTCCTTAATTTTATACTTTGGCATACTAAAACCCAGCAAGGGACTTGCCCCAAGGTCACATGGCAGGTCACTGGGGCCCTAGTTCAGGCTTTGTGATCATTCTTCTCCAGGCTTCCTGTGGTCAGATTCTCAAAATGGGCCAAGAAGGTTAGCTAAGGGAGTTACTGTGGCTTTCCCCAGCTCTTGGTTTCCTTGTTTTACCCAAATTAAGACAGAGGATGGTGCCCCATTTCCCAAGCTGGGAAAGATGGGAATTCAAGAGCTGAAATCCTACAGGTAAAAGGAAACTGCAACAGGCTGTCCTGCAGGCCCGTGGGGCTTTCCCAGAGGCAAGCTCCAGGCTCCAGGAATGACATCACACTCCAGCTATTCAGTGCCCTAACGCCTCAGGCTACCTGTGTTTTCTGTTGCCAGAGAATGGGTAGGGAGGGCCTTCTGTCTGTGGGAGGTGACGGGTGGAGAAGGCCCAGCTGTGACTCTAGTGGGGTCCTGACTCAGGAGGAGCCAAATGTTCTGGCACCTGGAAGGAAGACCAAGCTGCTTTTGGGAACTGAGTCAAACCTCTCAAGCACTTTTCCTGGGCTTCTCCCTACTCCACCACTTATTTCGCTTTTTTTTTCCCCTTCGGGAATGGTTATTTGGGTTTTGGAGTGTGGTGTCTTGGGTTCAAATTCCTGCTCAGTTTCTTATGAGCTGCCTTACCTATGTAGAGTCACACTCCCTTTCTAAGCCTCCGTTTCCTCACTTTTATTTATTTTTTAAAGATTTTATTTATTTATTTATTTGACAGAGAGAGAGATAGCGAGAGCAGGAATACAAGCGGGGGAGTGGGAGAGGGAGAAGCAGGCTTCCTGCCAAGCAGGGAGCCAGACGTGGGACTCGATCCCAGGACCCTGGGATCATGACCTGAGCCAAAGGCAGACGCTTAACGACTGAGCCACCAAGGTGCCCCCGTTTCCTCACTTTTAAAAAGATGGATAATATCCACTTTCTCAGATTGTGAGGATAAAACAAGATCACATATGTATTTGATAAGCACAAGATGTTTTCTCAGAAACAGTAGATCATATGGGTAATCAGTGGACCAGAGGGATTTGAATATATTTTTGTTGATCCAAATTGAGGCGCCTAAAAGAATGGTTAAGCTGGAAAGCACCTCAGAAATCTTTGGGCCTTAATGACTTCCAAACTGGAGTCCAAGGGAACTGTTTACAGTATTTCTAAATGATAAGGGAAACCACATACTTACTCTTGATAAAGTCTCACGTTTCTTTACTTTTGTCTGGAATTGTATCAACTCAAGGTGGTAATATGATTATCACATGCTGTTCAGAAGTTCTGATTGGCAGTTACATGTGTCTTTGATAAGTTTTTTTAATGGGGAACTAATTGTGGAGGGTAGATTGAATGTTGGCAAACGTTAATCATGTCTAAGTCCTCATTTCATAATCAGGGAAGCTGGGGTTTAAAGAGGGAAGTGGCTTGCTAGTCGAGCAGCTAGTAGAGCTGGCTCTAAAACCCACGTTCTTTCCCTGGAATCAGTTACTTCCCTTCTTTCCATTCTGGAGAAGGGGCATCTAGGCTCAATGAAGTTGAGGGGTTTGGGTCGGCTGGGACAGGAATAAAGTGATTCATCAATTTCCTGTTACTCTTTCTCTGTTTTGACTCATTCAGCAAATATTTACTGACTGTGTACACTATGTGGACTCAGAGGAGAAGGCGGAGACAAAACAGTTACGGTGGCAGGCGGGGTCAGAATCTGCTTCCAGGTATGACTTCAGAACCTGTCCTTTTTCTATTTTAAATATATATGTATATATAAATATAAACGGATACCCACGTTATAAAGCACCCACTACTTTGCCTCCTAATAATTAGGTTGGGTCAGAGGGCAGGGATTGTCCTATTCGTACGTGTCCAAACCCTCCTGGCACTCAGTAGCACGAAATCAGCGCTGCGATGTTGGCACGTGAATTCTACTCCTGACTGCCACTAACTCTATGTATTTGAGGCAGTATGTTGCTTTCCTTCTCCGACCCTTAATCATCTGTAAAAACGGGAACAGTGGCAAAGCCCTGTGTGGAAGGGCTGGCTGGTTCACTTAAAGTTATCCCAGTCTTTAACTAGGAGACAGAAAACAGAATCTACATTTAGAGATTCCGTAGTTCCTAAACATCTTTCCCTGGTTCTTGCCCACCCCTCTCCCTACTCTCCAGGTTCCCCGCTTTTCTTCAAGATTCCCCTGTAGAGGGCACGCAAGCTCTACCGCTCTCGTGCCTCACTTCCGTTCGCCTTCACTCTTCATCTTGCGCATGTGCACACTTCGCTTCCCGGCGGCCCGTACGCGGGTCTAGGTGGCTTGGCGAAAGATTGCACCCACTACGCCTGCGCACTCTCGGCCCCGCCCCCTCCACCGCCGTCCCCGGAAACGCTTCCTTCTTACGCCGTCGCTGCAGCTGCCGCAGCCGTCGCTGGACCTTTGCCTCTCTAGGCCGGTAGGGCTACTCCTCCATGGTCCTGTCTGTCAGCGCTGTTTGGGGGGCCAACCGGTGAGACTGGGCCGCGCTCGGACGCTTCGACCCTCGAGTCCGTCACCGGTGAGTGAACCCCAAAGGAGCCTGCGGACGGGCGGGCCTGGGCAGCCGGAATGGGCAGGATTTCTCCTCGCTCTGGCAATGGGTCTGTCCGCCCCGCCCTCACCCCCACTCCCGGAATGGGCTCGCCGCCTCTGTCCCAGTCCCTCCTCCCGGGCGGGGCGGCGTTGCCATGGTGACGGCGGGCTGGCTGAGGCCCGGCGTGTGTCCTCGCAGGTGCCAGGGCGGCCCCGGACCCATGGCGCGGCGGTGCTGACCCAGGCCCCGGGTGGCGGCCGGGCCGCGAGGGCCGGCATGGCGGGCCAGTTCCGCAGCTACGTGTGGGACCCGTTGTTGATCCTGTCGCAGATCGTCCTCATGCAGACCGTCTATTACGGCTCACTGGGCCTGTGGCTGGCGCTGGTGGACGGGCTGGTGCGCAGCACCCCCTCGCTGGACCAGATGTTCGACGCCGAGGTAGGGTCCCCTGGCCGGTGCGGGCGGAGCCTCGGCCTCGCGGGGTGTGTTTGTGGGTCCGACCCCCCCCCCCCGGGATCTAGACGTGGCTGGACCACCATCTCACTTTGTGACCCTGGGAAAGGGACCTCTTCTTTCTGAGCCTCAGGTGCCCCATCCATAAAAATGAAACCACTGACAACAGAGGCAGATTATTAGTACAAAGGAAAGGATCTGGATATCATAAAGAATAAGCTTGTGTTCCAGGCAACCTGATGCATCTCCTCTCTGACACTCTGAAAAAGTGACTTCACTTTCCTGGCCCCAGATTCTCAGGTGCCAAATTGGAGAGGGGGGGTGGATAAAAGAGCATTCATGGGGATATTATGGAAACTGCCTAGAGTATGGGATTGGACCTCAGTTAAAATTACGCTTACTACCTGTGTGATGTGGGGCAAGTGTTGTCCCGTCTAAACCTCAGTTTTCCTGTCTGCAAAATCATGAGACCAGTGGCAGAGCTCGTGGACTGCAATACAAAGAGCCTGTACTTTGGATTCAGGAAGGTTTAGCGTCCAATCTAGGTCCAAATATACTAGCCATGGGACTTTGGGCAGGTTGCTTCACCTTTCTGAGCCTATTTTCTCTTTTGGAAACTGGACAGAATAATTCTTAGCAAAATGTTATGAGGCCCAGAGACCCCAGAGGACCCAGGAAGATGAAAGTGCTTTATCAAGTAATGGAGGGCTATGAGATGGTTGCATCTGAGAAGCAGCTGTGTTGTATGGTAATGAGCCCAGCTCTCGGAGCCAGGAGATTGGGAATGGAATCTTTGCGCCTGCTACTTATTCTCTGTGTAGCCCTTGGGCTAGGTATTATCTGAAAAGAGATAACAGTAATGATAACAATAGCTTTGCGAGGTTGTTGTGAGGATTACAGGAGATTATGAAAGTCAGAGGCCTTTGTAAACTGACAGTGCTGGACAGATGGTATTCAGTAGTATTGTCTCTAGAGTGGTGGACGTTGCACACACACTGAGTGCCCAGTAGTAGCCTCTTAGGAGCCTCTGTCCTCCTGGGAAGGGCCTGTGGGAATTCTGGGCTTTGTTGAAGAGCCATCTCATGCATACGACCTGGAGACCTGGATTCTAGACCAGGGGTTGGCGGACCTTTCCTTAAAGGGCAAGATAGTAAAGGTTTTAGGTCACAACTACTCGACTCCGCCATTGTGGTGCAAAAGTAGCCAGAGATAGTACTAGGCAAATAGGTGTGGTAGGGTTTCCATAAGACCTTATTTACAAAACTAGGTATCTGATTGGTGGGGCCTCAGTTTGCCGAACCCTGTAATAGTCCGTACTCTTGCTGTTTACTTACTGTATCACTTTGGGCAAGTTACTTAATGTCTCCGAACTTTTGCTTCTCCTTTGTAAGTCTTTTCCCGGCTGCTGTTTGGGGTCAGACGAGATACCATAGTGGATGTCTGTGAAAGCACGTTGTTGGAAATAGGCTGCCATACAGACGCAGGGCCCTGTGGTCTTCTGTGTTCTGGGAAGAATGCTTTTTCCTTAGGAGGTCCTGGAGCCTGGAGCTCTGCCAAGCCAAGTCACTTTTCCAGCATATTTCCATTTGTGATTCCCCCTCAGATCCTGGGCTTTTCCACCCCACCAGGCCGGCTCTCCATGATGTCCTTCATCCTCAACGCCCTCACCTGGTGAGTATCACCAGTTTTGCTCTCCAGCTTTTGGGGTCCCAACACTGGAACTAACTTCCTAAATCCAGACATGAGACAGGCTGGCACTTGTTCCTGGGGAGTGGTGGATGAAAGTGGGTGGCAAAAGCCAGTTCTGGGACTGGCTGCATTATAGGGCTCCTTGTATCACGATTTTGCCTTAGCTGAAAAGCTCTTAACATCACTCTGCATGCTGCCTGTGGGATAGCTTCCGTCTCAGATCACTTCCCTGTTGTGGAACGAGGTGAGGAAGGGATTGGACCGGTAGTCAGGAGAAGTCGGTTCTGTTCTTGATCCGTGTGCCATTGGCCAGATTACTTCCCTCCTGTCTAGGCCTTGGGCTCCTCGTCGGTACACCTGAGGGGTTTGACTGGGTAACATTTAAGGCCATTTGTGACCATTGCCTGCCTCTTGAGAGGCAGTTTAGCATAGTGATTAAGATCTTGGCTTTGAATCTCAGCTTTCCCACTAGTCTAGTGACTTTCGACAAGTTGATCTATCTAGGCCCTGGTTTCCTCATCAGTAAAATGAGGCAAATAATATTACCTATCTCATAGTTGTAAGGGTTAAATGAATTCATTCATGGGAAGTACTTAGAACAACACCTTGCACATTACTGTTCTTGACCTTACACTGGAGATTGAAAATGGGTGGGCTGACTATGACCTGAATTTGGCTCCTAGATATGTTCTGTTTGGCATCCCACAAGTGGTGTTTAAAACATTTTTCCACTTAGTTGAAATTCAGGATATTTTATATATTAAAAAAAAAAAATCCAGATTTTTAGCTTCTCTTGAAAAATGGAAAGATCATTTGATTCCAGGCCAGCCTTCCAGTGTGAGGATTTGCCCAGCTGCAAGCAGCTTGTTGTCCCCAGTTTCAATGGCCCGTGTACGCTTCAGGGTGCTGCAATCCCCACCAGTCCCTGGGATTCCCCTGAGTGACAGTTACTATTTCTCATCAAGCTTGTACTTTTGTTTTTCTTCTCCCAGCCTGATTCCCTCCCAGCATTACCTGCTAGCTTTCTCTAGGCATCTAATAATGTAACCCTTGCTTCACACTTCTCTTACTTGCTTCTGACCACTATGCTGTTAGCCTAATTGTCTCTACTCCCCAAATGATCTAAGGTCAGGACAACCCAGTGACAACTCACTGCTGTCCTCTCCCCACAGTGCCCTGGGCTTGCTGTACTTCATCCGGCGAGGGAAGCAGTGTCTGGATTTCACTGTCACTGTCCATTTCTTTCACCTCCTGGGCTGCTGGTTCTACAGCTCCCATTTCCCCTCGGCGCTGACCTGGTGGCTGGTCCAAGCCGTGTGCATTGCACTCATGGCTGTCATCGGGGAGTACCTGTGCATGCGGACGGAGCTCAAGGAGATCCCCCTCAACTCAGCCCCTAAATCCAATGTCTAGAATTGGGTCCTTTGGACACCCGGCTGGGCACTTGGCCCCACCCCCCAACACCTTGGGCTGCTCAGACCCTCCAGTCGAGGTCCAGCCCAGGTCTGAGAGGAACCCTGGAAATGTGAAGTCTCTGTTGGTGTGGGAGAGATAGTGAGGCCCCGTCAAGAAGGCAGGTAGCAGTCAGGACCACAACTGCAAGAATGGCCTCTGTTGGCTGAAGCCTTGCTGTCTGGGAGGTCAGCAAGGGGACCTCTGTCAGGGTAATAACAGAATTGGAACCATGTCATTCTTGAGCCACCATACCTGTCACCAGCCTGTTATTTTAAAAAAGAACCAAATCAAGGATATCTGATTGGAGCAAACCACTCTTCTAGTCATCTGTCTTACCTTCCCGGGACAGCTGTTACCTTTGCCATGTTGCTGAACTGCAGCTATTCTGTTTGGAGAAACGCTCAGTTTCTGGATCTGTAGCCACAGAAAGAGACAGAGGTACAAAGTATTAGGCTGCTGTCAGGGAGAGGATGAGCAGATGGAGGCATCAAGCACGAGGAAAACACACAACCTGTGTCCTGCCACACACCTGTGTGCGCACACCCATGAACCCATGACTGACTTTTTTCCAGTTCTCTCTGCTGGGTCTCCACCTGCTGCCAGCGTTCAACAGAGCAGGCCCTAGGACCCAGAGAAGAGTCCCAGCATCGCTCCTGGTCCACCCCTCGTGACAGAGTCACTGCCTCTTCTCTAGGAATGACTAGGCACCCCAGCTCCCTCCGGACCTCACTTCTGGCAATAGTTCCTTTTTCCTGCCTTCCTGGGAATTCTGCGGTGGGAAGGGTATGATGGGTACCCAGAGACAGGAAGCCCAGCTTTCCAACTCGGGTTGCGCTGATAGTGCTGAGGGAGATAGGAATTTGCTGCTAAGATTTCTCTTTGGGGTGGCATGTCCTCTGTGAGGGGCTTGCAGCTGTCCCTCCTATGTACATAAATACAGTATTTTCCACGGTTCTGCCTGTGCTTACTTTGTCCTGCCATGGTTGGGCCGGTGAGAGCCCTGCACAGCCAGACAGGGAAGCTATAGGGAATGAGTAGGCCACCTTCTCTTCTAGACCCCAGATTGTCCTTCCATTTGGTTGAAATACTAAGTGCAGGGAATTCCTGTGTCCTACCCCCTCCATCTGCGGCCACCTCTGCTCTGCCTTGGGTGATCTGCCATGACTGAGTTTCCTTTTTCTGACCAGTGGTTTCTGAATGTGTTCAGTGGAACGCACTTGGTGTAGACCCACTTGTGTATTGAAACCATCGGTGTTTCTCTTCGGGCCCTTGGGAATCTGCCCAAGAGTGTGGGCAGCTTTCAGCTTGTAGTGTTAGGGCTTCCCAGATGAGTTTTGCTCTCTGCCCACGAAATTTTTTTTCATAGCCCTGCAGAGTAGGGAGGTGAGGCTGATAGGATGAAGGTTTAAGAGTGAATGTGCCTGGCGGGGGGGTGGGGGTGGGGGTGGTGTTGCTGTGGCCAAGCTGGAAAGAAGCAGCTTGTTAATGGGACTTGAATCCTGGCTGCAGGGTCCAGGAGATAAGACCAACTGAGGTGACTTCCCCTGAGTTAGTGGGCTGTCCCCGACACCACAAACCACAAAGGCATGTGGTTAACGTTATTTGGGGAAGGTCACCAGAGCACACGTCGTGTGGCTGCTGTCTCCCTTGGTCAGCTGGGGGCTGGTTGCTCCAGCTGTGTTGGCACACATCTTTGGGAGTTTCCTTCAGAGACCTGTGCCTGTTCTGCATATCTTCTCTAATGATAAATCTTTGCCCCTTGAGTGGTAATTTGGTTTTTGGAAATTGCCAGAAGTCAGGGGAGCCAATTTTTTTTTTCTCCAACAATATACAGTGATGGAGCTGGATGACAGTTGGGGGGTGAAAAAATGTGTGACCTTAATGAAATTTGATTTTTTAAAATTTTTTATTTATTTGAGAGAGAGAGAGAGCACAAGCCGGGGGGAGAGGCAGAGGGAGAAGCAGATTCCCCACTGAGCAGGGAGCCCGATGCGGGGCTCGATCCCAGGACCCCAGGATCCTGACCTGAGCTGAAGGCAGACGCTTAACCGACCGAGCCACCCAGCCGCCCCGAAATTATGATTTTCTAAAATAACAATTAAAGCACTATCTAGAGGCAAGTTCCAGAGAGAACTGGGCAGTGGCAGGGACATGTTTGTCATTTTATTTATTTTATTTTTAATATATATTTTTTAAAGATTTATTTATTTATTTTAGGGAGAGAGAGAGGGAGAGAAAATCCCAAGCAGACTCTGCTGAGTGCGCAGCCTGATGTGGGGCCCTATCTCACGACCCTGAGATCACAACCCAAGCTGAAACCAAGAGTCCGCTGCCCGGCCGGCTGCGCCACCCAGGCACCCCTGTTTATCATTTTAGTCATAAATAGCTGTGCTTAATAGATGTCCAGCAGTGGGCTAAGTGCTTTACATGTTGTTTTCTTAATCTTCACAACAACCCTCAGAAGTAGGAAATATCATCTATATCTTACAGATGAGGAAACTAAGGCATTTGCCCAAGGTTACATGTTAGGAACTAGCAGACCCAGGATTTGGGCTCTGGCTTTGACAATAAACTCATTCTGAAGACAATTAATAGCTAAAGGACGTGCAAGTTCTTTAATTTTACAAACTGTCACCTCTGCCTTCCACTGTATTGCTTTAAATACAAAGGATATATAGTGCTTTGTAAACATTGTGAGCTTTCTTAGAAGAACTGGTAGACAGTATATTAAATATGGCCACAGATTCCCAAGTGAATGGATGAATGTAGGAAATGTTTTTATTTCCAAAGGATAAGGGAAAGTTACCTCCACCCTGACACTGAGTTGGTGTATCTCTTGACTTCCTAGGGGGTCTGAAGCCTGCACCTTTTTTATCCTCCACACCCCTACCCCTCCACTACCTCAACTTCCATTTGGAGAGAGAAGTGGAGACTAGTGCATAACTGGTACTCAGAAAAGTTATGACCCGAAGAGAAATTGGGAAAGGAGAAAGGGATATCTAGCTCAGAGGGTGCCCCTAGCTGCCAGTTCTAGGCAGCCCTGTCCAGATCAGAGCCAAATGGAGGCCGGGATGGCAGCCAGCAGATACCAGGGGGTGGGGTGGGAAGCTCCAGGCCCCCATGAATCCTATGGGGTGCACGATCCAAACAGTCTTTCCTGGAAGCACTTTCAGCTGCTCAGTGACTTCCCTGATAAGAGTAGCTTCTTCTGGCAGTCCCAGGGGGCAGTCCGTGCACAGACATGGATCTCCTCCCTGTATCCGTAGCACAAGGAACACAGAGCTTCAGGGGCAGGTAGAGTATGGGTAGATTCAGGGCACAAGAGAGGCCCTCTGTGGAGAGGGAATTAAAGCCTTGCTTGAGGTTTTCTGTAGGAAAGTAGCAAGTGGTGGTGAAAACAGCATTGAGACAGGAATGGGTAGAGGTTGCTAAGAGTTTGGATCCCTGTCCTGCTACTCTATGGGCAAGACAGAATTGTAGGGGCCTGGGGCACCTGCGTGACTTGGTTAAGCATCCAACTCTTGATCTCAGCCCAGGTCTTGATCTCGGGGTCATGAGATCGAGCCCTGTGCTGGGCTCCATGCTGGGTGTGGTGCCTACTTAAAAAAAAAAAAAAAAGAGCAGGGCCCCAAGGCTATAGGACTTAAGAGAGCTGCAGTGGAGTGCAAGGTTAAATCCTGGGTCCCATTACTAGCTGTGAGGACTTAGATAAGCTGCTTGACTTCCCCTTACCTTGGTTTCCTTGTTTGTAAAATGAGGTAAGCTAGCACTTCCCTGTGTTGTGAGGATTCAATGAGATACCTAGTGTAAAGCTTAGCACAGTTCCTGGTGTGTAGGAAGTGATCTAGAAATCTAAGCAGTTATAGTTACTGGGCCACTGCCCCATCTCTCCTCTTTTTACAGAGGAGACACCTTTCTTCCCAGCCTCAGTATTCTCAGCTGTTAGATGGGGAACAGGTTTGCCTGTGATCCAGGTGCAGCTACCAAGTACTGCGCTCCTTTGTGTCATCCATTGCAGAGTGACTTCGGTGTATTCTCACTTAATCCAATGAGATAGGTACCATTATTTTCCCATTTTGCAGACAGAGAAACTGAAGATTAGATACACTTCTGTGTATTCTCACTTAATCCAGTGAGATAGGTACCATTATTTTCCCATTTTGCAGACAGAGAAACTGAAGATTAGGAATAAACAACTTTTCCTAACATCACAGAGCTGATGAGAAGCTAGGCCTCTCTGCCTCAACAGCCTCCTCATCTTCACGTTCCAATCATGTTTAGTGGTAAGTGATCCAGAATAGTAGAGGGACAGTTTCTGGAATCCAGATGTCGTTATAGCAAAAGGCTGTGAATGTGAACATAAGATTGGCTTTTTAACATGCAGCTAATTCCCTTAAAGGTGAGCAGTTAGGCGGGTGCTCATGAGTGAGACACAAGGAGCTTTATTGTGGCACAGGGCCAGGGAGGAGGCAGGAAAAAAAGGACAGACATTTGTCCAACACCCCACGAACTGGCTTCACCTACATCAAGCCTGATTTGCTCGAAGCCCTGTGGAACTAGTATCCCTATTTTATAAACGGATGATAGGCTCAGAGAGGTCATGTGACTTCTTAAAAGTCACTCTGAATCAAACACTTTAATTTACCCCCCGGTTAACTGGCAGGGAGCCGTTTCTGGGGGTGGTGTCCTCTGATCACTGAGATCTGTTGCAGCCTCCTGCCCAAAGCAGGATCTAACTGAGCCCAGAAGAGGAGCCTCAGATTGTAGTAGTCAAGCACAGGGAAGGTGGTAATGGGAGGGCCCCAGCTATGGGACTGTGGGAGGCAGGTTGTCTGAGGCCCAAGTGCCAGCTCAGGTGGGGGTGGGGGTGGTAAGCCTGGAAAGAGTGCACAGCTGGGAGTCGTTCACACTGTAGCCTGCATCCTTGCTCCTCCCCCCAGCGGCGCTCTGGACAGGAGGGATCCTAGCCTCAGCACGCAAGCACGGCCCATCCAACTGCTGTTCTTGGGCCCAACTCTGGCTCCCTTTGCGGCAAAGTGGAAGCTGCCAATCTTACCCAGGCCCACGCCTTTCAGGTCCCCACTTGGGGCTCCCAGGGCAGGCTCCCAGGAAGACTAGTGCAGGGGGTCACCAACCCGGTGTGTTTTGGTTGGGAGCGCGCTGCCCTGATTGCCTGCATAGTGCGCACAGACAGACGTTCGCGCAAAGGTTGATGGAATGGAGGGTGCTGGGGGTGAAAGAGCGAGTAGGGGTGATTTTTTTTTTTAATTTTATTTATTTGAGAGAGAGTGAGAGAGCATGAGAGGAGAGAGGGTCAGAGGAAGAAGCAGACCAGCCGCTGAGCAGGGAGCCAGATGTGGGACTCGATCCCAGGACTCCGGGATCATGACCTGAGCCGAAGGCAGTCGCTTAACCAACTGAGCCACCCAGGCACCCGAGTAGGGGTGATTTTTGAAGACTGATGGGACTGATGACGTCCAGCAAGGAAACCGAAATGGCGACTACCCAGGAGGTGGGCCGGAGTGCAAGACCAGCGGGAAGACAGCTTGGAGTGGAGCTTGCGGGGTGGAGGCGAGCGGGAAACGGCGCGGTGGGCGGACGCGGGGGAGGTGCGCGTAGGCTCGTAAGAGTCCAGCCCGGCAGGGCAGCCCAGAGAAGCCCCGCGCCGGCAGGCTCAGGCTGGCGGCGCAGCCCAGGGCTAACGCGGTGCGTTTCGGGGGAACCCCTTCCATCTTCCTCTCTCCTGCACCGGGCATCTCCACCACCGCCTGGGTTCCTCCCGGGAAGGCTCTGCACCCCTTGATCGCTGCGCTGCTTTCTTGAGGGCGCCACTCCGCGCAGCCTGCCTCCAGGGCAAGATCCCCAGAAAGCCCGGGTTCCCTGGGTTTTCCTCTCCCCAGCTGCACGTTCAGGGCCATGGCTCCTGCTGACAGGGCGACCCCGACCCGATGGGGTCGACCAGGACTTGGGATTGGGGGTTGGGCGTGTCGTGTCGCACGGGAGCTGTAGAGTCGAAGTACTGACACTGGGCCTGACTGGGTGCTTTCCTCGACCCAGGCGGGACACATTTCGAGGCCAAGCTGACACCCATTTGTTGACACCCGACGCTGCAATAACCGGGGCGCAATGCACGTGAATGACTGGCTGGATGGATGCTCCCTTGTGCCTTTTTCCTTTCTTCAGAAAATGGAATGGGGAGCAGCCACCAGTTTTAGATTAGAATTCTGGCCCCTCCACTTCCTAGTCGCGTGAGCCTGGCCAAGTCACCTTCTGTCTCGGCGCCACGGTCTCTCATCTTGTTGGCTTGCAGGGCCATTGTGAAGCATCTCGCACCCGGAAAGTACCTTCTATGACTTCATAAAGTGTACTCTTCCGGAGGCCAGCTCGCAGGGGTGGGGAGGGGTGCAGCTTGCTGGTTTCTGTGTGCCACGTTCTAGACTGACCTTAGGGGCCTGGGAATGGGGTGGAAGAAACCTAAAATGGTGATGCACGCTTTTCCTCCCCACCTCAGTCGAGGGCCCCTTTCCTCCCTCCATCCTTTCCAGCCCCAAACAGGCAGAGCCGGCAGTACTATTCTTCAGTTCCCAATGGGAGATTTTATTTGTAGACTCGTGAATTTGCCCGCCCATCCCTCGCGCTTAGATGATTGCGCCATCTCCACCCTCACCTCACACCTCTGGCTCCCGTCCAGGGTCACGCCACCTGTGAGCAGAGACCTCGGTGTTAGGAGCTAAGAAGGCCGCCAGGGGGCGCTGCCACCCGGGGAGAGGGCTCAGGGACCAGGGCCCGCTAAAGTCCTGCAGGTTGGGGATCTGGGTTTTGTGAAGGGGAAGCCTCCCTTTCAGCTGGACCCCCAAGCCCTTCATGCCTTCCTCTCTTGGGACCTCAGTTCTCTCATGGAAGGGTGGAGTATTTTGTTTTCTTTCTTTTTTTGCTAAGGAACTTTTTGTTCAGAGTAAATCTTATTTGAAGCATAAATAAATGAAACGTGGGGTGGTGATTTGGTCTAAGAGGGGATGGGATATGGCAGAGCTCTACTTGACTGCTCCCCCTTCCCCCAACATTTGGAAATCCCTGAACTCCCTTACTCAGACTCCTGACAGATTCTGAGCCATAGCAATTGTGGGCCCTCCTGAGGCCTCCAGGCAGTGAGATGACCCACCTCAGAACCCCCACTTCCAGTGCCCCCCCCCAGAGCCCCTGTTTGGATCTTGAGAGGCCCCAGCCTAGCCACCACCCTGCTGTGTGGCCTCAATCAATGGTTTCCCCCTCTCTGGGCCTGAGGGAGGGGTCTCCCCCGAGCACTGCTAGCTAGCCACAGCCCCCAAGAATCTGGATCCTGAGCCTCTGACTCGGGCCCAGTTCCAAGCCTGGCTTCGGCCTGTGTCTCACCCCGGCCGGGTGGTGGTGTCATACTCTGTATGGATGCCACATAGGTAGCTCAAGTGATGCAGAGCAGAAGCGGGTACAGCAGCGCTTGACCCAGCGCAGGGCGGATGATCTGCACATCACCCGAGGCCCTGGGAGGTGGATTCGTGTGGGCAACCCCTCAAACCAGATCCACTGGTCAGCTGCTTCCATCTGCTTCTTGTCCCCCATGGGAGTTCTGTGCTGGTAGGTCTTCAGGAAGACAATGCGGAGGTCCCCAGTGGGTGATTGCCTCCCCTGGGCTCCAGGGCAAGCGGTCAGGTCATGACCCTTTGATGTCCTTGGGAGCTCAGGCTCCACCTGCTCCTCGCTCTGGTGCGCTGCCACCGGCGGCTGGTGTGCCCTGTTCCCCCCGCCCAACCCCACCGGGGGCTCCCCTGGGCACTCTAATTCCGGTATCTTCCTGGGGCACCCAGCCTCTTGGAGCTCTTCGTTATCTTGTTCCACTCTATCGCAGACGCTGCTGCTCCTGGCACAGGGAGGGAAGGCAGTCAGCAGAGCAGGATGAGGGCCCTGGTCCCCCAGCCTCGCCCTGAGACCGCTGCTATGCAGCCAGCTCAGGGGGGAAAGCTGGAGAGCCCCGGAAAAGAAACTTCACCACCAGAGGCCTTGTGCCTGGAGGCAGGGGAGGTGATAATGGCCAGGGGAGGGAGTCCTCCTGGCTGGGGAGGCGAGCGGCACTGGCCTGTGGTTAGGACACCTAGGACTAGATGTTGTCTGCGCGGGCCACTGGCCAGGGTTCCGCCTCTCTGGATTTCAGTTGATGGGGTGAACTAGTCCAGTGTTTTCAAACTGTGCTCCAAGAAACCTTAAGTTTCTGAGGAGACCTCTCAAATGCCCTCCCCACCCTGGGGAGGGGCAGGGTGAGGGCGGGATACCTTTCTGCCCAACACAATTGGGGCCTGAGGAAGGATACTTGAAGAGAGGTTCTGCTGCTTTAAACAGGTTGGAAAACTATGGGACGAGAGAGGCCTGACCCTTCCAGCCCAGTGTTAACTGATTGCCTGCGCGTCCGAGGCGGCCAACTCAGAGAAAGGAGCTCCGAGAGGGGGCGTTAGCCTTCTAGTGCTAGAAGGAGACTTGCCCCAAGGGTGTGTGTAATAGACTGAGTCTTCTGTAAAGCACAGCATTGTCCTAGCTGAGTGTGTGTGGAGCGGCATGAGGACTCAGGCTCCACATAATGCCAGTACCGCTGATAATTACCACCATTGAGGGTCTGCTGTGCATCAGGCCGGGGACCCTCACACCAGCCCCACAAATAGGAGGCAGTGAAGTGGCAGAGTGGCTTGGCGAGCACAGGTTTTCAAGACCGACAAACGGGGGTTCAAATTTGCTTGTGCCTCTTACCATCTGCCTGATTTGGGGCAAGTCATTTCACCGCTCAAAGCTTTAGTTTCGTCGTATGTAAAACTGGGGTAACTCTGTCTACCTAATAGGAATGCTGTGAAGAATTAACTAAACTGGAAATACTTGTGAAGTACTTAGCAGGTGCCTAATAAATGTCAACTTTCTTAATATTCTGACGTGATTTATGAGGAAGCCGAGCCTCAGCAAGATGACTGGTCTGCAGGTGAATCTCTGGGTGGTGTGGATTTGAGGGTGAGGAGGAGGAGTGGCCCCTCTTGCCTGGGTGGTGCCCTAGTTGGTGGTTAGTCCCATAACTGGATGATTGTGACCATGGTTAGGACCACAACTCTGATATCACGCAGGCATGGCTTCAAATCCTAGCTCTGCCACTTACCAGTCTTGTTAGCTGGGACAAGTCACTGCGTCTATTGAGCCTCGGCTTCCCACTAGTAAAATAGGGCTAATCAATACCTTTGTCATAGAGCCTTTGTGAAAATTAGGTTTTCACAAAGTGAAACAGTGCCTGTTCGTAGTAAAGATAGTCATTGGGTCCGTGGTGGGGGCCAGGGGTGTGCCGAGCTCACCCAGTGGAGATCCCAAGGATCTTCGGAACTCTGAGCAGTGAATTCCAACACCTTCTGGCCAGGCTATGCAGTTCTTGGATCCGGGGGTTTGAGCTCTTGAGCAGCTTCAAGAGCGACAAGTTTTTTAATACCTGCCAGGGTCGAGAAACCAGGAAAACAGAAGCTTCAGCTTTCCTGGGGTAGCCTCCCACACCCCACCTCAACTTTGGCTCAACTCCATTCAGTGCTGGGCCTGGGGACTCCTGGGTCACTACAAGCCTGACAACTAGGAAGGACCAAAATGGGGCATCTCACCATCTTAAGTCGGTTCCGCCCGATTACTTTGACAGGTTGTGGTATCTTGTCCTGTGGTTCTTCATCTTGTATCTGAGAGACAGAAGGAGAGAGTGCACTAACACAGGAGGAATCCCCCCCAGACGCCTCCACTATGCTTCTCCATTTGGCTGAGCATGGGTTTGACCACCCTTTGGGAGTTTTGTCACCTTGGTTTGGGGGCAGAAATGGGGAAACCATTCCAACTCTCCTGACCTCCCTTCACCCTTCACCTCTCCCTCCCCGCCCCACCCCAGGCTGGATGGCCCAGCTCTGGGTGTGGTCCAACCCCCTCTGTGTCCACTCCCAAGTCCAACCTTGGAAACCATTCTATTCTTGGGCCTCTTCTTTGCTGATGGACTCATACTGGGGCTGTGAGACCTCAAGGACAGGTGGAGCAAGACTGGTACCAGGCACCGCCTGCTCCCTGCCCCTCTCAGTTTGGCCAGCACTCAGGCCGGCCATCAGGATGGCTGTGCTGAAGCTCCCAGGGAGGGGAGCTGTGACATCACTGAAATTTGTGACAGCAGCAGGGCGGGGTCTCCAAGGAGTATGTGTGTGGCAGGGGTGGAGGGTGAGGAGGAAACTCCCCATTTGTGGAAAAACCTAGTAGGTACCAGACAGAGGCCTATATTGTCAACACCTCCCTGTGAGGTAAGAGAATTATCTCCTCTTTTTAAATAAAGAAGCCAAGGTTCAAAAAGGTTAAGTAATTTACTCAAGGCCACACAGCTGGATAATGGTGGAGCTGGAAATTTAAGGTCTGACAGTGAACGCATGAAACCAGGCATTCCCAACTACGCTCATCTGTTCATCTGTGTCATATGTTGACCGTGCACCTGCTACGTTTGTTATTCTAAGCACTGAAATAAAAGACAATTCTTATCTTCAAGGAACATACATTCTAGTGGAGGGAAAACAAAACAGTGTGTGTGCTTGTAAATGTTTAACATTTGGCTCTCTGAAACAAAATGTTCATCTACGTGTGTGTGTATTATAAATTGTACTGATAGAAATCTAAAATAATAAAATTCGACAGTACTCTTTGTTGTAAATTCCAAAGAGCCAGTTCATTCTTAAAGTATGTTTTTCTTGGATTCTGCCTAACTCATATCCATAACCAACCTGTGGTTGCAATGGATGAACAAATGTTGACATTTTCACTTAACACTAAAGAGGAAGAAGAAAGTACAAAAGTGAAAGAATAAAAATGTTTGAATTTCACTCACTCATCAATGACATATCAAGTTATCTGCTGTATTGGATCAGAGTTTTCAAATACCAGAGGTATATTTTCTCAGATTTTCTTCGTGGTGCGCTATTTACAATGTACTAGCTATAGACGGGACATATGTGTTTACATTTAATTGTATTACTAACATTTCCTCCATTCGTCTCTTTTTTTTTTTTTTTAAAGATTTTATTTATTTATTTGACAGAGAGACACAGCGAGAGAGGGAACACAAGCAGGGGGAGTGGGAGAGGGAGAAGCAGGCTTCCCGTGGAGCAGGGAGCCCGATGCGGGGCTTGATCCCAGGACCTGGAATCATGACCTGCGCCGAAGGCAGACGCTTAACGACTGAGCCACCCAGGCGCCCTCCTCCATTCGTCTCTTAAGGCTAGGCCAGCAGTCAGCAAAGTTCTTCTGTAAAGGGCAAGATAGTAAATATGTCAGGCTTTGCAGGCGGTATCGCTGCGGCTGCTCTGCTCTGCTGTTGTAGCGTGAAAGCAGCCACGGATGCTAAGCAAATCAGTAGGCATGGCTGTGTTGCAATAAAACTTTATTTACAAAGGTAGTGTTGGATTAGATTGGGCCCATGATCAAACCCTGGTGTAGACAGTCAACAAAATAATAAATCAAAACCTGATTTATTACAAGTACCTGTGTCTCTGGGGCAAAAACTCCTAGCAGGGCTGATTTCAAGCTACCAGCGTGATGTCACTGAAGGCAGAGTTGAATGGAAATGCACGGTAGCATACCGTTACAGCTACTATAGTTCTCCAGATGTGAAGACTCTCAAGGACATAGATAGTAGCAAAAGGTAGCAAACAATTGGAAAGTGATGAGTTTGAGCGTTTTTCACCTTTGTTTATAACATCATTAATTTGATTAAGTTTGTATAATTTGATTTTTAATGATTGCTATGCTTAACGACCAGTCAGCAGAGTTCGTAGAAGCATAATAGGCTTTTGCAAGCCCTTATGAGTCAGTTCCAACACACCACTGTCATGTCAGAGGGAAATAAGTGTGGGGAGAAAAGTAAACAGGGCTGAGGGCCGAGGGAGAGCAAAGGTAGAAGATTTGCTAGTATTAAAAAGGCTGGAATGGGGGCGCCTGGGTGGCTCAGTTGGTTAAGCGTCTGCCTTCGGCTCAGGTCATGATCCCAGGGTCCTGGGATCGAGTCCCACGTCGGGCTCCCTGCTCTGTGGGGAGCCTGCTTCTCCCTCTCCTCCCCACTCGTGCTCTCTCTCTCGCTATCTCTGTCTCTCTCTCTCAAATAAATAAAATCTAAAAAAAAAAAAAAAAATTTAAAAAAAAAAAAAAGGCTGGAATGGGCAGCATTCGCCAACCAGATGAGATTTGAGCAGGAACCTGAAGGAGGTGAGGGAAGGGCAGACTGGCCGTGGCAGGAGATGGGGGCAGGGAGGGGGTGGTGGTGAAGGGTTGGGACAGACGAGGGCTGCTCGGAAGGATCTGCCTAGCCGGCCGCAGCAATGAGTGGAAGAGCCTGTGAAGAACAGCTTCCTGGCACCACCCCAGTCAGTCAGCCAGTCTGATACCCAACCGAGCGTGGGAACCGAACTCTCCACTGTACTGCCTCTAGGGCAGAGAGGTGTATGTGTGCAGGGGGTGCTTAGCTCTGCCTTTTAGGGGTGACACACCAAGCCGAGGCTACAGAACAGCTTCGTCCATGTCAATGTCCTTTATTATTAGGGTGAAGGGGGGAGGTTAACGTGCTGTACCCAGGGAAGAAACCTGGAGGTGACTCGAGAGGGAAGCTGTGGGGGACACTCCCTCTCCCTTCTGTCCAACCCACTACTTTTGGCTCCTCTTCCTGCTCAGGCACCACTCTTCTTGCTGGCACGATTTCAGCGCTTACCACCTGGACTCTGGTGGGCTGTATCAGGATCATCTACAACTGCCACTCAGCCCCCGGGTGCCAAGGGCCTGGGGACCCACCATGTGCTACACACTCAGGATAGCCACATTATAGGCAGAGCATGACTCCTCTCAAGAAGTTCACAGGCCCCGGGGGGGGAGGTACTGCTAGAATATAGGCTCTTCAAGGGCAGAGAGTTTTGGCTGTTCTATTCATTTATAAACCCCCCAGAGCCTGGTAGGTCACAATAAGTATTTTTTGAAAAAGTGAAGTAAACAGCATTATCAATGACAAAGGTAACCCCAGGGGCTGTTGGACTACAGAGGACCAGCCTGAGGAGGTCAGATAAGTCTTCGTAGACACTTAAATGTAATGAGGAATGAAGGAGTAGAAGTTGGCCAGGCAAAGGGGTGTGAGGTAGGCAGGGCATTCTCAAAACAGGGAATTTTGAAAACATAGGTGTGGGGGGCGCCTGGGTGGCTCAGTCGTTAAGCGTCTGCCTTCAGCTCAGGTCATGATCCCAGGGTCCTGGGATCGAGCCCCACATCGGGCTCCATGCTCCGCAGGAAGCCTGCTTCTCCCTCTCTCACTCCCACTGCTTGTGTTCCCTCTCTCACTGTGTCTGTCTCTGTCAAATAAATAAATAAAATCTTTAAAAAAAAAAAAAAAGAAAACATAGGTGTGGAAAAGAATTATGGACAGTTATATGTTGCTAGAGTAGAAAAGAGGGGCCAAGAGTGCCAGTGGATGACCAGGGCTTTACCACCAAGATGCTTGGAGTTTGTCCTGAGGGTCCAGGGACCCCCTGAAAGGGCTCTGGCAGCCAAGGCAAGGTGGCTAGATTTGGTGCTGGGGGCCTGGCCTGGCCCGGCCGGCCCTGCCACTCTGCTCTAGTCCATGCTTTCCCCCTCATGTGGTCCCCTCCCTCGGAAGTGGTGTCTGTCTGAGCATTTCACCCCCACAGGGCAGGGAGTTCTCCATGCCCAGACTCTACCCCAGCAGAGACTCCCACAGCAATTTTCCATGTCCCATCTTGTTTGGTCTTTCCATCACAGGAAACCCATTGGTGGGGAGAGAGACTTATTCAATGACACACAGCCTTGTGGACCAACTCCAAGGCTCTTGAGTGGAAAACCACCACTTTTTTTCTCCTTAGTTGTGGTAAAATACACATAACATAAAATTTACCAACTTAACCATTTTTAAGTGTACAGTTTAGTAGAGTTAAACACATTCCCACTGTTGTGCAACCATCACCACCATCCATCTCCAGAACTCTTTTTCATCTTGCAAAACTGAAGCTCAATACCCATGAAACATCATCTCCCCATTTCCCCCTCCTCCCAGGCCCTGGCAATCACCCTTCTGCTCTCTGCCTCTAGAAATGTGACTGCTCTAAGTACCTCATGTAAGTGGAATCATAAAATAGTTGTCTTTTTGTGTCTGGCTTATTTCACTTAGCATAGTGTCCTCAAGGGCCATCCATGTCATAGCCTGTGTCAGAATTTTCTTCCTTTTTTAAGGTGGAATAATATTCTTTTGTATACTATCCATGGACACTTGGATTGCTTCCACCTTTTTTGGCTATTGTGAATAATCCTGCTGGGAACATGGGTGTATAAATATTTCTTTAAGACCCTGCTTTAAATTATTTTGGGTATATACCCACAAATAGCTGGATGATATGGTAATTCTATTTTTAATTTTTTGAGGAACTGTCATGCTGTTTTCTATAGCAGCTGCACCATTGTGCATTTCCACCAACAGGGCACAAGGGTTCCAGTTTCTCCACATCTTCACCAACACATATTTTCTTCCTCTACTTCCTCTTCCGCTTCTCCTCTTTCTCCTCCTCCCCCTCCTCCTTCTTCTTCCTCGATAGCAGCCATCCATAGGGTGTGAGGTTCCACTCTTGTTTTGTTTGTTTCCTCTCATAGTTTGCACTTTAGATTCTTTAAAGTCAGGTTTATTGGGATATCTTTTAATACAGTAAAATTCATCCATTTTAGTGAACAGTTCCATGAGTTTTGACAAGTGCAAACCACCACAATCAACATATAGAATGTTTTGTAATCCCCTCAAGTTCCCTCATGCAATCTCTGCCGTTAACCCCCTCCCCCTCCCGGCCCTGGCAATAGCTGATTTGTTTTTCAGGCCCTACAGCTTTGCCTTTTCCAGACCATCATATAAATGGAATCCTGCAGTGCAGAGCCTTTTGAATCTAGAATTCTTTCAGATTCCAGAAAGAATCTGGATGAGCACATCTCAGAGGGTAGCGGTAGTTTGTTTCTTTTCATTGCTGAGTAGTATTTCACTGATGAGTACGCTACTGTGTGTTACCTAATCATTGAAGGACATCTGGGCTGGGTTTTGGCAGTTCTGAATAAGGTTACCAAAAGCATTTGTGTGCAGGTTTTTGTGGGAATAAGTTTTTATTTCACTTGAGTGAATACCTAGGAGTGGGACTCCTGGATCATATGGTAATGGTACGTTTAACTTAGTAAGAAACTGCCAAACAGTTTTCCAAAGTAGTCATTCTGTTTTATATTCCTGCCAGCAGTGTGGGACAGGTCTATTCGCTACACATCCTGGGCAGCACTTGGTACTGTTAGGTTGTGTTTTTTAAATTAATTAATTAATTAACTTTGAGAGAGAGAGCATGAGTGGGAAAGAGAGAGAGAGAGAATCTGAAGCAGACTCTGCACTGAGTGCAGAGCCTGATGCAGGGCTTGATCTCTCGACTGCGAGATCATGACCTGAGCCGAAACCAAGAGTCAGCTGCTCAACTGACTGAGCCACCCAGGCATCCCAGGTTGTGTTTTTTAAAAAGCCATTCTAGTAGGTATGTAGTGGTATCTCAGGGTAGTGTTAATTGATATTTCCCTAATGACTAATAATCTTGAGCATCTTTTCATGTGCTAATTTGCCATCTATTTATCTCTTCTGGTGAAGTGTCTGTTCAGGTCTTTTGCCCATTTTTAAAAATTGAGTTGTTTTTGAGGTGCGTGGGTGGTTCAGTCAGTTGGGCATCTGACTCTTGATCTCGGCTGGGGTGTTGATCTTGGAGTCATGGGTTGGAGCCCCACATTGGGCTCCACACTGGGCGTGGAGCCTACTTAAAAAAATAATAAAAGTTGGGTTGTTTTTCATACTATTAAATTTGAGAGTTCTTTGTAAATTCTGGATCCCTTTGTCAGACATATGATTTTACAAGTATTTTCTGCAGTCGCTGGTTTATCTTTTCGTTTTCTTAACTGCCTTTTGAAGAGCAGATTCTTAATTTTGATGAAGTCCAGTTTATCAGTTTGTTTTTTTTTAACGGATTATGCTTTTGGTGTCATATCTAAGAAATATTTGTTTAGCCCCAAATCACTAAGGCTTACTCCTATGTTTTCTCCTCAACATTTTAGTTTCAGGTTTTTAGATTTAGGTCAATGACTCATTTTGCATTAATTTTTTTTAAAAGATTTTATTTATTTCTCCATCTCCTGTTCCCCCTGCCTGTGTTCCCTCTCTCACTGTGTCTCTCTCTGTCAAATAAATCAATAAATCAATAAATCTTTAAAATATTTTCTTTATTTATTTGACAGAGAGAGAGAGTGCACAAGCAGGGGAGCGGCAGGCAGAGGGAGAAGCAGGCTCTCCGCTGAGCAAGGAGCCCAATGTGGAACTCGATCCCAGGACCCTGGGACCATGACCTGAGCTGAAGGCAGATGCTTAACCGACTGAGCCACCTACGCATCCTTGGATATTTATTTTGCAATAATTTTTGTATATAGTGTAAAGTATGGATCAACGTTCTTCTATATGGATATCTAGTTATTCCTACACAATTTGTTGAAAAGACTGTCCTCTTTCCTTTGAATTCCTTCACACTTTTCTCAACAATCAATTGACCATATATGTATGGATATATTTCTAGATTTTGTTCTGTTTATTTGATTTATATATCTATCCTTTTGCCAGTATCATACTATCTGGATTCCTTTATGGTATGTCTTATAATCTGTCTTGATTACTATAGTACTTTATAATAACACTCAAAATTAGATAGTGGGTTCTCTAACTTTCCTGTTCTTTTTTTTTTTTAAGTTTATTTATTTAAGTAATCTCTACACCCAACATGGGGCTCAAACTCATAACCCCGAGATCAAGAGTGGCGTGCTCTTCTGACTGAGCCAGCCAGGCACCCCTTCTGTTCTTTTCAAAATTTTTCTTTCCTTATGAATTTTAAAATCAGCTTGTTGATTTCTACACAAAATCCTACTAAGATTTTGACTCTGTTCCTTGGACTTTTTGTTCTGAGTTATCCTTTCTTTTTTGGGCACATTTGCAGTTCAGTCATTTTCTCAACATGCTTCCTGCCAGTAAAATTTTGAGGTTCAAAGGCCTCTTTTAATTTTTCTCAATTATTTTTGTAAATTTTGAAATGATTATAGATCTGTAGGGAGTTGCAAAAGTAGTACAGTTTCCTCTAGGGGTGGCACCTCACAATACATACAATATGAAAACCAGGAAATTGATATTGTACAATCCACAGACCTAATTCAGATTTTAGCAGTTTTACATGCATTCACTTGTGTGTATGTGTTCCATCACCACTAAGATCTCCCTTGTGCTATCTGCCCCTCTCCCCGCCATACCATTCCTAATCTTTAGAAACCAGTAATTTGTTTTCCATCTCTATAATTTTGTCATTTCAAGAATGTTATGTGAATAGAATCATACTGTATGTGACCTTTCGAAATGGGCTTTTTTCACTCAGCATAATGCTCTTGAGATCCGTCCAGGTTGTTGCTGTATCAATAGTTCCTTTTATAAACTTAAAAAATCACTGTAGATTCACAGAAAATCCCAAAAAGATGTATGCATGGAGGTCCTATGACCTTTCACTCATTTTCCCCCAATGGTAACATCTTACACAACTACATTATAACACCAAAACCACTTGTTGATTCATGTAACCACCACCACAATCAAGATACAGAACCGTTGTACCACCCCAAGGCTTCTTCATGCTCTTTGTAGCTATACCCACCCCTCTGTCCTCCCACCCTACCCTCTGGCAACCCCTCTTCATTTCTATAATTTTGTTATTTCAAGAATGTTATATAAATGGAATTTTACAGTATGTAACATTACAAGTTTGGCTTTTTTTCACTCAGAAAATACCCTCAATATCAACCCAGTTGTTGCATGTATCAATAATTTGTTCCCCCCGCCTTTTTTTTTGCTGAGTTTTATTCCATAGTATGGAATGTACCACAATTTGTTTAACTATTCACTCATTGAAGAACATTTGAATTGTTGCTAATTTAGAGCTATTACAAGTAAAGCTGCTGTGAACATTTATGTATAGGTTTTTGTATGAACATAGTTTTCATTTCTCAGTAATAAATGCCAAAGAGTGCAATTGCTAGATCATATGGTGTCTGCTTAGTTTTCTAAGAAGCCACAAACTATTTTCCATAGTGACTATATTATTTTACATTCCCACCAGCAACATATTAATGATCTGTTTTCTCTGTATCCTGACCTGCTTTTGGTATGGTCACTATTTTTTTAAAACCATTCTAATAAGTATGGAGTGCTATCTCATCATGGTTTTAATTTGCATTTCCCTAATGGCTATTGATGCTTAACATATTTTAATGTGTTATTTGCCACCGCTGTATCCTCTTTGATGAAATATCTGTCTTTTGCCCATTTTCTAATTGGATTATTTGTTTCCTGTTGAGTTTTGAGAGTTCTTTATGTATTTTAGATATGAGTCCTTTGTAATATATGTGATTTGAAATATTTTTTCTCACCTATATGCCTTTAATTTCCTTTTTTGGTCTTATTTGCTGAGTAGAAATTCCAGTACCATGTTGCATAAAGGTGATGAGAACAGTCATCCTTGGCTTGTTCTTGATCTTATCTTTCACCAGTAAATATGATGTTAGCTGTAGGTTTTCTGTAGATGCTCTTTATCCAGTTCAAAGTTACCCTCTAGTCCTAGTTTGTTGAGAGTTTTTATAATAATGGACATTGGATTTTGCCTAATGGTTTTTCTGCATCAGTTGATATGGTCACGTGATTTTTTTCTTCTTTAGTTCATTACTATGGTAGATTATATTAATTGATATTTGAATGTTGAACTAGGCCTGCATGCCTGAATAAATCCCACTTGGGTTTTTTTTTTTTTTTAATTTTTATTTATGAGAGAGAGAGAGAGCATGAGCAGGGGGAGAGGCAGATGGAGAGGGAGAAGTAGGCTCCCTGCTGAGCAGGGAGCCCGACATGGGGCTCGATCCCAGGATGCAGGGCTCGATCCCAGGACCCTGGGATTATGACCCGAGCCAAAGGCAAAGGCTTAACCGTCTGAGCCACTCAGGTGCCCCAAATCCCACTTGATTTTGATGTTTAATTCTTTTTATGTATTTTTGGATTGAATTTTTGCTAATATTTTGTTGAAGATTTTTGTGTCTATTTTTGTGAGGGCTCTGGGTCCTTTATATAGTACCTGCATTACTCTTGAACTGGTATAGTGTTATTTGAGAGTAGACTTAAAATAGTTGTAAATATATATTACAGACTCTAGGGAAATGACTAAATTTTTTTTAAAAGAAGTGTAATTGATAGGCTAAGAAAGGAGAGAAAAATAGAATCACATAAAATGCTCAAAACAAAAGAAAGCAGAAAAAGAGGGGAAGAAAGAAAAAGAAATAAAGAACAAGCACAACAAATAGAAAACAGTTATAAACATGATCGCTGTTATGGCAATTATATCAGTCATCACTTTAAATGTGAATGGCCTAAATATATTCTAACTAAGAATGGAACATTCATGATAGACTACATTCTGAGCCATAAAACACACCTGAACAGATTTAAAAGAATAGAAATCATACAAAGTATTTTCTCAAACCACAATGGAATTAAATTAGAGACCAAGAACACATAGCTGGAAAAGTCCGAGATATTTGGGTATTAAACAATACATTACTAAATAACAATGGATCACAGAAGAAATCTCAAGAGAAACTTAAATATATTTTGAACTAGGGGTGTCTGGGTGGCTCAGTCAGCTAAGCTCTTGATTTTGGCTCAGGTCATGATCTTGGGGTCATGAGATTGAGCCCCATGTAGGGCTGTGCTGTCAGCAGGGAGTCTGCTTGAGATTCTCTCTCTCCCTCTGCCTCTCCCACCCCTCCACCCCACCCTCACATGTTCTCTCTCTCTCTCTCCAAAAACAAGTAAATAAAATCTTAAAAAAACGTTTTTAACTAAATGAAAGTGAAAAGACAACTTATCTAAAGTGTAGGGTGCAGTAAAAACAGTGCTTAGAGGGAAATTTATAGCACTAGTGCATATATTGGAAAAGAGGAAAGATCAGAAATCAACCTAAACTTTTACCTTATAAAACTAGAGAAAGAAGGGCAGTTTAAGCCTAAAGCAAGCAAAAGAAAAATAATAAAAATTAGAACAGAAATCAGTGAAATTGAAAACAGGTACACAACAGAGAAAATCAATGAACCCCACAAGTTGTTCTTTGAAAAAGTAAATAAAATCAACAGAACTCTAGCCAACCTAACCAAGAAAAAAAGAAAGAAGACACAAATTACCAATATCAGAAATTTAAGAGAGGCCACCACTACTGATCCTAGGGACATCAAAAGGATAATAAAGGAATATCATGAACAACTCCATGCCCTCAAATTTGATAACTTAGATGAAATGTGTCTATTGTGTTGTGTTTTGTTTTGTTTTGGTACTGTCTTTGGTTTGGTAATACTAACCTCTTAAAATTACATTGAGAAGTGTTCCTTCCTATTCCATTTTCTAAAAGAGATCGTATAGAATTGGTATTAATTCTTCTAATTAATCCTTCTAATAAGTATTGGGTGGATTTCTCCAGTGAAACTATCTGGTGCTGGATATTTCTTTTTCAAGAGGGAGGTGTGTGTGTCTTTGTGTTGTATTGACTACAAATTCAATTTCTTTAATAGTTATAGAGCTATTTTTATGATCTATTTTTTTGGGTGAGTTTTGGCAGTTTGTACTTTTTGAGGATTTAGTCCTTTTCATCTAAATTGCCAAACTTATGTGTGTAGAATTGTTCTTCATAGACCCTTATTGTCTCTTTAATGTCTGGGAGCCCATAAGGATATCCTCTGTTGCGCTCATGAAATTGACAGTTTAGGACTTCTCTTTCTTTTTTTCCTTTGTCAATCTTGTTAGATGTTTGTCCATTTTATAGATCTTTCCAAAGAACCAGCTTTTTCTTTGATTTTCTCTATTGTTTTTCTATTTTCAGTTCTTTGGGATTTTTGCTCTTCTGATTCTAGTTTAAGGCAGGAACTTAGATTATTAGTTGGAGGTGTATCTTCCTTTGAAAGTAAACATTTAGTACTGTAAATTTCCCTTTCAGCATGGCCTTAACTGTGCCGCACATATTTTGATACTTTGCATTCAGCTAAATTTTAGAAAATGTTGAGATCTTCACTTTGACCCCTAGATTTTTTTAGAAGTATGTTGTTTAATTTCCATGTGTTTGGAGTATTTCCTGTCACCTTTCTGTTACTGATTTGGATCTGTTTGATTCCATTGTGGTCAAGGGAACACACACTGTATAATTTTGATTGTTTTAAGTCTCTTGAGGTTGTCTTTGGACTTAGGATATTGTCTGTTGGGGTGAATATTCCATGCGCACTTGAAAAGAATGTGTGTCTTGCTGTTGTTGGGTGTTCTCTAAATGTCAATTACATCCTTTTGGATGTCGGTTTTGTTAAGTTCTTTTGTTAAGTACATATTCTGCTGCTTTTCTGCTTAGTATTTCTATCAGTATTTTATTTTATTTTATTTTTTTAAGGCTTTATTTATTTGACAGAGAGAGAGCACAAGCAGGGGGAGCAGCAGAGGAAGAGGGAGAAGCAGGCTCTCTGCTGAGCAGGGAGCCTGATACGGGGCTCGATCCTAGGACCCTGGGATCATGACCTGAGCCAAAGGCAGACACTTAACTGACTGAGCCACCCAGGTGCCTCTCTATCCGTATTTTAGAGATCTGTTGAAGTCTCCAACTCTGATAGTGGATTTGCCTGTTTCTCCTTTCGGTTCTATCAGTTTGATTCCTATACATTTAGGATTGCTTTGTCTTCCTCATGGTTTGACCCTGCTATCATTATGTAATGTAACCTCTTTTCCCTGGTGATTTTCTTTTATCTGATATTAAGATGGCAGATTCTGTGGTCTTTTGATTAATGTTTGTATGGCATATCTTTTTCAATCCTTTTACTTTCCACTTACCTATGTCATTATACTTGAAGTGAATTTCTTGTTGACAGCTTATATTTGGGTCATTTTTTCATATTCTATTTTGCAGGTCTCTCTCACTTTTAAATGATATATTTAGGCCATTTCCCGTTCATGTAATTATTTGTATCTTAGTGCTTCTGTTTGCCATTTTATTGTTTGTTTCCTCTGTTTTTCATTCCTCTGTTCCATTTTTCCACCCTTCCTGTATTACTTGAACATTTTTTAGGATTCTGTTTTTTATTTAATCTATGGTGTTTTCTTTCTTTTTTTAAGATTTTATTTTTTAAAGTAATCTCTACACCCAATGTGGGGCTCAAATTCACAACCCTGAGATCAAGAGTTACATGTTCCACAGATTGAGCCAGCCAGGTGCCCTCTTTGGTCATTCTTTTAGGGTAGGTCTTCAGACAACAAATTCTTTTAGTATTTCTTTCATTTGAGAATGTCTTGATTTCTCATTCCTAAAAAGTCTTCTTGCTGGGTACAGCATGTCAGAGATAAACAAATTATTTAAAGTAGAAAGGACAGATTTTGATCAGTAATATACTGTTGTAATAGGAAAAAGAATCCAGTGTGAACTGAACTCAACTTTGATTTGTACAGAGATGACTCAGCATCTTAAAGGAATTTGAGAACAAGGAGGGGGTGAGGGGGGTGCTCTGTAGAGTTAAGGAAGTGAAAATCTACAGAAAGCAGAAAGGGGATATTGGTCCACGTGAAACCCATCTAGGTTTGCTAGCTCCTACCCTCCCATAGAAGATGTGTATCTTGCTGTTGGGAGACAGGGACCCTGTCTTCAGGGGTTGGCTGGAACAAACAGTGAATTCATTTGGCAGCCTTGAGTTTTCTTAGGCAGACACTTTAAGGGGTCTGGGGTCATCCTAGGGATTCAGCCTTGAGCTGTTAGAAACTATATTAGTGTTTGTTCAAGTCTTTATAGACCAAGGTTAAGGCCTGGTCGAAAAGAGGGCTCAGAGGAGCCGGGGTAGAGTTTGATCAAGGAGAGAGTCTTTGTCAAGCATTCTGGATTGACTTTGTTTTCCTTCACTGCTTAAAAATGTTGTGTGTTTTCCTTCACTACTTAAAAATGTTGTGCCATTGGAGCACTGGGTGTTATGCACAAACAATGAATCATGGAACACTACATCTAAAACTAATGATGTAATGTATGGGGATTAACATAACAATAAAATTTTTTTTTTTAATTAAAAAAAAAAATGTTGTGTCACTTTTGTTCTGGCCTCCATGGATCATGAGAACCTGATGCAACAGAACTGTTGTTCTCCTATTGGTAAGATATCATTTCTCTAACTGCCTTCAAGATTCTTTCTTTGACTTAATTTTTCAAAAGTGTTATCATGGATTTATTTGGGTTTATGTTGGAGATTCAGTCAGCTTCTTGAACCTGTAGGTCAGGTCTTTGTCGAATTTGGGAAAATTTTAGCCATTATTTTCTTGAATGTTTTTTCAGCTTCACTTCCTTTTCCTCTCCACCTGGGACTCCAGTGACACAAATGTTAAATCTTTTGTTATTGTCTCACAGGTTCCTGAGGCTCTTTTCTTTCTTTGTTTCTTTCTTACTATAATTTTCTCACTTTTTCATATTGGATCATTTCTACTATTCTCTCTTCAAATTCACTGATCCTTTCATACGTTATCTCCATTCTTCTACTGAGCCTCTCCAGTAAGGTTTTTGTTGTTATTGTTGTTGTTGTTTGAATTTTGGTTTCTGTATTAATTTCCTAGACCTGCCTGCTGTAACAACTGGCTTGATGGCTTAAAACTATAGAAGTTTATTTTCGTACAGTACTGGAGGCCAAGAGTCCAAAAATCAAGGTGTTAATTCCTTCTGGAGGCTCTAAGGGAGAATCTGCCCCATGCCTAGCTAGCTTCTGGTGATTGCCAGCAATCCTTGACGTTCCTTGGCTTATAGACCTATCATCCTGGTATTTGCCTCCATCTCACATGGTGGTCTCCCTTGAGTATCCTTATGTGTTTTCACATAGTCTTCTTTTAAAGGATACTAGTTATTGGATTTAGTGCCCACACTAATCCAGTATGACCCCATTTTAACTAATTATTTCTGCAAAGACTCTATTTCCAAATAAGGTCACATTCTATAGTACTGGGTAGACATGAATTTTTGGAGAACACTATTCAACCCAGCACAATAATTTTTTCTTCAGTTCTAAGATTTCTATTTTATTTATGTCTTCTATTTTTTTCCCCTGAGATTTTTTTTTTATTTTTTATTTTATTTCAAGAATGTTTGTTGAAGCATTTTTATAGTGATTGTTTTAAAATCAGAGTCAGATAAATCCAGCAATGCTGTGATTTGTTGGCATCTATTGTTTGTCTTTTCTTATCCAAATTGAGATTTTCCTGGTTCTAGGTATGTTGAATTATTTTCAGTTATAACCTGGACATTTTGGAAATTATGTTATGAGACTCTGGATCTCATTTAAATCTTCTGTTTTAGTAGGCCTCAGATGACCTGGGCCAGTGAGACAGGGGGCACCAACTCTTTTTTTTTTTTTTTTTTTAAAGATTTTATTTATTTATTTGACAGAGAGAGACATAGTGAGAGCAGGAACACAAGCAAGGGGAGTAGGAGAGGGAGAAGCAGGCTTCCCACGGAGCAGGGAGCCCGATATGGGACTCGATCCCAGGACCCTGGGATCATGACCTGAGCCGAAGGCAGACGCTTAACGAATGAGCCACCCAGGCGCCCGCACCAACTCTTTACCACCAGGTGAGAGTGAAAATTGAGGCTAGGTACATGACCCCACTCATACCAACCAGTAGGGCAAGGGGAGGGTTATCTCATGACTGCTGGCAGAGGTGGACATCTTGTCTCTACACTTGGCCTCCTTTACACTGGGGGAAGGGAGTGGTGCCTCATTATTGCTGGATGGGGATGACAGTGTGGCTCCCCACATGGCCTCCTCTGACACCATGGAAATGGGGAGGGATTCTTGGGGAGGGGTATTTGTTACTGCTGGGCAGTGATGAAGGCCAGGCTCCCACGGGTCTCCTCTAACACCACCTGGAGGTGAAGTGGGGGAAGTGTCCTGTTACCTTTGTTACAAGACAAACATTGAAGTCGGGCTTTCCCCTCTGTCTTTGCTAGTGGAGGCTGGGAGTGGTTTTTCCTCTAGTATTGCTGGAGTGGGACATTTAATGTCAGAAGATTTCTGTCTTGCTAGGGTGCCCCTTTCTCAGTCCTTTGACAAGAGAAAACAGGCTTTTCATGGGAACAATTTTTAACTGCCTGTTTCCAGGTTGCAGGCTTCTCCAGACCCTAGCAAAAACAAAACCTACTAGGGTTCCTGGTTGGTCTGCCTTCTTATGTTTGTTTGAAATATAATGTCTAGCATTTTAAGCTGTACTTAGTGGGAGGGATAGAGAGGAATGCATCTACTCCATTTTGTTCAGAACCAAAAATCCTGTTTTTATTTTATACTCTCTTTATCCCTATACATCCAAGCTGGAGATGTTTCTGGATATATTATCCTTTTAAGAACTTGTAGGTCACTCTGAATCTTATTCAGGGCACTCTATTAGACAAAAGCCATGCCCACAATTTCTTTGAGATAAGCCCTTCTCTGCATTAGGCTTCTGCTGAAATGGCTAAGGGACAATACAACACCCCTAAGCTTTCTAGAATCCCTATTGTTTGATTCAGAGGATCTGTGAGGCACACCTATAATTTCTTTAGAGATCTTTTATCTGACTGAATAGTACTCTGAGGCATTGCCTCTTCCTGAGATGTAAACTCGAGATTTTGTAGCCATATTCTCAGTTGTTTTTTTTTTAAGATTGTATTTATTTATTTGAGAGGGAGAGTGAGAGAGAAAACACAAGTGGAGGGAGTGGCAGAGGGAGAAGGAGAAGCAGACTCCCCTGCTGAGCAGGGAGCCCGATGTGGGGCTCGATCCCAGGACCCCGGGATCATGACCTGAGCCGAAGGCAGATGCTCAATGACTGAGCCGCCCAGGTGCCCTTCTCAGTTTCATTTTTAGACCATGTTGTTTTGGATGTTTTCAATGCCCTGGCTTTGAGGTTTGCTAGGAAACCACTTCTTAATGTTACTTTCTTTCTTTTTTTTTTTTTTTAAAGATTTTATTTATTTATTTGAGAGAGAGAATGAGATAGAGAGAGCATGAGAGGGAGGAGGGTCAGAGGGAGAAGCAGACTCCCCGCTGAGCAGGGAGCCCGATGTGGGACTCGATCCCAGGACTCCAGGATCATGACCTGAGCCGAAGGCAGTTGCTTAACCAACTGAGCCACCCAGGCGCCCTTAATGTTACTTTCATTTGCCATTTGGAGAGGCTGAGAATTTCCTACCGTGAAGTCCTGGCTCCTTCAAATTTAACAGCGCTTCATTTTAGCTAAGGGTTTCTCCACCTTGGCACTACTGACACTCTGGGCAGGATGATTCTTTGTGTGGGGGGCAGTGGTGAGAGGGGTCTGTCTTGTGCACTAGAGGATATTTAGCAGCATCCCTGGCCTCTACGAACTAGATGCCAATAGCAACCTCTCCAGTTTCGACAACCAAAAACGTCTCCAGACATTGCCAAATGCTCCCCCCCGCCCCCCGGAGGCAGCCTCGCTGTCACTTGGGAACTGCTGTTTTAGTTCCTCTCTCCCTGCTGGCATTTTACCGTCGGCAGCGAGAAGAGACCAGGTGGCACCTTCACCACCTTGCTTGGAAATTAGCTAGATCACCCAGTTCATTAGGCGTACCCCCCGTTCTCCTCTTTACTGCAGGTGATGGGGCTGCTAACCTCTGTGTCCTGACATAACGAGCTTGCCCCTCCCCCAGTTTCCAGTAGTGCTTACCAGTCCGCCCTGGCTGTTGTCTTATCAAAGGCCTGAGGCTTCTATCAGCAGCTTTTCCAAGGCACTTTGACTACACTCTTCTCTGTTTGTTGCCAGTTCTAATGCCACTGCCATGCTTGGGAGCTGACACGGCAGCACTCTGCCCCAGTACCAGAGTCTCTACCTGGTTATCTATTGCCGCATGTCAATACAAACTTAACAGTTTGAAACAAGTATTCAGTATCTCAAAGGCTTTGGGTAGCAGGAATCCGGGAATGCTCTAGCTCAAATGGTCCTGCCTCCATCTCTCAGGAGGTCACAGGCAAGCTGCCGGCCACGACTGCGGTCCTTCCAAGGCACTCCCAGGGCTGGTGGATCTGTTTCCCTGCTCACTCATGTGGCTGCTGGCAGGCCTCTGCTCTTCCTGGCTGTTGGCTGGAATCTTCTGTTGCTTGCCACGTGAGCCTCTCTGCATGGCTGTTGACAACATAGTAGCTGGCTCCCCCCTGAGTGAGTGATCCAAGCAATAGAGGACCCACACCCAAGATGGAAGCTGTGGTCTTTTGTTTTTTTAATTCTAATTTTGGGCAGGATCCATTATCATTTCTTACATAGAGAAACCTTGATCCAGTGTAGCAGAGGTCTATAGAAAGGTATGATTAACGAATGGCACTGAGCACTGGGGGTATTTTGGTGGCTGGCTGCTGCATTTCAATTTTATTCAATTCAGGATATTTTTCTAATTTCCTTGTGGACTTCGTTTTTGACTCATGGGTTATTGTGAAGTGTTGTGCTTTATTTCCAAGTATTGGGGGTGTTTCCCAGATATCTTTATTAGTTATATTTCAATTCTCGTATAGTCATATCAACATTTTGTATGATTTAAATTCTTTTAAATTTGTTGAGGTTTGTTTTGTGGCCCAGACTATGGTGTATCTTGGTGCAGTTTTATGTGCAGTTGAAAAGAATGTTTACTCTGCTGTTGTTGGGTAAAGTGTTACAAAATGTCAGTCAGAACAAGTCAGTTGCTAGTGTTCAGGTTTTCTATATCCTCCCTGCTTTGTCCTGTCTACTTGTTTTATTGATTACTGAGAGAACAGTATTGAATTCTCTAACTGAAATATAGACTTTTCTCTTTCTATTTTAGGTCTATTGGTTTTTACTTCATCTATTTTTGAAACTCTGTTATTAGATGTATTCGCATTTATAATAGTGGAGTCTTCTTGGTGAATTGAACCTTTTATTATTATGAATATCCCTCTTCATCACTGGTAATAGTCTTTTTGAAGTTTACATTTGTCTGGTATTAATATTGCCACTCTAATTTGCTTTGATTACTGTTTATATGGTGTATCTCATTCCATTCATTTACTTTTTTTTTTTTTAAGATATTTATTTATTTATTTGACAGAGACAGAGAGAGACACAGCGAGAGAGAGGGAACACAAGCAGGGGGAGTGGGAGAGGGAGAAGCAGGCTTCCCCCTGAGCAGGGAGCCCAATGCGGGACTCGATCCCAGGACCCTGGGATCATGACCTGAGCAGAAGTCAGACGCTTAATGACTGAGCCACCCAGGTGCCCTCCATTCATTTACTTTTAACCCATATATTTTTTTATGGTTAAATTGGGTTTCTTGTAGACAGTACATTATTGCCTTTTGCTTTACTTCCTACTCTACTAGTCTGTCTTTTAATTTGTTGTCTTTCATTGACAGTTGGATTAAAATCTTGTATCTTGCTATTTGTTTTATATTTTACATGTTTTTTTCTCATTTTTTCTCTTTTTCTTCCTTACTTTGGATTAATTACATTTTTTCAGGGAAAAACATCAATCTATTGGGTACCAAAAATAGACAATAAGACTTACTGCATTTGATCAAAACAGTTGGTTACTCACAGCACACCAAACAACATGAACAGCAGCATAGTTGTGTGTTTGTTGGTTCCCTTTGCCCCAAGGCCAACAACCGATATGGTGGTCCCAGATGCACAGCAGATACACAGTGAGTTTACACTGTGGCTAAGGAGCCAGGCCCAGAACTTTTATAACAAGCAGTAAGCAAGCCTGCCTTGATTTGATCTGATCTCTCCAGCTCTATTAACAATCAACAATCCTGGGCGAGGGCCCAGGTGACAGAGAAGTCAGATCCTTGCAATCTTGACATAGTCAACAAGACACGTTGAGCACAAAAAGGCCCAGGGAGAATGCCTCCCAATATTTTTATAATCACACTTTATCTTCATATTGGCTTGTTAAACTTCTTTAAAAAATTTTTTTTAGTGGTTGCCCTTGCATTTACAATATATATCTTCAATTAATCAAAGTCTATCTTTAAATAATGTTATACCACTTCTTATATAGCAGAGGATCCTTCAAGAGTATATTTCCAATTACTTATCCCATCAGTTTGACTATTGTTACTGTTATACATTTTACTTTAATATATGCTATCTATCCACAACATATTGCTACTTGTAAAAATTGAAATGTAGTGACATACAATTTTATATTAGTTTCAGGTGTACAACATAGTCATTTGACAATTATATACATTACAAAATGCTCACCATGATAAATGTACTTACCACCTGTTACCACACACAGTTACTGACTATATTCCCTGTGCTGCACTTCATATCCCCATGACTTCGAAAGCGAAAGAGTAGTGTACTGCCACTCTCTGGCTTTATTTTTTTTATTTTTTTATTTTTTTTTATTTTTATTTTTTAAAGATTTTATTTATTTATTTGAGAGAGAGAGAATGAGAGAGAGCGAGTACATGAGAGGGGGGAGGGTCAGAGGGAGAAGCAGACTCCCTGCCAAGCAGGGAGCCCGATGCGGGACTCGATCCAGGGACTCCAGGATCATGACCTGAGCCGAAGGCAGTCGCTTAACCAACTGAGCCACCCAGGCGCCCACTCTCTGGCTTTAATAGTCAGTTGTCTTGCAAGGTGATTAAAAACAGGAAAATGTCTCTTCTATTTACCTTTATTCTGTCCATTTCCAGAGATCTTTAGTTCTTTATGTAGCTCTTTCTGGAGGCAGAAAGAATGTGATACGAGAGAGAAACCCGGATCTACATAAGGAAATGACTCTTCTCGCCCGTCTGCCCGGAGGCCCTGTCCTCCTCCCACCTCACAATGCCAGTGCCCGCATCCCACTTCTTCTTGGAGGCTCCTGTCCTTCTTTGGAATTCAGGTTAATTGGTTGCTCTGCAACCTCAGCTCTCTGAGTTTGACAGAAGTTGTAATTTTATAGACTACCTAACAATTTTTAAAAATTGTGATTAGTGGGCGCCTGGGTGGCTCAGTCGTTAAGCGTCTGCCTTCGGCTCAGGTCATGATCCCAGGGTCCTGGGATCGAGTCCCACATCGGGCTCCCTTCTCGGCAGGAAGCCTGCTTCTCCCTCTCCCACTCCCCCTGCTTGTGTTCCTGCTCTCGCTCGCTCTCTCTGTCAAATAAATAAATAAAATCTTTAAAAAAAAAAAAAATTGTGATTAGTGTGGTAATGATGCTCTTCCCAGCTTTCTGCATCCTGGATGGAAGCCAGAAGTCTCAGCCATCTACTTTTCCATGGCTCCTTCCACCTCCTTTTGCCATCTGCTCCTGGGGCCGCTGCCTGGGTCTTTCTCTTGCCTGACACCCTTCCAGCTTAGCCCCCTGAATTATCTCTAGCTTGGATGCTTTTCTCTCTCTACCCCTTCATGTGGCAACTATCTGGCAAAGAGAAGGGATGGAGGTTCCAGATCTCTCACCATCTTGGGGACAGGTCGAAACAACCCATGGAGTTCTGTTCCTGGGGATAAGCCTGGAAATCCCCTGGAACGGGGAGAAATGGTTTTGGGAGCTGAGCTCTCACCCACCGTACTCCCGAGTGGGTCTCATTCCTCTGTGCTAGGAAGGGGGACGAAGTATCTACTTCATCCAGTAATGAGGACTAAGAATCAAACTGACTAAAACATTTCTTGGAAGATAGAAACTGCAACAGGACAGAAAGGGAACAGGCTGGGAGCAGAGGTTACAAGCACAGTCCCTGGAAGCAGCCTCTGTGGATTTGAATTTCATCACTTATTTGCTGTATGGCCTTGGACAAGTCCCTTCACCTCTCTGTCTCTCAGTTTCTGGATCTGTAAAATGGAAATAATAATAGTATTTACCTCACAAGATTGTTAAGAGGATTAATAGAGTTAATATATGCAAAGCACTTATAATAGCAACAGATATATAATAAGCTCTGTAGAAGTATTAACTATTAGGGTGTACTTCCTATAATTTCAGAAATTCATGGAAGAAAGCACTTTCCTCCCTTTCTCAGAACCCATTACAATCAAAACACCTAATGTTTATTGAGCATCTCCGAAGTACCCACATCCTGTACTAAGCATTTTATATGAATTATCTCATAAGTGGTAGGGATTAATTATTCCTACCTAATAAGCAAGGAAATCAAGGAACAGAGAAATTAAGTGTTTACACAGCTGGCTAGATGCAGAGCTAGGTTTGCAACCCAGGAGGGTGGGACTACCACGCCTGTGCTCTTAACCACTTGCCTACCACTTGCCTCCCACAAACTAGTTTCCTTGCTTGTAAAATAGTGGGAACGCTGCTTGCTGTATTTCTCTCACAGGGTTGTTTTGAGATCCCACTAACAATAGATGAAGCAGCGCTTTGGGTATCTGTACAGGGCTAGTCCCCTGACAGGGAAGCCTGAATGTGTCATGACTCCATCCCTTTGCACATGCCCATCCCCCCTCTTCTCTGCTTGTTGAACTTATTTCCTCAAGACTCGGCTCAGATATCAGCACCTAGATTTTATTCTAACAATGGAGGGATTTAAGCAGGGGGTGGCGTTTTGAACGCAGACTTGGGTTTTGAAATGGTGGCTGACTGCTGTGTGTTATGGGGGGGGGGGGAGAGGGATGCAGTGTAGCAGGGCCAGAGTGAGTACAGGAAAACCAGATAGAAGGCTACTGGGGAGCCAAGGGAGAGATGGTGGTGCAAACAGAGAGGAACGGTGGATTGAAAAGTTATTTAGGGAAGAGAATCGACAGGGAATGGAGGTGTATTTACCACAGGACAGGGAGGTGCCAAGGATGACCCCCAGTTCCCGGCTTGCTCGTGGATGTTTGTTCAGTGAATGAACGAATGACCCCACGGAAGTATTCCCGACAGACACCCCCGACCCGGTCCTGTTCCCGCGGCTCTGGAGCTGTGAGCACAAGGGGATGGGTGGGAGGGAGGAGGAAAAGAATGGGCACAGAATCTCAGTCCAGGAGCTGCTAGATTGGACACTTAGGCACTGGTTTGAGCAGGAGGCGCGGAGAGGGGGGCAAGCGTTTCTCCGTCGGCCCCGCAGTTTGTGCCTTGCCCCTCCACCCCCGCCAATCTGAACGCGCAGCGCCCCTGTTCGCGCCCTGGAGGACTTGGCTCCACGCCGGCGTCTCGGGGTGCGGCGCAGCGGCCCACCCCTGCAGCCCTGACCCGCCCCGTCCCGGCGCCCACCCCGCCCAGTGCGCTGGAAGCCTGGGCGGCGGCTCGGTGCGATCCCGGAGACAGAACCCGGGGCTGCCGGGTGAGTCCTAGGGTCAGGGGGCCCTCCGCCGCGGCGCACCTGCCCTGATGCGCGGCACCGGGTCAGTGCCCTCCCCGCTCCAGCGGGTCTCCTTCCCGGCTGCGCCTTCTCGCCCAGGGTGCGGGTGCGTTGCGGCGGGGCTGCCCGGGAGTCGCCAGCAGCAAGTGCGCGTGGGTCGACAACCCGCGCGTGTCCCCGCGGCGGGGATGCGCCGCCCAGTGCGGCGCAGCAAGTGGATCTGAGCGTGCGGAGCCGAGCGCCCCGGCGGCGGGCGGAGTGCGGACGAGCGCGGCCAGCTGCGGGGCAGGGATGCGCGCCGGGAACTTTTCCCCGGGCCTGGAAGTGCGAGCGGCCGCGCCCGAGGGGGCTCCCCAAGGCCGCCGGGAGGGAGGCGAGCGCGGGTGCCCGCCGCCGCCCCTCCCCCACTTCCGCCGCCCGCCGCTTCCTCGTTCCCGGCTCCCAGGGCCCGGCCGTCCCGCGGGAGCCTCGGCGGCGCAACCCCACCCCGCCCGGCGCGGCTCGCTCCCACGCCCCCGCCGCCGTCTCGCCGGAGCCGAGCGACCGAGGCAGCGGGGGCGCGGGGCACTGCAGGTAGGGGCTCAGCGGCGGGGGCGCAGAGGCGGCGGGCGGGCGAGGGCTGGGGGCCCTCCGCACTAGCCGGACGCCCTGGGGCCCTCGGCCGCCTCCCCCCTCCCACCCGCGGGCGCGTCCCGGCCCTTTTTAGGGAATTTTCTCGCTCCCGCGGACTCCAGGGCGGGTGGGGCGGAGACCGGCGGGGCGCTCTGTATTTCTGGGGCCCCCCGGGCTCTCCAGACCTCGTCTTTTCCCCAGCACCTTTCGTCGCGTAAACAACTCCCTTCCTCTCCCCGGCCCCGGCTCCGCTGCCCCCTGGGGACAGCGCCTCAGGTCTCGGGAGATGGTTAGGGGGAGGGGGAGAGGGGGCGTCCTGGCACCCCCGGCCCGTGGGCGCCCCCACCCTCGTTCTCTCCCTCCCCCGCCCGGCCGCTGGAGCAGACGGCCCCAGGGGCCCCGGGTATTTTTAGCGCTGTGACCTGGGCGGCAGCTCGGAGAGCCTTTCCCAGGAATCGGCGTCAGCGCCTCCCTCCCCCGCTGCCAGCCGGCGGCCACCAGGTCTCCGCACACTGTCTTTGGCCCTGGCTGGGGTCTCCGACACCGAGTCCGGATGAAGCGAGGGAGGCAGGCTACAGAGGATGACGAGCTGGTCCTCAAGCCAGATACTCCCTTGCCTCCGGTGATGGGCTCAGAGCGCGCTGCCGGAAGGAGATGGAGTCAATGCGAGTGGAAGTATAGGGCCTGGGCTGGCCCAGAGCTCTGGTGTTCTGGAAAGCTCTCAGCACTGGGGACCGCGGGGGCCTGGTCTGAGTTGGACCCAGGACCCGCCCTTCCAATTGCTACTCACTGACTAGTGGGGATATAAGACTGAGATGTGTCAGAGGAGAGGTGCTTAAATAAAGACCTGGGGAGTACGGAGAAGAAAGAGATGGGGGGCGCCTCTAAATAGCACAGTATCTGGGCTTTACATTTTACAGAGCACCTGCACCAGCAGCCGCTGGGTTGAGTTTGAGGCAGGTAGGACTATTAAGTCATTTTCGGATGGGAAGCCTGAGGCTGGAAAGATGATTTCCTGAGGGGCAGAGCCAAGTCTGGAAGTCAGGTCTTTGACTTAAGAGCAGGGTTTGGAGGGGATGGTGGTGATGGGGTGTGTGGGGGAGAGGGGGTGCTTTAGTCTTTGGGTTTTGAAGGCTGGGCATGAACCAGAGTTATAGCACTTGAGCACCCTGAGGTCCCCATCCCACCGTCTTCCATGGCCTTCCGAGGGGTGGCTGGGTCCATTAGAAGTGCCTCCTTCTTTTGGGCTGGACCAATCCCACCAACCCCTCTCACCAGGGCATGATACTGAGTCTTGGCTATTGGCCCCGTTCCCTGAATACAGAGGAGCTTCTTTTGCCGTGCCTGGAACCAGCATCCCCTTTGTGGAGCCAGGCGCAGCCCTGCCTCTCTCTGAGACTTGAAGTTTGTAGTAACAGACTTTGTTTCAAGGAAGGGAAGGAGGTGGCCAAGTCCAGTGGTGTCCAGGCTGCAACGCCAGGATGCTGGCTGCAGAGGGGCTCCCCAAGCCCAGGCCCCCGTTGTGTTCCCTCTCAACTTCATAGCTCTACTTGCCCTGCCACCTCCCAGGAGCTGACATGGACCCAAATCCTCGGGCAGCCCTGGAGCGCCAGCAGCTCCGCCTTCGGGAGCGGCAGAAGTTCTTTGAGGAAATTTTACAGCCGGAGACAGAGTTTGTCTTCCCCCTGTCCCACCTGCATCTCGAGTCGCAGAGACGTAAGCTCTGAGTCCTGGGGAGAGGGCCTGGAGTGGGGTGGGGGGGTAGGTCTCGTAGGTCCTGAATCATGGGAGCCTCTTCCCCTTGTTTTTTTGGTCCTCAAAACTTCTGTCTCTGGACCTGACACATATCTTTGACCATCCTAGGGGCTCTGGGGGCTCTGGCCTGCGTCCTCCTGACTTGCCCCCTTCTTGATCTTCAGCCCCCATAGGGAGTATCTCATCCATGGAAGTGAATGTGGATGCACTGGAGCAGGTAGAACTTATTGACCTTGGAGACCAGGATGGAGCAGATGTGTTCTTGCCTTGTGAAGACTCTCCACCAGCCTCCCAGACATCTGGTATGGCCCTTGGCTTGGGGGACTTGGGCACCAGTTAGCCAGAACTGTGTGGCAGGCTCTGAAGTGAGGCTGCAAGGCAGGGCTGGAGAAGTATACATGTAGGGGTTGGAAATGGGTGTTTCTATGAATGAAACAGCTGTCTGTTCTGATTTTAGGGAAATTGACCCCGAGGGGAACTGGGTGACAGATCTCCAATCTAAAATTCTGGGAATGCCTCAGCCCCCCTTAGCCTTTGTTAATTTTGTGTTTGTGAAATTAATGTGATTAATTCATGTAATTAAAATCATATAAAATATAAATTTTTATATTAGATAACTTAAGCCATTTTAGTCCTCTTCATATGAATATTTACTGAACACTTTTTTTTTTTTTTTAAGGTTGCTAATACTGTGCTCAATTAACTCAATCCTTACAATGTCCTACTAGGGCAGGCGGTAGTATCCTGATTTTATAAAGGAGGAAATTAGACTCAGAAGTTGTCACACAGCCAGAAAGTGGAAGAGCTGGGTTCAAACCATGGCTGTCTCATTCCAAAGCCCATATGTTTAGCTTATAAAATAGATATTCTCTTATTTAAAGCTGCCGCTGTTTATTGATGGCCTACTGCATGCCAGACATTTTATAATCATTCTTCGATTGATTTTATCCTCAAAACCCTTCTGGAATGTAGGTGCCTATCCCATTTTTAGAGAAGATTCAGTCCTTGAGGGGGAAAATGACTTGCCCAGAGCCACTCAGGAGCAAGTAAGTGATGTAGGTAGAGCTTGAACTCTTGAATTGATTGACCTGAGTCTAGGGCCCAGACATGGTGTAGTGAAGTGAAAGGAACTGGCAGTCAGGAGACCTGGCTCTTTGTGGACTGGCTCAGTGACTGGTCACTCCCCTGCTCTTCTCTGGGGTTCAGCCTCTCCTGGCCGGACCATCTCCGAGAGTGCCCAGAAGCCCTGTTTGTGGCCCTGACCAACTCTTCTTTTCTGGGCAGGGCTGGATGACCACCCGGAGGAGTTGAGCCTGCCAATGCCCACGCCAGACAGGACTGTGTCCCGCACGTCCTCCTCATCTTCTGACGACTCCACCAACCTGCACAGCCCAAATCCCAGTGACGGCGGGGCAGACACGCCCTTGGCACAGTCTGATGAGGAAGAGGATGGGGCTGATGGAGGGGCAGAGCCTGGAGCTTGCAGCTAGCAGTGGGCCTCCATCTACAGACTGACTGAGCTGGCTCTTCTCCACAGGAGACCCTAGGCCCAGCCAGAGCCCTTCAGAGAAGACCAGACTCTTTACTTGCAGTAGGCACCAGGGGGAGGCAAGGACAGTGGGATGGCGTACCTCTCTGGGAATTAACCCTCCTGCTTTACTGCTAACCTTTCCTGCTACCTAACCCTCCCACCAGTTTTTGGCTTCCTCCCAAGGTAGGGCTTATAGGCGAGGAGATGGAAGATGAGGCAGGACAAGATGCTACTGCTTTTCTTAGCACCCCTCCCTCCCCCAGACTCTCTGCAGTCTTCTGATAGAGTCTCCTAAACCAGTGTCTCTAAGTGGACGTGAACTCTGTAGCACTCCCCGTGCAGTGGTACTCTAGCCATCCTGCTCCCCTACATCCTGTTCGGGAACAGGGCACGGTATAAATAATAAATAATAATCTACCAACCACTCCCCTTTGTGTGTCACGTTGCAGAGATCTCAGACCCACTATATCTAACGACACCATCCCCCCATCTCTCATGTGCTCCATCTCTTCAGGAAAGAGTTCTTGAATACGTGTGCTGGGCGTTTGGAGTACAGTTCTGAACAAGACAGGCTGCATCCCTGCCTTTGGTACTTGACTGTCTCTGGAGGAGAAAACCAAGTAAATACCACGGTTCACGGTGTAATCAGTAGCATGATGAGGAACAACTCTGGTATCAGAAAATAGCTCATGTGGCCACCAAAGAGCTGATTTTTAAGCTGAGATCCAGAGGCTGAGTAGGAGTTTGCCAAGTGGGGGCTGTAATTCAAGCAGCAAGAGCAGCTTGGGAAGACTGTAAGTGGAGAGAAATAGCTCTGAGGAACTGAGGAACATTCAGCTGGGCTGAACTGTTGGATGTGGGGACGAGAGGAAGGTGAGAGAGGTAAGACCGACAAAGGTCAGTCAGGAAGTACTTGGAAGCCTGTACCAAGTTTCGGTTCGGCTGCCAGTGAAAGGTCAGAGACTTAAGATAAACATTTATTTCCTCATATAAAAGACGTCCGAAGTGCAGGGCCGTGTGGCTGCTCCGAAGTTATTGGGCACCTGCGTCCTTCTTGGCTCTTTTTGCTCAGCCATCCCAGCCACGTGGCTCGAATTCCCATTGATCGCTCCTGTCTGAGGTGGCCGTTGAAGCCCCGCCCGTCATATCCTTGAAACTGGCAGAAAGTGGGAGAAGAAACTGGGGACAGGCAAAGCACAGCCTGCTGGCTGTTTCCACTTCAGGAAGCGTCCTTGGAAGTTCTAACCAGTCGTGTCCACTTTCATCTCACTGACCAGAGCGTGCTAACCCAAGAAAGGTTTCACTTACAGATATTTTATAGACATAGAGACACAACATTATCTGGAAGAAAGAAAATTCTGGCCTTTGGAAAGACAGTAACCTTTTCAAGTCACTGCATTACCAGTGCATCTGATTTCCGTACTACCTTTCAAACCTCTCAGAAGCACCGTGGCTGCTGGAGAGGCTGGGGTGGTCCTTTAGTAGAGCACACTGCTGTCTTGATAAAAACCAGGGTTATGTTTCTAAGGAACAAGAGGACAATAGTCTTTGGATAGGTAACTGGCAGTTGGCATGTTAGGGGCCATGTTAATGAATCTGAATTTTATGGGGAGTAATGAAGGATTACAAGTGGTTGCATTTGCTTGTTAAAAAGGTAATTCTGGCCACAGTGTGGGGAATATACTGGAGGAGGACAGGCTCAGGACAGACACCTAACACAATACTCCATGCGAGAGATAATGGTAGTGATCAGCTTGACTGGGTTGAGGCAGGGTATAAAAAATAAATGACATTCATTCAATAAATATTTATTAAATTAAATGTCAGTGTTTAACATGTGTAAGACCCTGAACAAGGAACGTAGAGTGGGAAAAAAAAAAAAGTGCTGCTTTTATGGGAGTCTAGTCTAGTGGGGGCCCAAATGCAAAATTGCGACTATGACCAGTTCAAGGAAGGAGTTCATAGCCTATTAAGAGCAGTCACGGGGGCATTTCCCTTGAGGAAGTGGCATCTGACCTGAGCCCTGAAGGATAAGAAGGAGTCAAGGAGGGGAGTAAGGAGTAAGGGGGGTACGGGGGGTGGGGGGAGAGAGGCTCCTTGTGGACTGTTCACTGGAGAGCACCAGTATGGATGCCTGGGAACCAGGAGCCACACTACATAGCGGGGTAGTGGACTAGCGTGGAGGTGGGCGGGATGTAGAAAGGTGGAAGGAATGAGGAGAGATTTAGGAGACAGTTTCCAAAAGATTTGACGGGTAGGTGAGAGAGAGGAAGGGGTCAAGGGTGCCACCATTGTTTCTCCCTTGTGCAACAGGATGATGTGGAATGTAGGGGAGATCCAGGTTTGGGAAGAAGGTCACAAATTTGGTTTTGGCCATGGTGAGCTCGAGGTGCTTTCGAGACCTGCAGGAGGACATGTTGGGTAGGCACTCAGACCCACGTGTGTTGGATTTAGAGAGGATTAGGCTGGGAAATAAATAGATGGAGCTACCAATGTGTAGGTGGTAAGTGAGTGAGTGTGCCTTCCCAGGGAGGGAGGGGGAGTGGAAGGAGAAAGGAGGGTTCTAGGACCCAACCTTAAGGGGCATCAAGTCATTTCTCACATCAGAAAAAAGAAACCATTCCACCTCCCTTTGTACATCAAACACCACCATGGGATCAATGGCCTTCAGCCTAAATCCCAAAGTTCTTTGTGCCACCCAGGCTGAGTGAGTGACAGGCCTGCAGTCTTCCCATAGTCCCAGCCTGCTTCCACCCCTGCAGGAGGCCATTGTAAGTGACAGCTCTTAAGGGCTTTTCCTAGCGCTGGTGAGAAACTTGTGGGAGTTTTGTGCTCCTTTTGTCTAAAAGCCTCTGTGTCCAAGTTGAGATCATCTACTAAACTGGGCTGGGGCTCAGTCTCATGTGAAATTTTGCAGTTTTTCTGGGTTGCTTATGACTTTGCTGCACACAAAGGACATGGCTCTGTCCTTGTGCCCTCTCCCTGCCTTTGGAGTAGCAAAGCTCAAATACCTGTCTCACTGTGGCTGAACCTTCACCTGGGATGCAGCCTATGAGCTCCGTGGCTCTGCTATACACAGCTTCTCAGCTCCCAGGATCACCCTACTCCCCTCCGAGGCAAATGAGGGGAAGCTAGACTAGCTTGGTTGCTGTCAATATGTCAACAAATCTCTTAGTACCCCAGGCACGTGATGCTAAGATCTGTGGGGCTTGGGGCATTTTCCCTGCCAGTCTTCTGGAGAGGCAGAATTGTGTGTGAGCCTCTGGGGAGCCTCCAGTTCAGCTGCTATGAGCCCCAGCCTTGCCTAGAAAAGTCTAGGGTCAGCTGAGACCCCAGGACCACTTCCTGCTTGGACAATGATCTCTTCTTCTGCCAAACCACAGGGGCTTGGCGAGCCTTCAGGGCCAGCATCTCCAGCTGACTGTTTCTTGAGGCCATGCAGTGCCCCTGGAGAGGAGAGGATGATTTGGAGCCAGCTCCGAGGCAAGCAGCCCAGCTTTCAGTCTCCAAGCCACAGCGTGGCTTCTTCTGTCTCTTGCAGACTTGTCACAGACTCTGGGGAAGAGGGAAGAAGACAGACTCATCCTGTAGAATCCTATGCTGTGGAGGAAATAGGAGGGACCACAACTCAGGAGATGATTCCCCGGAAGTTGCACACTGTAGCAGTCCCTAAAGAATGCACAGAACCTGACACCGAACAGCATGGCAGTGTGGGGACAGGATCAACTGTGCTGTGACTTACTTGTTCAGACATTGCTGAGCACCTAGTGTGTGCTAGCCTCCTTGCTGAGGCAACAAGAATACTAAGGTGACCAGGAGCTCTTCCAGGAGCAGATGTGGCCACAGATAATGGAAAGAGAACACAGGCTGTAGCAGAAAACAGAAGACCGTAGCACACTAGAGAGGGAGAAGGTAAGTCTCCTGGAGGTGGCTGGGTCTTCAATGATGGGGACAGGCAATTTCAAAAGGAGACAAAGCATAGAAATACAAAATAATCATAATGGTGGTAGCTCCTCCTTTTTTTTTTTTTTTTTTTGAGGTTGATGGTGTGAACTCTAGTCTTGGCTTCATGACTCACTGTGATCTTAGGCAATATTTCAGTTTCTGTACCTGTTTTCTCATCTGTAAAATGGAGATCATAGACCCTACATCCAAGAATTGAGTCAATGATGGTCAATATTATTAAGCACTTAATACATTCTAGATCCTACATAAAAATAATTTCTAATCCTTAACAACAACCCTGAAAGTAGGTTTATCCATTTTACAGAAGAAGAAAAGTGACCCTCAGGTTGCTCATGCTCCTGTGGATTAAAAGCTGGTGTGGGAATTTGTCTGACATCTAAACTTGTGGCCTTTATTCCATGTCTAGTGGGAGAAGAACACTAGATGGAAGTAGAATGAGCGCATAATGACAGAAAGACATCTTTTTGACACTTCCTCTCTGGTTGGTTGGGGTGTATCTTGGCAGACACCAAATTTGGCTCTTCGTAGAAGTATGGTGGTGAGTTTTACCGAGAGACTACGAGCAAAATCCTTCATGAATGTGTTCCTCATAGGGCAGCTGGAAAAACCAAAGCAGGAATTTAATATCGGAACTCCTACAACTCAATAATAAAAAGGCAAACAAGCCAATATAAAAGTTGGGGGGGGTACAAAAAGATTTTAAGACTCTTCACAAGAGAAAATATATGTATGGCCAATAAGCATATGAAAAGATGCTCAACATCATCAGGTAACAGGGAAATGCAAAATAAAACCACAGTAAGATACCACTACATATACCATATGGCTAAAGCTAAAAAGTCCTCCCAAATTAAAAACAACTGTTGAGCAGGATGTGGATCAACCAGAACTCTCATATATTGTTGGTGCAAGTATAAAATGATACATTTTGGAAAAAGATCTGGCAGTTACTTAAAAAGTTAAACATTACCCATGACCTTTGACCACTCCTAAATATTTACCCAAAGGAAATAAACATATGTCTACAAAATAACTTATACAGCAACCTACTTCATAACAGCTAAAGACCTGAAAGAGTTCAGGTGTTCATCACCAGGAGAATGGATAAAGTAAGGTATATTCATACAATGTGAAACTACACAGCAATAAAAACAAACTGCTGATACATGCGAACACATGGATGATTCTCAGAAACATTCTTCCTGTGAAAGAACTCTTACACAAGAAAATATACATACGATATGATGGTTTCACTTACGTGAATCTCTAGAACAGATTATATTGTGGAGAAAAATCAGAATAGTGGTTGCCTCTGAAAGTAGGAGGGGGCAGGGATTGGCTGGCAAGGGGCATTAACCAACTTTCTGGGGTTTTTGGAATGTTCTATAACTTGATAGAAGTTTGGGTTACACAGGTGTATGCTTTTGTCAGACTCAGTGACTGTGCACTTCAGAGTTGTGCATTTCTTTGTAAGTTTTACACCAAAATCTAAACAAATATTAAGCTTCATTTAATGACATGCATGCTGAAATATTTAGGGGAGAAGTGTACTTACGTCTGCAATTTACCTTGACATGTATCAAAACATAAGAGGAACTGAGGGACTTACAGACCAAAATGTGGTAAAGCAAGTATAGTAAAATGTTAATGGAGGAGTCTAGGTGATGGGGTAACAGGTGTTCATTCTTTCAACTTTGCTGATGTTTGACATTTTTCATAATAAAGGGGCCAGTTATTTGGGGGTTTTACAGGAAAGCTCTGCACCAGGCTTAGGACTGAGCCAATGGACACACCAGAAGCCGAGGAAGACGCACGCACGAGCCCTGTCATGTGACCTCGCAAAAGACTTTTTCAGTCCTCAACTATTACATAGGCACAGCGGCAGTGGCAGCGCTCGGTATTATTACGCACATTCTAATGAACACGAGTACCCCAAAGTGGCGGGGAGGGAGATCCTCAATCCAGCCCCCAGTCGTGCCAGACGTCCACCGCCCTTCTTGCCCTCCCGCGCTCCCTCAAACCCACCCGCCTTAAAGGACCCAGCCCGGTCGTCTCTCTGGTAACCTCACCCCGAGTTCCGGGATGGCACCGGAAATCATTTCTCATACGCTCTTCCTATTGGAGGCCAGCTTTCGTGGGGGCGGGCACAGCTGGAAGGCGGAAGTAGCCGCTGGCATGGCGGCGGCCTTGCCGCTTGCTGTGCTCGTGCTGCTGCTCCTGGGGCCCGTGGGCAGGGGCCATGCAGAGCCCCCACGCGACACCCTGCGGGAGGAGCTCGTTATCACCCCGCTGCCTTCTGGGGACGTAGCCGCCACATTCCAGTTCCGCACGCGCTGGGATTCGGACCTGCAGCGGGAAGAAGGTGAGAGGATGAGAGTGGAGAAAGACAACTGTGGCACCCGCTGGGAGGGGGCGTGGAGGCAAGCCCTGGGGGCGGAGCCTGGTCCCTTGGAGGGGTTCTGGACCCTGGGCTTGGGGCTCGACAAACTAGCTCTTGGGGGAAGGATGGGATAGTTACTGAAGAACCCCATTGTACTGGTGGTGAAACTAAGGCCGGGGGAGGGGCAGTGACTCCTCCAGACGCCTAGACCAGGGGCTCTTTCCGCAGGTCCAGGCTGCCACTCTAATCCTTTAGTTAGAGCCCTCTGTCGACACCACCGATGATGATGCTGTTGGCCGTTGCCATTTATCCTGGGTGCTAGGCACGGAGCTAAGTTCTGTAAGAAATAGTGAGGAAGAAGTTGGAGATGTAGAGAGAGAAAGGCACTTGGTCAAGATCACATCGCTAGTGAATGGCAGTTTGGTTCTGCATTCAGATCTCTCCGGCCCCAGAGCTTGGGGTCTGTTGCTGCTTTGGGGTGGCTGAGAACCCGTCCTCCAGGATCTTCACTTACCTACTCCCCTCTTCCAGTGTCTCATTATAGGCTATTTCCCAAAGCCCTGGGGCAGTTGATCTCCAAGTATTCTCTACGAGAGCTGCACTTGTCATTCACGCAAGGCTTCTGGAGGACTCGGTACTGGGGGCCACCTTTCCTGCAGGCCCCATCAGGTGCAGAGCTCTGGGTCTGGTTCCAAGACTCCGTCACAGAGTGAGTGCCCACCCTGAGTCCTGTTGCAGGCCATGGAGGGAATGTGGCAGTGGCCAGTGTTGTCATCGTGCCACCGCTCCTAGGGGGCAGCAGTTCCAGCAGACAGCAATTCCATGGGGGGTAAAGGTGGCATCGGAAGTAATAAATGATATTGCCACTGGGTGGCATTCTTTACTTTGGTATTTTTCACTTCCCCTGATACTTCCAGACCTGAGGTGGCACATGCGTGTATCCACAGAGACAGGTAACAAATAATTTGAAGCTTACTTGGATGTAAGGCAGTAGAAGTCTGTGGCAAACTGGATGACCTTTTAAAAGATGTTCACTCACATAATAATAATAACGGTAATGATAGTGATGATACCATGAAGGCCAAACAAAACATCTGTGGGCTAGAATTGACCTACAGGATCCCAGATCTCAGCATTAGAGGAATAGCTTTTGGGAGATGGACCAGTTTAGGTACTGCTGTTGTACCACAATTTCCTCTCAATCCCACTATGAGAAACCAGTAGCACAAACATGATTTTAAAAGGGGGGATTAATAGGGAGTGGTGGGGACTATGGCAGGCTAGACAGCTTGAGAGGACAGCTGCCACTCACCCTCAGGGGACTGTGGCCCTGTGGGAATAGAGGCCTACCGTCATCAGATACTCTCATTTTCAAGAGATGCCAGAAATCTGGATTTTAGTGTGAAAATTGGCAAATTTAAATATCAGTAAGTAATTTCAAAGTGTAAGAAATGCTGTGTGGGTCAGTGTTGTGCACACCACAGGAAACATGATTATGGCTTGGGTAGAGCTTTCAGGCTTCAACTTTGCAATCTTTACATGAGGCTCAACAATTGGAGCAATTGAAAAGCACTGAACAGAGGATTATCGAAGAACCCCAGGACAACACTAAGATGATATCAGATGAAGCTCAAGCAGTGACTTCGACATTTGCCAAGCCTTTCTTTTTTGCCTGAACTCTAACTCCCTTGTTTCCCCCCTCCGCCACACCTTGCTGTCACTGTCTCCCCTCAGCTCGTAATTGCCTGTAACGTGGAGCTGGTGTTTAGAATTTTGGTTTTATGCTTTCTGTTCTTAATATAGAGAGCAAATCTGTTGTGATATTTTTCTAATTTAATTCGATGTTTTTGTAGGGTCCTAGAATGGTTGTTTTTCCTTGTTCAGTGAGCCTTTATGGATGTAGGACTTCCTACTCTGAGGGTGGAGGCAGCACTTACTTTCATGCCCAGGGTGTTCACAGGGAAGTATGTCCTTTTGCCCAGCTGGGCACACCTCAGAGTGGATCAGTGGGCTGATCTCAGTCTCTGAAATTGTGGGGCACTTTACACGGTGTTGTGGGGTGTATATAGGTGACCCAGACGTGTTCCCTGTCCCCAGATTGTCCCAGCCTAGTTGAGGAGAAGAGAGGCTCAGAACAAGAGGCTGCCGCTCCCCAGCCATGTCCCAGGAGGGACCTCATGAGAGGCTCAGAGAGTCAGAACCGTGGCAGCACAGGACGAGGCTGTGGTTGAGGGCAGAAAAGGCTTTCTGGAGGAGGGAGCCTCTTTGAAGGTGGGCGGAGAGGGGTGAGTAGGGCATCGCCAGGAGGAGGAGGAATCGCCTGAGCAGAGACCTGTGGGGATGCCGGGATGTCCAGAAGAGAGTGAGGAGGAAGGGGTGGGTAGGGTGAGACCCAGGAGGCAGCTGAGCAGGGCGGTGGTACCATGGCAGCTCCATCAGCTAGCCAGTCTGTCGGTTTGGCAGCCTAGTGCAGGCTTGGAGGGAGGGAGCCCCGCGCCAGTGAGTCGGTTTGTGTCTCCATCCAGCGTGGATAAATCTTGGAAGGAGCTCAGTAATGTCCTCTCGGGGATCTTCTGCGCCTCTCTGAACTTCATCGACTCTACCAACACGGTCACTCCCACTGCCTCCTTCAAACCCCTGGGGCTGGCCAATGGTGAGATAGCCCCGTGGCCCTGTCCTTCTTCCTCTTGCCCGAACTTTTGCCTCCTTTCTCTTCAGCTTCCTGCTCCTTCAGCTGGGCTGGATCCTAAATCCCCTGGGTGTGCAGGCCCCGGAGGAAGGCTTCCTGAGACCATGCTGTCTCTGCGTTGCCTTCTCCCAAGGAGAGGAGGGTCCCACCCCCGCCAGGACTTCTAGGGTGGTGGTACTGGAGAGTTGCATGGCGAGCAGGAGGGAGTCCCCCCATCTTTGAAGAGTGGGGCCTCAGGGCCCACCCCGGACAGACTCGTGTCTCCCTCAGGCACTGATCATTCTTTCCTGCGCTACGCTGTGTTGCCACGAGAGGTCGTCTGCACGGAGAACCTCACCCCGTGGAAGAAGCTCTTGCCCTGTAGCTCCAAGGTGAGGCCAGAGTGCTCCGAATGTGCGCAGGAGCCCCCGAGATTGGCATCGGCGCCTGCCCCGTCCCTGCCTGACCGCCAGGCCCCCTGTGCAGGTGTCCCACAGTGAGGGCACTGACCTTTCATCCCTTCCTGCTTCCTCCAGGCAGGCCTGTCTGTGCTGCTGAAGGCCGATCGCTTGTTCCACACCAGCTACCACTCCCAGGCAGTGCATATCCGTCCTGTGTGCAGAGTAAGTCGTGGCGAGTGGGGGCGGGTGCCATCCGGGGCCTCCTGGTGTGTTCTGCGGTCTGTGCCGGTAGTAAGTGTTAGCTGGGATGCTGATTATTTGGGGCGTTGGCCACACACCAAGGAAACGGAGTGGTTGCCTGGCAGGTGTTCAGTAAATCTGTGTCATGGAGCATCGTGAAGAACACTAGCTGTGCGTGTGACTGCCAGCTTAGTCGCTCAGCTGGCATGACCTTGAGCAAGTCCTTTCATTTCCCCGAGCCTGATTTCCTCCTCTGTCAAGTGAGAGTCACAGTAGTCTCAGTTCCTGCGGGTGTCGGTGACGGTTTCTCTGGCTGGTACACATACCGCCGCGGGCACAGGGTCGGGTGCTCAGTACTGAACGGGAGCAAATGGATGGGTGGGAAGGTCCATGGCAGACGAGGGCTGGAGCCCAGGTAGGCGTCCCTGCGGCGGTGTGTGGGGGTGGGGACTGATGCGTCCTGACTGCTGCTGTCTGGCCCTCGCGGTAGAATGCGCGCTGTACCAGCATCTCTTGGGAGCTGAGGCAGACCCTTTCCGTGGTATACGATGCCTTCGTCACAGCACAGGGGAAGAAAGGTAGGCTGCCTTGGCACCTCGCTGGCTACCTACCATCACTGGTCCCGCCCTGTCTCTGCAGACCAGGCCTAGTCCTCACCCCCGCTCAACCTCCTCTCTGCTCCTCAGACTGGTCCCTCTTCCGGATGTTCTCCCGAACCCTTACAGAGCCCTGTCCCCTGGCTTCAGAGAGCCGAGTCTATGTGGACATCACCAGCTACAACCAGGTACCCGGGTCTCCAGTCACAATCATCACCCTCCATCCAAGGCCAGCCTGCGCCTCTGCTCACTTCTCAGACCTGCCTTTGTGCCCCCAGGACAATGAAACGTTGGAGGTGAACCCGCCCCCAACCACCACATACCAGGACGTCACCCTCGGTACCCAGAAGACCTACGCCGTCTACGACTTGCTTGACACGGCCGTGATCAACAACTCCCGTAACCTCAACCTCCAGCTCAAGTGGAAGAGCCCTCCCGAGAATGGTGGGTGCGGATGGGCCGCCAGGGCACTGGGCTACAGAGCTTTCTCTCTCGGGGAAGACTCACACCATGGGATATGAGGTGTGCGGTTAGACCCAGGTCCTGAATCGATGTCTTGATTCTAACTCCACGTCTTCAAGCTCTGTGACCTTGGGCAGGTTCCTAACCTTACTGCCTCATCTAGAAAATGGGGACATAATTACCCAGCAGATTGGATGAGATAATTAATGAAAGACACAGAGTTTGTTCATGCATTCATTTAATTATTAGCAAATATTTTTTGAAGACTAAAGATACCTTGCATTCAAGAGACAGAATGTCTCTCGATTGAGGCAGACCTGAAACAATTAATTAATTGTGATTGTATTCAGTGTTACCGAGGCCAAGTGCCAACTACCATGAGGGCGCCTGGTTTGGGCTGGAGGGGCACAGGGCTCGGCACGTATGAGTACTTAGAAGTAAGAGTAATTCTATCATGCTGTGGGCCCGGGAAGACAGGGATGATTCTGGGATGCAGGCTTCCCAGTTTTGATGGCCAAGGTCTTCCCCGTCGCTCCCTGGCTGTGAGACTCTGGACGTGGCCAGGGGAGTGGGGGTGAGGAGTGACCCTTTCCTTTGGGAGCCCTTAACCGTGGACCCATCTTCGCAGAGACCCCTCCGGCACCCTTCCTGCACGCCCAGCGATACGTGAGTGGCTACGGGCTGCAGAACGGAGTGCTGAACACGCTGCTGCACAACACGCACCCGTACCGGGCCTTCCCCGTGCTGCTGCTGGACGCCGTGCCCTGGTCCCTGAGGCTCTACGTGCACACCCTCACCGTCACCTCCAAGGGCAAGGAGAGCAAACCGAGTGAGGGCTGAGTCCTGCCCCCCGCCCCCACCCCGCCTTGCTCTCCCTCCAGGTCCCCCAGACCCTCCTTACTCAGGGGAGTGATTCCCCAGGTACCTCGGAGAAACTACACAGGCACAAAGAGTTTGGAAGACTTTGAAATGTGGCAAGGGTAGCCTCCCCGTGCCAGTCCTGGAAGTAATTCATAAAGCAGAGATAATTCAAACACACAGGACTGGGGATTCTTTTTTTTTTTTTTTTTTTTATTTATTCATTAGAGACAGAGAGAGAGAAGCAGAGGGAGAAGCAGGCTCCCAAGGAGCAGGGAGCCCGATGCGGGACTCGATCCCAGGACCCTGAGATCATGACCTGAGCCGAAGGCAGACGCTTAACCATCTGAGCCACCCAGGCGCCCAGGACTGGGGATTCTTAAGAGGACTTTACAAGGGCAGCGATTTTCTGATCTTTTTTACTTCTTTGCTCCTTCTTCCTTGGTGCCCCGGGCCCAGCCTTTTGTGCGGAGTCCTAGGCTTGCAGTGGAGAATGGATTAGCAGCAGGGAAAACGGTATTGGAAACACAAAAGATAAAGGTGGAGTAGATGGTTTCTGCCTCCTTGGGACGGGTAAAGAGGCGTTGTTTTAAAAATTTATTTTTACTTGCCACGCTTTTTCTGAAGAGGAGTTAATATCTTGTGCGTGCTTTCTGTCAGGTGGCAGGCATAGCAGTAAAGCCCGTGTGGTTTGGAGTGCAGGGAGACCTACCACAGAAGACTTCTCAGGAGGGGGCTCTGGCACATTCCAGACCCCCAGACCTGCTGTCCGTGACTGCCCCTGTTGTTACCTGCACTTTCAGACCTGGGCTGTTCACTTACCTTCAGCACCACTGTTTGCGTCCCCTTCAGAATCTCTTCTTCAACACACTACCCCTGTATTTTGTAGGCTTTTCTGTTTGGTTTTTTAACCTTTTGCTCTGGAAAGTATCAAGCACACACCTACGTGAGCGAGCATGACACATCCCACGGGCCCGGCTCCCCCTGCTCGTGTTTCATCTCTGACCTTGTGTCATTTCTCGATTTTAGTTTCCTGCTGGAGTTTCTTAAAACTGATCCTAGACGTCGGGCCCACCTTCCAGTGCTTCAGCCTACATGTCTACCAGGGAGAGGGCTTCCCAAAAATACCAGCTGTCCTTATCATGCCCGTTTGCCCCAGTGGTCTGAAAAAAAAACACTGGATAGTTGGTTTATTTGAGTTAGAATCTAAATAGGGTCCTCACATTGCATTTGCTTGATAAGCTCTCAAGTTTCTCTCTCTCTCTCGTTAGTTAATAGACCTCATTTCCTTAGAGTGGTTTTAGGTTTAGAGAAAAACTGAGCAGAAAGCACAGAGTTCCGTGTGCTACTACCTCTCCTTCCCCATTATTAACATCTTGCATTGGGGTGTTTGCTCTTAAGTCTCTTAATCTATAACAGTTCCCACTCTTTTTTTTTTTTTTTTAATCTATTTGCTGGAGAAACTCGGTCATTTGTTGTATGGAATGTTCTACACCCTGAATCTGTCCTTGGGACTGTGGTTAACATGCCCCTCCCTCCCCTGCATTTCTTGTGTGTTGGTGGTTAGATAGAGAAACTTGATTAGATTCAGGTTCCACATTTTGGCCAGGAAACTTCTAGGTGGTTCTGTGAACTTCCTGTTGAATCACATGAGGCGCCTGATGCTGGGCACCCCAGTTTCAGTGATGTGAGGATTAACTAGATTGAACTTGCCCTGGGACAGCTGCCCTGGAAACACCTTTTCCTTTTTCCAAGACCCTGCTCCCCTCCCTGAGCCTGCCTGGCTCCTGCAGTCCAGAGCCTAAGGCCTCGAGAGGTAGGGGCGAGGGTGCAGGTAGTCCGACCGCAGCAGAGAGGGGTGGGTGACCCTTGCCTGTCCCCAGGTTACGTCCACTACCAGCCAGCGCAGGACCGGCTGCAGCCGCACCTCCTGGAGATGCTGATCCAGCTGCCGGCCAACTCGGCCACCAAGGTCTCCATTCAGTTTGAGCGGGCGCTGCTCAAGTGGACTGAGTACACCCCGGACCCCAACCACGGCTTCTACATCAGGTGGGCTCCCCTCCCATTCTGCCCCCAGCCTCCCGCCCACCCGCCGTGCCACTCACCCCAGTGGGGGAGCCACACCAAATGCCGTCTGCCTCTCCACAGCCCGTCTGTCCTCAGTGCCCTCGTGCCCAGCGTGGTGGCAGCCAAGCCCGTGGACTGGGAGGAGAGCCCCCTCTTCAAGACCCTGTAAGTGTGACCTCGGCCGCCGGCTTCGGGGTGGGTAGCCACACGGGCGATCAGGTTCATGCGGGCCAGGTCGGGGTGGGCTGTCGCCCCTTCCAAAGCAATGTGCCGAATTAACTCAATCCCAGTAAAAATCCTAGTGGTCTGTAATGTTTGTCCTGACTCTATGAAGTGATTCTGAAGTGCTTCTAGAAGAAGAAATGGCGAGAAGGGCTGTACTTAGAGCCTGCACGTACTCATTGTTTCTCTTCACAAATATTTCATTGAGTGCTTATCAAATTCCAGGTCCTTCAGAGAGCACTGGGTGTACAACAGGACATACGACAGCCTTGCCCCTGTCCTGCTCATGTTAAGAGGCAGGAGGGGAGATTCTGGTCTAGAGTAACGGGGTCGGGGGTGCTGGGGAGTAATCTAGGGGGTTATCCAGGAGGGCTTCTCTGAGTAGACAGCCTCGAGGCGGAGACCAGAGGCTAAGGAAGAAACTGCTGAGCGAAGGCAGGGCCCCATCCCTCACCGTCAGCACAAGGCGGCTCTCCTTTGATCAGGTTTACGTGTCATCTCATGTTTCTGTGTCGACCTGCGATGTCTTCTGTCAAAAAGGTTTTGAGGCTAAGAAGGCTTTGCAAACCCTTGCCGCCGCCCCTTGGCCCGGTGCAGCCAGGAGTGGGGATGGGCTGGGATGGGGAGGAGCATCCCAGGCCTGCGTCGCTCACGTCTCCTTCCTGACCCCCAGGTACCCAGTGTCGGACAGCTCTAGCTATTTCGTGCGCCTCTACACGGAGCCGCTGCTGGTGAACCTGCCCACGCCGGACTTCAGCATGCCCTACAATGTCATCTGCCTCACGTGCACGGTGGTGGCCGTGTGCTATGGCTCCTTCTACAACCTCCTCACCCGAACCTTCCACATCGAGGAGCCCAGCACGGGTGGCCTGGCCAAGCGGCTGGCCAACCTTATCCGGCGTGCCCGTGGTGTCCCCCCGCTCTGAGATTTGCCTCCACAGCGGGGCTGCTGTTTCTCTCTGGGGAGGGCTGGTGGTGACCCCAAGGGCTCTTTCTGCCACTCGCTCTCTTCAGAGTTGGCTTTTAAACCAAACTGCCCCTGGACGAGGCCAGGGCTTAGATGCGCTGTCCAGCTCAGGAGCCACGAGCCAGATGTGGCATTTGAATTTAAATTGATTTAAATTAAAAATTCATTTCCTCTGCTGTCCCGGCCACATTTCAAGTGCTCAGTAACCAAAAGTGGTTCGTGGCTGCTGTCCTGGACAGTGCGGACAAACGTTTCCATCACTGCAGAAAGTTCTAGGACAGCGCTGACCTAGATATGCTGAGGAGCTTGCATCACCGCGTGGTAGCTGGAACTTTCTGGTTGTGGCATAAAAAGTGGCTTCCTTGGTTCTTTGCTTCCTGTCTGTGAGGCCCAGGAAGAGGGGGCTGGGGCTTGTTTCCTGGGCACCTGCATAAGACTTCCTACACTGCCTCCCAAAACCCCGACAAACAAAGCTCCTCTGTCTCCTGCTAAGAATTCCCTCTTCTCTCTTGCTTCCCCCTCATTGGTGATTCCCAGAACTCCCTGGGTTTGGCCGGGAGTATTTATAGAAGTGTATCCGTGACCATGACCATGAACCATCCTCTACCTTTCAGGAGCCCTGAGAACCAGTCCCGTATCACCAGGGGTAGAGCTGGAGAGGGGGAAGAGCTCCATGTGTTGGTTTTCTAACTGTGTGGTGCATTGGAATCACCTGAGATGCTTGTGAAAGTAATGCAGATTCCTGGAGTCCACACCCTGTGAATTCAGTCTGTCTGAATGTAGCCCAGCCTTAGAATTTCTGTCAGGCTCTTCATGAGCTTGTGTTCGGGGTGGTCCTTAGACCTCTTACACAGGCTTTGAAGCCAGGTCCATTGGATCGAGGCCTGCCCCTGCCCACCTACCCTTCTGCTTATATGACCCTGGATTCCTGTACCAGGTCCTTAGGCAGATGCCCCTCCCGACCCCCATCTTCTGTCCCTGCCTCTGGCACACTTGGCATTAACTGTGTAAGTATTTGCAGTCTGCCCATCCCTTCCCCAGCTCTCCCATCATAGCAGTTTGGCTTAGAATGCCTTGTTCCCCCAACCACGCACTGTCCTCTACTGCCTAGTTCACTCTTAAAAAAAAAAAGAACCAGAGAGTTACTTCCTCCAGGAAGTCTTCCCTGATACACCAGGCTGCTGTAGGTGCCCCTTCCCTCTGTTCCCAGAGCATCCTGGACTTAACCTTTACAGGTTCTTTTCACCCTGGTTGTTCTTGTTCTTTAACTTCCATTAAACTGTAAGCTCCCTGGAGGCACAGGGGCTGTCTTCCATCTGGACCTGATCCAGCTCAGGACATGAAAGTGCTCCATCAGTATGTATGTATGACTGGGTGTAGGCTATTCTGGCCCGGGATCTGGGGTTCAAGGGTAGGGATGGGAAGGGCGAGGGGCACCAAGAAACCACACAAGTATGTGTGCAGAGTCTTGAGCACAATAGTACTGGTGACGTTTGTACAGCCAACATAGATGGGGTTGTTAGGTTGCCTCTGAGGGTTTTCCAAGAGCTCTCAGAACGTACGAGTGAGGTGTGTATAGGAAGGAGGTGATGAGCTCATCTAGACCACAGGCAAAAACAACTTGGTCAAGATGCTTTCACTTGAGTTTTTCTTCCAAGCAGTGAATAAGCAGGGTGTAGATGAGATGAGCATGTGGGCGGGTGGGTGGGTATCCAAAGCTCGTGGTCCTGGCGGCCTGCATGGAGCAGGATGCCTGCCAAGAAGGGGAGAGAATGGAGTTGTGGCCTGGCTGTGCTTTATACCCCCAGCCCAGTCAGCACTCGGAACCACCTCTGCTGCCACGTCATACGTAACCCGTGCACTGACAACACCATGTCTCTCGTGCTCCTCCCAGAATTCCAGATTCATTCACCCAACTGCCTCCCTGCCGGCTGCACTTGGACATCTAAAGGCACCTTGGATTTAATATCTCCAAAACCAAGCATCAGCATACTCTCCCCCACTACCCCCAACACGCGCAACCGTGGTCGGCCCATCTTCCCGGTCGCCCAGGCCAAAAACCCTGGAGCCATTCTTGATGCTTCGCTCACATGTCATGCGTGCTCCGTTAACAACTGCTCTACCTTCAAAGTAAATCCAGAAGCCAGCTCCTTTTCACCACCCCCACTATTGTGCTATCTATGGATGAGGTCTTCCTGGCCACACCTGTTTAAATCGCTGCCCCCAGCTACGAGCTCCCTCCTTTGCCCTTGTCTTTTCCTCTATGGCTCTCACTGCCATCAACGTGCAACGTGTCTTACTTACCTTGTTTATTAATTATTAAGCTCCACAAGGACGAGGACTTTTGCCTTTTGTAGCTTCAGTGCCTGGAATAGAGCCTGGCATGTGGTTTGCATTCCAGTAATTGCTGAGTGAATGAGTTCATGAGTGTATGAATACCACACAGTAATTTTACTGCTAAGCAAGCCAGGTCACCCAAGCATCTGGGTTCTGAGCCTTGAAATTCTTGCTTTGCCAACACCAGGACCATCTTACCTTGTCCGTGCACTCAGGGCCTGGGCATTTCTGGCTATGCTCAGTCGGGGATCCTCAAGTATAAGCCTGGCAATGGCCTTCCCCAAGAGGGTTGCCCCAGAGCAGTGGTATCTGGGGGGAAGGGCCATAGGTGCTGAAGTCCAGGTCAGTCAGGGCCCCAGGGCACTGTGAGGTCTGCTTTCCCCTCCAATTGGCTCGGGCTGTCTGGTGGAGCTGCCCTGGCTATAGCACTGGGGGGAGAGAGGGGAACTTCTGTCCTCTGAGGGCTCTCCCAGGAAAAGCAGTGAGTGAGTGAGTAGATGAAGGAGATTTGCAGAAGCAGAATTGCCCCTAAGAACTAGTCTCCTTCCGGGTCTTCCTTCAACACCAGGGACAGTTGCTCGTGACCAACTATTACTGTTATTCACCATCACTCTGCACGCCTGTTAGGATACTTCGGAGACACGGCAGGGCCGGTCCTCTCTGAAGAAGGCTGGGAGACAGCTGGCTTGGGGTTCAGGCAGGCTTGGCAATAGCTATCCCGGTGCGTTTAGAGGGCTCAGGGAGGAGCAGCAGGGCACCCAGATCCTGACCTCCCAACCCCCAGTGACCAGGATCTGGAGAGGTGACTGGGGGGGCCTCAGCTTTCTGGACCCGCAGTGGGACAGGCATGTTCTCACACTGAGAACTGTGTTGAGAGGCGGCGCCCCTGTCCTGAGCTAGGGGTGCTGGGAATCGGAAGAGGGAAGCGAAGTCAACCAGCCTTGCATTTTCCGGCTTCCCTGCCTCAGCTCGTGCTCTTCCCTTTCCATGCCTCCCTGACTCTGTCCCTGACCTAGAGCTCCTTCCATGAAGCCTTTTCTGACCATTCTCACTTCCACACCGAGGCTGTATGCTCATTCATTCATTCATTTACTCACCCAACCTCTGACCTGTCTGTCTGGAGCTTCTATCATCCATTTGTCACCTCATTCAGCAGATACGTGTCGGGTATCTGTCCTGTGCCCAGTACTGCTCTAGGCACTAGTGAACAAGAAAGCAAACCCCTGCCATGTGGTGCTTAACAGTTTGGCCGGGGAGACAAAGACTTGGCTACATTAATAAGTATGTAGCGTAAGCCCAGGTAGCACTATGTCCCTGGAGAAAAGGAAAGCAGCGGGAACATGAAATGGATAATCAAGACCTCTAAGAAGGTGATGAATGATCAGGGACCCAAGCCAAGCGAAGGAGAAAATCACACGAAATCCAATGGAAGAACAAGTGCAAACATCCTGTAGCAAGAGCTTACTTAGTGTGTTTGCAAAACAAGGAAGTCGCAGTAACTAGAGCTGGGATAGGGGGTGACAGGGTGAGTTTGGACAGGTTGGCAGGGGCCAGGAGGAAGAGGGCCCTGGAGGCAAGGTTTTATTCCACATGTGATGGGAAGCTGAGGAGTAACGGGATCGGATTTGCATTTGTTTATCTGCTTATGTACTTTTTTTGGCCTGATGCACATTCGGTTAATAATTCTTGCTTCATGATACTCTCACCATTGGTCCACGCGTGGTCCTTTTTGTGTATTATTTACATACATATGCATGTATTTTGGTGCAGTAAGGACCCATGAACCTACCGTCCAACAGGAAAACTAGCACATGATGGTAAGAATTTGATGTTTAAGAGATCACTCTGGCTGCTGTGTGAACAGACTGTAGGAGGTAAGAATGGACACTGGGAGGCCAGTGAGGAGGTGAGAGAGTGTCAGGAAGGGCAGACTGGGGTGATCGCAGCAGAGCGGGAGAAGTTGATTGAGTTTGGGATACATTCTGTAGGAAGAGCCCCGGGACAGACTATTGGATCGGGTGTGGGGTGGATTCTACTAACCCCCAGCCATCCAGCATTCTTAATGCATTCAAGAATTAAGTCACAAATTATTGATTCATTCAGTGCTTGCTGGTAACTTCTTACTATATAAGTCGTTTACAAAACATACATTCCACATGGTCCCTGCCCTGCTCACAGTGCAGAGGCAGAGATAAATAAACACACTTAAAACACTTTGGAATAAGTGCTGTGATCCAGGAAATCCAGGGAAGGGAGAGAAAAGGATGGTTAATTATGACTTGCACAAAGGTGCTCAGTTACTGTCCCATCTCATGACTCGATCTGAGCAACTGATTAAATTCTTTAGTTGCGTATGTATATTTTTTTGCTTTAAAATTATTTTTATCATATTTTTAAAAATGTCTAAGTTTCAGAGCATAGACACTACTTCAAATACCAGTCAAAGGCTGTCCTCGATTAATCTTCCAAAGCTCAAACTCTCAGATAGTTAAAAACATGAAAGAGAATAGGAAATTAAGGGGAAAACATGCCCTTTCTCTCAAATAGGTATGTATTTGGGAAGGGTACACCAAGGACACAAAGGACACCACCAAGGGCAGGGGTCTAGTCTGGGAATCCCAGGTTCTGGGTTCTAGTATTGCTGTTTGGTCCTGGGCAGTAGTTTCTCTTTCAAGGAAGGGGGTGTGGTCGGAATACGCGTAGGACAGCAGGAGAGGCTTATGGGGGAGGTGGCAGCGATGGTCAGGGCAGATGCCATCCAGCATTCCAAAAATTATGTAACAACAGAATATTATTTAGTCTTAAAAAAGAAAGAAATCCTGACAGGCTGCAACAGGGATGAACCTTGAAAATATGCCAAATGGAATAAGCCAGGCACAAAAGGACAAATACTGTATGGTTCCTCACATACGAGGAACCTGGAGCAGTCAATTCATAGACGCACAAGGTAGAATGGTGGTGACCCGGGACTGGGGAAGGGGAATGGGGAGTTAGTTCTAATGGGCACAAAGTCTCAGTTTAGGAAGATGAAAATGTTCTGGAGCTGGATGGTCACAACGCTTGTACCACAATGTGAGCATACTTAAGGCCACTCCATCGTACACTTAGAAATGGGTAAAAGGGTGCATTTTATGTACTATATATTGTACCACAATCGAAAGAATATATAAAATCCTCATTTTTCCAAGATCCATCTGCATGGAGGGAAATTCCCACCTGGCTGACCAAGGTTCCCCGGGTTTCTAGCTCTTTCCACACTCTAGGACATGGCTCCTGCTGGACAGGAAGGGTAGAAGTAGGGCTAGCAGCAGAGCTTCAGGCAGCAAAGAGCAGGTGGCTGGGATTTGGGGACAGATGTGCAAGATCCCCAAATTTGCATTCAGTCTGGCTTCCGTGAGGAGGCCCCCCTGGTGATAGGAAACTTGTGTCCTTTGTCCTCATCCTTTTTCTTCTTTTTTTAAAAATATTTTTTAAAATTTATTTTAGTGAGAGAGAAGACGCATGAGCAGGGAAGGAGCAGAGGGAGAGGGAGTTCATCTCAGCCGACTCCACGTTGAGCGCAGAGCCCAATGTGGGGCTCGATCCCAGAACCCTGAGGTCATGACCTGAGCCAAAACCAAGAGTTGGACACTTAACCAACTGCACCACCCAGCAACCCCCCGCCCGTCCTTCTACTTCTTCTGGGGGCACAGAACAAAGGGCCTGAGGGGGTAGGGATGGGGGTGAGGCAGGTTTGATCCCCCTTGAGAGCTGAGGAGGCTGTGAGCCATTCATGAGGACAGGCCCAGGGCCCTCATAAGAAGGCTTCAAGCCACACCGACTTTGAATGTTTTATTGACCCAGGCCTGGAGGGCTACAGGATGGGTTCCAAGCAGGGACTAAGCGCAGGAAAGGAGGCCCAGCCAGCTTTCAGTCAAGGCCAGGAGGATGCAGGCATGGTCTTCAGCTGCTCTTTACCTTGTCTCTGTAACAGAGATGACAGTCCGTTTCCTTCCTGGCTGGCGTATAGGTGGCCTCGGGCCAGAGCCATCAGCTAGACCCCTTACCCACCCCCTTCAACAGCCACCATACCAGAGGCCTCCTCACCTCACCCACCTTGATCACTGCCACCAACACCTTCCTTGCTTCTGTCAACACCATCGCCCCCCGCGAAGGTTACACTGCTAACTTCCCCTTGGCCAGCACCACCACCTACAGAAAAGCCTCACTACTCACCAATACTGCTTTCATCTTCACCATCGAAACCACCGTCAACCACAGCCTCGCTGCCTCCACCCCAGCACCCCCATTACCAAACACACTGGCACCTCTTGGTGGCACATCTGATTATTCCCGTCCCCATCGCCTCTCATAGTAATATCATGGCATGACCCCACCACCATCCTCCCCAATGCTGTCTCCCTTCCCACGACCACCACCACCCAATCGCCAGCATTGCTTCTCCTGTTTCTATAAGAGGACTCACCAGCGTGCTTGCAGATCCTCAAACAGATCTCCGTGGTCTCAAAATTGTTGTCATTGCCCTGACAGCCACCGTGGGCGAAGTGCTCACACTCACTGGACGTGTTGTTGTAGAAGTACCGGTAGAAGAGGCCTCTGCAGGGGCACCTCACTGGAGGGAGCTGACACATGGCAGGCAGAGTTTGGGACAGCTCCCAGGGGGCCTCTTGCTTGAGATGGGCTATAGGTGTGAGGAAGGACAGGTATTGTCACTTCGGTGTCCTTTTTTTTTTTTTAAGATTTAATTTATTTATTTGACAGAGAGAGACACAGCGAGAGAGGGAACACAAGCAGGGGGAGTGGGAGAGGGAGAAGCAGGTTTCCCGCAGAGCAGGGAGCCCGATGCAGGGCTCGATCCCAGGACCCTGGGATCATGACCTGAGCCGAAGGCAGACGCTTAACGACTGAGCCACCCAGGCGCCCCACTTCGGTGTCCTTTTAAAGAACTGATAATTTTTTTTTTTTTATTAGAAGCACATCTTCTACACCAAGCACCCTAGTAGGTGCTTGCCATTTTTTGCATGATTTAAATGACCTTATGGAGTAGATATTACTGTCCCTCCCCCATAAATGAAGAAACAGGTTCAGAGAGGTTTGGTCATCTTCCCAAAATCATCAAACCTGTCAGTTGAGGCCTGGGGTTTCAACCCAGTTACAATTTCAAATCCCAGGCTCTGCATGTTACAGCTTCTCATAACTTGACTCAAGGTATTTGAGATAGCTTTGTTTATAATTGCAAAAAAACACATAATTTGGAAAGAATATCAATGTTCACCAACAGTGGGGATTGATAGGTTATATGCAGTCATTGATAAGCATAGTGCTGATCTATATGCATCAACATGGAGAGAGGTTCATAATTTTGTGGAACAAAAATCAAATTTCAAAAGACAATATCTAGAATGCTCCTGTTGATGTAAAATATACCTATAAACCCATGTAGTGATGACTAGAAGGTTGTTCACCACTGTATTTGTAGTAATTTTCCTGGGTGGTGGAATTTCAAGTGATTTTTATATTCTAATTATTTTTAGTGTCATTTAAGTGGCAATGAACAAGTATCATTTTTTATAACTAGGAAAAAGATTTACACTAAATAATCTTCAGTATCCATGAATAATGAAAAAATAAAGAAATGGATGTATTTTACTTATTATTTTAAATCCTTTCACATCTGGCTGTGGTTATCACATCAAGTGATTTATCCAACATGTGTGTGTACACACACACACACACACACACACTCACCCACTAATTGGCCATGGATCCCAATGTATCTTTTCATGGGATACAATACACCCTGTTTTGATATGTACACTCCCTGACAAAAGATAGCAGCCCTCAGACAATGAGTTCATGGGTCATCTCTGCTCCATAGTACCATTTTGGGAATCCTCAATTGATATGACATGCTGCATATCCTGGGAGAACCCTAAACTAGAATGAGGAAGAAACCATTCTAGGAAGGGAATTCAAGGTCTTTCATTAGGGCAGCAAGTCTCAATCTTGGTGGAACATTACAGTCCTCTCGGGGAACTTGAAAAAAATCCCAATGACCAGGCTTTACCCAAGACTAAATCAGAATCTGGGAGTGTGGGACCCAGGTAGCCCCCAGGTGACTCCAGAGTGCAGCCAAGTTCAGAACCTGATCCCCTTTTCAAAGCAGTACGAAAATTTATTTTCTCTCGTAAGGATCCTGGGAGTAGGATTCTGGAAAGAAGGATTATTTGGGAAAAAAAAAAAAAAGAAGGATTATTTGGGCTCTGTAAAATAGGGGACCCGTTTTTTAAATTCACACATTTCCATATCGTTTGTCTTTTTAAGACCAACACATGTATTGCTTTGTAATAAAAATTAAATTTGGTGCGGATTGAATTCAATCAAATAGACATCTGTGAGGTCTGGCCCCAGAGAGATGAGCCTCTTCCCAAGCCTAAGCCCTGGTTTCTTCCTGAGGTGGAAGTGACCAGGTGGCCCTGTGGAGCCAGCCCCCCACCCTATTGCTCCCCCTCCCCCAAACACAGGCTGTGGGTCTCAGGGATCCTCTTTTTTAAACTCTCCGCTCACCTGAGCTGGCGATGCCAACCAGGCAGAGGGGGACGCAGAGGACAAGGAACGGGCTGAACTTCATGGTGCCAGTAGCCGAATGTTCCAGGCTGGGGCTGCAGGCTAAAGTGATACCTGCAGCTGAAGCAGAAGGGCCCTATTCCTCTGAGTTGAGGGAAGTATCTGGCTTTTCATTACCTGGAAGAGGAAGCACCCTGGGCAAGGAGTGTGGTCCCAGAGGAAGTGGATGTCTACCTGGAGGCACGGCCGCTTGCATTGGAGGGCTTCTTGGAGGCTATTAGGCAAGTGCCCTAAGTCAGTGTTTCTGCAGCATCTGGAATGCCAGTCCCCAGCCTCATCTATTGCAGACTTGAGTTCCTGTGACCGTGGACTGGTAAGTGACTTTTTGGGGCTTCAGTTTCCCTATCTGTAAAATAAGTGGGCTGGACAACACGGTCCCTAAGAAACCAGCTTAGCTGTTTTCCATTCTATTATTACTGGTTCCCATCCAGATCCTCCCAGCTAGTTGTCTCAACATCACAGGAGAGAAAACATAGCTCTTTGTTCATTGCTTTATTTATTTAATTTAGGAACAATGAGTTTATTGTTTTATATAAATTATCATACTTATTTTTAAAAGATCAAGCTATATTGAATAGTAAAAAGAAGCAAATCCCTCCCCAAATTCTACTATAGTTCTGTGCAACAGAAATATAATGAAATATATTACAGTATAATTTTCTAGTATCTGCATTTAAAAAAGTAAAAAGAAAGGTAAGACTAGTTTTTTAAAAAAGATTTATTTATTTTAGAGAGAGAGAGAGTGTGTTGGGGGAGGGGCAGAGGGAGAGAGAGAGAGAGAGAATTTCAAGCAGACTCCCTGCTGAGCACAGAACCCAACGTGGGGCTTGATCTCACGACCCTGAGGTCACAACCTGAGCTGAAATCAAAAGTCAGACACTCAACTAACTGAACCACCCAGGCACCCCAAGACTAGTTTTAATAATAGTTAATTTAACTCAACATATCCAAAATATTGCCATTTCAACATACGATGAACATGTAATAAAAATGTTAATGCAATATTTTACTTTTCTTTGTACTAAGCTTTTGAAATCTGGTGTGTATTTCACATTTGTGGCACATCATGATTCCTACTAGCCGTATGTTGCATGCTCAGCAGCCATACGTGGCTAGTGACTACCATATTGGACAATGAACTTCCACCACATAAAGTAATTATTAGTAACTATTAGAGTTTGCAGGTGTTATTTTCCGAGAATTTTTGCATATTGCCTTAATACTTGAAAGACAATTTGATAGGGTAAAAAATCCTGGGTCATATTTTCTTTTCCCAGAACTTGGGACCTGGGCAGACCTGGCTCCACTGAATTCTGCCATGGAGCATTGCTAAGAAGTAGCCTGAAAGTTTTTCTTCCTTAGGGGTTACTTTTTTCCTACCTGAATGCCTAAAGACTTCTTTGCTTCTCTTGGAGATCCAGTAACTTAACAAGGTTATTTTGGTATCATTCTGCATCTTTTTAAAAAAGATTTTATTTATTTATTTGTCAGAGAGAGAGAGAGAGAGAGAGAGAAAGCAAGCCTAAGCAGGGGGAGAGGCAGGCAGAGGGAGAAGCAGGCTCCCCATTGAGCAAGGAGCCCAATGCGGGACTTGATCCCAGGACCCTGGGATCATGACCTGAGCCAAAGACAGACGCTTAACCCACTGAGCCACCCAGGCGTCCCTGCATCTTTTTTTTTTTTTTAAAGATTTTTTATTTATTTATTTGAGAGAGAGAGAATGAGAGAGAGAGCACATGAGAGGGGGGAGGGTCAGAGGGAGAAGCAGACTCCCCGCCGAGCAGGGAGCCCGATGCGGGACTCGATCCAGGGACTCCAGGATCATGACCTGAGCCGAAGGCAGTCGCTTAACCAACTGAGCCACCCAGGCGCCCTCTTTTTTTTTTTTTAATGGGACATGGAGTGCTAAAAATCTACAGATTTTTAAAAAGATTTTATTTATTTATTTGAGAGAGAGAGAGAAAGAGAGAAGAAGAGCATGAGGTTGGGGAGAGGAGCAGAGGGAGAGAGACAAGTAGACTCCATGCTGAGCATGGAGCCTGATGCGAGGCTCGATCTCACAACCCTGAGATCAGGACCTGAGCTGAAATTAAGTCAGCCGCTCAACAGACTGAGCCACACAGATTTTTTTGGGGGGGGGGGATTTTCTTATATTATGCTTTGAATAAATTTTCTGTCCCAATTGGTGAGTTTTCTACTTAAGAGGCATAAATTATGTCAGATTATCTTCACTTGTCCTCTAGTACTTGTCAAAAGTACGGCCACTGGAGACAGACAAATTTAAAAGTCAGCTTTTCCACTCACATTCTGTGCTACTTCTGCCAATCTCTTTAACCTCTCTAGACTACAGTTTCTATTTGGAGATAACAATGGAAACTCCCTGTGTTTGGAGTCCCCAAGACCATGCTCATGTTCAACTCATGAAAAGGACTCATGGGACTCAGAAGTTGTTATACTTAAGTTTACAGCAAATGGATACAGATTAAAATCAACAAAGGAGAAAAGCATAGGGTGTGAAGAATGGAGGAAACCAGGCACAAGCTTCCCTCCCTCAGTCCAGTTATACGGGATGTGTTTCATTCCCCCAGGGCAACACTTTTGAAGTGTTGCCCATCAGGGAAGCTCGCCGAAGACCAAGTGCCTAGGGTTTTTATTGTGGTCAGTCACATGGGCATATAACCAACTTAGCCTAGCACAGGAATCTTGGATTTAGGTGGTGAGCACTCTGACAGCTCTAAGGTGCTTGATCCATGCCTACCAATTTTGCAGTTTTGGCTTCAGAGATTCCCATCTGCAACTGATCTGTTATTCCTTGCACAAGAAGATTTCTTTAAAGTGGAAGATGCCCTAATGGCTTTTAATGACTTGTGCTTACTTAGAATTTGATGTGCCATTGGTCAGAGCAGTCAGAATTTCTTATCTTAATATATTAACCCAAGTCCCCCAGAAGTTTATGCTGTGGACTTACCTCAAGGCTTTGTGAATTCCCTAATGGCTGCTACCCATTGTGGACTGTCAATATAACTGTCCTGTAACCTTTCCAGGATCCCGCACCTTTCTGGGAACAATATCTACATGTGCATATGTGTATACTGTTTGGACCAGAGAGCTGCATACAAGGGAGTAGAGCTCAAATCCGAGAGTGACATACCCATGGTCCTCAGCAACCATGAGAGGAACAGTGAGCCCAGAGTGTTCAGTGGGTGTCTTGCCTGGGTGTCTTGTTGTACCACAGGCTGTTAGCAGCCAGCTTTGGATCACTTCCTCATACCCAAAACTAATAAAAATGATTAAAGACAATTTGGTGATACAAAATAATTTTATTTAACACTTCATGAAGTGGGCAGTCTCCATCCCTAAGGATCTAGAGAACTGCAAAGTGGGGCAGAAGGCAGGAAGCTTTTACAGGATAAAGAATGAGGAATAGGAAAAGAAAGAAAATGAGTAAGGAGCAAGGAAATAAGTATAGAGCCCCATAGCTGGGTTGGCCTCTGGGGATTCCTGACTGGCTATACTGTGTTTCTGGTCAAGCAGAGCATTTACAGGAACATGAAAGTTTAAGTTTTGGTTTGCTGACATGGGGCCTTGGACAGGAGTGGCTCCATCCTGGGCCAAGAAATTTATTCCAACTCAGGCCTGAGATAAGATCCAAACTTTCCAACTGGGAGTTGGGTGTGATAATGACGATCATAATCAGAACCTTTAATTATTGAGCATTTACTACCCAAGGGCACAGAGCTGAGCATCTACTTCCATTAATCTCAAATACCCTCAGAACAACCCTTAGAAATGGGGGGATTGATTTTATAAACAACACCATTTTACAGATGAGGGCACCAAGGCCCAGAAACTTCAAGTAATTTGCCAAACTCAGGTCCTCCTGCCTGTGAAACATGTAGTTGAAGTGATTCAGGATAAGGTTCCCCAAAATGTGCCACTTTGGCATGCCACCCACTATTCCTTAGCCCAGGAGGGCCTACAGACCTCATTTTACCTTTCTGTCTTTGAAACTGTCATGTCTGTGGTGCTCCCATATGTAGAGAATTAAATTTGATTTTCTCTTTTTTTTTTTTGCTATTTAAAATTATATTTACTTTATTCTTTTTTTTATTTTGTTGTTAGTCACCATACAATACATCATTAGTTTTTGATGTAGTGTTCCATGATTCATTGTTTGTGTGTAACACCCAGTGCTCCATGCTATATGTGCCCTCAGTTTAAGCTGTCTCATGTCAATTTCTTAGACTAGCCAGAAGAGTTATTAAAGGGTAAAGTAAAATTTCTCCTCCCCAACACCACCTTGCTAGTGCTCTGTACTTCCAGTTCCATTTGCTTCCAGCATGAGATAGGAAATAAGGTGTTTCCTTTCCCAAGGGTATTTCCAACTTGTTATCAGGTCCTGATGATCCAATCACAATCAGACTAGAGGGTTTCTCTGTAGTATCTGGCTGGGGGCAACTTTGTAATGTGGAGCCTCATTACCTCGTGCACATAGCATGGTATGGTGCCAGGGCATTGAAATCTGCTCAATTGCTTAATCCTCTGAGGGAGATGGGGTCGAGTGGACTCATTTGTTTTTGCAAAGAAGTCAAGTGATTTGTACTGGTCACATGGTAAACATTGTGACTGTTCCAAAGAAGCTAGGTAGAGGTGGAGGTTGAGGCAGGGAGGTAGATTAATGGGAGAGAATTTGGGGTTCTATAAGACTCACCTCTTCATGATCTTGTCTCCTCTGCCACTTTTCCAAGATGTGTGGGAGAGACAGCTTTTCTCTCTGCCTTCCCCCTACTCTCACCCTGATGAGGTCTCCTCCAGGCTTGCTACTCACAGTATGGTTCTGAGGACCATTTCAGAGGGGAGAAACTGGAGCTGGGGACACCCTGTAGCAGGGAGCCTGTAAGAAATGCAGCTTCTCCTTCTCAGCCTCACCCCAGACCTGCTGAAAGGAATCTGCATTTCAACAAGATCCCCAGGTGATTCACAGGTGTGATAAAGTTTGAGAAGGCTATTACTGAGCATTTTGGCCCCTGCAGGCAGAAGCCTGGGGAGGTGCGGAGGTTATGCCATGAACAGGACAGACCCAAGCTCCTCCCCTTCTTTATTCCTCTCCCTCCCCATTGGCTGTCCCCACCCCTCTGCTGGGATGTGAAAAGCTTGGTCAGACCCTAGGTTTCCATAGAAGCCCTTCTGAAGGCTTTGAAGATGAGCCCCCTCTGCCTCTCTGCAGTCCTTCTCCTCCCCTCCTGAGCACCCTGGTAGCTAGCACCCCGGGGGATGAAACCAGTACCTCTTCCTCAAGTAAGTCCTGCTCACCTGTCCTCTGTAGGCTGGGGCCTGAAAAGGAGGGCAATTCTGTGAAAGGGGAGTCAAACCACTCTGCATTTCTTCAGGGAAGTTAGGAAGTTTTAATTGCAGGGACTTTTCATGACTCTAAAAAGTAAGTCAGTACCTTTTCAGCATTTAAAACATTATCCTGCTTAATGCTCATCGACAACTCTATCAGAACCTGGGTCCCATCTCTGAGACTCCCTATTCCTGGTTTCTGCCTCTTCCCTGAACCTCACTGTAGTGTAATGAAAAAGAAAACTATTAGATCTTTGTCCCACTCCCAGCCAAGACTCTAGAACCCCTTGGGATGTACTGTCTTTTGGATGCTAATGAATGACCACAGGCAGGAGCCCCTGGGTGGCTTCTGGAGGGGCTAGTGGCCAGAAAAACTGCTCAGGTTATTAGAGGGTTGGAACTTTCAGCCTCTACCCCCACCCAACCTCTGGGGAGGAGGAGGAGGGTACTGAGAGAATTCAATCACCAATGGCCAAAGATTTAATCAACTATGCCTATGTAATGAAACCTCAACAAAAACTCCTACACATCAGGGTTCAGAGAGCTTCTGGGTTGGTGATACATGGAGGTGCTGTGAGGGTAATCCTCTGAGTCCTCCCACCCCCCACCTTGCTATATACATCTCCATTTGACTGTTCCTGAGTTTTATCCTTTATAATCAACTTGTAATGTAAGTAAAGTGCTTTCCTGAGTTCTTTGAATCATTCTAGTGAATTATTGAACTGGGGGCAGTGGTGGTCAAGGAATCCCTGAATTTACAGCTGGCTGGTCAGAAGTATGGGGGGCCCCAGGGACTCGTGACTGGCACCCAAATAGGGGGTTCAAGGCCCTTCCCCTTGCCCCCATGTCCAATATTATTTTGTTAACCTCTCAGGATACAGAATGTTAGAGCTAGCTTTCTAATTATACAGAGGTGCCTCATGATCAAACATTTTATTAACAGGAATCTCATTGTATTCATTCTGTTCAGTGACTGTGTACCCATGTGAATGTGAGATGGAAGATGAATTCATCTGACAAATATTTGTCAAGTACCTACAAGGCATTGTTCTTGGTGTGGGGACACAGCTGTAAACTAAACACAACAAAGACTCTGCCCTGCAGGAGGGAGACAGACAATAGAGAAAGGGGGTCATATGCCAGGTCATGACTAGTGCTTTGCTGATAGGGAGTGATGGGGATAAAGAAGGCTATGCCATTTCTATAGACTGGTCAAGGAAACCCTCTGTGAAAAGATGTTTGAGCAGAGCTTGGAGAAAATGAGAGTGTGCCAGGTGACCAGCTGGTGGAAGAGCAGTGCAGGAAGAAGACTAGGCGGGAAGAACTTGCCTGGTATGTTTGAGCAGCAGTGAGGAGGCCACGGTGGCTGGAGCTGAGTGGGTGGGGTGGGAGAGTGGAAGGTGATGAGGCCAGAGAGGCCCTGTGGGCAGGTCTTGCAGAGCCTTGTAGGACCTTATAAGAACTCAGACTTTGGCTCTAAGAGAGAGACAGGGAGTCGCTAAGCATTTGGATGTAGGAGCAATGCAATAGTTCTCAAGTGGTAACAAGATCCCCCTGACTGCAGTGGAGAGTGGCCTCTAGGGGGCCAAGGGCAGAGACAGAGGGACCAGTGGGCAGGGTACTGCAACAGTCCAGGCAAACAATGATGGAATGCAGACATACATGGCTCCCTTGGTCTATCCAGTTCTCTCTCTCTTTTTTTAAAGATCTTATTTATTTATTTGACAGAGAGAGACACAGCGAGAGAAGGAACACAAGCAGGGGGAGTGGGTGAGGGAGAAGCAGGCTTCCGGTGGAGCAGGGAGCCTAACGCAGCGCTCTATCCCAGAACCTGGGATCATGACCTGAGCCGAAGGCAGTCGCTTAATGACTGAGCCACCCAGGCACCCCTATCCAGTTCTCTTGAATAAAACAAACACTTGTGCTTCGTTGGGAATGATTCTGTTCCTCAAGTGAGTAATTAAATGTCTTTCCTTTTCTGTTTTCTGATAATAAATGCAGTAATGTGTTCATTACAGAAAACTTAGAAGATAAAGAAAAGCATGAGAAAAATAAAGATTTCCAAATCCTACAACCTAAAGATCACAGAAAACCATTCTACTTTGAGCTCTTAATGTACATGATTGAATTGATTCGCTCATCAAAAGGTGAAGAGGGGACAGTAGCAGTGCCAGGCAGAGCCACCAAGCAGGTAAGGCTGTCCTCTAGAACCACAACCTTCCCTTTCATTTCTTCTCTGTTAGGTATCACCCCCCAGCCCCCCAGGGGCCCTGGTGCCACCTTCCCTCTAGGTCCCTATCAAGTCACTCTCAGGAGAATATACAACTCATGAAACACACCATGAGAGAAGACAATCTTCCCCTCAGCAGCAGGGTTATCCCAGAGGTGAGATGAGGGAGGCACTTGCCTCTCACACAGAATCTAAGAGAAACCAAAAAGCTTAAGAATCCTGATAAGTTGTATTTGAATACAATAGTTTAAAAAATCAAAATTAATGCCAAAAGCCTGTTATGAAGAAAGTATTAACATTTTCAAAAAACACAGGATCTGCCCCTGCACTTGCTTGATCCTGCCTCACCCCAGTTCTGGCCCTGCTCAGCTGAAACCCAAGAGCTTTACATTCAGACCTAAATAGGAGTCATTCCCGATTTCAAGTTCAGACGTTTATCAGAATTTGATTTCCAGCTTCAAAAAGAAAAATATTTCTTTCAAATAGAGGATTGTGGTTCCTTATGTGCAAGAAAGCAACTTCCAGATCGATGTACGTGTTTTCTCATAAATGAGAGCTTTCCCTCTGCCTCTGGACACCTATGTGATGGTTTCAGGCTGTGTTTCACAGGAATTTCCCCCTATTTACTTGATAGTTTATTGAAGGGGTTAAGAAGTCTGTGGCTGAATAAACACACTGAATAATTCAGAGACTTAAGACTTAATATTCATGAAGATATTTTACATTTTGACAACTCAGACCTAAAATATATAATAGTTATTTTTCTGATTCCTGGATAGATAATACATTTTAAAACTTTAGCTGGCATAAAATATGTGTGTGGGTTTTTAAATATATATATATATACTGCAATCCTTAAAAGGAAGCCATTTACTTAATCTGATGCTGAAAAAAAAAAGCATCTTACCATTATCCCACCATTGGAAAATCTGGCTGTGTTGGTCTCCAGGGTGGAGGGTCACTGGGGATGAGTCTATTGTGCTTCGATGGGTTGGGGTGAGGTTCAAGGGCTTTTCATAGGCAATTTTGTCCCAGGTTATTTATAGCTTGAATATCAACCAGGAGCATTAAATTAGAATTTATCAAGTACATTTAATATCTACTCAAATAACTAATACTTAGTGAATATTATTTAATTGCCACTTACTTTACACGTATCATCTCTGATCCTCTCAACAAATCTGAGGTTGGGACTATTGTTTGTGCTCACTTCACTGACCAGGCTGCTGTTGGCCTCAGAGTGGTTAATTTTCTTACCTAAAATCACACAGCCAGTAAGTGGAATCACTAAGAGCTTAAAGGAAATGAAGTCCAGTTTGCATAAGATGCTCCTTGAGCCTTGGGGGTACTGGGGTAGGGAGGGGTAGGAAGGGGTAGGAAGGTGGGGGACAGTGAGAGGGCTGAGGATGGGACTCCAGGTCCCACACCCAGGTACTTACCAGACAGATTTCTTTTGGTAAGATTTCATTTGAAAGAAGGGATCTGCTGAAAAAAGAATAGCACATGTTCTATTCTTCACAATGCCAGGATGTCACTGGATGCAGTGCTTTCTTACTCCACAATATCCTGCAGCCATTTCCTGATGTCAATATTCTTCTACAATATTACTTATTTGTTGCAAATATTGTGGCATATTTATTTTAAATATTTATTTATTTTTGAATTACAAAAGTCATATATGCTTATTATAACTAGTGGAAGGCCATAAAGATGTGTAAATAAAATTTTAAGACTCCCTCTCCAGTGTTGGGGAGGAAAAATTTTCCTCTGTCCTTCAAAGGTTCTTCTGGCTGGCCTAAGAATTAAATTGACATGAGACAGATTAACAGGAGAAAATCAAATTTAATTTTGTATTTCCAGAAACCCCACATGCATGAACAGTTCAAAGACAGAAAGGTAAAATGAGGTCTGTAGGCCCTCCTGGGCTAAGGAATGGCATAGGGGCCTGGGGCTTCAAGGGGGATGAGGGCAAGTCACAGGGCAATATGAAGAAGGGCAGATGCTTGGTAATTAGATGTTTGCCCTGCCATACAGATGAGTCAGTCAGATAACATTTATCTCTGGTACTAACTCTTATTCTGTAAAAGATCCCCAATTTAGATTCTTCTAGGTAGTTAAGGGAGGTGTAAAAATTTCTCTTGAGCCCACAGGGTCTCAGCTGCCTTTAGCTTAAAATAGACCACATGCCAAAGTGGCACATTTTGGGAAGACTTGTTCTGAACCCCTTCACTGGTAGGTGTTTGTTTTTTCCAACACCACCAAATAGTTCTCCATTTCTCAGTGGACACTGACTGGGTGCACTACCATTTAACTCAACTCTGACACTATCTGCCTGGAAATAGTGACAGATCCCACAGGTAAAGCCTCAGTCCTATAAAACTGCACACATTTCCCTCTTACTTCAGATGCCAATTGCAAGTCCAGATTATTACCTGTGCTTCTTACCAACTGGTTACAGATTGGAGGTTCCCTTGACCCCCTCTTTGGGTTTGATTAATTTGCTAGAGGCTCAGAGAAACATTTTACTTACTAGCTTACAGGTTTATCATAAAAGGATGTAACTCAGGAACAGCCAGATAGAAGAGATGTATTGGGCAAGGTAATGGGAAAGGGTGCAAAGCTCCCATGCTTTCTCCAAGGATGCCACTCTCCCAAACCTTCATGTGTTCACCAACCCTAAAGCTCTCAGAACCCTGTCCTTTTGGTTTTTTTTTTAATAGAAATCTCAGCGCAATGGCATGATTGATGAAATCATTGGCCATTGGTGATTAAACCAATATCTAGCCCCTTTCCCCTCCTCTAAGGCAGGGGAAGGGGCTGAAATTTCCAACCCTAAATCACACTGTTGGTTCCCCTCACACTGTTGCCAGGGGAATCCCTCTCTTTTGGTTAGCTAGGGGCTTTCCAAAAGTCACCTCACAAAGGTAGCGAAAGAGGCTTTTATGGCTCCATCATTTACGGAATTCCAAGTGTTTTAGGAGCTTTGTGCCAGGAAAGGGAGGAAGATCAAATATATATTTCTTATTATAAATCACAACGTCACCCCCCCCAATATCCCATTATTCCCATCCCCTTGGGGCAGCCAGTTAACATGCTGATATGCTTTCTTCCATGCTTTTCTTCATTACAGCATGATTCTTTTAAAACTTTTTTTTTAATAGTGAAAGCTTTCAAACACACATAAAAATACAGAGAATAGTATAATAAATCCCCACATACCCATCCTCCAGCTTCAGCAATGATCAACATATGGAGAATATTGCTTATTTGAATTTGAACGGAGTTTTTTGAAGCTAATCTCAGGCATCACGCCAATGAATTCAGAAATACCTCATTAAGGATATATAATTTTTACATGATCACCATGTCATTGTGACATCTACCAAAATCAATAATAATGCCCTAGAAAGCAGACTACCGAATGGAGGTTGCACACTTCATCCTCCCCACCCCTTACCACTCTCTATCTGGAGGCATGCAGGCTGTTTCAGCTGTGCACTGTGCAGCCCGAGCTGTGCGGACACCCCATCATTGACCCAGAGCAGCACCCCGGCAGGCCTGTGGCCCACCTTCTTCCTGAGGCTTCCCTACCTGGGTTGCTGCAGGGCCCTGAAGATCCAGTGGTTCTTCAGCACCACGCCAGCCACTCCAGGCCTTTGCATGCGGTGGCTGCTGAGGGAAGGCGAACAGTCTCCTGGATGGGCTGGACTGCATCTGCACCTGTGGTGGTGAGAAGGAGCCAGAAACAGATGCGTGGGGTGGGGCGCAGGGCAGGGAGGGTGGGGCACAGGGCTAGGGAAGGGGTGGTGCTCAGGGGCCCCATGCCCCTCACTCCTTCCTAAGGAGAAGTGGCCGCGGTGTCCTGTGAAACCACAGACTGAGCACAGCCTCCAGGGACTCGGCAGACTGTCCCTGCTAGTGGTGCCCCAAGATCATCTGAGCCGGCCCACCTGTGCCCCCCTTTTCAGATGGGAACATTGGGGCAGCCACCCTACAGAGCGATCTGCAGTGCTCATGAGCAGCCACCACCCGGGCTTGGCAAACTCATTTCCTTCTTGACAGTCATCCCAATCGTGGGGAGGTTGAGGTTGCTCATTTCTGAGATGATCCAGGACCCATCAATGCCTAAGCTATGCGGGTCAGGGGCTTCAGTGATGACAGCCAGCCTATTTCTTTCTCCTTGCAGAGAGCCTAGCAACTGAGCTGCCCTGAGCTGCTGAAGTCCAAGGACGCCCCATGCAGGGCCTCCTCATCCCTATCCCTCCTCAGCAGAACCCTGCCTCTTTCTTTCTCCCCGTGGGCCTACTTGGTTTAGCTCCATCTCACCCAGTAGACTTGAAGTACGACAAGAGCAAGAATTTGCACCTTTGTTTTTTTGTTTGTTTGTAAAGATTTATTTATTTATTCAAGAGAGAGAAAGGGTGGGGGGATGCAGGGGAAGAGGGAAAGAGAGTCTTAAGTAGACTCCAAGCAGAGCAAGAGCCCGACTTGGGGCTGGATCTCATGACCTTGAGATCATGACCTGAGCCGAAACAGAGTTGGATGCTCAACTGGTGCATCCACCCAGGTGCCCCCCACCTAATTTTTTCCCCATCACTTCATCTCTAGCACTTAGCACGGTTCCTGGCACATAGGAGACAGTCTGTACATATATGTGGAATGAATGAATGAGTGCATGAGCATGTCTTCTCTCTAGTGGAGTGACCATAGAGTGAGAGGTTCAAAGCCAGGACTCTTCCCCAACTTCATCCTCATTATGTCCTCATCTGCATCCCCCACTATCACTGGACTTTGGGGGTCGACAGTGGTGGAATTTCACCCAGTTCCGAGCATTATGGTGGCAGGAGTACTTTTGCTGAAGAAGGTCGTTTCTCCCCTTGGTGATACTGTACATTTTCCTGTCTAACTTCAAATTCTTTGGCTTTGTGTTTAAATAAACTCATTGTCCAATTAAACTAACCTGAGTGGATTCTGTTGTTGGCAACTGAGAACCTTAACTGCTACAGTCCATCAAGTCGTGGTACTTTATGTTCTTCTGCAGAGCAGTGGCATCTCCCCTTCTCCTGTCTCCAGACCGGGCCGAACCAGTAAGGGAAGCAAACCCACGACGGGTCATCTACCTCTTAATGGCTACCCCAAGCTACACAAAAACCTGGGTGACTTTCATGCCACTTCAACATGAAAACTTTTGTTCTTTACTTTTTTGGGTCAGGTCAGATGTGGGGGCAGACCGTTCTGGAGTCTGAAGAATAGAAGGAGCATGGGGCTCAATTGTCCACTTGTCCAAGGACCCCCTTCCCTGCCGTTGTTTGTGTGGCAGGGGGAGGGGGCTTGCTATTTCAATTACAACAAGAGCAACCATCCATCTAGTGAGCACTTCCCATGTAGCAGCTCCATACTTAGCATGTTACATGCATTATTTGAGGCAATCATCCTAAGAACCCTGTGGGGGAGGAATTGGGGGCTTGGGGATGTCTCATAGCTGGCAAATTCATTTCCTGGGGCTGCTATAATGAAGTACTACAAACCAGGTGGCTTAAACAACAGCTATTTATTCTATCACCATTCTGGAGACCAGAAGCCTGAGAGCAGGATGTCTGCAGGGTCATGATCCCTCTGAAGGCACTGGAGAAGGATGTGTTCCAGGCCTCTCTCCTAGTTCCTGGAAGTTCTTTGGCTTGTGGCAGCATAAATCCAGTCTTCACATAGCATTCTCTCTACGTCCTGATTTCCCCTTTTTATAAGGACACCAGTCATAGTGGATTAGGGCCTACCCTAACGACCTCATCTGAACTTGCTGACCTCTGTAAAGACCCTATTTCCAAATAAAGCCCCATTCTGAGGTACTTGAGGTTAGGGCTTCAACATATCTTTTTAGAGAGGGGGACACAATTTAACCCATAATAGCAGAGAAATGGCAGAATGTGGACCTAGCTGTTTGACCCAAAGCCTTTGTCCTTTGGAAGGAGAAAGATTGTAGAAGTTAAGAGCCCAGCCTCTTCAGCCAGGCTACAAGGCGTCAAACATCTGGGTCTGTCTTAATTCAGGGCTCCTAAGAAGCAGAGGGCAAGCGGCTTATTGGGTAAGGTGGAGGTGCGTGAGAAAAGGCAGGAAAGGCAGCCAATAAACACTGAGTTACCAAGGCCACTACCAGCTTGGCTTGTGACTGGAGCTTAATTCCATGGGGATTCAGGGAGGTGGGGAGAATACTTTCCTGCAGTAACCTCCCCCAAGAAGAAAGGGAAAGGTGTTTACGCACCAACCCCCTGTTAGTCATTGGTTGAGGACTTCTGGCTTGCTCTGTGCACAGGCTTTCTTTGTGTAGCTTCCAAGAAAGCCCTTAGGCAAAGACGTGCAGATACTGGCCCTTGGAAGTCAGCCAGCAGCACTGAACGTGGCAGCTCCCAGAGGTAAGGGTACGGCACGTATCTTCTGCTACCCTGTGTATGTGGCTTTGAACAAGTTATTTAACCCTCTCTACCTGTCTTCTCCCTACATGGGGTCGTTGTGAGGCTAAATGACTTAATACTTGCTGAGCCCTTAGACCAGAGAGCCTGGCATGTAATTCGTGCAATTGAAACCTTTACTAGGATTAGTGTTGACTAAATTATACTGTCCTTTGCTGAAGAATGAGCGACTCAGACACTCATCTTTACAACACTCTCTGTTTCTCTTTGAACCCAAAAGTGTCTCCCTCATCCCTGCCCTGCCTGCCCTTCCACATTGGTCCTGAGTCTACTCCCAAGAAACCCACTGACCAAGTCTGCTGTCTTCGTCCTAAGACAATTATACAGAGACTGGGAGATGGCCATCAAAGAAGTACTCCCGTTTCCCATAAAGTGTCTTTTAGGTTCTTGTGCAACATTTTGCTAAGTCCCCTCCATCAGCTTTCAGAATCTCGGGACTCGAAGTAGGAGGAATCCCTCTTTTTCAGCTCCCTACAATTGATGCAGGGGCTGCTAGGATGCCCCCTTATTGGTTGGGAGAGAGAGTTTAGTGTAAGAACAGGAGGATGGTCCATAAGGTAAGAGCTCCCAAACCACCCTCCTGACTTGGGCAGGAGAGCAGCAATCAGATGATGTGAAAATATGAACAACTGAAAGAGGATCGCTGGAGGGTGGAGCGAGGGGGTAGGTGACGGGCAGGAGTCCAAGTTCGTGGAGATATTTCCCAGGATGTACCACTCTTCAGGTCATCATTACATCGTCCCAGCTACAAGGCATTGTGGGAATGACTTTCTGAGAATCCAGGGGATCCCCAGCCAGAGGGAGATCTCCCAGCCAGAATTCCCAGCTCTCCTAAGCAGATGCCCTCGACAAAGCCTTCACACTCTTGCCTCCCAGAAGACGTGAGCTGGAGGGACCTTTGGAGAGCAGGCTAATGGCCTCACTACAGATGAGGAAACGGGGGCACAGAGTACTCAAATAGCAGGGAGCGTTGAATAGAAGAGAACATAGACACAGCTGGTTCTATCACGCATGGCCTTGTAGTCTTGGGCAAATTTCTCAACCTTTCCAACCTATACCCTTATCAGATGAAGGTAATAAATACCTGTTAATATCTCCAGCCAAATACCGAACACTCCTATTTCTACTTGAACGAGTTGGGTTTATTACTGATGGCAGCAAGGGAGAACCTACACCTTGGGGAACCATGTGCATCTCATTAAGAAGATGCTAGAGGATTTGGGCTTGAGTGGGGTGATTTGGGGACGAGTTTAAGGAAGCTGGCTTTGCTTTGGATCGGATGCTGTCGGGAAGTGGGGCAATTCTCTGATTGGGTATCTTAATTTCAACAATAAGAAAGGAACCCCAGGTAGGGGTTAAAGCTGTAATGGGTAAAGAGGCAGTAGTCTCTGAGATTGGCCAGGATAGGGGATGCTGGCTTGTTTGTGCAGCTTGTGCAATACTCACGTTTTACCCATGTTCAGACAGTATCACAGAGGGTCATGTTTCTGTCTTGATCCACCACAAGCCCAGGATGGCCTTGTCTGACGCTGATGTTCTGTGAAATTGTTTATGTTCAGCAGGAGAACACCAAAGGCCCACTGTGAGTGCCAGGTCGGCTCCCAGAAGTCTGGGGCCGCTTTTCTCTGTCTCATAGCAATCTCATAGAACTAGGGTGAGGATGAAAATGACATGACATTTGGAAAATGTACAAGTGGCTGGCAGAGTGACCCCCTCAGCGAATGACAGCTCTGCTAACAGCAATAGTAATACTTTTTTAAAGATTTTATTTATTTATTTGAGAGAGAATGAGATAGAGAGAGAGAGCACGAGAGGGGGTAGGGTCAGAGGGAGAAGCAGACTCCCTGCTGAGCAGGGAGCTCGATGTGGGACTCGATCCCAGGACCCTGGGATCATGACCTGAGCTGAAGGCAGTCGCTTAACCAACTGAGCCACCCAGGCGCCCAGCAATAGTAATACTGTTAATAAATATATTATTTAATTATTAATTCAGAACAGTGTAATAAAAAACAGATTTGGTAGTAATGAGAAGTAGTTCTGGATATTGCTCTGTGATCTTGGGCAAGTCGCTTTACCTCTCTGAGCCACAGTTTCTTTCTGTGTAAAATAGGGAGATGATATCTGCCTCAAGAAATTCCTGAGTGTGGGTAGTTTTGAGGACCACAGTGATTATGGTGCTGAAATGCTCTGAACACCATAGACCAAAGCAACTTTTCTAAAAGCACATAGATTTTTAGTTTCCCTGGCTCTTGACTGCTTTTTTAAAATATGCTGTCGACTGCATTAAAGAAAGGAACAAATAGCATTTTTTTGTGTGGTTGTCACCTCCCGGAAGTCTGTCCCTGGAAAGTCCCTCCACTGCCCAAGGAGTGTCACAATCTCTCTTCCAGATGGGTCCCAGTCTTCCCCAGGAGTAACTTAAAGTCTTCTTGCTTTCGTGATAGGCCTCACCCTGATCCATTCCCATGCCCACCCCTCCTTGCCCTTTATTTGACTTTCGGGTGTCTCAAAAGTGTGCGCAGGACGTGGGTGATACGGCTGGTTTTCTTTGAGATCAAGGACACGGCTTCCTCCCCCAGTAGGAACCTGACCACCCTTTCAGGAAAGCTCTGCCTGCCCCCTGGTGGCAGCAGGGGGAAGTGTCACCTCCCCTTGAATCAGCACACACCCCTTCCCTATGACAAGGGAGATTCACCTCTTTTGGTATTTGCTTTTTCAAAAACTTTTTTTTTTTTTTATAGGAAGTAAGTTCACAAATCATAAAATAATAGAAATAATTAATATAAAATATTATTGTGCGTCTGTACGCAGGACAGACACAATCTCTGCTCTTGTAGACTTCACCTTCTAGCAGGAAATGCCATGAGACATTGAACAAGGGCTTAACAATGCATGTGGTGACCATTTGTGAAGGGGAAGTGCAAGGTGTGATGGGAAAGTTAGCAAGGGACCTGGCCAAGGGTGGAGGCGGCGGGATGCTGGTAGATGGGAGGGATGCCCTGGGGAGGTGAATTTGCAGCTGAGACCCAAGGGGTGAACAAGAGTTACTCAGAGGAAGGAGGGGAAGAGTGCTCTAAGTAGATGGGAAAGCAAGAGACGGCTTAAGGAAGAAAAGACACTCAAAATGAGCGGGAGGATGGGATGAGGCAGTCGTGGGTGTAAAAGTAGGGACCAGAACCCAAGAGCCTTGCGAGAGAAGCTAAGAGTTTGGGGCTTTATCTGGGGGCCAGAGGAAGGACCTGGGCATCTTAGAACCTGGCAGCTGGATGGGGAGGAAGGGTGGGGCCTGTCGCATGGGACCTGACAATTGTCTAGATGGCAGAGGAGAATGGCCTGGGGAGGAGATAGTGAGGAGGTACAATCAACAGGGCTTTACTGATAGATTTCTCATGGGGGAGAGACGACTCTGTGGAGCCTTCCACACCAATTCCTGGGGTCCTGGCTGTGTATGCAGGCTGCCCCTCAGGACCCGTGTCAGGCTGCCTGAACCTGAGATTCATCAGTTCATCTTTAGTTCTTTCCTCTATGCCATGGGAATGATAAAATCTGCCCTGCCCACCTCCCAGGAATGTACGGAGGATAAGATTAGATAAACCCCGGGAAAGGATGTTGAGGGGAGGGAGGAAGGGTTTCCTCCTTCTTCTCTTTCTACTTCACATCCTGGATGTTGCAAAGGCAAACAATTTTTAGGCACCTTGACCTGGTACAGAGTGCATGCACAAAGCATCTTTGGTCCCAAACCTGAAGCTGCCTGAGCCTGAAGGGAGGTGACATCATTGGAGCCCACTGGGACGAAGCAGGGCCAGGTACATGGAGCCATAGGGCCTCTACAGGGCATTTTGACAACAGCTATTGCTCACGCGTTGGCACTGTCTTGACAGCTTTGTGAAAAACTCTCTCTTAATCCATGTTGACCTTATGAGGTTAGAAGTACTATTTTTACCCTATAAATGAAGGAACTAAGGCTCAGAGAGGTTAAATAGCTTGCCCAAGATCACAGAGCTAGGAAGTGGTAGATTTGGGCTTCAAACCAGATCTTCTGGACTCCAAATGGCCAGCTCTTATCTACTTCTGTAGGATGGGGAGGAGGGGCCATTTGCAAATAATGAGACGATTGGCTCAATAATGCAAATAATGAAACTTCTGCTGCAGAATGGTTTCCGTGGGCTGACCTCAGTAATTGATAGAGAGCCTATTCTAATTCTACAGAGTTTAATCACAAGGCCAATAGGATTATAAAAAACCCTGCCAACTTTTTTTCACCTGCTCCAGTAACCTATTGGCAGAGTAAACCAGCCTAAAACTAATGTAAAATGGCAATCACTTGACTATGCTTGGATACCATGGATTCCATGGGTCAGGATTTTGGACAGGGCACAGTGAAAATGGTTTGAATCTGTTCCGTAAAGCCTCAGTCCTCAGCTGGGAAAACTCAAACAGCTGAAGGTGACTCCATCTGAGGCTGGAATCATCCAGTGGCTTCTTCGCTCATGTGTCTGGGCTGGGATTACCAAAAGGCTGAGTTACCAGGGATTGTGGCCCAGACTGCCTACACTGTGGCCTCTCCATGTGCCTTGGGGTTCCTTACAACATGGCAGCCGCAGGCTAGTCAGACCTCATCCATGGCAGCTCAGAGCTCCAAGAGCTAGTGTTCCAGTAGAAACTTCCAGTACAAAAGGTAGAAAATGCATGATGAATCAGTAACCACACAGCCCCCCTCTGTGACTTTATCTTCCTTTGGGTGACAAGTCTAATAAATTAGCCCTCTCTTCCGGATGTGATGGACTAACCAGCACCAAGTGATTCATGATCCTTTGCCTAATATAAGGGACTGTTACCATCGATCCTTTGCTCAGTCAACTGCAAAGAAAAGTCTCCTCACTGTATCTCCAGTTTCCATGGCTGCCCAATTACAATCCATTCTTTTAGAGCAGCTGGAGTGATTTTCCAAAATAATTCAGATGATTTCATGCCCCTACCTCCCAGCTGAAACTAGCCCATGACTTCCATTGCGCTGAGAAGGCATCCCACATTGCAGGGCCCTGCACGATCTCGTTCCTGCAAAGCTCTTGGATTTTGCCTCTTATGACTTTGACTTTCACTCTGCTCCAGCCACCCTGGTTTTTTACTGTTCTTGGCATTCATCAGGCTTGCTCCCGCCTTAGGGCCTTTGGACTTGCTTTAGCTTTTTTTTCTTTCTTTCTTTCTTTTTTTTTTTAAAGATTTTATTTATTTATTTGAGAGAGAGAGAATGAGAGAGAGAGCACATGAGAAGGGGGAGGGTCAGAGGGAGGAGCAGACTCCCTGCAGAGCAGGGAGCCCGATGCAGGACTCGATCCCGGGACTCCAGGATCATGACCTGAGCCGAAGGCAGTCGCTTAACCAACTGAGCCACCCAGGCGCCCCCTTTTTTTCTTTTTTTAAACAATGGCATTTTATTTTGTTGAAAAACCCGACTTTACAATCCCTGAGTAAATGATGAACAAATGCTTCATTTTCCTATTCCATAACTTTAAAAAATGGTTGGTAAATAAATATCCGTGAGTAGGTGAAGGGTAAGGCAAACTGGGGAGGGGTTCTGATGTTCAAGTTCCCGGCGTGTGACTCACTCCACAAGGATGAAAACAGCACCGGTGACAGTGAGCTGGTATGATATGAGCATTGAATTTCATCCCTAAGCATTCAAATCCGCCCAGTGACAAATAACTCAGTTTTTGTTCATCACGGACAGTCAACTATACATATTTTACTGAAGGAATACTTTGATAGAGTCCGTATTTAAGTTATATTGTGCATCACAACTATAAAAATGGCCTGAATCGTTCCATTTAACCATCATTTATAAAGTACAACTATATAATACTCTGCATTTTATCTCTGTTGAATATCAGTCTAGACCAAAAGTACCCCCAGCTGCCTATTTCTACCACTTCTGAAAAGATCAAGATCTTCGAAAAAGGACTGTCTTCCACACAAAGATGACTATGTCAGGAGTTTAACCTTTCGTTTTTTCTTTTTTTTCCTCAACACTCAGCCCCCAAATGATCATATAGATAGATCTTACACATCATTCAGGTATCACTTCAAATGTCACCTGCTCAGAGAAGCCTGTCCTTGGTCCCCCAACCCCAACTTACAATTACACAACCTTGCTTTATTTTCTTTATAGCATTTATCCACATCGGCAATGATATTTTCTATTTACTAATTTATTTGCTTATTTTTTTTCACTAGAGAGTAGGCTCCGTGAGAACAGATATGTTCATCTGGCTTACCACTGTTCTGGTCATCTATTGGTATGTCATGAACCACCCCAAAACTCAGCAGCTTAAAACAATTTATTATTATTTTTCATGGTCCTGTAGGTTGACTTGGATCAGCTGAGTGGTTCTTGCTTGGGTTCTTTATGAGGTAAGATGGTGACCGAGGCAGCCATCTGGGAAGGCTTGACTGGGACAGACGTCCACAGTGGCTCCCTGGCATCTGAGGCTGGCTGTTGGCTGAAAGCTTGGTGGGGGGTGTCCACTGGGGCCCCATATGTAGTTGCAGGTGGAGGATGGGTAGAACATATGAAAGGGGGGCCAACATGCTAATGTTTGGACCAGGCGAAATTGGTAGAAATGGCAAGTGGCCTTCTTGTAGGCCAAGACGCAGTAACACCTCTTGGTTACTGCTGGTACATTAAGGTGCACATTTGTTTGTCTTGTTTTGTGTAGATAAAGGCTATTGTTAAAGGGTATCTCAGAAGCCAAAGAGCCCTAAAAGAAAAGAAAAGAAAAAGAAAAAAGGGGAAAAAAGAAATTGGTGGGTACTGGTCGAGCATTTAAAGTTTGTTAGAGTGCTTACCACCTCAAGAAGAGTTCGTGGTAGAATAGGTTGGTCACAGAACGGGTTCGATTGACTAGGTTACCAGCTAACCTCAAGAAAATTTCTGGGCAACGAGGTACATTGTAAGACACACACAAACCCCAACCCCTCGGCATATCCCTTTTGGCTAGTAGTTCAGCTCCCAGAGGCTTAGCTAATGGGATCCTTAAATTCTAGAGTCAAGCGTGACACCTTCCAGCACACCTGCTTATTTTCTGTCTAAGAACCATACCCTGGAAGGTGCAGACATCCACCAAAAACAGCAAAATCTTACAAAGCTTGTTTGTGTCCTAAGGAACTTGGCTTGGCAGCCATCCGGTTGGGGCCCCAAAATAGAGCCAGCAAATATGTGAGTTGCACCCCATTTGCAGCTAGATACGGCTGGGCAGAAATGTGGGTTTGCTCCATTTGGGGCCAGGGTCCTACCAAACTGCTGCCTGCCCTCCGGGGAATTACAACCCAGAAATACAATGGCCAATATGGAGAATGTCCCAATTAGGTCAGATCATTTAAGAAGTGCCCTTGAAAGCAAGGATGCCCAATTTAAAATGGGAACCCTATTTTAACTGGCAAGCAGAAGCCTCCAAAAGCTTTCAAAATTCCAAAGGAGCTTCATGAAGAGATAATTGCAAAAGGCTAATAAAGAATTAAAGATGGAAGAGGTACTTAAGACAAAAGCCTGTAAGACTGATGTAACTCCCTGCCTCCGTTGAATGCTGTCCTCCTTTGAATGCTCGTTCTACCAACCCTCTCTCTGAATGGGTTTTCCGTTCTGAAACGACTACTCCCCCTGAACAAAAGTCCACCAAGTTAATGGACTTACGAACACCACACCCCATATCTACCTGTAGAGTTGTCAGAACTGAGGGATTCTCTGGTAAATCGCTACATTATTCCCTTAAACAGCCAAGGGGAAGCTCGTAAACACTGGAGCCTGTTGGAGGGGGGGAGATCCTGGGAAAACCATCAGGAGCCAGCAAAGGGTGAAAATTCTTACCCGAATCATCTCTTCTGAATCTCTGTCTGTAGGGCCCGGTCGAGAGAGGAAAACAAAATTTCACGTTGTCCTTTCCTTTCCAAATCCCAACCCACTGGTTATTGATCCTTTTTCTCCCAGAGATAGCTACTCTCTTCTAGCATTGTATCCTCGTCACTGGGCTGGGCTTTCTGCCTGCCTGGGCAGGCAGGTGGTTGGTTCTTTCTTTTGGCTTTCACTGGGAGTGACTGGATTTTGGAAAGGTAATATTCTTTGCCCCCTCTTTGGGGACCAAGGGGAGTTATTCAACACTGCCAGAGAGACTCAAAATGACAACTACATACTCCAATGGAAAGAAGCAAGTTGAGGATAAGGGAGTTGGAGAGGTGGATCTACCTTGTGAGGACATTAGAGTTACAAAGCAATTCTTTGAGGAATTGAAAGCCATTTTCCCACATTTTACAAATCTTTACAAAACCGGAAATGCAGCGCTGGAGGCAAGTTTAAAGTTTTCCTCTTCCTTTACCAATTCCTGAGCTTTCCCTATTTATGTTAAACAGCTTGTAAATTACTGGCTTTAGAAAACCGACATCCTTCTTAGAAACACTGCATTCTTTCTCTGTCCCTTAAAGTTACACATCTTATTATGCCTTTGAAATGTGAACACAGCCCACAATCAGCTGAGACTGAGGAGAAGAAAGGGCGGGGGAGGCCTTTTTAAAACACAAACTTCTAAAAAACTCTTCTATAGCTTCTTTAAGATTAATTCCAGGGATAAATACAAATTTCAAAAATCTTCTTCACGAAATCTTAGTAACTCTAAGGTCTTTACATCTGTGTGTTTATGTGTGTGTCGTAAATGTGAGATACTGTTCTACTTCTGGGTGGTACTGCTAATATTAATTTGTAGAAGAGCCCTATTTAGTAGGTTTGAAAGTAAGCACTTGTAAGGATTGGGCCTTCTAAAACTCTCAGAAAGAGAGAAACTAACCCCCAGTTTTTTTTCAAGTTCACCTAAATCTGGGAAAACATTCGATTGTTTGTTTACTGATAGACATGTCTTAGGGCACCTAGGTGGCTCAGTCCGTGGAGCCTGCAACTCTTGTTCTTGGGGTCCTGAGTCAGAGCCCCACACTGGGTGTAGAGATTATTAAAAAAATAAATAAACTTACGGGGCACCTGGGTGGCTCAGATGGTTAAGCATCTGCCTTCGTCCTGGGATTGAGCCCCACCATGTCTCGGGCTCCTGGCTCAGTGGGGAGCCTGCTTCTCCCTCTCCCTCTGCCTCTCCCCCTGCTCATGCTCTCTCTCTCTGTATCTCTCTGTCTCAAATGAATAAATAAAATCTTAAAAATAAATAAATAAATAAATAAATAAACTTTAAAAAATAGACATGTCTTCAGAGTTATCAGTATTAAAATTAAGACTTTTATTCTGCCTGGATTTACTTCAGTTAAATAAGTTGATATGATCTCTGTTACAAAAGAAGATTTTTTAAAAAATAGCTTGGGAGAATCACTGACTTTGATGTCTTACAAAGTTTTTATGGGTAATCTAAGCATAATTGTTCATAACAAGTAAATTAAACAGGTGTAAATAAGATAAAACGATTTTTAGCTAAACTTTAAATTGTCTCCCAAATCTTTTTGGTAACCTAACACCTTAAAGTTTTGCTGAGTTAGGTTAAGTGATAAGTTAAATTCATTCTTTAATGATCATTTCCAAATAAGATAAAATACTGCAACAGTAATTACTGAGTTAGGTTAAGTGATAAGTTAAATTCATTAAAGATCTAGATCATTTCCAAATAAAATAAAATACTGCAACATTAATTACTGAACGTACTGAATTTTGGCTTCCTTATTACAGAGAAACTAAAGATAAATTTGGGTCTGTTAGTAAACACGTTTTTGTTGTTGTTGTTTTTTTAATTTTATTATGTTATGTTAGTCACCATACAATACATCATTAGTTTTTGATGTAGTGATCCACGATCCATTTTTTCGTATAACACCCAGTGCTCCATGCAGTACGTGCCCTCCTTAACACCCATCACCGGGCTAACCAATCCCCCCTCCCCCTCCCCTCTAAAACCCTGTTTGTTTCTCAGGTCCATAGTCTCTCATGGTTCATCTCTCCCTCCAATTCCCTCCCCCCATTTTTCCCTTCCTTCTCCTAATGTCCTCCATGTTATTCCTTATGTTCCACAAATAAATGAAACCATATGATAATTGACTTTCTCTGCTTGACTTATTTCACTTAGCATAATCTCCTCCAGTCCCATCCATGTTGATGTAAAAGTTGGGTATTCATCTTTTCTGATGGCTGAGGAATATTCCATTGTGTATATGGACCACATCTTCTTTATCCATTCATCTGTTGAAGGGCATCTCGGCTCTTTCCACAGTTTGGCTATTGCGGACATTGCTGCTATGAACATTGGGGTGCATATGGCCCTTCTTTTCACTACATCTGTGTCTTTGGGGTAAATACCCAGTAGTGCAATTGCTGGGTCATAGGATAGCTCTATTTTTAAATTTTTGAGGAACCTCCACATTGTTTTCCAAAGTGGCTATACCAACTTGCATTCCCACCAACAGTGTAAGAGGGTTCCCCTTTCTCCACAACCTCTCCAACATTTGTTGTTTCTTTCCCTGTCCATTTTGGCCATTCTAACTGGTGTAAGGTGGTATCCCAGTGTGGTTTTGATTTGGATTTCCCTGATGGCTAATGATGATGAACATTTTTTCATGTGTCTGTTAGCCATTTGTATGTCTTCTTCAGAGAAGTGTCTGTTCATATCTTCTGCCCACTTTTTGACTTGATTATTTGTTTTTTGGGTGTTGAGTTTGAGAAGTTCTTTATAGATCTTGGATACCAGCCCTTTATCTGTAGTGTCATTTGCAAATATCTTCTCCCATTCTGTGGGTTGCCTCTTTGTTTTGTTGACTGTTTCCTTTGCTGTGCAGAAGCTTTTTATCTTGATGAAGTCCCAAAAGTTCATTTTTGCTTTTGTTTCACTAGCTTTTGGAGATGTATCTTGAAAGAAGTTGCTGTGGCCGATGTCAAAGAGGTTACTGCCTATGTTCTCCTCTAGGATTTGGATGGATTCCTGTCTCACATTGAGGTCTTTCATCCACTTTGAGTTTATCTTTGTGAATGGTGTTAGAGAATGGTCGAGTTTCATTCTTCTGCATGTGGCTGTCCAATTTTCCCAGCACCATTTATTGAAGAGACTGTCTTTTTTCCATTGCATGTTTTTTCCTGCTTTGCCAAAGATTATTTGACCATAGAGTTGAGGGTCCATATCTGGGTTCTCTATTCTGTTCCATTGGTCTGTATGTCTGTTTTTGTGCCAGTACCATGCTGTCTTGGTGATCACAGCTTTGTAATATAGCTTGAAATCGGGCAACGTGATGCCCCCAGCTTTGTTTTTCTTTTTCAACATTTCCTTGGCAATTCGGGGTCTTTTCTGATTCCATACAAATTTTAGGATTGTTTGTTCCAGCACTCTGAAAAATGTCATTGGAATTTTGATCGGGATGGCATTGAAGGTATAGATTGCTCTGGGTAGCATAGACATTTTAACAATGTTTATTCTTCCGATCCATGAGCATGGAATATTTTTCCATCTTTTTGTGTCTTCTTCAATTTCTTTCATGAGTGTTTTGTAGTTCCTAGAGCATAGATCCTTTACCTCTTTGGTTAGGTTTATTCCGAGGTATCTTATGGTTTTTGGTGCTGTTGTAAATGGAATCGTTTCTCTAATTTCTCTTTCTACAGTTGCGTTGTTAGTGTATAAGAAAGCAACTGATTTCTGTGCATTGATTTTGTATCCTGCCACATTACTGAATTGCTGGATGAGTTCTAGTAATTTGGGGGTGGAGTCTTTTGGGTTTTCCACATAAAGTATCATGTCGTCTGCGAAAAGAGAGAGTTTGACATCTTCTTTGCCAATTTGAATACCTTTTATTTCTTTTTGTTGTCTGATTGCTGTTGCTAGGACTTCTAGTACTATGTTGAACAACAGTGGTGAGAGTGGGCGCCCTTGACGTGTTCCTGATCTTAAGGGAAAGGCTCTCAGCTTTTCCCCATTGAGGATGATATTCGCTGTGGGTTTTTCATAGATGGATTTTATGAGCTTGAGGAATGTTCCCTCTATCCCTATACTCTGGAGAGTTTTAATCAGGAAAGGATGTTGTATTTTGTCAAATGCTTTTTCTGCATCAATTGAGAGGACCATATGGTTCTTCTCCCTCCTCTTATTAATGTGTTCTATCACATTGATTGATTTGCGAATGTTGAACCACCCTTGCATCCCAGGGATAAATCCCACTTGGTCGTGGTGGATGATCCTTTTAATGTATTGTTGGATCCTATTAGCTAGGATTTTGTTGAGGATTTTGGAATCCATATTCATCAAGGATATCGGTCTGAAATTCTCCTTTTTGATGGGGTCTTTGCCTGGTTTGGGGATTAAGGTAATGCTGGCCTCATAGAATGAGTTTGGAAGTTTTCCTTCTGTTTCTATTTTTTGAAACAGCTTCAGTAGAATAGGTATTATTTCTTCTTTGAATGTTTGGTAGAATTCCCCAGGGAATCCATCAGGCCCTGGACTCTTGTTTTTTGGGAGGTTTTTGATCACTGCTTCAATCTCGTTACTGGTTATTGGCCTATTCAAGTTGTCAATTTCTTCCTGTTTCAGTCTTGGCAGCTTATAGGTTTCCAGGAAGGCCTCCATTTCATCCAGATTGCTCAGTTTATTGGCATATAGTTGTTGATAATAATTTCTAATAATTGTTTCTATTTCCTTGGTGTTAGTTGTGATCTCTCCCCTTTCATTCATAATTTTATTAATTTGGGTCCTTTCTCTTTTCTTTTGGATAAGTCTGTTCAGTGGTTTATCAATCTTATTAATTCTTTCAAAGAACCAACTTCTAGTTTCATTGATCTGATCTACTGTGTTTCTGGTTTCTAATTCATTGATTTCTGCTCTAATTTTAATTATTTGTCTTCTAATGCATGGCTTAGGCGTCATTTGTTGCTTTTTCTCTAGTTCTTTAAGGTGTAGAGTTAGTTGGTGAATTGGGGATTTTTCTATTTTTTTGAGTGAGTCTTGGATGGCTATGTATTTCCCCCTTAGGACCGCCTTTGCAGTATCCCATAGGTTTTGGACCGATGTGTTTTCGTTCTCATTGATTTCCATGAATTGTTTAAGTTCTTCTTTGATTTCCTGGTTGACCCAAACATTCTTGAGGAGAGCAGTCTTTAGCTTCCAAGTGTTTGAATTTCTGCCAATTTTTTTCTTGTGATTGAGTTCCAGTTTTAGAGCATTGTGGTCTGAGAATATGCAGGGAATAATATCAATCTTTTGGTATTGGTTGAGACCTGATTTGTGACCCAGTATATGGTTTATTCTGGAGAAAGTTCCATGTGTGCTCGAGAAGAATGAGTATTCTGTTGTTTTAGGGTGGAATGTTCTGTAAATATCTATGAGGTCCATCTGGTCCAATGTATCATTCAAAGCTCTTGTTTCCTTGTTGATTTTCTGCTTAGATGATCTGTCCATTGCTGAGAGTGGAGTATTGAGGTCTCCTACAATTAACGTATTGTTATCAATATGACTCTTTATTTTGGTTAACAGTTGGATTATGTAGATGGCTGCTCCCATGTTGGGGGCATAGATATTTACAATTGTTAGATCTTCTCGTTGGATAGACCCTTTAAGAATGATATAGTGTCCTTCTGTGTCTCTTATTACAGACTTTAGTTTAAAATCTAATTTGTCTGATATAAGAATTGCTACCCCAGCTTTCTTTTGAGATCCGCTGGCATGGAAGATGGATCTCCATCCCTTCACTTTCAGTCTGGATGTATCTTTAGGTTCAAAATGAGTCTCTTGTAGACAGCATATGGATGGGTCCTGTCTTTTTATCCAATCTGCAACCCTGTGCCATTTTATGGGAGCATTTAGGCCATTCACGTTGAGAGTGATTATTGAAAGATATGAATTAATTGTCATCATGCTGCCTGTGAAGACGTTGTTTTTATAGATTGTCCCTGTAAATTTCTGTTGTATATCACTCTTGGGGTCTTTCTCCTTTTATAGAACCCCCCTTAATATTTCTTGCAGGGCCGGCTTAGTGGTCACATATTCTTTCAGCTTCTGCCGGTCGTGGAAGCTCTGCATTTCTCCATCCATTCTAAATGAAAGCCTTGCTGGATAAAGTATTCTTGGCTGCATGTTCTTCTCATTTAGTACCCTGAATATGTCTTGCCAGGCCTTTCTGGCTTGCCAGGTCTCTGTGGATAGGTCTGACGTTATTCTGATGTTCCTCCCTCTGTACGTAAGGAACCTCTTCCCCCTAACTGCCCTTAAGATGGTTTCCTTGGTTCTAAGATTTGCAAGTTTTACTATTACATGCCGGGGTGTTGGCCTGTTTTCCTTGATCTTAGGAGGGGTCCTCTCTGCCTCTAGGACTCGAATGTTTGTTTCATTCCCCAGATTAGGGAAGTTCTCAGCTACGATTTGCTCAAATACATCTTCTAGTCCTCTCTCTCTCTCTACTCCCTCCGGGATTCCAATTATTCTGACATTGGAACGCTTCATGGTGTCACTTATTTCTCTGATTCTATTTTCATGGATTCTGAGTTGTTTTTCCCTGGCCTCTTCTTTTCCCATTTTATCTATTATATTGTCTTCCAGGTCGCTTATTCTCTCTTCTGTCTCAGTTACCCTAGCTGTTAGATTATCTAGATTGGATTGAATCTCATTGATAGCATTTTTAAGTTCTGCCAATTCACCTTTTATTTCTGCCCTTAGAGACTCTGTGTTGCCATTAATTGATTTCTCCATTCTAGCCATTGTCTTCACAATTGCTAGCCTGAATTCCATCTCCGACATCTTGGTTATATCTGCATCCATTTGTAAATCTGCAGCATAAGTCATAATCTCTGAGTCTTTTCTGTTTTGGGGGCTCCTCCTCCTAGTCATTCTGTTGATGGGTGTTTGAGGGAATGTATAGAGTCCAAATTATTGACCAGAACCCAAATTTTCTTGGGACCTTAGGGTTGCTGGCCTCTTGTTTTCCCAGCCTGTCTTCTGCGGGAGGGGCCTGCGGCGCTGTTACTCAGGCAACCCTGTTTGGGCGGAGTCGCCCTGCCCCCCTGTGGTGGGGGATGGGCTCAGTGGGAATCAGTCTTTGGGGCTTTTGTTCTCTGGCGCCTTTTCCTGGCAGTTTCCCTCTGCCTCAGAGCAGAGAGACCTCAGTCTGTTCTTCAGTGAGCTCTCCAGGCCACACCGTCTCTGTTTCTGTCTGTGCTGCTATAAACTGCAGCGGCCTGTGTTGTGCGCGGCTCCGCAGTGCTCCCAGTCCTGCGTCCAGGTCGGGGCACATCTCTGCCCTTTGTGCTTCTAAAACCGCCAGCCGCTCCCAGTTCGCGTGCCTACAACCCCGCCGGTCTGGTTTTCCACCCCAGGGGCTGCCCTAAAGTCCTTTCCTGATGCTACCGGTCTGCGAGTCTGTGCCCCGTCCGCAGCACGCAAGGCTGTCACTCACCGGCGGTGTAGGATCCCCACGTCCAGGCTCCCTCCCGCTGCCGTTTATCCTCCGATATCTGCCCGCAGAATCACGGCTCCCCGCTTCGTACCTCAAAACCAACTGCCTGCGATATTCTGTTTGTAGAGATCCAGATCTTCTTACATCTCAGGCTGGTTTCGTGGGTGCTCAGAGTGGTCTGGTAGATATCCAGCTCAATTCCAGGGACCAGCTGAAATAGGGTCCCCTACTCCTCCGCCATCTTTCCCCCCTCCAGTAAACATGTTTTATTAAAAGACTATACTATACTGTGGTGAAAAAAAATTATGAAATACACATATCAATTTGCTAATCTTGAATGCTGGTGTAACAGGTCACAATTGCTTACTTATTAGCTTTCAGTAGAAATTAAGGTTTCTAAGAGTTAAAAATTCTAATAAAGGAAACAACAATGCAAGAAAGTAAGATGTGTGTTTTTGGTAAAAAGAAAAAATATGAGGAATAGAAATACATTTTTAGTGAGGGAAAAGAAAGTAATTTTGTCCCAAAGTGAGGGTGGTTGGTTATTTATTTATTTATTTATTTAGAAAGTGAGAGAGAGAGAGAGAGTGAGAGAGAGGGAGGGAGAGGCAGAGAGGGAGAGAGAGAATCTTAAGCAGGCTCCACACCCAGTGCAGAGCTTGATCTCATGACCGTGTGATCCTGACCTGAGCGGAGATCAAGAGTCAGACTCTCAACTCTCTGAGCCACCCAGGCGCTGCAGGGGTGGTTATTTAAAGAGGGAAAACTGAGGACAACATTTGAGTGTGAAAAAGAAAGTTGTAGAAGTTTCATGAAAAAAAAAATCTTGGGGAAGGAATTTTTTTTTAAGTATTTTAGAGAGAGAGAGAACTCGCACAAGCAGGGGGAGATGCAAAGAGAATCCTCAAGCAGACTCCCCACTGAGCACGGAGCCCAACGCAGGGCTCTATCCCAGGACACTGAGATCATGACTTGAGCAGAAATCGAGTCGGCCACTTAAACTACTGAGCCACCCAGGTGCCCCCTTTGGGAAGGAATTTTATGTGTGGTCAGGACCGACGAAGATTGGAATGAATAAGGTGCAGTTTTTGCTGGTTTTTTGTTTGGTTTTTTTAATTTATTCTTTACTTACTAGTGAATTGTTTATTTGTATCTTTTGCACAATTTCTTTTGGAATGAGTAAGTTTTAAGATCAAGAGTAAGCTGGCGCAACATTAGAATTTGGTTTTCTCTCTGTTTAAAGGACAAAGTTGTTTTTTTGGTTGTTTTTTTTTTAAGACTTTTGGTCTGCTTAACTCTTTTTGACCTCGAACATTCCAAAAGATTGGCTAAACTAACTAGGCGGATTTGACATGTCCAATTGCATGGGAAGCATTGTCAAATAAGAAGTAATACTAAACTTTCTCGATGTTGTATTTGTAAGATCATGGCACATGGGGGTAAAGTCCATTCTATTTCTACAGTAATGACCCCTCATTGCCGGACCTTTGCCATCCTGATGTCCTGGTAACATGACAACAGTCAGCTCCTCAAGCAGAGAAATGAAGGTGGATAAACAATGGCTGTAAATTAAACAAACAGGGCTATGGGAAACCCAAGACAACTGCTTGGTTCTTCCCAGCTACCCTGACAAACCCCATTTTTTGATGTTTGCATTCCTTTGCCCACCATAGGGCATTTAAGATGACTCAAATTATAAATGGACATTGGTGGAAAGACTTCTAGAATATAGCAAAAAACAGCCTACCAGCAATGTCTGACTTCTCAGGTCCATAATCCTGGAAAAACTGTTTTTGTCCCCAGGGGCCTCCGACCTCCTTCCTCTGGACACTTTGAACACCTGCCGCTGGATTTTTTAACAGCCACCAAGTATGGGTTACCAATATGTTTTTGTTCTTGCTTGTATGTTTTCTGGATGGGTTGAAACTTTTCCCTGCTGCAGGTCTGATGCCCTCACCGTGTGGGGAGAAAAACGTTAAAAATGGGTTTCCCACTTGGGATATATCTTCTATAATCTCCAGTGATTGAAGCTCCCACTTCACTGGACAGATCATATAATGCCTCATGAAAATCTTGCAGACTTCCTGGAATTCCATCAGTATACAACCTTCCGCTGATCCCTTGTCTCGTTCTAGTATGCCCAGCTACTGTTAAGCTTCTAAAGTCTTATGCTCAAGCCTGTCATCAACAGATTAAAGAAGCCTTCTCAGATCCTAATTCAAAGGAACCTGTTGGTCACAGTCTAAAGCCCGGTGACTGGGTATTCTAGAAACCTCATCAGAGGAAGACAGCCCTCGAGCCCCGTTGGAAAGGACCCTACCAAATGTTCCTGATGACTAACACTGCTGCAAAACTAGAAGGTATTGAGCCATGGGTACACATCACACAGCTAAAGGAGGCTCACTTTCTGATCCTGTACGGATGCTGGAGACCTCCAAGTCAAGTTGACGAGGAAGAGAAGTAGCTGACTTCTAGGTAGACTGCTTCCACCCAAGATGACCGATCGACTTCATACTTTACTCTGGTTTCTCTTCAGATCATATAAATCTTTCAACTTCATACTTTAAACACGACAGTCTTCTTCCTTTCCTCTCCTTTGCTCTGGCGTTGGCCTGGAAGACAACACGCTCATCTGTATCTCCCCGGCCACTCCTAAGGGGGCTAACGTCTAGAATTTAAAACAACTTTTTATTTCAGGCTAGGGGACAATCTAACTGCGCCCTTAACTTTTCTCAAGCAAAACAAGACATTCCCAAAATTTACATCGTGAGTTAAAAAGGATCTCCCCAGAGGCTTTCATGATTCGGGACTCACTCCTTTTGGTAGATTCCTACCTCCCTGATTAAGCATAAATGTTAAGTGAGGCTTATAAATGTAAGTGATCAGGAACTTCTTAATTCTTGAAATTGTTGCAACATCTGCTGTTAAAGCAATAGATGCCCAACAGAGATCCTTAGACTCTCTGGCCAAAGTTGTTTTTGATAATAAAATAGCCCTTGATTATCTTTTAGCTGAACTAGGAAGTGTCTGCTGTGGTCAACACCACCTGTGATCCCTGGATTAACACTCCTATGGAAGTCAAAACTGAATTACATAAGATCACTGAGGAAGCCACTTGGCCTAAAAGAGTGATTTCTTCAATGGGGTCTTTCTTGGACTCATTTAATTTTTTTTTAAAGATTTTATTTATTTATTTGAGAGAGAGAGAACGAGCAGGGAGAGGGAGAAGCAGGCTCCCTGCTGAGCAGGGAGCCTGATGTGGGGCTCCATCCCAGGACCCTGAGATCATGACCTGAGCCGAAGGCAGATGCTTAACCGACTGAGCCACCCAGGCACCCTGCCTTACTTAATTTTGATTGGTTGGGGTCTTGGGGACCACGGCTTCGAAGCGCACTCCAAATATTGGGGATTTTCCTGTTTATAATAATCATAATAATCTTCCTGCTGTGTTCTAGTCTCTCACAAGCTTTAAATGTGTGTTCATAGCCACTAACCACCATGCAAATGATCTCCCTAAGACTGAAACGTCAAAAAAGGAACAAAGAAAATGACCTATTTAAAGCATGTGAACCTGAAGTCATAATCTGTGAATATCATCGGAATTAAGCAAAAACATCATGACGTGTGTACATCACTCAAGGAGCGATCAACAGGAGCTGTGAGCACTACAGATCAGAGCTGAGAGGGACGCTAATGCCTTACGTTTTGAGCACATCTCTCATTTAAGCTGAGACTCTGATCAAAAGGGAGTACACGTTGGAAAGAAAACCACAGGCCCCCAAATGGTTTCTCTTAAGTTCAGGCCCCAAGTCAGTAAAGCAAGACTTAATACCTAACCTGACTATAGTCTCAACCCCTTAGAAATGTTAAGGTTTTACCAGTGAACACGGGGATTTCCTGATCAGTGCTAGGAAATTTACTGATAGACCCCTTCTGTTCCTCTTGGGAGGGTGACCTTGCTTAAAACAATAGAGTCTTTGTTAATAATTTCCTTTTTTCTACTCCTTCTCTACTTTTAAAAACCTTTGCTTTTCTGTAGCCCTTTGGAGCTCCCCTCTACCCACTAGATGGGATGCTGCCTGATTCATGAATCGATTAATAAAGCCAGTTAGATCTTTAAAATGTACTTGGTTTAACGTTTGTTATTTAACACCAGGAAGTAGCCAATCGCTGACTTAGACCTGAATGTGTTTGGTTCTAAAGCCTTTGCCCTTTTTACTTTTTATGGAGAAGGGAAAATATATGAATGTTCCTAGCCCAGAGCCTAATATCACAAAAGTGAAACATCTTTTCATGCCATCAGCCATTGGCAGAGGAAACTTCTCCATCTTGGGCCGCACCCCATCCCCTTAGCCTCAGACTAATCTGCATTCCTGCAAGAAGAGAGGGCCAACCAGTGGGGAACCCAGGAAGGCTGGGAAGGGGTGTGACTGGGCAGTTTCCCGGCCTGGGGAGCTGGGTAGGTCCCAGAAGCTGTGCCCAAGGCTGAATGTCCAGTAGCCAATTGGGTCCAAAGGCTAAAACTGGCTGCTCATCAAAGTGTCCTCTGCATGCCCTGGACTAAGTTTCCGGAGTGTGCCTAGTGCTGTTCCCCACCTGGCTTCTGCCTCATTGCTGTCAACTGTTCTCTGAGCTCAGAGTAAACAGCCCTCGCCCCTCCCAACTATAGTACCCCTCTATTCCCCAGGACGGGCATGGGAAGTTGGGGGAGGAATTCTTTTTTTTCTTTTTTTAAGATTTTATTTATTTGGGGCACCTGGGTGGCTCAGTCGTTAAGTGTCTGCCTTTGGCTCAGGTCATGATCCCAGGGTCCTGGGATCGAGCCCCTCCTCGGGCTCCCTGCTCCGCGGGAGGCCTGCTTCTCCCTCTCCCACTCCCCCTGCTTGTGTTCCCTCTCTCGCTGTGTCTTTCTCTGTCAAATAAATAAATAAAATCTTAAAAAAAAAGATTTTATTTATTTATTTGAAAGAGAGAGATGGAGAGAGCATGAGCAAGGGGGAGGGGCAGAGGGAGAGGAAGAAGCAGGCTCTCCACTGAGCAGGGAGCCCAATGCTGAACTCGATCCCAGGACCCCGAGATCATGACCTGAGCCAAAGGCAGCCGCTTAACCGACTGAGCCACCCAGGCGCCCCTGGGAGAGGCACTCTTAGCCTCTTTTACCAGGAGTCGTCTGTGGGGACAGTGGCCTGATACACTCATGTCACCAAAGCCCTACTCACCAGTCAACCCAATGGGCAGTGCCCCAGAAGCCCTCTAGCCTCCAGCAGCAAAGACCTCCTGGGGCTTACAGAATCTCAGATTGTTGGAACGGGAAGGGTCTTGTCTAACAACCTGGGTAACTCTGTTCTGGCGTTTGCCAGCCTGGATTCTAAGGCTTGGGTATATCCTTATCAGGCTCCTTAGTTATGGGGCACTCACAGCCGTTTATCTGCTACCTGCTATGTGTCCGGGCTGGAGTTCCTATGTCAATCATGTGGACCTAGCCCTCAATGAATACACAGCTATTCCATGGCAGGAACATTACATTCATATTCTCCCTGAATTATGTTATTATCGTCTTTGTGGATGGCAGAATGGAAGCTCAGAACGGAGAAGTGATTCATTTAATGTTCCTCAGCTAGGAAATAATGACGATGGGAGTCACACCAGACCCCACTACCCCACAGTCAGTGCTTTAATTACTTTAATTACTTTCTCTACCCCAATTGGCTTGCTCTGTAGGTGTCACGCATTAGGCACCTAGTGAATATTTATGACAGAATGGGGGAAAAAAACCAACAAAATAAGGGCTTGGAGGAAGGAGGTGTGGGTTCAAAACCTTGTCTCTAGAGCTTGTCATGGGATCTTGGGGGAAGGGTCTAAACCTCTGAGCGTCTGGTTCATCTGGCATATACAACTGATGGTAGTAACTCTCTATTCCTAGTTGGCTGGGAAGATCCGTGAGACTCCATGAGGCCGTGAGCGCAGAGGTGGGCACACAGTCGGCCCTGAGAGAGTGTTGGTGTGGAAAAGAGGAAAAAGAAGAAGAAGAAGAAGAAGAAGAAGAAGAAGAAGAAGAAGAAGAAGAAGAAGAAGGAGAGAAGAGAAGAAGAGAGAAACACACATCCAAAATGGCTTGAGACTGTTAGGTGTTTCACTTTCATGGGCCTCGGTTTCTTGCGTCAGATGGGTTCATTTATCAACATAACTGCTTTTTCTGTAGCCCCCACTAGGTGCTCTGTGTGACTACGCTAGACCTCCATCATGAATCCTTACACGGAGGTCTGCGCTCTGATCCGGCTGCCCCAGAGCCAACCACTTAATCCGCAGGCTCTATTTGCCTCCCTGTGGGCTGCGTCCTTTCCTCCCCGGGCATTACCCGGAGACCCAGGAGGCCTGGGCCCGGCCCTGGCCACCGCAGCCCTGCGCTCAGGCCCCAGGGGGGAGGAGAGAGGGGAGGAGTGGACAAGGGTCCGGCTGCGGCTGGTCGAGCTGCGCCAGGCCTGGAAGCTGCTCAGGTTCCTGGTTCCCACCCGGGCCAAGAGTGACACCTGATCCCAGGGGATTGTGAAATGGCCTGAGGTGGCAGCCAGCCCGCGGTGGCCCCTGAGCCCCCTCCCCCCCCCCGCCGGCGCGGCCCCACCCCTACCCCACGCCCCCCGAGCGCGTGGTTAAATCTCCGCATCCGGGTGGCGGCTCACACCTGCACCCCGCCCCGGCTCAGCACCATGCCCGCCAGCCAGCCGGGTCCTCTCGCCGTCGCTCTCCTCCTCGGCCTGCTGCTGCTCGGCCTCCCCCGAGTCCCAGGTGAGCGGGGCGCGGACAGCCCTGGCGCCCAGAGGGGCCGCTCCAGGAGCGCCAGGACAGGGCCCGGCCAAGGCGCACGTAGCCTCTCTGGGAGCTGGAGAAATGGGGATTCCTGGGGCAGAAGTGGGGAGACCCATGAAGACTAAAATTTGAGGATTCCGTGGTTCCTGAAGGTGGTGACCCTTAGAGCTTAGGGTGTGGGGTCCAATGTGCTGGAGGAGGGGGAGACCACTGAAGGCTGAAATTTGGAGCAGAGGCTCTGTGCTAAAGGTGGAGACTTGGTGGCCGGTGGGGGGACCCTCTGCCTAGACGTCGGAAGCTCCTGGATGTTCAGCTCTGTGGGGCTCCCCTAAAGATTGAGGGCTCTGAGGATGAGGGTTAGGTAAACCCCCGTACTTCCAGGTGTCGGGGCCCCCAGGCCTGGAGGTGGGGCCCTCTGAAGGCTGTAAGGGGGGCGCCCAGGGCCAGAGACTGAGATATCCTTGGAGCTTGAGATCTGCGGCCCTGGGAGCAGGAGGTGGGCGTCCTCCGGGACTAGGGCCCCGCGCCCCACTGACCGTGCGCCTCCCAGGCGGAGAAGCGGAGAAGAAAGGCGTGTGCCCCCAGCTGCAGGCAGACCTGAACTGCACGCAGGAGTGCCTTTCCGACGCCCAATGTGCCGACAACCTCAAGTGCTGCCAGGCCGGCTGCGCCACCATCTGCCACCTGCCCGACGGTAACCCCGGGGAGCCCGGGGCGGGGCGGGGAAGGGCGCGGTGGGCTGGAGGAGGCAGAGCGCCGGGATCAGGGCACAGGGCCCCCAGCCAACCCCAGGGACCCCTGGAGAGTCGAGGCGGATGGAACCAGATCCGCCGCGTGCTTCCTCGCGGGGCCCCGGGGAGCCAAAGGCGTCGCTGAAGCTCAGCCAGGGGGGTGGAGGGGTGGGGGGGGAGGAAGTCCCCCACCCCTGGCTGGATTCCATTCCCTGGTGCGTGACGGGCTTCCGGGCAAGCACCAGCTGGGACGGTGTATCCGGAGGTCAAGGCACCCGTTTCACAGGTTCCTCCCCGGCGGGTTGGAGCCGCGGGGAAGCCCGGGGCTGGCGAGCGGGCTGGCTCCCAAGACCTGGGGCGCCCAGCCCTCTCGGAGTCCCTCCCCTGGGGCCTCCCCCAGCTCTGGGGGAAAGACTTGGAGCGCCTGGCCTAGCAAGACTCCCCGGATTCCTCTGTCCAGACGGAAAGAGACTTTACACATTAAGGAGAGCGCCCAGCCTGTCCTAAAGATGTGGTTGTGAGTGTCAGAACAGAAAGGCTCTTGCCCAACGTCACCCGTCACTCCATGGTTCGGCGGGAGTCATAGTGAGGGGCTTCAACTTTTGCCCCTTCTGGAAGGCTGGTTTGAAGGAAATCAGGACTCCTCCCTGAACACCCCTCCTCTTTTCCTGTATTTAAAACAATCTCTTCCACTCTAAATATTGAGAGCGAGAACTATGCGAAAGCGCTGGTGGTCCACAAAAGGTCCTTGGTAGAGCTCACTCTCCCCCAGGCTATGGGGACGCTCATCAGAGCAGGGGGTGGCCTTAGACAACATGAAATTCAAGCTTCTCATTTTTCACAGGGAAAAACTGAGGACTAGAAGCAGGGATATGACCTGGGGCACCAAGCTGTTGTGATTACTGGTCTTTAGCCAGAATACAGCCCCAGGGATTTTCCCTCTCTGTTATTTCTCCCAAGATGCCAGTAGGTGCTGGGATGGTTTGTAACTAGAGACCTCAGACTTAGGAGCCAGGAGGTGGGAGGTAGAGGGCAGCTGCTGGATCTGGAGGCTTCTAATCGAGCACAGAGAGGAGGATCAGAAGGAGAGGTGAGGACTGAGAAAGAAAGAGAGAGGCAGACAGACAAACAGATGAGTAAGGTGGAGGGGGACAGAAGGCATGCCTACTGTTAGGTGCAGTCTTCGCTTTTTTTTTTTGGTCTCAGATGGACAGACTGAGGCAGGAAGAGGGATGGGGCCAGATGGCTTCCTGAACTAGAATCTTAGTTCTGCCCATCTCCTAGCTGTGTGATCCTCAGCAAGTTGCTTTATGCCTCTGAGCCTCTGCTTTCTCGTCATCAGAATGGGAATGATAATCCCAAACTTTGTGGGACTGACATGGGGGCTAAATGAAATAACACACAGAAAGTATCTCTGTAGAGAGTAGATCCTCTATCCACAGTGGCGTGTTTTGTCAGTAAGACATTCCTGATTCCCTTTTGTCCTGGGGAAGCCCAGTGTCCAGACCTCCTGCCCTTTTCAAGGGAATGGATTTCTCTGTGCTAGGAAGTCAGCCACTCCTGTCCTGTGCAGCTGATCAGCCAGTTCTGTGCCTGTGTTTGACCTTTGGCTGGGCTTGCTCTTGGGGCTCCTGGGAATTGAGCCCAGCTCCCTTATCCTTGACCCAGGAAGTGTGTGTGTGTAAATGGACGGTCACAGACTGGGCTCAGGTCTTGGTTTTACTTCTACCAGCAGTGTGGTGTTGGGTCATTCCAAAATCAAGGATGGAGGGAGGAGGAGGGCCTTGTGGGCGGTTTTCCTAGGCGCCCCCAAGATCAAGGCCAGCAGGCAGCTGTCCACTTTGTGACACGGGGAGGGTGGTGGGAGATCATGTTGTGGACAAGTGTTCATCTGGCATCCTCTCTGCCCGCTTCCCCTTGCTCCTTTTTCTCTCCAGAAAAGCAGGGTTCCTGCCCCAAGGTGAACACTGACTTCCCCCAGCTTGGCCTCTGCCGGGACCAGTGCCAGGTGGACAGCCAGTGTCCTGGCCTGTTGAAATGCTGCTACAATGGCTGCGGGAAGGTGTCCTGTGTCACTCCTGTCCCCTGAGGTAGGTGGGGGGCGAGAGCGGAGGGGAAGTGCACTGATGTCTCGCTGTAAAGGTGGTCGAAAAGGAGGGCCTGGGCGAACAGACCTCTGCTCACTATCTGTCCGTTTCTTTGCTTTCATGCCCTCAACAAATCTCTGTTGAGCATCTGTCATGCGCGGCGCACTGCTCTGGGTACTGAGGATGATCCATGAGTGAGCGAATCACACACAGATTTCTCTCGGATGGGGTTTATGTGCTAACGGACGATAAAGAAAAAGACATAAGCGAGTATATTCTGTAGAATGTTCAAGGGAGGAAAGTGTCCTGGAGGAAAAGGAAACAGAAGGGGGATGGGAGTGCTGGGGCGGGGGTGGGGCAGGGTGGGCAGGAAGCAGGGTTGCCATTTTTTTGTTTGTTTGTTACAGAGACCCTCAGGGAAGGCCCTACCCAGAAGGCAGCATTTGAGCACAAACTTGCCAGAACTTGAGGGGGGGGCTGTGAGGATATCTGGGGGGGGGGGGGGGGAGTGCGTTACAGGTGAGGGCCCGCAGGTACAAAAGCAGGAATGTCCCTGCTGTTTCAGGAAAAGCCAGGAAGCTGGAAGGGAGCAGGGAGAACACAGAGGAAGGTCAGGGGTAAGTGGAGCAGCTCCTGAGGGGCCTGAGAGGTCACTATAGGACTTTGGTCTTGACCCGGAGATGTTGCCTCCATGGAAATGGACATGCTCGGGCTTAGATTTGAAAAGCGTTGCTCTGGCTGCTGGGTGGAGAGTAGACTGTTGGTGGGCAGGGGCAGAGGCCGGAGACCAGCTGGGAGGCTCCTGTGGGAGGCCCCGGAGAGATGACAGACCAGCGAGCCAAGTGGCTGGGTTTCGGACATACGTGAAGGTAGATGGGACCGTATTTGCTGATGAATTGGGCTGTGAGGGAAAGAGAAGATCCACTCTGTTTCCTTAGCGGGCACCCAGAAAGTCATCAGTGGGAGGAGCAGCTGTGTCCCGAGAGGGGACTGTGGCCAGCGGCTGGAGGGGGAGGGGAGGTGGGAAGCTCTTTGCACGTGGCCAGTGGGAGGCTGAAGACTGGCTTTTCAGGACATGTGTGGCAGGCAGCAAATGTGTATTCGAAGTGTGCTGAGCCCGTGCTCCGTGACAGGCTGGGGCTGTGTTCGGCCACCTCTGCTGGTTGTGTCCCTGCAGGGGAAGGATTGTGGAGCCTCTCTTCCCCTGCCTGCAACTAGAAATAAAACAATACTAAGTCCTAGAGTAAGTGTGAGTAAGTCAAGAAACACAAGACCCAAAGCACATGTTTGGTTGGCCCATTGGGAGATCCAGCGCTGTGCCAAGGTCTCTGTGTCAGGTGCTGGGACAGAAGGGGACCACGGCCCTTCCTCACAGAGCAGCCTCGTGGCTGAAGCGGGGACACTCCCAGGGAGGGAAGGGCTGAGTGCTGTGGGAGCAGAGGAGGAAAACCTCATGGGGTGGGAGGGGTGGGGCGGTGGTGGGAGAGAGCAGGCTTGGCAGAGGGATGACCCTGGCCCCGTCCTCGAGGATGGACCGAAGGTCAGTACTGCGGCGACACAGGACGAACGGGAACCCGGAGCGCCCTCTGGTTGAAATATTGTTGATCGTGGGCTAGCGTGATAAGCCCTCAGCCCAGGGACTGAGAGGTCACTGGTGGGACCGAGTATTGCACAGATGGGAAGACCGAGACCACCAAGAGGGGAGGATGTGCCCAAAGCCCCGTGGTTGCCATTGCAAAGGGTCCTTTCAGTGCCTGAGTGGGAACCACGGTCTCCCGAGGGCCCAGAGCTCTCCAGGGATGCCAGCCATCCCTTGCTTCCCTGAGAGCCAGCAGCATGGCTGGACTTCGTGGCCAGGAAGACCCGGGTTCAGACTTCAGCTCTGACACTTACCTAGCTTTTACCTCCCTGAGCTGCAATCATTATGCTTTTAAAATGGGATCAATAGGATCTCCTTGACCAGCTAATCCCAGCTTACCCTAAGAACGGAGGCACAGCAGAACCTCCTGGTGGTAGAGGGACTCGTAGGGAGGCGAATGACGATGGTCCCTCAGGAAGGCCACAGGGGTCGGTTGGGCTGTGGTCACCTAGGTGGGTCCCAGGACGGTCTGAGGCAGAGGAGGTGAGTCTAGGACCTGCAGAGATGTGCAGGCAGAGCCCCCAGGCCTCAGGAAGGCAGGGCTTTGCTGGTGTGTAGTGGAAAGGGAGAGCGGGGGAGCTTTGGTCCAGAATTTAAGCTCCAGGTCCTCTTTTTAATTTTTTTTTTTTTTTAAGATTTTATTTATTTGCGAGAGAGACAATGAGAAACAGAGAGCATGAGAGGGGGGAAAGGTCAGGGGGAGAAGCAGACTCCCTGCTGAGCAGGGAGCCCGACGTGGGACTCGATCCCGGGACTCCAGGATCATGACCTGAGCCGAAGGCAGTCGCTTAACCAACTGAGCCACCCAGGCGCCCCAAGCTCCAGGTCCTCTTGGCTAGTATTTTGGATATTGTCGTTGATGTATTAATATGATTTTCTTCCTCCAGCTCCAGCCACCACAGCCCAAGGAGTGGGGGAGTGGAAGTTTCTGCCCGGCCTTGCCTGGCTCCAGCCCAGCTACCCTCCCCTCTTTCTGGCCGCTGTATTCCCTCCAGAGCTGAGCACTGCTTCTTCCTTTTCCAGCCAATAAAGTGACCGCTTCCAGCACTGGGTGCGGGGCATGGCCTCCATTCTTAATCGTTCTGTCCCTGCCTCCCCTGACTCTGGGTTGAGGTGGGGCGCCCAGGTCATCCGGGCATGAAGTCCAGGGCGGGATCAACTCTGAAACAATGAACATACATTCAGGGCTCGGCTTGCATAGTAGCACTTTTCCCGGGAGGTTGGGGGTTACCCTTTCCCTGGGAAGGAGATGGAAGAGAGAACAGGCTCAGAGACAGGTGGAATGCTTCCAAAGTCACTCCCATTCATTGCCGGGGGCTTGAAAACAGCAGCGTGTCCAGGTGCGGGACCCAGGGCTGGGAGATTTGTTTGTGAGATCTCCCCGAGCCACAACAACCCTCCTTGTGGCTGATGACAGTCCGAGTTCTAGACCTGGAGTCCACCAGGTGACTTGCTTGCAGCCACATGGGTAGAAAGTGGCAAAGCCGGGGTGCTTTGATTGGTTGTTGGTTCTGTTTTTTTAAAGATTCTATTCATTTATTCGAGAGAGAGCACGAGTTGGGGGGGAGGGGCAGAGGGAGAGGGAGAAGCAGGCTCCCCTACTGAACAGAGAGCCTGACGTGGGGCTCTATCCCAGGACCCCGAGATCATGACCTGAGCTGGAGGCAGATGCTTAATCAACTGAGCCACGCAGGCGCCCCTGGTTGTTGAGTTTTTATTTTTTTAAAGATTTTATTTAGAGTGAGTGGGGGAGGGGCAGAGGGAGAGAGAGATTCCCAAGCCGACTCCCTGCTGAGTGCAGAGCCCGACAAGGGCCTCAATCTCATGGCCCCGAGATCATGACCTGAGCTGAAACCAAGAGTCAGGGGCCCCTAGTTGTTGGTTTTTAAATCAAACTGTTATTTTGTAGAAATAATACAGTCACATGGACCAAAATTCAAAAGGTTAAAAAACAAAACAATGGAAAGGGTCCTTCAAGCTTGCCCCCCCCCCCCAGCCCCTAGCTGTCTTCTATGGGTGACACCAAATCTACCAGTTTCTTGTGTGTTCTTTCAGAGACCTAGCTTGGTCTCAGTCCTCACATCTCCTCTCTTGCTCTCTCTCTTCCTCTTCTCCTGTTTCCCCGTTATCCCTTTCTCTATTCTGTCTCTTCCCCTTGTTCTCTATCCCTCTCTCCCTCTAAGTTCCCCCATCGCCTCTTTTTCTGGCCCTCCTCCATGTCCCTCTCCCTTTATCCCCTTCTCTCAATGTTCCTCTGCCCACCCCAGAACAGCTTTTCCCTCCTCCTCTGCTCCACCCACCGTGGGATGAGAGAGGTCAGGGCAGCTTGAGGGCGATGGTCTGGAGACAGAAAACCTTGGTGGCTTGGTGTTTGGCTGGCTTATCTTTCTCATCCTCTTGTGGGTCCCTGCTCCAGGCCATGAGCCAGGCAAGACCCCAAGGCTACCCCCCGCCCCACGCCCCGGATGCAAGGTGAATGAGTCTTCGGATGCAAGTGATGGTGCTCGGTGCATAAGCTGCCTCTTGGCGATAGATGGCAGTGTAGTTTTCCCTTTTCTGATTTCTGTCCCTGCCCACGCTTGGGTTCCGCCCCCCCGCCCTTGCAGGCAGCCCCAAAGGCATCTGGCGATGGGCTCGGTAGCGCTGTTAGGGACCAAATGTGTGGCTGCCGTCCCCTCCACTTGCCTCATCTTCCCCAGGTTTGCCCTCGGAGACAACCCTGGGCAGAGCTCTGTCTAACTCAGGCAGGGCATACCTTTTGTATGCACTTCATTATTCCCCCACCATCACCCACTCTGCAAACCTTTAGCACTCATGCTGTTCCTCTCCCTAACACTCCAGGGCTACCCACTGATCAGAGCTAGCAGGTGAATTTGCTACTCCCAGTTTAACTCAAGAAACAAAGTGCCAGCAGTGGAATAGCAGACATGGTGGGGGAGGTTCTACCGCATGAGAAGGCTGCTCAGGACCACCCTGAGTAGGGGTCCGAGGGAGATGGATCCTCAGGCCCTCCACCAGAACCCTGAGAGGGGGTGGGACTTTTTCAAGGAGGCCCTGGCGCAGCGGCGTCCTGGGGAAGATGAAGTGAGGGAGAACCAGGGGTGGAGGTTACCAAGGGTCCCAGTGATGAACAGGAAGAATCTGCTGGAAAAGGAGGGTTGAGGGATGGAGTGGGTCAGGTGAGAAAATGGGTGGGTTTGGAGGAGACCCCGGCCGAGGACATTTCTTTGATCAACTTTGGTCACCGAGTGGCTGCCGCACGTTGGGGAATCTGTGGGTCTTTGGTGGATGAATGGGAAGAGGAAGGAAGAAAGGGGCTGCTCTGAATTGGTCCCTTCCTCCTGTTCTTGCTTCTAGTGACATAAGCCCCCCCACCCCCTAATCCTGAACTGATGCCCCAATGCTCCTGTGGCTGTTGCCTGCCCTTCTGCCCTGCTCATGGATGCATCTTCGGGAAACTAACTCCCATGGCCAGGAATCCTGGTAGATTGCTGGCTCCAGATGGGAGTGTCATCCTCGTGGCACCTCCTAGAGCCCCTCATTCTGGCCACAGCTCCAGAATTCAGGGCAGGGTTTCTTCCCGCACTTACTCTCCCATCTCCAACAGCAGACGGCTTTGCTGATGCCTCTAAGCCCCGTCTCCGGTCCAGAGGGCTGTGTGTGGTAACACCCACGTGGAAACAAGCCTCTGTTTTACAGGGAAGTTCAGGTTTGCATTTGGAGGGATAATAGGAAGTTACATAAAAAATGAAGTTCTAAAGACAGACCAGTAGAGGGTAACCCTGCCTGAGGAATAGCATAAGCAGAGGCATTCACTCATTCAGTAAATATTTATTGAGCACCTCTGTTGTAGGTGGTAGGGATTTGGTACCAAGAGTGTGTGTGTGTGTGTGTAGTAGGGGGGACAGTCAATAAATGAATGAACCCACACATGTATACCATGGCAGGTGGTAACATAAAGATGGGTAAGAGGACCAGGGAGTCCAGGGAATGGGGTAGGGGTGGGGGTTGGTTACTTCACAGAGGGTATTCATTAGGCATCATTCAAGTACTGAGTTGAGTGAAGGAGGACATGAGCCATGTGACAATCTATGGGAAGAGCTGTCCAGGCCCAGGAAACTTCCAGGGCTAAGGACCTGAGGTCAGAGTGTGCCCTGGGTATTTGAGGATTGTCCAGGGTGCTAACGGGGTTGGAATAAAGGAGCGGTCAGGGGCCCGAGGGGAGATGAGCTCAGAGAGGTAGTGTAGGCACCGATTATAGAGGACATTGTGGTCACTGCAAGGACTTTACCTTTTATTCTAGGGAATTTAGGAGCTATGAAAAGGGTTTGAGCAGAGATGCGATCTGACTTGTGTTTGAAAGATCCTTCTGGTTGTTATATTAAGAATAGACTCTAGGGGGCGATGTGGTAACAGGGAAAGCAGTTATACTACCGCCACTGGGCAGGGAGAAAAGGTCTTTTTGTTCTTGCTTCTTCTTTTTTTTTTTTTTTAAAGATTTTATTTATTTATTTGACAAAGAGAGACACAGCGAGAGAGGGAACACAAGCAGGGGGAGTGAGAGAGGGAGAAGCAGGCTTCACGCCGAGCAGGGAGCTCAATGCGGGGCTCGATTCCAGGACCCCAGGATCATGACCTGAGCCAAAGGCAGACGCTTAACGACTGAGCCCCCCAGGCGCCCCTTTGTTCTTGCTTCTAGTGACATAAGCCCCCCTCCCCCCAATCCTGAACTGATGCCCCAATGCTCCTGTGGCTGTTGCCTGCCCTTCTGCCCTGCCCATGGATGCATCTTCGGGAAACTAACTCGTGAAATAATCATATTGCAAACACAACAAATACTCCACCTCCTGCCCCTGTTGAAAATAAAGTGAGAGGGTGAGACGAGCTTAGGAACAGAGTGAAGGCTGACCGAGCGCTAACCTTCCACTCAGTGCTGCAGCCTGTTGGTGAGGATCTGGTTTGCTCAGCTGTGCAACGTACTTGGGGGGAGCTGCAGCGACCCCCTCAGCCGCGAGCAACATTAACAGTTGCAGGTCCTGCTTGCAGAACCGAGAGGTCCTAGACTCAGAAGTCTCTGTATGCTCCCCACTGCTGGGACATCAACCCCAGGACCCAGTCAGACCAGACCTGTTGGGGTGAGCTCATTACACACAAAGGTGGGACCCCCCCCAGGGCTGCTCTGTCCCCAGAGCTTGTGCCCTTCACACTGTAAACGCCCCTCTGGAAATTTTTCATGGGATGAACAGCCTGTGGTTTCTTATGGGTTAGATAGGGTTAGTTTTAGGATTATGGGCCGGATCTTGGCACTAGGGGTAGAGGTGATGGAAGGCAGCTGCAGTCAGTCTGAAAACAATAGCTCACGAATGGGAGGCTGGTGTTCCAGTCAGTAGGGAGGGCTCCCCCTGGCCTGGGTGCCCACAGGACCCACGTCAGCCAAATTCCAGGTAGCAATCTACATAAACTCATGGGTAGGTACCTGGGTTGGCTGAGTGATTTGGAGCACAGAAGCCTCTCCATTGGCTTATTCATGATCTCTGATGTAGAACTCAAAACTGCTTTGAGGGGTGCCTGGGCAGCTCAGTGGGTTAAGCGTCTGCCTTCGGCTCAGGTCATGATCTCCGGGTCCTGGGATGGAGCCCTGCTTCGGGCTCCCCGCTCAGCAGGGAGTCTGCTTCTCCCTGTCCATCTGCCCCTCCCTCCTGCTTGTGCTGTCTCTCTCAAATAAATAAAATCTTTTTAAAAAACCTGCTTTGATGGGGCGCCTGGGTGGCTCAGTCATTAAGCATCTGCCTTCGGCTCAGGTCATGATCCGGGGTTCCTGGGATCGAGCCCCACATCGGGCTCCCTGCTCGGCGGGAAGCCTGCTTCTCCCTCTCCCACTCCCCCTGCTTGTGTTCTCTCTCGCGCTGTCTCTCTCTCTGTCAAATAAATAAATAAAAATCTTTTTTAAAAACTGCTTTGAAATAGAACAAATCCCTCAACATATTAATATGCCAATGAGGTGCATATCCACGATCACAGGCCAGTTCTCCAGCTGTCTTGGGGAATTCCCATTCCCTGTAGTTCACATGCACAATCGCCTTGTTTCTGTCACTTTGGCCTGCGGTTTCATGGGACACTATCTATATCCCCCCCCCCCCCCCCCCCCGCTAGCTCTGATGTGGTTGGGTTCTCCTTGCCTTTTCTTTTTTCTTTTTTTAGGCTTTATTTTATTCTTTTCTTTCAACTTTTACTTTTTTTTTTTTTAAATGACCCCAGCCGAAGGCAGACGCCCAACGACTGAGCCACCCAGGCGCCCCTCAACTTTTACTTTTGATGTAATTTTAGACTTATGGTTGCAGGATTAGTGCCGAGATTTCCTGCATACTCTATGTATATTCATCACATGTTACATTCTACCACATTTTCTTTCATTTCTTTCTCTCCCTCCACATCCCCCACAACACAGTATGTTTTTCTGTAGCACGTGAGAGTAAGTTGCAGACTCTTAAATACGTCAATTTCCTAAAATTAAGGCGTTCTCTTAGCTAACCACAGGACCATAATAATCAAATTCAGGAAATTAACATTGATATGATATTATTATCTAATCTACAGATAGGACCGGCTACGTAATTTATGGGGCTTGGTGCTGAATGAAAATGTGGGGGCCCCTGTTCTAAAAGCTGGGGAAATGTGCCACTAAAAGTCCTTACATATAACACTTTTTCCTTTCTTGTAGAGTCTCTCTCTAGATTTGTCATAGAGCTGTTTATTTATTATTCAGTTTCACTCTCCTTCAGGCAGGAGGATACTTGTGGGCAGTGAAGGCTCTCAGAGGTGCCCAAGGTTCCTGCCCTGATACTTGGCAGCGTATCCTCGAGCATTCCACCTGCTGTTCGACTCTAGCCCTGTGCCCTAGCCGTGGGTGGGGAAATCAGTTTCCTCTTGCTACAGTTCCTGCACTCTAACCCATGGATGGGTGGTCTCCAAGGGATTGCAGTCTCTGTGCTGGATGTGCTTGGTACCTGGACTGGAGTGAGTGAGAGGTTAGCCCCTGCCGAGTGGCCTCCTGGATGCACCATGGTGCTGCCATCCCCAAACAGAGACAGTGGCTGCCATAGCCTTCCCCGAAATGCCACAGGGTGTGCACACCTAACTCTCACCCCCTTGTACCCATGTCCAGGCCCCCAGGGGGGGGGTGAAGGCAATGACAGATCGTGGGCTTCCCCACTAATGTGACTCAATTACCACCCCAGCCATAAGGTGGCAGGGTCAAGGGGGTGAAGGTGGAAAGGGGGACACTGGGCAGAGCCAGAATGCCAGGAGGCAGAGTCGGCTGCTAAGAATCCATCCTGGGAAGGTAGCAAGAGGTGGGACAGCTTTTGAGCCAAGGCCCCATGTCCCGACAGCATGCTATACTCTCCTAACAGTCTTCACCTACAAAGCACAAATTCAAAGGTAAAATACTGAGAATATCAAGTCAGTGACCAAAGATCATTAACCTCAGGTGCAGGGTCCTCCTGAGTACAGGGCCTGATGTGGCTTAGTTGCACACCCATGAAGTCTGTCTCTAGAACTTACCCAGATTTCACCAATTGTTTCAATAATGTCCTTTATAGGAAAAGAAAATTCTGGATCCTGCTTTGAATTCAATTGTCTTTAATCTTCTTTAATCCAGAACAATTCCTTGATTTTTTTTTTTTTAATTTGTGATGCTGACATTTTGGAACATCACAGGCAAGTTATATTACAGAATGTCCCTCAATCAAACTTATCTGATATTTTCTCACGATTAGATTCACGCTATGCATTTTTGGCAGTAATACTACCGAAGAGATAGAGTGTTCTTTGTGGTGTATCGTCAGGAGGCACGTGATACTGATTTGTTTTGTTGAGTGATGATGTTAACTTTGATTACTTGAGTAAGGTGGTATCTGACAGGATTCTCCACTATCAAGTTCCTGTTCTCCCCCTTGTAAGAAATAAGTTATCCATGGGAAGATGCTTTGTAGCTCTGTAGATATCCTTTTGCTTCTCAAAATTTTACTCACTAGTTTTAATATCCATTGATGATTCTTGCCAGATTCAGTGATTATTGAATGGTTGCTAAACAATGGTTTTTCTCATTCTATCCTTTACTGAGCTCCTTCTGGCTTCCCATCTCTCCAGTGTGAGGGTTGGGGATTGTGTTCTAGCTACTGTCCTGAGTCCAGGGACAGACTGGGAATGGGGAATAAACTTTCTTGGCGTTTTGGGGATCTCTCCTCTGAGTTTTGGTTCTATGCCAGGGTTTACTCCTTGTAGTTAGTGGAGTATCCTACTCTCAAGAAGGATTTACCCACCTGTTGGGACAGAGCTTGGGATTCTGCTTGCTCTATATCATCCCATCCCGCCCAAGATCTCTCCACTGTAGCTATGTGCTCACCTGCATATCAAAAGAGAAAAGCACATGGTGCCTTTGAATGTGCCTTTATGAATAGCTCAAGTAGGGAAGATTTCTCGAGGGCTTCCACTAAATCTCTTCCCTCCAACCTGATCTCCCAATCTTAGATGTATTTAATGCTTTGTCTCTAGTTTTAGCTTATTGCTTGGGGTGACGCACCCCCAGCTGTCGCATTCTGCATCCTGCTCTGCCTTTCTCCCAGCTCAGCAGGATAAGTGGTTATCCCTGCTGGTGTCAGCCATTTCTATTGGGGTCCTACAGGAGCAGGTGGGGGCTTTTACTCTTGAGGGTTCTTTCATAACTTATTCTTGGGCCGTCTACTCTCAGCTCTTGGTTTTATTGTCTCCGGTTTGGGAACTGTTGTGAGAATTCCCAGGTGTGAGAGGTCTCATCTTTTTAGGCATTGTTTCTCCACATTTTGTATCACAATTCACCTGACTCTTATTTTTACTTCTAAAAGTGCAGTGTTTCCTCCTCTGTCAGTCTAGACCCTCCCAAGAGGGAATTAGATGTACAAGAGATTTACTGGGGAAGCACCACGAAGGATAAATAGGGGCAGGAGAAGGCGAGCCCTCAGATGGAGATGGGGGGGTCTCACACTAGTGAAAGGAGGTGGGAGGGCAGGGGGTTTGGGCAGAAAGTCTCTGATTGTAGCTCAGTTCTAAGAAGGCTGGTCCCGACCAGTGGGAAATCTTGGTTGCTTATTAGGGGAGTCCTCTATCTCATAAGGATGGGTCTGCTCTAGGATCCCCACTGATTTCAGTTGTTGGCAGGAAGCAGCCTGGGGGAACACAACCTTGATGCAAACAAGATGGAGGACCCAGAGGCGTGGCAGGTGGGCTGTCAGTCAATTGTTTTTCCTGCAGCCAGTTCTCCTGGAGGAGATCAGAGCTTCCCTCCCTCCCTCCCTGTTTCCTGCATTTTTCCTCCCTCCCTCCCTTCCTGCCTTCCTGCCTTCCCTCCATAATTCAGAGATGATGAGAATCATAGCATTGATTCATAGCATAAAACCTTAACTCTGGGGGCGCCTGAGTGGCTCAGTCGTTAAGCGTCGGCTCAGGTCATGATCCCAGAGTCCTGGGATCGAGCCCCGCATCAGGCTCCCTGCTCCTCAGGAAGCCTGTTTCTCCCTCTCCCACTCCCCCTGCTTGTGTTCCTGCTCTCGCTCTCTCTCTGTCAAATAAATAAAATCTTTAAAAAAAACCTTAACTCTGAAAGATAAATCCCAGGTCTTTCCTTTCCTCTATGGTTTAATTTCTTTTTTTTAAAAATTTTATTTTATTTACGCAATGAATCATGGAACACTACATTAAAAACTAATGATGTACTCTATGGTGACTAACATAATAAAATAAAATTATGGTATAATTTCTTTTTGTTGTTGTTGTTTTTAATTTTATTTTATTATGTTATGTTAATCACCATACATTACATCATTAGTTTTTGATGTAATGTTCCATGATTCATTGTTTGCATATAACACCCAGTGCTCCATTCAATACATGCCCTCTTTAATACCCATCACCAGGCTAACCCATCCTCCCACCCCCCTCTCCTCTAGAACCCTCAATTTGTTTCTCAGAGTAAATTATGGTATAATTTCTATGAAACTAACCAACAAGTATTTGCTGAGCGCTTACTCTGTGCATGTCATTTTGCTTGGCTCAGTGTAGAGGAGAAATGTGTAAGGCAAGGTCCCTGCTTTCAACCCACAAAATGTGAACATGAAAAGGTAGAAGACAGCAGTCCCCCAGTATCCCTGTGGAGTCTATCTGGAGAAGTCCAGGGGTTTTTATGGGATGGAGAGGTGAAGAGTGACTGAGCTGGTCATGGCAAAGCTATGCTTTAATGATAGCAAACTAATTAAGAACATGGGCCCTGGAGTCAGACTTTGATTCAAACACTGGCTTCACTCCTTGCCAGTTTGCTATTTGGGGCAAGTCATTTATCTTCCTGACCTTCAACTTTCTCATTTGTAAGATACAGTTATTAATAGAATCCTCCTCTTCAGGCTGTTGAGAATATTAAATGAGATAATGTATGCGAAGCACTAAGCTTGCTTCCTGGCATATCATAAGTGTTTCATAAGTGGTAGTTATTAAAATTTTAATGAAAGATATTATGTATCGAATGCTTTTAAAATGCATGTCCTCTTTGATCCAGAAATTCCACTTCTTAGAATCTCTCCTAACTAAACAATCAGAAATGTCCACAGTGATTTATTATCCTTGCATCATTATTTATTATATTGAAAAACCATAAACAATCTTAACACTTAATCATAACAGCTTGCTTTAAAAAATATGATCTAGCCATACAAGGAAAGCTCTTTAGCAATTATGTTGCAGAACATTTGATGGTATAAGAAAATCTTCACCCAATATTGTTAACTGATAAAAACAGGTTATAAATCTGCATTGATATATGCTCCTAAATGATTCTCTATCATTCTTCCCAGAAAGTTTTTTTTAAAGGCCTTGAGAAGCTTGCTACTGCCCTCGGGGGCACTTGGAAGATCTTCCTCTATCATATGTGAATTGAGAAATTTTTTAAAGGTTTATTTACTTATTTAAGTAATCCCTACACCCAATGTGAGGCTCAAACTCACGACCCTGAGATCAAGAGTCCCACGCTCCCCCGACTGAGCCAGCCAAGCGCCCCTGAATTAAGAAATTTAATGAGACCCTCAATACCACGTCAAGAGGGCTATTCCCAGGGCCCACGTAGCTTATTTGGCACCAAGTGGACTACTTTCTTCTTCCTGGCAATTTTTGTTTATTTTTCCATCTAAGCAACTTTTATAACATGACATCCCTCAGAACCTAGATTTGATGATGTAGGACCACTTGGGTATTTGTACTCACAAGGACCAGGCAGTATGAGCCTTGAGCTTTCCATCAGTGAACAAATATCAGGGAAGAAGAATGGGGAAGGGAAAGACCCAAGAACTGAAACTTCCAGTAGTCACTGCTGTGTGATTCAGGCCAAGTTACTCCCTGTGGCAGACAGACTTCCAACCTGGCCCCAAACAATCCCCACCTCTTGGTATGAATGCCCCTGTATACTTCCCTCCTGGAGTGTGGGCTGGACCCAGTGACTTGCTTCTAATGAACAGTGATGTAACGGAAAGCGATGGGGTGGAGGAGGAGAGTGGGATGTGTATGTTGTCTTGGCAGAAAGCCTGTTATTTTGAAACCCTTTGAATAAAAGCTGTGGCTGGAAATCAGTCCTGTAGGGGAAATTCGGGGATTCATGAAAAAAGTGTAATATAGCAGTTAAGATCATAGACTTTGGAAATGGACGAACCTGGACTCAACATCCAGCTCTGTGACTTTCCAGCTGTGGGTCTTGGAAACCTTACTGTGGAAATAGTAATGGAAATAAATTAATGTTATCTGCGTTTCTTCATCTACCACAGCTTCTTTTTTTTATTTCACTTTTTTATTTTTTTCATTTTTTAATTTAAATTCAATTAGCCAAGGTATAGTATATCATTGGTTTATGATATAATGTTCAATGATTCATTAGTTGCATGTAACACCTAGTGCTCTCCACATCACATGCCCTCCTTAGTGCCCATCAGCGAATTACCCCATCCCCCCACCCACCTCCCTTTCCACAACCCTCAGTTTGTTTCTCGGAGTCAAGAGTATCATTTGGTTTGTCTCCCTCTCTGATTTCTTCCCATTCAATTCCCCCCCCAACCCCTATTGTCCTCTGCATTATTCCTTATGTTCTACATATGAGTGAAACCATATGATAATTGTGTTTTTCTGATTGACTTATTTCACTAAGCATAATACCCTCCAGTTTTGTAGGAATGCAAGCTGGTACAGCCACTCTGGAAAACAGTATGGAAGTTCCTCAGGATGTTAAAAATAGAGCTACCCTAGACCCAGCAATTGCACTACTGGGCATTTACCCCAAAGATGTAGTGAAAAGAAGGGGCACATGCACCCCAATGTTCACAGCAGCAATGTCCACAATAGCCAAACTGTGGAAGGAGACTAGATGTCCTTCAACGGATGAATGGATAAAGAAGATGTGGTTCATATATACAATGGAATTTTACTCAGCCATCAGAAAGGATGAATATCTATCATCTACCACAGCTTCTTAAAATGGAGTGTGCCTGCCGGTTACCTAGAAATCTTGTTACAATGCAGATTATGATTCAGTAGTTCTGGAGGGATGCCTGAAATTCTGTGTTTCTAACAAGCTCTCAGGTGACCTGGAGGCTGGCGGTCCCTGGACCACACTTGGATTAGCATGGGTACGACCTAATTTTTAGAGTCACTCTGAGGTTTATATGTATTGTTTACAAAGACCTTAGCACAGTGTCAGGCACAATGGATGGTAGTTCTTTTTCCTTGGGCAATAGCAAGCAGCTGACTTGGATCTGAGGGGAGGACCCTGAATCAGAACAGGAGATGGAGGAGTGTGCCAAAGAAATGCTCTATCCTCAGTTCTGCCCTCCATTCCTGAGTGCAGAGGAGGTCAGGGGAAATTATAGGGCAGGCATTGCAAGGTGGAAGGAATGGCATTTTTCTTGGAAACAGGGACACCTCTGTTTCATTCTCACTCCGTGATTTTAGAGAAGTCCCTGCTCATCTTTAGCCACCATTTTCCTCTCTGAGATATGAGTTAGCTGAACCAGATGATCCCCACGTTTTCTCCTTTCCCTCCAAGTTGTAATAATTGGTGTTCCTTAAGGCAAACCAAGGGACTCCAGGACCAGGGCCCTTCACTCCTCTCCCCATTAGGCTGTGGCAAGAAGATGTGGTGTAGCTTTAGTAGATAAGGGCTTTCATGAAAACTCACTAATCTTTAAATTAAAAATGGTCCTGGGGCACCTGGCTGGCTCAGTCAGAAGAGAATGCAACTCTTGATCTCGGGGTTTTGAGTTCAAGCCCCATGTTTGGTGTCGAGATTGCTTAAATAAATAAAAACTTTTTAAAAAATGGTCCTAAAATCTTCAACCCCCACCCCAAATTCCCCTTGCCTCTCTGGTTTCTGTTCTTCTTTTGTCTTCTTTCACATGACTCCAGGAATTCTTTTTCTTTTCCATTGTAGGCCCTTCTGATGTCATGCACCGGGTTTTCAGATTTACCCATCTCTCCTTTAAAACCTCTGTCCTCCAATAGGCTAAGCAATAATTCAAACAAAGTGTGAGTGGCTGTTCACACTTATTAATTTCCCCAGCATATTTGTGTGTATGTATGTAGTTTTAAGAGAAGGTCGTGAGATTTTAAACATGTTTTTAATATTGGTAGAATTTCAGGCACAGAGATGAGTGATTTCAAGAACACAGCAGGGAGAATCAATTTGAGGGTAGAGACATGCATCTCTCGTTCACAAAAATGCCTTGTATTGCCCTAGAGCAATCCTGAGTGAGGGTTGTGGTCTTACTAGGAAGTCAGGTGTCCCTGCAAACTTTCTCACATAACTCTTTCCTCAAAAAGTTGTTGCCATTGCCGTTACAGCCTCTGTAGAAAAGATTCTCACATTTGAAAGTTTTCATGTTGTAAAACCATTGTGGCATTGAGGCCTGACAAAGGCCCATTTCCAAAGGGAGGCTGCATACATTTCAGGAGCCAAAGCTGGCAAGGCCTAAAGACATAAAGGGGTTGAGAGCGGTCAAAGCCATCACTTTCCCCTTCATAGCCCCACCTGGCCCACTTGGCCCACCCGGCTCACCCGGCCCACCCAGCCATGGTCTTATCCATCTACACGGAAGTTGAGGTTTTCACTTCTGGAAGTAGCCTGATATGGTGAAAATCCCAGACTTGTGAATCCAGCTCACGTAAATTCAAATCTTAACCCTGCTCCTTACTATTTCATGATCATGCATCCACTCAACCTCTCCAAATCTCCATTTCTTCATTTGTGAAATTAGGGAGTTGAACTTTGTCATCTCTGTACACCCTTCCAGATCTTACTTTCCAGGTCTGATGAGCAAGATCTCCCAGGTTCCCATGTCCTATCTCATAGTCCTTCTAGAATGATATTCCATTGTGAAAGGAGGACTGACTTGGGATCTGAGAGTGGGCTTCTGACTCAATCATTCCCTCGCTGTGTGATCTTGGATAAATCACTTATGTCTTTCACATTCCATTCTTTTCACTGTGAAATGGGAGTAATGTCCACATTTGAGGCTTACTGAGGGGTTAGAGATACAGTGGATAGCACTGATACATAGAAAAGCATCAATTAAAAAAATATTTTAAAAAAATATATTAAAAAAAAAGAAAAGCATCAATAAATTGTAGCTGCTGTAAATCACTCTCTGCCTTCCTTAATCAGAAGACTCTTGAGAGCAAGGATCTCATCAAACCTATTTCTGAAATGTACATGCCTAACCCAGGCCTGGCTTTTAGCTCTCAGTTTATTTGTTAACAGAAATAAAGCCATGAGATCCTCTGAGGCAGGGTTACAAGTTTCTTTGTATTCTCTTTTTATATCCCTTTTATGGGAATGGTTTTATCCTTGCAATTACCCTTCAAAGTGTATATTAGGACTTCCAACTTTAGATGAAGAAACTAAGGTCAGAGAGGTGAAGTGCCTTTCCTAATGTCCTAATGTCATGCTAGGAAGTGCTGAGCCAAGAACCAAACCCAGGATAGGTAGGCTGCAAAGACTTGCAGGTTCTCAATCCATATTTGTTGTTGGAGAATGAATGGAGGGATGATCACTCCTATGGCAGAATTTCAGGCATCAAGCATCTGTCACACACGCAAGATGAAAGTTTCAAGCTCTATCTTATCCTTCTACCTGTATGGCAGACTCTAAGGTTGAAGGGATAATAAGAAAGAGACAGAATAGCTAGTCCAGTCAGGATGAGAAGCAAGGTGGGGCATGTTGTGATGTTCCTGAATATCCCAGCCTCACCGTGCCCTGGGCCTTTACAGGTGACTCTGCAAGGGGTGGAGTCCTACTTGCTTTTTAATTTTCTCAGTCCTACCTCTCTGCTCCTCCATTACATTAAACCAAAGGAAAATTATGGGGCACCTGCATGGCACAGTTGGTTGAGCATCTGACTCTTGGTTTTGGCTCAGGTCATGACCTCAGGGTCTTGAGATTGAGCCCTGAGTCTGGCTCCGTGCTCAGTGCGGAGTCTGCTTAAGACTCCCTCTCCCTCTGCCCCTCCCATCTGCATGCTCTCTCTCTCTCTCTCTCTCTCAAATAAATAAATAAATAAATAAACTTTAGGAAAAAAACAAAGGAAAATCACTTGACCTGTTTGTTTTCTTATGGAATGAGGACAACTCTGTGCATGAGTGCATTAAGTGGAAATACGTACATGCATATGTGTGTGTGTTGCTGAATGCTTTACAAAAATCTATTTTTTCACTTCCTCTCCCCCAACTAATAGTTTTCTTTGTTCTCTATTTATCTTGTTTTCTAGTCTACTCTTTATTGCTTTTGTTTATTTTTTTGTGTGAGGTTTACTCTGTTGTTCTTTTCTAACATCTTGAGTTCTGTACATGGTTAATTGACTTACAACTTTATCCTTTTCAAATATAAACCCTTACATGACCACTTTCCCTCTAAGAACCACTTGAGCTGCATTCCACAAGTTTTTTATATGGCATCTTCATAACTGATTAGTTCTAAGACAAGAATCTATTAAGAGCTAAATTATACTGAAAGCTTTGCATACATCAGACAAGTTGATCAATAAAATGGGTTAAATCATTTGCTTTATTTTACAGAAGAAGTCACTGAAGCTCGGAGAGGCTAAATAATGTTCCCAAAACATGGAGTTGGTAAGTAGTAGGCCACAACCTAAACCCAGGTGTTTAATAGTAGGTATGCCCATCTAGTGGACTAGTACATTCTTCTTAGCAGAGGTTCTTTTCTTTTCTTTTCTTTTCTTTTCTTTTCTTTTCTTTTCTTTTCTTTTCTTTTCTTTTCTTTCTTTCTTTCTTTCTTTCTTTCTTTCTTTCTTTCTTTCTTTCTTTTTTATTTTTTGAGAGAGAGAAAGAGAGAGAGAGTGTAAAGGGAGGGGCAGAGGGTGAGGGAGAGAAAGAATCTTAAGCAGGCTCCATGCTCAGTGCAGAGCTCAATCTCATGACAGTGAGGTCATGACCCCAGCCGAAATCAAGAGTCAGATACTTAACCGACTGAGCCACCCAGGCACCCCTAGCAGAGGTTCTTAAACTGGAATGTGCATCAGAATCACCTGGAATGCTTGTTAAAACACAAATTGTGAGAAAAAACGAACAAACAAGCAAAACAAAACCCCCTCCACACACATTGTGAGAAACACTCCCAGGGTTTCTGATCCAGTAAGACTAGGAATTAGTAAATTCTCAGGTGATGCTACTGCTTCTGGAAAAGGAGACAAACTTTGAAAACCACTGGTCTGTCAGGTTATTGAGAGGTTTAATATCCCAGTTATATATAAGAATCTGTGGTCTGTAGCTTCATCCGTGTGCATACATGCAGAAAGCTACATGTGCAAGTGACAGTCTCTGGAAGGTAAGATTTTGACAATTTTTAACTAGCTTCCTTACACTTTTGTACGTTTGAATTTTCTATAAAAGGTAGGTATTACTTTTATAATTACACATAATATGATTTTTTTATTATATTCAGATAGCCAACATATAGTAGATCATTAGTTTTTGATGTAGTGTCCAACGATTCATTAGTTGCATGTAACACCTAGTGCTCATCACAACACATGCATAATATGATTTTTTAAGGGGAATTTTACTGGTTGCCGAAAAATCTTGGACACTACTGCTAACTCTCCTCATTTTCAGTAATCTTGATATACTGCATTTCATCTCCCCACATCCATTTGCAGATTTTAAGCTTTAGCAAAGCAAAGTCCAGAATGGAGCCTTTTCCTACAAGTAGGTCTGACTTGGCTAAATCCCTCATCTTCAAATTTTGACTCCTATCACACCTTTCCATCGCACCTTACTCACCACCAGCCCCATTGCAAACTTGAATCTGCCTTACCCTGTTCTACTTTTTCTTTTCTCTATAGCTCTTTTACCATGTATTATGTGTATTATGTATTGTCTGTCTCTCTCCCATTGGAATATGAATTCCACAAAGGCAGGGTCTTTGTTTTGCTCATTACTTTAGCTTCAGCACCTAAGACAGTGTCTGGCATGTTGTACACATATATTTGATGAACATATGTTTGATGAGGTGAATTGAATTGACTCCCTATCCTGTAAGTCACTCTCTCTGTGCTGCTGGACACCCTACTTTATTCCCAGGCTATTCTTGGAACTCCAGTGTTCCATACCAACTTTGTCCTAATTCTGATCTAGGCTCTTGGAGTGGGAGAGAGACCTGGAGCTGCATGTTGCCACCCAGCCTGTGGCCCAGCCTGGGATTGGCATTTTAGGGAGAAAGGGGACCAAAGGGGAGGAGCCTAGGTCCACATTCAACTAATTTACCCCCAACCTCTGCTATTTACAAGGCTGGGCTACCCCTAGAACAGAGTGTCCAGCCAAAGCACAGCTCTGCCTTTCTCCTTTGGCCTTATCTGATCTGATTTTATCCAAGGTCATTTTACTACACTTCAAGATGGAAGCCCCTTTAGCAATAATAAAACAACAGCTACCAATTTGTTGAGTGCCTTACCTTTCCAGGCACCATATAAAATACTTTTCACACATTACCTTCCTTGAATCCACACAGGATTCCCACAAGGCTTAGAACACGTCTTACAGACAAGGAGAGTTTAAACTATCTTTGTCACATGGATAACAAGTTTCATAGTCAGGACTGGGACCCTGGTCTGTCCAGCTCCAAAGCCCTTGTATCACTCATTCATTCAACAAACACTTATTGAGCTCCCATAATGTGCCAGGCATAGACTTAGGTGTTGTCTCCTACCCCTCTGGGGATTTCAGGGAATTTTGGAACAATACATACATTGTCCAGAGGTCAGAAACAGTTACTTACTTGGAGAAGATGCAGATTCAGTATATTTGAATGGAAATGTCAAAAGCACAGTGTAGAAGGAGGGCCCAACTTTGTTTGGTTTAGAGAATCATCTGTCTAAACACATGCCCCAGTCACCAGGTTGCAGCACATTCCCCACCCAACTCCTTTCCTGGATCTTCCAGAGATTTGATTTTTTCAGAAGACAAAGCCAGCATGCTTTATTTGGATTTAATGAACCTTGGATTTGAAGTCTGAGGCTGTGCGTTTGAGTCCAGGGGCTCTTGACCTTGGGTGAATTATTTAACCTCTCCAAGCCTCAGTTTTCTTACATATAAATTGAGATGAATTGGGGCTCCTGGGTGGTGCAGTCGGTTAAGTGTCCAAATCTTGGTTTTGACTCAGGTCACAATCTCAGGGTTGTGAGATTGAGCCCCATGTGGGGCTCCATACTTGACATGGAGTCTGCTTGGGATTATCTCTCCGTCTCCCTCTGCCCCTCCCGCTCATGCTCTCTCTCTCTCTCTCTTTCTACCTCTCAAATAAATAAATAAATCTTTTTAAAAAATTGAGACGAATTATGCGGATTTGGTTTACCTCCCAGAATCTGGCATAAGTGTTCAATGAATACGCAAATATTTCATTCATTGTAAATGCACACACAGGCACATGCCATTTGCAGGTGTGTGTGTGGGGGAGCATCATGATGCCTTTTTGGAAATGGAGTGCTAACTGGATCAGCACCATGCTTGGTCCCTACAGACATGTGTTACCCATTTTTCTCACTACCCATATAGCTCTTCCTTCTCTTTAAATCCCCTGAAGCTATGAGACTCATTTTTTGGCCATTGTTTCTCCCAACTGTAGTTTACACAATAGCTGGTCAACTCTCTCATCACCTGTTGATCTTCACTGCTTCCTCTACCTTTATTTCCTATTTATCTCCTCTGAAGAGGAGATGCATATCTACACATCAATATCTCTGATTCATCTTCTTTTGTACTTTGGTGGTCCACCAGCATTGTTCTTGAGATCTCTTTCCTTAGCCCTCTTAGGTAGTCAAACCAGTTCATCAGAAACCAAAATAATTGCAGAAGGAGACCCCCAGGGAGTGCACAAACCAGCATTTGCCATTCAGGCAGAGGAAGGCAGGATTGCCTGTGAGTGCTCTTTGGTGAGAGCTTACCAGGGTGCTCTCTCTTCTAGAACAGCTGGCCTGGAAGTGAGAATTGGCTTTTTAACACACTATACAGAAGAGCAGTTTTCATTCTACATGCCTCCCAGGACACTTGGCAATGTCTTGAGACGCTTTCAATTATCACAGCTCAGGGGTGGGAAGGGACCTACTGGTAAAGGACAGGGATGCTACTAAACATCCTACAAGGTACAACAGCCCTACCAAACAGAATTATCTGTCCCCCAATGTTAACAGTGCCAAGGTTAAGTAACCCTGCAGAAGGGTTATGGACATAAATTATTTTTTAATTAAAAAAATTTCTAACATTAACAGCATGATAAAAACTCCATGCACTGGAGATAGTGCTTGATGAGGTGTGCCTGTACTTTTTTTTGGCTGAACAGGCTTTGTGGGTCAGAGTGGGAGGCACTGGACTTTGAAAAACAGGCACTCTGTACCCGGGTTGTCCTGGGGCCCTTTGGCCATGACTCAGTGACTTGGCCCTTTCTCAGGTGCCTTGGGTGCAAGGTTACTGTAATTCCAGAAGATGGAGGGCAAGTGTAAGATTTATTAAATGCACATTAGAGAAGCTAGCAGGAACTTTTTGTTGGTTATACAGCTCTTATACTTATCAAAGGAGTCTTACCAACCTCACATCAACTATATGTGCATGCATGGGCGTGTATGTGTAAATAAGTAATTAAATTACTTTTGATTGAGACCCAGTGATTTGAGCGGTATGGGGATGGGGGAAGTACATTGGGTGGAATTTTGAAAGTATGAAGTTTCTCCATTTAGATTCTAACTTCCATGTAACCTTTCTCTCATCTGGAAAGGGAAGGAGACTAACATCACTTGAGCACTAACTATATGTCAGGGAGTTTTCTGCCTTGTCTCACTACTTTCTCATAAAAGGTCCTTGGAATAGATATTATTGCCATCCTCATTTTACAGAATAGGGGAACCAGGACTTAGAGAGAAGATGTGTTTGTACATATAACAAATACATTTATCATAAACACATACAAAAGGAGTTGATTTCCATTTTTACCTTATTTATGTTCCAAATAAATGTCCAGAGGGCAAAAATAAGGTTGATCACTTTAAGAATAGAGTAAATTTATGTTTTAAGAAATCCAAGTGGTAATTTTAGAAAACTATGACAGTTACACGGGCTCAGTGCTCCCTTCCCAATATGTTATTGCCATGGAGTGCAGCTCACTTGATGAGAGGAAGATGTAGAAGAAGGGCCTGGAGCCTCAGGTCTTCCTGGGAGATGGGTGGTCTACAGTATGTTCTACTGGATCTTCTGTGCCTCTGCACAGATCTACCCTTCTCCCATCACTACAATCACTAATATCTTTTTGGACATCACTGGAGGTGGGAAGGATGAGATCTTCAGGTGAGTCTGTGGGGGAAGATTCTTTCTTTGTCTTTCCCAATGGTGCAAGTGTGGTAACTGGGGCCCAGAGAAGAGACCGAGTGACTCATTGTTGCACAGAATCCAAGGGCTGGGGCCAGCTTTATTGAACAGTTCCTCAAGCCCAAAGCTTTTCTACTATTCATGGAACTCATCTAGATTTATCCTGTTATTTTGAAGAGAATGTCCTCTCTGATTCTCACTCAAGCTCCAATTCTTCCTAATGACTAGATCCTCCCAATGAGAAAGTCAAATATTAAATTACTTCAGTGTTACATGCTTCTGGACATCCATGTTCTACAGGGCACCCTTTCCAAGGTAAAACTTAACTCAGAGGAATATGGGGCCCATAACATGATGACAGGCTTCAGGAACCAATCATGGGGAAAAACTCCATTGGACCACATCACAGAAGGTTGACAACCTCTCTGGCAAGAAAAAAAGTTCTCTTTTCTTTTTTTGAGAGAGAGAAAAAGAGAGAGAGAGTGCACAGGCAGGGGGGAGAGACAGAGGGAGAGGAATAGAGAGAATCTTAAGCAGGCTCCACACCCAGTGCAGAGCCCAAGGCAGGGCTCAATCTCACCACCCTGACATCATGACCTGAGCTGAAACCAAGAGTCAGACACTCAACTGACTGAGCCACCCACGCACCCCAAGAAAAAAGTTCTCTTGTGCTCATTCAGACTTCTAGGCTCAAAGTCCCCTCCAGGTGCCATCCTCACTATATCCATCAGGGTTTCTAGACACAAATGCAACTCTGGTTATTTTGAGCAGAAAGGAAATTTATTTTTTAAGAATTTGGGTAGTTCACAGGATCACCAGAAGGACTAGAAAATAAGACTAAGAGAATGGCTGGGAACAAGGAAGGCAGCAAAGTCGGAGCCACAGTTAATAGAACACTGAACACTTGTATCATCTTGCCCCATCAATGCCATCACCATCATCCTTGCCACTACTGCTCCCAGAAACAGGATGAGGTTGTCTGTTGCCACTGTTGCCAACAGAATAAATTCCCCCTTGGCCTTGCTTCTTTTCTTACTAGTTCCCAGTTCAATGTCTGTTCAATGTGGGAGTGTCTGACTGAGCCCAAGACAAGTGCCTACTTCCTAGCTGCAAGAGAGGCTGGGAGAGTGTTTATGCTACTAATTACCAACTGTGTCTCAGCTGCAAGTCCATCCTTTCATACTCTTCTCTGTGATGCTTCCAGTGGGACGCTGCAAACTAAATTTTCCCTCATTCTTTTGTCAGTTGCTTCCAGCAGCTCCAGTTAGACTCTGCATGGGAGACACTGAGAAGAAATTGACAGGTGAAATGAGGGGAGAAGGGGTTTCCTTCCTGTGTCTGGCTCTGGTCAGCACATCTCCAGCGGCAAAACACAGTTATACTTCTATCCTCTGGATCCTTTTGGCACTTTTCAAGCCACATGCATTACACTTCCTCAGATACTAGCACCAGATGGCTGCATCTTCCAACTCAGTGGACCTAGCACCATTTGAGCCAGGTTCCCCTCAGAGGTCAGAACACCAGTCACAGTGCATTTTAGAAGACTGAGTGCCAACCAGATGGCCCCCACCGCTCTGTCCTGCCAGAGGTATGAGCACTAGCTGTGCCTGGGCCCCTTCTATGAACTCCTAGGTCTGCAAACTCCAAATATTTTATTCTCTCAAATCTAGGAGTGATGGATATATCCCCCACCCCCACCAATGTTCATATAACCAATTTTCAATATTAAATCCTCTCTGTTTGAAACACTGAGTGTAGTTTCTGTGTCCTTTACTGAATCTTGACTGATAGAGTCTGGCTCTTTCAGCTTTTACAGTGGAAAGCTGGTTTTACCTCATATCAAGACTCCTGGGGCACGTGGGTGGCTCAGTCGGTTAAGCGTCTGCCTTCGGCTCAGGTCATGATCCCAGGGTCCTGGGATTGAGCTCCATGTCGGGCTCCCTGCTCAGCGAGGAGTCTGCTTCTCCCTCTCCCTCTGCCCCTCCCCCTGCTTGTGCTCTCTCTGTCCCTCTCTGTCTCTCTCTCAAATAAATAAATAAATAAAATCTTTAAAAAAAAAAAAAAAAAAGATTCCCGGTAGAGACTTCTTCAACTGTTAGAATGGAATTAAGATGTTGAATATTGTCACACCAACTGACAAATAGCCATCATATCCATCCTGATTTCCAACTAGGCTGTATAATCTGACAACAACTTGCTACCCTTCAAACCTGGATTTTAGCTCCAGTTTTGCTATGGATTTGCTATGTGATCTTGGAGGAGTCTATTTCCTACTAGAAGCTTCCATTTGTACATGGGTTAAAAAAAAAAGGGAGGGAGACTGGGGCTGTGGAACTCAACATTCCCCTAGTTTCAAAACCATTTCCAGCTTCCTCTAGGCATTTCTGGATCTGGAGACAGCTTCAAGGGGAGAATAAGGAGAGGGAAGATGAGGAATCCTGGATCTGCATGAGTAACCACGAGTAACATTTGAAGATTCCACTTGAGGTGTCCTCCGGGTTCTAATGGGCAGAGTAATGAGCAAATAGTTAACAAAGAAACACAGATCTTCCACTGAGGTCCTCGTAAGGCAGAGGGTTCCCTGTGCCCAGCCCCTAGAGCTGAGTTCATTCTTGAGGACAGCAGGTAAGCAGACTTTATAAACTGCAAGGCACATACTGGCCATTTCCAAAGACCACTCTGATCCATGGGCCCTCTAGGGCAGAATGATTTTGTTCCAGTCATTCATGTATGTCAACATTAATCAAGGACTGAGAGGCACTAATGGGGCAGACAAACATCAGGTGCTTATTAGATTTGGCTGGGTTCCTGAGCTGCCATAGTTCCTCAAATTGAGAAGTGCTCTTTGACATTATTAATCCATCACCTTCATCTTATGGATAGGAGACTGAGGTCCTGAGAGAAGCATCCCTCCACCCTACCCTGTGCCAATTAGCTCATACTTCAACTAGGGGCAAAGTTGGGATTTGTATTTGGATATTTGTATTCCCAGATAAGTGCTCCTCCTATTTCCCTCTTCACACAGGATGCAGACCAGTGATGACTTGTTGCAAATTTGGTCTGGATCATAAAGATGCACAAAGACATGCTTCCTGGGAGAACAGACTAACTCTCACAGATGTGTGGAGGCAAGAGCCATGTAAATGAAGGAGATGCAAACACGGGGACCACTTGGCTAGATGGTCACTCTGCAAAACTGCCAGACTAGCAGGACTTTGGGGTCTTCTGCACAAACTTTCCCTGATCATCCCCACATTTAACGATTCTAACATTTTCTCCTGATGTCCTTCTATACAAGGAGAAGACACCAATAGACTCATTAAGCCTTTATTATTTTTTCCCCCACTGATGGCTTGGCCCTTAAATATCATCCAATCCACAGGTTCTGAAACTTTAAAATCACTTGGCTGTACTTGTTAAAAAATGCATATTTATGGGATCTGGAGGACCCATCTTTTATTTTTATTTTTTTGTTGTTGTTTAGTTTTTATTTCATAATCATATTAATTATGCAATCCAACTAGACTGGAGGGGAGTAAGGAAAACATGGAAACCATAGAACTGCAGTGAGAGCACAAAGATTATGGGATATTTCAAGCAGGTGGGGGCGAGGGGGTGCTCTCCTGAGCTACAGAAGGAATGGTCTGGTAGTTAAGATAAAACACAAGTCAAATTTATTAGATTTGCCCACAGTCAGCAATGGTGACCTTCTTGCTGGTCTTCCCATTCCTGGACCCAAAGTGCTCCATGGCTTCCACAATATTCATGCCTTCTTTGACCTTGCTAAAGACCACATGCTTGCCATCCAACCACTCAGTCTTGGCAGTACAGATGAAAAACTGGGAACTGTTTGTGTTGGGTCCAGCATTTGCCATGGACAAGATGCCAGGCCCCATGTGCTTCAAGATGAAATTTTCATCATCAAATTTCTCCCCACAGATGGCCTAGCCACCAGCGCCATTATGGCAACCGACGTCACCACCCTAGCACATAAATCCTGGAATAATTCTATGAGAGCAGGAAACTTTATAACCAAATCCTTTCTCCCCAGTGCTCAGAGCACTAAAATTCTCTGTTGTCTTTGGAACTTTGCCTGCAAACAGCTGGAAGGAGACCCAAACCAAGGGCTCACCATCCACAGCCATGTTGAAAAACATGATGGGGTTGACTGTAGCTGGGTGGGGCAGGCTGCTCCTGGGCAGCAGCATCTGCAGTTCCTTGAGGACCTGTATTTTAGATAGCCCCTCCCCACCCCAACTAATTATAAAGGAGGTGTTTGCTAACAGCACTTTCAGAAATACTCATCAGTTTAACCTACCCTTTTTAAAGAGAGAGAAACAGAGACATGGAGAGGAAAGGACTTACTCAACAGTAAGTGGATCCCAGACCCTTGTTAGAGCCTCTTGATTCAAGTTATACCAGACAATGAATTCATTTAAAAAATACATCCAGGTTTTGGTGTGCTGTGGTGGCCAAGCCTCCTCTGTGGGGCCCCCTCTTTAAGTCTGGCACCTTCTGATCCTGCCCATTCCCTTGGCCGACCTTCCCCAAAAGTATTCCTTCCCCTTGACTTCTCTGTGCCATTCCTCTCCTCTATCCCTCCCCTCCTTGCCTCTCCTCTTCCTTTCACTTCCTTCCCATCTGTTCCAATTACCTACCTATTGCTGTGAATAAAATTTCCCAGAATATTTTCTATTTCTCACCATTTTGTGGCTGAGCAATTTGGGAGGGAATGAACTCGGTGGTTCTCTCCTAGAGTCTTCACTCGGTTGTAGTCAGATGTCTGCTGGGGCCACAGTCATCTGAAGCTCTGCTGGGCTGGAAGCTCATTCACATGGCTGGGAACTGACGCTGGCTCTCAGGTAGATCTTGTCTGGGGCTGCCAACCAGAGCACATGCTTGGGCCTCCCCAGCATGGTTGTCTCAGTGTAACTGGACCTCTTACATGGCAGCTACCTCACACCCCCGCCCCCCAGCCCAAAAAAGCATCCTAAAAGGATGGAGTACACTTTTTCTGGCCTAACCTTGGAGGTCACACAGCATCATCTGGCTTTACTCTACTAGTCAAAGCAGTCCCACAGTTTGCCGAGATTCAAAGGGAGGGGCCATGGACTCCATGGACTCTACCTCTAGACTGAAGTGAGTGAAAGAATTGTAGGTCCCTGCTTTAAAACTGTGCCATCATTCAGTATCTTTTCCTCCTCCATCCTTCTCTCTTCTCCCTTCCTCTGCATCTCTTCTTTGCTGCCCCATCTCCTCCTTTCATGTCTCTCCCCAGTTATCTTCTATTTTGTAGTGTCTGTGCTGGACTCTGGAAGTGTATCCTTTATTGAAAGCTCAGGAAACAAGCCCACAGCCTTTTTGGAGATGGATCTCCCATCAAGTTAATGGAGCTCAAGCCTCATGGTCCCTCACTTGAGCAAACCTGGTTCCATTCTAAGCATTTCATGACAATTTTACCAGGGCCACAGCATCATCAGAGTTCCCAATTTGCAGGATTTCCATACTTTTCTCTTTTGGTGTCACTGGAAGACCCAACGATTTCTTGTTTTGCAAACACTGCACAGAGGGAGTAGATGTGAATTATTCATTCTCAGAAATATCAGACCTACAGAACACTTTATTAGGGAAACTGGAGGCTTCTGAAGCATACACAGGTACCGTAAGAGTGAAGAGATAGGATCAGACACTGAGAAAGCGTTAAAGGGTGAAGGGCATTGTGTTTGAAGAGAAGCTGGGCTGGAGGAAAGGGAGTAAGCAAATCCTGGGGTTTGGTTTTTGGAACAGTCAATGTCTTGGCAGCTGAGATTTGGCCAGAGGAAGCTGATATGAAGCATCAGTCAGGCACACATGGAGAGAGCCCTGAATTATGAGCCAAATTCTGGAGGTTGTTCCAGTTCCTTTTATCCTATTGAGGGAGATGGTGACTCTGCAAGATAGCAGAACAGAAAAGGATGAGATGCTTGGGCCCTACTCATCTCAGGAACCAAATCTTGTAGTTAATGGAACAAAGGAGATGGGGTCATTTTTATATCTTTTCACAGGAAGAGAAACCAGAAGTGGAGCGATTTGGGGCCTCAGGGTGCTTGTGTGCTCTGGTTTTTCCAGTCAAGTGCCAGTTTAAACCTGTTGTCCCAATGTAATAATTAATGGCATCCCCTTTCGCTCTCAAAAGTTTCTTAGTTTGATCAATAAAGCATGTGGTTGTCCTGGCTCTAATCACCTTAAGAAGGAAAATGAAGAGATTGGGTGATGGGTGCCCAGCACTGGGCTGGTTCACTGGGCCTTCTTCTGACATCATCTTGGACACTCCACCCCTCTGCTTCCTCGTTCTGCACCCCCTATCCATCTCATACTTGCTGATTTCCCTTTGACTACTGCTCTTCTTCCCACCTTCTCTTTCCCAAAGCATCTCCTATTTACCCCTCTGCAAGGACTGGTTCTATCGACCCCAGGCCTGCTAACTTCCTGGAATGGGCCAACCAACACCCAGACCTCCCACCTGTGCAGGTGAGCATGGGAGATGGGACCCCTGAGACTTACATATTTCCTGGCAGATGGCCCTGCAGACAGCTTTAGATTGGAAGTTGTTACTGTTCCCATTGCAACCACCATAGTCGAATCTAGAGCAGCTTTTGATTTCCTTATTGTACCACCAGCGTGGAATGCGGGCCAAGCAGGGGCCAATATCCATTGGCAAACTGCATATGTCTGCAAGGAGATGGCAAATCTGTATTGCTTGGGTGCCTGCCTTGCTAGAGAATATTCCAGGTGTGTGCAAAAGCTTGGAAGAATGAAAGAGCATGATATTTTTAGAGCAGCATGAACTTGCTAAAAAATATTATGCTGTTACACTTATCTATGCTTCTGCACATGCCTGGAGTGTCCACCCCTCTCTTGCTTACTAGGTGTACTCCTATTCATTCCTCAAAACACTCCCACACATCAAGCTCTTCTATAATGTCTCTCCTGGCTCCGTTCTTCACCGTTTGCTTTTCTTTATTGCTTTTCAATCTTACCCACACATTGATCTCTTTCGTGTAATTATTTGTTCATATTTTCTGACTCCTCCATCAGCAAGTGAGGTTTGCACATTACGTCATCTTGGTACACCAGTTCCTAGCAGGTAATCTGGCACTGAGACATGCTTCAAGAATGTTCACAGTACAAAACCAAATGTATCCTGAACTTCGAGAAATACTTAATGGGCAACTGTTTTGTGCATAGTACTATGAGGTACAAATAAAGTTGTTTAGAACCTCATAGTCTGAAGCACAACAACAACAGCATTTATTAAAGTTCTTAGCACTTGACATATATTGACATATAACCTGAGGAGGTAGGTCCTCTTATTGTCCTCATTTTGCAGATGAGGAAACTGAAGTTAAGAGAGGCTAAGTAACTTCCCTAAGATCACATAAGATGGCAAGGGATTTGAATGTAGATATTCTGTTGCTCTTAGGATCAAGACCAGACCCCTTAATCTGGCCAGCAAGACCCTGCCTTGTCAGAACCTTGCCTACCTATCATGGCCTCACCATCCTGATATTTCTCTCTCTTACCGCAAGCATGCTCACTCTCTGGTCTCTGGACTTTCTAGGCCTGAGCCTGCTGTCTCCTCACACAGGGCCTTTGCACATGCTATTTGCTGTGCCTGGAAAGCTCTTCCTTCCAATTTTTGCCTACTTACTGCCCATCTTTCAGATCTTAAATCATAGATCTTTTTTTCTGAGGAAAACCTTTCTTGCCTCCCCTGGCCTATATTGAGCAAGTGGGGCCCATCATGAGTGTAAGGGGCGCCAGTAAATATTTGTTGAATGAGTGAATGAATGAATGGTCCTTGATGGTCCTCTTTAGAGTTCAATTATATGGGCACAGAGGAAAGAGTGGAAGAGGTAAAAAATGGTTAGAGAAGGCATCCTGGATTTATATGACAGAGAAGCCTGGGGGGATGGGGAAAGCCAAGAACTATAAATCATATACCTGTTTCTTATAGCTATCATATCACCTGACACCATGCTGGCATTTGATGGGACTTCAGTGGGAACTTGACACCTCAGAGGATCACAGAAGAATAGCCAAGAAACCATGTGGTGGTCTAATGCCTACATCTTTCTTACAAATGGGGAAACTAAAGCCCATAAAGCAAAAACTCTGTTACTCACATTATACCTGAGCAGGGGCAGAAATGAAATAAACCCCACCCCAGTCCAGCACTGCTAGGATTTGGGTCAAGTAGAAGAGGCACCCAGATTCTTGGTCAGAGACCAGCCATCAGGGAACCAGGGGAGAGGTCCGACGCTGTTGGTGCAGATGGGCAGAGAGTGGGGGTCAGGAGGGAGGGCACTGGAAAGTTCAGGGGGTTTGTATGTTACCTTCACTGAAGTCTAAACATTTCTTTCCACAGTTAAAATTGCAACACTTCATCTTCCCAGGGCATGGTTTGTTCTTCGTGCACTGGTCGATTTCTGTATAACCACATGGTACTCTCATCCGGGGACACCTCTCTGAGGGAGGGAAAAGAGGGAAGAAGGAAGGCCAGAACCCTCCATTGCCAGGCCCAGGGCTACACTGCAGAGTTAGAGAAGACTTTTCTCGCTTCATCGTCTCCAGAAAGTAGTGACCTTTGGAGGACTCCAGATTTTCACAGCTCTGGCCCCACTCCCAACCTCATAATGACTCCCCATCTAGTCCCTAAACACAGCCCTACTCCCATCCCCACCAACCATGAGGTTTCAGGGAGAAGGATGCTCTCCCCTCGGACTATTCTGGTCACTTGGCCTTCCTGTATTTGGATGTTCCCTGGGTGGGGGCGAGGGTGCTAGCACTCTTCTAGGTGACTGAGATCTCCATATGTGGAGTCAGATGCCTGGGCTTTTGAATTCTGTGCCACCGTTGGTATGGCAGGCACCATCTTTGGACCTTGATTCTTTCATTTGCCTATAGCGTTGTTTGGAGGATTAGGTGACAAAACTTGGAAGCCATTGTCAGGCGGCCTGGGGCATAATAATGATAACTAATATTAACGAGGTGCTTACTGTGGACTTGTTCTCTTCTCCTTAATCCTTGTGGCATTTCTATGGGTGAGTCCTATCAATATCCACATTTTATAAACAGAGGAATCTGGAGCACAGGGAGGTTATGTGAATTTCGCCAAGGTCACACAGTTACTAAGGAGAGGAGCCAGGATTTGAACCTGCAATGTATGGTTTCACTGCTGAGTGCTCAGTGTATTTTAGCTGCTACTTATGGGGGTCTTCATATCTCGGCATTCTGAGGGACTTCAAGAGACCATTCTTTACTCCACAGGCAAGGGCCCTCTGGGGGTGTGGGTGTGGGGAGACTTTTGGGGGCTGCAACTGGAAGATTCAAAGTTGCTGAGGGTGGTGCTAGGATGAGGGACCTTTCTTGCAGGAAAGGCCCATAAAGTCCCAGCACCTTTAGTCCATCTCATGAGCTCCAGGTCCAGGCACCTCCAGAAGGAATCCCTCTCATAACAATAGTGGGGAGTCTGTTGCTAGAGACTCGGGTTCTTACTCACAGAAGGCATCTTACTAGATGGTAGGGGGCTGAGAGAAGGACTGTGAATATCTCCCTTTCTCCCACCTAGGACCCCAGGCTGAGTGGGGGAGGTGTTCCTCATCCGTAGAATTCTTTGTTCCTCCCTCCCAGCAACTTCCATGTCTCCACTGGGAGGACCTAGTCCCCAATACTTACTGCCAAAGAACCCCTCAACCAGCTCAGGTTCCTGGACTCCCCCCAAGAGGATGAAGAGTGCCAGGACTGGCAGAAGACCCAAGAGCCCCATTTTAAGAGCTACTGGCCTGGCTGGTGGCACCAAAATTAGGAACTGCTCCTCAGTAACTTCTGCTGCTGAGCTTTGGCTGCCCTGGCACAGGAGCCACATATCACTGAAGACAAGCCAGCCACACTCCCTCTGCTGGGGAACGCCAAGTCCCCGAGGCCATCAGTGGGAGTAGCTGACACCCACAGCACCGACCCTGGGGGAAAGGGCTCTTGACAGGCAGCTTCTACTTCTCAGCTCGCTGAGGCTCTCTGGCTCTCTGGTCAGCCAGGGAGAGGGGGCAAAACTTGTCTGGGACTTCTAGACTCCCTCGGAGAAGGGAATGTTCAATTTCAGCATCTTCCATTTTCCAGGGGGAGTTTAGAGATCAAGAATATCCCAGCTCTCTTCTTTCCAATCTTACACCTCTCCTGATATGTCTACTTGTCTGTCTGCTTCTTTTTCTCACACTGTTTATTTTCCTTCTCTCTGCGCCTCCTCCTTTAACTCTGTGCCTGCCTTTTTCTCTTTTCCTGTGAGTCTCCCTGCCCTTCATTTCCCTTCTGTCCTCCTTTTTCTTCTCTTTGGGCCACCCCTTTTCCTTAACCATCGTCAAAAAGTAAAGATGTTACCATGAGTAGCACGTGGTCTGGAGGAGACAGGTTGATCCCAGGTTGAACCAAATCTTCTGAGAGTGTGTGTCAGGATCATGGTGCTCTGAAAGCAGGAGAGGATGCCAGAGCTAATGGAGAGCCTCTATCATTGGGTGCAATTTGGAATGGGTGATGCAGGAGGAAATACTAAATATCAGTTATGACCTGGGACAACCATGGGGCATGAAGATTCTTCTCTGAACTTTCCAACTTAAGGTGTGAAGTGTTAATAAGACATGTTCTTGGCTTGCCTCTGATTTCACCTGCAGCTGTGGGAGACAGTTCTAGTGCACATTTTTTTCTAACCATTTTTAAAAATGAAGTGGAATTAATATCAGATAAGATTAACCATTTTTAAGTGGACAGATCAGAGGCTTTTTTTTTTTATGTTATGTTAGTCACCATACAGTACATCATTAGTTTTTGATGTAGTGTTCCATGATTCATTGTTTGCCTATAACATCCAGTGCTCCATTCGATACCCATCCTTAATACCCATCACCGAGCTAACCCATCCTTCCACCCCCCTCCCCTCTAAAACCCTCAGTTTGATTCCCGGAGTCCATAGTCTCTCATGGTTCCTCTCCCCCTCTGATTTCCCCACCTTCATTTTTCCCTTCCGTCTCCTAATGTCCTCCATGCTATTCCTTATGTTCCACAAATACATGAAACCATATGATAATTGACTTTCTCTGCTTGACTTATTTCACTTAGTATAATCTCCACCAGTCCCATCCATGTTGATGCAAAAGTTGGGTATTCATCTTTTCTGATGGCTGAGGAATATTCCATTGTATATATGGACCACATCTTCTTTATCCATTCATCTGTTGAAGGGCATCTCAGCTCTTTCTACAGTTTGGCTATTGTGGACATTGCTGCTATGAACATTGGGGGGCATGTGGCCCTTCTTTTCACTACATCTGTATCTTTGGAGTAAATGCCCAATAGTGCAATTGCTGGGTCATAGGGTAGCTCTATTTTTAACTTTTTGAGGAACCTCCACACTGTTTTCCAAAGTGGCTGTACCAGCTTGCATTCCCAGCAACACTGTAAGAGGGTTCCCCTTTCTCCACAACCTCTCCAACATTTGTTGTTTCTTGCCTTGTCAATTTTTGCCATTCTAGTGTAAGGTGGTATCTCAATGTGGTTTTGATTTGAATTTCCCTGATGGCTAATGATGATGAATATGTTTTCATGTGTCTGGGAGAAGATATTTGCAAATGGCACTACAGATAAGGGCTGATACCCAAGATATCCAAGATCTATAAAGAACTTCTCAAACTCAACACCCAAAAAACAAATAATCAAGTCAAAAAATGAGCAGAAGACATGAACAGACACTTCTCCAGATCAGAGGCTTTTAAGGGCCTTCACAATGTTGTGTAACCATCACCTTTATTAGTTCCACAATATTTTTATCACTCCAGAAGAAAACCTTAGGGGCACCTGGCTGGCTCAGTCAGAAGACCATGCAACTCTTGATCTTGGGAGCTTGAGCCCCACCTCTGGTGTAGAGATTACTTAAAGAAATAAAACTAAAAAAAAAAAAAAAAAAAAGGACAATCTCTACCTATTAGCAGTCACTATTTTCCCCAGCCTAATCCTGCCCCTGGCAACCAGTAACCTACTTTCTATTTCTATGGATCTACCTATTCTGGATATGTCATATAAATGGAATCATATAGTATATGACCTTTCCTGTCTGGCTTTTTTTGCATCACCTAATGCTTTTGAGGTTCATCCACAGTGTATCTTGTGTTAGTTCTTTGCTCCTTGTTGTGGCCAGTGCACAGTGATAGCTTCCCACTTTAAGTGTCAGAGTCTCTACTTCTGTGCTGTGGGTTTTCTCTGGCTCCCTGACAGCTTGCTCAGCTTGTGTGGGGAATAATCTGGAGGAGAAAGGGGTTTCATAGGCCCAGGTATCCAGGAGGGGATGGGAAATAATGAATAAATGCCTCAGCTGCCCCATCACTGGAGATGAATGCAGACATTTGGACACATGTTTTACAGGGTTCCTTAGAAGGTCCCAGGGGGAGTAAGCTGCAGTTTGCCCCCATGGTAACCATAATCATAATCATGATACACTCCTCTCTTGCCTGTATCACCTACCCCATCCCCACCTTGTGTGTATTGAGAGATCTCCCAAGTAAACTCCTCTACCCATGTCATTGTCCTAGGATTGGTTTCTGGGGGATCCAAACTAAGGCAATGCCCATAGACCCTTGTCTTAAAAGGGTCTTACAATTTTTTTAAGAAACAGAGGAGGATAACAATGTCCCTGGAGCTCTCAACTCTCAAGGTTCTGACAGTTCTCACTCCCTTTAATTGTGTCACAAGAGCCTCAATGACCCTTTACTCTCTGCAAAGTGTAATGTACCAACAGATATGAATTATTCAGCCACAGAGGCAGAGGACTAAACAGAGTACTTTATTGGGGAAACCTGGGAGCTATGCAGGTATAGACAGGAAGCTCTAGACATCAGACATAAAGGAAAGAAGCATAGAGATGAGATCAAAAGAGAATGATACCATGTGTGAAATGAGGCTGAGCTAGAGAAAGGGGAATGCAGATCCCAGGGCTCTGTTTGGAGAAGAGCCGAGCCCTTGGAATGTGGAGTGGAAGAGTGGACGCCAACGTGGAGCATCGGTCAGGTGCATGGACAGAGCTTTGGATCACGAGCCAACTCCTGGCGGTTGTTCAGGTGCATCCTTATGCACTGACAGTTAGGAGCCTGGTGAGAATGTAGGACAGGACCCGCTAAGCATCTTGGGCTCAGCTTATCTTCAGAGCGAGTCTTGAAGTGACGCTCATTCATCTTTGCACAGGAGGCAAAAACAAAGTGGGTTTTCTCCGGGGAGCTATAGCTTTCCTCCTTACAGGAGAAACAGGATGTGGTTGGGATAGAGTGCTGGCGATCCAACACTAGGCTGGATGTCCTGTGACCTCTGTGGAGCTGGTCTCTGGGATTTCACCATGTATGTATGCTCCCTCCACCCCTCATACTTGCCAGCTTTGATCATGAGCATATCCCTTCCCAACCTCAGTTCCCAGAATGCCGCTGTCCATCCCTCTGCCAGGTGCATGCTCACCTCCCAAGTGGAGCTGGCTCTGCCAGCACCTGGCCTGCCAAGGCTGTGGCCATGCCTGAACAAAGCAGCTACACACAGGTCTGCTGGCAGGGCCCTAGTGAGGACAGGACGCCCCAGGGACTCACGATTGCTGGGGCACATGTTCTGGCACATGGCTTTGGACTGGAAATTGTTGTTGTTTCCTTTGCAGCCACCATAGATGAACCTGGAGCAGGTATTCTTCTCCTTATCGTACCACCAACGATGAAAAAATGCCATGCAAGGGCCAGGTTCTTTGGGCATGGTGCATATGTCTGTAGGGAGACCCCAGGCTTGAGCAATACGAGTGCCCACCCCTCGAGAAAGCAGCTGACATTGTTACCCCTGCAAACCACCAGACATGGAATGGAGCAGGCTCTTTCCCCCTTATCACACCTCAGGAGCCCAGCTCCACTGGAGTATGGTATACATTGCAGGGAGACCCCAGAGCAGAGCTGTTAGGGTGTCTGCAGGCCTGGAGAATGTCCGTCTTCCCCATTCCTCATGGTCACTGTCCCCATTTTCTTCCCTGAGAGTGAGGAGACTGATTTCAAGGCTCTGCTCCCAATTCAGTGTGTGCATATCGACCTCCCCTGTTACCTGTCTTGTCCTTGACTTCCTCTTCTGGAAAATGGGAATGCAACATCCCACTCTGCTAGTGGCACAGGGCTGTCCTAAGGTACAAGTGAGACTGCCCTCATGGACCTGAATGTGCAGCTTTTAGCACAGTGCCTGGCAGAGAAAAGCTGCTCAATAAATACGCCCTGAATGGATAAAAGATATAAGTGCCTTGAAAATGACAAAATATAAGCCACATACTCTGCCCTGCAAACCATGCCAGGAAGAGAGAATCTGGGATCACGAGTAAAAGGCAAGTAGGGCAGGGAAGGCAGGGGCTAGTTTTTTAGATGGCCAAGCACCTTTCATCTTGCAGTTAGCTTCAGTCCTGTGATAGGTTGAATTGTGTCTCTCCCTACCCACCCCACGCCCATTCATATGTTTTTTGTTTTGTTTTGTTTTTTATTATTTTTTTATTATGTTCAGTTAGCCACTGTATAGTACATCATTAGTTTTTGATGTAGTGTTCAATGATTCATTAGTTGCATATAACACACAGTGCTCATCACAACACATGCCCTCCTTAATACCCATCACCCTGTTACCCCATCTCCTCACCCCCCTCCCCTCTGAAACCCTCAGTTTGTTTCCCGGGAAGTTCTAACCCTCAGTACTTCAGAATGTGATCCTATTTGGAAATAGAGTTGTGGCAGATGTAATTATTTAGGATGAGTCATCCTGGAGGAGGATGCATGCCTAATCCAATATGATTGGTCTTCTTATAGAAAGGGGAAATTTGGACACAGAGAGAGAGAAAGAGAGAGAGAGAGAACACCAGGTGAAGCTGAAGGTATATGTCTACAAGCCGGGACTGCCAAAGATTGCCAGCACACCACCACAAGTTAGGGGAGAGGCATGGAACAGATGCTCTCCTGATAACCTGAGAAAGAACCTGCCTTGCCAACACTTGACCTTGGGCTTGTAGCCTGCAGACCTTGAGACAATGCATTTCTGTTGTTTCAGCCACCAAGTTTGTGGTCCTTTGTTATAGCAGCCCTAGCAAATGAATTCAGATCTGAACTAAACTCTGAGTTTCTCAAGGGAAAACTCCTGGCTTACTTCTCTGCCACTCTCTTTAATCTTCAGTGTCTCATGCCTGGGCTGTTGGGATAGCCTGGAACTGATCTCCTGCCCCTGTCCCTAGCACCTCCAATCAATCCTTCATGCTGCCCACCAGAGGGAAGGACCTAATGAACCTGAAACAAAGCTGATCACATAATTCCACAGCTAAGACCTTGACTTCGTGGCAAGTCTTCCCATGACTCACAGGCTCTTTGTAGGCTGGCTCCTGCTTGTGGTTCTGCCCCACCCCCCACCACAGTACCATTTGTGGTACATGCTCCTGCAATATTCAACACCCTTTGCTATCCCACACATCTACACCTTTCACTCTGCATTCCCTCTGCCCACCCTGCTGCTGTTCATTAGTGACACTCCCACTCTTCCTTCAAAACCTCAGACATCAGCTCCTCTGTGATGTCACTGACTCCATATACACCCCATACCCCTACAGGTGCCTGGACCAATCCTGCATTGTTCCACCATGCTTCTGATCTCATGTGCATGATTGTCACTGGTTTACATCCTCAGTCTCCTCCATGAGGTTGTGAGCTTCCAAGGGAGCAGAGATTGTGTCTGATTTCATCTTGGAGCCCCATTCCTAGCAGGTGGTCTGGCTCAGTATACGATCATGCAGAATGTTGAGGGTAAAACCAAATGCATCCTGACCTGAATTAAATAAGCCACTCATTGAGCACCTACTGTGTGCAAGATGCTTTAAGAGACAAAGAAAAGGCATGGCCTCTACTCTTTAGGAGCTCCCAGTCAAGAATAACAAATAATTTAAACTAATATATGTCATCTGGGGATATTGTGCCAGGCATTGCTCTAAGTACTTCATGTGCATCAACTTATTTGATCCTCCATACTTGGAGGATTTAACACCGGCCCTTTTATTATCTGGGGAAACTGAGGAACAGCGGGGGAGAGTTGTTAATTTGCTCAGGCTGGTAAAAACCAGAGCTAAGAATTGAACTCAGGGAGCCTGGATTCAGAATCCCTCACCTGTAGGCAAATGAACAACTTACCATCCTCCTACCCACTCTGCTCCAGTGTCAGGTCCTGCTTACTTTACCTCCTAGACACTTTTCAAACACACCCCACTCCTCTCCATCCCCTCAGCTACCTCTCTGGTCCAAGCTACCACATCCTCTCTTCCTGAAATCCTTGAAGAACAACATGATCACATCACTGTCCACCTCAATGGATGTCCATCACTTTGGATCAAAGTGAGATGCTAGGCCACCAGACCCTACCTACCAAAGATCCTTTCCCTCTTACCATGCTCATATGTACTCTTGCTCTCTGGCCTCCGGCCCCACCATTGAGCCTTTGTGCATATTATTCCCTGCACCTGCAAAACCCTTCACCCCACCACAGTATGCCTAAATTTACTACCCATCCTTCTGAACAAAACTCCAGATTGCTTTCTCAGGGAAGCCTTCCTCACCTCCCTGACCATACTGGTCAAATCCTATTATGAGTCTCAGAGACACTCAATGTATATTTGTTAAACGAAGAGTAAAGTTTCTTTGATAGTCTATTTGGAGCCCAAGGAGATGGCCATGGAGTTAAGCTTGCAGGAGCAAAGGAAAGGCCCTCCGGTCTGGAGTAGTTGAGGGAGGTTTCCTGGGGCTAAGATGGACTTCAATAAGCAGAGAGGCTGCCTCTCTGCAGCAAAAAGCTTGTAAATATCAATAGCTTCATTATCAATTCCAGCAACAATGTGCCAACAGTAGCCAACTGGGGAGTCAGAAGATCACGAGTCCAAACAAACAAACAAAAAAAATCCTAAGAGTTAAAAGCAACCATGAGACTGTCTGGTAAAATCCTACAGTCATCTTCTGTTTGGGGAAACTGAGGCCCAGACAGGATGAGGATACTATCTAATGTCACACATAATATCAGGGGCAGAGATGGCTCTAAATTGCAGGTCTCCCCAACCCAGCAATCTTGGTCGGAGACCAGCCCTTAGCAAAGCAGAGACGATGCCACCCACGTGGCCAGAAGGTGAGGGTGTGGGCAGAAGGGCTGGTTATTCTGAAGCTCTGAATATTACCTTGGTGGAGGTCTAAGCATTTTTTTCCACAGCTGAAGATGCAACACTTCTTCCTGTTGTCCAGGCACTGTTTGTCCTTTGTACATACATCCCTTTCTCTGAATTCACATTTCTCTCGGATTCTGGGGCATCTCCCTAGGAAAAGGACAGTTTTACAACCGTGGATGTTGGAGGGCACAGTGTCCACACTTCTCCCAACCTGAGGCAATTCTGGGGAGTCAGGGAAGTTTGCTTTCTCTTTGTTCATCCACAGGAGACCTTTCCCACAGCGTGCTCTCATGTATTTCCCAACACCGCCTACACTACCTTCCCTTCTGACCACCCCTTATTCTCTACCTTCTTACCCTGTCCCTAGTTCCACCCCCTAGTGCCACCCCCTCTAAGGCAGGATTTCTCAACCTTGCCCCTAGGGCCTCATCATTATTTATGGGAGGGGGAGGGCTGCCCTGTGCACTGTAGGATGTTTACAACATCCCAGCCCTCTATCCACTGGATGCCAACAGCACTCCCCAGTTGAACAACCAAAAATGTCTCCAGACATAGCAAATGTCCCCTGGAAGGCAAAATCACCCTACTGAAAGCCACTGGTCTAAGTTAATCTGGTCATTTTGGCCTCCTTGAGGAGTCAGTGTTTGGGAGTTCCTCCAGGGTGGGGGGCGGTGCTATTGCACAGTGATTAATATCCCTCACCCTGGCATCAGAGAGTCAGGTTTTTAAATTCTACCTCTTGGCTTACCACTCACCTCTCTGAACCTTGGGTTTTTCACTTGTAAAATTGTTTTAGCCTTACAGAGTCACTGAGGAAGAAATGAGACAAAAAGTGTAAAGCTCTAATCATAGGAACTGATGCATAGCAATGTTAATTAATGTTTGTCAACTGTTTCCCATAAGCCAAGCACTTTTCTATGCATTTTAAATACTATCTCATTGAGTTCTACTGACATCCCCATTTTGCAGAGGAGACAGAAGCACATGGAATTTAAATAACTTGCCCAAGGTTATGGCTACTGAATGGTAGAACCACTATGTCTGAATCCAGACCTCTCAAATTCCTTACTTTCTAAATGTTCAGTAAGTGATAGCAATTATCATTATTACTATATAGTCATGAAGTATTACTGTCTTCAGTTCAAAGAAACTTCTGGATACTTATATCCCAAAGGCAAGGCACCCCTGGGGATGCAAGAATACTTTATAGGACTACATTTGAAAGAATCAGGAGTTGATAGAGATGATATCCTGAGAAAGGGGGCTGTTTCTGTTGTGGGGTGAGGGAAGGTCTACTAGGCTTCCCAGATTCCTATAGCCCCTCCCATAAAACTGGATCCTGTGACTCTTCCCTCCACCCCCAATTGACCTTCACTTCAAAGGGACTGAAAGTGGGGGTTGCCTCAGGTCTGCAATCTTGCATTCACTGAAGGGATCTTCCATCAAGAGGGAAATTGGAAGAAATACTCCAAATATGTCCCCACCTGGGACCAGGGCTAACATGGTGGGAAGCAACTCGAGTCTTATTCCTTGTTCCCTCCTCCCAGCAACCTCCCCTCTCTCCAGGGTGAGGGCTGAGGCCCCAGTACTTACTGGGAAAGATCCAGTCAGTCAGACCAGGTCCCTGGACATTCACTAGAAGGGTACATAAGACCAGGATGCTCAAAAATCTAGAAGACTTCATTCTGAAGAAGAGCTGGCCTGTCTGGTGATTCCAGAACATGAAAATGTCTAGCTGCCTTTGTCCAGCCTATTTCTTCAGTAGTCAGTATCTTGGATGTGGGAATTGGAGTCAAGCCAGACACCTCCTTTCCTGCTGGGAACGCCAAGTTCCTGAGATCATCAATGTGACCAGCTGGCATCTACAGTGCACAGTCCTGGGGAAGGGTCTTTGATTGCATGGCTCCTGATCCTCAGCAGCCTGGGCTGTGCTGGGCCCTCTGGTCAACCAGGGGGAGTGGGCAAAACTTGTCTCACTTTCTAAGTGACCTCAGGACTCAATGCCACCATCAAGGGTCTTCTTCTTGATGACTCTGAGAGTTGTGGAATGTGCTTGTTCTCCATTCACTTTCCATTTTATCTGCATGCTGAGTGGCATGGCCCTTTTGTTTGTCTCTGACAATTTTCTAGGGATCTCTTGGTATCTCTTTGTTTTTCTGTGCTTCTCTGTGTCGGTGTCTGACTTACTTTCTTTTTCTGTGGGCCTCTCATGGTCTCTGTGTCCCTTTCTCCCTCTCCCACCCTTTCCTCCCTCCTTCTCCATTTTCTCCTTGGGTAGTTCATATTCTTTGACTAAGGCCAAAGTGTAAATGTGTTGCCACAGAGTGGGGTGTGGGGGAGGAACAGCCCGTCAGCTGAGTTTTCAGAATGTGTTTGTCGAGGTCCTATTGTTTGAGAGCAGTGGAGAATGTCAGAAGAGCTTATGGGGAGTGTCTCCCATCTGGCGCAAGCTCCTTGTTGTTTGAGGAGGAACTGGAAGATGGGGAGACCTGCCTGAGAGACTATACCCCAGTAAAGATCCATAGGCAGCAGAGGCTTCTGACTGGACTGGTGAAAGGTCTCTGGAGAGAGTGCTGGGGTACTTGGTAGCTTTCCTGCAGGGAATCCACAATGCCAGCGAGTCCATCAGTCTTGGCAGAAGGAGAGACTCTCTTCAAAGTGTAAATGTCATCTGTAGGGTCCCCGTTTCCTTCCTTAACTAGCTGTTGCACTTTGGGGCCAAGCTTTGTTCCCCATTTGTCCTACATGATGGGCAAAAGCCAGACAAAGCCAGCCTTATCATCACTGAGTGACTATATGGTCACAAAATTTAGGATCACCAACAGAGCCCCCTATGGGAATCTGTGGTGTAGGTCTCAGCCTATTGACGGTGGTTTTCTCTGCTAGGAAGGCCTGAGATGCCCTTGGGGCATATTTACTCAAAATGAGACCCACAGACATCCCCCTACCACCACTGGACCAGTGTTGTGGTTGGACCAGCCTTTGTGGTTTCATTATGATCACAGGACCCACCTCTGCCAAATCATCAGGGAACTTAAGAAAACGAGATTTATTGCTCACAAGTCCTGGAGGGTACATGGCAAGTCAGAGGGCCACACAGAAGGTTGTGGACAGAGAGAGGGGGAGAAAGTGCAGACCAGGTGCTCTCCCTTTATTCAGGTCCAAGGGTGGAATAGCTAAGGTTTCATGGGTTCCCTTTCTATTGGTGAATTTAAAGCATATAAAAGTGCGGATTAGGATGAGGGAGGGGAGAAGCAGGGTCACTCCAGTGATTAGTTGTCTGGGTTACTCGAGGCCTTTCTAAAAGGGGAACTTCATTGGTGAGGGCAGCTGGTTCCTTATCCTAGTTGTGTTGGTAGTATCTGTGTTACATAGCTGGGGATGTATTTATTCGAGATGGGTGTCTTTGAGTGGATGCCTCAGCACTCAAAAGCTTAATGTCAGGCACTTACATTACAATGAAAAAGCTGAATATCAGGCACTTACACTACAGAGTCCCATCCCACCAGTTTCAAGAACCAGGTGGACCCCACAAAGGGATCAGGGAATAAATTTCTAATGAACAACCAAGATGTCTTGAGTGGTGCTCTCCCTCTTACTCTGTGTCCCTCCCAAACTCAGTCCAGGAGAGAACACAAAGCTGAACCACCTGGGTGGAAGGACTCTGAGGGCACAAGTCCCACACATAGGGATGATAAGGCCCAGAGGAATGCAGATGCTGACTCAATGTCACCAAGTGAGTGAGTGTCAGAGATAAAGGTAAAAGGGAATGGAGTGTCTGAGTTCTTGTCAGAGGTCACTATGGAATGTTCTGATACAAGTATGGATATAATATCTTACTATGGAGTTGAAGGTAGGGAGGAATAGTGCATAAAAGGGGATGAAGGTGATGTCTATAGTGGGGACAGAGGCTAAAGAGCCCCCAGAGTCTGTAAATGTCCAAATGGTTCCCAGGGCTCCCAAATAAGGCTGAATTCTCTAAATTTTCTTGAATGTAAATAAAAATTCAGAATTTCAGGTTATTCTATCTCTTCTGTCCTGCCTAATATCCCCCCCCCCCCCCCCCCGCCAAGGATCTCACTTTCCAAGCGGGTGAGATGAAATTTATGCCTTTGGGGCCTAGGATGAATGACCTTTTTGGCCCCTTCCCTCACCCAATTTCTTGAAGAAGGCCGAGTAAATATCTATGTAGATCTTTGCCCTGCTTCCTTTATCTCCTGTCACTGATGGTCATATTGCCCTCCCTCTATCTCAACCACACTTCTGTTCCAGCACCATTCCGCTGCTCAGAGTGAGGGACTCCAAGAGAGTAACAAGGTAGATGGCCTCTACCTGGAAATTCCTGCTTGTTAATTAGGCCAAGACACTTTGCTCAAACTTCCTGTCTCTGGCTTTCTGTGTTGTTCTCTGTGCCTCTAAGTGTATTACTGAGTTTCATGTTTGTTTTCCCAAATAAACTCTGAGCTTCATTGAACAGGTCTGTGTCTAGAACCTAGTGCTTAGAACATTAATAGACCCAGAATAAACACTCAGTACAAACCACTGGATGAGCAAGGTCAATATGTGGATGGCTCATAGTATGTATGATGAATGGGAAGATGAAGAATATGAAGAAGGGTGGGTGGGGCTATCATGGATATTTGGGTGCATGAATGCATGAACATGGATGGGTTGGTCAACGGCTGGGGAAGAAGTGGATTGGATTGAACATAAGGATGGATAGGTTATTCAGGGGATGAATGGGCTTATTGATGGAAACTCTTTGAATGAAAGGTAGGTGAGTAAATTGATAGGTGGATGGAGGGCAGATAGGCATAGAAATGTTGGAGAAGTATGTTGATGGGCATGAGAGAATGTGTGTGTGTGAAAGGTGGATAAAGGCTGGATATAAAACAGGCAGCTGGATAGGTAGAAAGAAGATGAGTGAGAAGGGGAAGTGGATAGATATATGAGTGAACGAATGGTTGGAAAGACAGATAAATTTAAAGTTATGTTTATGTAGGCTAGGTGAGTGGACGGATGTGTGAGTAAATGGATGGAATGATTGGTGGATAGGTGGGAGTGGGGTGGAAACATGAGTATGTGAATGAAAACATTAATGAAAATTAAAGATATAAAAAGAATTATGTACAAAATAATGTATACCTCTCTAAAGTAATACATTTGAAAGTGGAGAGAAAATGGATGAATTTTAGCAACATATAAAAGACCAAAATTTACAGAAGAAGAGGTAGAGAGCCTATACAGCTTATAAAATATGTACAAAGAAAACTAGTAAAATAAATATGTCATTATAGAAGAAACCTTACCTAGAGTTTTTGGAGTGAAATTTTGTCTAGCCTTCAAGGAATAGAGGATATCATTAAAAGTATTATTATTGAAGATATTATTAAAAATATTACAGATCATAAGAGGTGCCTGGCTGGTTCAGTTGGTAGAGCATGCAACTTTTGATCTTGGGGTGCGAGTTCGAGCCCCATGTTGGATGTAGACTTTGCTTAAAATAAAATAAAAAATAAATTTAAAAAACTTAAAATATTACAGATCATAAGGAGAAAAAGTACATTTCCCAATTAGTTTTCCATGCTAGTTTGTTGAAACCTGTATGACTCAAATAGCAAAACATAGAAAAGTAATAGACCTATTTTTCTTTTGACCTTTGATGTGAAAATTCTGAACAAACTATTTGTTTAAAGAACCTTCAGTGTATTAATTCAAGTATACCCTCTATATGATTAAGGTCAATCCAGGAATGCAAGGATGGTTCAGTATATGAAAATTTAATAATATAAGCTCTTATACTAACAAATTAGAAGAGAAAAATCATTGCATGACTAGATGCTTAAAAGGTATATGATAAAATTCCATGGTAATTTCCAATAGCAGTTGTAAATGGATAAAAAGAAAACAACCCAAGTGTAGTAAAACCTATTTATTCCAAAGCCAAAACAAATGTCCTTTTATACAGGAAGAGACGTTGACTTTATTTAGTTTTTTTTAATTTAAACTCAATTAGCTAACATATAGTACATCATTAGTTTCAGATGTAGTGTTCAATAATTCATCATTTGCGTATAACAGCCAGTGCTCATCACATCACGTGCCCTCCTTAGTGGCCATCACCCAGTTGCCCCATCCACCCACACACCTCCCCTACCACAACCTTCAGTTTGTTTCCCAGAGTCAAGAGTCTCTCATGGTTTGTGTCCCTCTCTGATTTCTTCCCATTCAGTTTTCCCTCCCTTCCCCTATGATCCTCTGCGCTGTTTCTTATATTCCACATATGAGTGAAACCATATGAAAATCTTCTTTCTCTGGTTGACTTATTTCACTTAGCATAATACCCTCCAATTCCATCCGTGTCAATGTAAATGGTATGTATTCATCCCTTCTGATTGCTGAGTAATATTCCAGTGTATATATAAACCACGTGTTCTTTATTCATCCATTTGTTGAAGGACATCTCGGCTCCTTCCAGTTTGGCTATTGTGGACATTGCTGCGATGAACACTGGGATACAGGTGTCCATTTGTTTCACTACATCTGTATCTTTGGGGTAAATACCCAGTAGTACAATTGCTGAGTCATAGGGTAGCTCTATTTTTAACTTCTTGAGCTCTATTTTTAACTTCTTCCATATTGTTTTCCAGAGTGGCTGTACCAGCTTGCATTCCCACCAACAGTGTAAGAAAGTTCCCCTTCCTCCACATCCTCGCCAACATTTGTTCTTCTCTGTCTTGTTAATTTTAGCCATTCAGACTGGTGTTAGGGGGTATCTCATTGTGGTTTTGATTTGTATTTCCCTGATGACAAGTGATGTGGAGCATTTTTTCATGTGTCTGTTGGTCTTTTGTATGTCTTCTTTGGAGAAGTGTCTGTTCATGTCTTCTGCCCATTTCTTGACTGGGTTATTTGTTTTAGGGTGTTGGGTTTGAGAAGTTCTTTATAGATCTTGGATACCAGCCCTTTATCTGATATACCATTTGCAAACATCTTCTCCCATTCCATAGGTTGCCTTTTAGTTTTGTTGACTGGTTCCTTTGCTATGCAGAAGTTTTTATCTTGATGAAATCCCAATAGTTCATTTTTGCTTTTGTTTCCTTTGCCTTTAGAGACATGTCTTGCAAGAGGTTGCTGTGGACAAGGTCAAAGAGGTTGCTGTGGCCAAGGTCAAAGAGGTTGCTGTGGCCAGGGTTGAAGAGGTTGCTGCTTGTGTTCTCCTCTAGGATTTTGCCTGTCTCACATTTAAGTCTTCCATCTATTTTGAGTTTATCTTTGTGTATGGTGTAAGAGAATGGTCCAGTTTCATTCTTCTGCATGTGGTTGTCCAACTTTCCCAGCACCATTTATTGAAGAGACTGTCTTTTTTTCCATTGTGTATCCTTCCCTTCTTTGTCAAAGATTAGTTGACCATAGAGTTGATGGTCCATTTCTGGGTTTTCTATTCTGTTCCATGGATGTATGTGTCTGTTTTTGTGCCAATACCATGCTGTCTTGATGATCACAGCTTTGTAATATAGCTTGAAGTCAGACATTGTGATGCCCCCAGCTTCAGTTTTCTTTTTCAACAGTCCCCTGGTGATTTGGGGTCTTTTCTGGTTTCAAACCAAATATGTTCTTAAAGTTGTCTGTATTTCCTTGTTGTTGGTTGTGATCTCTCCCCTTTCATAATTTATTAATTTGGGTCCTTTCTCTTTTATTTTAGATATGTCTGGCTAGAGGTTTATCGATCTATTTAATTCTGTCAAAGAACCAGCTTCTAGTTTCATTGATCTGTTTCTACTGTTCTTCTGGCTTCTGTTTTATTGATTTCTGCTCTAATCTTTATTATTTCTCTTCTCCTACTTGGTTTAGGCTCTATTTGCTATTCTTTCTCCAACTCCTTTAGGTGTAAGGTTAGCTTGTGTATTTGAGATTTTTCTAATTTTTTGAGAGAGGCTTGTACTTCCCTCTTAGGACCTCCTTTGCTGTATCCCAAAAGCTTTGAACAGATGTGTTTTCATTCTCATTGGTTTCCATGAACTTTTAAGTTCTTCTTTAATTTCCTGGTTGACCCATTCATTCTTTAATAGGATGGTCTTTAACCTCCAAGTGTTTGAGTTCCTTCCAAATTTCCTCTTGTGATTGAGTTCAAGTTTCAAAGCATCGTGGTCTGAAAATATGCAGAGAATAATTCCAATCTTTTGGTGTTGGTTGAGACCTGACCTGTGACCCAGTGTGTGATCTATTTTGGAGAAAGTTCTATGTGCACTTGAAAAGAATGAGTATTCTATTGTTTTAAGATGGAATGTTCTGCATAGATCTGTGAAGTCCATCTGGTCCAGTGTGTCATTCAAAGCCCTTGTTTCTTTGTTAATCTTCTGTTTAGATTATCTGTCCATTGCTGTGAGTGGGGTGTTGAAGTCCCCTACTATTAATGTATTTTTATCAAAGTGTTTCTTTACTTTGGTTATTAATTGGTTTATATAATTGACAGCTCCCATGTTAGGGGCATAAATATTTACAATTGTTAGATCTTCTTGTTAGATAGACCCTTTTAGTATGATATAGTGTCCCTCTTCATATCTTACTACAATCTTACTACTTACTATTAGCTTAAAATCTAATTTTTCTGATATGAGATTTGCTACCCCAGCTTTCTTTTGAGGTCCATTAGCATGGAAAGCAGTTCTCTACCCCCTCACTTTCAGTCTGGAGGTGTCTTTAGGTCTAAAATGAGTCTCTTGTAGACAGCATATGGATGGGTCTTGCTTTTTTTTATCCATTTGATACCCTATGTCTTTTGATTGGAGTATTTAGCCCATTTATATTCAGGGTAACTATTAAAAGATATGAATTTAGTGCCATTGTATTGGCTGTAAAGTCCCTGTGTCTGTTGATTTGTCTCTCTTTCTGGTCTATGTTACTCTTCAGCTCTCTCTTCCCTTTCAAGATCCACTTTAATATTTCTTGCAGGGTTGGCTTGGTGGTCAATATTCTTTCCATTTCTGTCTGTCCTGGAAGCTCTTTATCTCTCCTTCCATTCTGAATGACAGCCTTGCTGGATAAAGTATTAATGGCTACATGTACCCTGAATATATCATGCCAGCCTGTTCTGGCCTGCCAGGTTTCTGTGGATAGGTCTGATGTTAGTCTGATATTCCTCCCTCTGTAGGTTAAAGCCTTTTTTTTCAAGCTGCTTTCAGGATTTTCTCTTTGTTCCTGAATTTTGCAAGCTTCAGAATTATATGTCAGGTTGTTGATTTATTTTTATTGATTTGGGGAGGGGTTCTCTCTACCTCTTGGACATGAATGCTTGTTTCCTTCCCCAGATTAGGGAAGTCCTCAGCTATGATTTGCTCAAATATGCCTTCTGGCCCTCCCTCTCTCTCTTCACCCTTAGGCACCCCAATAATTCTGACGTTGGTATGTTTCATGGCATCACTGATTTCTCAAAGCTTGTCTTCATGGGCTATTAGTTGTTTTACTCTCTTTTCCCCAACTTCCTTTCTTTCCATCAACCTGTCTTCTAGATCACTTACTCTCTCTTCTGCCTCATTTACCCTAGCTGTTAGAGCATCCAGTTTAGACGGAGTGTCAGGTACAGCATTTTTAAATTCAGCTTGATTAGATTTCATTTGTGCACTAAGAGATTCTCTGATGAGATGCTGACTTTAAAATAAAGAACCAGACAAGGATAGATGTCATTGTCTTTATTTTCAACATTGTTTCAGAGGCTCTACATGATATAAAAAGACAAGGAAACAAAGTAAGTCACGAAATCGGAATAAGGAAGAGTCAAATTTCTCATCATTTTCAGAAGATATGATTATATATAAAATTTTGTTGTATATTGTTATACTTCATAAGACAATTTGGGAAGATAGTTCGATAGAAGATAAAAATGATAGCTTTTTATTACGCTACTCATAAGTAATTACATCGATGATAATATTTTCCACTTACTATTCATTTTTGAGGTTCCAGGCACTTCAGTCCACAATGTGAACAGCACTTCTGTGACACTGGGCAGTCATGATCCTTCAGGCACTTGGGTCTATCAATCTTGGAACACACCATGGGCTTGCGTGGGCAGAAACCTGATTTGACTTTATGGGATAAAATAAGACATTTGACCTTGAAATACTTGATCATAGTTTGGGGAACTTGGGGAACCCTAAACAGGGTTTTCTTCTGATTAAGCCTCTTACCCTTCCCCCCAGAGTAACAAGAGAGTGCAGAAGGCAGAGTATCAACTTTCAGTGGTTAATAATTTGGGGAGTATCAAAAAGGCTTGCCATCTCTGACATAGACAATCTGATAGGATTCCCGCTGGCCCCCGCAGAACTTAGGGATTTGGGTTATCTAATCCCAGAGTACCAGAGGTAGAAGAACTATTGAGAGCACCCAGAACTTCCTTGTTTTATAAGTTGTAGAAATTGAAGATCATGTAGGGGCAAGTGAGTTGTCTATGGCCATACAGAAAACAAGTAGAAGAGTTGAAGTCAGCTGAAAGGCTTTGGGTTCCTTCCCCCATACTATACTGTACCTCAAAACACTAAATCCCTGGGACAAGACCATACTATCTCAGCACTACATGAGGAAATGAGCACTAGCCTCAGAGTCTACTGAGATCACTTCTGCCCACCAGCATTTTGCTACCCATCTTTTCCCCAGCATACCTTACAGGATATGAATATGCTCTACATATTGTGAAGTTCTGTGTAGACATAAGGGTTTATTAGGAATGTACCTAATGGTTATCATTCTTTTGTATGAATAAATGGATATTGTCACCTGTAGGGCAGTGAAGAATGAGACTCAGAATTAAATAAGTTCTCATGGAGAAAAATAGGGAGTGATAGTATGCATGGTTGGCTTTGAAGACTAGTACAATAGTTTCCTGAAATCAAGAGGACAACACGAGAGCAGTGATTGGGCATTAAAGAAGGAAAAATTCCCGAGAGATATCTAAGGTCAACCAAATGGGCATCCCATTCCATGGGACAACATGGCATGCTTAGCATATGCCCTGGAGACTTTGGGAGGTATATCCTCAGTCCTCACCTGTCCAAGCCTTGGCACAAACAAAGCCACACATGGATTCACAACATTTGTCAGTTTTGGGGCAATCGAAGTCACTCTTACACGAAGCTGGACACACCATACGGTCCTTGAAAGGGAAGAGTGGGCACTGTCCATTCTTGACTAAAACAAGAGTAGATGTGAGTTCCCTCAAACCCTACCCCATCTCACACTCTTCAAATATCTCCCCCCCCTTTAAAACTAGTATCTCTTTCTGTGACTTGGTTCACTCTACCGTGACTACCTCTGGTAGGCTGTGGAGGAATGGAATGCCTCAGCATCTCATGCGATGTAAGAGAAAGAGAGTTGGGCTTGTTCTTTGAAGCTCCAGGTGAGAAGACGGCTCCCCGGATTGGGGTGGCAGCTGAAGATGTGGTAGCAAGTGGTCAGATTCTGGATCTATTTTTAAGATAGATCTAAAATGATTTCCTAGCTCAATGGATGTGGATTGAGAATGTCGATGTTGATTCATCAAGGGTGATTTAGAAGTTTATTTCAATCAAGATGGGAAGAACTATGGACAGAGCAGGTTTGAGGTGGGAGAGCAAAGATGAGGGCTTCTGCTTTAGACAAGTGAAGTGTGAGGTGTTTGTGAGATCGAGATGAAGGAGTAGAGAATGCAGTTGGAGTTTGGGAGTCAAATTCAGACTGGAGCTACAACTATGTGGGTTACTAGGACATAGATGGTTTTGAAATCAATTCTTTAGGATTTTGTGCATGTTTCCTGTTGTCATTATCTGATTGCAAATTCTATGAGGGCAGGAAATATTTCTTTTCTTCTCTTATTCTTCTCCTTCTGCTTCTCTTTCTCCTTCTTCTCCTCCCTCTCCTTCTTCGTCAAGTCAGACTCTGTCAGAGTGTGGTGTGTTTGACTCTCAGAGCTATGGTTAGGTCTTTTCTTAGCCCCAAACATGAATTTCCCCCAATCCCACCCAAGCTCATTTCCCTGGCTTCTTCTTTCTGCTGCTTCTGAGAGTGAGCCAAGGTCTAATGCTTAGTGCCATGATTCCATAAAGCCTCCCACAAAGGGCCAGACCACAAGACTGCCTTTGCTAGGGGCACCTGGGTGGCTCAGTTGTTGGGCGTCTGCCTTCGGCTCAGGTCATGATCCCAGGGTCCTGGGATCGAGCCCCGCATCGGGCTCCCTGCTTGGCGGGAAGCGTGCTTCTCCCTCTCCCACTCCCCCTGCTTGTGTTCCCTCTCTCGCTGTGTCTCTCTCTGTCAAATAAATAAATAAAATCTTTAAAAAAATAAAAGACTGCCTTTGCTATTCAGGCTCACTGGACTTACAGACTTAAAGTTCCAGATCTACCCCTGACCCACTGTGAATTTGTGGGCAACTAACTTTACCTTTATGACTCTGTCTTCTTGTCTGTATTATGGAGGTGACGGTACACTATTCAGCCTGCTTCCCAGACTCTGAGATCAAAGTTCCAGTGCTGCCTTGTAAGTCACATAGTGCTGCATTTGAACATCAATGGTCACCACCTGGAATGCTACCATTTAGCAAGCCCACACTACTGAACAGTCCCCATGTCAAACCCTTGTGTCCTGATCACATATAATCCACCAAAAACTCAGTGAGGTCTTTGCTGTTATTCCAGTATTACAGGGGAGGGAACTGAAACTAGGTGAAGTAATTTGCAGTAAATGGGGAAAGGAGAATTTTTATCTGGGTTATCTGACACCTACTTCTGTAAGACACTGTCTCCCAGTATCATTGATGCTTGTCATTATAGTAGGAATCAATCCACAGCCCTCACCTTCACCTAATCCTATTCTTCACTTACTCCATGCTCTACCCATACAGGTTCTGGGATTCCAGAACCTGACCTGTTTATGCTTCATACTTTGGTGAGTCCCCAGGTACTACTCAATAGATATGTGCACTATGTCATTTTTCTGGCACAACAACTCCATTAGGTAAATACTATTATTATCCCCCTTTTATAGACAAGAATACTGAAGTTCAGGGAAGCAGGCAACTGACCCAAGACCACCCATTCAGTGGATGACAGAGTTGACTTGAACCAAGACAGTTTAGCCTCAAAGCCTGAGCATATAACTGTGCTGGTATACTATTTCTGGGTTAGTCTAGTCCCTCTGATTGCCAGGGATATAAGTCTTACCAGCTGATGAGCAAGCCATTTTGCAGTTTGCGATGCTGATGAAGTTGTTGGCATTCCCATTGCAGCCTCCATAGATAAAGGGTTGGCAGGACTGATGTTTAAAGTCAAAATACCAGCGTAAGATACTAATGTTACACTGTCCTTCGTCAAAGGGTAGCATGCAGGGTTCTGAAGGTGGGGAAGCAAAGAGGGAAGAACATAAAGGGTAGGAAAAAAGAGAAAGGGTCAGGCTCTCAGCTTTTACCCAGTTCTTGGTATGACCACACAAGTCATAGAGAGAGCCACTGTCAATGAAAGTTCTAGCCTAGCTCTCCTACAAATATGGAACTGATCTTTCTTCTCTTAGGCCCTGAGCTTTGGTAGCACAAGATTTGTTCAGCGACTATATCCAAAGTGCCTAACAAAGCGCCTGGCACATAGAAGGAACGAAACACGAAGAAAGAAAAACAGCAGCCTCTCATATCTGGAAGCTGATCTGATGCTCACAGCTAAGCCATGTCATTCCTTCTCAGATAGAAACAAGCCACAGGACATCCACATCAAACAGGGTTGCCTCAGGACCATCATAAAAGGAGACTAAAAAACAGTATTGTGAAACCCACAAAATACCAAACACCTATGAGTACTTTATGCTTCTCTACCCATTATGACTTTATCCTCAGCCTAGCCTGCCTTCTCTGTACATAAGATTCCCTGAGAGCATCATAAAATTGCCCCACTTTCCGACAACACCCAATGTAGAGCAAATCCACCCCCCCAAATTCCCCAATCAAACCCTCAATCCTGTAGTAGATTCTTTCCAACAGCTTCTTACTGAGATCCCTCAGGTTGTCTATGGTGAACGTTCTCCCTCACTACAACAAGTAATAAATCCAACTTGTTCAACTACAGGTGTGTTCCTGATGGTCTTTGGCTAAAGGGCATTAACAATAGATATCTGTTGAGTGAATGCATGCAAGTATATATACATAATGCAGAATTTCCTATTGTGAGATGCTCTAAACTTTGAGTCGCCAGAAAACCTCTTTGAAGGCCAAAGAGTCCAAAACCAAGCCCAGCATCTAAGCTGACTGAGGTTTGTATTTACCATAATGCCAACAATAGTCTCTTGACACTTAGTGAGCACTCAACAAGTATTACTTATTTGTGAATGTTTGAATATTGGATCAAAGAAGACTATCATCAATATTTTCCAGTTGACATCCCCCATGCCTAGACTCATTGTTTGTACTTGAGGGTTGGGAATCTGATTAGAGAAAGAGAAAAGCATGAATCCTGACCTCTTTGCCCTACCATCCAAGGGAATCATTCAACCAGCTCTGGATGGAGCAGAAAGTAAGACACCTCAAAAAGCACCTGTGCCCTCAGCCTGGAAGCTACTACCTTGGAATGGATCCATGCACTTTTTCCCACACCCGAATGAGCAGCACTTCATGTGTTTTAGGCACTGCAAATCAGTTGTGCAGAAGTCTGGAACTTCAGTCTCACAGATGACCCTCTCTCGGGGGCACACTCCTGGTTTCTCTGCAAGAAAGCAATGTCCAAATTCACATCCCTTGAGAGTTTCAGCTCTCCTCCCATTGCAAAGGTAATAGTGACATTCTATCAGCCCTCTTTTCTATCTTCCATCCTCAGTTCTCCCTCTGTTTATATTTAGGGGCTGGGTCTGCCTCTCACCACTCATAGCTCATTTAGATTGATCTGAATCTGGAATCTGTGCTCAGGTCAACTGAAGGGGAGCATCTCAGATTCCACAGCAGGGAATTAGATAGGGACCAAGAGCCTTACCTTAAGTTCAGGAGCTCCTCTCTCCTCTTGAAACTTAATATGTTAATGCCCAATTCCTCTGCCTCCAGAGTCTTAGTTGATAGGGGAAATTAATTAGTAAGGAGTGGTAGAAATATCATGGAAATAGGGGTATAGGAGTCATGAGGCCTGATTTGGATCCCCTGACTCCTTGTGAAATCAAGACCAACCTGAGTTCCACTATATAACTTCTTAGTTACCCCCTTTAGGGTAACAGAAATGGGCATCGGGTGGAGCAGTGTAAAACAGACCTGGTTTGGGAGCCTGACTCCAACACGACTAGCTAAATAATCTTGGGGGGAAAAATATTCCTCCTGAGTCCAACATTTCCCATCTATAAAATGAGAATTACAATCTCTACCTTACAAACTGCTTCTAAGAATTAAGGGGGATGATGCCTGTAATGCATTCATCACAGTGCCTGGCACATGCGAAGAGCTTGGCAAATATGGGTTTGCTTCCTCCCTTTTTAGGGCTAGACACAGCTTCCTAATTTCTGAGCTTGTGGGAGGCAGAATTCTAAAGTTGCATCCCCAAGATTCCTGTCCTCTGGTTACTGAATCAACATGAATTTAGGTGGGCTATGACGGATTTCATAGATGGAATTAGAGCCCCAAGTTAATTGACCTTAAAATAGAGAGATTATCCGACTGGGTCAGATCTAAGTTGTTGAGGCCTTAAAAAGAAGAGTTTTCCCCTTGACTAATAAAGAAGAGGTAAGAGAGATTTGAACCCAACATGCTATTAGGAGTTTTGAGGACAAAGAGAACTTAGTGTCCTGGATTGAAGGTGGCCTCTGGAAACAACTTCAGTGGTACAACTATAAGGAAATGATTCTGCCACCACCAGTGAGTGTCCATGAGAACCCTGGGTCCCAGATGGGAACTGCAGCTTTGGCTGCCCTGGATTCAGCCTGCTGAGAACCTGAGCAGAGAAACCTGACACACCACACCAGACTTCTGACCAGAGAGGCATGATCCTTTTGGAGACTACTGAATCTTGGAATTATAGAAGTTTAGAATTGGAAAGACCATATTGATCATTAGTATCACCCTCCTAATTTCCCAGGTTAAAAAAAAAATGAAGTCAGATGGGAAAATACAGTGAATGAGGGGTGGGTCTAGGACCTCCAATCCATGACTCACTCCAGAAGCCCTGAACACTGACCATTGAGACTTTTAGTACTTTCCAGCTATATTTCTTACCCTTCATACCACTCTTCATGCACTCTCCAAGGATGTCTGAGGCTAGGAAGAATTATGGTTCCTAATCTGTAGTGTACATTGAAAACACCTGTGCATCTTTTAGAAACTACAGACCACGGCCTGAATCAGAATCTCTAGAAAGTGAAGCCTAGGGGCTTAATTTTTTTTCTCTCTCTCTTTTTTTAATTTAAATTCAATTAGCCAAGGTATAGTACATCATTTAAAAGCACCTCTGGTGACACTGAAGCAGGCAGTTGGGCACCATGATGTAGGCTGCTACTGGGGAACTACTGTTCTAGGTTTGGGCACAGAGAGAGTAAAGCAATTCAAATAGGGACACCTCCAAAGAGGTAAAAAGGCATAGAAATCTTGGAATTATAAAGACAAATGTCCCCTCGCTAGTGTAGACTCTAGTCAGTCTTGCCTCCCTTCTGCTTCTGAGGCATGTAAACCGTTTTTGGTTTAGCCATTGTAGCTCCTTGCCCTACTGTCAGCTTCAGCGCTCAGTTAGAATCCTCCTCCCTCCCAGTCAGCCCTCCTCAGCTACTTACCTTGTCTGTGCAGTCCCCTCCCCAAATGCACAAGCCCTGGGGGTTCCTCTGCAGCTACTGGGGATGGTCCCCAGAGTTTGGGTCTCAGCTCTCTCCTGTCATTACCTGACACACACTTCCCGCATCAATTTGCATGATGCTAACTGTGGTCCCCATGCCTCCCTCCAGACCTATTCTCACTTCCAAGCTAAGGCACGTATCCAACCACCTGGGGAACATATGTCTGGGCCCCTCAAGAGAACTGTAAGCCCACATGTATAAATTAGAATTAGCTTCTCCCTATTCCTCAGCAGTACCTCCTTCTCTCTGCTCCCATCTTTATATTTGGCATCAACAGGCCCTCAGGCTGTCTTGAGAACCCTGAGATTCACTCTTCCCTCTCCTTTACCCTAGCATCCTATCAGTCATGGACTTGGGCCAGTTCTACCTCCCAATCTCTCTCCAAGCCCCATGGCTTCCCCTCTTGGCCACCACTTGCGGGTCAGCCCCCAGCGTCATCCCCAACTCTCTCCTCCACTTGTGCAACCACCTCCTCACTGTCCTCTGCCCTCGGACTCTTGCCTAGTGACTGATTCACTTTAAAAAAATTAAACTTGGAAAAGACACATGTCAGGTAAAGCTAGGGAAATAATTTGGAGGGAACAGTTGAGGGAAGGATTTGAAGGGTCCAGGGTGGGTGAGTAGGGCTAGTTCTCTGAAGCCACAGAGGAAGTGATCTCATAAAACAGGAGTCCTTGCCTCCTGTCTGACCCTTAGTCCCAGGAAATCCTCCTAAGCAGGGGTAGTTGCAGCTTCTCTGAACCCACGTTTGACTCTCTTGATTGGCGATGAAGTGCTCTCCTCCATAGAGAGAGAGAGAAGCAGCAGGAGTGCTACATTTCTCCAGAAGAAGGTGGAATTATGGAGAGGAAGGTGCCTGTGTGGGATGAGAAGAGGCATGGGGTTTAGGTACAAGCCAGACAGAGACACAGACCATGTGCTGAAAACCATGAAGACAGCCCACCACTTCTTTCACTTCACAGATGAGGAAACCAACCAAATTGTGCAGTGGTGAATGGGTTTGTCTGAGATCATGTGGAGAGTAGGATAGGACCTTCAGACCCAGGCCCAGGACCCTCCCAGTGGCCCCATACTCTGCCACAGTACTGTCCCACCAGGACATTCACCTATTGTCTTGCTCCTACATGAGAGGTCACATATGAATGATTACAGGGATTTGTCTGGAACAGTTGCAGGGCTGGTTTGCCCACTGTCATTCCCAGGGCAAGCCCAGACACAGGTGAACACCTTTTCCTTGCTCCACTGATGACAAGAAACTGATGGTATGAGATTTTCAGGAGGGCCTGGGCAGGTCCCACAGAGTCTTAGAGCCTCAGAAGCAAAAAAAAAAAATCCCAGATGATCTTGAGTTAACAAAAGGATTCCCCAGATTCCTTCTGGTGTTATCCAAGCTTAGCTTCTGATACTTCCAGAGCACCCCATAAATGGATGACCCTCTCCTACTCATTCAACCCCCATTTCCACATGTCTCTTCCTGGTCCTTTTGTACTTTTTAATTTTGTGATGTGAAGAACTGATAATGCCTTGCGATGTTACCTCTCTCAGACTAAATGCATTTTGAAAACAACAAGAGAGGGATGGAGGCAGAAAGGAAGGGAGACAGAGAACATTGTTATGCCCAGGAATGCACCTATGTTATTGGTGGAACTTCAGACAGTGGGAAAGGGGTACAGTCTTTTCCAGATCTCCTGAAACCATACTACGTGGCTGCTTAAGAGTAAAGACTTGTAGCAATTTATTCATTTTTGTCTCCAGAATTCTAATCCTGTATCCTCCCCAAATTTTACAACAGCGCCTAGACTGTTCAGTAATGACAATTATGGCCCCAAACCCAGTAACACTGATTCTTCAAACTGGCTTTGTAACTTTTCACTGTAGCTGTATCTTGGAGCCTCAGTTTCCTCATCTGGAAAATGGAAACCATACAACCTTCCTGGCAGCTTTGCTGTCACTGTGAGGATTAGATGAGATCAGGTTAAGATTATTCATGAAGTGGCATGGAATGGTCAAAAACAGTGCTTGGAGTTGGACCTGAGTTCACGTCATAGATCCCCCACTTACCAGCTACGTAGTCTTGGCTCAGCCACTGAACCTCAATGAGCCACAGTCTTTCTTCCTTTCCTTCCTTCCTTCCTTCCTTTCTCTTTCTTTTTTTTTCCCTCTCTTTCTTTCTTTCTTTCAAGATTTTAATTTTAAGTAATCTCTACACCCAGTGTGGGGCTTGAACTCACAAGCACAAGATCAAGAGTTGTATGCTCTTCCAACAGAGCCAGCCAGGCATCCCACACCTCCATTTTCTTTAAAGGAAATAGTAACACACTTACTTCATAGACATGGGAATTAATGGAACTATTGTGGAAAGCATGGTGACTGGCATAATTAGTGCTTAATATATTTTAGTCAACAGACAAATAATCTACTGAATGCCAAAAAAATGTACCTATTACCTTTTTAGCTCTTGAATTTCCTGTAAAAAACTGTGTGTATCATTACTTCTGTCCCCCAAAAAGATTAGCCAAGGCCCTATGGTGTCTTAAATTCTTATATCAAATCACTCTTTTGGTTTGAAGTTTTACACCTATTAACCAAGTCTTGAGTATTAGTTGATCAGATTAGCCTGTAGTCAATTAGAAGGAAGCAGAGCTTCTGGGGTGGGGGTGTAAGGAAAGATGCAGATTGCCAAATATAATACAGGATATTCAGTTAGAATTTTTAGTAGAAGTATATCCCACAAAATATAAAGACCATAGTTATAGGAAAAATGATTCAGTGTTTATCTGACATTCAAATTTAGTTGGTCATCTTACATTTTTATTTCCTAAACCTGGTCACTTTAAAACAGAGCGAATTCATTCTGGAGGGGGATTTGTTTGGGTAAGAGACTACAAAACATGGGTCCTGCCAGGAACATTCAAAAGGGGGTGGGGGACTTGCTCAGTGGCCCTGGGGACCTGGACAGACGTGGGAGGCATAGGCAAAGGTCCTGTAGGAAGAACAATGAGCCAGGAATGAAGAGACTGACTGAAGCCCAAGTTCTACCATTAATTCACCATGTCAATTTGGGCTACTTTTATCTCAGTCTACCCACTTGAAAAATGAGAAGATCAACTCAGTCAGTCCTGTCCATACTGCATGCTGGCATACCCATACCCCAGAGGACACAGGAAGATTTTCCAGAGGGTACACAGGCACAAACAGACTTGCGGACATGATATCCTGGTTCTTAAATTCCACATTTACTTTTTCCTGAAGTTGGTCTTCCTGAAAAAGAGCTTGCGGTCTGTGTTTTTCCTTTTCTAACTGTTTTTCAGAAAGTCCTGTGCTGCTTCCAAAAAAGGCAGGGATGGAAGCATATTTCTTACCTCTTATATGTGCCCAAAGGATAAAAACTGAGTTCCAAACAAAGGAACAATTTGAAAATGCATTTTCCTGAGGATGCTTCCCCAAGAACAAAGCAAAAAATAGGTGGGTAGGAAACACTAAGGGGTCAGTACCTTGTTTCATTCAGGTGCCAAAGTCATAGTACATTGCTATGCCTTTAGCTCCCTCTTCTAGAGTTAGAAATCGCAAGAGCGATGGTACATATCTGCAGGGATGTGTATTAAAACATTCATTTCAGTTGAAAAACGAAGTCCTTCTTTTTGTAGGAGAAAGTGGTCTGATTTGGCTAATTGAGAACTGACTTTGTCAATTAGTTGATTCGTTTAACATTTTCCATAAATACAGTGAGTTAACTCTGTGGCATCAAAAATTTTTTTAATGTATTTAAAGCATGTGCTAAGATACAAGCATTTTATAAAATATATATTATCTCAGGTCTATCAAAGTTAATAGTATTCAAACTTTTCAACATTTACAGAGTGTATCAGATTAAATAAAGTGTCCAAATAAAAGAATAATGGGTATAATTAATAACATTATTGATCATTTGGTAAATTTGGAAAACTTTCCAGAAATTAAGAAAACCACTTGTGATTTGTGATCAGTATCCTAATTAATAGGAAACAAATTCTTTTCAAGTATACAATTTCCAATCCCATGCCTTTATAAAAATTGAAAGGGGGTTTAATCAAGCTGTTTATTAATATTTAACTTAGATCATTGAAAATATTTTTTCTTATAGAGTGTTATGTGATTTGGGGCAATGTACTAGAAGTTCAAAGAACCAAGTGACATACCTATAACAAAACTCCTTTTTTTCCCCAGCACTTACTATCACTGAGAGATACATTACCTATAGAATTTTGTTTATCAATAAAATTTTGTTAATCAATAATTTCAATGTATTTACTTACATATCCATTATTATTATGTTATTTAAGTAACAACTGGAATGAAAAATCAATCCATAAGAAAAACTTTTATTCCTAGAGTCTTATGGTCCCAGTAAATGAAAAATTAAAATTTCAATCTGTACACATTTTTATTGCATAGCAGTATGAAAAGGTCGTGATTGAAAGACTCTTGAACATAAGATTATATTGTATTAGATTAAGAGTCTGTGGGATAATAGGAATGGAAATATGAGTTCAAGGAGATGGAGAAGTGTTTTAAAATGTCCAACTTTTAAAGAAATGCTTTCCATGTATTTTTTTAAACGGATGATTGTGTTGCAATACGTGCTGTCCTTAATACCCATCACCAGGCTAACCCATCCCCCTACTCCCCTCCTCTCTAAAACCCTCAGTTTGTTTCCTGGAGTCCATAGTCTCTCATAGTTCGTGTCCCCCTCTGATTTCCTCCCTTCATTTTTCCCTTCCTTCTCCTAATGTCCTCTATGCTATTCCTTATGTTCCACATATAAGTGAAACCATATGATAATTGTCTTTCTCTGTTTGACTTATTTCACCTCGGATTGACTTTTAAAAGTTAAGTTATGTAGCAGCTTTAACAATATTAACATTTACAACATGTTTGCATAACGCATTTGCGATTCCTTCATGTTGTTGTCTGTTGTCTGGACCTTCTTATTGCTGATTTAGGGTTCATCTTATGAATTACCATAAGTTGGTAATTCACTAGTTATGGACACTTGGGTTGGTTCCAGTTTTGGGGGATTATGAGTAAACCTCCTACAAAGATTTTCATACAGGTTTTTATATGACCATAAATGGTCATTTCTCTTGGGTAAATACCAGGGAGTAGGATTGCTGGTTTGTGATAAGTATATGTTTATAAGAAGCCGCCAAAATGTTTTCCAAAGTGGCTGTACCATTTTGCATTTCTACTAGTAATATATGAGAGTTCCACTTGCCTCACATACTTGCTAGCATTTAGGATTGTAAATGTATTATTTTAGTCATTCTAATGCATGCATAGTGGTACAATTGCAAGAAATTTTAAGAGATTAAAGTAATTTGCTTAAATTTCTGAGACCCTAAGAAACTAAGTCACTTAAAATGATGGCGGGGATTTTTTCCTGTTTCCCAACTGTCCATTTGACAATGTTTCAAATCCAGTGGGTTCCTCAGTTCCTGAGCCTGGGTGGTCAGAATTTTCCCCAGAACCCCATCATAGAACCTACCTCTTTGCCCAGCTTCCCCACATGGCAGAGGTTGCTCTTTGCAGTAAACGGAGGAGCATTTTGCAATCAAAAGGTCTACAGATGGTCAGGAGCTGGGGGAATAGTGTGAATTTCCAGGTTACAATTTTGGGAAACTACAGGTAAGGCCCCACTATGATTCTACTACATCCCATGACCCCTTGCTGCTCCCTCCACTCCCACCCCACGCTGGGAGCACACTCAGCCTCAGGTCCTATTTCCATGGCTGAGAGCTCCTCCCTCACATTTTCCTCCTCCCAATAGCATGACATGTCTTCTGCTTGGCTACTCAACCAAGAATGTGCCTTTAGCCTCAGTCACTGGGCAGACCTTGAGGAAGACAATTAGCTCCATGGGTCTCTTTCATACACCTTGCCCTAAGCTTAGGCAGAGTAAGTAGATGCCTCCTCCTCCAAAGACATGACCTTCTACATAACTCCTATCCAGTGATCGACATTCTGATACTGAAACTCTCTAAGTGTGGCGTGCAGAGCACTGTATCTCTCCACTGTGTGTTGTTTAAATATCTTAATTCTTTCTAATTTTTTGTCTCTTTGACCTATCAGTAATACAGAAAGGTGTGTTGAGGGCTCTCAATACAAAGACTTCTCAATTTATGCCTGTAATTCCATCAATGTTTGTTTAATATATCTCGATTCTATTGATTTAGGTAAATAGAAAAAATTCCTGGTGAATTGAATCTTTTATCATTATACGGTGACCCCTTCTCTATCCCTAAAATAAACTCATCTTCTAGTTCTGTATTGCCTGATATTAATCTAACTATACCATCTCTTTTTTGTTTGCATTTGCCTCGACTTTGCCCCCTCATTTTGCTTTCAACCTTTCCATGCACTTGTGTTTTATGTTTCAAACAGTGTCAATCTACATTTAAAAAAAAATCCAGTCTAGTAATCTTTACCAATTAATTGACATTTATGGGCTTTAGTGACATATTTGGGTTCATGTCTACAATCTTATTTTGAATTTTCTATAATCTATCCTTATTACTTGCAGATTCTGTATTTGCAAATTTATTTTGTTTGTCAAACAAATCAGTATCAAGAAAACAAATAACCTGAATAATAAATGGACAAGGACTTGAATAGAAATTTCTCAAAAGAAAACATATAAGTGGCCAACCAGTATATGAAAAGATGCTCAACATCACTGATCATCAGGGAAATGAAAACCAAAACTACAATGAGATATCACTTCACATCTTGTTAGAATGGCTATAAGATAACAAGTGTTGGCAAGGATGTGGAGAAAAGGGGACTCTTGTGTGTGTTTGGTGGGAGTTTAAATTGGTGCAGTCACTACGGAAAACAGCCAGGAGGTTCCTCAAAAATCAGAAACAGAACTACCATATGATCCAGCAATCCCACTTATAGGTATACTATATCCAAAAGAAATGAAAGCAATATCTTGAAGAGATATCTGCACCCCCATGTTCACTGTAGCATTATTCCTGATGGCCAAGATATGGAAACCATCTAAGTGCCAGTGGATGGGTGAATGGATAAAGAAAATGTGATATATATGAATATTATTCGCCTTAAAAAAAAATCCTGTCATTTGCAACAACATGGATGAATCTGGAGGATATTATGCTAAGTGAAAGAAGCCAGACACCAAAAGGCAAACACTGCATGATCTCACTTACATGTGGAATCTCAAAAAGTTGAACTCATCGAAGCAGGGAGTAGAATAGTGGTTGCCAGGGACTAGGGGGGAAGGGGTGTGAAAGGGAAGATGTTGGTCAAAGGGGACAAGCCTCCAGTTATAACATGGGTAAGTTCTAGGGATCCAATGTGTAACATAATGACTGTAATAATACTGTGTTGTGCACTTGAAATTTTCTAAGAGAGTAGATGTTAAGTGTTATCACCACTCATAAAAAAAGAGGTGACTATGTGAGGTGCTGGAATTGTTAACTAGCTTGATTATGGTGATCATTTCACAATATGTACCTATATCAAAATTTATGATACCCATCTTCAATCTATATAATTTTTATTTGTCAATCTACCTGCGTGAAAATTTTTTTTAAATACAAAGAAGGTTCCACTAGGTATTCAGAACTAGATTAACAGTATTCTGCCAGCACGTTAAAAATATATAACTATTGTCTTTAGGTTTTTGTGGCTGCTCTTGAGTAATCCTTGGTGAGTCAAGCAATTTCTTTCTTTTTGCTTTGTACTTCAGTTATATATTTTATTTCTAGGTATTCTACTTGGTGCTTTTTCAATATTCTGGTGATTTTTTTTAAAGATTTTATTTATTTATTTGAGAGAGAGAGAATGAAAGAGAGAGAGCACGAGACGGGGGAGGGTCAGAGGGAGAAGCAGACTGCCGGCTGAGCAGGAAGTCCAATGTGGGACTCGATCCCGGGACTCCAGGATCATGACCTGAGCCGAAGGCAGGCGCTTAACCAACTGAGCCACCCAGGTGCCCCAATATTCTGGTGATTTTTAAAAAGATTTTATTTTTATGTAATCTTTACATCCAATTTAAGATTTTATTTTTAAGTAATCTCTACACCCAACAGGGGGCTTGAACTCACAACCGCAAGATCAAGAGTCACACGCTCCACCAACTGATCCAGCCAGGTGCCCTGATATTCTGGTGTTTTTATGTTCTCTTTCACTTACCTGAGCTAAAGTGCCATCTTCTATTTCCTTTCCTTTCCTTTTATTCCTTAAGCATTTTTGTGCTCTGTCTACAATAATTCCAATATCTGAAGTCTCTTTGGATCTCTGCTGTTTCTCTTGACTTTTTTCATCTTTTCTTGTTTTCTTAAATTGTGTGTAAATATTTTTCTTATGAGCTCTTATATTTATTTTTTTAATAAATATTTTATTTATTCATTTGAGAGAGAGAAGCAGACTCCCTGCCGAGCAAGGAGCCCAATTTGGGGCGTGATCCCAGGACCCAGGATCATGACCTGAGCCGAAGGCTGTTGCTTAACCAACTGAGCCACCCAGGCACCCCATGAGCTCTTATATTTAATGGAAACTTCTCTTTCATGGCACTTTATCTGCAGAATTTCTTGAAATCCTGTGTTTAACGGAGCATTTTCAAAATCAGTTTGTTTCACATATTACCCTAACCACTCAGACTATTTGGATTTCAAGTCATGCCTTCAGGTTTTTCAGACTTCACACATGTGCTGATTTCTGCTCCACTGTTATGTGGGGGAAACTAACTTGCAAGTAATGAATTTTTGGAGGAATCTTTTTTCCTACTCTACTGAAAGGATAAAGGAGATGTGGAATATATATACAATGGAACATTAATCTGCCTTTAAAATGAACGGTATTCTCACACAGGCTACAACATGGATGAAACTTGAGGACCCAAGCTAAGTGAAATAAACCAGTCACCAAAACCAAATACTATATGATTCCACCTGTGAAGTTCCTAGAGGAGTCAAATTCATAGAGACAGGAGAAGGGGGATTTCCAGGGGCTGGGGGTTAGGGATGGGGAGCTGTTGATTAATGAGTACAGAGTTTCAATTTTACAAGATGAAAAGAGTTCTGGAGATGGATGGTGGTAATTGTTGCACAACCATGTGAATGTACATAATGCCACTGAACTGTGCACTTAAGAATAGTCAGGATGGTTGGGGTGCCCAGGTGGCTCAGTCTGTTAAGCATCCTACTCTTGACTTTGGCTCAGGTCATGATCTCAGGGTTGTGTGATTGAGCCCCGCATTGGACTCTGTGCTGGGCATGGAGCCTGCTTAAGAGTCTCTCTCTCTACCTCTCCCTCTGCCCCCGCTTCTAAAAAAAAGAATAGTCAGGATGGTTAACTTTATGTTATATATATATTTTCCCATAATTACAAATAATAAAACACAAAAGGGACTTTTGATTTCTGCTTAGAGATATAGAAAGCTGAATAAACCTCCCAAACTTACACTGAAAACAAAGCTGGACAACTTTTCTTGAACTCACCAGAGCACTGAGATCACAGGGCAACCAACCAGTGCAGTATCTAGGGGAAAATGGGCACCTGAAGGGAGAGAGAAGACGTAAGCATTGATTACCTAGGAGACAGGCAGCCAGGCACCAGGAAGGACAGTTCAACTAGGTGGTCGGCAAATTGCTAGAGGCGGAGTGTGCACTGGCAAAAGAAAATGAAGTCTCTGGGGCTGCAAATACAGGGCTGCGGTGGGGAGGGGCATCCACACTCTCTTGTAGATTTTCTCCAAAAATTTGTGGTACACTTGAGGTAACCACAGCAACAAACAACCCATAAACTGCAAATTAGCCTGGCTCCTGATTAGATTAACACAAACTTCCACACTAAAGACCTAATTAGAAGGAAAAGCGAGCCCACTTCCAGGGATAAATACTATTCCCTGTTTCTAGTTCCTTGCCTGTCCCACTGAATACAGCTATGAAAACTGGAAAGTCAGTACTAACAGGCAGTTGGAAAAGAAGGCTAGAATTCAAGCACCACGTTGTTGGTGATGAGTCTACTGGGATTTTTTTCCCCTTCTGGTATCCCCTGGCCAACCTGAAAATAAGCACTAAGGCACAGATAGAATGTCAGGAGAAACCCTCTAATTTTGGCTTGAGGCATAGAAAAGGGAACTTGTAATGCCCAGAAGAGGTGCAGAAATCCCCTGGTTTCTTCTCTTTCTCTTAATTCTTCCCCTTCCTCCTCCTCTACCTCCTCCTCCTCCTTTTAAAGATTTTATTTTTAAGTAATCTCTACACCCAACATGGGCCTCAAACTCACAACCCCGAGATCAAGAGTTGCATACTTTACCAATTGAACCTGCTGGACTCCCCTTAATTCTTCTTCTGTGTCCTAGTCCCTAAGAAAATCCATAGTAGTGATGGGAAGCAGCTGGAATTAGGATTGGAAGGAGCCAAGACTCTCAGAGAAGGGAAATCCTTCCTCCATTGGGTGCAGCTGTAATTCTAAGAGAGTGGGTGGCCCTGTTGTCCCTGTTTCTCTTTTCTCTCTTTGTTCTCTCACCACTTGGCGCTGGGTACAGATGTAGTTGTGGAAGGGCCTAGCAGAGCAGGGTAACCAAAGCCTAAGCTGTTTGGAGCCTGAGGGAAACAGAAGGCACTGGGGAGATCACCGAGGGAAGAACTTGAGAAAGCAAACACATACAGTTGTTTATTTATTCCTGGGTTCACCTCCAAGCTGTGCATGCATGGATGTGATCCTAGCTGATATATTTTGAGAAATGAACCAACAGATACACCACCTCCTAGGTCTCAGACTAGCCACTTGGTGGTGCATATGCATAGAGGCACTAAATGAACTGAAAAAAGAGGCTTTGAAAAACTGAACTGACATTGGAACACAACCCACCCAAGACAGGTTGAACTTTTCAGCCTAAACCTAACCATTTTAATTACTTTTGAAAACATAACATCAACCTTCTCCATTTGGTGTTAACAAGACTCAGAGTCTTATAATATTCAAAATGTCCAGGATATAATCCAACATTATGGAACATATGAAAGAAAAGGAAAATATCAACTCCTGTGGAAAAGACTACCAACAGACTCCAGTTTCAAGATGAAATAAATGTTGGAATTATCTGACAAAGACGTTAAAGCAGCTACTATAAAAATTCTGAAGCAAGTAATCAAGAACGCCCTCGAAACTGATGGAAAAATAGAAAGTCTCAGCAATGAAATAGAAGACATAAAGGAGAAGGAAATAGAAATTTGAAAAGAACATGATAACTGGGATTAAATACTCACTGAATGGGCTTAATATCAGAATGCACATGACAGAGATAGGAGCAACGAACTTGAAGACTGATCCATGGAAATTACCCAATTTGAACAACAAAGAAAAATATACTAAAAAAACATATACAGAGCCTAAGGGACAATAACCAAAGTTCTGATATCTGTGCCACAAGCCCTGAAAGGAGAGGAGAAGAGTACAATGCTGAAAACATGTTTGAGGAAATATGACTGAAAATTTAAATATGTTGGAAGACATAAGCCTATAGACTCAAAAAGCTTGTGATGATCACTTAAGATTTGCTCTCTCAGCAACTTGCAAGTATGCAATACACTATTATTAACTATAGTCAACATGCTGTACAGTTAGGTCCCCAGCACCTGGCAGGGAAGGCCTGTGATGGGGGTGAGACCAGGGGTGTGCAGCTGCGCAGTAGGAGGGACTGTCTGTAGATGAGTGCCATGGTACAGGCCAGTGACTGAAGAAGGGGCCTGATCCAGGACCACAAGCAGCTGCAGGGGCCCTGGGGGTCAGCAGGCCCTTCTTTGGCTTTGCAGTTTCTCTGGGGCATGTGTACTTTAGTGGAGGCCTGTCACAGGGAGAGGGGCCAGCCCCAAGCATGCATACGGCACTTCAGTGGGGGTCAGGCATGGGGGGTCTAGACTGGCATCTTGCAATTGCACAGCTGCAGAAGCCTGGGTTGGCTACTGGTGCAGTTCCTGGGCTCCAGGTGGGCAGAGGGTAAGAAGTGGGGAGAGAGTCAGGTGGCTGGAGACAGTGAATGCAAATACTCATGTGGCAAAAGCCAGTGAAATCTGCAGGGTTCTGTGGCTGCCATGCTGGCCATTGGTTTCTTCAGTGGCAAATCTGCTGGATTTTCTTGTAGGGCAGGTCACTGTTTGCCACAATCACTGCCACTGTGTGGCTGTTACTACTCTTTTTTTTTTTTAGTGTGTATATTTTATTTATTTTTATTTTATTATTTTATTTTATTTTAATTTTTTTCCCTCTGGAGAATTTTACCAAACATTTATTCTTTTTTATTACATTCAATTAGCCAACATATAATACATCATTAGTTTTTGATGTAGTGTTCAACAATTCATTTGTTGCATATAACACCCAGTGCTCATCACCACACGTGCCCTCCCGAATACCCATCACCCGGTTACCCTATCCCCCAAAAGGCTGGGGGGCCAGTGGCTCCCCCTGCTCTCCCTTCCCTGGTGAAGGGAACTCTTCCTGGAGATTCCTCCTTGGCATGGAGCATTGCTGGCCAGGCGATGGAGTGATGCAGGCAAATGTAGTTGTACTTCCATCTCTTCCTATGCAATTAATTTCAGGTGTTTGTTCCCCTGCATTGCTGAAGTTTCCTACATGGACTCCAGAGCTCTTCCAGAGCTATTTTTGTTCATGGATAGCTGTATAATTATTGATCTTTGGAGGGGGACAGAGGCTGAGGTCTCATTTGTTGCCACTTGGACATTGTTCTTTATGTATATATTTTGAGATGTCACATTCATTTTCTGGTTCAAAATCTTTTCTATTTTCTATCATAATTTCATTTTGACTGATGATTCCTCAGAATTGCTTTCCTTAATTTTTACTCATATGGAAAATTTTTCTATCCATTTTACTTTATTTATTTCTAGTTTAATGCCACTGTGGTCTGTTTGATTTCAATTTCTTGACATTTGTTGAGACTTTTTGAAAAATGAAGGGGGGGAAATTGGAGGGGGAGATGAACCATGAGAGGCTATGAACTCCGGGAATCAAACTGAGGGTTTTAGAGGGGAGAGGGGTGGGGGATGGGTTAGCCCAGTGATGGGTATTAAGGAGGGCGTGTATTGCGTGGAGCACTGGGTGTTATACGCAAACAATGAATCATGGAACACTACATCAAAAACTAAGGATGTAATGTATGGTGATTAACATAACATAATAAAATAAAATTTAAAAAAAGAATGTATATTCCACAGTAATTCTGAATTCATTTTTTTAAAAGATTTTATTTATTTATTTGACACGGAGAGAGAGATAGAGAGAGAGAGAGCACAAGCGGGGGGAGCGGCAGGCAGGCAGAGGGAGAGGGAGAAGCAGGCTCTCTGCTGAGCAAGGAGCCTGATGCAGGGCTCGATCCCAGGACCCTGGGATCATGACCTGAGCTGAAGGCAGCTGCTTAACCGACTGAGCCACCCAGGCACCCCTCTGAATTCATTTTGATGTGTTAGTCACTTTTTATTTGTGTTGTTCAAATCTTCTAGATCCTTACTGGGTTGGTTGCATTTTGTTTTGTTTTGTCTTCCTAGTCTATCAGTTGCTGGAAAGTATGTTAAAATTATCTGCTGGTCAGTTATGCTTCTGGCAATGGCAGGCTAGTTTACTTGCAACCAACCCTTCCAAGAAAGCAAAATGAGATCCCTTGGGGTCTCCCAGCCCCACATTTGGATACTTGTCACCTCCCAATTCTGCTTCCAGAGTGGGTTAACTCTGGGGTTTGAAGGCTCACTGTGTTCCTTAATGTACCTACTTGGTAAGAGTGTCCTATCTGCCTGGTGGCTCCAGAGTTCTTCTCAACTGCTTCTTTATGCTAATTGCTTATCAGGAAACAGTTCATTGGTTTGTCCTAAGGCAATCACCCCCTGTTAGTCCAGGAGAACACTATGGACCTGTCCTCCTTCGCCCATCTCAGTTATCACTCTTTCTGCACAGCGTCCCTCCTCAACCCTATTCTCCACTAGACCCCCTATTTTAAGCACATCTCTGGCCCCTGACATATATGTATTTCAGGAAACTCAAGTACAAGGGCATTTAGAGAATGAGGTCTACATATCTATCAGTCATCAACCTACTGAGTGGACTTGAGTAGGATCAGTCTCCTGTCTATGCTGGTTTGTTTTCCTTTGTTAATTTTAGCAAATAATCCTTCTGCTCTGCAGGTTTTATGGTTTTAACAACAGACTCTAAAAGGAAAAGTTAGCAAATTATAATATCCTATGGTCACAGAGCTTAATACAAATTTATAATCCAATCTTGTCACAACTTCATCTGCTGGTGTTGGGGGCAGGAGGAGGCTAGGGTTTCAACCTTTCCTTTCCTTCAAGTTCCCTTTTTTCTCCTCCCAGTCTATATTTAATCCTGTCATGGAGGAAAAATAGCTTTCATTCTGAGTTACCCCAATTCTTCCCTATCCCTCAAGGTGGGACTAAGCATCCCTTCTTCCAGGAAACCTGATAACATGATGCGCATAATGACCCCTCTTTATTTATACCTTAAGGTACTGACTGTATATTCCATTCATCCCTTCTTGCCATGCCCCATGCTGGTTTCTGCTTGTTTGGATAATAAGACTTAACCCTTCTTTGGGCTATATGCCAACAGATAGTCACACCTTCACTCATGAGGAGTGGTCCTTGCCACAAGCCTGAGCACAATGTAGGTTCTCTATAACCCTATAAATGTTGCCTATTCTTTCTAGGAGTATTTACATTTGAAAATATTCCTATAAATTCCAAGTGATTGAGTAAATAATTCTAACAAATAAGGCAATGTCTGAGAGGAGAGGTTGGAGAGGTCAATGGCATTTCCTTTCAATTCTAGACCATGGGTGCTAACACCTATAAGAAAGATTGTACTTCCCTGGATTAGTTAAAAGGGTGGCTGCTTGTGGGAACCTACTAGAATTGCAGGCCTGAAATAAGGAAAGAAAGGCTGCACTGAGAAGATCTGGGAACCCAGAGGGATGGTGTTTTCTGTAGCCATAAGACCATCCCACACATAAACAGTTTTCCCCAGAGATGGTAGTCAATGAACAAAAGAGTCCAGGAGTCTTGGCTAAGGAGTTCAATCTTTGGAATGGTGAGAAGGCAGGGAATCCACTGGGAAGCAGGGGTTGGGGGCTTAAGGAAAAGGTGGAAGGAGGGAATGGTACTGGTACTATAGAAGAAGAGACAGAGGTTCTGGGTTACTGTCATAGTTTATTCTTCAGGGAAATGAGGCTGATAATATAATGGCTCAGGGAAGAGGGTTAACAAGTAAGAGAGACATCGCCCGGGACCCCACCTTCTCCCTCCCCTTGCCTCTCAGCTGGGACAAGACGATGATACCACTGGACATCATGTAGAATTAATTTATGTGTGTATCCCACTCTCAGTGGTGGTTGTGGGATATAAAGTAGTTTCTGCCTCGGTGCTAGGTGAAGTGTTCTCAGTGACAGTCTCTGGAAAAAATAAGGGGTAGGTATTCAATGGCCACACAGTCTGATGAAACACATTTCTTTGAGGGTAACAGATCTACCCAAACCCTGGGGGCAGGGATATTCCTGTGGTTTAGGAAATGCCCATACAAGGCTTCTCTCAGGATGTTTTAAGTCCAGTGAGCAGAGACATAAATGTCAGATCTCCTGAGGTTTGGATAAATCAGGCAGGCTTGCAGGTGGACAATGAGGGCTTGGGCTGGAGGAAGAGGTAGGGATCCCAGGTTGGAATGGGTACCAGGACAGGGGAGGCATAGTCTTCTTCTGTCTGTTCCCTCACAGTCACAGGTTCCATAGTCTTTGAGAATCTAATGGTAAGAGAGGGGTGAATATTAGATCTTACCAATTTGTCTGATATTCAAGCAGATAGTTCCACAGGTAGAAAAGCAGCATTCCAAGCCAAAAGCACAATCCCAAGAATATTTGCATGTTCTGTAGCATTCGAACCAGGTGGGATTCCTTGAACATTCTCTCAGTTTTGGGTACGCTAAAACTGAGAAGGAACACATGAGTAGTGACTCCAAGAAGAAGAAGAAGAGTTTTTCTCACTATTATCAGCCCCTCTAAGGCCCCGGCACCCACTCCATTGGTTTCTCTTCTTCTTCTGCCTGCTTATGGATCTGGGTGGCCTTTTCCATTCCTAGAGTCAAAATCCAGCTCCCACTCCATAGCAAACCCAGCAACCATGAAGCCACCTCCATGGAATTGAACATCACAGGACCTGAGGCCTGAAACCCAGTTCTCAGAACAAAGAGGCCCAAGAGATCCTCTGGTCTCCTGCTCTCATTTTACAGGGTGGGAAGAACAAAGTCCCAGAGAAGAGGAGGAACTGTCTTGTACTTTTCCCTGTCTGGCTGAGACAGCCTTCCAAACCTAGCTGTTCCCCCAGAAACCTTTGCCAGCAGTTATGGACCCACTATGCTCAATTCTGCTGATTTTAATTTTCTTACCCTAGTGATTCCAAACTTCTCTTGGTCAAGCACCCATTTTATTTCTCCTCCCCATGTCCAATATTCTCAAATACTCAATTCCCTAAACGAAGGGCATATTTCAAGAAATAATTAGTACCCTTTTCCCAATTTGGTGCTCATCCTTGGAGCCCCTAACTGGAGGACACGAACTCCTGGTGGCTCAAGCTAGGCACATTCCACGCAGGCCTTGAACCCTGTGGAGCTTTCTACTTCTACGGGTCCTCTTCAACAAAAACACCATGTAGCCACCACAGTCCCCACCACACACATAAAAACATGTTTCTCGTAATATCAGGAGACCATCAAACTTGAGAACTGCACATTCAGCTTTCCTCAGGTATCCTGGCTTAAAAAAGGAACCAGTGCTTTCACATATGCCAGTCCTGGTTCCTTGTTTCCTACCCCCTCTTCATTTTGAAGCTCAATCAGAATACCTACTGAAATCTGGACGCTTAGTTACAGGCTCAGATTTTCCTCCCATACCTCCTGTCACTGGCATGATCACCAGGCAGGAGAGTGTCAGCAGCTGGAGAACCAACCACTTCATGATGTTAACTCTGGATGTTTGAGTGTGAGCCTGGCAGGAGACCCAGGATTTTACTAGGTCCTGCAGGGGGTAGCGAAGGGCTTTGGGGTGTGGAGTTGGGAGAACACGTGACTGGTCTCTCACTGCCCATCTGGTTCTCCCTCCTCTCCTCCTTGCACCACTCCTTGGTTGGGCATTTTTATCTCCTGAGGTTCTTTCCTTCTCTTACGCTTTCTACTTCTCTCATTGCACAAATGAATTCATAATTTATCACTTCTTATTTTAGAAATTTGAAAAACGCAGAAGTACAAAGAAAACTAATAAGATACGATCAGTTATCCATTACCTAAAGAGATAACAGTGTCGTTCATTTTCATAGATAGTTTTAGAACTGACTTCCCAATAGAAAATTCATACGTATTTATTGTGTATGTATTGTAGTATATTTTAAAAGCCATTTAAGAGTATCCATAAATGTAAGTAAATTAAAATTTAAGAATCACCAAAGACTTTTAAAAACTGATTACAAAATTTGAAGAGGAACAACTTATTCTAAGCCTGAATTTCCCCCAACATTGTCCGTGTTTCACAAGAATTAGCTCCTGAATGATACCAGCACATTTCATTTTTTTATTAAATTTTTATTGTTATGTTAATCACCATACATTACATCATTAGTTTTAGATGTAGTGTTCCATGATTCATTGTTTGTGCATAACACCCAGTGCTCCATGCAGAACGTGCCCTCTTTAATACCCATCACCAGGCTAACCCATCCTCCCACCCCCCTCCCCTCTAGAACCTTCAGTTTGTTTTTCAGAGTCCATCGTCTCTCATGGTTCGTCTCCCGCTCCAATTTCCCCCCCTTCATTCTTCCCCTCCTGCTATCTTCTTCTTTTTTTTTTTTTCTTAACATATATTGCATTATTTGTTTCAGAGGTACAGATCTGAGATTCAATAGTCTTGCACAATTCACAGAGCTTCCCAGAGCACATACCCTCACCAGTGTCTATCACCCAGTCACCCCATCCCTCCCACCCCACCCCCCACTCCATTTCATTTTTAAAGCATACTCAATTTACAATTTTTGTAGACACACTAATTTTATATCATTCAATTCTTTTAAGGTCCTTTTTGGGAGTGACATCAGCAAGATGCCTGAATAAGACCTCCTGCTTGAACTTGCCCCCCCCGCCCCGGCCCCCACACAACAATTTGGCATCCACCCCACAGACCAAAGTACCTTGGAGGAGGCTGTGGATCCAGCACCATACGCCAAGGGACCCAGGAGGAGTCTGACCCATGGGTTGGGTCATTGGCATAGAGACCTCAGTCTTGGCATGGCACCCTGACGCGGCCTAAGGACTGACTCTAACGCCCCTCAGCCACAGTCTGGGAGCCACTGGAGAACACTCATTTAGACAATCACCCACAGATGACAGAGCTTTGTGGAAGTCCAGGAGTGTAACAGAGAAGTTCCATCACACCGTGGGAGCAAAAAAAAAAAAAAAAAAAAAATCCAAGTGTGGACGCACTGGAGAGGTTAAAAGCAACAGTTTAACTTTACCTGCATCACACCTATCCAGATTTAAAAAAAATTCTCTAAGGAACTGTGCATTCAAAAATGCCACGAACCCAGGCAAGAGAATATATAGTCCCTGCCTCACACTTCAGTTTGCTCCATGCTCACTTTGTTTACACATATTGTGCATTATCGATATCATCTTCCCCACGTTACTAAGTGAAAATATCTTCTACAAAAATGAAGCCTTATGAATCTGGTTGGCATGAGCCAAGGGGCCTGAAAAAGCCCACAATATTAGAAGGAAAATTGCTAGGTGTCCAGCATTTGAACAATGAACACACCCAAGTCTGACCACATAAGATGTGTTCATGATTCTTCTGTGCACAAGAAAATAAACTATGAGAGTTCTGTAGGCCCTAGAAAGCTGTAGTGAGTCACCAGGGCATGGCATAATATTTTGAACGCTAGAGAAATACGTACATAGATTGATAACCATGATCACTGTGGGAGGGAGTCAAGCACCGGGTTGATACAGCAAATCCTGTTGGATATCTTCAAATATCTCAAGAAGAAGGCAGTGGGCCTTGAGGTATTCTGTGAAGGAGTTGAATTTCAGAGAGTCCCGAAGAGTTTCAAGAGATTTGAGAATGGTGAAAGACAGCTGAGCACTGGCTGTTACACGCAACTAATGAATCGTTGAACACCACGTCAAAAACTAATGATGTATTATATGCTGGCTAACTGAACATAATAAAAAAATTAAAAAATATATACACAAATGGGATCATACCCCCTGCAAAAAAAGACCGCTGAATTTACATACAGCAAATAAAGACAATGAATAAAAGCAAGTTTTGACTGCTTCTTTTTTTTTTTTTTAAGATTTTATTTATTTATTTGACAGAGAGAGACACAGCGTGAGAGGGAACACAAGCAGGGGGAGTGGGAGAGGGAGAAGCAGGCTTCCCGCAGAGCAGGGAGCCCGATGTGGGGCTCGATCCCAGAACTCTGGGATCATGACCTGAGCTGAAGGCAGACACTTAACGACTGAGCCACCCAGGCGCCCCTTGACTGCTTCTTAAACAGGCTTTCATAACAACCTCTTTTCAAGCACATGTGCACCTCCACCTTCAGACACCTGATGGCTCAGTTCTCAGACTTTCTGTGGTTCTTTGGTTAAATCAGCTAGCTTTGTAGTCCTCACCCAGCCCGCCCCCCAAACTGGCATGAATCAGGACATATCCTCCAGGCAGTCTGTTTTTCTCTTTTCTAATGAAAGAATTTGGCATCTTAGCCATCTCTTTCTAGCTTTCAATGTCTTAAAGACGCTTCTTTACTGTTTCCTCTCCTGTTCTCTTTGACCTTGTGTGTTAATGTGGTTTTTTCTCTCTCACAACATTTTAGTCAGGTTTTAAGTGTAAGCAGAGGTAAAGGGGATAGAGGCCCCTGTAAAGATGCCCATGTGTTAGTCCCTGGAACCTGGGTGGTAATGCTGACCTGAGGAGGTAAAGGGGCTTCCTGACCTGAGGAGGTAAAGGGGCTTTGCGGATGTGATGAAGGGTAGGGACCTAGATGGGGAGCCAGGTGGGACCGGTGTAAGTTTCCTGGCTGCAGTGGGTTAGAGAGCAGCAGAAGAAGCTAAGATCTGAAGCGTGAGGACCCAGCTGACCTTTGCTGGCTCTGAGGATGGAGGAATGGAGCCCACGCCAAAGCATGTGAGTGGCCTCTAGAAGCTGAAAACGGCCCTCAGCCGACAGCCGGCAAGGAAACGGAGACCTCAGTCTTACATCTTCAAGGCTCTGAATTCTGGCAACAATCTGAATGAACACACACATTGGATCCTTCCTCCTAGAGACCAAACGCAAAAAGGAGCCCAGCCCTGCTGACACCTTGATTGTAAGGCATGAGACCTGTGTGGGACTTCTGACCTAGGGAACTGTAAGATAATGATTTGTGTGGCTTAAGCTCCTAAATTTGTGATGACTTGTTACAGCAGCAGTAGAAAACAAAAGATCATATTCAAAGACCCTGTTTAACACCACAGCAAAAACTAATGATGTAATGTATGGTGATTAACATAACATAATAAAAACAAAAAACAAAAAACAAATACCCAGTTTAACTGGTGGTCCCATTTCTGTGCTGGGATTTCCAAACCTATCTGTGTGTTTCTGTTTCTTCCTAACCCACTCTTCCAGTGTCTTCCTTCCCACCGACAACTTTTCCCTTTCAATGAGCAATAATGGCTTTCAAAACTGTTTTGGCCCTCAGATCCATGAACATGACTCTATCCTCACTGGTTTATTTTGTGATCCCTTTTCCCTAGGGGAAAAAAACTCAGCTTCATGTCCTAATTTCATGGTCAAAGGGCTTGATGGAAAAACAAGGAATTGCAGAAAAAGAAAAACAATAGCTCGATTAATATTTTTTAAAATGCTGCACCACAGTGCCATTTTTATTATTAAGGCCACAGAGTCTTTCCTCCTCCAGTTTTGAGGAATACTGTATTCCATTTTCCTCTAGTTTGGCTATGGTTGAAATTTTCTTACTTTGATTTAACTTTTTAATCTGTCTGAATTTTATTCTTGGGTGAGGGCCATATTTAATGTCTTGCTTAGACCTTGTGGGTCATGAGGTGGTGATGATCTTGGAAATGGAAACTTCATGTCAAGGACAATGGAGCAAAAAGGTGAAGGAGCCTGGATCTTCCATGGTTGTGTGTTGTCCCCAAACTTGTTCTGGATCCCTAATACCTGAATCTTCCACGTGAACAAAGATGGACCTGTCTTATTTAAGCCACTGTTTTCTTTGTTGTTGCTATCATCATACAGTGGAAACTTATCCAACCTGAAATACCAGCCAAAGTGGTATTAATGTAGAATGGAGGCATAAGAAGTCTCTATTTTACTTATTTCTCACGTACTCTCTCAGGAAGCTTCTGTGGCGTGTATGTTACAAAATGAGGTCGTTAAGAAAGAGGGAGAGGTGGGATCTAGGAAACGGGCTCCCTAATCTAGGAGAGTGTGAAGTGCCACCATGATGGTGAAGGCAAGTCCCCAGGGCTTCGGGGTATGGCCTTGGAGCCCAGAAGTGCTGGTGCAGAGGCCGAGTACTTTCTGAGCCCCCACAGAGGAAAAGCAACTACTTACAGGATGCTTAGGATGAGCGGCTTCAGCTAGGGGTGCATTCTTTGGCTCTACCTTCTTACTACCAGTGTGCTCCCATTTCTGTCCCAAGTAGAACAAGGAATAGAAGAGGTGACCAAAAGCGTACAATTCTGATATTCTGATTGTCAAGGAACTAACTGTCCCCCTTAAAATGACATCCTTTTCAGAATGCCCAGGATGAACTGAATAAAAGGCCTTCAGATGTTCAAAGGGAGGAAAATCGGGGAAGATGCCTTGAAATAAGAAAGTCAAAACTCCAAAGTTAAGCAACTGCTCACCTGGGGCAACACATCTTCTCTCCCTTCCACCTCTCAATGACCCAGGATTGCATTAGACAGTCTCTTACAAACAGGTTAACTTCTATTCCGTTTTCAGAGCTTCACCTGTGTCTGCTGTTTCTTAAAAATAACCAGCTTCAAATAATCAATATGCTAAAGAGGCAGAACTTGGCCTGGCAGAATTGGCTCCCCTTCATAAGAGACATGTACGTGGATGAGGGAAATCTCCATTTGTAAGGGTGTCCGTCTCTCTGTAAGTGGAAGAGAAGGATGACTTTCAACCTCTAGAAACTCTTTATCAGTGGAGCCTGTGGCAGAAATCTGCATAACAACCATACCATTGTTCACTGTGCCTTCCTGGTGACCTCCCAAAACTGGCCTTCCCCTTCCTTTCCACATCTTTTGTTTTTAGCTGAAGGTGGTATTTAAGAAGACGGCTTGGACCATTTGGGGCAGTGACTCGAGTTTTCCGGGTCTGTCCCATGTAGAGTGGAGGTACACATGTTAGTAAACTTCTGTTCCTTTTTCTCCTGCTAATCTGTCTCTTATTGCAGGGGGTCTCCGCCAAGAACCCAGAAGGACAGAGGAAAAACAGCTTTCCTTTCCCCGTAATATCCAGGATCCTCAAGTGGACAACGCTTTCCTTCCCTGGTCCTTCCACTGGGGGTCCCTAACCTCTTGTTCTTCTCTTACTTTTTTGGTCAGGAAGGAATAACCACTTTCACTCAATCGAGCTCCAAGCGCTCTTTATCCCTGAAGGTCAAGACAAAGCCCCACTCCTGAAGGATGCTTACCTGAGCCCCTGAGTCCTTGTGCCTTTTCCTTACTCTGAGCTCTGGGACACTGACCAGTGTTCTGTTAGGCCTCAGTCCCTTGCCTGGCCTTGGTCTTGGCTGTATCCCATTCTGGAACCTTTCCATGGGGTCTACAGTTGATAGGTGTGATATGCTGACTCATCCCATCTAAAAGAGAATATCTCATTCTCTGGACCAGGAAGAGGCACAGATATGAATACATTGTAGGAACCTTATAATCTCCTCATCCAAGGGAAGTTCTTCAAGATACTAATCGTAGAAATTCAATATAATCTAGGGGAACAGTATGGGCTGGAAAGCCTGCCTGGAATGAGCAGACAGCTCAGGATATGAATAATATTACCCAGGTAAAACTACCAGGCAAACAAAACAGGTGGGAGTGAGCGGATACGGATATTGCAGAAGGAGGAATCATTCTGGAAGCTCAGAGTGCCCACCTTGAGGGCAGGAATGCCTTCTCTCCTGCTGGGCGGGGGGGGGGGGGGGGGGCGGGTGGTGCTTGTTCCATTAGACAGTGATGTGGAGGCCAGGGTCTTGCGTCTTGCTGAGGCGTTTGGCTTTGCATAAGTATACAGTTCAGAGACCACCATGAGTTCACCAAATCCTGCTTTCTGTTGTCCTTGGGCATACAGCTAGACTGTATTTCCCAGTCTCCTTTGCAAATAAGGCAACCCTCTGACTACATTAGGGCAAATAGAATGTGGATGGAAACAGAGCTCCACTTCTAGGCCTGGCCATTAAAACCCTTCTGTAGGAGCCTCCATGCTGCCCGTTCTTCTTCCATATGCTGGCTGGATGCGGTGGAGTCCCTGGGAGAGGATGAGTTATAGATAGAAGGATTCAGGGTCCTTGACTCATACATGGCATGGGGGTCATTCACCGACCACCCACAGTGAAATGTATTGTGAATGAGAATAAACTTTTACTCTGTTTAGTGAGGTTTTTATAAATCTCTGCATTTTTTGCTACAGATGTGAGTCTATTGACTAATATATAGGTCTAACAGGGAAGGCAGAGTTGGATGGGAACAACTGTTGGTCATCGTAAAGACAGAAAGGAACCACGGGAATGGAGTATGAGACAATGCAGAGCCCTCCGGTTGGTTATCAGTTTATTTGGCAGAGACTTGAGCTTTCTCAGGATAGAGAGATGAAGGGGATAATGAAGGGTCCTCAGCCAGGCAAGTGAATAACCCAACAGGGGTCCAGGAAGCACTCTTCTTACTTCTTAGACTACATAGTCATCCTCTAGCCCACACTAGTGGTGTGCCACCTAGAACCTAGGGGTTTAGCATGGATTTAAAGGGTTCTCTGGAAGAGACAAGTCAAGTGGTTAAAAGTCAGGGAACCCTGGAGACCTCCATTCCCAAACTTAATAGCACCCCGGTCCCTGTCAATGGGAACAGAATTTTTTTTTTTCTGTACTATCAGGAGTTACCCATTTTAAACTATTTCTCCCAAGAGATTTGCCAACTGGGCAGATAGGTGGAGATGGGGTCTCTTTGGGCCTGCCTGAGACAAGGAGCCAATGGAGACGCCAGACCAAGGAGGCAATAGTCATGGCCTTGGACAAAAGAGGGATGAACAAACTGATGGGTGAGCCTTTGGGGGAACTGAATGAAAACAAAGGATGGAAAGTGGAGCCCCCCCCCCCGCCCCACATTGGTGTCTTGGGTTTTTTGCCCCGAATGGCAGCTAGATATGGAGATAGGAGGACATTGCCTTATCCTGCCTGTGTCTTTGAGCAGGATTTGGGTATATCTATTCCATGTCACAGCTTCTGACCAGTAGTGAGGAAGCATGTCCACGCCCGAACTTCCCACTCTAACCAACTCACCTATTGTCCAAGCAGATGTTTCCACAGAAGGTCCAACAGCATGTATGATTGGGTGATAAACACTCCTGTAATTTAGTGCACCTCTTCTCACAATACTTTAACAAAGCCCATACCCAGCACTGCTCAATGACTGTTCTTCCAGCTGGAACTGAGATGGTAAATGTTGGCAGATCCATCCACCTTCAACTTAGAGAAGAAACCCTTCTCAATTTAATAATCCCTGAGCTCTGAAACCTGAGCTCAAAGTCACAAACAAAATATTTCTCTGCATTTTAAGAAAACCCTTTCCTTGAATTCAAGCTGTGTCTTTTCACAGGAGACCCTTCTTACATCACATGCCTTCCCTCTTTCCACATGTCCCCACAGAACTGCAGGTCTTTGGGCCCTCCCCAAGCTCCCTAAAGATAGGACCCAGGACAACCTCACCATCTATGGCACCACCTCACCAAGTCTATTCTCACTGGACTTGGGATTTCAGGGATGGCAATATTGTCTAGCTCCACTTTCCATACCCAATTTACAGAATGGAAAACTGAGCTGGGGGAGAATGGGTACCTATTTTCTCCCTTGTCTATTTGCTTCTGTACTCATACCTGCTAAGCACTCAGCCTCTCCCCAAATTCCATCTCTTTCACTGGCCCATAACCCTCCCTTCATTATCCCCATTTAATCATCTGACCACAAACTTTGACTCCTAAGGATCCCTATTTTGGCTTTCCCCTTTTTCATATTCTAAAAGATTCTTCCCTTCCAAGTAAATAATATTGCCCTATTGGTATTCATCAAAGGCACAGAGATCTGAAAATATGGGCTCAGAGGAAAGCTCTGTGTTGGTGTTTCCCCTGTCTAAGGTAGCCTAACATTGGAAAATATCATTTCTTGCTAGCTTATGGGATGGACTTATAGATTAAGCTATGTTCCCTTTCTGTATACCCATGATTGTTGTCAGAGCTCCAAGGGGGAGCATGGAGGGGCACCAAATTGGGAACACCCAACAGAAATCTTTCTTGGATGTCTCTGCTTTAAGGAGGGTTGTGATCCAGGAAAGGTGGTCCCAGAATCACTTACCCCAGACATGCCAGGCTTGGGCAGAGCCCCCTCCTCCCACGTCATACCACCTACAAAAAGTCTCGTTCTTGAGGCCTCCCAGCACAGGCAGAAGCATCACAACCCCATAGATGAGCATGACGAGTAGGAGAACCCAGGGCTTCATGGTCGTCTCTCTGTGTGTTTGGGTTGAGTTCTGGCAGAAGACAGGTCTTCTCCCAATGCCGCTATGGGTAGGACAGGAATTAAGGTGAATAAGGTCAGAGAGAGAGAAAGTGCTTGTGAATGTTGGATTATTCTTTCCCCTTCTTTTACTTTTCACCCTCTGGCACCTAACAACATGTCAAGCTAGCCATTGGCTTCCTCAGGCTACTTCCCCCTCTCAAATTACATGCCACTTCCTTTGCAAAATTATTTCTTTTGAGAATGCATGGCTTTTTTCTGATTAAAAAGCAATAAATCTTCAGCTTGTATAATTTGTCAAAAACAAAAATGAAACACGTAAAGGAAGTGGATAAGCATTAGGAATTCCACCCCCGAGGGATAACCAGTGTATGTATGTCCCTTTTTGTTGTACTCATTATATTTACGAACTTGGAATAACGGAACACATCAAGTGTCCTGATTTGTTTACTTAAGAACATATGTAATAGGATAATATAATGGAATTGTTAGTCCAGACCCTAAGTCAGAGTACCAGAGTGATTCCAGAGTGAGTTATGTGACATGGGTTACTACGTAGGACTTGAGAAAGTTGATGGTCACGAACTGGTCAGGGGACTCTTAAAATTTCATCTAAGTAGATGATCCAAAGTTGAATGAATTGTAGAGAGGGTTTTGAAGATTCTATTGCGAAAAAGCTCTGTTTGAGTAAGTGGGGAAGCTGTCTTCTAATTCCAAGTTGAGATAAAAGGCTTTGTGGGTACTACTCATAGAGCTTACTGTGTGTCTCCAGAAATCTGTAAGGATCCTGTAGACCTGAGTCATGACTGAAGGCTCTAAAGTGGCCTTTAGTACCAAAGAAGAGAGCTGCAGTTGGGGCACATCTGAATTGTAAATGGCCAGATGCCATTTTCTGTCTGCAGCGAACCCTTGAAATCTCCCATGAAAGAGTGCCAGAAGCACCAAGTCAGCTTATGAGAGTACGTACTGTGTGAGAACTGTCCTACTCCTGCTTATTGGTTCTTCCTGCCTCTACTACCTAGGAGACAGAAACTTTTTTTTTTTTTTTTTTTTTTTTAGATTTTGTTTGTTTATTTGACAGAGAGAGAGAGAGAACAGCAGAGGGAGAGGGAGAAGCAGACTCCCTGCTGAGCAGGGAGCCCAGTGTGGGACTCGATCCCAGGACCCTGGGATCATGACCTGAGCTGAAGGCAGACACTTAACTGACTGAGCCGCCCAGGTGCCCGAGACAGAAACTTTTTATAGCCAGATGGGGGTGAAGGAACAGAATCACGAAGAGCCCAAGATGGAGATACTGACCCTTTTCCACAACTAGAGCTTCTGAGGGAGGGGAGAGCCCTCAGTTCTCAACAGTTGTGGAGTTGTGGCTAATTACATGGGCCTGCACATTTGATTATTAAGTTGAGATGTTTTGCGACTGAAGAGTCACACAAAATTTGGGGACCTACCTAAGTTTTCTTGAAGAGGCAAGGAAACAACTAACCAATCTGAATAAAATAGACAGGTGGGAGAGACAAAATAATATGATCACCTCATACAAGTAATGACAACAATTCAGCTATCACTATCATAATCATTTCCCCATAGATAGTAGTAATTATTAAGGAGAAAACAATGAAGCAGAAGAGGATATACCCGGCTGACAACTGGTAGCTGAGGGGTGGGGGAAGGTGGGACAAGGAAGGAGGAGCTTTAATTACCACTCAAAATTCCCAGAGCTCTCCCATCTGTCCCCTTTAGCCTTTATCTGCTGCTTTACCATCCTAAAACCAAAGAGGAAGGGGGGGGGAAAGAAAGAGCCCAAGAAAAGAGTAAAATTCCAATGTTACGAATTTCATGGTCGCAAGGCAGTGATTGTCCTTCTCCCTGGAAGTCTTTGTATTTCTTCCGATATTTTCCACCAAGCAGAAGAGCCTCCTCTGCACTGTCCAATATGGTAGCCACTACCCACATGTGACAGTTTTAGTTAAATTTAAAATTCGGCTTCTAGTCATTTCAAGCATTCAGTAGCCACATGTAGCTGGCGGCTATTATATTAGACAGCTCAGACATACAACATTTCCATCATCCCTGAAAGCTCTAGTGAACAACGCTGCTCTAGAAGAATCAACCCAAATTCCTCTGCTCAAAAGCAAGTGTCCTACTAGAGATCATTTAAAAGGTGCAAAATTTTTCAAAGGGGGCTTTGAAAACTTATTCTCCTTTCAGAAGAAGTGAAATTTAGAAGCTGGGAACAAGCAAGTTTTAGGCATGTGAATCTTAGACACATTGACTTTGAGCAGGTTGGATTTAGGAGACCTGAGGAGAACAAGAGAAGGAGATTATGGAGAGAAAGCAAAGGAGGAGAGAAGCCTTTAAAATGTAAAAGATCAGATGTTGGGGAGCTTCCATCTTAGATGCTTCCATCTGTTCTCCAACTTTCTCCATTCAGAACCCGTGTCCCTGCCAGCTGGCCTCAGCATGGCTTGATGAAGGAAAACTGTCAAGTGAAGGTATTGAGACTTCATTTACCATTGGGCAATATTTACCAAAGGATAAAACCTCATTGGTGAAGCTCCAGGCCAAAGGCGAACTATCACTGAGCATGGTAGGTTGCCAGAAATCCTATAAATCACTCACATAGTTTGCCCCAGAAAGCCAGTTTGAGGTGGCAGGATACCCAGTTCTTTTTTTTTTTTTTTTAAGATTTATTTTATTTATTTGACAGAGAGAGAGATAGAGAGAGCAGGGACACAAGCAGGGGGAGTGGGAGAGGGAGAAGCAGGCTTCCCGCCGAGCAGGGAGTCCGACGTGGGACTCGATCCCAGGAGCCCGGGATCATGACCTGAGCCGAAGGCAGACGCTTAACGACTGAGCCACCCAGGCGCCCTGGATACCCAGTTCTTGAGCCTGGCTCAGAGTATTCCTGTGATCCTCTGAAGGCAGCAGTGCATAGCAAGGCAGATGAGCAATGCAGATGCTCTGTCATCCACTTACAGGCGGCGATACGAGGTAGGAGGTAGCTGGGTGAAGGTGAGCATGCACTGGGGTGGGCTGGAGTCCTGGACACTGCCTTTGCACAAAGAAGGAGGAAGACTGGTGCACACTGACAGAAACACTGTAAATCCAAAGCCATGGGTGCCATGAAGCTATTTATTTATATCTAAAAATATCATTCTAGATCTAAGTTTTCCAGAACTTTGAGATATGTTCAATGAAAAGAGGTCTCACTCTTAGTCCAGTTTTCTGAGTTCCTCCCTTAAAGGGTGCTTAGGATCCTGGGCATGCCCAATGCCCTTCTTTACACACTTCAGGTGCACTAACTGAGCCAGAGAAGAGAAATATAATCACGCCCAGGCTGGGTACCACTCACATACAGAATTCTGGGTGAATTCTTTGGTCATCTTGAGATAGAGTGTAGGACAATGATAAGGCCCCCAGGCATCACAAAGACACAGAAAGACTGCTCCCCTCAGAATTCAGCATCCTGGGGCTTTCCAGATAATGTTAAAGAGGAGAAAGTTTTGGACTTAGAGTCAGGAATACTGGTATCTTGTTTCATGTCTGCCCCTTTTACCAGGAATACTGGTACCTTGTTTCATGTCCACTCCACATTCCAAGGGCTCAGACAGGTGTGTCACCTCTGTCTCAATTTTCTTATAAGAACACCAGAGACAATAATCTCCATCTCACAGGAATAGTGTTGACACCACCTGGTCAGGGAACTCATCCAAACAAGCCACAGATTAAAGCTCCTGCCTCCCGACTCTTACCCACACTTACCTCTCAAGGTGTTGAGTTGAGTGTCTGCAGTAACTGGCTGACAGCTCTTTTATGTGGCCTCTTCTTACTTGGGGAGGGGGAGAGGAGGTTGTGGCCTGGGACCAGGGCTAGAGGAGCAGAAAAACAACGTCCAAAGGCCTAGAACTTAATGGTGATTTGGGTTGTGGCAGATCTGTAAGTTCTGCCCAGGAACTACATGTTGGCCATATCACAGACTCTTTCCTTTGATACTCTCCCATTCCCAAGTATTGGATTTTCTTTGATATGAGCAGTACATCCTCCTAAGCTAGGAGGAGCACTGTGTACCTTATCGCAGTTCTGGCCACCCAAACAGACCCAAGTCTTGAGTCTATCTGACGCATTTGAGTCTGTCCATAGGTAGACTGAAGGGTCGTTTGTGTATCTATTTGCCTTGGACTTGCTCTGTGCTAATAAGGTCCCACTCAACACCTTCTCTGTATTGATTCTCTTTTGCTAATTAAAGCATAACGCCATCTCCCACCAAATGCCCTGGGGGTTTTATGTGGATAAAAAGAGACTGAATAGGAAGGACTTCAGGAAAGACAGATGACCACCCAGCAAATGACGGAAGTGAAGTGATCGAATCTAGCAACAACATCTTGGCACAAGTTTGTGAGTTGAGGGCTGGGGGGATTTGCCCACCAAATATCAGAGAGGAGCTACCATACCCATGTTTTGGAGCTTATTAGGAAAAAAAGAAGAGTCAAGTGGGCAAGGGCAAGGGCTCCCAAGGAACAGACCTCCTTCTTCCAAACTCTATGTCCTGGAATATTTCATACACTGACTGGAGACGTCCATGTACGGTGATTTTTTTCCCAGGATACGTCGGATGCACTGAGCAGTGGGAAATGCATGTCAGGATTCTGGAGACTTGGCTCAGGAGAGTGGACTGTATAGAGACAAAAGGTAGAATTCGGGGACCTGGTTACAAAGGTGTGGGAGCAAGCGGAATGGAAATTTGATGGGAGCTGCAAATGGTGCCACACCTAAAATGATTGAATTGTGGATTCCCAAGTCCTCACTTTCTACGGCTGGAAAATGATGTTCCGGGCAGGGCAATCACAGCCCTGCCCTGTGTCTGGCTCAGATGTTGGGGTTCCTTAGTGGGCTGTTTGAGGAGCACAGTCACTGACAGTGCCAAGGAGGGTCCTCCCAGGATTCCTGCCATACTTGGTTCTGGGTCATTCAGATGGGTCTGCAACAAAGCTGTGTAGAATTTAGGAAAACAGCAGGCCTTTGCTCTTGCTTTCCCTCTCTGTATATTTTATACAAACAGACACACACATATACATATATATACACATACACATATACACTCATGTACATATATATACATAATATACATACCTATACACACCTATACATGTATATACACACATACATGTATAGATACACAATATATACACACATACACATACACACACATATATATATACAGACAGGCATATATATGCATATAGATATGTATATATAAATGTCCATATATGGATATGGATTTATGTATACATACATACAAATTATTATGTATATGTATATATTATATATGATTATATGTATCCATATACACACATATATTACACATATATATAGTACCTGCATGTGTATTTTTGACCTGTAATGTGCCTATGTGTTCTTCTAAAACTGTAATTTTGTATTGTTGGTGTCTGCTCTCATAGTCCCCATTCCTGAGCTCTCCAGAAATCCTAGTGATTGCTTACCCCACAGGTATTTGTATTTTTTAAAAAGATTTATCTATTTCTCTGAGAGATGACAGACTGAGCAGGGGGAGGGCCAGAGGCAGAGGGAGAGAATCCCGAAAGACTCCCTGCTGAGCATGAGCCTGAGGTGGGCACTGTCTCAGGACCCCGAGATCATCATGTGAGCTGAAAGCAAGAGTCCACGGAGTCAAGTGGGAAGAACCCCAGCAGGCAGGCAGGTGGGCCTTGCCGGAGGTAGGTGTGCAGTATCACACTCCAGTCCAGTGTTTCCTGCTGGGCATCAGTGAAGGATTGTCCAGAGGAGGAAACCCGCCTCTCTCAGGCCAGAGCCTCTGGCCCACCTCAGAAGCATCCCAGGGCTCCTGGTATCAGAGGAACTTCTCCACCTCTCCTCGGACCTGCCCTTGGACCAGGAGACCTTACGAAAGAGGTCATGATCAAGCAGCAGCACAGACATCATCAGACACAGGTTGGTAGTAAGGGCATGCTCTGCAGGAGCTCTGACTTGGTATTTCTGCACATAGCCTGACTCTACTAGCATCTTCCCAGTGCTTGGCCATGCTCCAAACACCCTGGGAGAGACTATTAAGAGACAAAAGGTTACCTGCCAGGGCCCACATAAGGAGTGACCTCCCATGTCTACAACCAGTGCTCCCTACCATGTGGGTACACCATGCTGCCGGCTGACCTATTCTTTGCCACTGGCATGAGCACCTCGGACCATGAATTCTACTGGAAGCAGCTGGTCTTCTCCATTGTGATAACTGGTGTCCTGGCCTGTGTTCCACAGAGCTCTCTGGACACTCACTCTACCCTGCCCCAGTGGACTCAGAGGCTACACCTAGAATGCTTTGACTGGAGGAGTGCTTGCCTGGCCAGCACTCCATGTTCTGTCCTATGGAAGAGCTGTGTGCCCCTATGGTAGGTCGAGAGGAGGAGTGGGGACCCCTGCAAGACCTTGACTCTCATGGAGGCAGAGGAAGGAGCAAAGGTTAATTCTGCCATGACTTGGGTGTCCAAAAAGCCAAGTCCCAGCCTGCGAAGAATTGTTGATCAGGCTGGTCTGTCTATGACAAACACATGGCCTCATGGTTGTCATGGTTTCTGCAATAATTGTTTTCTTCTCATGCTCCAGCCATGCTCCTTCTTTATGTTATTGCAGATGGGAGGACTCTAGAAGTATCTTCTGCATCTCATACACCATGATGATGATCAATTCCTGCCTCATTTCCATCCTTTGGCTGCCCCAAAGGCTCACAAGTGGGTCATACGGATGCCTGCACCCACAAAGTTTGCCCACCACCGCCTCTGGTAGTTGTCTGTGTCATAACAAACCCAGGGTGCCTAATTAAGGAACTATAGGAAGTTATCTGGAATGCAAGTGTTGGGTTTAGGTGCTGAGCAAACCAGGGTTCCAGACAAACATCCTCATCTAGCCACATCATGACCGCTCACTCTTTTGCCTTGAGCATGTCCCTTAACTTCCTTTGGATTGGTTTTCTTCATTGAAAAGGGACAGTAATCCGAACCTCAGAAGGAGAATGGTGGGGGGATGGGGTGGGGGTGAGTCAAGTTTAAGAAGAGGCCTTCCTGGGGGCCTCCTACTCTGCGGCCAGGGTCTAGTCTCCACTTGCCTCATGTTTAACTTGTCCCTTATGACTCCAGGCTGAGGAATGTTCTGGTTAACATTGGAAGATACCACACATGAGCAGATTCTCCCCTGGGAGTACTGGTTCAGTGAGCAGATCAGCAATGAGGCTGGGCCCTGGGGACCTGGCTGGGGTGCTGGGGCCAACAGGAGAGAGAATAGAGAAGAATGACAAGGGAGAGAGATCAGAGACCTAGACCCAGAGAAGGGGCACTCAGGGTCTGCACTAGGTACTCAATGATCACAAGCACTGGGACTAAAATAGGCAGGTCTGTGGACATTTGTTCTGGTTTATTTGACAGGAACAAACAGTTCAAACTGGTGGAAGGGTGCATTCCTGTTCATATCCTCTTGCCTGGGTTCTGAGGTCCTCATGCCTTGGTGTGACTAGAGCAGCTCAGCCCCCTCACCTACTCAGCAGGCTCATGCAAATATTCCCGCAGAAGGTTGAACAGCATATGTTATTTGCTTGACAATCTTGGTGATATTCACATGGGCGTCTGCACATGTATATGTTGGTATGCTTTTCACAGACCTTGATTTCTTTGATCAGCTCTATTTCTGAAAAAGAACAGGAACAGGGTCAGTGCAACCAGATCCTTTGCCTCACCCAAAGACCCCAGAACTCAGGTCCCACACATGACACTCTTGGACTTTTCAGGGAACTCACTTTCTGCCCTTCACTCAATCCTGGTGATTGGTAGTATCTTAAATCCTATATCCCCCCATTTTCCCCCAACAGATCTCAGTATTTGGCCTTCCTGGGTCCTCTGCATTCTCTGCAGCCAGGACCCTGTCTCCCATGTTAGTCATGGCCTTGGTGATGCCCCCCATAGAATCTACACTCTGAGAACTCAGCAGAGACTGAGACATCCTGCAGATCCTCCCCACTCTCCAGAATTTTCAGGGTCCAGAGAGGAAGATGACTCCCCACTCTGCCCCCTCTCTCCTGTCACGGTCACTTTCTCCAGGGCCCTTGCCTCTTCCCAGAAAATACCACTTGCACTATTTCCCTTCCACTGCCACCATCCTGGTCCCTCCAATGATAATTTTGACTTGACCCTGTACACCCCAAAACTTGCTTTCCCATGGTCCTTTCATTCTATACCTACTCCCACCAACATTTCTGGAAGTAATGTGTCACATGTGTGCAGAAATCTAAGAAAAGTTATTTGGTTTCCCCATGTGATTCTCAGCCCGTGATGTACCTTTCACTACTCTATGTACCGTTTATGTCTGGGTATTTGGAATGGAGAATCAAAAGACGTAGGTTCCCCCACCACCCCCATCACTGTTCCCAGGGCTGGGTAAAGGGGTCAGAGGGCCATGGTTTGGGAGGACCCAGAGTCTTCATAGTGCTGTGACCTGAGCAGGATGTGCTGAAAGGTTCCAATTCCCAGGTCCTCCTCAGAAAGGACACAGCCCTTCTTGGCCCCCTTCCCCTCCTTGTCCCCTAGTCCATTACCTACTCTGCATCGTCTTCGGTTTCCGATACCCTCCCTGGGCCTGCGGTAGCACACAGAGGAGCAGGATGAGCAGCAGAGCCTGGGTTGGCATGACTCTGGGCAGAGTGGAGAGCGCTCAGTCTGGCACAGACTTCCCTGGAGAGCTGGGTGGTTATCCTGGGCTCCTCCCTGCTTCCACTGGCCAAACAAGGAGCCCTGTTTCCTCTCCTTTGCCTGCCCTTACCACAGCCTGTTCTCTGTGGGACTTGGGCTTCTGCAGAGGATTCCTGCTCTCACATGACTAACGCCCTCTTTTGCAAACATTTTTTTCCTACTTTTTAATTTTAAGGTAATTTACAGAAAAAGAGAAAAGTATAATTTTTAAAAAATTATGGTAATCTAAGTGTAGAGAGTTAACATGTGTCTTTTTATTACCATTCTATTTTTTTCTTTGCAAATTTAATATAAGCAATTTATTGTTTTCTCACATTTGGAATCACCACCTATTGTTACCCATCTTGTTTCACCCTCATTTAATGAGGTAAATATTTCACAATGTGGTTTTACATAATCACATACATCTCACTTAAAATAACTGGGTGTTATACGAAAACAATGAATCGTGGATCACTACATCAAAAACTAATGATGTATTTTATGGTGACTAACATAACATAATAAAATTTTAAAAACTTAAAAAAATAAATTAAATTAAATTAAATTAAATTAAAAAAATAAATGCCTGTTGTCAAGCATTTGCATTGTACTAATTACTGATTATCTAGACAATATATTATGTTGAGCATTTTCTTTTTTTTTTAAGATTTTATTTATTTATTTGTTAGAGAGAGAGAAAGCGTGAAGGCACACAAGCAGGGGGAGAGACAGGCAGAGGGAGAAGCAGACTCCCCACTGAGCAAGGAGCCTAATGTGATGTGGGGCTTGATCCCAGGATGCTGGGACAGTACCGGAGCTGAAGGCAGATGCTTGACCAACTGAGCCACCCATGCGTCCCTGTGTTGAGCATTTTCAACCATAAATCTTTTATTTTTTTAGACTAATATAAGAGAGGTAAAATTTATGGGTGTAAGAATTAAGTAGGTATTTTAAGTATAAATAAATATATACACACATGTTTGCATGTATACTTATATTTACACACACATATATATGGAGAAAGAGAGAGAGGGAGAACTGGTTTTGTAATTAAACATGTTTAAATCATGTTTAACTCAAGAGAGGATGAGTATCAATTTCTTCAAACCTCGTAAGGCACCATAGTGTAAGTTGGGAGATAATGGGCAGGCATCAGCCCTCTATTGTCTATAAAAATTTGAGTAGCAGAGGAATGTTCATAGGTTTTGTGCTAAGACAGATGGGGAGTTGAATCCTAACCCCAATATTCGACAGTGTCATAACACCGGGACAATCCTATGACCTCTATAGATTTAGTTCACTCATTAATTCTTGGCACCTCCATGGTGAAGATGAAATAAGATGACATCTATAAACACCTTCATAGCACCTGGCACTCAGTAGGTGCCCAATGTAGTACATTTGTCTGATCTCCAATCTTGCTTCCCAACCTCACAAAGCAAGCCCCAGGGACCAGAAGAATTCTCTTATCTCTTATTTTTATACTGGGTATTAAGACCCAGCCCTGGAATTGGACTCTTAGAAGAAAAACCTTTTGGTCCAGGAGTCAGGGGGATTTGCAAGCTTATCCAAGCAGATCCGTCAACTCCACATGGATTGGTGGCAGAGCCAGGAGTAGATATAGGAACTCAAAACAGCCATTTCAAATGAACTACCTCTACTCTCTGAAAGAACAGAAAATGTGGGGAATTTGTTCTGGTTTAATGGAGCGAGGGGGTGAATCCTGAGTCAGGGACCTTTTCTGTTCTGTGAGATTTACTTGACCTTGTCCTTCAACCAAAGTTATTTCTTCCTGTTGACAGCCTCCACCACCTACTCCCTTGGGGGACACCCCTCAGCCTTTCCTTCTCCCCTGCCTCCTTGTTTACCCTAGTGACTGTGGACAGATCTCCACAAACTGTCTCCTCTTTCAATGTTTTCTGGGTGGGATAGTTTTACCCAAAGAGATGTAATCTTCACCGTTTAACCTGAAGTCAATTGTACAGACCTCCCTCTCAAAAAAGGATTCCTAAGGGATGCTTAAATTTCCATCATCAGCCATTTTTTCTTTGGAGATTGGATCCCTTTACAAATGCAAATACTGTATGGTCTCATGTATATGTGGCCAGAAAACAAAGACAGCCCAAACTCATTCATATGAAGAATAGTTTGGTGGTTGCCAGCGGTGGCAGGTAGGGTGTGAAGAAAATGGATGATGAGGGTCCAAAGGTACAAACTTCCAGATATAAATAAATAAGTCCTGGGGATGTACTGTACAGCTTGTTGACTGTAGTGAACAATAGTGTATTATATTAAAAGTTGCTGGGGTACCTGGGTAGCTCAGCCAAAAGATGGAAATGAGGCAGGAGTTGATCATCATCATGGTGTATGAGATGCGGAAGATACTTCTAGAGTCCTCCCATCTGCACTGACATAGAGAATGAGCATGGCTGGAGCATGCATTTTTTTGTGATCCCTTGTCTTCTTTCATTCTTTTTCTCAATGCCTCTTGTAGTTGAATTTATTCTGTCTTAAAATCTTGTAACAATCTTTATTTCTGAGATGACCTTTAACTTTTTCTTTCCTTTTTGTATGTTCTGTCTACCTCTTATTCATGTTCTCCTGGATTTTTGGTTACTTTTGGGCAGTTTTTAAATTTCTGATCCAAGGTAATTTTTCCATCTGTCAAAATCTTTGTTTACAGATATTTATTTAATTAAAGATGCAGATGTTGTATTACCCTTCTCTTCCTGACAAGGTGTTTCTGGTTAGAGAATTTTTTTTCCTGCAGAAATGATTCAGTTTTCATTCATTCTGCTTTCTTTTATTCATTCTGTTGTTTTTAATGTTGTGGCTGAATAACATACAGTGCACAGTGATAGCTTCCCACTTCAAGTGTCAGAGTCTCTACTTCTGTGCTGTGGGTTTTCTCTGGCTCCCTGACAGCTTGCTCAGCTTGTGTGGGGAATAATCTCGAGGAACAAGGGGTTTCATAAGCCCAGGTATCCAGGAGGGGATGGGAATTAATGAATAAACGCCTCAGCTGCCCCATCACTGGAGATGAATGCAGACATTTGGACACATGTTTTACAGGGTTCCTTAGAAGGTCCCAGGGGGAGTAAGCTGCAGTTTACCCCCATGGTAACCATAATCATAATCATGATACACTCCTCTCTTGCCTGTATCACCTACCCCATCCCCACCTTGTGTGTGTTGAGAGATCTCCCAAGTAAACTCCTCTACCCATGTCCTTGTCCTAGGATTGGTTTCTGGGGGATCCAAACTAAGGCAATGCCCATAGACCCTTGTCTTAAAAGGGTCTTACAATTTTTTGAAGAAACAGAGGAGGATAACAATGTCCCTGGAACTCTCAACTCTCAAGGTTCTGACTGTTTTCACTCCCTTTAATTGTGTCACAAGAGCCTCAATGACCCTTTACTCTCTGCAAAGTGTAATGTACCAAAAGATGTGAATTATTCAGCCTCAGAGGCACAGGACTAAACAGAGTACTTTACTGGGGAAACCTGGGAGCTATGCAGGTATAGACAGGGTCTCTAGACATCGGAAAAAAAGGAAAGAAGCATAGAGATGGGATCAAAAGAGAATGATACCATGTGTGAAATGAGGCTGAGCTAGAGAAAGGGGAATGCAGATCCCAGGGCTCTGTTTGGGGAAGAGCCGAGCCCTTGGAATGTGGAGTGGAAGAGTGGACGCCAACGTGGAGCATCGGTCAGGTGCATGGACAGAGCTTTGGATCACGAGCCAACTCCCGGCAGTTGTTCAGGTGCATCCTTATGCACTGATGATTAGGAGCCTGGTAAAATGTAAGACAGGACCTGCTAAGCATCTTGGGCTCAGCTTTTCTTCAGAGGGAGTCTTGAAGTGACACGCATCTTTGCACAGGAGACAAAAACAAAGTGGATTTTCTCTGGGGAGCTATAGCTTTCCTCCTTATAGGAGAAATGGGATGTGGTCTGGATAGAGTGCTGGTGATTGAACACTAGGTTGGATGTCCTGTGACCTCTGTGGAGCTGGTCTCTGGGATTTCACCATGTCTGCATCCTCCCTGCACCCGCTCATATTTGCCAGCTTTGATTCATGACCACGTCTCTTCCCAAGTCAGTTCCCAGAATGCCGCTATCCAACCTTTTGCCAGGTGCATGTTCAACTCCCAAGTGTGTGTGTGTGTGTGTGTGTGTGTATGTATTTGTATAAAATATACAGAGAGGGAAAGCAAGAGCAAAGGCCTGCTGTTTTCCTAAATTCTACACAGCTTTGTTGCAGACCCATCTGAATGACCCAGAACCAAGTATGGCAGGAATCCTGGGAGGACCCTCCTTGGCACTGTCAGTGACTGTGCTCCTCAAACAGCCCACTAAGGAACCCCAACATCTGAGCCAGACACAGGGCAGGGCTGTGATTGCCCTGCCCGGAACATCATTTTCCAGCCGTAGAAAGTGAGGACTTGGGAATCCACAATTCAATCATTTTAGGTGTGGCACCATTTGCAGCTCCCATCAAATTTCCATTCCGCTTGCTCCCACACCTTTGTAACCAGGTCCCCGAATTCTACCTTTTGTCTCTATACAGTCCACTCTCCTGAGCCAAGTCTCCAGAATCCTGACATGCATTTCCCACTGCTCAGTGCATCCGACGTATCCTGGGAAAAAAATCACCGTACATGGACGTCTCCAGTCAGTGTATGAAATATTCCAGGACATAGAGTTTGGAAGAAGGAGGTCTGTTCCTTGGGAGCCCTTGCCCTTGCCCACTTGACTCTTCTTTTTTTCCTAATAAGCTCCAAAACATGGGTATGGTAGCTCCTCTCTGATATTTGGTGGGCAAATCCCCCCAGCCCTCAACTCACAAACTTGTGCCAAGATGTTGTTGCTAGATTCGATCACTTCACTTCCGTCATTTGCTGGGTGGTCATCTGTCTTTCCTGAAGTCCTTCCTATTCAGTCTCTTTTTATCCACATAAAACCCCCAGGGCATTTGGTGGGAGATGGCGTTATGCTTTAATTAGCAAAAGAGAATCAATACAGAGAAGGTGTTGAGTGGGACCTTATTAGCACAGAGCAAGTCCAAGGCAAATAGATACACAAACGACCCTTCAGTCTACCTATGGACAGACTCAAATGCGTCAGATAGACTCAAGACTTGGGTCTGTTTGGGTGGCCAGAACTGCGATAAGGTACACAGTGCTCCTCCTAGCTTAGGAGGATGTACTGCTCATATCAAAGAAAATCCAATACTTGGGAATGGGAGAGTATCAAAGGAAAGAGTCTGTGATATGGCCAACATGTAGTTCCTGGGCAGAACTTACAGATCTGCCACAACCCAAATCACCATTAAGTTCTAGGCCTTTGGACGTTGTTTTTCTGCTCCTCTAGCCCTGGTCCCAGGCCACAACCTCCTCTCCCCCTCCCCAAGTAAGAAGAGGCCACATAAAAGAGCTGTCAGCCAGTTACTGCAGACACTCAACTCAACACCTTGAGAGGTAAGTGTGGGTAAGAGTCGGGAGGCAGGAGCTTTAATCTGTGGCTTGTTTGGATGAGTTCCCTGACCAGGTGGTGTCAACACTATTCCTGTGAGATGGAGATTATTGTCTCTGGTGTTCTTATAAGAAAATTGAGACAGAGGTGACACACCTGTCTGAGCCCTTGGAATGTGGAGTGGACATGAAACAAGGTACCAGTATTCCTGGTAAAAGGGGCAGACATGAAACAAGATACCAGTATTCCTGACTCTAAGTCCAAAACTTTCTCCTCTTTAACATTATCTGGAAAGCCCCAGGATGCTGAATTCTGAGGGGAGCAGTCTTTCTGTGTCTTTGTGATGCCTGGGGGCCTTATCATTGTCCTACACTCTATCTCAAGATGACCAAAGAATTCACCCAGAATTCTGTATGTGAGTGGTACCCAGCCTGGGCGTGATTATATTTCTCTTCTCTGGCTCAGTTAGTGCACCTGAAGTGTGTAAAGAAGGGCATTGGGCATGCCCAGGATCCTAAGCACCCTTTAAGGGAGGAACTCAGAAAACTGGACTAAGAGTGAGACCTCTTTTCATTGAACATATCTCAAAGTTCTGGAAAACTTAGATCTAGAATGATATTTTTAGATATAAATAAATAGCTTCATGGCACCCATGGCTTTGGATTTACAGTGTTTCTGTCAGTGTGCACCAGTCTTCCTCCTTCTTTGTGCAAAGGCAGTGTCCAGGACTCCAGCCCACCCCAGTGCATGCTCACCTTCACCCAGCTACCTCCTACCTCGTATCGCCGCCTGTAAGTGGATGACAGAGCATCTGCATTGCTCATCTGCCTTGCTATGCACTGCTGCCTTCAGAGGATCACAGGAATACTCTGAGCCAGGCTCAAGAACTGGGTATCCAGGGCGCCTGGGTGGCTCAGTCGTTAAGCGTCTGCCTTCGGCTCAGGTCATGATCCCGGGCTCCTGGGATCGAGTCCCACGTCGGACTCCCTGCTCGGCGGGAAGCCTGCTTCTCCCTCTCCCACTCCCCCTGCTTGTGTCCCTGCTCTCTCTATCTCTCTCTCTGTCAAATAAATAAAATAAATCTTAAAAAAAAAAAAAAAAGAACTGGGTATCCTGCCACCTCAAACTGGCTTTCTGGGGCAAACTATGTGAGTGATTTATAGGATTTCTGGCAACCTACCATGCTCAGTGATAGTTCGCCTTTGGCCTGGAGCTTCACCAATGAGGTTTTATCCTTTGGTAAATATTGCCCAATGGTAAATGAAGTCTCAATACCTTCACTTGACAGTTTTCCTTCATCAAGCCATGCTGAGGCCAGCTGGCAGGGACACGGGTTCTGAATGGAGAAAGTTGGAGAACAGATGGAAGCATCTAAGATGGAAGCTCCCCAACATCTGATCTTTTACATTTTAAAGGCTTCTCTCCTCCTTTGCTTTCTCTCCATAATCTCCTTCTCTTGTTCTCCTCAGGTCTCCTAAATCCAACCTGCTCAAAGTCAATGTGTCTAAGATTCACATGCCTAAAACTTGCTTGTTCCCAGCTTCTAAATTTCACTTCTTCTGAAAGGAGAATAAGTTTTCAAAGCCCCCTTTGAAAAATTTTGCACCTTTTAAATGATCTCTAGTAGGACACTTGCTTTTGAGCAGAGGAATTTGGGTTGATTCTTCTAGAGCAGCGTTGTTCACTAGAGCTTTCAGGGATGATGGAAATGTTGTATGTCTGAGCTGTCTAATATAATAGCCGCCAGCTACATGTGGCTACTGAATGCTTGAAATGACTAGAAGCCGAATTTTAAATTTAACTAAAACTGTCACATGTGGGTAGTGGCTACCATATTGGACAGTGCAGAGGAGGCTCTTCTGCTTGGTGGAAAATATCGGAAGAAATACAAAGACTTCCAGGGAGAAGGACAATCACTGCCTTGCGACCATGAAATTCGTAACATTGGAATTTTACTCTTTTCTTGGGCTCTTTCTTTCCCCCCCCCTTCCTCTTTGGTTTTAGGATGGTAAAGCAGCAGATAAAGGCTAAAGGGGACAGATGGGAGAGCTCTGGGAATTTTGAGTGGTAATTAAAGCTCCTCCTTCCTTGTCCCACCTTCCCCCACCCCTCAGCTACCAGTTGTCAGCCGGGTATATCCTCTTCTGCTTCATTGTTTTCTCCTTAATAATTACTACTATCTATGGGGAAATGATTATGATAGTGATAGCTGAATTGTTGTCATTACTTGTATGAGGTGATCATATTATTTTGTCTCTCCCACCTGTCTATTTTATTCAGATTGGTTAGTTGTTTCCTTGCCTCTTCAAGAAAACTTAGGTAGGTCCCCAAATTTTGTGTGACTCTTCAGTCGCAAAACATCTCAACTTAATAATCAAATGTGCAGGCCCATGTAATTAGCCACAACTCCACAACTGTTGAGAACTGAGGGCTCTCCCCTCCCTCAGAAGCTCTAGTTGTGGAAAAGGGTCAGTATCTCCATCTTGGGCTCTTCGTGATTCTGTTCCTTCACCCCCATCTGGCTATAAAAAGTTTCTGTCTCGGGCACCTGGGCGGCTCAGTCAGTTAAGTGTCTGCCTTCAGCTCAGGTCATGATCCCAGGGTCCTGGGATCGAGTCCCACACTGGGCTCCCTGCTCAGCAGGGAGTCTGCTTCTCCCTCTCCCTCTGCTGTTCTCTCTCTCTCTCTGTCAAATAAACAAACAAAATCTAAAAAAAAAAAAAAAAAAAAAAAAGTTTCTGTCTCCTAGGTAGTAGAGGCAGGAAGAACCAATAAGCAGGAGTAGGACAGTTCTCACACAGTACGTACTCTCATAAGCTGACTTGGTGCTTCTGGCACTCTTTCATGGGAGATTTCAAGGGTTCGCTGCAGACAGAAAATGGCATCTGGCCATTTACAATTCAGATGTGCCCCAACTGCAGCTCTCTTCTTTGGTACTAAAGGCCACTTTAGAGCCTTCAGTCATGACTCAGGTCTACAGGATCCTTACAGATTTCTGGAGACACACAGTAAGCTCTATGAGTAGTACCCACAAAGCCTTTTATCTCAACTTGGAATTAGAAGACAGCTTCCCCACTTACTCAAACAGAGCTTTTTCGCAATAGAATCTTCAAAACCCTCTCTACAATTCATTCAACTTTGGATCATCTACTTAGATGAAATTTTAAGAGTCCCCTGACCAGTTCGTGACCATCAACTTTCTCAAGTCCTACGTAGTAACCCATGTCACATAACTCACTCTGGAATCACTCTGGTACTCTGACTTAGGGTCTGGACTAACAATTCCATTATATTATCCTATTACATATGTTCTTAAGTAAACAAATCAGGACACTTGATGTGTTCCGTTATTCCAAGTTCGTAAATATAATGAGTACAACAAAAAGGGACATACATACACTGGTTATCCCTCGGGGGTGGAATTCCTAATGCTTATCCACTTCCTTTACGTGTTTCATTTTTGTTTTTGACAAATTATACAAGCTGAAGATTTATTGCTTTTTAATCAGAAAAAAGCCATGCATTCTCAAAAGAAATAATTTTGCAAAGGAAGTGGCATGTAATTTGAGAGGGGGAAGTAGCCTGAGGAAGCCAATGGCTAGCTTGACATGTTGTTAGGTGCCAGAGGGTGAAAAGTAAAAGAAGGGGAAAGAATAATCCAACATTCACAAGCACTTTCTCTCTCTCTGACCTTATTCACCTTAATTCCTGTCCTACCCATAGCGGCATTGGGAGAAGACCTGTCTTCTGCCAGAACTCAACCCAAACACACAGAGAGACGACCATGAAGCCCTGGGTTCTCCTACTCGTCATGCTCATCTATGGGGTTGTGATGCTTCTGCCTGTGCTGGGAGGCCTCAAGAACGAGACTTTTTGTAGGTGGTATGACGTGGGAGGAGGGGGCTCTGCCCAAGCCTGGCATGTCTGGGGTAAGTGATTCTGGGACCACCTTTCCTGGATCACAACCCTCCTTAAAGCAGAGACATCCAAGAAAGATTTCTGTTGGGTGTTCCCAATTTGGTGCCCCTCCATGCTCCCCCTTGGAGCTCTGACAACAATCATGGGTATACAGAAAGGGAACATAGCTTAATCTATAAGTCCATCCCATAAGCTAGCAAGAAATGATATTTTCCAATGTTAGGCTACCTTAGACAGGGGAAACACCAACACAGAGCTTTCCTCTGAGCCCATATTTTCAGATCTCTGTGCCTTTGATGAATACCAATAGGGCAATATTATTTACTTGGAAGGGAAGAATCTTTTAGAATATGAAAAAGGGGAAAGCCAAAATAGGGATCCTTAGGAGTCAAAGTTTGTGGTCAGATGATTAAATGGGGATAATGAAGGGAGGGTTATGGGCCAGTGAAAGAGATGGAATTTGGGGAGAGGCTGAGTGCTTAGCAGGTATGAGTACAGAAGCAAATAGACAAGGGAGAAAATAGGTACCCATTCTCCCCCAGCTCAGTTTTCCATTCTGTAAATTGGGTATGGAAAGTGGAGCTAGACAATATTGCCATCCCTGAAATCCCAAGTCCAGTGAGAATAGACTTGGTGAGGTGGTGCCATAGATGGTGAGGTTGTCCTGGGTCCTATCTTTAGGGAGCTTGGGGAGGGCCCAAAGACCTGCAGTTCTGTGGGGACATGTGGAAAGAGGGAAGGCATGTGATGTAAGAAGGGTCTCCTGTGAAAAGACACAGCTTGAATTCAAGGAAAGGGTTTTCTTAAAATGCAGAGAAATATTTTGTTTGTGACTTTGAGCTCAGGTTTCAGAGCTCAGGGATTATTAAATTGAGAAGGGTTTCTTCTCTAAGTTGAAGGTGGATGGATCTGCCAACATTTACCATCTCAGTTCCAGCTGGAAGAACAGTCATTGAGCAGTGCTGGGTATGGGCTTTGTTAAAGTATTGTGAGAAGAGGTGCACTAAATTACAGGAGTGTTTATCACCCAATCATACATGCTGTTGGACCTTCTGTGGAAACATCTGCTTGGACAATAGGTGAGTTGGTTAGAGTGGGAAGTTCGGGCGTGGACATGCTTCCTCACTACTGGTCAGAAGCTGTGACATGGAATAGATATACCCAAATCCTGCTCAAAGACACAGGCAGGATAAGGCAATGTCCTCCTATCTCCATATCTAGCTGCCATTCAGGGCAAAAAACCCAAGACACCAATGTGGGGCGGGGGGGGGGCTCCACTTTCCATCCTTTGTTTTCATTCAGTTCCCCCAAAGGCTCACCCATCAGTTTGTTCATCCCTCTTTTGTCCAAGGCCATGACTATTGCCTCCTTGGTCTGGCGTCTCCATTGGCTCCTTGTCTCAGGCAGGCCCAAAGAGACCCCATCTCCACCTATCTGCCCAGTTGGCAAATCTCTTGGGAGAAATAGTTTAAAATGGGTAACTCCTGATAGTACAGAAAAAAAAAAATTCTGTTCCCATTGACAGGGACCGGGGTGCTATTAAGTTTGGGAATGGAGGTCTCCAGGGTTCCCTGACTTTTAACCACTTGACTTGTCTCTTCCAGAGAACCCTTTAAATCCATGCTAAACCCCTAGGTTCTAGGTGGCACACCACTAGTGTGGGCTAGAGGATGACTATGTAGTCTAAGAAGTAAGAAGAGTGCTTCCTGGACCCCTGTTGGGTTATTCACTTGCCTGGCTGAGGACCCTTCATTATCCCCTTCATCTCTCTATCCTGAGAAAGCTCAAGTCTCTGCCAAATAAACTGATAACCAACCGGAGGGCTCTGCATTGTCTCATACTCCATTCCCGTGGTTCCTTTCTGTCTTTACGATGACCAACAGTTGTTCCCATCCAACTCTGCCTTCCCTGTTAGACCTATATATTAGTCAATAGACTCACATCTGTAGCAAAAAATGCAGAGATTTATAAAAACCTCACTAAACAGAGTAAAAGTTTATTCTCATTCACAATACATTTCACTGTGGGTGGTCGGTGAATGACCCCCATGCCATGTATGAGTCAAGGACCCTGAATCCTTCTATCTATAACTCATCCTCTCCCAGGGACTCCACCGCATCCAGCCAGCATATGGAAGAAGAACGGGCAGCATGGAGGCTCCTACAGAAGGGTTTTAATGGCCAGGCCTAGAAGTGGAGCTCTGTTTCCATCCACATTCTATTTGCCCTAATGTAGTCAGAGGGTTGCCTTATTTGCAAAGGAGACTGGGAAATACAGTCTAGCTGTATGCCCAAGGACAACAGAAAGCAGGATTTGGTGAACTCATGGTGGTCTCTGAACTGTATACTTATGCAAAGCCAAACGCCTCAGCAAGACGCAAGACCCTGGCCTCCACATCACTGTCTAATGGAACAAGCACCACCCGCCCCCCCCCCCCCCCCCCCCCGCCCAGCAGGAGAGAAGGCATTCCTGCCCTCAAGGTGGGCACTCTGAGCTTCCAGAATGATTCCTCCTTCTGCAATATCCGTATCCGCTCACTCCCACCTGTTTTGTTTGCCTGGTAGTTTTACCTGGGTAATATTATTCATATCCTGAGCTGTCTGCTCATTCCAGGCAGGCTTTCCAGCCCATACTGTTCCCCTAGATTATATTGAATTTCTACGATTAGTATCTTGAAGAACTTCCCTTGGATGAGGAGATTATAAGGTTCCTACAATGTATTCATATCTGTGCCTCTTCCTGGTCCAGAGAATGAGATATTCTCTTTTAGATGGGATGAGTCAGCATATCACACCTATCAACTGTAGACCCCATGGAAAGGTTCCAGAATGGGATACAGCCAAGACCAAGGCCAGGCAAGGGACTGAGGCCTAACAGAACACTGGTCAGTGTCCCAGAGCTCAGAGTAAGGAAAAGGCACAAGGACTCAGGGGCTCAGGTAAGCATCCTTCAGGAGTGGGGCTTTGTCTTGACCTTCAGGGATAAAGAGCGCTTGGAGCTCGATTGAGTGAAAGTGGTTATTCCTTCCTGACCAAAAAAGTAAGAGAAGAACAAGAGGTTAGGGACCCCCAGTGGAAGGACCAGGGAAGGAAAGCGTTGTCCACTTGAGGATCCTGGATATTACGGGGAAAGGAAAGCTGTTTTTCCTCTGTCCTTCTGGGTTCTTGGCGGAGACCCCCTGCAATAAGAGACAGATTAGCAGGAGAAAAAGGAACAGAAGTTTACTAACATGTGTACCTCCACTCTACATGGGACAGACCCGGAAAACTCGAGTCACTGCCCCAAATGGTCCAAGCCGTCTTCTTAAATACCACCTTCAGCTAAAAACAAAAGATGTGGAAAGGAAGGGGAAGGCCAGTTTTGGGAGGTCACCAGGAAGGCACAGTGAACAATGGTATGGTTGTTATGCAGATTTCTGCCACAGGCTCCACTGATAAAGAGTTTCTAGAGGTTGAAAGTCATCCTTCTCTTCCACTTACAGAGAGACGGACACCCTTACAAATGGAGATTTCCCTCATCCACGTACATGTCTCTTATGAAGGGGAGCCAATTCTGCCAGGCCAAGTTCTGCCTCTTTAGCATATTGATTATTTGAAGCTGGTTATTTTTAAGAAACAGCAGACACAGGTGAAGCTCTGAAAACGGAATAGAAGTTAACCTGTTTGTAAGAGACTGTCTAATGCAATCCTGGGTCATTGAGAGGTGGAAGGGAGAGAAGATGTGTTGCCCCAGGTGAGCAGTTGCTTAACTTTGGAGTTTTGACTTTCTTATTTCAAGGCATCTTCCCCGATTTTCCTCCCTTTGAACATCTGAAGGCCTTTTATTCAGTTCATCCTGGGCATTCTGAAAAGGATGTCATTTTAAGGGGGACAGTTAGTTCCTTGACAATCAGAATATCAGAATTGTACGCTTTTGGTCACCTCTTCTATTCCTTGTTCTGCTTGGGACAGAAATGGGAGCACACTGGTAGTAAGAAGGTAGAGCCAAAGAATGCACCCCTAGCTGAAGCCGCTCATCCTAAGCATCCTGTAAGTAGTTGCTTTTCCTCTGTGGGGGCTCAGAAAGTACTCGGCCTCTGCACCAGCACTTCTGGGCTCCAAGGCCATACCCCGAAGCCCTGGGGACTTGCCTTCACCATCATGGTGGCACTTCACACTCTCCTAGATTAGGGAGCCCGTTTCCTAGATCCCACCTCTCCCTCTTTCTTAACGACCTCATTTTGTAACATACACGCCACAGAAGCTTCCTGAGAGAGTACGTGAGAAATAAGTAAAATAGAGACTTCTTATGCCTCCATTCTACATTAATACCACTTTGGCTGGTATTTCAGGTTGGATAAGTTTCCACTGTATGATGATAGCAACAACAAAGAAAACAGTGGCTTAAATAAGACAGGTCCATCTTTGTTCACGTGGAAGATTCAGGTATTAGGGATCCAGAACAAGTTTGGGGACAACACACAACCATGGAAGATCCAGGCTCCTTCACCTTTTTGCTCCATTGTCCTTGACATGAAGTTTCCATTTCCAAGATCATCACCACCTCATGACCCACAAGGTCTAAGCAAGACATTAAATATGGCCCTCACCCAAGAATAAAATTCAGACAGATTAAAAAGTTAAATCAAAGTAAGAAAATTTCAACCATAGCCAAACTAGAGGAAAATGGAATACAGTATTCCTCAAAACTGGAGGAGGAAAGACTCTGTGGCCTTAATAATAAAAATGGCACTGTGGTGCAGCATTTTAAAAAATATTAATCGAGCTATTGTTTTTCTTTTTCTGCAATTCCTTGTTTTTCCATCAAGCCCTTTGACCATGAAATTAGGACATGAAGCTGAGTTTTTTTCCCCTAGGGAAAAGGGATCACAAAATAAACCAGTGAGGATAGAGTCATGTTCATGGATCTGAGGGCCAAAACAGTTTTGAAAGCCATTATTGCTCATTGAAAGGGAAAAGTTGTCGGTGGGAAGGAAGACACTGGAAGAGTGGGTTAGGAAGAAACAGAAACACACAGATAGGTTTGGAAATCCCAGCACAGAAATGGGACCACCAGTTAAACTGGGTATTTGTTTTTTGTTTTTTGTTTTTATTATGTTATGTTAATCACCATACATTACATCATTAGTTTTTGCTGTGGTGTTAAACAGGGTCTTTGAATATGATCTTTTGTTTTCTACTGCTGCTGTAACAAGTCATCACAAATTTAGGAGCTTAAGCCACACAAATCATTATCTTACAGTTCCCTAGGTCAGAAGTCCCACACAGGTCTCATGCCTTACAATCAAGGTGTCAGCAGGGCTGGGCTCCTTTTTGCGTTTGGTCTCTAGGAGGAAGGATCCAATGTGTGTGTTCATTCAGATTGTTGCCAGAATTCAGAGCCTTGAAGATGTAAGACTGAGGTCTCCGTTTCCTTGCCGGCTGTCGGCTGAGGGCCGTTTTCAGCTTCTAGAGGCCACTCACATGCTTTGGCGTGGGCTCCATTCCTCCATCCTCAGAGCCAGCAAAGGTCAGCTGGGTCCTCACGCTTCAGATCTTAGCTTCTTCTGCTGCTCTCTAACCCACTGCAGCCAGGAAACTTACACCGGTCCCACCTGGCTCCCCATCTAGGTCCCTACCCTTCATCACATCCGCAAAGCCCCTTTACCTCCTCAGGTCAGGAAGCCCCTTTACCTCCTCAGGTCAGCGTTACCACCCAGGTTCCAGGGACTAACACATGGGCATCTTTACAGGGGCCTCTATCCCCTTTACCTCTGCTTACACTTAAAACCTGATTGGGGCGCCTGGGTGGCTCAGTCGTTAAGCGTCTGCCTTCGGCTCAGGTCATGATCCCAGGGTCCTGGGATCGAGCCCCACATCGGGCTCCCTGCTCAGCGGGAAGCCTGCTTCTCCCTCTCCCACTCCCCCTGCTTGTGTTCCCTCTCTCGCTGTGTCTCTCTCTGTCAAATAAATAAATAAAATCTTAAAAAAAAAAAAAAAAACCTGACTAAAATGTTGTGAGAGAGAAAAAACCACATTAACACACAAGGTCAAAGAGAACAGGAGAGGAAACAGTAAAGAAGCGTCTTTAAGACATTGAAAGCTAGAAAGAGATGGCTAAGATGCCAAATTCTTTCATTAGAAAAGAGAAAACCAGACTGCCTGGAGGGTATGTCCCGATTCATGCCAGTTTGGGGGGCGGGCTGGGTGAGGACTACAAAGCTAGCTGATTTAACCAAAGAACCACAGAAAGTCCGAGAACTGAGCCATCAGGTGTCTGAAGGTGGAGATGTGCATGTGCTTGAAAAGAGGTTGTTATGAAAGCCTGTTTAAGAAGCAGTCAAGTGGCGCCTGGGTGGCTCAGTCGTTAAGTGTCTGCCTTCAGCTCAGGTCATGATCCCAGAGTTCTGGGATCGAGCCCCGCATCGGGCTCCCTGCTCTGCGGGAAGCCTGCTTTCCCTCTCCCACTCCCCCTGCTTGTGTTCCCTCTCACGCTGTGTCTCTCTCTGTCAAATAAATAAATAAAATCTTAAAAAAAAAAAAAGAAGCAGTCAAAACTTGCTTTTATTCATTGTCTTTATTTGCTGTATGTAAATTCAGCAGTCTTTTTTTGCAGGGGGTATGATCCCATTTGTGTATATATTTTTTTGTTTTTTTATTATGTTCAGTTAGCCAGCATATAATACATCATTAGTTTTTGACGTGGTGTTCAACGATTCATTAGTTGCGTGTAACAGCCAGTGCTCAGCTGTCTTTCACCATTCTCAAATCTCTTGAAACTCTTCGGGACTCTCTGAAATTCAACTCCTTCACAGAATACCTCAAGGCCTACTGCCTTCTTCTTGAGATATTTGAAGATATCCAACAGGATTTGCTGTATCAACCCGGTGCTTGACTCCCCCCCACAGTGATTATGGTTATCAGTCTATGTACGTATTTCTCTAGCGTTCAAAATATTATGCCATGCCCTGGTGACTCACTACAGCTTTCTAGGGCCTACAAAACTCTCATAGTTTATTTTCTTGTGCACAGAAGAATCATGAACACATCTTATGTGGTCAGACTTGGGTGTGTTCATTGTTCAAATGCTGGACACCTAGCAATTTTCCTTCTAATATTGTGGGCTTTTTCAGGCCCCTTGGCTCATGCCAACCAGATTCATAAGGCTTCATTTTTGTAGAAGATATTTTCACTTAGTAACGTGGGGAAGATGATATCGATAATGCACAATATGTGTAAACAAAGTGAGCATGGAGCAAACTGAAGTGTGAGGCAGGGACTATATATTCTCTTGCCTGGGTTCGTGGCATTTTTGAATGCACAGTTCCTTAGAGAATTTTTTTTAAATCTGGATAGGTGTGATGCAGGTAAAGTTAAACTGTTACTTTTAACCTCTCCAGTGCGTCCACACTTGGATTTTTTTTTTTTTTGCTCCCACGGTGTGATGGAACTTCTCTGTTACACTCCTGGACTTCCACAAAGCTCTGTCATCTGTGGGTGATTGTCTAAATGAGTGTTCTCCAGTGGCTCCCAGACTGTGGCTGAGGGGCGTTAGAGTCAGTCCTAGGCCGCGTCAGGGTGCCATGCTAAGACTGAGGTCTCTATGCCAATGACCCAACCCATGGGTCAGACTCCTCCTAGGTCCCTTGGCGTATGGTGCTAGATCCGCAGCCTCCTCCAAGGTACTTTGGTCTGTGGGGTGGATGCCAAATTGTTGTGTGGGGGCCGGGGCGGGGGTGTAAGTTCAAGCAAGAGGTCTTATTCAGGCATCTTGCTGATGTCACTCCCGAAAAGGACCTTAAAAGAATTGAATGATATAAAATTAGTGTATCTACAAAAATTGTAAATTGAGTATGCCTTAAAAATGAAATGTGCTGGTATCATTCAGGAGCTAATTCTTGTGAAACACGGACAATGTTGGGGGAAATTCAGGCTTAGAATAAGTTGTTCCTCTTCAAATTTTGTAATCAGTTTTTAAAAGTCTTTGGTGATTTTTAAATTTTAATTTACGTACATTTATGGATACTCTTAAATGGCTTTTAAAATATACTACAATACATACACAATAAATACGTATGAATTTTCTATTGGGAAGTCAGTTCTAAAACCATCTATGAAAATGAACGACACTGTTATCTCTTTAGGTAATGGATAACTGATCGTATCTTATTAGTTTTCTTTGTACTTCTGCGTTTTTCAAATTTCTAAAATAAGAAGTGATAAATTATGAATTCATTTGTGCAATGAGAGAAGTAGAAAGCATAAGAGAAGGAAAGAACCTCAGGAGATAAAAATGCCCAACCAAGGAGTGGTGCATGGAGGAGAGGAGGGAGAACCAGATGGGCAGTGAGAGACCAGTCATGTGTTCTCCCAACTCCACACCCCAAAGCCCTTCGCTACCCCCTGCAGGACCTAGTAAAATCCTGGGTCTCCTGCCAGGCTCACACTCAAACATCCAGAGTTAACATCATGAAGTGGTTGGTTCTCCAGCTGCTGACACTCTACTGCCTAGTGATCATGCCAGTGACAGGAGGTATAGGAGAAAAACCTGAGCCTGTAACTAAGCGTCCAGATTTCAGTAGGTATTCTGGTTGAGCTTCAAAATGAAGAGGGGGTAGGAAACAAGGAACCAGGACTGGCATATGTGAAAGCACTGGTTCCTTTTTTAAGCCAAGATACCTGAGGAAAGCTGAATGTGCAGTTCTCAAGTTTAATGGTCTCCTGATATTATGAGAAACAATGTTTTTATGTGTGTGGTGGGGACTGTGGTGGCTACAAGGTGTTTTTGTTGAAGAGGACCCGTAGAAGTGGAAAGCTCCACAGGGTTCAAGGCCCGCGTGGAATGTGCCTAGCTTGAGCCACTGCGAGTTTGTGTCCTCCAGTTAGGGGCTCCAAGGATGAGCACCAAATTGGGAAAAGGGTACTAATTATTTCTTGAAATATGCCCTTCGTTTAGGGAATTGAGTATTTGAGAATATTGGGCATGGGGAGGAGAAATAAAATGGGTGCTTACCAAGAGAAGTTTGGAATCACTAGGGTAAGAAAATTAAAATCAGCAGAATTGAGCGTAGTGGGTCCATAACTGCTGGCAAAGGTTTCTGGGGGAACAGCTAGGTTTGGAAGGCTGTTTCAGCCAGACAGGGAAAAGTACAAGACAGTTCCTCCTCTTCTCTGGGACTTTGTTCTTCCCACCCTGTAAAATGAGAGCAGGAGACCAGAGGATCTCTTGGGCCTCTTTGTTCTGAGAACTGGGTTTCAGACCTCAGGTCCTGTGATGTTCAATTCCATGGAGGTGGCTTCATGGTTGCTGGGTTTGCTATGGAGTGGGAGGTAGATTTTGACTCTAGGAATGGAAAAGGCTACCCAGGTCCCATAGGCAGGCAGAAGAAGAAGAGAAACCAATGGAGTGGGAGCTGGGGCCTTAGAGGGGCTGATAATAGTGAGAAAAACTCTTCTTCTTCTTGGAGACATTGCTCATGTGTTCCTTTTCAGTTGTACCAAAATGGACCCTGAAAGAATGCGAGAAGTTTCCCAACATCCTCCAGTGCCATAGATCCTGCAATTTTGACAGAGATTGCAATACTGGTGATGAATGCTGCAATTCCATCTGTGGAAGTATCTGCATGAAAGTCGCAGAACCTTGTAAGACCTAAGATTTACCCCTCTCTCACCATTAGGTTCTCAAAGACTATGGAACCCGTAACTGTGAGGGAACAGACAGAAGGAGACTATGCCCCCCCAGTACCAATACCCATTCCAACCTGGGATCCCTACCTCTTCCTCCAGCCCAAGCCCTCATTGTCCACTTGCAAACCTGTCTGATTTATCCAAACCTCAGGAGATCTGACATTTATGTCCTGCTCACTGGACTTAAAACATCCTGAGAGAAGCCTTGTATGGGCATCTCCTAAACCACAGAAATATCCCTGCCCCCAGGGTTTGGGTGGATCTGTTACTCTCAAAGAAATGTGTTTCATCAGACTGTGTGGCCACTGAATACCTACCCTTTCTCTCTTTCAGAGACCAGCACTAACAACAATAACCCCAGCAGCACGATGGTAACTACATAGTTCCCTTAGACTCTAGTGAAATGTGGAGGACACCTGAAAGGCAAGAGACTAATTCTACCTGATGTCCAGTGGTACCATCGTCTTGTCCTAGCTGGGAGGTAAGGGAAGGAGGGGCAGTGTTCCCAGGGCAATGTCTCTCCTCCTTGCCTACCCTCTTCCCTGAACCATTATATTATCAGCCTCAATTCCTTGAAAAATAAACTATGGCAGTAATCCAGCACCTCTGTCTCTTTTTCTATAGTCCCAGTACAAATCACTCCCTCCACTTTTTCCTTAAACCCCCAACCCCTGCCTCCCAGTGGATTTCCCTGCCTTCTCACCATTCAGAAGATTGAACTCCATAGCCAAGACTCCTGGACTCTCTTTGTTCATTGACACTATCCCTGGGGAAACTGTTTATGTGTAGGATGTTCTTATGGCTACAGAAAAACACCATCCCACTGGGTTCCCTGATCTTCTCAGTGCAGCCTTTCTTTCCTTATTTCAGGCTTGTGATTCTAGTAGGTTCCCACAAGTGGCTTCCCTATAACTAATCCAGGGAAGTACAATCTTCCTTACAGGAGACAGCACCAATGGTCCAGAATTGAAAGGAAATGCCATTGGCTTCTCCAACCTCTCCTCTCTGACATTGTCTTCTTTGTTAGCATTATTTACTCAATCATTTGGGCTCTATAGGAATATTTTCAAATGTAAATACTCCTAGGAAGAAGAGGCATCCTTTAGAGGGTTATAGAGAGTTTACAATGTGCTCAGGCTTGTGGCAAGGACCACTCCTCATAAGTGGAGGTATGACTATCTATTTGCATACAGCCCAAAGAAGAGTTAAGTATTATTATCCAAACAAGCAGAAACCAGCATGGGACATGGCAAGAAGGGATGAATGGAATATACCATCATTACCTTAAGGTATAAATACAGAGGGGTCATTATGCACATCATGGTTTTAGGTTTCCTGGAAGAAGAGATGCTTGGTCCCACCTTGAGGGATAGGGAAGAATTGGTGTAACTCGGAATGAAAGCTAGTTTTCCTCTATGACAGGATTAAATATAGACTGGGGGAAGAAGAAAGGAAACTTGGAGGAAAGGAAATGTTGATACCCTAGCCTCCTCCTGCTCCCAACACCAGCAAATGGAGTTGTGGACAAGGTTGGATTATGAATTTGGTTAAGCTCTATGACCCTAGCATATTGTAACTTGCCAACTTTTCCTTTTGGGTCTATGTTGTTATACCCATAAAAACTGCAGAACACAAGTATTATTTGCCAAATTTAACAAAGGAAAACAAATAAGCACAGACTGGTGGCTGATCCTACTCAAGTCCACTCAGTAGGTTGATGACTAATAGATATGTAGACCTCATTCTCTAAATGCCCCTGTACTTGAGTTTCCTGAAATACATATATGTCAGGGGCCAGAGATGTAGTAAAATAGGGGGTCTAGTGGGGGATAGGGTTGAGGAGGGACGCTGTGCAGAAACAGTGACAGCTGAGTTGGGTGAGGGAGGACAGGTCCATATTGTTCTCCTGGGCTAACAGGGGGTGATTGCCTTAGGACAAAACCAATGAACTATTTCCTGATAAGCAATTAGCATAAAGAAGCAGTTGAAAAGAACTCTGGAGCCACCAGGCAGATAGGACACACTTAATCAGTAGGTGCATTAAGGAACATAGTGAGCCTTTGCACTTGGGTGTCTCACTTCAAAGCCCAGAGTTAACCCACTCTGGAAGCAGAATTGGGAGGTGACCAGTATCCAAATGTGGAGCTGGGAGACCCCAAAGGATCTCATTTTGCTTCTTGGAAGGATTGGTCACAAGTAAACTGGCCTGCCATTGCCAGAAGCATAACTGACCAGCAGATAATTTTAACATACTTTCCAGCAACTGATAGACTAGGAAGACAAAACAAAACAAAATACAACCAACCCAGTAAGGATCTAGAAGATTTGAACAACACAAATGAAAAATTACTTACTTGTATCAAAACGAATTCAGAATTACTGGGAAATATACAGTCTTTACAAGAGCAAATGGAACTTTTTAAATAAAGGAAAACTGAGGCTATCTGGCTCTGTTGGAAGAGCATGCAACTCTTGATCTCGGGCTTGTGAATATAAGCCCCACGTTGGGTGTAGAGATTACTTAAAACTAAAATCTTAGCAGAAAGAATGAAGGAACGAAAGAAAGAACAGAAGAAAGAATGAAAGAAGGAACGAAAGGAAGGAAGGAAGGAACGAAAGGAAGGAAGGAAGGAAAGAAGGAAGGAAGGAAGGAAGGAAGGAAGGAAGGAAGGAAGGAAGGAAGGGGCTCAGTGAGGTTCAGTGGCTGAACCAAGACCACATAGCTGGTAAGTGGGGGATGGATCCATGACGTGAACTCAGGTCCAACTCCAAGCACTGTTTTTGACCATTCCATGCCACTTCATGAATAATCTTCACCTGATCTCATCTAATCCTCACAATGATAGCAAAGCTGCCAGGTAGGTTGTATGGTTTCCATTTTCCAGATGAGGAAACTGAGGCTCCAAGATACAGCTACAGTGAAAAGTTACAAAGCCAGTTTGAAGAATCAGTGTCACTGGGTTTGGGGTCATAATTGTCATTACTGAACAGTCCAGGCACTGTTGTAAAATTCGGGGAGGATACAGGATTAGAATTCTGGAGACAGGGGCGCCTGGGTGGCTCAGTCGTTAAGCGTCTGCCTTCGGCTCAGGTCATGATCCCAGGGTCCTGGGATCGAGCCCCGCATCGGGCTCCCCGCTCCGCAGGAAGCCTGCTTCTCCCTCTCCCACTCCTCCGGCTTGTGTTCCCTTTCTCGCTGTGTCTCTCTCTGTCAAATAAATAAATAAAATCTTAAAAAAAAAAAAAAGAATTCTGGAGACAAAAATGAATAAATTGCTACAAATCTTACTCTTAGGCAGCCACGTAGTATGGTTTCAGGAGATCTGGAAAGTACTCTACCCCTTGCCCACTGTCTGAAGTTCCACCAATAACATAGGTACATTCCTGGGCATAACAATGTTCTCTGTCTCTCTCTCTCTTTCTGTCTCCCTTCCTTTCTGCCTCCATCATTCTCTTGCTGTTTTCAAAATGCATGTGGTCTCAGAGAGGTAACATGGCAAGGCATTATCAGTTCTTCACATCACTAAATTAAAAAGTACATAAGGACCAGGAAGAGACATGTGGAAATGGGGGTTGAATGAGTAGGAGAGGGTCATCATTTATGGGGTGCTCTGGGAGTATCAGAAGCTAGGCTTGGATAACACCAGAAGGAATCCAAGGAATCCTTTTGTTAACCGGTGGTCATCTGGGATTTTTTTGCTTCTGGGGCTCTAAGATCCTGTGGGCCCTGCCCAGGCCCTCCTGAAAAATCTCATACCATCAGTTTCTTGTCATCAGTGGAACAAGGAAAAGATGTTCCCTTGTGTCTGGGCTTGCCCTGGGAATGACAGTGGGCAAACCAGCCCTGCAACTGTTCCAGACAAATCCCTGTAATCATTCATATGTGACCTCTCATGTAGGAGCAAGACAGTGGACAAGTGTCTTGGTGGGACACCGTCCAGTACTGTGACAGAGTGTGGGGCCACTGGCAGGGTCCTGGGCCTGGGTCTGAAGGTCCTACCCTACTCTTCACGTGACCTCAGATAAACCCATTCACCACTGCACAATTTGGTTGGTTTCCTCATCTATGAAGTGAGAGAAGTGGTGGGCTGTCTTCATGGTTCTCAGCACATGCTCTGTGTCTCTGTCTGGCTTGTGCCTAATCCCCATGCCTCTTCTCATGCCACACAGGCACCTTCCTCTCCATAGTTCCACCTTTTCCTGTAGGAAGGTAGCTCCTGCTTCTTCTCTCTCTCTCTCTCTTTGGAGGAAAACACTTCATTGCCAATCAAAAGAGTCAAATATGTGTTCAAAGAAGCTGCAGCCACCTCTCCTTAGGAGACCTTCCTGGGACTGAGGGGCAGGCAGGAGACAAGGACTCCTGTTTTATGAGGTCACTTCCTCTGTGGCTTCAAAGAACTAGCTCTACGCACCCACCCTGGACCCCTCAAAACCTTCCCTCAACTGTTCTCTCCAAATTATTTCCTTAGCTTTGCCTGATATGTGCCTTTTCCAAGTTTTTTTTTTTTTAAATAGAGAGAGAGAAAGGGGCGCCTGGGTGGCTCAGATGGTTAAGCGTCTGCCTTCGACTCAGGTCATGATCCCAGGGTTCTGGGATTGAGTCCCTCATCGGGCTCCCTGCTGGGCGGGGAGCCTGCTTCTCCCTCTGCTTCTGCCTCTCTCTGACTCTCATGAATAAATAAATAAAACATTTAAAAAAAAATAGAGAGAGAGAAAGAATGAGAGACTGGAAAGAGGGGAAAGAATATCTTAAGCAGAATCCATGCCCAGTTAAGAGCCTGATGTCACGATGTCACGACCCTAACTGAGATCATGACCTAAACAGAAATCAAGAGTCTGATGCTTAACTGACCAAACCAACCAGGCGTCCCTCCAAGTTTAAATTTTTAAAACAAATCGGTCACTAGGCAAGAGCCTGAGGGCAGAGGACAGTGAGGAGGCGGTTGCACAAGTGGAGGAGAGAGTTGGGATGACGCTGGGGGCTGACCCGCAAGTGGTGGCCAAGAGGGGAAGCCATGGGGCTTGGAGAGAGATTGGGAGGTAAAACTGGCCCAAGTCCATGACTGACAGGATGCTAGGGTAAAGGAGAGGGAAGAGTGAATCTCAGGGTTCTCAAGACAGCCTGGGGGCCTGTTGATGCCAAATATAAAGATGGGAGCAGAGAGAAGGAGGTACTGCTGAGGAATAGGGAGAAGCTAATTCTGATTTATACATGTGGGCTTACGGTTCTCTTGAGATGCCCAGACGTATGTTCCCCAGGTGGTTGGATACGTGCCTTAGCTTGGAAGTGAGAATAGGTCTGGAGGGAGGCATGGGGACCACAGTTAGCATCATGCAAATTGATGCGGGAAGTGTGTGTCAGGTAATGACAGGAGAGAGCTGAGACCCAAACTCTGGGGACCATCCCCAGTAGCTGCAGAGGAACCCCCAGGGCTTGTGCATTTGGGGAGGGGACTGCACAGACAAGGTAAGTAGCTGAGGAGGGCTGACTGGGAGGGAGGAGGATTCTAACTGAGCGCTGAAGCTGACAGTAGGGCAAGGAGCTACAATGGCTAAACCAAAAACAGTTTACATGCCTCAGAAACAGAAGGGAGGCAGGACTGACCAGAGTCTACACTAGTGAAGAGACATTAGTCTTTATAATCCCAAGATCTCTATGCCTTTTTATCTCTTTGGAGGTGTTCCTATTTGAATTGCTTTACTCTCTCTGTGCCCAAACCTAGAACAGTAGTTCCCAAGTAGCAGCCTACATCATGGTGCCCAACTGCCTGCTTCAGTGTCACCAGAGGTGCTTTTAAACTTTAAGTCCCTAGGCTTCACTTTCTAGAGATTCTGATTCGTGCCATGGTCTTTAGTTTCTGAAAGATGCACAAGTGTTTCCAATATACACTCTAGATTAGGAACCATAATTCTTCTTAGATTCAGACATCCTTGGAGAGTGCATGAAGGGTGGTATGAAGGGTAAGAAATATAGCTGGAAAGTACTAAAAGTCTCAATGGTCAGTGTTCAGGGCTTCTGGAGTGAGTCATGGATTGGGGGTCCTAGACCCACCCCTCTTTCACTGTATTTTCCCATCTGACTTCATTTTTTTTTAACCTAGGAAATTAGGAGGGTGATACTAATGACCAGTATGGTCTTTACAAATCTAAATTTTATAATTCCAAGATTCAGTAGTATCCAATAGGATCATGCCTCTCTGTTTAGATCCCACCGGAGAGATGCTCAGTTTAGAGCCCTATGGCCATGTGGCACAGTGTAGTAGCTATCTGTTGCTGTGTGATACGTTCCCTGTAGGTCAGAAGTCTGGTGTGGTATATCAGGCTTCTCTGCTCAGGTCTCAGCAGGCTGAAACCAGGGTGTCAGCCAAAGCTGCAGTTCCCATCTGGGACCCAGGGTTCTCGTGGACACTCACTGGTTGTGGCAGAATCGTTTCCTTGTAGTTGTACCACTGAGGTTGCTTCCAGAGGCCACCTTCAGTCCAGGTCACTTAGTCCTCAAAGCTCCTAATAGCCTGTTGGGTTCCTCTCACACTTTGAATCTCTTTTAACTCTTCTCTGTTAGTCACAGGGTAAACTCTTCTTTTTAAGGACTCAACAGTTTAGGTCTGGCCCAGTCAGATAATCTCTATATTTTAAGGTCAATTAACTTGGGGCTCTAATTCCATCTATGAAATCCCTTCACAGCAGCACCTAAATTCATGTTTGATTCAATAACCAGAGGATGAGAATCTTGGGAATGTAACTTTAGAATTCTGCCTCCCACAAGCTTGGAAATTAGGAAGACATATCTAGCCCTAAAAAGGGAGGAAGCAAACTCATATCTGCCAAGCTCTTCCCATGGGCCAGGCATTGTGGTGAGTTCATTAGGGGCATCATCCTCCTTAATCCTTTCTTTTTTAAGATATTTATTTATTTATTTAAGAGTGTAAGAGGGAGAGGAGCAGAGAGAGAGGCAGAGAGAGATTCTCAAGCAGACTCCGCACTGAGCACAGAGCCCAACCTGGGGCTTGATCTCAGGACACGGAGATCATGAACTGAGCTGAAATCAGGAGTCTGATGTTTAACCGACTGAGGCACCCAGGCTCTCCATCAGCCCCCTTAATTCCTTTAAGCAGTTTGTAAACTAGAGATTGTAATTCTCATTTTATAGATGGGAAATTAGGCAATCTTGTGGCCTGATCATTTGTGAGAGGCTGTAAGGAATCAATGGCACTATGGATTAGACCTTGGCTCACTCTCAGAAGCCAGCAGGAAGAAGAAGCCAGGGAAATGGGCTTGGGTGGGATTGGGGGAAATTTATGTTTGGGGCTAAGAAAGGACCTAACCATAGCTCTGAGAGTCAAACACACCACACTCTGTCAGAGTCTGACTTGATGAAAAAGGAGAAGGAGGAGAAGGTGAAAGAGAAGAAAAGAAATATTTCCTGCCCTCATAGAATTTGTAATCAGATAATGACAACAGGAAACATGCACAAAATCCTAAAGAATTGATTTCAAAACCATCTATGTCCTAGTGACCCACATAGTTGTAGCTCCAGTCTGAATTTAACTCCCAAACTCCAACTGCATTCTCTACTACTTCACCTCGATCTCACAAACACCTCAAACTTCACTTGTCTAAAACAGAAGCCCTCATCTTTGCTCTCCCACCTCAATCCTGCTCTGTCCACACTTCTCCCCATCTTGGTTGAAATAAACTTCTAAATCACCCTTGATGAATCAACATCGACATTCTCAATCCACACCCATTGAGCTAGGAAATCATTTTAGATCTACCTTAAAAATAGATCCAGAATCTGACCACTTGCTACCACATCTTCAGCTGCCACCCCAATCCGGGGAGCCGTCTTCTCACCTGGAGCTTCAAAGAACAAGCCTAACTCTTTCTTACATCGCATGAGATGCTGAGGCATTCCATTCCTCCACAGCCTACCAGAGGTAGTCACGGTAGAGTGAACCAAGTCACAGAAAGAGATACTAGTTTTGAAGGGAGGGGAAAGGTGTTTGAAGGGTGTGAGATGGGGTGGAGTTTGAGGGAACTCACATCTATTCTTGTTTTAGTCAAGAATGGACAGTGCCCACTCTTCCCTTTCAAGGACCGTATGGTGTGTCCAGCTTCATGTAAGTGACTCCGATTGCTCCAAACATGACAATGTTGTGAATCCATGTGTGGCTTTGTTTGTGCCAAGGCCTGGACAGGTGAGGATTGTGGATGTTCCTCCCAAAGTCTCTGGGGCATATGTTAAGGATGCCATGTTGTCCCATCGAATAGGGATACCCCTTTGGTTGACCTTAGATATCTCTTGGGAATTTGTCCTTTTCTAATGCCCAATCACTGCTCTCGTGTTGTCCTCTTGATTTCCATAAACTATTGCGCTAGTCTTCAAAGCCAACCATGCACATTATCACTCCCTATTTTTTCCCCATGAGACCTTATTTATTCTGAGTCTCATTCCTCACTGACTGACAGGTGAGTATCCACTTACTCATACAAAAAAAAAAAAAAAATGATAACCATTAGGTACATTCCTAATAAGCCCTTATGTCTAAACAGAACTTCACAGCATATAGAGCATATTCACATCCTGTAAGGTGTGCTGGGGAAAAAATGGGTAGCAAAATGCTGGTGGGCAGAAGTGATCTTGGTAGAGTCTGAGGCTAGTGCTCATTTCCTCATGTAGCGCTGAGATAGTATGGTCTTGTTCCAGGGACTGTTAGTGTTTTGAGGTACAGCACGGTATGGTGGAAGGAACCCAAGGCCTTTCAACTGATTTCAACTCTTCTACTTATTTTCTGTATGGCTATAGACAACTCACTTGCCCCTACATGATCTTCAATTTCTACAACTTATAAAACAAGGAAGTTCTGGGTGCTCTCTAATAGTCCTTCTACCTCTGGTACTCTGGGATTAGATAACCCAAATCCCTAAGTTCTGTGGGGGCCAGCAGGAATCCTATCAGATTGTCTATGTCAGAGATGGCAAGCCTTTTTGATACTCCTCAAATTATTAGCCACTGGAAGTTGATACTCTGCCTTCTGCCTCTATTGTTACTCTTGGGGGGAAGGGTAAGAGGCTTAGTCAGAAGAAAACCCTGTTTAGGGTTCCCCAAGTTCCCCCAAACATGATAAAGTATTTCGAGGTCAAGTGTCTTATTTTATCCCATAAAGTTAAATCAGGTTTCTGCCCACACAAGCCCATGGTGTGTTCCAAGATTGATAGACCCAAGTGCCTGAAGGATCATGATTGCTCAGTGTCACAGAAGTGCTGTTCACATTGTGGACTGAAGTGCCTGGAACGTCAAAAATGAATAGTAAGTGGAAAATATTATCATCGATGTAATTAATTATGACTAGCATAATAAAAAGCTATTGATTTTATCTTCTATCCAACTACCTTCCCAAATTGTCTTATGAAGTATAACAACATTTAATGGGGTTGCTTTGATTTTATATAAAATCATATCATCTGAAAATGATGAGAAATTTGACTCTTCTTTATTCCAATTTCATGACTTGCTTTATTTCCTTGTCTTTTTATATCATGTAGAGCATCTGAAATAATGTTGAAAATACCATCGACATTTTTCACAGAGCTGGAACAAACAATCCTAAACTTGGTATGGAACCCAAAAGACCCTGAATCTCCAGGGGAATGTTCAAAAAGAAAACCAAAGCTCAGGGCATCACAATGCCTGACTTCAAACTATATTACAAAGCTGTGATCATCAAGACAGCATGGTACTGGCACAGAAACAGACATGTAGATCAATGGAACAGAATAGAGAGCCCAGAAATGGACCCTCAACTCTATGGTCAACTAATCTTTCACAAAGCAGGAAAGAATATGCAATGGAAAAAAGACAGTCTCTTCAATAAATGGTGCTGGGAAAATTGGACAGCCACATGCAGAAGAATGAAACTGGACAATTCTCTTTCACCATACACAAAGATAAACTCAAAATGGATGAAAGACCTCAATGTGACACAGGAATCCATTAAAATTCTAGAGGACAACACAGGCAGCAACCTTTCGACCTTGGACAAAGCAACTTCTTGCAAGACACGTCTCTAAAGGCAAGGGAAACAAAAGCAAAAATGAACTATTGGGACTTCATCAAGATAAAAAGCTTCTGCACAGCGAAGGAAGCAATCAACAAAACTAAAAGGCAACCTACAGAATGGGAGAAGGTATTTGCAAATGGCATATCAGATAAAGGGCTGGTATCCAAGATCTATAAAGAACTTATCAGACCCAACACCCTAAAACAAATAACCCAGTCAAGAAATGGACAGAAGACATGAACAGACACTTCTCCAAAGAAGACATACAAATGGCCAACAGACACATGAAAAAATGCTCCGCATCACTGTCATCAGGGAAATACAAACCAAAACCACAATGAGATACCCCCTAACACCAGTCTGAATGTCTAAAATTAACAAGACAGGGAAGAACAAATGTTGGCAAGGATGTGGAGAAAGGGGAACCCTCTTACACTATTGGTGAGAACGCAAGCTGGTACAGCCACTCTGGAAAACAGTATGGAAGTTACTCAGGACATTAAAAATAGAGCTACCCTATGACCCAGCAATTGTACTACTGGGTATTTACCCCAAAGATACAGACATAGGGAAAAGAAGGGCCATATGCACCCCAATGTTCATAGCAGCAATGCCACAATAGCCAAACTGTGGAAGGAGCCAAGATGTCCTTCAGTGGATGAATGAATAAAGATGTGGTTCATATATGCAATGGAATATTACTCAGCCATCTGAAAGGATGAATATCCACCATTTACATCAACATGGATGGAACTGGAGGGTATTATGCTAAGTAAAATATGTCAATCAGAGAAACACAATTATCATATGGTTTCACTCATATGTGAAATGTATGGAATAGTGTAGAGGACAATATGGGTTGGGGGGGAACCGAATGGGAAGAAATCAGAGAGGGAGACAAACCATATGAGACTCTGAACTCCAAGGAACAAACTGAGGTTAGCGGATAGGGAGGTGGGTGGGGCGATGAGGTAACTAGGTGATGGGCGTTAAAGAGGACACGTGATATGATGAGCACTGGGTGTTATACTGAACTAATGAATCATTGAACATTATGTAAAACCAATGATGTACTATACCATGGCTAATTGAATTTAAATTTTAAAAAAGGGGGGGGGAAGAAAAGAAATTAAAGAAAATAAAGGCAATGACATCTACCCCTGTTTGGCTCTTTCTTTAAGGAGGACACATGTTGAGATGAGCACTGGGTGTTATGTGAAACTAATGAATCATTGAACACTACATCAAAAACAAATGAGGTACTATACAGTGGCTAACTGAACATAATAAAAATATGGAAAAACAAAATCAAAAAAAATAAAGTCAGCATCTCTTGCTGTATAAAAGGACATTGTTGTTGGCTTTGGAATAAATAGATTTTACTGCACTTAGTTGTTTTCTTTTTATCCATTTACAAGTGCTATTGGAAATTACTGTGGAATTTTATCAAATACCTTTTAAGCATCTAGTCATGCAATGATTTTTCTCTTCTAATTTGTTAGTATAAGAGCTTATATTATTAAATTTTCATATGTTGAGCCATCCTTGCATTCCTGGATTGACCTTAATCATATAGAGGGTATACTTGTATTAATACACTGAAGGTTCTTTAAGCAAATAGTTTGTTCAGAATTTTCACATCAACAGTCAAAAGTAAAACAGATCTATTACTTCTGTATGTCTTGCTATTTGAGTCATACAGCTTTCAACAAACTAGCATGGAAAACTGAATTGGGAAATGTACTTTTTCTCCCTATGATCTATAATATTTTAAGTTTTTAAACTTATTTTTTATTTTATTTTAAGCAAAGTCTACATCCAACATGGGGCCTGAACTCGCACCCCAAAATCAAAAGTTGCATGCTCTACCAATGGAACCAGCCAGGCACTTCCTATGATCTGTAATATTTTTAATACTATCTTCCATAATAATACTTTTAATGATATCCTCTATTCCTTGAAGGCTAGACAAAATTTCACTCCAAAAACTCTAGGTAAGGTTTCTTCTATAATGAAATATAGTTTTTTTGTACATATTTTATAGACTGTACAGGCTCTCTACCTCTTTTTCTGTAAATTTTGGTCTTTTAACTGTTGCTAAAATTCATCCATTTTCTCTCCACTTTCAAATGTATTACTTTAGAGAGGTATACATTATTTTGTACATAATTCTTTTTATATCTTTAATTTTCATTAATGTTTTCATTCATATACTCATGTTTCCACCCCACTCCCACCTATCCACCAATCATTCCATCCATTTACTCACACATCCATCCACTCACCTAGCCTGCATAAACATAACTTTAAATTTATCTGTCTTTCCAACCATTCATTCACTCGTATATCTATCCACTTCCCCTTCTCACCCATCTTCTTTCTACCTATCCAGCTGCCTGTTTTATACTCAGCCTTTATCCATCTTTCATACACACACATTCTCTCATTCCCATCAACATACTTCTCCAACATTTCTATGCCCATCTGCCCTCCATCCACCTACCAATTTATTCATCTACCTTTCATTCAAAGAGTTTCCATCAATAGGCCCATTCATCCCATGACTAACCTATCCATCCTTATGTTCAATCCAATCCACTTCTTCCCCAGCCGTTGACCCACCCATCCATGTTCATGCATTCACGCACCCAAATATCCATGATAGCCCCACCCACCCTTCTTCATATTCTTCATCTTCCCATTCATCATACATACTATGAGCCATCCACATATTGACCTTGCTCATCCAGTGGTTTGTACTGAGTGTTTATTCTGGGTCTATTAATGTTCTAAGCACTAGGTTCTAGACACAGACCTGTTCAATGAAGCTCAGAGTTTATTTGGGAAAATAAACATGAAACTCAGTAGTACACTTAGAGGCACAGAGAACAACACAGAAAGCCAGAGACAGGAAGTTTGAGCAAAGTGTCTTGGCCTAATTAACAAGCAGGAATTTCCAGGTAGAGGCCATCTACCTTGGTACGCTTTTGGAGTCCCTCACTCTGAGCAGGGGATTGGTGCTGGAACAGAAGTGTGGTTGAGATAGAGGGAGGGCAATATGACCATCAGTGACAGGAGATGGGAAGTAGGGCAAAGATCCACATGGATCCTCACTCAGCCTTCTTCAAGAAATTGGGTGAGGGAAGGGCCCAAAAATATCATTCATCCTAGGCCCCAAAGGCATAAATTTCATCTCACCCACTTGGAAAGTGAGATCCTTGGGTGGGGTGGGATATTAGGCAGGACAGAAGAGATAGAACTACCTGAAATTCTGAATTTTCATTTACATTCAAGAAAATTTGGGGCGACTGGGTGGCTCAGTCATTAAGTGTCTGCTGTCAGCTCAGATCATGATCCCAGGGTCCTGGGATAGAGCCCCGCATCGGGATCCCTGCTCCACGGGAAGCCTGTTTTCCCTCTCCCGCTCCCCCTGCTTGTGTTCCCTCTCATGCTATGTCTCTCTCTGTCAAATAAATAAATAAAATCTTAAAAAAAAAAAAGAAAGAAAGAAAGAAAATTTAGAGAAGAATTCAGCCTTATTTGGGAGCCCTGGGAACCATTTGGACATTTACAGACCCTGGGAGCTCTTTAGCCTCCGTCCCCACTATAGACATCACCTTCATCCCCTTTTATGCACTATTCCTCCCTACCTTCAACTCCATAGTAAGATATTATATCCATACTTGTATCAGAACATTCCATAGTGACCTCTGACAAGAACTCAGACACTCCATTCCCTTTTACCTTTATCTCTGACACTCACTCACTTGGTGACATTGAGTCAGCATCTGCATTCCTCTGGGCCTTATCATCCCTATGTGTGGGACTTGTGCCCTCAGAGTCCTTCCACCCAGGTGGTTCAGCTTTGTGTTCTCTCCTGGACTGAGTTTGGGAGGGACACAGAGTAAGAGGGAGAGCACCACTCAAGACATCTTGGTTGTTCATTAGAAATTTATTCCCTGATCCCTTTGTGGGGTCCACCTGGTTCCTGAAACTGGTGGGATGGGACTCTGTAGTGTAAGTGCCTGATATTCAGCTTTTTCATTGTAATGTAAGTGCCTGACATTAAACTTTTGGGTGCTGAGGCATCCATTCAAAGACACCCATTTCAAATAAATACATCCCCAGCTATGTAACACAGATACTAACTAGGATAAGGAACCAGCTGCCTTCACTAATGAAGTTCCCCTTTTAGAAAGGCCTCGAGTAACCCAGACAACTAATCACTGGAGTGACACTGCTTCTCCCTTCCCTCATCCTAATCTGCACTTTTATATGCTTTAAGTTCACCAATAGAAAGGGAACCCATGAAACCTTAGCTATTCCACCCTTGGACCTGAATAAAGGGAGAGCCCCAAGTCTGCACTTTCTCCCCCTCTCTCTGTCCACAACCTTCTGTGTGGCCCTCTGACTTGCCATGTACCCTCCAGGACTTGTGAGCAATAAATCTCGTTTTCTTAAGTTCCCAGATGATTTGGCAGAGGTGGGTCCTGTGATCATAATGAAACCACAAAGGCTGGTCCAACCACAACACTGGTCCAGTGGTGGTAGGGGGATGTCTGTGGGTCTCATTTTGAGTAAATATGCCCCAAGGGCATCTCAGGCCTTCCTAGCAGAGAATACCACTGTCAATAGGCTGAGACCTACACCACAGATTCCCATAGGGGACTCTGTTGGTGATCCTAAATTTTGTGACCATATAGTCACTCACTTATGATAAAGCTGGCTTTGTCTGGCTTTTGCCCATCATGTAGGACAAATGGAGAACAAAGCTTGGCCCCAAAGTGCAACAGCTAGTTAAGGAAGGAAATGGGGACCCTACAGATGACATTTACACTTTGAAGAGAGTCTCTCCTTCTGCCAAGACTGATGGACTCGCTGGCATTATGGATTCCCTGCAGGAAAGTTACCAAGTACCCCAGCACTCTCTCCAGAGACCTTTCACCAGTCCAGTCAGAAGCCAGCAACTCTGCTGCCTATGGATCTTTACTGGGGTATAGTCTCTCAGGCAGGTCTCCCCATCTTCCAGTTCCTCCTCAAACAACAAGGAGCTTGCGCCAGATGGGAGACACTCCCCATAAGCTCTTCTGACATTCTCCACTGCTCTCAAACAATAGGACCTCGACAAACACATTCTGAAAACTCAGCTGACGGGCTGTTCCTCCCCCACACCCCACTCTGTGGCAACACATTTACACTTTGGCCTTAGTCAAAGAATATGAACTACCCGAGGAGAAAATGGAGAAGGAGGGAGGAAAGGGTGGGAGAGGGAGAAAGGGACACAGAGACCATGAGAGGCCCACAGAAAAAGAAAGTAAGTCAGACACCGACACAGAGAAGCACAGAAAAACAAAGAGATACCAAGAGATCCCTAGAAAATTGTCAGAGACAAACAAAAGGGCCATGCCACTCAGCATGCAGATAAAATGGAAAGTGAATGGAGAACAAGCACATTCCACAACTCTCAGAGTCATCAAGAAGAAGACCCTTGATGGTGGCATTGAGTCCTGAGGTCACTTAGAAAGTGAGACAGGGATGCCTGGGTGGCTCAGTCGGTTAAGCGTCTGCCTTCGGCTCAGGTCATGATCCCAGGGTCCTGGGATCGAGTCCCGCATCGGGCTCCCTGCTCCGCGGGGACCCTGCTTCTCCCTCTGCCTCTGCCTCTCTCTCTCTCTCATGAATAAATAAATAAAATCTTTAAAAAAAAAAAAAAAAAAAAAGTGAGACAAGTTTTGCCCACTCCCCCTGGTTGACCAGAGGGCCCAGCACAGCCCAGGCTGCTGAGGATCAGGAGCCATGCAATCAAAGACCCTTCCCCAGGACTGTGCACTGTAGATGCCAGCTGGTCACATTGATGATCTCAGGAACTTGGTGTTCCCAGCAGGAAAGGAGGTGTCTGGCTTGACTCCAGTTCTCACATCCAAGATATTGACTACTGAAGAAATAGGCTGGAGAAAAGCAGCTAGACATTTTCATGTTCTGGAATCACCAGACAGGCCAGCTCTTCTTCAGAATGAAGTCTTCTAGATTTTTGAGCATCCTGGTCTTATGTACCCTTCTAGTGAATGTCCAGGGATCTGGTGTGACTGACTGGATCCTTCCCAGTAAGTACTGGAGCCTCAGCCTTCACCCTGGAGAGAGGGGAGGTTGCTGGAAGGAAGGAACAAAGAATAAAACTCGAGTTGCTTCCCACCATGTTAGCCCTGGTCCCAGGTGGGGACATATTTGGAATATTTCTTCCAATTTCCCTCTTGATGGAAGATCCCTTCAGTGAATGCAAAATTGCAGACCTGAGGCAACCCCCACTTTCAGTCCCTTTGAAGTGAGGGTCAACTGGGGATGAAGGGAGGAGTCACAGGATCCAGTGTTTATGGGAGGGGCTATAGGAATTTGGGAAGCCTAGGACACCTTTCCTCACCCCACAACAGAAACAGGCCCCTTTCTCAGGATATCATCTCTATCAACTCCTGATTCTTTCAAATGTAGTCCTATAAAGTATTCCTGCATCCCCAGGGGTGCCTTGACTTTGGGATAAAAGACAGTATCCAGAAGTTTCTTTGAACTGACGACAGTAATACTCCATGACTATATAGTAATAATGATAATTGCTACCACTTACTGAACATTTAGAAAGTAAGGAGTTTGAGATCTGGATTCAGACATGGTGGGCCCAAATTCTGGTTCCACCACTCAGTAGCCATAACCTTGGGCAAGTTACTTAAATTCCATGTGCTTCTGTCTCCTCCTCTGCAAAATGGGGTTGTCAGTAGAACTCAAATGGATAGCATTTAAAATGCGCAGAAAAGTGCTTGGCTTATGGGAAACCGTTGACTAACGTTAATTAACGATGCTATGCATCAGTTCCTATGATTTGAGCGTTACACTCTTCGTCTCATTTCTTCTTCAGTGACTCTGTAAGGCTAAAATGATTTTACAAGTGAAGAAACCAAGGTTCGGAGAGGTGAGTGGTAAGCCAAGAGGTAGAGTTTAAAAACCGGATTCTCTGATGCCAGGGTGAGGGATATTAATCACTGTGCAATAGCACCGCCCCCCACCCCGGAGGAACTCCCAAACACTGACTCCTCAAGGAGGCCAAAATGACCAGATTAACTTAGACCAGTGGCTTTCAGTAGGGTGATTTTGCCTTCCAGGGGACATTTGCTATGTCTGGAGACATTTTTGGTTGTTCAACTGGGGAGTGCTATTGGCATCCAGTGGATAGAGGTCCAGGATGCTGTAAACATCCTACAGTGCACAGGGCAGCCCTCCCCCTCCCATAAATAATGATGAGGCCCTAGGGGCAAGGTTGAGAAATCCTGCCTTAGAGGGGATGACACTAGGGGGTGGAACTAGGGACAGGGTAAGAAGGTAGAGAATAAGTGGTGGTCAGAAGGGAAGGTAGTGGACGCAGTGTTGGGAAATACATGAGAGCACCCTGTGGAAAAGGTCTCCTGTGGATGAGCCAAGAGAAAGCAAGCTTCCCTGACTCCCCAGAATTGCCTCAGTTTGGGAGAAGAGTGGACACCATGCCCTCATACATTCATGGTTGTAAAACTGTCCTTTTCCTAGGGAGATGCCCCAGAATCCGAGAGAAATGTGAATTCAAAGAAAGGGATGAATGTACAAAGGACAGACAATGTCTGGACAACAAGAAGAAGTGTTGCATCTTCAGCTGTGGAAAAAAATGTTTAGACCTCCACCAAGGTAATGTTCAGAGCCTCAGAATAACCAGCCCTTCTGCCCACACCCTCACCTTCTGACCACGTGGGTGGCATCGTCCCTGCTTTGCTAAGGGCTAGTCTCTGAGCAAAATTGCTGGGTTGGGGAGACCTGCAATTAAGAGCCATCACTGCCCCTGATATTATATGTGACATTAGGTAGTATCTTCATCCTGTCTGGTCCTCAGTTTCCCCAAAGAGAAAATGACTATAGGATTGAAACACATAGTATCTTGGTTGCTTTTTACTCTTATAGCTTTCTTTCTTCTTTCTTTCTTTCTTTCTTTCTTTCTTTCTTTCTTTCTTTCTTTCTTTCTTTCTTTCTTTCTTCTTTCTTTCTTTCTTTCTTCTTTCTTTTGAAGTTGAAAGTTTTATTTATTATTTATTTCATTATTTTTTTTAGTTAACATATAATGTAATATTGGTTTCAGGAGTAGAATTTAGTGATTCATCACTTACATATAACACCCAGTGCTCACACAACAAGTGCCCTCCTTTTTTTGTGTGTGTGTGGCTTTTTTTTTATTAACATGTAATGTATTATTTGTTTCAGGGGTACAGGTCTGTGATTCATCAGTCTTATACAATTCACAGTGCTCACCATAGCACATACCTTCCCCAATGTCCATCACCCAGCCACCCCATCCCTCCCACCTCCCTCCACTCCAGCAACCCTCAGTTTGTTTCCTGAGATTAAGAGTCTCTTATGGTTTGTCAACAAGTGCCCTCCTTAATACCCATCACCCATTTAGCCCATCCCCTACCCGCTTCCCTCCATCAACCCTCAGTTTGTTCTCTATCCTTAGGAGCCTCAGTACTACCTCTCAGCAGTCAGAATGGCTAAAATTAACAACTCAGGAAACAACAGATGTTGGCCAGGAGGTGGAGAAAGGGGAACCCTCTTACACTGTTGGTGGGAATGCAAACTGGTGCAGCCACTCTGGAAAACTGTATGGAGGTTCCTCAAAAAGTTAAAAAGAGAGCTACCCTACCACCCAGCAGTTGCACTACTAGGTATTTATCCAAAGGTTACAAACATAGTAATTTGAAGGAGCACATGCACCCCAAAGTTTATAGCAGTAACGTCCACAATATCCAAAATATAGAAAGAGCCCAGATGTGCATCGACAGATGAATGGATAAAGAAGATGTGGCATATAAATATGTATATTATATATGTGTGTATATATATATATGTTGATATATATGTATATATGTTGATATATGTTGATATATATATGTGCATATATATAGGGGAAGGAAAAATAAAATAAAACAAAAACAGAAAGGGAAACAAACCATAAGAGACTCTTAACTATAGGAAACAAACAGAAGGTTACTGGAGGGGAGGTGGGTGGGGGGATGGGTTAACTGGGTGATGGTTGAGAGGGACTTGATGTGATGAGCACTGGGTGTTATACACAACTGATGAAGCACCAAATTCTACCTCTGAAACTAATAATATGCTATAAGTTAATTAAATTGAATTTAAATTTTAAAAATTAAAAAATTAAAATAAACCATAAAAAAGAGTCTCTTATGGTTTTCCTCCCACTCTCTCTTTCTCTTTTTTCCCTTCCACAGATCCATCTGTTTTGTTTACTAATTTCCACCTATAAGTGAAATCATGTGGTATTTGTCTTTCTCTGACTGATTTATTTCACTTAGCATAATATACTCTAGCTCCATCCATGTCACTGCAAATGGCAAGATTTCATTCTTTTTGATGGCTGAGTAATGTTCCATTATATATATATATACCACATCTTCTTTATCCATTCATCGGTTGATGGACATGTGGGCTCTCTCCATAGTTTGGCAGTTGTTGATAATGCTGCTGTAAACATTGGGGTTCATGTACCCCTTCAAATCTGTATTTTTGTATCTTTTGGTTAAATACCTAGCAGTGCAATTGCTGGATCGTAGGGTAGTTCTATTTTTAACTTTTTGAGGAACCTCCATACTGTTCTCCAGAATGACTGCACCAGTTGGCATTCCCACAAACAGCGTAAAAGAGTTTCCCTTTCTCCACATCCTTGCCAACCTCTATTGTTTCCTGTGTTGTTAATTTTAGCCATTCTGATGGGTGTGAAGTGGTATCTCACCATGGTTTTGATTTATATTTCCCTGATGATGAGTGATGTTGAGTATCTTTTCAAGTGTCTGTTAGCCAGCTGTATGTCTTCTTTGGAAAAATGTGTGTTAATGTCTTCTGCCCATTTTTTAACTGGATTACTTGGTTTTTGGTTGTTGAGTTTGATAAGTTCTTTGTAAATTTTGAATACTAACCCTTTATCAGAGATGTCATTTGCCAACATCTTCTCCCAGTACTTATGCAGTGTTTTGGTTTTCTTGATTGTTTCCTTCTCTGTGCAGAAACTTTTTATCTTGATGAAGTCCCAATAGTTCATTTCTGCTTTTGTTTCTCTTGCCTCTGGAGACCTGTCAGGTAAGAAGTTGCTGTGGCCAAGGTCAAAGAGGATGCTGCCTGTGTTCTCCTCTAGGAGTTTGATGGCTTCCTGTCTCACATTTAGGTCTTTCATCCATTTTGAATTTATTTTTGTGTATGGCATAAAAAAGTGGTCCAGTTTCATTCTTCTGCATGTGGCTGTCCAATTTCCCCAACACCATTAGTTGAAGAGGTGTATTTTTTCCACTGGATTTTCTTTCCTGCTTTGTCAAAGATTAGTTGACCATAGAGTTGTGGGTCCGTTTCTGGGTTTTCTATTCTGTTCCATTGATCTATGTGTCTGTTTTTGTGCCAGTACCATACTGTCTTGATGACTACGGATTTGTAATATAGCTTGAAGTCTGGAATCGTGATGCCTCCAGCTTTCCTTCTCCCTTTTCAGGATTGCTTTAGCTATTCAGGGTCTTTTCTGGTTCCATACAAATTTTAGGATTATTTGTTCTAGCTCTGTGAAAAATGCTGGTGGTATTTTGATAGGGATTGCATTGAATGTGTACATTGCTTTGGGTAGTATGGATATTTTGACAATGTTTTTTCTTCCAATACATAAGCATGAAAGTTTTCCCATTTCTTTGTGTCCTCTTCAATTTCTTTCATAAGTGCTCTACATTTTCAGAGTACAGATCTTTTACCTCTTTAGTTAGGTTTATTCCTAGGTATCTTATGAGTTTTGGTGCATTTGTAAATGGGATCATTCCTTGATTTCTTTTTTTGCTGCTTCACTATTGTGAATAGAAATGCAACAGATTTCTGTGCATTGTTTTTATATCCTGCAACTTTGCTGAATTCCTGTATCAGTTCTAGCAGTTTTTTTGGTGGAGTCTTTTGGGTTTTCTACATAGAGTATCATGTCACCTGCAAAGAGTGAAAGTTTGACTTCTTCCTTCCTAATTTGGATGCCTTTTATTTCTTTTTGTTGTCTGATTGCTGAGGCTAAGACTTCCAGTACTATGTTAAATAATAATGGTGAGAGTGGACATCCCTGTCTTGTTCCTGACCATAGAAGAAAACTCTAAGTTTTTTCCATTGAGGATGATATTCGCTGTGGGTCTTTCATATATGGCCTTTATGATGTTGAGATATGTTCCATCTATAGCTACTTGTTGAGAGTTTTTATTAAGAACAAATGCTGTATCTTGTCAAATGCTTTTTCTGCATCTATTGAGAGGATCATACGGTTCTTGTCTTTTCTTTTATTAATGTGGCATATCACATTGATTGATTTGTGGATATTGAACCACCTCTGCATCCCAGGAATAAATCCCATTTGGTCCTGGTGAATAATCCTTTTAATGTACTCTTGGATCCTATTAGCTATTATCTTGGTAAGAATTTTTGCATCCATGTTCATCAGGGATATTGGCCTGCAATTATCCTTTTTTGTGGGATGTTTGTTTGGTTTTGGAATCAAGGTAATGCTGGCCTCATAGAATTAATTTGGAAGTTTTCCTTCCATTTCTATTGTTGGGAACAGTTTGAGAAGAATAGGTATTAACTCTTCTTTAAATGCCTGGTAGAATTCCCCTGGGAAGACATCCAGGCCTGGACTTTTGTTTGTTGGGAGATTTTTGATTACTGATTCGATTTCCTTGCTTGTTATGGGTCTGTTCAAATTTTCTATTTCTTCCTGTTTCAGTTTTGGTAGTTCCTACGTTTCTAAGAATTTGTCCATTTCTTCTAGATTGCCCAGTTTGTTGGCATATAATTTTTCATAATATTCCCTTATAATTGTATTTCTTTTGTGTTGGTTGTGATCTCTCCTCTTTAATTTGTGATTTTATTTATTTGGGTCCTTTCTCTTTTCTTATTGATAAGTCTGGCTAGGGGTTTATCAAATTTATTAATTCTTTCAAAGAACCAGCTCTTAGCTTCATTAATCCATTCTACTGGGTTTTTTTGTTTGTTTCTATATCTTTATTTCTGTTCTAATCTTATTTCCCTTCCTCTGCTGGCTTTATTTGCTGTTCATTTCCTCACTCCTTTAGGTGTAAGGTTAGGTTGTATATTTGAGAATTTTCTTGCTTCTTGAAGAAGGCCTGTATATACTTCCCTCTTAGGATTGCCTTTGCTACATCCCAGAGGTTTCGGACTGTCATGTTTTCATTTTCATTTGCTTCCATGTATTTTTTTTATTTCTTCTTTAATTTTCTGGTTAACTCATTCATTCTTTAGTAGGATGTTCTTTAACCTCCATGTATTTGTGGTCTTTCCAAATTTTTCTTGTGGTTGATTTCAAGTGTCATAGCATTGTGGTCTGAAAATATGCATGGTATGATCTCAATCTGTTTGTATTTGTTGAGGGCTGATTTGTGACCCAGTATGTGATCTGTTCTGGAGAATGTTCCATGTGCATTCAAAAAGAGTGTGGATTCTGATGCTTTAGGATGAAATGTTATGAATGTCTGTTAAGTCTATCTGGTCCAATATGTCATTCAAAACCATTGTTTCCTTGTTGGTTTTCTGCTTAGATGATCTGTTCCATTGCTCTAAGTGAGGTATTAAAGTTCCCTGCTATTATTGTATTATTATCAATGAGTTTCTTTATGTTTGTTATTAATAGATTTGTATATTTGGGTGTTCCCAAACTGGGGGCATAAATATTTACAATCATTAGATCTTCTTTTGGATAGATCCCTTAATTATGATATAATGTCTTTCTTCATCTCTTATTACAGTCTTTGGTTTAAAATCTAGTTTGTCTGATATAAGTATGGCTACTCCACGTTTCTTTTGACATCCATTAGCACGATAGATGGTTTTCCATATCCTCACTTTCAATCTGGAGGTGTCTTTAGGTCTGAAATGAGTCTCTTCTAAGCAGCATTTAGAAGGGTCTTTTTTTTTTTAATCTATTTTGATACAGTATGTCTTTTAATTGGAACATTTAGTCCATTTACATTCAGAGTCATTAGTGATAGATAAGAGTTTAGTGTCAATGTATTACCTGTAAAGTTGCTGTTTCTGAAGATTATTCTATGTAGTCTTTGTTGCTTTTCGTCTTTCTTTCCCATTTAAGGTGTCCCCTTTAATATTTCTTGCAGGGCTGGTTTGGTGGTCACGAACTCCTTTAGTTTTTGTTTGTCTGGGAAGCTGTTCATCTCTCCTTCTATTCTGAATGACAGCCTTGCTGGATAAGGTATTCTTGGCTGCACATTTTTCCCCTTCAGCGCATTAAATATATCATGCCACTCTCTTCTGGCCTGCCACGTTTCTGTGGACAAATCTGCTGCGAACTTCTCTCTCTCTTTCCTTGTAGGTTAGGGATTTCTTTTCCCTTGCTATCTTCAGGATTCTTTCCTTATCCCTATATTTTGCAAATTTTACTACAATATGTCTTGGTGTTGGCTGGATTTGTTGAATTTGATGGGAGTTCTCTGTGCTTCCTGGATTTGGATTACTGTTTCCGTCCCCTGATTAGGGAAGTTTTCAGCTATAATTTTTTTAAAGATTTTATTTATTTACTTGACAGAGAGAGATACAGCGAGAGAGGGAACACAAGCAGGGGGAGTGGGAGAGGGAGAAGCAGGCTCCCTGTGGAGCAGGGAGCCCTATGCAGGGCTCAATCCCAGGACCCTGGAATCATGACCTGAGCCGAAGTCAGACGCTTAACGACTGAGCCACCCAGGCGCCCCCAGCTATAATTTGCTCAAAAAAACCTTCTGCTCCTTTTACTCTCTCGTCTTCTGGGACTCCTATGATAGGAATGCTACTATGCTTTATGGAGCCGCTGAGTTCCCTAAGTCTACATTTGTGATCCAATACATTTCTTTCCCTCTTCTCTTCAGCTTCATTATTTCCCATAATTATATCTTCTGTATCACTTATTTGTTCCTCTGCTTCATCCATCCTTGTTGTCATTACATCCAGTCAGTTTTGCATCTCAGTTATAGTATTTTTTATTTCGGCTGACTAGTTTTTAGTTCTCTTACTCTGCAGAAAGGAATTCTCTAGTGTCCTCTATGCTTTTCTCAAGCCCAGCTAGCATCCTTATGATTGCTGTTTTAAATTCTGGTGTGGGCATATTGTTTAAATCTGTTTTTATTAGATCTCTGGCCATGATCTCTTCCTGTTCTTTCTTTTGAGGTGAATTCCTCCATCTTGTCATTATGTCTAGGTCACTGTGTTTTGTGTGTTAGGAGAACTTGTTTTATTTCCTGCTCCTGAGAGTAATGGATATATTAAGAGGTGCTGGGGTTCCTGGGTGGCTCAGTTAAGCATCTGCCTTCGGCTCAGGTCATGATCCCAGGTTCCTGGGATTGAGCCCTGTATCAGGCTCCCTGCTCAGTGGGGAGACTGCTTCTCCCTCTGCCCCTCCCCCTTCTTGTGCTTTCTCTCTCTCTCTCTCTCAAATAAATAAATAAAATCTTTGAAGGAGGAGGAGGAGGGATCCAGGGCCTGGCACTTTAGGAAGTGTTTCAGAGTGTGCACTCTGCTGTTATGTTTTGGCTGTTCTTTCCCTCAGGTTAATCCTCTGCAGAGTTTCTCCTTGCCTGCAGTGGGGTGTTTGGATCTTGTCCATGCTGTGGCAAGTTTTAACTAGGCGTGTTTTAGTCTGCTTGTTAAGAGGCTAGATCTTATTTCCCCTAGAGCTGAAGCTTTGCAGCCCTCGATGAACAGACTCAGTGGATGTGAGGGGTTTGTGCTGGTCTTCTGGGGAGAGGCCCCTGTGTGGTTCTCAGGCTAACTTGCACCTGCAGGGTGCAGGGAGGCAGGCTTGGCATAACTGACTCCAGCTTCCACTGGGGGCACTGTGTTGCTCACTGAAGTTTGTCAGTGTTGATGGGCAGGGGAAATGGTGTCACCCAGCTCCCTCATCCCCAGAGTGGGGAGTTCACATCCTCCACTCTTCAGGCAGTGCTCACAAAACAGCCAGCTGGGTATGGAGCTTACTTAAGACTCTCTATCTATCTATCTCTCTCTGTCTCAAGAAAAAAAAATAAACTTGGAAAAGGCACATATCAGGTAAAGCTAGGGAAATAATTTGAGGCGAGCAGGTGAAGGAAGGACTCGAAGGGCCCACATGGATGACAAGGGCTAGTTCTCTGAAGCCAGAGAGGAAGTGACCTCATACAACAGGAGTCTTTGCCTCCTGTCTGCCCCTCAGTCCCAGGAAGGCCTCCTAAGGAGAGGTGGCTGCAGCTTCTTTGAACACATATTTGACTCTTTTGATTGGCAATGAAGTCTTCTCCTCCAAAGAGAGAGAGAGAGAGAAGCAGCAGGAGCTACATTCCTACAGGAAAAGGTGGAACTATGGAGAGGAAGGTGCCTGTGTGGCATGAGAAGAGGCATGGGGATTAAGCACAAGCCAAACAGAGACACAGAGCATGTGCTGAGAACCATGAAGACAGCCCACCACTTCTCTCACTTCACAGATGAGGAAACCAACCAAATTGTGCAGTGGTGAATGGGTTTATCTGAGGTCACGTGAAGAGTAGGGTAGGACCTTCAGACCCAGGCCCAGGACCCTGCCAGTGGCCCCACACTCTGTCACAGTACTGGACGGTGTCCCACCAAGACACTTGTCCACTGTCTTGCTCCTACATGAGAGGTCACATATGAATGATTACAGGGATTTGTCTGGAACAGTTGCAGGGCTGGTTTGCCCACTGTCATTCCCAGGGCAAGCCCAGACACAAGGGAACACCTTTTCCTTGTTCCACTGATGACAAGAAACTGATGGTATGAGATTTTTCAGGAGGGCCTGGGCAGGACCCACAGGGTCTTAGAGCCCCAGAAGCAAAAAAATCCCAGATGACCACCGGTTAACAAAAGGATTCCTTGGATTCCTTCTGGTGTTATCCAAGCCTAGCTTCTGATACTCCCAGAGCACCCCATAAATGATGACCCTCTCCTACTCATTCAACCCCCATTTCCACATGTCTCTTCCTGGTCCTTATGTACTTTTTAATTTAGTGATGTGAAGAACTGATAATGCCTTGCCATGTTACCTCTCTGAGACCACATGCATTTTGAAAACAGCAAGAGAATGATGGAGGCAGAAAGGAAGGGAGACAGAAAGAGAGAGAGAGACAGAGAACATCGTTATGCCCAGGAATGTACCTATGTTATTGGTGGAACAGTGGGCAAGGGGTAGAGTACTTTCCAGATCTCCTGAAACCATACTACGTGGCTGCCTAAGAGTAAGATTTGTAGCAATTTATTCACTTTTGTCTCCAGAATTCTAATCCTGTATCCTCCCCGAATTTTACAACAGTGCCTGGACTGTTCAGTAATGACAATTATGACCCCAAACCCAGTGACACTGATTCTTTGAACTGGCTTTGTAACTTTTCACTGTAGCTGTATCTTGGAGCCTCAGTTTCCTCATCTGGAAAATGGAAACCATACAACCTACCTGGCAGCTTTGCTATCACTGTGAGGATTAGATGAGATCAGGTGAAGATCATTCATGAAGTGGCATGGAATGGTCAAAAACAGTGCTTGGAGTTGGACCTAAGTTCACGTCATGGATCCCCCACTTACCAGCTATGTGGTGTTGGCTCAGCCACGGCACAGAACCTCACTGACCTCAGTCCTCTCTCTCTCTCTTTCTTTCTTTCTTTCTTTCTGTTGTTCTTTCTTTCATTCTTTCTTCCGTTCTTTCTTTTGTTCTTTCATTCCTCTGCTAAGATTTTAGTTTTAAGTAATCTCTACACCCAACGTGGGGCTTATCCTCACAAGCCAGGGACTAAGCCAAACAGGTGCCCTGTGCCTCAGTTTTCCTTTTTTAAAAATGTTCCATTTGCTCTTGTAAAGACAGTATATTTCCCAGTAATTCTGAATTCGTTTTGATACAAGTAAGTCACTTTTCATTTGTGTTGTTCAAACCTTCTAGATCCTTACTGGGTTGGTTGTATTTTGTTTTGTTTTGTCTTCCTAGCCTATCAGTTGCTGGAAAGCATGTTAAAATTATCTGCTGGCCAATTATGCTTCTGGCAATGGCAGGCCAGTTTACTTGTGACCAATCCTTCCAAGAAAGCAAAATGAGGTCATTTGGGGTCTCCCAGCTCCACATTTGGATACTGGTCACCTCCCAATTCTGCTTCCAGAGTGGGTTAACTCTGGGCTTTGAAGTGAGACACCCAAGTGCAAAGGCTCACTGTGTTCCTTAATGCACCTACTGATTAAGTGTGTCCTATCTGCCTGGTGGTTCCAGAGTTTTTCTCAACTGCTTCTTTTTGCTAATTGCTTATCAGGAAATAGTTCATTGGTTTTGTCCTAAGGCAGTCACCCACTGTTAATCCAGGAGAACACTATGGACCTGTCCTCCTTTGCCCATGTCAATTATCACTCTTTCTGCACAGCATCCCTCCCCAACCTTACTCCCACTAGACCCCCTATTTTAAGCACATCTCTGGCCCCTGACATATATGTATTTCAGGAAACTCAAGTACAGGGGCATTTAGAGAATGAGGTCTACATATCTATTTGTCATCAACCTCCTGAGGGGACTTTGGTAGGATCAGCCACCAGTCTGTGCTTGCTTGTTTTCCTTTGTTAATTTTAGCAAGTAATACTTGTGTTCTGCAGTTTTTATGGGTATAACAACATAGACCAAAAAGGAAAAGTTGGCAAGTTACAATATGCTAGGGTCATAGAGCTTAATACCAAATTCATAATCCAACCTTATCCACAACTCCATCTGCTGGTGTTGGGGGCAGGAGGAGGCTAGGGTAACAACCTTTCCTTTTCTTCAAGTTCTCTTCCTTCTCCCCGCAGTCTATATTTAATCTTGTCATGGAGGAAAACTAGCTTTCATTCTGAGTTACCCCAATTCTTCCCTATCCCTCAAGGTAGGATTAAGCATCTCTTCTTTCAAGAAACGTGACACCACGATGAGCATAATGACCCCTCTGTATTTATACCTTAGGGTACTGACTGTATATCCCAATCATCCCTTCTTTCCATGCCTCATCCTGGTTTCTGCTTGTTTGGATCATAAGACTTAACCCTTCCTTTGCTATATACCAACAGATAATCACACCTCCACTCATGAGGAGAGGTCCTTACCACAAGCCTGAGCACAATGTGGGCTCTCTATAACCTTCTAAAGGTTGCCTATTCTTCCTAGGATTATTTACATTTGGAAATACTCCTATAGATCCCAAGTGATTGAGTAAGTAATGCTAACAAATAAGGCATTGTCTGAGCACTGGGTGTTATATGCAATTGACTAATCACTAAGCTGAACCTCTGAAACTAATAATACACTGTATGTCAATTAATTGATTTTAAATAAAAGAAAAGAAAAAAGAGCTTACAAAAGCCTCAAGCAATTTCATGGTAATTGAAAACTTCTTCCTTGAAAAAAACAAAAACAAAACAAAACAAAAAAGACATTGTCTGAGAGGAGAGCTTGGAGAAGCCAATGACATTTCCTTTCAGTTCTAGACCATGGGTGCTATCACCTGTAAGGAAGATTGTACTTCCCTGGATTAGTTAAAAGGGAGGCCACTTGTGGGAACCTACTAGAATCACAGGCCCGAAATAAGGAAAGAAAGGCTGCACTGAGAAGGTCCGGGAACCCAAAGGGATGGTGTTTTCTGTAGCCATAAGAACATCCCACACATAAACAGTTTTCCCCAGAGATGGTAGTCAATGAACAAAGAGAGTCCAGGAATCTTGACTAGGAGTTCAATCTTCTGAATGGTGAGAAGGCAGGGAAATCCACTGGGAGGCAGGGGTTGGGGGCTTAGGAAAAAGTGGAGGGAGTGATTGGTACTGGGACTACAGAAGAAGAAACAGAGGTTCTGGGTTATTGCCATAGTTTATTTTTCAAGGAATTGAGACTGATAGTATAATGGTTCAGAGAAGAGGGTTGGCAAGGAGGAGGGACATTGCCCTGGGACCCTACCTCCTCCCTCCCCTTGCCTCCCAGCTGGGACAAGACAATGGTACTACTGGACATCAGGTAGAATTAGTCGGTCGCCCTTTAGGTATACTCGACATCTCACTGGTGTTTAAAGGAACGACAGTAGAAACCACTGTGCTGCTGGGGTTATTGTTGTTAGTGCTGGTCTCTGGAAGAGAGAAAGGGTAGGTATTCAGTGGCCACACAGTCTGATGAAACACATTTCTTTGAGGGTAACAGATCCACCCAAACCCTGGGGGCAGGGATATTTCTGAGGTTTAGGAGATGCCTATACAAGGCTTCTCTCAGGATGTTTTAAGTCCAGTGAGCAAAGAGACATAAATGTCAGATCTCCTGAGGTTTGGATTAATCAGGCAGGCCTGAAAGTGGACAATGGGGGTTTGGGTTGGAGGAAGAGGTGGGAGTTCCAGGTTGGAATGGGTACCAGGACTGGGGAGGCATAGTCTTCTTCTGTCTGTTCCCTCATGGTTAGGGGTTCCATGGTCTTTGAGAACCCAATGGCAAGAGAGGGGTGATTCTTAGATCCTACCAGGTTCTGGGATTTTCATGCAGATTTTTCCACAGATGGACAAGCAGCATTCATAGCCAATAATACAATCCGAGTAAAACTCGCACTTTCTCTGGCAATCATGGTAGTTGGGCATATTCGCACAGTGTAATAGTTCCGGTTTTGGTACAACTGAGAAGGAACACATGAGCAGTGACTCCAAGAAGAGTTTTTCTCACTATTATCAGCCCCTCTAAGGCCCCAGCACCCACTCTATTGGTTTCTCTTCTTCTGCCTGCCCAGGGATCTGGGTGGCTTTCCATTCCTAGAGTCAAAATCCAGCTCCCACTCCATAGCAAACCCAGCAACCATGAAGCCACCTCCGTGGAATTGAACATCACAGGACCTGAATCCTGAGACCCAGTTCTCAGAACAAAGAGGCCCAAGAGATCCTCTGGTCTCCTGCTCTCATTTTACAGGTTGGGAAGAACAGAGTCCCAGAGAAGAGGAGGAACTATCTTGTACTTTTCCCTGTCTGGCTGAGACAGCCTTCCAAACCTAGCTGTTTCCCCAGAAACCTTTGCCAGCAATTATGGACCCACTACGCTCAATTCTGCTGATTTCATTTTTTTTGGCCTAGTGATTCCAAACTTCTCTTGGTAAGCACCCGTTTTATTTCTCCTCCCCGTGCCCAATATTCTAAAATACTCAATTCCCTAAACAAAGGGTATATTTCAAGAAATAATTAGTACCCTTTCCCAATTTGGTGCTCATCCTTGGAGCCGCTAACTGGAGGACACAAACTCCCGGTGGCTCAAGCTAGGCACCCTCCATGTGGGCTTTGAACCCTATGGAGTTTTCCACTGCTACGGGTCCTCCTCAACCAAAACACCTTGTAGCCACCACAGTCCCCACCACACACATAAAAACATTGTTTCTCGTAACATCAGGAGACCATCAAACTTGAGAACTGCACATTCAGCTTTCCTCAGGTATCCTGGCTTAAAAAAGGAACCAATGCTTTCACATATGCCAGTCCCTGGTTCCTTGTTTTCTACCCCCTCTTCAGTTTGAAGCTAAATCAGAGTACCTACTGTAAACTGGACGCTGAGTTTCAACCTCAACTCTTTCTTTCATCTTTCCTGTCACTGGCATGATCATCAGGCAGTAGAGTGTCAGCAGCTGGAGAACCAACCACTTCATGATGTTAACTCTGGATGTTTGAGTGTGAGCCTGGCAGGAGACCCAGGATTTTACTAGGTCCTGCAGGGGGTAGCGAAGGGCTTTGGGGTGTGGAGTTGGGAGAACACGTGACTCGACTCTCACTGCCCCATCTGGTTCTGCCTCATCTCCTCCAGGCACCACTTCTTGGCTGGGCACTGGCTTCTCCTGAGGTACTTTCCTTCTCTTATGTTTTCTACTCCTCTCATTGCTGAAATGAATTCTTCATAATTTATCATTTCTTATTTTAGAAATCTGAAAAACACAGAAAAGTACTAAGAAAACTAATAAGATATGATCAGTTATCCATTACCTAGATAGATAATTATGTCATTCTTTTTTCACAAAATATAGCTTTAGAGTTGACCTCCCCCCCAAAAAACCATACATATTTACTGTATAAGTGTTTTTAGTATATCTTAAAAGCCATTTAAGAATATCAGAAAATGGGGGAGCCTGGGCGGTTAAGTCGGTTAAGCATCTGTCTTCGGTCCTGATCTCAGGGTCTTATTATCAAGCCCCTCGTCCGGCTCCTTGTTCAGCAGGGAGTCTGCTTCTCCCTCTCACTCTGCCCTCCCCCCTGCTCATTCTCTCTCTCTCTCTCAAATAAATAAAATCTTTTTTAAAAAAGAATATCAGAAAATGTAAGTAAATGGAAATTTAAAATCACCAGAGACATTTAAAACTTGATTACAAAATTTGAAGTGCAATAACTTTTTCTAAGCCTGAATTTCCCCAGCATTGTCTGTGTTTCACATGAATTAGCTCCTAAATGATACCAGCACATTTCATTTTTTAATTGTTTTAACTTTTTTTTTTATTATGTTATGTTAGTCACCATACAGTACTTCATTAGTTTTTGATGTAGTGTTCCATGATTCTTGTTTGCGTGTAACACCCAGTGCTCAGCATACTTAATTTACAATTTCTGTAATCCCACTATTATATATCAGTCCATTCCATTAACGTACTTCTCAGGAGTGACATCAACAAGATGGCTGAATATGACTCCCCTGCTTGAAACCCCCCACCCCCGCAACACAATAATTTGGCATCCACCCACAGACCAAAGTACCTTAGTGGAAGCTGCGGATCCAGCAGCATACACCAAGGGACCCGGGAGGAGTCTGACCCATGGGTTGGGACATTGGCATAGAGACCTCAGCCTTGGCATGGCACCCTGACGCAGCTTGCGAACTGACTCTAACCCCCCTCAGCCACAGTCCGGGAGCCACTGGAGAACACTCATTTAGACAATCACCTACAGATGACAGAGCTCTGTCATGTAACAGAGAAGCTCCATCACACTGTTGGAGGAAAAAAATATCCAATTGTGGACGCACTGAAGAGGTTAAATGTAACAGTTTGATTTTACCTGCATCACACTTATTCAGATCTTTAAAAAATATTCCCTAAGGAGCTGTGCATGCAAAAATGTTTAAGTTGTCTGTAAACCCAAGCAAGAGGATGTATAGTCCCTGCATCACACTTCAGCTTGTTCCATGCTCACACTGTTTACACGTGCTGTACATTATCCAGATCATCTTCACCACATTACTAAATGGAAATATTTTCTAGAGAAGTAAAACCTTATGAATGAGGTTGGCATGAGCCAACAACCACTGTGCTTTCCTGGTGACCTCACATAACTGACCTTCCCCTTCCTTTCCACATCTTTTGTCTTTAGCTGAAGATGGTATTGAAGAAGATGGCTTGGACCATTTGGGGCAGTTACTCAGTTTTCCTGGTCCGTCCCATGTAAAGCGGAGGTACACATATTAGTAAACTTCTGTTCCTTTTTCTCCTGCTAATCTGTCTCTTATTGCAGGGGGTCTCCGCCAAGAACCCAGAAGGATAGAGGAAAAATAGCTTTTCTTTCCCCGTAATATCCAGGATCCTCAAGTGGACAACGCTTTCCTTCCCTGGTCCTTCCACTGGGGGTCCCTAACCTCTTGTTCTTCTCTTACTTCTTTGGTCAGGAAGGAATAACCACTTTCACTCAATCGAGCTCCAAGTGCTCCTTATCCCTGAAGGTCAAGACAAAGCCCCACTCCTGAAGGATGTTTACCTGAGCCCCTGAGTCCTTGTGCCTTTTCCTTACTCTGAGCTCTAGGACACTGACCAGTGTTCTGTTAGGCCTTAGTCCCTTGCCTGGCCTTGGTCTTGGCTGTATCCCATTCTGGAACCTTTCCATGGGGTCTACAGTTGATAAGTGTGATATGCTGACTCATCCCATCTAAAAGAGAATATCTCATTCTCTGGACCGGGAAAAGGCACAGATATGAATACACTGTAGGGACTTTATTATCTTCTCATCCAAGGGAAGTTATATTTTTAAAATGATCTTCAAGATACTAATGGTAGAAATTCAATATAATCTAGGGGAACAGTATGGGCTGGAAAGCCTGCCTGGAATGAGCAGACAGCTCAGGATATGAATAATAAAACTACCAGGCAGACAAAACAGGTGGGAGTGAGCGGATATGGAGATTGCAGAAGGAAGATCACTCTGGAAGCTCAGAGTGCCCACCTTGAGGGCAAGAATGCCTTCTCTCATGCTGGGGGGGAAGTGCTTGTTCCATTAGACAGTGATGTGGAGGCCAGGGTCTTGCGTCTTGCGTCTTGCTGAGGCATTTGGCTTTGCATAAGTATACAGTTCAGTATACAGTTCAGAGACCACCATGAGTTCACCAAATCCTGCTTTCTGTTGTCCTTGGGCATACAGCTAGACTGTATTTCCCAGTCTCCTTTGCAAATAAGGCAACCCTCTGACTACATTAGGGCAAATAGAATGTGGATGGGAACAGAGCTCCACTTCTAGGCCTGGCCATTAAAACCCTTCTGTAGGAGCCTCCATGCTGCCCGTTCTTCTTCCATATGCTGGCTGGATGTGGTGGAGTCCCTGGGAAAGGATGAGTTATAGATAGAAGGATTCAGGGTCCTTGACTCATGCATGGCATGGGGGTCGTTCACCGACCACCCACAGTGAAATGTATTGTGAATGAGAATAAACTTTTACTCTGTTTAGTGAGGTTTTTATAAATCTCTGCATTTTTTGCTACAAATGTGGGTCTATTGACTAATATATAGGTCTAACAGGGAAGGCAGAGTTGGATAGGAACAACTGTTGGTCATTGTAAAGACAAAAGGGAACCACAGGAATGGAGTATGAGACAATGCAGAGCCCTCAGGTTGGTTATCAGTTTATTTGGCAGAGACTTGAACCTTCTCAGGATAGAGAGATGAAGGGGATAATGAAGGGTCCTCAGCCAGGCAAGTGAATAACCCAACAGGGATCCAGGAAGCACTCTTCTTACTTCTTAGACTACATGGTTATCCTCTAGCCCACACTAGTGGTGTGCCAGCTAGAACCTAGGTATTTAGCATGGATTTAAAGGGTTCTCTGGAAGAGACAAGTCAAGTGGTTAAAAGTCAGGGAATCCTGGGGACCTCCATTCCCAAACTTAATACCACCCCAGTCCCTGTCAATGGGAACAGAAATTCTTCCTGTAAGATCAGGAGTTACCCATTTTAAGCAATTTCTCCCAAGAGATTTGCCAATTGGGCAGATAGGTAGACACTGGGTCTCTCTGGGCCCTGTCTGAAACAAGGGGCCAATGGAGACGCCAGACCAAGGAGGCAATAGTCATGGCCTTGGACAAAAGAGGGATGAACAAACAGACGGGTGAGCCTTTGGGGGAACTGAATGAAAACAAAGGATGGAAAGTGGAGCCCCCCCCCGCCCCACATTGGTGTCTTGGGTTTTTTGCCCCAAATGGCAGCTAGATATGGAGATAGGAGGACATTGCCTTATCCTGCCTGTTTCTTTGAGCAGGATTTGGGTATATCTATTCCATGTCACAGCTTCTGACCAGTAGTGAGGAAGCATGTCCACGCCCGAACTTCCCACTCTAACCAACTCACCTATTGTCCAAGCAGATGTTTCCACAGAAGGTCCAACAGCATGTATGATTGGGAGATAAACACTCTTGTAATTTAGTGCACCTCTTCTCACAATACTTTAATGGAGGCTGTACCCAGCACTGCTCAGTGACTATTCTTCCAGCTGGAACTGAGATGGTAGATGGTAGATGGTAGATGATGGTAGATGGTAGATCCATCCACCCACGACTTAGAGAAGAAATGCTTCTCAAGCTTAACATTCCCCTAGCTCTGAAACCTGAGCTCAAAGTCATAAACAAAATGTTTCTCTACATTTTAAGAAATTCCTTTCCTTGAATTTTAGCTGTGTCTTTTCACAGGAGACCCTTCTTACATCACATGCCTTCCCTCTTTTCACATGTCCCCACAGAACTGCAGGCCTTTGGGTCCTCCCCAAGCTCCCTAAAGATAGGACCCAGGACAACCTCACCATCTATGGCACCACCTCACCAAGTCTGTTCTCACTGGACTTGGGATTTCAAGGATGGCAATATTGTCTAGCTCTACTTTCCATACCCAATTTACAGAATGGAAAACTGAGCTGGGGGAGAATGGGTACCTATTTTCTCCCTTGTCTATTTGCTTCTGTACTCATACCTGCTAAGCACTCAGCCTCTCCCCAAATTCCATCTCTTTCACTGGCCCATAACCCTCCCTTCATTATCCCCATTTAATCATCTGACCACAAACTTTGACTCCTAAGGATCCCTTTTTTGTCTTTTCCACTTTTTCATATTCTAAAAGATTTTTCCCTTCCAAGTAAATAATATTGCCCTATTGGAATTCATCAAAGGCACAGAAATCTGAAAATATGGGCTCAGAGGAAAGCTCTGTGTTGGTGTTTCCCCTGCCTAAGGTAGTCTAACATTGGAAAATATCATTTCCTGCTAGCTTATGGGATGGACTTATAGACTAAGCTATTTTCTCTTTCAGTATACCTATTATCACTTTCAGCTCAGAAGGGGAGCTGGAAGGGCACCAAATTGGGAACATCCAACCTAAATCTTTCTTGGATGTCTCTGCTTTAAGGAGCGTTGTGATCCAGGAAAGGTGGTCCCAGAATCACTTACACCAGACATCCCAGGCTTGGGCAGACCCCCTCCTCCCGTGTCATACCACCTACAAAAAGTCTTGTTCTTGAGGCTTCCCAGCACAGGCAGAAGCATCACAATCCCATAGATGAGCATGACGAGTAGGAGAACCCAGGGCTTCATGGTCATCTCTCTGTGTGTTTGGGTTAAGCTTTGAAAGAAGATAGGTCTTCTCCCAATGCCACTAGAGGTAGAACAGAAATTAAGGAGACTAGGATTAGAAAGAGAGAGAAAGTGTTTCTGAATATTGGGTTATTCTTTCTCCTACTTCTGCTTCTCACCCTCTGGCACCTAACAACATATCAAGCTAGCCATCGGCTTCCCCAGGCTACTTTCCCATCTCAAATTACATGCCACTTCCTTTGCAAAAATATTTCTTTTAAAAATTCGTTGCTGGGAGGGGCGCCTGGGTGGCTCAGTCGTTAAGTGTCTGCCTTTGGCTCAGGTCATGATCCCAGGGCCCTGGTATCGAGCCCCGCATCAGGCTCCCTGCTCCGCGGGAAGCCTGCTTCTCCCTCTCCCACTCCCCCTGCTTGTGTTCCCTCTCTGGCTGTCTTTCTCTCTGTCAAATAAATAAAACCTTTAAAAAAAAATTCATTGCTGGGGGAGCCTGGGTGGCTCAGTTGTTAAGCGGCTGCCTTCGGCTCAGGTCATGATCCCAGAGTCCTGGGATGGAGCCCCGCATTGGGCTCCCCACTCAGCAGGGAGCCTGCTTTTCCCTCTCCCTCTACTGTTCCCCGTGCTTGTGCTCTATCGCTCTCTCTGTGGAGAGGGAGAGTCCCTCTCCCACTCCCCCTGCTTGTCTTCGCTCTCTCGCTGTGTCTCTCTCTGTCAAGCAAATAAATAAAAAATCTTTAAAAAAATTCATTGCTGGGGACGCCTGGGTGGTTCAGTCAGTTAAACGTCTGCCTTCAGCTCAGGTCATGATCTTAGGGTCCTGGGATCGAGCCCCGCATCAGGCTCCCTGCTTGGCAGGGATCCTGCTTCTCCCTCTCCCTCTACTGTTCCCCCTGTTTGTGCTCTCTCGCTCTCTCTGTCAAAGAAATAAATAAATTTTTTTTAAAAAATGCATTGCTTTTTTCCGATTAAAAAGCAATAAATCTTCAGCTTGTACAATTTGTCAAAAACAACCAAAAAAGGCAAAAAGGAAATAGATAAGGATTAGGATTTCCACCACCCAAGGATAACCAGTATATGTATGTCCCTTTTTGTTGTACTCATTATATTTATGAACTTAGAACAGTAGAACACATCAAGTGTCCTGATTTGTTTACTTAAGAACATATGTAATTGGATAATATAATGGAATTGTTAGTCCAGACCCTAAGTCAGAGTACCAGAGTGATTCCAGAGTGAGTTATGTGACATGGGTTACTACTTAGGACTTGAGAAAGTTGATGGTCAAGAACTGGTCAGGGGACTCTTAAACCTTTCATCTAAATAGATGATCCAAAGTTGAAGGAATGGTAGACAGGGTTTCAAAGATTTTATTGGTAAAAAGCTCTGTTTGAGGAAGTGGGGAAGCTGTCTTCTAATTCCAAGTTGAGTAAAAGGCTTTGTAGATACTACTCAGGGAGCTTACTGTGCGTCTCCAGAAGTCTGTAGGGATCCTGTAGACCTGAGTCATGACTAAAGAATCTAAAGGGTAAGAAATCTAGCTAAATTGGCCTTTAGTACTAAAGAAGAGAGCCGCAGTTGGGGTACATCTGAATTGTAAATGGCCAGATGCCATTTTATGTCTGCAGTGAACCCTTGAAATCTCCCATAAATGAGTGCCAGAAGCACAAAGCCAGCTTATGATAGTATGTACTGTGTGAGAACTGTCCTACTCCCACTTATTGGTTCTTTGTGCCTGTACTACCTAGGAGACAGAAACTTTTTATAGCAGACAGGGGTGAAGGAACAGAATCACAAAGAGCCCAAGATGGAGATACTGACCATATCCTTTTTCACAACTAGAACTTCTGAGGGAGGGGAGAGTCCACAGTTCTCAACGATGTGTGGAGTTGTGGCTAATTACATGGGCCTGCACATTTAATTATTAAGTTGAGATGTTTTGTGACTGAAGAGTCCCACAAAATTTTGGGACCTACCTAAGTCTTCCTGAAGAGGCAAGGAGACAACTAGCCCATCTGAATAAAGTATACAGGCAGGAGAGACAAATTAATAGGATCACATCATACAAGTCATGCCAACAATTCAACTATCAATATCACAATCATTCCTCCCATATCATGAAAACTCAAATAGTTCCAATTTCTTTTTGTTATAAAAATGTCCTGATGAACCTCCTTATAGCTACAGCTTTCGCTTATGCACTATTATTTTTATATATATGAGTTAATAAAGAAAGATGGCTGAGCAAAAGATGTTGTCTATTTCAGGCTTTGGACAATGTCTGCCACATTTTCTTACTAAGGGTTGGGTTATACTTCCACCAACTGGATATCATATGTGTGTTACCACACCTCCTGTTCTACTCAAGGCAATACAAAGGAAATTTCTGCTACCACACTAGCAGAAATCCAGTATTTTAGTGAGGAAGGAACATATGCAACAGGGTCAAATTGGCCTGAACTAGAATCCCAACTCCCGCACCCCCCAACTTTTAGCTGTGGAAACTGGGCTGATCACATAATTCCTGGAGCCTCAGCTTCCTCATCTGTATTTCTGTATCATAGAAATAATATCCATACTCATCTCATTAGGTTACTAGGATCAAATAATCTAATGTATAAGAAACACTCAGCATAGGACCCAGAACATAGTATACACTCAATAAATGGTAGCTTTTAGTATTAAGCTCAGAATTTCCTCTCGTCTAGATGTTTGAAATCTATTTTCATTTAATTTTTTAAGTTTTTTTCTTTTACACTTTACATTTTAAAATGCCTAGAATTTAACTTGTGTGAGTAGAGGTGGAGTTCATTCATTTAATAGGTACCTGTTAAGGGGTGCCTGGGTGGTACAGTCAGTTAAGCGTCTGGCTCTTGATTTTGCCTCAGGTCATGATCTCTGGGAAGTGAGATCCAGCCCCAGGTCGAGCTCTGTTCTGGGCATGAAGCCTACTTGAGATTCTCTCTCTCCCTCTGCCCCTACTCCGCCCTCCTGCTCATGCGTGAGTTCTATCTATCTATCTATCATCTATCTATCTATCTCTATCTCTATCTCAAAATAAATAAATAAATATCTATTAAGTGTCTAATTACAAGTTCTAGGTACTGGAATAGAGTGGTGAACAAAACAGACAAAAATCCTTACATTCGGGTGGAACTAGAGGGTATTATGCTAAGTGAAATAAGTCAGTCAGAGAAAGACAAGTATCATATGATCTCACTGATATGAGGAATTTAAGAAACAAGACAGAGGAGCATAAGGGAAGGGAGGAAAAAATGAAACAAGATGATACCAGAGAAGGAGACAAACCATAAGAGACTCTTTTTTTTTTTTTTTAAAGATTTTATTTATTTATTTGACAGAGAGACAGCGAGAGAGGGAACACAAGCAGGGGGAGTGGGAGAGGGAGAAGCATGCTTCCCGCCGAGCAGGGAGCCCGATGCGGGGCTCGATCTCAGGACCCTGGGATCATGACCTGAGCCGAAGGCAGATGCTTAACGACTGAGCCACCCAGGCACCCCAACCATAAGAGACTCTTAATCTCAGGAAACAAACTGAGGGTTGCTGGAGTGGTGGGGGCTGGTAAGGATGGGGTGGCTGGGTGATGGACACTGGGGAGGGTATGTATTGTGGTGAGCGCTGTGAATTGTGTAAGACTGATGAATCACAGACCTGTACCTCTGAAACAAATAATACATTATATGTTAAAAAAAAAAAAAGAAGAAGAAGAAGATAGTAGGAAGGGAAAAATGAAGGGGGGGAAATCGGAGGGGAGGATGAACCATGAGAGACTATGGACTCCAGGAATCAAACTGAGTGTTTTAGAGGGGAGGGGGGTGCGGGATGGGTTAGCCCAGTGATGGGTATTAAGGAGGGCATGTATTGCATGGAGCACTGGGTGTTATATGCAAACAATGAATCATGGAACACTACATCAAAAACTAAGGATGTAATGCATGGTGATTAACAAAATAAAATAAAATAAAATAAAATAAAAAATCCTTACATTCATAGAGCTGACATTCTAACTAAACAATATAATAAGGAAGGACAAAGATGGTAGTCATTGTTAAGGAGAAAACAATGAAGCAGAAGAGGAAATAGCCTGCTGACAACTGGCAGCTGAGGGATGGGGAAGATGGGGCAAGGAAAGAAGAGCCTTAATTACCACTCAAAATTCCCAGAGCTCTCCCATCTGTCCCCTTTAGCCTTGATCTGCTTCTTCACCATCCTGAAAGCAAAGAGGAAGAAAAATAAAAAAGCCCAAAAAAAGAGTAAAATTCCAATGTTATGAATTACATGGTCACAAGGCAGTGATTGTCCTTCTCCCTGGAAGTCTTGATATTTCTTCAAAAGTTATCCACCAAGCAGAAGTGCCTCCTCTGCACTGTCCAGTATGGTAGCCACTACCCACATGAGATGATTTTAATTAAATTTAAAATTCAGCTTCCAGTCATCTCAAGCATTCAATAGCCACATGTGGCTAGTGGCTATTTTTTTTAATTAGGATTTTATTTATTTATTGACACAGAGAGAGAGAGAGAGAGAGCACAAGCAGGCAGAGCAGCAGGCAGAGGGAGAGGGAGAAGCAGACTCCCCACTGAGCAAGGAGCCCCACTTGGGGCTCAACTCCAGGACCCTGAGATCATGACCTGAGCCGAAGGCAGACATTTAACTGACTAAGCCACCCAGGCGCCCCAGTAGTGGCTATTATATTAGACAGCTCAGACATACAGCTTTTTCCATCATCCCTGAAAGTTCTAGCGAACAACTATGTTCTAGAAGAATCAACCAAAATTCCTCTGCTCAAAAGCAAGTGTCCCGCTAGAGATCATTTAAAAGGAGCAAAATTCTTCAAAGGGGACTTTGAAAACACAATCTCTTTTCAGAAGAAGTGAAATTTAGAAGCTAGAAAAATGCAAGTTTTAGACATGTGAATTTTTGACACATTGACTTTGAGCAGGTTGGATTTAGGAGACGTGGGGAGAAGAACAAGGGAAGGAGATTATGGAGAGAAAGCAAAGGAGGAAAGAAGTCTTTAAAATGTAAAAGATCAGACATTGGGGTCTTCCATCTTACATGCTTACATCTGGTCTCCAACCTTCTCCATTCAGAACCCGTGTCCCTTCCAGCTGGCCTCAGCATGGCTTCATGAAGGAAAACTGTCAAGTGAAGGTATTGAGACTTCATTTACCATCAGGCAATATTTGCCAAAGGATACAACCTCATTGGTGAAGTTCCAGGCAAAGGTGAGCTATCTTTGAGCATGGTAGGTTGCCAGAAATCCTATAAATCACTCACATAGTTTGCCCCAGAAAGCCAGTTTGAGGTGGCAGGATACCCAGTTCTTGAGCCTGGCTCAGAGTGTTCTTGTGATCCTCTGAAGGCAGCAGTGCATAGCAAGGTAGATGAGCAATGCAGATGCTCTGTCATCCACTTACAGGTGGCAATACGAGGTAGGAGGTAGCTGGGTGAAGGAGAACATGCACTGGGGTGGGCTGGATTCCTGGACACGGCCTTTGCACAGAGAAGGAGGAAGGCTGGTGCCATGAAGCTATTTATTTATATCTAAAAATATCATTCTAGATCTAAGTTTTCCAGAACTTTGAGATATGTTCAATGAAAAAAGGTCTTACTCTTAGTCCAGTTTTCTGAGTTCCTCCCTTAAAGGGTGCTTAGGATCCTGGGCATGCCCAATGCCCTTCTTTGCACACCTCAGGTGCACTAACTGAGCCAGAGAAGAGAAATATAATCATACCCAGGTTGGGTACTACTCACATACAGAATTCTGGGTGAATTCTTTGGTCGTCTTGAGATAGAGTGTAGGACAATGACAAGGCCCCCAGGCATCACAAAGACACAGAAAGACTGCTCCCCTCAGAATTCAGGATCCTGGGGCTTTCCAGATAATGTTAAAGAGGAGAAAGTTTTGGACTTAGAATCAGGAATACTGGTACCTTGTTTCGTGTTTGCCCCTTTTACCTGTGGAACCTCAGACAGGTGTGTCACCTCTTTCTCAATTTTCTTTTTGGAACACCAGAGACAATAATCTCCATCTCACAGGAATAGTGTTGACACCACCTGGGCAGAAAACTCATCCAAGCAAGCCACAAATTAAAGCTCCTGCCTCCAGACTCTTACCCACACTTACCTCTCAAGGTGTTGAGTTGAGTGTCTGCAGTAACTGGCTGACAGCTCTTTTATGTGGCCTCTTCTTACTTGGGGAGGGGGAGAGGAGGTTGTGGCCTGGGACCAGGGCCAGAGGAGCAGAAAAACAACGTTCAAAGGCCTAGAACTTAATGGTGATTTGGGTAGTGGCAGATCTGTAAGTTCTGCCCAGGAACTACATGTTGGCCATATCACAGACTCTTTCCTTTGATACTCTCCCATTCCCAAGTATTGGATTTTCTTTGATATGAGCAGTACGTCCTCCTAAGCTAGGAGGAACACTGTGTACCTTATCACAGTCCTGTCCACCCAAACAGACCCAAGTCTTGTGTCTTTATTGATGCATCTGAGTCTACCCATAGGTGGGGAGTGAAGGGCATTTTGTGTATCTATTTGCCTTGGACTTCCTTTGTGCTAATAAGGTCCCACCCAATACCTTCTCTGTATTGATTCTCTTTTGCTAATTAAAGCATAACGCCATCTCCCACCAAATGCCGTGGGGGTTTTATGTGGCTACAAAGAGACCGAATAGGAAGGACTTCAGGAAAGACAGATGACCACCCAGCAAATGACGGAAGTGAAGTGATCAAATCTAACAACAACATCTTGGCACAAGTTTGTGAGTTGAGGGCTGGGGGGATTTGCCCACCAAATATCAGAGAGGAGCTACCATACCCATGTTTTGGAGCTTATTAGAAAAAAAAGAAGAGTCAAGTGGGCAAGGGCCAGGGCTCCCAAGGAACAGACCTCCTTCTTTCAAACTCTATGTCCAGGAATATTTCATACACTGACTGGAGACATCTATGTATGGTGATCTTTTTCCCAGGATACGTCGGATGCACTGAGGAGTGGAAAACGTATGTCAGGATTCTGGAGACTTGGCTGAGGAGAGTGGACTGTATAGAGACAAAAAGTAGAATTTGGGGGCCTGGGTACAAAGGTGTGGGAGCAAGAGGAAGGGAACTTTGTTGGGGGCTGCAAATGGTGCCACACCTAAAATGATTGAATTGTGGATTCCCAAGTGCTCACTTTCTATGGCTGGAAAATGATGTTCTGGGCAGGGCACTCACAGCCCTGCCCTAAGTCTGGCCCAGATGTTGGGGTTCCTTAGTGGGCTGTTTGAGGAGCACAGTCACTAAGAATGTCAAGGAGGTTCCTCCCAGGATTTCTGCCACACTTGGTTCTGGATCATTCAGATGGGTGTGCAATAAAGCTTGTAAAATTTATGAAAACAGCAAGCTCCTGCTCTCACTCTCACTATGTGTATATTTTATACACACATGCACAAATACATACAGATATTACACATGTATATACACATACACGTATACACACACATATATACACACAACACATACACAACACATATACACACACACACTTATACACATATACATATAAACAGACATATATATATATTACATATACCTACATATGTGTATGTATATATACATGTACATGTATGGATATGGATTTGTGTATACATACATACACATTACTATGTATATATACATCATATTATACATATATATGATGTATATATACATATACGCACATATATGTAATACCTGCTCATGTATTTTTGACCCATAATGTGCCTATGTGTTCTTCTAAAACTGTAAGGTTGTGTTGTTGGTGTCTACTCTCATAGTCCCCATTCCTGAGCTCTCCATAAATCCTGGTGATTGCTTACTCCACAGGTATTTGCACATTTTAATTGAGACATAATTGACATATAACATATTAGTTTCAGATATACAGCATAATGATTCGGTGTTTATATAGTGAAATCATCACCACAATAAATTTAGCTAGCATTCATCACCACAGGATTACACATTTTTTTTTACTTGTGAAAGAGCTTTTTTTTTAAAAGATTTTATGTTTTTATTTGAGAGAGAGCCAGAGAGAGAGCCTCAGTAGAAGGAGTAGGGAGGGGCAGAGGGACAAGCAGACTCCCTGATCAGCACGGAGCCTGACCTGGGGATTGATCCCAGGACCCTGAGATCATGACTTGAGCTGAAGTCAGATGCTTAACCAACTGAGCTACCCAGGCGTACCAGTGATGAGAGTCTTAAGACCTACTCTCTTAGCAACTCTTCAATATACAATACACTATTGAACAATAGTCACCATGCTGTACAGTACATCCCCAAGACTTATTTATATTATAACTGGAAGTTTGTACCTTTGGACCCTTGTCACCATTTTCTTCACACCTTACCTGCCACCGCTGGCAACCACCAAACTATTCTTTGTATGAATGAGTTTGGGCTGTCTTTGTTTTCTGGCCACATATACATGAGACCATACAGTATTTGCATTTGTAAAGGGATCCAATCTCCAAAGAAAAAATGGCTGATGATGGAAATTTAAGCATCCCTTAGGAATCCTTTTTTGAGAGGGAGGTCTGTACAATTGACTTCAGGTTAAACGGTGAAGATTACATCTCTTTGGGTAAAACTATCCCACCCAGAAAACATTGAAAGAGGAGACAGTTTGTGGAGATCTGTCCACAGTCACTAGGGTAAACAAGGAGGCAGGGGAGAAGGAAAGGCTGAGGGGTGTCCCCCAAGGGAGTAGGTGGTGGAGGCTGTCAACAGGAAGAAATAACTTTGGTTGAAGGACAAGGTCGAGTAATTGACTCTGACCTCACAGAACAGAAAAGGTCCCTGACTCAGGATTCACCCCCTCTCTCCATTAAACCAGAACAAATTCCCCATATTTTCTGTTCTTTCAGAGAATAGAGGTAGTTCATTTGAAATGGCTGTTTTGAGTTCCTATATCTACTCCTGGCTCTGCCACCAATCCATGTGGAGTTGACGGATCTGCTTGGATAAGCTTGCAAATCCCCCCGACTCCTGGACCAAAAGGTTTTTCTTCTAAGAGTCCAATACCAGGGCCGGGTCTTAATACCCAGTATAAAATAAGAGATAAGAGAATTCTTCTGGTCCCTGGGGCTTGCTTTGTGAGGTTGGGAAGCAAGATTGGAGATCAGACAAATGTACTACATTGGGCACCTACTGAGTGCCAGGTGCTATGAAGGTGTTTATAGATGTCATCTTATTTCATCTTCACCATGGAGGTGCCAAGAATTAATGAGTGAACTAAATCTATAGAGGTCATAGGATTGTCCCGGTGTTATGACACTGTCGAATATTGGGGTTAGGATTCAACTCCCCATCTGTCTTAGCACAAAACCTATGAACATTTCTCTGCTACTCAAATTTTTATAGACAATAGAGGGCTGATTCCTGCCCATTATCTCCCAACTTACCCTGTGGTGCGTTACAAGTTTTGAGGAAATTGACACTCATCCTCTGTTGAATTAAACATGATTTAAACATGTTTAATTATAAAACCAGTTCTCTGTCTCCCTCTCTCTCCATATATATGTGTGTGTATATATAGGTATACATGCATACATGTGTGTATTTATTTACTTATACTTAGAATACCTACTTAACTCTTACACCCATAAATTCCACCTTTCCTATATTAATCTAAAAAATAAAACATTTATGGTTGTGGAGCACCTAGGTGGCTCAATCAGTTAAGCGTCTGACTCTTGGATTCGGCTCAGGTCATGATCTCAGGGTTGTGAGATTGAGCCCTGTGTCAGGCTCCTTATTCAACTTGAGGTCTGCTTAAGATTCTCTCTCTCCCTTTCCCTCTGTCCCTCCCCCGTTCCCTCTCTCTCTCTCTAAAATAAATAAATATATCTTTAAAAAAGGATTTATGGGGATGCCTAGGTGGCTCAGTTGGTTAAACGTCTGCCTTTGGCTCAGGTCATGATCCCATGGTCCTGGGATCAAGTCTCGCCTTGCATCGGGCTCCTTGCTCAGTGGGGAGCCTGTTGCTCCCCAGGCTTGTGCTCTCTCTGTCTCTCTTTCTGACAAACAAATAAATAAAATCTTAAAAAATACTTTTAAAAAATTAAAAAAGATTTATGGTTGAAAATGCTCAACATAATATATTGCCTAGATACTCAGTGATTAGTACAATGCAAATGCTTGACAATAGGCATTGATTTTAAGTGAGACGTGTGTAAGTGTGGAAAACTGCATTGTGAAATATTTACCTGTTTAAATGAGGGTGGGACTGGATGGGTAACAATAGGTGGGTGATTCCAAATGTGAGAAAACAATAGATTGCTTATTTTAAATCTGCAAAGAAAAAAAATGGAATGGTAATAAAAAGACACATGTTAACTCTCTACACTTAGATTACTATAATTTTTTTAAAATTATACTTTTCTCTTTTTCTGTATATTATCTTATAATTAGAAAGTAGGAAAAAAATGTTTGCAAAAGAGGAGGTTAGTCATGTGAGAGCAGGAATCCTCTGCAGAAGCCCAAGTCCCACAGAGAACAGGTTGTAGTAAGGGCAGGCAAAGGAGAGGAAACAGGGTTCCTTGTTTGGCCAGTGGAAGCAGGGAGGAGCCCAGGATAACCACCCAGCTCTCCAGGGAAGTCTGTGCCAGACTGAGCGCTCTCCACTCTGCCCAGAGTCATGCCAACCCAGGCTCTGCTGCTCATCCTGCTCCTCTGTGTGCTGCTGCAGGCCCAGGGACGGTACCGGAAACTGAAGAAGATGCAGAGTAGGTGATGGACTAGGGTACAGGGAGGGGAAGGGGGCCAGGAAGGGCTGTGTCCTTTCTGAGGAGGACCTGGGAATTGGAACCTTTCAGCACATCCTGCTCAGACCACAGCACTATGAAGACTCTGGGTCCACCCAAACCATGACCCTCTGACCCCTTTACCCAGCCCTGGGAACAGTGATGGGGGTGGTGGGGGAACCTACGTCTTTTGATTCTCCATTCCAAATACCCAGACATAAACGGTACATAAAGTAGTGAAAGGTACATCATGGGCTGAGAATCACATGGGGAAACCAAACAACTATTCTTAGATTTCTGCACACATGTGACACGTTACATCCAGAAATGTTGGTGGGAGTAAGTGTAGAATGAAAGGATCATGGGAAAGCAAGTTTTGGGGTGTACAGGGTCAAGTCAAAATTATCATCAGAGGGACCAGGATGGTGGCAGTGGAAGGGAAATAGTGCAAGTGGTATTTTCTGGGAAGAAGCAAGGGCCCTGGAGAAAGTGACCGTGACCGGAGAGAGGGGGCAGAGTGGGGAGTCATCTTCCTCTCTGGACCCTGCAAATTCTGGAGAGTGGGGAGGATCTGCAGGATGTCTCAGTCTCTGCTGAGTTCTCAGAGTGTAGATTCTATGGTGGGGGGGACTTCATCAAGGCCATGACTAACATGGGAGACAGGGTCCTGGCTGCAGAGTATGCAGAGGGCCCAGGAAGGCCAAGTATTGAGATCTGTTGGGGGGAAATGGAGGGATATAAGATTTAAGATACTACCAATCACTAGGATTGAGTGAAGGGCAGAGAGTGAGTTCTCTGAAAGTCCAAGAGCATCATGAGTAGGACCTGGGTTCTGGAGTCTTTGAGGGAGGATTTGAAAGGAGAGCTCTCAAGGGATCTGGTTGCACTGACCCTGTTCCTGCTCCTTTTAGATCTAAAAGCCTGTGAGAAGAAGCCCGGCGTGGACCTTTGCAGCAGTCATTGTTCGTATTTTCTAGATTGTCCACGAGAAAATACCATATGCTGTTCAACCTACTGTGGGAATGTTTGCATGAGCCTCCAGTGAGTGGGTGAGGGGGTTGGGCTGTGCCTCCTGTTCCCCCAACCCTTTTTTCAGAACAAATCAGGAGGATCTCAGATCCCGGGCACCAGGATGCCAACAGGAATGCACCCTCCCCCGTCTGAACTGCTTGTTCCTGTCAAATAAACCAGAACAAATGTCCACAGACCTGCTCATTTTAGTCCCAGTGCTTGTGATCATCGAAAACCCAGTGCACACCCCAAAGTGGCCCCCTCTCTTGGTCCAGGTCTCTGATCTCTCTCCCCTTGTCATTCTTCTCTATTCTCTCTCCCGTTGGCCCCCACTCCTGCCAGGTCCCCAGGGCCCAGCCTCATTGTTGATCTGCTCACTGAACCAGTACTCCCAGGGAGAAACTGCTCGTGTATGGTATCTCCAATGCTAACCAGAACATTCCTCAGCCTGGGGTCAGAAGGGCCAAGTTAAACATGAGGCAGGTGGAGGCTAGACCCTGGCCACAGAGGAGGAGGTCCCCAGGGAGGTTTCTTCTTAAACTTGACCCACCCCCACCCCGTTCTCCCCATTCTCCTTGTGAGGTTCAGATAATTGTCCTTTTACAATGAAGAAAACCAATCCGAGGGAAGTTAAGGCACATGCTCGAGGCAAAAGAGAGTGAGCGGTCATGATGTGGCTAGAGGACGATGTTTGTCGGGACCTCCTGTTTGCTCACAGCTCCTCCATTATGGGGAGACCATGTGCATGAAAGTGAGTGTCCACACTAACATCTCCCACTCCATCCACCATCAATATGGCCACTCTTGGGATGGGGCCTGGAACGAGGTGTCAGGACCTGAGACTCCAGGGCTTTCCCTCAACTGAATAGTCCCCACCTTTCCCCAAGCCCCCTCCATAGGGTCTCATTCTGTCCCTTTTCTAATCCAGGGAGAAACCACATGATGGGCAACAGGTGACTAAAGGTGATGCTACTAAGGATTAATTGGCTACTAAGGGTGGCTATGGGTGTTGCCCATGGTCTCAGGGAGAATCGGTGGACCTTAATCACTGAGGGACAGACTCCGGACCACTCTGTGCAAGCACAGCTGCTCTGAGGTGGTCCTGGGGCTAAATCCAGGGACTAGGTCACATGTGCCCAGTGGGGACATGGAGTCAAGTGGAAAGAACCCCAGCAGGCAGGCAGGTGCGCCTTGCTGGAGGTAGGTGTGCAGTATCACACTCCAGTCCAGTGTTTCCTGCTGGGCATCAGTGAAGGCTTGTCCAGAGGAGGAAACCCGCCTCTCTCAGGCCAGAGCCTCTGGCCCACCTCAGAAGCATCCCAGGGCTCCTGGTATCAGAGGAGCTTCTCCACCTCTCCTCGGACCTGCCCTTGGACCAGGAGACCTTACGAAAGAGATCATGATCAAGCAGCCCTTGGACCAGGAGACCTTAGGAAAGAGATTATGATCAACCAGTAGCACAGACATCATCAGACACAGGTGGGCGGTGAGAGCATGCTCTGCAGGAGCTCTGACTTGGTGCTTCCTCACATAGCCTGACTCTGCAAGCATCTTCCCAGTGCTTGGCCATGCTCCAAACACCCTGGGAGAGACTATTAAGAGACAAGGCAAGGTTACCTGCCAGGGCCCACACAGGGAGTGACCTTCCACTTCTACAACCAGTGCTCCCTACCATGTGGGTACACCATGCTGCCGGCTGACCTATTCCTTACCACTGGCATGAGCACCTCGGACCATGAATTCTACTGGAAGCAGCTGGTCTTCTCCATCGTGATAACTGGTGTCCCGGCTGTGTTCCACAGAGCTCTCTGGACACTCACTCTACCCTGCCCCAGTGGACTCAGAGGCTACACCTAGAATGCTTTGACTGGAGGAGTGCTTGCCTGGCCAGCACTCCATGTTCTGTCCTATGGAAGAGCTGTGTGCCCCTATGGTAGGTCGAGAGGAGGAGACGGGACCCCTGCAAGGCCTTGACTCTCATGGAGGCAGAGGAGGGAGCAAACGTAAATTATGCCATGACTTGGGTGTTCAAAAAGCCAAGTCCCAGCCTGCGGAGAATTGTTGATCAGGCTGGTCTGTCTGTGACAAATACACGGCCTCGAGGTTGTCATGGTTTCTGCAGTAATTGTTCTCTCCTCATGCTCCAGCCATGCTCCTTCTCTATGTCAGTGCAGATGGGAGGACTCTAGAAGTATCTTCCGCATCTCATACACCATGATGATGGTCAACTCCTGCCTCATTTCCATCCTTTGGGTGCCCCCAATGCTCACAAGTGGGTCATACTGATGCCTGCACCCACAAAGTGTGCCCACCACCGCCTCTGGTAGTAAACTGTGTCATAACAAACCCAGGGTGCCTAATTCAGGAGTTATAGGAAGTTATCTGGAATGCAAGTGTTGTCTTTAGATGCTGAGTGCAAGATCTACCACTAAGAAATGCTCTTTGGCCCAAATATAATTAGAATGGGCATATGGGCATGACATGCAGGATTTAAGGAAGGCTCTATCTTGAGGAAGTTATTTATAAGCCTAAAATCCTACCATTAAAATTACATTCTCTAGGAGTGTATACCCATCAGTGAGTGTAGTGTCTGTCCAGTGTCTTAGCTTGGGAAGGGTTCACTTCCTGGAAAGCATTAGTGGGTGGGTGTGAGAAGGTAGAAGAATCTACATGAGAGAACACCATGCATCTGAATTCTAAGGATATTCTGGGTCACTGTTGCTGGGTATATGGAGGTTCCTTTTTATGTGGATTCAGGTTTCCTTTATTGATGGAATGCTTTCTAGTTTTAAATATTGTTAGCTTTGTGGGGTTTTTTTTGAAAACTCCAATTATATTTATTTATTTAGGTTTTCTTTATCCATCTTCTTTATTAATCTTTCTCTTGTTGTTTTTACTTTTTGCATTTTATTTTGCATTTATTTCTTTTTTTTAATTTAAATTCAGTTAGCCACGGTATAGTACATCATTAATTTTTGATATAATGTTCAATGATTCATTAGTTGAATATTGTCTTCTTTCATTCTTTTTCAATGCCTCTTGTAGTTCAGTTGAATTTATTCTGTCTTGAAATCTTGTAACAATCTTTATTTCTGAGATGACATTTAACTTTTTCTTTGATTTTTTTGTTCTGTCCACCTCTTATTTCAGGTCTTCCTGGATTTTTGGCTACTTATGTGCTGAGTTTTTAAATTTCTGATTCAAGGTATTTTTTTATCTGTTAAAATCTTTGTTTACAGATGTTTATTTAATTAAAGTTGCAGGTGTTGTATTTCCCTTCTCCCTGACAAGATGTTTCTGGTGGGAGATTTTTTTTTCCGCAGAAATGTTTCCATTTTCATTCATTCTGTTTTCTTTAATAGTAGTTTTACATTGAAGTTGTCTAATATTTTTTATTAACTTTCTAACATCTTGTTTTAATAGACCAGCAGAGACAGTTTTATGCTCAAATTGTTCTAGGCTTTGGCTACTGGGAACTCTTTAAGGTTGTTTCCTGTTTCCCATTCTTTGACTTTATAACATTTCCTTACTTTCTGACCCTAAAAGATACTCCAGTGTCATCTTGTATTTTCTAAGCCTCGTTCTAGAATCAGCCATTTCTCCAAGAAGCCTTGGTCCATTTATTGGAGAATGGTAATAAAAACCAAGATCTGGGCTCCTGGTGTGCTTATTGCTACTGTGTTATCACTGTTCCCAGGCATAGCCAGGAAATATACACATGTGTAACTAATCCATGTATACACTCGTCTATTTTACTTCTGCATCTCTCTGTATATATATTGAGCTGAATGAGGGTTCATATTGATGTCTCTGACTCAAATCCAGTACCCCCAGGGCTCATCTAGCCTTCCATTTTGCTTATTTGTGACTTCTTCTCTCTTACAGTTAGAAACAAGGCTCCCATCATCCCCGGTTATTTACTTATTTGTCCAATCTTATATACTATCTTATATACATCTTATATACATGTAAAGTCATTTTAGAATTTTTACGCAGGGGTGCCTGGGTGGCTCAGTCGGTTAAGTGTCCCTTTCTTGATTTTGGCTCAGATCATGATCTCAGGATCATGAGATCAAGCCCCGTGTCCAGCTCCCAGCTGGGCATGAGGCCTGCTTGGGATTCTCTCTCTCCCTCTCCCTCTTTCCCTGCCCCCTGCTCATGCACGCTTTCTCTCTCTCTCTTTCTCTCTCTCTCTAAAAAAAAAAAAAGAATTGTTTACCCATACCCTGTGAGAAACAAACTTACCAGAGATCTGCTCTCTGAAAAACCAAATGAAAGAGCTACTTGCCAGTTACCCATATGAAAATGACATACTAGAAATAAACTTCTATTCTGTGAAACCCATGAGATTAGCCTCAGTTCTAAGGTAATCAAATGAGGAAGCAAGAGTTAGAAGCTATGTAGCCTGTAGGATGCAAACAATTTGGGGGGTATAACAGGGCAATCAAAGAGAGTGGAAGGGAGTTGAAAAAGCCAAAAGCCACTGCTGATAAATGAGTTTATTTGTCAAGGATTTGCTCTTGCCCAGCCCTCAGTGTGAACAGACCGGTGTCCTGCTGGGAGGTTAGGGTTTAGACCTCATGCAAAGATTTCCTGCAAGACAGAAAGGTTATATACTCAGAGGCTAAGGGAACTCTGAGGAACAAGCATTCATTCCCAAGCTTAATATTACCCATCCCCACCAAACGCCCGACCTGAGTACTTTATGTAACACCAAGAATTGTACACTTCTGGGGTGGGGAGGTGGGTTTGGTTCATTGAACAGAGAAATGTAGAGATTTGGGGCCTGGCTGGGCCAAAAGGGTTCATTGAAAGGTCTGACTATGGAGGCAATGGTTAGAAATTTGGACAAAAATTGGGAAGAGAGCAAACAATTGAGTAATATAACGAAGACAACATAGGCATTGATTATATAATGAAAGAAACAATGTGCCCCAAGCTGGTGTCTTGGTTTATTTGCCACTGAACTGCTGTCCAGGCTTAGGGGATATTATCATCCACTATTTTTGTGCCTAGGATTTGGGGTACTTCAGTCTTCTGTTTATGAATAACAGCATCTGAGAATCAGTGAAGACCCATGCCCAAGCACACCTCCCAACTCACTTTATTTTTCCAACAGATGTTTCCACAATAGGTCCAGCAGCATGTGTAATTTTTGTTTGTACATTTAAGGGCTCTAGAGCACTTCTTGGTACATTCAATGACACTTGGCTCTCCCCAGCATTCCTCAATGAACATTTCATCCCCTGTAATTGACATGAGATAGAAAGAGGCTGACAGGGGCCACATAGCCAAGGTGGGAAGAGAAGTCCTTCATAAGCTTAACAGCCCCTTCTAGAATCCTAGCCCCACCCAGGTATCCATCTGCCTTATGAGAAAATCCCTGTACTGAGCCTCCTCGTTACATCTTCACAGATCTCTGCCTTCTCTGCTCCCACAGGCCTCTGGGCCCTCGTCAAGCCTCCTAGATATAGATATATAATATCATGTTACATATTTTTATTATTTAAAAAATTTTTAATTAAAATTTTAAAAAAAAAAAAATCCCCCCCCACACACACACACTCATGTGTCCTTCTACAAAATCTACATTTCTGTAATAGGAGACCTCAGGGCCCAAGGCAGCCTCTAGCCTCATCACTATACCTACTTCCTAGTGTGGGAAGCCAGACCAGGGAGACTAAGGAAGAGATTCTCTCCCTTTTTCTTCTCTTTCTTGTTGACCCTGCCTTTAAGAACAGCTTCTCACCAAATTTTTCTCTCTCTCACCCATTTTCTTGGCACCCTCCACTGATTCCATTTTCTCATCATATGGCCCTCAACTTTGCCCCACTAGAGACACATCTCATGTCTCTTTTCTATCTTCTCACATTCTAAAAGATCTGCCACTGAAACTAAGGGTATATATTAAGAAATCCCCCTATAGTACTCATTGAAGTACACACAGCTAAGACACAGAGCTTCTGGAGGTATGGAAAGATATGGTAGCCTGACATGGAAAAATAATATGTCTTTATAACTAATTGAATGTATATAAAAGGTGACAGGTACCCATTGCCACTTTCAAGGTTGGAAGAGGAAGCATCGAAGGACCTCAACTTGGACATTCCTTAGATCTCTGTGCATTAAAAAAGTCTCTGAAACTTTAATAGGTGACCCAGGGAAGGTGGGTCCTGAGTCCTGGGTCAGATGTGCCAGACACGATACCCCTTCGCTTGTCCAGGAACAAGCACAGTACCCCCATGACACAGTACCCCCACCCCCAGGCTAATCACTTACAGCTGTATTTTTCCTTCATCACTCCCAGCACAGATAGTAGCTCCATACAGAGGAATGTCACGAGTTGAGGTGTCCAGAGCTTCATGATGCTGACTGTACGTGTCTGAATATATACTGTCCGGATGTTTATCCCCTTTCCAGTTGCTGTTGGAAATCAAGAGATATAAACAGAGTTGTGAAGCAAGAAGAAGCGCTTATAGAAATTCTTTACTCTTTGTCTACTTATTCCTCCTTGCCCCCCACCCACCCAACAACAGGCACACACCTAAGCTGAACACTGGCTTTGCTAAAAGGTTTCTCTGCATCTCACACTTCATGCTTTCCTTTTACAGAAAAAAAAATTATTTTAAAAATGTGTTGCCTTCCCTTGATGAAAAGATAATTCAAATCCAGCTGACAAAATACTTAAAACATAAAAAAGTACAAAGAAGACAATGAAATATTTCTAGCAACCCCACTATGTTGGACTATGTTATTCTGTCTTCTATATGTGCACATAAAACTGAAATCATATCAGGCTTGCTGTCTATATGTTGACTTTTTATTTAAAAATGTGTAACATGATATTCGGGGCGCCTGAGTGGCTCAGTCAGTTAAGCATCCGACTCTTGATTTCTGCTCAGGTCATGATTTCGGGGTCGTGAGATTGAGCCCCGTGTCGGGCTCTGTGCTGAGCTTGGAGCCTGCTTAAGATTCTCTCTCTTCGGGGCGCCTGGGTGGCTCAGTCGTTAAACGTCTGCCTTCGGCTCAGGTCATGATCCCAGGGTCCCGGGATCGAGCCCCGCATCGGGCTCCCTTTCCCACTCCCCCTGCTTGTGTTCCCTCTCTCGCTGTGTCTCTCTGTCAAATAAATAAATAAAATCTTTAAAAAAAAAAAAAAGAAAAAAGATTCTCTCTCTTCTGCTCCTCCCCCACCCCCCGGCTTGCATGCTCTCACTCTCTCTCTCTCTAAAAGAAAATTTTAATTTAAAATTTTTTTAAATAATAAAAATATGTAACATGATATTAAAATTAAAGTTTTGGCCAAGACCTTTGGATAGCCCCTAAAATGAGCTTGTGAGACAAGTCAACTTAAGATTTAAAGAAAATCTGCTCAAAAATCACCTGCAAAAAATACGTCAAGTACCTGGCCATTTTCCACGTTTAAAACAAGTCAGGATTTTAAGAGTCACCAACCCCTTTTTCGTCATCTTTCTGTCTTGTTTTTAAAGAATGTTGTGCTCTTTTAATCTCAAGTCACTAGAAAGGCTTTAAGAATACCTCCCATAGAGCTTTATATGTGCCCCAAGGTTTTGCGGAGACATAGGCAGATGTCTGAGTCACACCAGGGAAACAAAGGGCAGGAGGCTGGCTGAAGTGACTTATGGCCACAGCAAGAGGCTAAGCCTCCACTATGGCATTTGATAACGCAATGTATGCAAGAAAGCCAGTGTGGATTTGCACTAGATTCATGTCAGGCAGGCTGCCTGGGAAGGCCATGGGACCTCAGCAGAAGGAAGTAGGAAGTGACTGGTCAGATGCTAGGGTCTGGGAAAAGTGTCAGAAAGGAGGTGGGTTCAGCCATATCAAGACAACCATAGGTAAGAAACTTCCATCAGTTGGGGTTGGGGGAAGACTCAAAGAACCCATGAAACCACCAACAACAGAGTCAACTATAAGCAATACTAAGCCCAGAAAGCACAAAGCACAAAAGTACAATACTCCCTGCCAGAAAGAACTGTCCTGACCTCCTCATCTCTTCTCCCTTGTCCACTTCCAAAATGGCACTTAGCCATCTGCAGGAGGAGAGGAAAACTGGTCACTCTCTTCTCCAATTGCAGGTTTCTAGGTGTGGCGGAAGCCACGATTTTAATTCAATTTTAGTATTTTGACTATTGCCTGGGCTTAGACTTTTTTTTAATATATTCTAAGTTTAGGCAGTGTCTAGAAAATTGAAGTTCTATACCCAAGCTCTCATACAGAGGCAGGAAAAGAAGTCACTTTAATGAGTAAATTTAAATGAGACAAAGGACAAACTTTTCAACAGATTATCAGTAACACTCCCTGTGAATATTTTCCCAATATGCTAGTTACACATATCATTCAAATGGTCCCATTGATCATAAGACATCTGAAAATTTATAATTTCCCTTCTTTAGAAAAAAAAAATCAATAGGCACCAACTTGCAACTAAAATTCAGTTAAATCTGGTATTAGCTTCAGAGCACAAATGTAGAGATCTAGAAGTGCTGAGTAAAGGGTACTGCTTATTTCAAACCCTACATAGCTGTTGCCAGTTTTCTTCTCCATTAAGACTGGTTTATTGTGCCCATCTTGTCTCACCATAAAAAGGAAATTCTCTCCCACTTGTTACCACACTGAAGACTGTCAGTATTGTGTAGAACAGAGAACAAAATATCAGCACTGGAGTCAGAGAGACCTGGGCTTGAAACCCAACCCCAACGCATTGAGCTTAATTTAAGTTTTGGGATTGGTCTACTACCTAATTTCTCAGAGCCTCAGCTTCCCCACCTGTAACATGGGGGCAATGTTAGAATCCACATTGCAAATGTGGAGTCTATGAAGCACCAAGCATAGGGTCTAGCACACAGAATGTGCAAAACAAATGGCCGTTATTGTTATTATTTTTAGGCTCGGACTCTTTTCTTCTCTAGAGGAGTGAATGTTCATCTCATTAACTTTATTGTGGTCTTTTCTTTAAAAAAAAAAAATTTAACCTATTTGAAATTAATTCTGGTGAGTAAGTGGGGGCCCATATTTCACTCATCTGTCCTCAATTTATTCATCCCACAAATACTTATATTTAGTGACTACTATAAGCCACTCTTTCAAACACTGAGGATATAGTAATGAACAAAATTACAAAAAATGCCTGCCCTTGTAAAGCTTACATTCTAGTACAGGGGACAGAAAATAAACAAGATATATAAAAGAAATACATAATAATAGGTGGATATCAATGTGAAAGAGGAAAGATAAGAGAGGGTCAAGGACCTGGAACACAGAATATGCAAAATAAGTGCTAGCTGTTATTTTAGGCAGCTCACTAGTGATGAGATTCAGGGTTCTGAAGGAAGAGGTTACCTACTGTTCCCCCAAATTTTCAGCCCTCTCCCCACTTCTCTCTCACTCCCAGTCTGGTGCTTCACACTCCCGAGGCCAAACAGAAGGACAGATAAAGGAAACAAAGATAAAAGAGAAGTCTGGATACTATGAATTATATAGTCACAGGAGAGTAATTGTCTCTTTCCCGGCAAGTGACCAATTTTCCCTCAAAATCTTTATTTTTGCTTCCACATTTTCAACAAAGCAGAAGATAACCTACATACATTGGTTGAAATCTCTTCAAATGCTCAAAAATAGACACAATATGTAGAGACGTTTCCAAAGGTGCAAAACTCTTTAGAAGGGCTAACTTATTCTCTTCTTTGGCATATGTGAAAAATTAGAAAATAGGAAAATAAAATTTGAGGCATGTGGACCATTAGATGAGTTGTCTTTAACTTTTTAAGAACTATTCTTTGGAAATAATTCCAAAGTTACAAGTAAGAATAGTACCAAGAGCATCTGTACACCATTTGCTTAGGATCACCTATTTTAAGAATTTATCCATAATTACCTCCTCTTTCTCTCCCCTTCTCCATCTTACATATATATATTTCATATATATTTATATATTATATTTTTATGAACAACTTCAGAGTAGATATCACATATCATGGCCCTTATTTAGGAATAATATTTCAGTCAGTATTATAGTAGGTTCTCTTACATGATCATAGTGCAATTAATCATGTAATTCTCTTACATGATCATAGTGCAATTAATCAATTTCATTAAATTTAACAGTGGTAAAATATACTTTTCTATATTTATCTAAGCTACCATCAGTTTTCCATTTTATAAATTCACCCAATAACATCCTTTGTCTCTTACGACATTGAAATTTTTGAAGAATACAGCCAAACTTTTTTTTAGTTTAACATTCCTCATTTTGTGATTTGTCTGAAATTTCTTCATGATTAGACAGACTCAGGTTATACATTCTCAGTGGGAATACCTAGGTAGGCATTACATAGTGTCCTTCTCAGGATATCACACGTGAAGGGACACAGTGTTCATCTACGTCATCTTCCTCTCTCTTTCTCTTGGTTTCTCCGTTTTTTAAGATTTTATTTATTTATTTGAGGGGCACCTGGGTGGTTCAGTCGTTAAGCATCTGCCTTCCGCTCAGGTCATGATCCCAGGGTCTGGGATCGAGTCCCCATCAGGCTCCCTGCTCTGCAGGAGGCCTGCTTCTCCCTCTCCCACTCCCCCTGCTTGTGTTCCCTCTCTCACTGTGTTTCTCTCTGTCAAATAAATAAATAAATAAATCTTTTTTTACAAATTTTATTTATTTGAGAGAGAGAGAGAGCATGACAGGGTGAGAGGGCAAGAGGGAGAGAGAAGGGGGGGCAGACTCCCCACTGAGCAGGGAGCCTGTCACAGGGCTCAATCCCAGGACTCCGAGATCATGACCTGAGCCAAAGGTAGATGCTTAACCGACTGAGCCACCCAAGCGCCCCTTGGTTTCTCCATTTGAACAACAAAGATAAGAATCTCTTCCATACAGGGATAGTGTTGGCATGATCTGGAGCATGATTTGGACAGGGAACTCATCCAACCAAGCCACAAACAAGTGTTTGCTGGTTCCCACTTCTAGCCCCAGGATTCTGACCTCTACCTACCTCTGAAGATGTTCAAGTTGGAAGGGCTGGTAATTATTTGGCTGGTGGATCTTCTTCCTGGCTTCTGGGAACCACAGAGCCCCTGCACAGGGCAGACGATGAACAGAACAGATTTTAAAGACTCAGAATATAATCATGGTTCTGGCTGTGGCAGATCTGTGAGTTCTGCCCCAAGCTATAGTTGGGTACATTCAGAACATTATCACTGAATTCCTATTCAAAGAGTACTTCCTTTTTTCTTTTTTTGCGGCAGAGAATATAGACTGAAACAGAACACTGTGGAACTGCAGGAGACTCCTCTCCACCAACACATACATTTCTGGAAGTCTGGGCGATTGTGGAGGTGGGAAAGGATTTATGTATCTGTTTTTCTCCAGCATCCGTGTGAAGACTTTGTAAAGCCCCATCCATCCTTGATACTAATTTCTCCATTGCTAGCATTAGCCTACATCTACCTTATCACCAACGTCTTGTGGCTTTTGTGCTGATAAGAAGAGAGAGGTCTACCAAGAGAGCTTGCAAAAGGCTACATAACATAGAGATTTAAAACGCAGACTTAAGCTGGATCCAAATCCTAGCTCCCACTTAACTTTGGGCAAGTCACTAACCCTCTCTGTGCCTCAATTTCCTTATATGCTAAATGGGGATAATAACAGCACTTTCCTCATAAGGTTTTTGTGAGGGTTCCATGAGTGATTATCTGTTAAGCACTTAGAGCCAATGTCTGGCATAGAGGTCATGCTATGTTTGTTAAATAAACAAAAGAAACACTTACCCAATGGAGTGTCAAGAATTATTCAGTGTAAAACCAATATTATTCAGCCATCAGAAAGGATGAATACCCAACTTTTACATCAACGTGGATGGGACTGGAGGAGATTATGCTAAGTGAAATAAGTCAAGCAGAGAAAGTCAATTATCATATGGTTTCACTTATTTGTGGAACATAAGGAATAGCATGGAGGACATTAAGAGAAGGAAGGGAAAAATGGGCGGGGGGAATTGGAGGGAGAGATGAACCATGAGAGACTATGGACCTGAGAAACAAACAGGGTTTTAGAGGGGAGGGGGGAGGGGGGATTGGTTAGCCCAGTGATGGGTATTAAGGAGGGCACGTACTGCATGGAGCACAAGGTGTTATACACAAACAATGAATCATGGATCACCACATCAAAAACTAATGATGTATTGTATGGTGACTCACATAACATAATAAAATTAAAAAAAAAAACAACAAATTCACTATGTGTCGGATATTTAACATGTATTAACTAATACATACTCTCAATGATATTATGAGTTTAGTCCTACTATTATTCCTATTTTACAGATGCAAAAACTGAGGCACAGAAGAGTTAAGCAACTTGCCCAAGGCCACACAGCTAGTAAGTGCCAGGTACAGGATTTAAAAGGAAGTGAGTTTAGAACCATGTATGTCAGATGGTCAAGCCTGCAGATTCTCTTGGGACTGCAAGCCATGATATTCCTTGGACCCATTTCCCATCACCAAGATTACTCCCTCCAGGTGTGCTTACAATAATAGTTGATGAGCATAGTGGGGAGGGGAACTCCAGGGGCCAAGCTGAGTATGGATAGCACTGGGTAAGTCCTGGCTTAAAGTATTCACAGAGTGGCTTAGCTAGAATGGAAAGAATGGAGAGCAAGAAAGAAGCAAACGTTATGGATTGTCCAAACTTCTTTTTTTTTCTCTAGGTCTGTTTCCTTGTCTCTCCCCACTTTACAATATATCCTTGGCCTTCACCTCTTTGTAAGGGCTCTCATCACTTCATCCCATTTACTTCTTCCTGTAGAAAAAAATGGTTTCTTTCTAGAATACCATTTGTGCTTATGTACTACTAAAAGAGGACCTCATGCTTAATGCATATACCTTGCAAAAATTTTTAAATGACAGAGAAATTTAAAAGCTACTGTTAATTTTGTCATCCTGTGCTAACATTTTTGTGTACATCCACCTATTATCTATATATAGATATAGAGATAGATGACCAAAAAAGCTATAAGGCACATAGAAAATAAATGGGAAACTGACAGAAGTAAGTCCCTCCTTATCAATAATTACTTTAAATGAAAATGGGTTAAACTATCCAATCAAAAGTCAGATTGGTGGAATAAATAAAAAAGCATGATCCAACCATATGTTGTCTACAAGACACTTGCTTTAGGTCCAAAGACACAAATAGATTGAAAGTAAAAGGATGGAAAAACATATTCCATACAAATAGTAGTCAAAAGAGAGCAGGAGTGCCTATACTAATATCAGACCAAATAGACCTTAAATAAAGATTACAAGGGACAAAGGACATTGTGTATTTTTTAAATTTTTTTATTATGTTATGTTAGTCACCATACAGTACATCATTAGTTTTTGATGTAGTGTTCCATGGTTCATTGTTTGCTTATAACACCCAGTGCTCCATGCAATACGTGCCCTCCTTAATACCCATCAATGGGCTAACCCATCCCCCACCCCCCTCCCCTCTAAAACCCTCAGTTTGATTCCTGGAGTCCATAGTCTCTCATGGTTCATCTCCCCCTCCGATTCCCCCCCCCTTCATTTTTCCCTTCCTTCTCCTAATGTCCTCCATGCTATTTCTTATGTTCCACAAGTAAGTGAAACCATATGATAATTGACTTTCTCTGCCTGACTTCTTTCACTAAGCATAATCTCCTCCAGTCCCATCCATGTTGATGCGAAAGTTAGGTATTCATCCTTTCTGATGGCTAATAGTCCATTGTATATATGGACCACATCTTCTTTATCCATTCATCTGTTGAAGGGCATCTCGGCTCTTTCCACAGTTTGGCTACAGTGGACATTGCTGCTATGAACACTGGGGTGCACATGGCCCTTCTTTTCACTACATCTGTATCTTTGGGGTAAATACCCAGTAGTGCAATTGCTGGGTCATAGGGTATCTCTATTTTTAATTTTTTGAGGAAACTTCACACTGTTTTCCAAAGTGGCTGTACCAACTTGCATTCCCATCAGGGAAATTCAAATCAAAACTACATTGAAATACCACCTTACACCAATTAGAATGGCAAAAATTGAGAAGGCAAGAAACAACAAATGTTGGAGAGGTTGTGGAGGAAGGGAAACCCTCTTACACTGTTGGTGGGAAAGGACATTGTATATTAATAAAAGGTTCGATATAACAAGAATTGTATAATTACAATTATAATCATTCATGTACCTAATGACAATCATCAAAATATATGAAGCCTAAACTGACACAATGGAAAAGTAGATAGTTCTACAATAATAATTGGAGACTTCAATACCCCCTCTTAATAATAGACCAACTAGACAGAAGATAAGTAAGGAAATAGAGTATTTAAACAACACAATAAAACAATTAGATCTAACAAACATATCGAGAATATTCAATGCAACAATAGCACACACATTCTTCTCAAGTGCACATGGGACACTCTCTGGGAGAGACCATATGTTATACCACAAATCAAGTCTCAAGAGATTTTAAAAGATAGATATTATCTAACCACAATGAGTTGAAGGTAAAAACCATAACATAAGTAAAACTGTAAAATTCATGAAGTTGTGGAAATTAAACAACACACTCTTAAAAAACCAATAGATCAAAGAAACCATAAGGAAAATTAGAAAATACTTAGAGTTGAATTAAAACTGAAATGCAATATATCAAAATGTATGTGACACAGCAAAAAGAAACTGACAGCTATAAATGTTTATATTTAAAAACAAGAGGTGTTGGCAAAGATGTGGAGAAAGGGGAACCCTCTTACACTGTTGATGCAGCTACTCTGGAAAACAGCATGGAGGTTCCTCAAAAAATTAAAAACAGAACTACCCTACCATGCAGCAATTGCACTACTAGGTATTTACCCAAAGAATATAAAAATACTAATTCAAAGGTATATATGCACCCCAATGTTTATAGCAGCATTGTCTACAATAACCAAATGTGGAAACAGCCCAAGTGTCCATTGATGAGTGAATAGATAAAGAAGAGGTGGTATATATGTATATATGTACACACACAGAGTAATATTACTCATCCATAAAAAAGAATGCAATCTTGCATGGATGGAGATAGAGAGTATCATGCTAAGTGAAATAAGTCAGTTAGAGAAAGACAATATATAATTTCACTTATATGTGGAATTTAAGAAACAAAACAGGGGTGCATGGCTGGCTCAGTCAGTGGAGCATGCAACTCTTGATCTCATGGTTGTGAGTTCAAGCTCCACGTTGTGTGTAAAGATCACTTAAAAAAAATAAAATATTTTAAAAAAAGAAAGAAGCAAAATAAATGAGCAAAGCGGAAAAAGAGAGAGAGAAAAACAAGAAACCAAGAAACAGACTCTTAACTATAGAAAACAAACTAATGGTTACCGGATGGGAGGTGGACAAGGAGATGGGTTAAATAGGTAATGTTTAGACTGATGAATCACTGACCTCTATCTCTGAAACCAATAATACATTATATGTTAATTAATTGAATTTAAATTTTAAAAAGTTAAAAAAACCATAAAAATAAATAAATAAAAATTCTCCCCCCCCCCCAAAAAAATAGGTAATGGGTATTAAGGAGGGCACTTGTCATGATGAGCACTGGGTGTTGTATGTAAGTGATGAATCACTAAATTCTATACCTGAAACTAATATTACACTGTATATTAACTAACTGGAATTTAAATAAAAATGTGGAGAAAAAAACAAGAAAGATTTCAATGAACAACTTAACTTTATAACTTGAACTAGAAAAAGAACAAACTAACCCAAAGCTAGCACAAAGAAGGAAATAATAACGATTAAGCACAGATCAACAAAATAGAAAAACAATAAAGAAAATCAATGAAGCCAAAAGCTGGTTCTTTGAAAAAAATCAATAAAATTGACATTTAACTAGATGGACTAAGGGGGGAAAAGTAACTATGCAAGTTAATAACATCAGAAATGAAAGTAAGGACATTACTACTGATTGCAATTGTATGCCAACAATAGGATAACCTAAACGAAATAGACACATTCTTAGAAACACAAACCCTACCAAGACTAAGTCATGCAGTATGGAAAATCTGGATATACTTATAACTAATTAAAAAATTTAATCAGTAATTAAAAATCTCAGCAAAACTCTCCACCAAAGAAAAGTTCTAGACCTTAACAAAATACTATCAAACTGAATTAAGCAGTGTATTAAAAGGATTATACATCATGATCAAGTTAAATTTATTCCTGAAATGTAAAGGTAGTTCAATATATGAAAATCAATCAATATAATATACCATATTAACAGAATGAAGGGAGGAAAAACCACATGATCATCTCAATTGATGCAGAAAAAGCATTCAACAAATTTTAACACCCTTTCATAATAAAAACAAACTAGGAATAGAAAAACACTACCTTGATATAATAAAAGCCATATATGAAAAACCCACAGCCAATATCATATTCAGTGGTGAAAGAAAGTGTTTCCTCTAAGATCAGGAAGAAGAGAAGGATGACTGCTTTTACCACTTCTATTCAACATAGTACTGGAAGTTCTAGCTAGAACAATTAGAAAAGAAAAAGAAATAAAAGTCATCCAAACTGAAAAAGAAGTCAACCTAGCTCTGTATGCATATTATAGGATCTTATATGTAGAGAACCCTAAAGATTTCACACAAAGAAAAATCTGTTAGGGCTAATAAATGAATTCAGAAAAGTAGCAGGATACAAAGTCAACACACAAAAATCAGGTGCATTTCTATATACTAACAACGAACAACCTGAAAAGGAGATTATGAAAAAATTTCCATTTATGATATCATCAAAAAGAATAAAACATTCAGGAATTAACTTAACCAAGGAGATGAAAGACTTGTAAAACGAAAACTACAAAACATTGCTGAAAGAAATTGAAGACATAAATAAATGGAAATACATCCAATGTTTACAGATGGGAGGAATTAAATTAAGATGTCAATACTACTCAAAGTGACCTGCAGATTCAATGCAATCCCTTTTAAAATCCCAATGATGTTTTTGCATAAATAGAAAAACCCATACTAAAATATGTATGGTATCCCAAAGGGACTCCAAATAGCCAAAATAATCTTGAAAAAGAAGAATAAAGCTGGAGGGCTTACAGTTCTTGATTTCAAAGCTTAATACAGAGCTTCAGTGATTAAAACAGTGTGATACTGGAGTAAAGACAGACATATAAACCAATGGAATAGAATGAAGAACCCAGAAATAAACCTTTGAATGTAGAGTCAATGATTTTTTGACAAAGATGCCAAGACCAGTCAATGGGGAAAGGACAGTGTTTTCAACACATGGTGCTAGGAAAACTACATATTCAGCTGCAAGTGAATGACATTGGACCTTCACCTAACACCATATACAAAAATCAAATCAGAATGGATCAAAGACATAAATGTAAAACCTAAAACTACAAAACTCTTACAGGAAAACCCAGGGAAAATCTTAGTGTCATTGGATTTAGCAGTGATTTCTTGGATACAGCAAGAGAGACACAGGTAAAAGAAAAAATAAACAAATTGAAAATTTAAAAATTTTGTGCATCAAAAGACACTATCAACAGAATAAAAAGACTACCCATGGAATGGGAGAAAATATTTGTAAACCATACATCTGATAAAGAATTAATATCCAGAATATGGACACAGCTCCTAAAACTCAACATCAAAAAAACAAACAACTAGATTTAAAAATAGTCAAAGACTGGAATAGACATTTCTCCAGAGAAGATGTGCAAAAGGCCAACAAGCACATGAAAATGTGCTCCACATTACTAATCATTATGGAAATGCAAATCAAAACTTCAATGAGATACCATCTCACACCCATTAGGATGGCTACTATCAAAACAAAAAAACAAGTATTAACAAGGATGTGGAGATGTGGGACCTTGTACAGTGTTGATGGGAATGAATGTACAATGGTGCAGCTTCTGTAGAAAACAGTATGGCAGTACCATAAGCATTTTTCATAGAGCTGGAACAAACAATCCTAAAATTTGCATGGAACCAGAAAGACCCCGAATAGCCAAATTAATGTAGAAAAAGAAAACCAGAGCTGGAAGCATCACGATTCCAGACTTCAAGCTGTATTACAAAGCTGTAATCATCAAGACAGTATGGTACTGGCACAAAAACAGACACATAGATCAACGAAACAGAATAGAGAACCCAGAAATGAACCCTCAACTCTATGGTCAACTAATCTTTGACAAAGCAGGAAAGAATATCCAATGGAAAAAATACAGCCTCTTCAACAAATGGTGTTGGGGGAATTGGACAGCCACATGCAGAAGAATGAAACTGGACCATTTCCTGACACCATACACAAAAATAGACTCAAAATGGATGAAAGACCTAAATGTGAGACAGGAATCTATCAAAATTCTAGAGGACAACACAGGCAGCAACCTCTTTGACCTCAGCCACAGCAACTTCTTGCTAAACATGTCTCCAAGAGAAACAAAAGCAAAAATGAACTATTGGGACTTCATCAAGATAAAAAATCTTTTGCATAGCAAAGGAGAGAGTCAACAGAACTAAAAGGCAACCTATGGAATGGGAGAAGATATCTGCAAATGATATATCAGATAAAGGGCTAGTATTCAAAATCTATAAAGAACTTATCTCACTCAACACCCAACAAATAAAAAATCTACTCAAGAAATGGGCAGAAGACATGAACAGGCATTTCTCCAAAGAAGACACAAATGGCCAACAGACACATGAAAAATGCTCAACATCACTCGGCATCAGGGAAATACAAATCAAAACCACAGTGAGATACCACCTCATACCAGTCAGAATGGCTAAAATTAACAACTCAAGAAACAAAAGATGTTGGCTAGGATGTGGAGAAAGGGGAACCCTCTTATACTATTGGTGGGAATGTAAACTGGTGCAGCCACTCTGGAAAACAGTATGGAGGTTCCTCGAAAAGTTAGAAGTAGAACTTTCTTAGGACCCAGCAATCGCACTAGTAGGTATTTATCCAAAGGATACAAACATAGTGATTCGAAGGGGCGCATGCACCTCAATATTTATAGCAGCAATGTCCACAATAGCCAAAATATAGAAAGAGCCCAAGATGTCCATCAACAGATGAATGGATAAACAAGATGTGGTATGTATTTACAGTGGAATATTACTCAACCATCAAAAAGAATGAAATCTTGCCATTTGCAATGACCTGGATAGAATTAGAGGGTATTATGCTAAGTGAAATAAGTCAGTCAGAGGAAGATAAAGGATAGGATTTCGCTCATATGTGGATTTTAAGAAACAAGACAGATGAACAGAGGGGAAGGGAAGGAAAAATAAAATAAGATGAAAATTGAGGGCGCCTGGGTGGCTCAGTTGGTTAAGCATCTGCCTCTGGCTCAGGTCATGATCCCAGGATCCTGGGATCGAGTCCTGCATCAGGGTCCCTGCTCAGTGGGGAGCCTGCCTCTCCCTCTCCTTCTGCCCCTCCCCCCTGCTCGTTCTCTCTCTCTCCTTCTCTCTCTTGCTTTCTCTCTCAAATAAATAAAATCTTAAAAAAAAAAAAAGAAAAAATTGAGAGGGAGGCAAACCATAAGACATTGAACTCTAGGAAACAAAGTGAGGGTTGCTGGAGGGGAAGTGGGTGGGGGATGGAGTAACTGGGTGATGGGCATTAAGGATGGCACTTGATGTAATTAGACTGGGTGTTATATGCAACTGATGAATCACTAAATTCTACCTCTGAAACTAATAGAAACAAACAAACAAAAAAAAACATACAGATCAACAAGGAAAGCAAATAAATCAATCCATAACTCATAGCCGCAGTCTAGTGAGGAAATAGCGAATGCTACAAATTTCAAGCAATCTGTGAGCAAAGAAATAAAACACTCAAATCCAGCAGATTCGGATTAGTACTGTTGGAGTCCCTAGAGATTCAGGGTGAAAATTCATAAGGGAAAACCTCACTGAAATGGAGTTGGGAGGCCACCAGGGGGAGCTCTCACACCATACTAATCGTCCTCAATTGCAGACCCAACAGGACATGTTCCTTGCAAATGGATCACACCTTACTTAGCTACTTAGTACTTTGTGGTTACAGCAAGAGACAGGAAGGTTTTCCTCCTCCCCTGGCAATAGTCCAGCCAATAAGAGACTATCACAACTCAGGCAATAAAAAGCCCATTTTACTTGGAACTCCCAATTAATTCCCATTTTCCTCTATAAAGGAGTATTTCTCTCCTTTGATCTCTGGACTTGCCTATGGTTCTGCCAAAGCTAGTTTGCCCTGAATTGCAATTCTCTGCTATTCCCAAATTAACCCATTTTTGCTGGTAAAATAGCTGACGGTTTTATTTTTAAGGTTAACAGCAGAGACATACACAAACAGACTGCAGATACTGCATGGAAATGAGGAGATAGGAGCAGAAGGCTTAGCATAGAACACAGGTAAAATCACCCTCACAAAATGAAAGTCTGAAAATGAATGGAGGAATACCCAGGGCAAAGCTGACACCTGGTAGATGAGATCTCTGGTTCCTGAAAAAGTGTAAGGAAGGGATTGGAAAGTAGGAGGGATGCAAACAGGCAGACATGGGAAGACACCACTTCTTAGGGAATGCATGGTGGTGTGGAAAGGGAAGGTCCTTTGGAGACTTAGTGGCAACGGGCAAGAATGAAGCAAGAGGAGATATCAGTGGGTCTTTAGGGCCCAAACACTTCATTGCATAGGTTACTCATTTCCAGAAGAAATGGTCTGATTGGGCCCATTCTCATTTATACCATTTGCATTTGATGATGGACTGACTCTATGCACATCCCATTTTAAGATTTCATAGGTCAGATAACTCCTAATTTCTGATGGAAAATTCTAGTTGTAGAGTGACTCGATGTCCCATGGTCAGGCATGCAGTCTTTTACCAGGGTCCACTAGCAAGTAGAGAGCTGCTTCTCAAATGGAAAGCACCCATCAACAGAAGAGGACAAGGCCTGGGGCGCCTGGGTGGCTCAGTTGGTTAAGCGACTGCCTTCGGCTCAGGTCATGATCCTGGAGTCCCGGGATCGAGTCCTGCATCAGGCTCCCTTCTCAGCAGGGAATCTGCTTCTCCCTCTGACCCTCCCCACTTTTGTGCTCTCTCTCTCTCTCTCTCATTCTCTCTCTCTCAAATAAATAAATAAAATCTTAAAAAAAAAAAAAAAAGAAGAGGACAAGGCCTGACCTCAATAATCCAAGTGTGTGTTCTGTGATTCTTCTACTTGGACATGCAATGGTTCTATCAGCATCCTAATCTACCACAGACACATTTAATAAAATGCATATGCTAGGTGCTAAGACCCAGCTGGCAGGCAACTTTCAACACATCCTGGGCTTACTGCAGAATCTTTTTGTAATCTAAGTCTCACTCAAAACTAGCAGCCTTCCATTCCCCAAGGAAATAGATGAAAGGAGAATGCCCAAAAGTGGCCGATATTATCCGCAAAATCCAAAGAGGCCCACCACACGGTGTGTCTTTCTAAACGGTAAGCAATACAAGGTGCAGAAACTTGTCTCCTGTCTCAAAAGACTGTCCCCAAACTGTGGAAAGAGCCAAGATGTCCATCAACAGATGAATGGATAAAGAAGATGTGGTATATATATACAATGGAATATTATGCAGCCATCAAAAGGAATGAGATCTTGCCATTTGCAACGACGTGGATGGAATTGGAGGGTATTATGCTGAGCGAAATAAGTCAAACAGAGAAAGACATGTATCATATGACCTCACTGATATGAGGAATTCTTAATCTCAGGAAACAAACTGAGGGTTGCTGGAGTGGGGGGTGGGGTGGGAGGGATGGGGTGACTGGGTGATGGACACTGGGGAGGGTATGTGCTCTGGTAAGTGCTGTGAATTGTGCAAGACTGTTGAATCTCAGATCTGTACCTCTGAAACAAATAATGCAATATATGTTAAGAAAGAAAAAAAGAAGAAGAAGAATGTAGCAGGAGGGGAAGAATGAAGGGGGGGAAATCGGAGGGGGAGAAGAACCATGAGAGACAATGGACTCTGAAAAACAAACTGAGGGTTCTAGAGGGGAGGGGGGTGGGAGGATGGGTTAGCCTGGTGATGGGTATTGAGGAGGGCACGTTCTGCATGGAGCACTGGGTGTTATGCACAAACAATGAATCATGGAACACTATATCTAAAACTAATGATGTAATGTATGGGGATTAACATAACAATAAAAAAAATTAAAAAAAAAAAAAACTGTCCCCATCAGCCCCAGGCCACTAGATCTCTGGAAATTCACCAATATGGAAAGTCTGGGATATCATCAGGTGTATCTCCTACACTCTGGCATGCACATGGTAAAGCACTTAGGATACCTACTATTTCCCCATGGCCAGTTGGCACAATGTAAATGACCTGAAAGAGCAGCATGATGTCCTGTGGGATATTCAGTGATCAAAGTCTCTTCAAGCTCTATTATGTCACAGGGCCGAGGAGATGACTTCATCCTGAATAAGAGAGTGAAGTTGTGTGCTGAGTCTCTACATGTGAGAGAGCTACTTCTGATGATCAGGAAGAGGGATTGAGAAGAGAGAATTTGCTAGGAGCATGGTTGGAGCAGGAGAGGAGAACAATTACTGCAGAAACCCGACAACGGTGAGGCCGTGTGCTTGTCACAGACAGACCAGCCTGATCAACGAATATCTGCAGGCTGGGACTTGGCTTTTTGGACACCCAAGTCATGGCAGAATTAACCTTTGCTCCCTCCTCTGCCTCCATGAGAGTCAAGGCCTTGCAGGGGTCCCGTCTCCTCCTCTCGACCTACCATAGGGGCACACAGCTCTTCCATAGGACAGAACATGGAGTGCTGGCCAGGCAAGCACTCCTCCAGTCAAAGCATTCTAGGTGTAGCCTCTGAGTCCACTGGGGCAGGGTAGAGTGAGTGTCCAGAGAGCTCTGTGGAACACAGCCAGGACACCAGTTATCACGATGGAGAAGACCAGCTGCTTCCAGTAGAATTCATGGTCCGAGGTGCTCATGCCAGTGGTAAGGAATAGGTCAGCCGGCAGCATGGTGTACCCACATGGTAGGGAGCACTGGTTGTAGAAGTGGAAGGTCACTCCCTGTGTGGGCCCTGGCAGGTAACCTTGCCTTGTCTCTTAATAGTCTCTCCCAGGGTGTTTGGAGCATGGCCAAGCACTGGGAAGATGCTTGCAGAGTCAGGCTATGTGAGGAAGCACCAAGTCAGAGCTCCTGCAGAGCATGCTCTCACCGCCCACCTGTGTCTGATGATGTCTGTGCTACTGGTTGATCATAATCTCTTTCCTAAGGTCTCCTGGTCCAAGGGCTGCTTGATCATGATCTCTTTCGTAAGGTCTCCTGGTCCAAGGGCAGGTCCGAGGAGAGGTGGAGAAGCTCCTCTGATACCAGGAGCCCTGGGATGCTTCTGAGGTGGGCCAGAGGCTCTGGCCTGAGAGAGGCGGGTTTCCTCCTCTGGACAAGCCTTCACTGATGCCCAGCAGGAAACACTGGACTGGAGTGTGATACTGCACACCTACCTCCGGCAAGGCCCACCTGCCTGCCTGCTAGGGTTCTTCCCACTTGACTCCATGTCCCCACTGGGCACATGTGACCTAGTCCCTGGATTTAGCCCCAGGACCACCTCAGAGCAGCTGTGCTTGCACAGAGTGGTCCGGAGTCTGTCCCTCAGTGATTAAGGTCCACCGATTCTCCCTGAGACCATGGGCAACACCCATAGCCACCCTTAGTAGCCAATTAATCCTTAGTAGCATCACCTTTAGTCACCTGTTGCCCATCATGTGGTTTCTCCCTGGATTAGAAAAGGGACAGAATGAGACCCTATGGAGGGGGCTTGGGGAAAGGTGGGGACTATTCAGTTGAGGGAAGGCCCTGGAGTCTCAGGTCCTGGCACCTCGTTCCAGGCCCCATCCCAAGAGTGGCCATATTGATGGTGGATGGGGTGGGAGATGTTAGTGTGGACACTCACTTCCATGCACATGGTCTCCCCATAATGGAGGAGCTGTGAGCAAACAGGAGGTCCAGACAAACATCGTCCTCTAGCCACATCATGACCACTCACTCTCTTTTGCCTCGAGCATGTGCCTTAACTTCCCTCGGATTGGTTTTCTTCATTGTAAAAGGACAGTTATCTGAACCTCACAAGGAGAATGGGGAGAACGGGGTGGGGGTGGGTCAAATTTAAGAAGAAGCCTCCCTGGGGACCTCCTACTCTGTGGCCAGGGTCTAGCCTCCACCTGCCTCATGTTTAACTTGGCCCTTCTGACCCCAGGCTGAGGAATGTTCTGGTTAGCATTGGAGATACCATACACGAGCAGTTTCTCCCTGGGAGTACTGGTTCAGTGAGCAGATCAACAATGAGGCTGGGCCCTGGGGACCTGGCAGGGTGCGGGGGCCAACAGGAGAGAGAATAGAGAAGAATGACAAGGGGAGAGAGATCGGAGACCTGGACCACGAGAGGGGGCCACTTTAGGGTCTGCACTGGGTCTTCGATGATCACAAGCACTGGGACTAAAATGAGCAGGTCTGTGGACAGTTGTTCTGGTTTATTTGACAGGAACAAGCAGTTCAGACGGGGGAGGGTGCATTCCTGTTGGCATCCTGGTGCCCGGGATCTGAGATCCTCCTGATTTGTTCTGAAAAAAGGGTTGGGGGAACAGGAGGCACAGCCCAACCCCCTCACCCACTCACTGGAGGCTCATGCAAACATTCCCACAGTAGGTTGAACAGCATATGGTATTTTCTCGTGGACAATCTAGAAAATACGAACAATGACTGCTGCAAAGATCCACGCTGGGCTTCTTCTCACAGGCTTTTAGATCTAAAAGGAGCAGGAACAGGGTCAGTGCAACCAGATCCCTTGAGAGCTCTCCTTTCAAATCCTCCCTCAAAGACTCCAGAACCCAGGTCCTACTCATGATGCTCTTGAACTTTCAGAGAACTCACTCTCTGCCCTTCACTCAATCCTAGTGATTGGTAGTATCTTAAATCTTATATCCCTCCATTTCCCCCCAACAGATCTCAATACTTGGCCTTCCTGGGCCCTCTGCATTCTCTGCAGCCAGGACCCTGTCTCCCATGTTAGTCATGGCCTTGATGAAGTCCCCCCCCATCACCATAGAATCTACACTCTGAGAACTCAGCAGAGACTGAGACATCCTGCAGATCCTCCCCACTCTCCAGAATTTGCAGGGTCCAGAGAGGAAGATGACTTCCCACTCTGCCCCCTCTCTCCGGTCACGGTCACTTTCTCCAGGGCCCTTGCTTCTTCCGAGAAAATACCACTTGCACTATTTCCCTTCCACTGCCACCATCCTGGTCCCTCCGATGATAATTTTGACTTGACCCTGTACACCCCAAAACTTGCTTTCCCATGGTCCTTTCATTCTACACCTACTCCCACCAACATTTCTGGATATAACGTGTCACACATGTGCAGAAATCTAAGAATAGTTGTTTGGTTTCCCCATGTGATTCTCAGCCCGTGATGTACCTTTCACTACTCTATGTACCGTTTATGTCTGGGTATTTGGAATGGAGAATCAAAAGACGTAGGTTCCCCCAGCACCCCCATCACTGTTCCCAGGGCTGCGTAAAGGGGCCAGAGGGCCATGGTTTGGGAGGACCCAGAGTCTTCATAGTGCTGTGGCCTGAGCAGGATGTGCTGAAAGGTTCCAATTCTCAGGTCCTCCTCAGAAAGGACACAGCCCTTCCTGGCCCCCTTCCCCTCCCTGTACCCTAGTCCATCACCTACTCCGCATCATCTTCAGTTTCCGGTACCCTCCCTGGGCCTGCAGCAGCACACAGAGGAGCAGGATGAGCAGCAGAGCCTGGGTTGGCATGACTCTGGGCAGAGTGGAGAGCGCTCAGTCTGGCACAGACTTCCCTGGAGAGCTGGGTGGTTATCCTGGGCTCCTCCCTGCTTCCACTGGCCAAACAAGGAGCCCTGTTTCCGCCCCTTTGCCTGCCCTTACCACAGCCTGTTCTCTGTGGGACTTGGGCTTCTGCAGAGGATTCCTGCTCTCACATGACTAACCCCCTCCTTTGCAAACAGAATTTCTCCCTGAAAGATATATTTCTATATTCTAATTACAAAATAATTTACAGAAAAGAAGAAAACATTATTTTTGTAGGAAGATATATAAACAACCTCAGCTCATCAATGGATGAATATAGATGAAGAAGATACAGTGTTATATATATATATGTTTTTCAGCTCTAAGAAGGAAGGAAATCCTGCCATTTTTGACAACTTGGATAAAACTTGAGGCATTGTGATAAGTAAAATGTCAGACAAAAAAGGACAAATATTGTATGATATCACCTCCTTATGGAAATTAAAAATGCTGAACTGTTAGAAACAGGGAGTAGAATGATGGTTACCATTGGCTGGAGATTGGGGAATGGGGAAATGTTGGCAAAGGGTATAAACTTCCAATTGTAAGATGAACCGATTCTGGCTATCTAACATACAGCATAATATTTATCGGTAACAACACTTACATTCAATCTACTTGAAAGTTGCTAAGAGAGGGCGCCTGGGTGTCTCAGTTGGTTAAGCGTCTGCCTTTGGGTCAGGTCATGATTCTGGAGTTCCGGGATCAAGCCCCATGTTGGGCTCCCCACTCACTGGGGAGTCTGCTTCTCCCTCTCCCTCTGCCCCCCCCCGCTCCTTCTCTCTCTCTCTCTCGCTCACTCTTTCTCTCTCAAATAAGTAAATCTTAAAAAAAAAAAAGTTGCTAAGAGAGTAAATCTTATGTGTTCTCACCACAAATAAGAAATGATAATTATGTGATGTGACAGAGGTGTTAGATCATTTTGCAATATGTAAGCATTTCAAACCAACATATTGTACACCTTATGTCAGTTATATCTTAATAAGATAATAATAGAAAACAATATATTACATAATTTATATATAATTAGATATATTACACACATGTACTTTCCCAGCTTGAAAAAAATCTGAAATATATCAAGTATATCTTAATAAAGCTGGAAAATATATATACTAACATGTATTTTCCAGATTTATTAATATATATTAATTATAATTAATTAATATAATATAATATGCTATCTAGAGAGAGACTAGAGGAGGACATGGGAAGAATAGGGGCACACTGTAAGTATCTTAGAGTTCAGACAGAAGAGGAAATTCATCAGCCAAGAGCTCAGGGCAGGTTCTCCAGGAAGAGGTGGTCATTGAACATAAATATTGTGGAGAAATATTGTAGGCTCTCAGAAGCAAAGTTGACTTTCCCCTAAGAAGAGAAAAAGGGGAAACCTGGGGATACTTGACTCCCAATAGTCATTGAACCTGGGAAGAAGATGGTAGTGAAGAGTTGAACCCTATTCTGATGTTCTAAACTCCTAATACAGTCTCCTTCAGTACACAGGTATAGTTTATTTTTAAAATCTGCAATACGATGGACTCTGAAAAACAAACTGAGGGTTCTAGAGGGGAGGGGGGTGGGAGGATGGGTTAGCCTGGTGAGGGGTATTAAAGAGGGCGCGTTCTGCATGGAGCACTGGGTTTTATACGCAAATAATGAATCATGGAACACTACATCAAAAACTAATGATGTAATGTATGGTGATTAACATAACATAATAATAAAAAAAAATCTGCAATACTTGTACTTATAGTTGCAGTGATATGTAATAAAACTCACTAATAGAACGAAAGGGCATGATCCCAGGGTCCTGGGATCGAGCCCTGCATCAGGCTCCCTGCTCAGTGGGGAGCCTGCTTCTCCCTCTCCCACTCCCCCTGCTTGTGTTCCCTCTTTCGCTGTCTCTCTCCCTGTCAAATAAAAAAAAAAAAAAGAATGAAGGGGTAAAAATCACATGATCATCTCAACTGAAACAGAAAAGGCATTTTACAAAACGCACCACATTCACAAAACTAGGAATAGAAGGAACTTCCTCATAGATACCATGATTAAAGGTATCTATGAAAAATACACAACTATCATCATATTCAATGGTGAAAGAGTGAAAGCTTTCCTCCCCAGATCAGGAATAAGATGAAAATTCAGCTTTCATTACTGTTAGTCAATATTGTACTGGAAGTTTTAGCCAAAGCAATTAAGCAAGAAAAAAAGCCATCTAAGTTGGAAAGGAAGAAATAAAACTCTGTCTATTTGCAAATGACATGATCCTACATAGAGAAATTGGGGAAGAATCCACACACAAAAAATTAGTAGAACTAATAAATTCAGCAAAGTTGCAAAGTACAAAAATAAGACACAAATATCAACTGTGTTTCTATACACCAGCAATTAGCAATCCAGAAACAAAATTAAGAAAACAATTCAACTTCCAATAAGATATAAAAGGATAAAATACCTAGGAATAAGTTTAACCATGAAGGTGAAAAACTTGTGCACCAAAAAATACAAAACATTGCTGGAAGACATTAAGGAAGACCTAAATAAATTAAAAGACATTCCATATTTGTGGATTGGAAGATCTAGGACATTAAAATGACAACACAATGTAATCCCAAATAAAATTTCAATGGCTTTTTTTCCTTTCAGACATGAAGAAGCCAATCCTCAAATTCATATGGAATTTCGAGGGGTATGCCATGCACACAAAACAATATTAATAAAGTACTACAAATTGGAGGACTCACATTTCTCAATTTCAAAACTTACTATAAAGCTATAATAATCAAAATAGTGTGGTACTGGCATAAGGACAGACATATAGATTGATAAATATAATTCAGAGTCCAGAAATAAACCCACACATCTATGGCCAATGATTTTTAACAGGGTATCAAAACTAAGAATAGTCACATCAACAAATGGTATGGGGACTCTTGATATTCACATGGAAAATAATAAAATTGGATCCCTATCTCACATCATATACAAAAATTAATTCAAGGTTGGTCAATGATTTAAATATAAGAGCTATAAAATTCCAAGATGAAAGTGTAGAAGTAAATCATCACGACCTTGGATTAGGCAATGGATCATTAGAAATGGCATCAAAAGCATGGCAATAACATCAACAAAATAGATAAATTGGACTTCATCAAAGCTAAGAACACTTGTGCATCAAAAGACTCTATCAAAAAGTGAAAAAAAACAACACATAAAGTGGGAAAAATACTTGAAAATTATATGTTTGATAAAGGTCTCATAGCCAAGATATAAAAAGAACTCTTACAATTCAAGAAACATAAACAGCCCAGTTATAAAATTTCAAAGGACTTGAATAGACACTTCTCCAATGAAGATACAGCAAGCATATGAAAAGATTCTCAACATCATTAGGGAAATGCAAATCAAAACCACAATTAGATACTACTTCACAATCACATGGAGGGCTATAATCCAAAAAAATGAAAATAGTAAGAGTTGGCAAGGAAGTGGAGAAATTGGAACTCTTAATGCACTAGTGATAAAAAAAAATGTTGAATAGCCCAACAACCATGGGAGCAGTTGAAATTTCCTCAAAAGTTAAACATATGAGCCATCAATTCCACTGCTAGATATATACCCAAAAGGATTGAAAATAGGTACTAAAAAAATACTTGTACACAAACTTTCACACTGCACTCTTTGCAATCACCAAAGGGTGGAAACAACCCAAATGTCCATCAACAGATGAATGCATAAGCAAATTGTGGTATATACATGCAATGGATTATTATTGAGATATAAAAAGCAATGAAGTACCGGAATATACTACAACGTGAATGAACATCAGCAACTGCAGAGATAACATTTCTCACTTAGTTTGGCAAAAATTAAAAAACACAACCATACATTCCGTTGTGGGAAACACCCATGCTCACATGGTTGGTGGCAGTACAAAATAGTATAAATTTTATGGAGTAGAATTTAGTGATATCCAAGAAAACTATGTATCAATCTACACTTTTAAGCAACAATTACACCTGCAGAAATTTACCTGGATGTTATACCTCCAACAATACAGAAAATATGCACATGGCTGTTCACTGAAGCATATTTGTAAAAGCAAAATCTTGGAAAATACATAAATGCCCCTCTAAAGGAGATTGGCTGAATGACTAAGTTTGTGTGCACGTAGTGGTGTAGACTGCAGTTCTAAAAAGGGGGGAAATTATTATGAACTGCCTTAGGGTAATTTTCAGGATATATTGTTAAGTGAAAACAACAAGGTGCAAGTGAGCATATTTGTGCAAGAAGGAAAAAAAAGAAATTAAGGGTTCAAGTAACTTACACAAAACTTTCCACAGATTTGATAAATAGGGGCTGCTATTCAGCACTTTCTATGAGGTCAGTGCAAACTTACTATAAAACCAGTCAAGGACAGTGTGAGAAAGGAAGGTTACAGGCCCAGCTCTCTTACGAACATAGATGTAAAATTCCTTAAAAATAGCAAACTGAACCAAATGATATGAAAATGATAATATCCAATAATCACATTCGATTATGGGAGAAATGCAAGAATGGTTTAATGTTAGAAAATCTGAAATGGGAGTGTCTGGGTAGTGCAGTCAGTTGAGCGACGGAGTCTTGGTTTTGGTTTGGGTGGTGATCTCAGGGTCATGGGGTCAAGCCCCGCATCGGGCTCTGAGCTCAGCACAGAGTCTGCTTGGGATTTTCTCTCTCTCTCTCTCCCCCTCTGCCCCTCCCACTTGTGCATTCTCTCTCCCCCTCTCTCCCTCTCCCTCACAAATAAATAAAACAAAACAAAAAAAAGAAATCTGAAATGTAATTCAACACATCAACAGAAAAAAGCAGTAAATATAATTTCACATAAATTAAGGAAAATTTTCTTGTTGTCAGGAATTAAAGAGAACGTTCTAAACTTGATAAAAGATGTTTATGAGAAACCTAAAACAGACCCTATCCTAAAAGGGGACATTTGAGAAGCTTTCATTTTAAATCAGGTATCAGACAAGAATATGCACATCCTTACTTCTCTACAGTAATGTATGGAGGTCCTGGCCTACACAAGGAGGCATTTAAAATGGCATAAAGTTTGAAGAGAAAATATACAATTGTCATAATTTGCAGATGATGATTGACTACCCAGAACACTACAAGGAACACTCCAAGAAATTAAAATGAACGGTGGGAAAATTTAGCAAGGTAGCTAGTAACAGATCAATACATAAAAGTTATTTCTCTGCAATAGCAACAAACAGAAAGAAATAACTAAAAAGTTACCCACTCCTTACAATTTTACTTTAAAAGGCCAAGCCTCTAGGAATAAATATAACAAAGACATGCCAGAACTCTACATGGGAAAATTATTATTTTTTAGGGCTTTTTTTTTTTATGCTATATTAGTCACCATACAATACATCATTAGTTTTTGATGTGGTGATCCATGATTCATTGCTTGTGTATAACACCCAGTGCTCTATGCAGTACGTGCCCTTTGTGAAAGGATCTTAACAAGACCTAGAGAGAGGAAAGACATAACAAGGACAAGATTAGGGGATGAAAGGGGTGTAGATTTGAAAACGCTACCTGGCCCTGGGGTGGGCGTGGCTGGGAGGTACTTGGATATCTGTCATTGGAATACACAGTGCAAGGCTGGTCACAGCATGCCTTTACTTGGCCCTCTTTCCCTTTCTCCTCCTCTTAGCTGTGCCTGGTCAAACCCAGCAGTCCTCAGCCAGGACTCACCCATCATCCTGCCAACAGCATGAAGCCTGTGCTGCTTCTGCAGCTTCTTCTGTTGATTCACTTAACACCACAGCAGGTGCCTGGGAGCCCCAAGGAACATTTGATGAGTAAGTGCTGGGTCTGGGCTCCGGGGCCGGCGGGGGGGGGCGGGGGGCGGGGAGCAGCTTCTATAGAGATGAGAGGATCTGAGGGCTGAGGATAAACATTGTGAAAAAATACAGTATCATGTTCAAGGGTCCAAGTTTTATTGTCAGTAAAATCCAGGTGTGAATCCCTGCTGTGTGCTTCCTGCGTGGTTCTGGACAAAGTGTCTGGACCTCAGATTTTATGTTCGCAATGGATATAATGACACTGGGACAGTTGGGAGGAGAAACTGAGATAATGCATGTACACACAGAGCACTCTTAATGGACCATGATAAACGCTCCATAAGAATTAACTGCTGTAAATGTTATCAGCCTCATCATCCAGTGTATTCTTGCTGCCCTAGTTTCTTCACGGATGCTTGCGCCAACTTTTCAAGCAATAAAACAGAGAGGAGGGGTGCCTGGGTGGCTCAGTTGGTTAAGCGTCTGACTCTTGGTTTCGGCTCAGGCTGTGATCTTCCCGTGAGATTGAGCCCCGCATAGGGCTCTGTGGTCAGCAAGGAGTTTGCTTGAGATTCTCTCTCCTTCTGCTTCTTACCACCCCCCAAATAAATAAATAAATCTTTTTAAAAAACAGAGAGGAAAATTAAGTTGGTAGAACTCAAGCTGGAACCTACATAATCTCTGCCTTGGAGAATGTTTGGGAGAGAAGGAAAGAAAGTCTTACAATTTATTCCTTACAATTTAAACATTCAGAGGTACCTGCACAATTACCAGTGACCAGCATCAGTGACAAAGTACAGAGCCCATCTCAGCAGCCACCACAGCCCAGCTCAACCTAACAAGAGCGCTGACCATGGTTACGTTGACCTTAACCAATGCCAAATGGGAAATGAACTATTATCCACCTGCATTCTTCTATGGGGAGAGCATCCTCAGAATACTGAGGGCTCAGAAGAGGAAAGCGTGTACTATTTCAGGTGTCTAGGGAGGCAAGTTCCTGTTTTAGGGGTCTCAGAGAAGGCACACAGATTTGTAAGACTGAGGGAGGCCAAGCTAGATGCAAGAGAATGAGGGCAGACTTAATTTGGAGAACTAAGGGCTAAAATTTGAAGAGAAACACAAAAAGGGCTCCTGAAAGACTGGTAAGTCTTTGTGAGTAAGACTGGGATCACATACCTAGAAAAGGACACAAAACTTGAGAAGATCCATCTCTCTGAGATCCTTGGCTCACAGACTCCTTCCTCACACTATTCCATTGATCCCCAAGCTCCTCCCCAAAGTGGGGATCAGTTTGAATTTCTTGCACCGATCTAGTGACCCACGGGATGACTGGGAGATCAGGGTGAGTGCTGCATACTGGTCTCTGCTAAATTGTCAACAGCTTGGGCTTTGGCTTTTTTCTCTGGTGTTACTTGCTGTTACAATTACAGCCCCAGCTTCATTCATCACTTGTTCCCTCCAGGTCAGTATGATGTCCTATGGACCCCCTTCTAATTGCAAATACTTGCAAAGCAATAAGTCAACAGGGCTTATAGAATGCTCCACCTACGGCATTTGCCCCAAAGAAAGGACAAGTCACAAGGTACAAAAATTAGGGCCTGGCTGGGCTTTGATAAAGGGGCTAATTGTACCTATCCTTAATGCCTTGGAGTTCAGGAACAGAGAGAAGGTTTTGAGTTGGAGCCCTGCAGCAGGATCTCCTGGTGGAGGTGGTCTTGACTTGGACCTGAGTACTGAGGGATGGGGGAAATAAGATGTTAGCATGAAGATGCTTATTCTTCTCTAATAATAGAAAGTGGGGGCATCTTGGTGCTCTGGCTTCCTTATCAGAAGAGACCTGGGGGGATGCCTGGGTGGCTCAGTCAGTTAAGCGTCTGCCTTCAGCTCAGGTCATGATCCCAGGGTCCTGGGATGGAACCCCGCATCAGGCTCCTTGATCGGCGGAGAGCCTGCTTTTCCCTCTGCCTGCTGCTTCCCCTGCTTGTGCGCTCTCCCTCTCTCTCTCTCTGATAAATAAATAAATAAAATCTTTAAAAGAGAGAGAGAGACCCAGGAAGAAAGAGAAACCAATCTTTGCACCCCATTCCAACATACCCACCCTCAATCCCATGAAATAATTTGTGATTTGGGTTCTAACATTCTGATGCCAGTATCTTCAGTACTGTGTGGTCTTCATCCTTTCCCAAAATCTTCCTTCCCCCTCATTCTTCCTACACACAAATAGTACATGTTAGGTCAATCCTAGGATAAACTATGTTGTTAGTAAGAAGTTGTACAACTTGCTTGGGACTACACAATGAGTCCGTGCAAATGCACCTACACACCCCTCTCTTGCTCACTACACACTGTTCATTCCCTTGAACTGGACCCAACTACAGTCTATGAGGTATTTGATCTGCAAGGATGGTGAATCCCCAATGGGTGCAGGGTGCTGCTGACCTCTGTCTCCAATCCCGATACCCAAGCCTCAGTTTTCCCTGCCAAGAACTCAGAGAAAGGCAGCAGCTAAGGACAAAATCTGATTCCACCTCCCTATGACCACAGGAGGAAGATCAGTGTGGCTGGTTTTCTGGCAGTTACCTGGGCTTTGGGAGTTCTGAATGCTACTCCAGCCTGTTGTTTAGGCCCTTCTCTTTCCTGTTCTGTGTTCCAGGGAATATCTTGGAACCCCCACCCTGCAGATCGGATCCTGGAAACTGTACTCAATTCTGTACATTGCAGGAAGATTGCCAAAACGGACTTCAGTGCTGTTCTTCCTTCTGTGGGATAGTCTGTACATTAAACAACAATATAAATCATGACAGGTAAGGGGCTTCTCGTGCCCAATTCTGACCCAGCTGCCTTGGGGAGCTCAACAGAAGAGTCTCTTACCAGCCCCTACAGTGGGTCTATTTTTCTAACATTCTCCTTCTCTTTGCCAAGAATAATTTTCTTTAATGCCCTGAATAAAAGAGCCTTCCTCCATTCCCAAACTACATAATCCTTCTCATCACCACATCTGTGAATCTCTAAATATGCCTCTCTGAACACACCCACAAACCCCTCCATCCACAGACCCTGCCCTGTCCCAGAATCCACCTTTATCCTGAAGCCTGGGACATTACATCTGGGACTGTATGTCTCATCAAAATCCCAAAGCCAATCTGTTTTCTTTGTTTTTGCTTTCCCTCTTTCACCAAATATCATCCTTTAGCCCCCAGTGTTCCTGGGCTCTGGAGATCCTGCAGCCTGAGCAAAGCTTTGGTTAACTGCCGAGGCATTAGCCCTGGCCCCATATCTGCTGAATGGAAGTGCCCCCAGAGCAGAGAAAGGGCATTAGAGAGCTATGAGACACCTGGTTTTTAATTCTATCTTTCAGCTATGTCTTTCTACAACCTTGAGCAAGACAATTACCCATGTTTGCCTTTCTTTCTCATGCATAAGATGAGGACTCTTTATTTTGGCCTTGCAAAGTCGGTACAAAGACCCACAAGGCAAGAGATTCAACCAGTGACCTTCTAAATGGTCTTGTTCTCTGCTCTATTCCCTGCCCTGAGCACAATACCCAACATATGAGACAAGGTACAGAGTGATGAAGTAGGGGCCCAGAGCCACATACCTAGACTCAAATCCTAGCCCTACCACTTCTTAGTTGAGTGACCTCAGATAAATTAATCAATCTCTCTCTGAGCATCAGCTTCCTTATCTTTAATACTGGAACAATAATAGTGACATGAAAATAGATAACCCATGCAAACTCTAAAGACATTACATGCCACTTAGTGATTACTCAGTAAATTTTGCAGTTAGGCAACCATTTCTCTCTTAAGAGGCTGGACTTTACAATGAAACTTCACACCTTTCATGGCTCTACAGTGCAGTGCAGAAGCATAAGTATGATTCTTTGTTGTCACCTGGTTTGTTGAAGTTCTGCTTTCCCTATGACAAGAAAACTTAGCTTCATGGTCTAGTTTTAATGAGGGAAGTAATGGAAAATTAAGTATTATATTTCTAAGACAAAACTTCACCAGAGAATATTTGAGAATATTTTTCTTCTACAGAACCAGACACAAGAACATAAGAAATACGGCACAACTTAAACGTACACCTAAAGGAGCTGGAAAAAGAACATCAAATAAAGCCTCAATCCAGGAAGAGAAGAGAAATAATAAAGATTAGTGCAGAAAACAATGATAGAAAACAATGATACAGGAATCAAAAAACAGTAGAACAGATCAACAAAACTAGGAGCTGCTTCTTTGAAAGAATTAACAAGATTGATAACCCCCTAGCCAAACTTATCAAAAAGAAAAGAGAAAGAACCCAAATAAATAAAATCATGAATGAAAGAGAAGAGATCACAACCAACACCAAAGAAATACAAATAATTATAAGAGAGTATTATAAGCAATTATATGCCAACAAATTAGGCAATCTGGAAGAAATGGATAAATTCCTAGAAACATATAAACTACCAAAGCTGAAACAGGAAGAAGTAGAAAACCTGAACAGACCCACAACCAGCAAAGAAATTGAACCAGTAATCAAAAATCTCCCAACAAACAAGAGTTTGTTTGCTTCCCAGGGGGAATTCTACAAACATTTAAAGAAGAATTAATAAGTTTTCTTCTGAAACTGATGAAAAAAATAGAAATGGAAGGAAAACTTCCAAACTCATTCTATGAGGCCAGCATTACCTTGATCCCCAAAACCAGACAAACACCCCACAAAAAAAGGAGAATTCCAGACCAATATCCCTGATGAACATGGATGCAAAAATTCTCACCAAGATACTAGCTAATAGGATCCAAGAGTACATTAAAAGGATTATTCACCATGACCAAGTGGGATTTATTTCTAGGCTGCAGAGGTGTTTCAACATCTACAAATCAATCAATGTGATATGCCACATTAATAAAAGAAAGGACAAGAACCATATGATCCTCTCAATAGATGCAGAAAAACCATTTGACAAAATACAGCATCCTTTCTTGATAAAAACCCTCCACAATGTAGAAATAGAGAGAACATACCTCAATATCATAGAAGCCATATACAAAAGATCCACAGCAAATATCATCCTCCACAGGGAAAAACTGAGAGCTTTTCCCCTAAGGTCAGGAACACAACAGGGATGTCCACTCTCACCACTGTTTTTCAACATAGTACTGGAAGTTCTAGCCTCAGCAGTTAGACACAAAAAGAACTAAAAGGCATCCAAATCAGATGAATTCAAACTCTCACTCTTTGCAGATGACATGATACTCTATAGTAGAAAACCCAAAAGACTCCACCAAAAAATTGCTAGAGCTGATACAGGAATTCAGCAAAGTCACAGGATATAGAATCAATACATAAAAGTCTGCTGCATTTCTATACACTAACAATGAAGCAGAAGAAAGAGAAATAAAGGAGTTGACCCCATTTACAATTGCACCAAAAACCATAAGATACCTAGGAATAAACCTAACCAAAGAGGTAAAGGATCTGCACTCTGATCAAAAGAAATGGAAAAGCATTCCATGCTCATGGATTGGAAGAACAAATATTGTTAAAATGTCTATGCTACCCAAAGCAATCTACACATTCAATGCAGTCCCTATCAAAATACCACTAGCATTTTTTATAGAGCTGGAACAAACAATTCTAAAATTTGCGTGGAACCAGAAAGACCCCAAATAGCCAAATTAATGTTGAAAAAGAAAACCAGAGCTGGAAGCATCACGATTCCAGACTTCAAGCTTTATTACAAAGCTGTAATCATCAAGACAGCATGGTACTGGCACAAAAACAGACACATAGATCAATGGAACAGAATAGAGAACCCAGAAATGAACCCTCAACTCCATGATCAACTAATCTTTGACAAAGCAGGAAAGAATATCCAAGGGAAAAAAGACAGTCTCCTCAACAAATGGTGTTGGGAAAACTGGACAGTCACATGCAGAAGAATAAAACTGGATCACTTTCCTACATCATACACAAATGTAAACTCAAAATGGATGAAAGAACTAAATGTGAGACAGGAATCCATCAAAATCCTAGAAGAGAACACAGGCAGCAACCTCTTTGACCTCGGCCACAGCAACTTCTTGCTAGACACGTCTCCAAAGGCAAGGGAAACAAAAGCAAAAATGAACCATTAGGACTTCATCAGGATAAAAAGCTTTTGCACAGCAAAGGAGACAGTCAACAAAACTAAAAGGCAACTTATGGAATGGGAGAAGATATTCACAAATGTCTTATCAGATAAAGGGTTAGTATCCAAAATCTCTAAAGAACTGGGTGTTATATGCAACTAATGAATCTTTGAGCACTATATCAAAAACTAATGATGTACTATATGTTGGCTAATTGAACATAATAAAAAGAACTTATCAAACTCAACACCCAACAAACAAAAAAATCCACTCAAGAAATGGATAGAAGACATGAACAGACATTTTTCCAAAGAAGACATACAAATGGCCAACAGACACATGAAAAATGCTCAACATCACTCAGCATCAGGGAACTACAAATCAAAACCACAGTGAGATACCACCTCACACCAGTCAGAATGGCTAAAATTAACAACTCAAGAAACAACAAATGTTGGTGAGGAGGTAAAGGGTAACCCTCTTACATTGTTGATGGGAATGCAAACTGGTGCAGCCACACTGGAAAACAGTATGGAGGTTCCTCAAAAAGTTAAAAATAGGTGGCGCCTGGGTGGCTCAGTCGTTAAGCATCTTCCTTCGGCTCAGGTCATGATCCCAGGGTCCTGGGATTGAGCCCCGCATCGGGCTCCCTGCTCCACGGGAGGCCTGCTTCTCCCTCTCCCACTCCCCCTGCTTGTGTTCCCTCTCTCACTGTGTCTCTCTCTGTCAAATAAATAAACAAAATCTTAAAAAAAAAAAAAAGTTAAAAATAGAATTACCCTAGGACCCAGCAATCCCACTGGTAGGTATTTATCCAAAGGATACAAACATAGTGATTCAAAGGGGCACGTGCACCCTAATGTTTTTAGCAGCAATGTCCACAATAACCAAACTATGGAAAGAGTCCAGATGTCCATCGACAGCTGAATGGATAAAGAATGCGCGCACGCGCGCGCGCGCGCACACACACACACACACACACACGAGGAATATTACTCAGCCATCAGAAAGAATGAAATCTTGCCATTTGCAACGACGTGGATGGAACTAGAGGGTATTATGCTAAGTGAAATAAGTCAGTCAGAGGAAGATAAATACCATAGGATTTCACTCATATGTGGAATTTAAGAAACCAAAGAGATGAACAGAGGGGAAGGGAAGGAAAAATAAAATAAGGCAAAAACAGAGAGGGAGGCAAAATATAAAAGATTCTTAACTCTAGGAAACAAACTGAGGGTTTCTGGGGAGGAGGTGGGTGGGGGGATGGGGCAACAAGGGTGATGGGCATTAAGAAGGACACTTCATGGAATGAGCACAGGGTGTTATATGCAACTGATGAATCACCAAATTCTACCCCTGAAAGTAATAACACAGTGTATGCTAACCAAATTGAATTTAAATAAAAATTTTTAAAAAACAAGAAACATCATGGTTGGCAACTGAGGCATGTTTCCAAGAGCATTTTGTAAGTATTGGGGTTTAGCCTGGCCTTCCCAGTGTGGGCTTTTCCAGTTTTCCTCCTCTAGCCTCTCTGATATCCCGGCAATGTCATCCCGATTGCCCCCTCCTCCATTATCCGCCCCTCCCAACACACCAGGCTATGCTCTCATTCCCTGGAGCAAGATGCGGTCCACGGAGGGTTCTGGCACACAGAGCAACAAAAGGAGGCAGAGTCATGGCCCCGGGGGGGAACACAGGGCGCTCACATCTGAGCCGTTGCCAAGGAACAGGCTCTGCCGGCCTTTGGGGTAATAATGTCGGGGTGGGGGGAGTCAAGCTGAGCCCTTCGCACTCCATGTGGCCTTAGTCAGCTCACTCCACAGCTCTGAGACCATCAGCTTCCTCACGTGAGAGAGGAAGAGAACATCCATATGTCAGGTTTTGTGAGAATTACATGAAGCCATGTGGAATGGAAGAACTTGATCCTTGCAAAGGCTCTGTAAAGGTTAGAAGCTGCCAGCAATTCATTCTTTCTAGGTTCCAGATTTTTCCCCTTTAAAAAAGGGGGATCATCTTTATTATTTTACCAATGTTACAAGAAAACAAGAGAGCAAAATAGAATCCTCTGTAACTCCACCACTGAAACCAAGCTACAATTCATAAGTTGGTGGGTTTTGTCTCAGACTTTTTGGGGAAAAAGGAGGAACTTAAGGTCTTCTAACTGTCCTTCTGAAGTCACCAGAGTTGCCAAGGGGTATTTCACCTTAGACAGTCCTTTTATTCACCCTGTACAAAGGAGTTTGATAAATGGTGACAAGTGAAGGCCAGTGGAGGAGTTTACGTGCATGAACACCACCATGTTCAGACCCTGGTGAGTCAGCCCTGCTAACTTCCTCTGTGCCTTGTACATGATTAACCTCTCAGGCCACACCCTGGCCACCCATCAGCGCATCAGCATTGTCACATAATCCATGGCCCAGCCAGTGCGAAGATACTGAGCTCGAAGTAAGAACCCAGGTGTTCTATCCAGGTGAAAGGTAACAGAAGGTGGCTGGTGCAAAGATACAGAGTATTTTTATTATAGTTTCAGGGTTGCATGGCTATGGGCATATGAGCCTTAGCAAGCCTCATCTCAAAGCATTGCCCAGAGAGACAAGACTTCATCTTGGACAAGCAGAAAAACACTGCTGTAAACCTGAGTGCGTCTTCTATAGAAACAGGCATCCCCATCCTATTATCTTCTGGTAGGCTCGGCTAAGACCATGCCCTTTGATGTATCGCATTAACTGTAATATCTGTTAGATCCACACATCAGAATGTTTGCTCTCCCCAATCCTGCAGCCTGTCTTCTGCAGAACAGTTCCCCTCGACTGACCATGACTGCTCTGGAGGTCCTGGTGTTGGCTGGGAAGCTTGGGTAAGGGAGGAGATGGCAGTGCCCTTGAGGACCTGAGAAAAGTGCTCATCTTATTCCCAGAGAGTGCAGTGTCGAGCTTCCTGTGGTTTCAGAATGGAAGACAGAACAGCCCAAGCAGACCTTGCCAGCATCTTCCATAAGACCTGGGCTCCGGTGGGCATTGCCAAGGGCTTCCAACTTTTTCAATGTGAGCTAATATTTTAGCCATGACATGCTTCACCTCATCTGGTCCTCACAGCAACCGTAATACCCAGTTTACAAACAAGGAAATTGAAGACCATAGAGTTAAAGTCACATGCACAGCATTAGCCAACGGGCCAGTGGTGGAGCTGGAACACAAACGCAATGCTTGGGAAGCCCTCTTCCCAAGGGATTGCCACCTTGGGCAGTCAATCTCACTGCTGCTGAATTGATCTGCACGTTTTCCTGTTTCCGCTGAAATTTCTCATTGACACTCTTCCCCCTGCTTCCAGCTCAGGCCTCATAACCCCTCATTGCCCTTCACACTTAGAAAGCTGCCTCATTCAGCTTGGTTTCCTCCAAGGCCCCATGCCCTCTGTCCCTCTATGGTCAAACTCTAGTTTTTCTGTCCACCAGAATGTCTTCCTTCCACTCTCCTGATGAGCTCCCACTCATGCTTCAAGCCTCATATTAAATAAAAATCTCTGGGGAACCTTCACCAATTCACCCCAGATGGAATGGGCCACTCTGTGTCCTTTTAAAGGGCTGTATCTTGCCCTTATAGAAACTCTTATCACATTGTCCTATCATCATTTAACTTAATGTTTTCTCTATCTAGAGAATGAATCTCATAAAAACAGGAACTGTGTCAGACTTCTTTGCCACAGAACCCTAGAACCTAACACCATACCTCGCACATAGTGAGGATACAATTCTGACTTTTCAAACGGAATAGGAAGGAAGGCAGCAAGGAGTAGACTAATCCTAACACTTGATGCCTTTTTCTCACAAAGAAAATATTTTTTTAAAGATTTTATTTATTTATTTGACAGAGAGCAAGCGAGCACAGGCAGGGGGAGTGGCAGGCAGGGGGGGAGAGAGAAGCAGGCTCCCCGCTGAGCAGGGAGACCGATGTGAGACTTGATCCCAGGACCCTGGGATCATGACCTGAGACGAAGTCAGATGCTTAACCAACTGAGCCACCCGGGCATCCCAACTCACAAAGAAAATCTTTTTATTTATTTATTTATTTTTTCACAAAGAAAATCTTCATTGCGGGGACACCTGCCCTCAGCTCAGGTCATGATCCCAGGGTCCTGGGATTGAGCCCCATGTGGGGCTCTCTCTTCAGTAGGGAGCCTGCTTCTACCTCTCCCTCTGCCGCTCCCCCTGCTTGTGCTCTCTCTCTCTCTGTCATATAAATAAATAAAATCTTAAAAAAAAAAAAAGGAAAACCTTCATTGCATAGTCCAGAACCCCTCAGATATCAGCTGACTACTTTCCTTTGTGGGCTGGACTCAGCTTCCTTTTATACATTATTTTTCTTAAAGACAAATTTATATTTGCTTTTGGAAACTTAGAATAGGCTGAAAAACAACCCCCACCAAAAAAAAAGCTTGGAAATATCCATTTATAAAAGATGGTAGGACAGAGTAAAGCCTAAAGGTCCTAGCTGTTCTGGGACTCAGTCTAGCTTTGTCCTTGCTGGCCTGGGGAAGCTGGGCTTCTCCAACTCCTTGGGGCCTCAGTCTCTTCATCTGTAAATGTCGTTGAATAACACCTACCTTCATGTGTGTCATGAGACCAGATGAGATGATGCAGGTAAAACATGTACCACAGCGCCTGGTAGAGTCTAAGGAGAATGTTACTATCACTGTTCATGTTTTCCTGATCCTTCTTTTAACAAAAATTCTTGTTTTAGAAAAGAATCAAAGTGTACCTTCCACCTTAAACTCTATGTTTTTAAAAAATTTCTCTAGGTTCCACATAAATTAGCTCCCAAAGAAGATAAACGTCATGTCTCTGACCTTTGTAACATCTTCTAAGATGGAACAAGGCATAGCTCTGGAAAGTAGTCCATCCCTGAGAGATAATATGATTAAACCACATGATGAAGGATCAGATAATTTAACAATGATCTTGATTCCTCTAAGTCTCCAGCAACTGTGGAAGATGTTGTTGCCCCCCTGCAAATCCCTTGTGAATATACCAACTTGGAAATTTGTGGTCACCTAGTCCCACCATGTTGAGTGCAGCTGAACTGCAGGAACAGGAGATCCTCTACCATGCTGCTGTCCAAGCAGGGCATGAAAGAGTGCTTGGAAGACATTGAGGTGTGTCCCTTGAGGCTGAAAGGCATAGAGACTATTATCTAGATGGTGAGAAGTGATGGGAGATTCTTCCCATCCAGAGTCTGAAAAGGCGAGGAAGCCTGAGTCTTCTTGTGAGCCAAGGAAATAACAGAGTAGCCAGGCTTGAGACATCTAGGAAAAACTTCAGCAAGAAGGCTACCAGCTGTGGACATCTTGAGTGTGTTGCCAGGGGCAGTTATAGAAGAAATCAGCACAGAGTGCTTCACCTCATCACGGAATGCTGCAGTCTGGAAACAAAAACACCCCTTGGACTAAGGGGGATGGGTTATGGAAATGCTTTGAGGAAGGATAGACTAAAAGCTTTCCAAAGACTCATCAACCCAAGATTCCCAGTTCCCCTTCTGTCTTACCACAAATCTTTCTTCTAAGACTCCAAGAGTGTCCCCAACAATGGCAATTGTGATCTGCCAGTTTGGTTTTGGGGGGTTTGGGGGCTTGGGGGTTTGGTTTTGTTGTTGTTGTTGTTGTTGTTGTTTTGTATCCCAGGGCAGAATTCCTCCATCGAATGTTATGGAGTTAAGACTGCCAGGCGACTACTTCACGCTCCTTATCTCGCTGAACAAATCAAGGGGTTTCCCTGTTGGCTATCGCAATTAGTCACCATTACAAAGGAGAAATAGGACTGCTACTCAACAATGAGGCGGGAATGAGAGCTAGAACACAGGAACTTTCTAAGTCTGGCATAATAGAAGATTACAGCAACCGATACAGACAGAGCCACAAAAAGCTCACATGCTTCAGAAATGAAGATTTGGAACATTCTACCAGGTTTAAAAAACAACAACACTAACCATCTGATGCATTGCTGGGTGAAAGAAAAGGGAATGTGGATGAATAGTGTGAGGAAGAAGTCATGAATATCAGCCACCACTTCCTGATTAGAAAAGAGGACCATAATTTTCTCTTCTTTGCTGGATCATGGATGTTTTTAAATATAAATGTCATTAGTATTATATATGTGTGTGTTTGTTTTAGTTATTTCCCATTGCCTATGTTCTCCTATTATTTTATATTATGTGAGCAGGTAATATTTACATTAGAATTTTTTGCATGGGTGCTTTAGTCAGCATTGTTCAGTAACAATCCCCCACCAGTAAATCTCAGTGGCAGCAACAATAAAAGTTTATTTCTCTCTCACACACATCAGCAGAAAAACAGATGTCTAACTAATCTAAACTGGGTTTGGCTGAGCTTGGATCCAGGCTGAGAGTAGAGCCCACTTTTGATCCCTCTGTCTCTCCTTCTTTTTGGACCAATAGTTTCTCAAGAAACACTCTTCTTATGGTAAAATGTAGAGCTCAAAGTGGAAATCCAACTCTGCAAGCATATTTCAAGGCTGGTATTATTCCTTGACCAAAGCAAGCAACAGGATCAATTCTAAAATCAAAGACCCAGGAAATATAGAAGAAGTACAGTCTGTCCACCTGGAGGCCATTGGATGAAAGTAGATATATAATGATGGATTTGATAAGGCTTACAAGAAAGAGATTAACTTAATTACTATAAATGCATAATGAATCCAATGTACTCATACTTTGCATTTCAAAAAAAAAAAAAAAGAAAGAAATGTTCCTTCTGAAGGAGTCTGAAATTTTTAGAAAACTATGATAGTATAGTGTGAACATTACACTGGAACCAATGGGCAGGAGGGAGGGGAGCTAAAAAGATGGGAGCAGAAGGATAAGAATAAGGCTGTACTTCTTATTTCCACCATTTAAATAATGAGAAAGAAGCAAAGCACTAATGAGGTATTCTCTGTGGAGATGGTGAATACAGGAAAAAAATTGCAGTCAGGAAGAGCAAAAGTAAGAGTCAAGGGAATGTGGTAAAAGAAAAAATAGGGGTCGGAGATTTAGCCCTTGTTGGAATACGGGACTCTCCTGATGGGAACTTTACTAAGTCCTTTTGTGTCCCATCCACACCTCCTTATTGGAACAAACTTTGTCAATTTGAGCAGAACTAAGTGAATGTCTGACTATATACAAGGAATTATTTCAGTCAAGGATCTTAAACAGGAGATTGACTATTGCACAAGAATGCTACATAATAGAGGTATGAAGAAACTTGAAGGCTTTGGGAAAAGTGGGCGTTAATTCAAGATACAAATAATAAGTATAGTAGTGTATCAGCACGGGCTGAGTTGCTTGAGAAAACTTTAAAGCAGGAATCAATCAGAGAAGCTGGTCCTACTGTCAGATGACCAAGAAGGGAGTTAAGGGCAGAAACTTTCCATTAAACAAATCCAGGGAATCTTTTGGAGCAGTGGTGGGAAGCACCATTTAAGCAAGTAGTATTAAGCTAATAAATACAATATCGTGCATCTGCATTGACCAAGGAAGCAGAAAGAAGTCACAGTGACATTGGGACAAAATTATCTGTGTGGATCTATGAATTTAGATCCTTTCCCAGTTAGCCTTGTGTGTTCTGGTTCTAGTGACTTGGCATGGCAGTTTCCATACAAATATGACAGAAAAAATTCAGAAGCACAGTCCTCATGGAGAAATACACAGGGTGTGTACAATACAGGGACCCTGGCAAGATACAGTGAGATCCTTGGAGCATATCTGAGAATGCTCCTGAGAGCTATATTTGTTCACAACATATCAAGTTTTTTCCTGGGGCTCAAATGCTAAAAACTCCCTGGGGCCAGGGGTATCTGCTTGGAAATCCCTCACTTACCACAGGCATATAACACAAGACACAAGGGGTGAGATGGTGGGGTAAACAGTAAACGGAGGATATGAGGATGAGCTCCCCTGTTCAGAAGTCCCAAGAGTTAAAAGGACAGCAACACAACAACTCAAGCAGCCTTAATAGGAAGAGCTATGAAGAGACACTTGGAATTTTAATCATGATTCTTCCTAAATTTTGCAAACAATTAGCACTAGATGCCACTGTTCATTTGAAAATCAAAGAAAATCCTTTTCTAGGCCATCACTCATGTGAACCCCCCACCAAATTCTTACCTTCGGTTTCTTCATCTATGGCTCTTATAACCTAACAGCAGAACCTCTGAACTCCTGTACCTTGTGAGATTCCTACTTGGAGAATGCACAGGTGCCCTCACATGCCTCTTTGGTCAGAAAGCTATAGTTAAAACAACTGCATTCTCCCTTGTGCACTTCTGGCAACTTGGATGTCAAGCTCAAAGTACGATCAGAATAGTTCAGAAAAAATGGCCAATTTTCTTGAGTTCAGCACACTGGACTAAGGAAGGAAAGAGTGAGGGTGTTATTTTGATGGGGGAGTAATTGGAGCCCAAAAGGTCCCTCCTCTAAAAGACTCAAGAAGAAAAATACACAGCAACACAAATAAGATCCCAACAACTGAGACTTATTAAATGCTAACTTTGGGTCAGCCAACTCCAAGACTCCTGGGCTCTGGGATTTGTCAAAGAAGAGGACATATGTGTACCAGGGTCTGGGAAGGAAATCAGGGCCACAATAACCCAAACCCCAGAGTCTGGCCCCAGACTCCTTGACTGCAAGGGATTTCATGGTTCCACCTAATATCAAATTTGTGTCCTCATTTCTGTCCATGGAACCAACAAACAGGCATCAAGCTTTTCATGGCCAGGTTCTACCATGTCTGGGTCCATATCTCCAGCATGGCAGTGCCAAGCAGCTGAAATACTTCTCTCTACCCAGTTTCCCCACTGTCTTTTAATTCTATGTTTTTATTACCCACCACCCCAGACTTTTTCCTTTTTCACCCTCAAACTCATGGTTGGACACAGACACAATCCACATTCTTTCTTCCCACAACCTCAGAACCAGAAGGATTCTGTGCAATTATTTGGTCTAATCCTTGCATTTTAAAGTTAGAATAACTGATAGCCAGAGAAAGGGAGGATGGATTCAAGGCCACAGGAAAGAAAGCAGCACTGGTAGAATCAAAGTACAGTATCTTGGGTCTTGTTTTGTCCTAATGAGCTTAATGGACTGGGCACAGCATCTGATGCAGAAGCATGCAGTACACTTCTCTTGCTCTCAGACCCCTTGTCACATAGTGTCCATACTCAAGTAAGCAGAACTCCTCCATCTATTGCATGTACTCATGGACCCATGTCTTAGAATGCCACCTCTTCTCTCATATCCAAGCATTCAAGACTTGCCTGGGAACATTTATGCTGAAAGAAAGATGATATATCAGGAGCATTGGCCAGGGAAACAGTTGCGATTCCATGAAGTTCTGATATCATTAGCTTCACGGTAGTCCCCCTTCCAGGTACACACTTCCTGACTCAGGTGGATTTGTCTATATTATCGGCATGTCTATTCTCACTATCAACTGGAGTCAGTTTATTAAGCTTTGATCAAACACAAAGTACCAAGTTACTCCCCTGGACCACATTCCAGAAAACTGTCCACTCAGTAAAGTCAGAGATAGCTCCTACATTCCATCAATCTTTTGTCATTTTGGGGGAGCTCCTTCCTGAATTGAGAACAAAATTATGGGTTCTAACTACGGGAACGAATACCTCCTAGGGCATTGGGAAATCCTAACCTAGAGTCTAGCCTCACAATATTTAACTCTTTTTTAGGGTAAAGCCTAGGGCAGGAATGTAACCCCTCCTGGGGTCTCAGTCCTGCTCGTATCATCAAGTCTAATAATCTGGAGCAGTGAGTAAAGCACCCAGAAGGGCTCAGATGAACTTCCTACTTGGTGCTATTAGGACAAGATGGGAGAACTTTTATCTGAGCTGAGACTATTCTTTTAGGTTGGGACTTAATCTTTTGGTGGCTCCTCTTGCATTTAGTTCCTATCTTTCCCACTTCACTACCTCTCAGCCCTTGGGCAGGACAGGATGTGCCAAGTAGCTAATGAACCAAGGGGGACCTGTGTCCTCGGGGCCCCATCCCATTCTTTACACCTTCAAAGCTGCATGGTGTCCTGAAAAAAAATTTTAATTTAATATGAAGACCCAGGTTCAAATCAGTTTATGGTTTTATTTATTGACATTCAACCTTGTTTTGAAATATTTAGGGGAGCTTACCAGGATTCATAATACATAATATTTTTAAAAACAAATTTAGGGGGGCCTGGGTGACTCAGTCATTTAAGCATCCACCTTTGGCTCAGGTCATGATTCCAGGGTCCTGAAATTGAGCCCTGCATCTGGCTCCCTACTCCTCGGGGAGCCTGCTTCTCCCTCTCCCTCTGCCTGCCACTCCCCCTGCTTGTGCGCTGTCTCTCTCTCTCTCTGTGAAATATATAAATAAAATCTTTGAAAATAAACAAATAAAATAAAAAGCAAATTTAGGGACTCCTGGGTGGCTCAGTCAGTTGAGTGTCAGACTCTTGATTTCAGCTCAGGTCATGATCTCAGGGTCCTGAGATCCAGCCCCATGTTGGGTTCCATGCTCAGCACAGAGTCTGCTTCTCCCTCTCCTCCCCCCACCTCTCCCCCTGCTTGCACAAATGCTTCCCCCTCATCTCTCTCTCACTCAAATAAATAAAAATCTTTTAAAAATCAAAAATTTTAAAATGTAAACAAACAAGTTTAGCCTATATAAGAAAGATAGAGGAAAGAAGATACAAAAATTATAAAGTATGGTAGAACTATGCAGGAGATGAGCATAGCAAGTGCATGCTACAGGGTCACGGACACTTGCTAGGAATTATCATAAAAGTTGGCCCCAAGCTTTTGTAGTAAGAGCCCAATAAAGGCAGCACAGTTACAACCTTTAGAGTGAGCATAAAGTCAGCCCAAAAAGATACTCAGGAACAGTGGAAATTATCATGGTAGTAAATGGCAAAAGAGACAAGCTCTTTCACATGTTCTCAAAGAGAGAACACGGGGTAGTGAGGTGAACAACACTCTCCATGACAGCCTCATGTCAGATTCCAGGAAGTTTCCTGGTGGGGGGGCTACTTCTTTAAGGGTTATGAAGCATACACTGACAACAGAGAGTTCAGTTCCTTGGAGGCCCTACATGGCATAACCCATGGATGTGTTTAAAGAATCCAGAAGAAAAAATGTGCTAATTATCTTTTCTTCCCTACAGGCCCCCACAATATTATTTTTCTTAGTCCATTTTTAGGAAGGCATTGAGAAGCAGTAGATTTGAGACCACTCTCCCCAAATAATCTGACTTCTGAAGAGATCTTGAGTTTGGCAGAAAAGACTAATTTACCATGAAACTCATGTAGCTTAAGCTCCAGGCCCCTCGCTTGCTTCTCTCAGGATGAGGACAGGAAGGAGCAACACCACCCAAACATGGAAGCAGGAAGCACTGTCCCAACCCAGGGTGGGGGCTAGAAGAGTGGGGGGCTGTGGGAGCATATCTTAACAGTGGTCTTAAGTTAATTCTGTATTCACGTCTGGGCAGCCCACACTGACGATCTGCCTTGCTTGCCATCAAGCAAAATGCTCCCATATTTGACCTTAAGAAGAAATAGCAATAAGATGTTGCACTGCAACATGCTTGGAGCCAGGGTTCAAGGTTCCATGCCCATATCATGAACCTAAGACAGGCACAGCGAGGGTGGTGAGGACTTAGTGGAGCTGGATCAGTGGCTATTAGGTTGCAATGAGAGTCCATTAGATCAAGATCAAAGAGCTAGAATTCTCCAAGGGTTTGTCCCAGGCATATAGCACCACCCGAACCAGAAACTATGAAGAAAGTTATAGATGTGGCATTACCAATGTTATAAATCTAGAAAGGATCTTTCCCAATACCAATAATTTAATTTTTTATTGAGATATAACTGAGATATGACACTGTGCAAATTTAAGGTTTACATTGTGTTGATTTGATACATTTATATACTGCAATATGATTAGCACTATAGCATTAACTAGCACCTCTACTGAGTCACATAATTGTTATTTCTTTTTTGTGGTAAGAATGATTACAATCTGGTCTCTTAGCAACTTTGAAGGTTATAATACAGCATTGTTGACTATAATCACTATGCTGTGCATTAGCTCTCCAGGACTATAACTTTAAGACTTTTATCAGCCATGCTAGAGCAAAAACTGAATTATCTTTCTGTTCTCTCTCTAGAAATAAGATATAAAAAATCGCTGTCATGAGAAGAGGTGGTCAAAGAATAATCAGCCAGAAAATATAGGAAAATGGTATTAAAAAATATTTTAAATAACAGTAATGAAATGTTATATTTCTAGGATTCATGATGTTTGATGTATTTATAAGCTATTGTAAGCTTGTGATTTGTTATAATTTCTTTTTTTAAAAGATTTTATTTATTTATTTCAGAGAGAGAGAGTGAGTGAGAGAGAGAGAGAGAGAGAAGGAGCAGGGGGAGGGGCAGAGGGAGAGGAAGAAGCAGACTCCCCACTGAGCAGGGAGCCCAAATCGGGGCTCAATCCGGGGACTCCAGGATCATGACCTGAGCCAAAGGCAGATGCTTAACTGACTGAGCCACCCAGGAGCCCTATAATTTCTTTTTTCATTCCAAATAAATATTGACTTACATACCTAATTTCTTATCTGTAGTTTTTGCATTGTTGCACTGCATTGTTTTTTTTGTTGTTGTTTTGTTTTTTTAAGATTTTATTTATTTGACAGAGAGAGACACAGCAAGAGAGGGAACACAAGCAGGGGGAGCGGGAGCGGGAGAGGGAGAAGCAGGCTTCCCGCGGAGCAGGGAGCCTGATGTGGGGCTCGATCCCAGGACACCGGGATCACGACCCGAGCCAAAGGCAGACGCTTAACGACTGAGCCACCCAGGCGCCCCCATTGTTTTTCTAAAATAAGGTTCCCAAAATTGTACAGGCTTCAAGCTCCATGAAACCTATTATATCTTTTTATAACAAATCAGTAACACAGTAGATAAACTGTTCCTGAATTCTGTGAACTGCTGTAGCAAATTATTCAAACCCAAGGAGAGGGTCATGGGACCCCCCAACCTATAGCCGGTTGGTCAGAAGCCTAGGTAACAGCTTGGACTTGCCATTAGTATCTGGTGTGGGTAAAGGAGGTGCAGTCTTGTGAGCCCTTAATCTGTGGGATCTGATGATATTTCCAGGTAAATAGTGTCAGAATTTAGTTAAATTGTAAGGCTGGTGTTGCAGAATTGCTTGATGTGTGGAAACACACACACACACACCTGATCTCAGAAGTGAGGCTCTGTTGTTATTGTAGAGTCGGGAGAGTGAAGGGCACACAGGAAGAATGTGATTTTCCCTTCCACTACCCAAAGTGAGTTATAGATTCTGTGCAATCCCTATTAAATTCCAATGACATTTTTCACAAAACTAGAAAAAACAATCCTAAAATTCATATGGACCATAAAAGACCCCAAATAGCCAAAGGAACTTGAGAAAGATAAACAAAGCCGGAGGCATCACATTTCCTGATTTCAAACTACATTTAAAAGTTACAGGAGGGGTGCCTGGGTGGCTCAGTAGGTTAAGTGACTGCCTTCAGCTCAGGTCATGATCCCGGGGTCCTGGGATCGAGCCCTGCATCGGGCTCCCTGCTCAGCGGGAGGCCTGCTTCTCCCTCTCCCTCTGCTTGTGTTCCTTCTCTCACTATCTCTCTCTGTGTCAAATAAATAAATAAAATCTTTAAAAAATAATAAAAATAAAAGCTACAGGAATTCATAAGAGATCCTTAACTCTAGGAAATAAACTGAGGGTTGCTAGAGGGGTGGTGGGTGGGGGGTGGGGCAACAGGGGAATGGGCATTAAGGAGGGCACGTGAAGCAATGAGTGCTGGGTGTTCATGCAACTGATGAATCACTAAACTCTACCCTGAAACTAATAATACACTATATGTTAATTAATTGGGGAAAAAGCTACAGTAATCAAAACATTATTGCACTTGCATAAAAACAGACCCATAGACCAATGAAACTGAACCAAAAGCCCAAAAATAAACCCACGTGTATACGGTCAACTAATACCTGACAAGGGAACCAAGAATACACAATGGGAAAAGGATAGTCTCTTCAATAAATGATGCTGGGAAAACTACATATCCACATGCAAAATGATGAAAATGGACCTGTATCTTACACCACTCATGAAAATTAATTTGAAATGGATATGGACTTAAACATAAGACCTGACACTGTAAAACTCATAGAAGAAAAGCATAAGGAAAAAGCTCCTTGATATTAGTCTTTGGCAATGATTTTTTGGACAAGACACTAAAAGCACAAGCAACAAAAGCAAGCATAAACAAGTAACAAGCAAGCATAAACAAAAGTAAGCATAAACATCAAATTAAAAACTTCTGCAAGCAAAGGAAACAATCAACAAAATGAAAAAGCAATCTATGGATTGAGAGAATATATTTGCAAACCATATATCAGGTAAGGAGTTAATGTCCAAAATATATAAGGAACTCATACAACTCATTAGGGGGAGAAAAAGGCCAAATACTCTGATTTTTAAATGAGCAAAGGACCTGAATCGACAATTTTCTAAGAGACGAATGAATAGCCAACAAGTACATAAAAAGGTGTTCAACATCACTACTCATTAAGGAAATGTTTATGCTACACATAAGATTAATATATAACATAAATTACATTTTTGTACATCAGAAACAAATAGAAAGAAATATAATGTATAAAGATACCATTTACAATGATACCAAAAATATAAATAAGATTAGAAGACCTGTTTGGGAAATATTGTAAGCCTTTCTTGGAAGATATTAAGAAAACCAATACAGATGGAAGATATTAAGAAAACCAATATACAGATTATTGTATATACCTAAGATAATATTGTAAGGATGTCATTCTCCTCAAATTGACCTATAAATCCAATGCAATTAAAATCAATATCCAAGGGGCGCCTGGGTGGCTCAGTCGTTAAGCGTCTGCCTTTGGCTCAGGTCATGATCCCAGGGTCCTGGGATCGAGCCCCCCATTGGGCTCCCTGCTCAGCGGGAAGCCTTCTCCCTCTCCCACTCCCCCTGCTTGTGTTCCTGCTCTCGTTATCTCTGTCAAATAAATAAATAAAATCTTTTAAAAATAAAATAAAATCAATATCCAAGATGGGTCTTTTGAAGAACTTGACAAATTGACCCTAAAATGTATGTGAATATGCAAAATCCTAAGATAATACAAAATTCAAGTAATTAAGAATGGCTTTGGGGCAGGAATATACAGGAGTGAAATAAAGAGCTCAGAAATAATCCCACATGTGTAAGAGAAGTTATTATATAACTGGATAAAAGAGGGACTCATCAATAAATGGGTCCAAAGCCATTGAAAAATTAAATTGGACCATTATTTCATACTTGACCAAAAATAATCAACTTCAGGTAGTTTAAGAGTTTCAGTGTGAAAGCCAAAATTTCAAAAGTCTTCCAAGAAAACAAAATTAAGGTGTCTCATATTCCTAGGCAATATAGTATAGTGAGTTCAAATCTTGATTCCACTACATAATAGATGAGTGACCTTGCACATATAACTTAACCTCGGTCTCCATTTCTTCATCTGTGATGGTGATAATTGCACCTAACTCGTGAGGTGCATGTGCTTTTTTTGAAATATAATGATTTTGTGCATATGGATAGATAATAGTGCCTGGCATGAAGGAATTACCATAGGGGTTAGTTACTATCATTATTACTATTGTTCTTATTAAATTCTTCCTGTTTACTAGAATCAGTCTCTTCCTTGTTGTGGAAGGCTGAAGAGAGGAAAGGAAGCAATCCTTTTTTAATTCTTTACTCTAATCATTCTATCCTCCGTGGTTAAACGTATGCTAGAAGCTCTTATCCTTTCATTTCTATGGTATCTAGATGAACATGGGACTCACTATCAGGAGTTTAACTGGCCTGAGACCTTCAGCTTCATGGCTGGGTACCCAAGCATTCACTGTTCAACTCAATGCCTAGTAATGCCCAGTCCTGGCCCCTGGGGTAAGTGGGCTCAGCCATCTCAAGTAACAAGCCCAAAATATAACATCAGCTGATACCAAGACTTTTCTACCTCCTACTTGCTGCATCATGAAGTCTGCTGAGTTGGGATTTCTCCTAGGGCTCTTCATCTTCCTCTTGCTGAGTACCCCATTAATGGGTGGTGTTGCTAAACTTGCTGAAATGATATGTGGAGACCTCAAAGGTATGAACTTGAAGCAGAAAATAAATGCAAAGACCAATTATGAATGAGGGAAAAAGTGTCAAAAAAAAAGAGTAATATCCAGCTGGTCCAGGAAGGTCCTCCTTTTGTGCTAAGACCCATAGACTCTTAGTCCTTTGACTATGGGCATTACTTACTCTAGGGATCTTGTGGATGTCTGATGAGAAAAAACAAACGATGATGCAAATAAGTCCTTTCCAGATGGGGCTGTCTTTTGTAGGCGGTCCAAAGGACCAGAAGTATTTTAAATTAGGGGTTTCATGACAAATTTCAAAGATCCCAGACCATTTAAGAATATGTATTGAGAGGAGAGTAAAGGGGGATTGGAAACTGAGCAAACTGAGGCATTTTCAATATCTGGGTTCTGGGTGCATAGAGAACACTTGAACCCATGGTCCCTATTTACAGAAGCTCACAATGTAGATGTGAAAGATAATGAAGGTTTCTTCCACAGGTAATATGTACAGGCTCGGTGCTTCTGGAGCATGGGGAGGTGGCACAGTCTACACTGTGAGTCAGACACCCCAAATCCTGGCCCGGCCACTTAGCAAATGTATGCCCTTGGTCAAGTCACTCAATCACTTACCACCCACTTCCAAACTAATGTGAGGAATTTTTAAGGGCCCTGTAAGGCAAGATCTCTGGCTGAGTCCTAACTAATTCTCCCTAACTCAATGGGAACCTCTCATGCAGATCCCTGCAAAATGGATATGGATGCTGGCAGCTGCTTTGAAATTCATTTTAGATATTTCTACAACAAAACCTCCAAAAGATGTGAAAGTTTTGTCTTCTCCGGATGTAATGGCAACCTTAACAACTACAAGCTTAAAATAGAATGCAACATAGCCTGTGTCGAAGAATACAAAATAACGTAAGGAATCCCATCTTGCCCTTGGTCCTTGGGGGAGAGGAAAAGGAGAGTCTCTGAGAGACTAAGATCCCTGGTTTGGGATGGGAAGAGGGAGGATTGTCCTTATCAAAAAGCTTAATAGTTGGGTTGGATCTCAGGATCATTTGTCATTTTTCAGTTAGGAAATCAAAAGTCCAGAAGAAAAAACAATAGTCACCATTTATTGAATAATTACCATGTGCCAGGCATTGCACTAAGCAATTTACATATATTGGTATAATTTAAAATTAAAATCACCCTAAGGTAGATTTATATCATTAAAGTGGCAGATGAAGAAACCAAGTCCAGTAGAGTTAACTAACTGACCCAAGTTCACATTAAATGACACAGCAAGGTTTCTAACCAAATCTGATGGTCACCCAAGGCTTGACCATTTTACATGCACAAGTTCACCCAAACCCAATCCTTGTAATCCCAGACCTGTGAACTCTCCGTAGCAACATGCTGTTTATACAACTAAGCTCACAGCCCACACTTTAACCATTTCCCAGTCATTGGAACTAGAAGAAGGTCCTTGGAGGCTAACAAGGCTTTGGTATGGCTGATTTCCAGGAGAGTGAGATGGAAAGTGACCTTGGGAGTAACTCAAAAACAGAAATTTTGCTTTATTTATTTAATAACCCTAGTGCATTTTTGCAATGCCTGGCACATAGTAGATAATGACTAAGTTTTAAGGGAATGAAAGAATAAGGGATCAATCAATGTAACAGGAGGGACATTGAAAGATATGGAATCTCTGGACTTCCCCTGGGATAAAAATGACTTAAATTAATCCAGGGAGACTTTCCAAAATCTATAACACAGATCTGTTTTTTGTTGTTGTTTGTTTGTTTGTTTGTTTGTTTTTGCTTAAACAGGGGAAAAAAGCCAAATGTCAGGGTTGATACACCATTCTGAAACATAGTTTTAAGAAAATTCAAACCAATTTTAAGATCTTTGTAATATTTCCATTATCCTGGAAACTTCCATCTGTTTGCCATTTTCCTGACTTGAGTATGCTCTTTGCTGAGAAATAACTGTATGACCATTAAAATAAAAGCAACTTTGTGTGAGCCTTCCCTACTCGCTAAATGTCCCTCCCCCTGCCTTATCCAGAGTTGAATGTCCGCCGGTCCCATCCTTTAGCTGCCTTTTCCCCTCTGAACCATTCCTCATATGTACACACAATGTTTCAGGTGTGACAAGCTAGATCTGTACAGGTTTTTATCACCTCCCTCCTCAGGATGAGCTAGTTTGTAGTACCAAAGTACCAAACCAGTGCTCCTTTTTGTCCTTGAAACCAAACTGAGCAGTGAACCTCACATTCACATGACATGTCCTTGCACTCATAACCAATGTTTCTTTGTGATGTTTCCTGATTCATGCCCACCAAGTCAGGAGCCCCAGTTAGTTTAACTAGCCTCTTGAATTGGTCCCTATTAATAAGTAGTTACTTAAACATTGTTTAGTACCTCAATCATTGAAATTTGACTTGGCTGACAACTGTCAATTTCAATCCAATGACTGTGTTTTAGCTACCAAGAGAATAATCACCCAAACACTAGTTGCCAAGTCTGAATATAATGCTACAAGGCTCAACATGGCCATGATCTTCCCAGCTGTAGGACACACAGCCTAACCATTTCATCTCTGAGTTTATTCAAGCATCCCTTTCTGGCATACCTTCCCTGTCCATCTTATTGACCAAGTCCAATCCCTCACCTGTGAATGCAACCTGGACTATTGGTAGCTAGGGCCAACATCAGAGGCATTATAAACCAGTGAGATCCTGTAACTAGATATGCAAGCCTGTCTTTTCTCAATCTTAAGAATAGGAAAACTAATGCCCTAAATTGAGACCATTTCCTGCAAGAGCTCTGATTACTTCAAGATCAGACCATCATCCAAACAGGGTTTATTCTGAACAGGTGAAACCCAAATTCTGGCATGTTCCATCTTTGGTGAAGACCTGGGAATTCTAAATTATTCTTAAACCAAATCAGCTGCTGGAGACATGCTGTGGACCCTGAAATAATAGGAACTAGGTTAACCTGACTGGTTAACATAAATGAAAGTTTTGAGATTTTCCTGTTGTGAGTCACAAAGCTGGGTGTCCCAAAAATAAAAAGTCTTTCAGGGATAAAATAACATCCCATACACAAACAATGAATCATGGAACACTACATCAAAAACTAATGATGTAATGTATGGTGATTAACATAACATAATAATAAAATAAAATAAAATAAAATAAAATAAAATAAATAACATTCCCACCCCCTGTTTGTTTCCTCTTCCAACCAAATCCTGGAAAAGCCAGACAAGTAAAAGGAAGGTATATGGGGGCGCCTGGGTAGCTCAGTTAGTTAAGCATCCAACTCTTGATTTTGGCGCAGGTCATGATCTCAGGGTTATGAGGTCAAGCCCCTAGTCGGGCCCTGTGCTGGGCATGGAGTCTGCTTCAAATTCTCTCTCTCCCTCTCCCTTTGCCCACCCCCTTCTCATGCTCTCTCACTCTCTTAAAAAAGAAAAAAAGACGTATGGATATAAATAACTAAAATCAAGATTAAGAATTTTTTGATGAAAGAGGGCAGTGCTATCTTGGTGAGAAAATGAAATAAATGCCCAAGACAGATTGCTGGGCACCAACAATAAAAGAATGAGTTGGTGAAGGCTTTTGAGTTGTGTTATTCTCCTCACCACAAAAATCTGGATCTATCATTGTCTGCTCAATAGCCAAAGCAGTAATACCTACAAGGTGCCACAAGTGCAACTAAAATAACAAAATGGTGGTTCCAGAGCCCAGGTATAGTAAGAAGTGTATAAAAACAGGTACAACTGGACTAGGTAGACACAGAGTTTATTATTTTTCTTCTTCCTATCCATGCTGACAGACAGATAGCTAAACCTAAGAAAAAATTGCCATAGAAAACAGATGTAGGGCAGAAAAGTAGATATGTTCCACAAGCAGAGGGGAAGAAAGAAGAAAAGTATTATTTAGGAAGTAACAAATGGGTGTAAATAAGCCCAGATTGTATCATTGTGGAGTTTTGACTGGAATTTTCCACCACCTACTTTAAATCACCCAAAAGACATGCAAGTTACCCTACCAACCATCCCTCTACCACATACATATGAAAATTAGTAATGGGAAACCTCACCAAAATGGAGTTGGGAGGTGTCGGGATGGGGAGCTCTACCACTCCTAGTCAACTGTAGACCCAACAGGAAGAGACCAACTTGACCTTGCATGTGGATACTACTCTACCACAGGAAAAATGCACTTTCCTTATCCCTCTGGGCAACAGCTCAGCCAATGAGAAGCCACCATACTTTGAACTCCCAGTTTACTCCAGCAGACTTTTAGTTTATAACAGCCTTCCCAACCTACTCCTCTTCTCCTTAAAAAAACATACCTCTGGGGAGGAGTGTGGGGGGATGGGTTAGCCTGGTGATAGGTATTAAAGAGGGCATGTATTGAATGGAGCACTGGGTGTTATATGCACACAATGAATCATGGAACACTACATCAAAAACTAATGACATAATGTATGGTGACTAACATAACAATAAAAATTTTTAAAAAAAAACTAATGATGTAATGTATGGTGATTAACATAACATAATAAAATAAAATTTAGAAAAAAAAAAATACCTCTCCTTTGTTCCCCAAACTTGCCTACAAGTTTGACCATAGCTTGTTTGTCCAGACTGCAATTCTCTTTCATTCCCCAATAAATCTGTCTTTTGCTGGTAAAATAACTGGTAGTTTTTAGTTCAAGGTTAACATATACAATAAAAGCAAAAACAGCTCACATTTTCATGGACAAATGATCACAATAAAATTTGCTACAAACATGTACACAAAGAGAAACAACAAGCCAAATAGCCAATATAAAATACTGGGTGTCACACACAACTAATGAATCACTGAACACTACATCAAAAACTAATGATGTACTGTATGGTGGCTAACTTAACATAATAATAATTAATTAATTAATTAACCCAGAATTAAATGAGGAAATAAATGAAATAATATTCTCAACTAGATAAGAGTGGGTATTGATATGTTAAAGCAGGGACATATGTTAACAAAGAAGAACCAATAAAAAATAATAGGATTTGGAAAATAAAAGAGGTGACATAAATGACATGATAACTGAGATAAATATAAAGGATACAGCCAAAGTATGAATTAGTGATGGTAGATTAGGTCAAGGAGCCCTTTGAAATATTAGAAAAGAATAAAGAAATTTTAAAATATGAAAATTAAGGTAGGGGAATATGACAGAGTAGGAAGCACCAGGAATCTGTCTCCCCACCTAGATAACAATGGCACTGACAGAATATGTCTGATGTAACTATATTCAGGACTGGAGTCTATTGAGGTTTGTAACTTCCAGGGGAAGGCTTGGATGGTAACTGCAATTAATTTCAATCAATTTCAGCTCTTAGCACACTAGTAGCTACACATTCCCCACCCTCATCCTATGCCAAGCAGCTATTCACATTTTCCTGGAGCAGCTTAAACACAGCTTGCAGCAGCCAGGTGGGCAGAAAAGGAACTTCTCCTCCAAGTATCAGGGATATATGCTCTGATCACTAATTGCTGTCTCCCATCACATAGTGCACACAAAGAAGCACCTCCCCTTATTATTGCAAGCCCCTCCCCCTCATGCTAAAGTAACTTCCCAGTGTTTAAAGGGTCAGTGCCCTTTTTCCCACTGTGGTCAGCACAGAGTCTGCTTCAAATTCTCTCCCCTCTCTCACTGCTTCTCCCTCCACTTGTCCTCTCTCTCTCTCTAAAATAAATAAATAAATAAAATCTTTTTTAAAAAATAAAGAACAGAAAGAAAAAAGATTGAAGAAAAGTGAACAGAACCTAAGAGATATTTGTACATCATTAAGTAAACGAACATATGCATTGTGGGAGTCCCAGAGGAAGAGAGAAAAAAGACCAGAGACAGTGTTTGAAGAAATAAATGATTGAAAGCCTCCCAAATTTGATGAAAGATATGAATATAAATATCCAAGAAGTTCAACAAACTGCAAGTGAGATGAACTTAAAAAAATGCACACTGAGACACATTATAATCAAACTTCCAAAAGCTAAAGACAAAGAGAGAATCTTGGAAGCAGCAAGAGAAAAGTGACACATCACATGCAACAGATCTTCATTATGATAACAGCAGATTTCTCATCAGAAACTTTAGAAGTCAGTAAGCAGTGGGCTAATAGAGTAAAAATGCTAGAAGAAAAAAGCCTGTCAACCAAGAACCCTATATCTGGCAAAACTGTCCTTTAAAAGGGAGGAGGTGGGGGATCAACCAAGATGGCAACATAGGATGCTCCTGAACTCCCCTCCTCCCATGAACACACTGAATGTACAACGACACATGAAACAATTACTTCTGAAAGAAATCCAGGGGCTCCTGGGTGGCTCAGTCGGTTAAGCGTCTGCCTTCAGCTCGGGTTACGATCCTGGGATCGAGCCTCACATGAGGCTCCCTGCTTGGCGGGGAGCCTGCTTCTCCCTCTCCCTCTGCCTGCTGCTCCACCCGCTTGTGCTCTCTCTCTCTATCTCTCTGTCAAATAAATAAATAAAATCTTAAAAAAAAAAAAGAAAGAAAAGAAAGAAACAAACAAATCCAGAAACTAGCTGAGTGACTCCTATACACTGGGCAAATGAGAACATACTAATATTGAAACAGGTAGGAAAGCCTGAGACACTCTCATCATAAATCCCACCCCCAGCACAGTGCTGTACAATCAGAAAGGAACTCCCAGCCTTTTCCTGAGGAGCAAAGTGTTTTGAAAACAAATTTAGTGCCCCAACTTTTAACATTCCCATCTGGTGCCCCTGGGTGGCTCAGTTGGTTGAGCATCCAACTCTTGGTTTCAGCTCAGGGTCCTGAGATTGAGCCCCACATTGGGCTCCATGCTCAGCACAGAGGCTGCTTGAGACTCTCTCTGCACCTCCCCCCTGCTCTCTCTCTCTCTTTCTCTCACAAGTAAATAAATAAATATTTTTTAAAAGACTCCCATCTAAGGGATGGGCCCCCAAAACACTTAGTTCTGATAGCCAGTGAGGAACAAGACCCACAAGCCTATAGCAAACAAAGTAGCAGTTGTTAATGGGTGTATGAGTACTCACTGTGACTATCCCCCCAGGGTTCAATGCAGAGGAATCAGGCAAAATTGCCTTCTTCTAGTCCTTCCCCAAAAGGGGCCCATCTGCATACTTTGAAAGTTGCTGCCTGAAAGTCAGGCTTCTAATTTAGTACACATCAAGAAGCTAGCTGTGATCCTCCCCAGAGACTCGGGAAACAAGTGGACATATACCCCTACCATCTCCCTGTAGCCTGCGAGGTATATATCCAAAGGAAATGAAAACCAGATATCAAAGAGATTTCTGCACTCCCATGTTTACTGCAGCATTATTCTCAGCAATCAACGTATGGAAACAACCTAAGAGTCTGTCAACAGATGACTAGATAAAGATTATATATATATAATATTCCATTATAGGAGAGGAATTAAGATGGCAGCATAGCAGAAGGACCTTATGCTTGCCTCAGCCCTCGAACACAGCTATATAATTATCAAATCATTCTGAACACCCAGGAAATCGATCTGAGAACTGAGAGAACAAACTGCACAACTAGAGGGAGAAAAGAGGCCACATGGTGGAAGGTAGGAGATGCAGTGGTGTGATTTGGGGGAGAAAAGAATCACAGGGCCGTGGAGGGGAGGGAGACTTGATCACAGAGAGAGGAGAGAGAGAAAGAGAGAGAGAAAGCAGCATGCTGCGGATTGCACAAGAAAAACATTTCCCCAAAACCACTGACTGGGAAAACAAGAGGGGCTGATTATTGCAAGTTTTTAGAAGCAGTGGAGCTCAAAGACTAAAGTTTTAGAAGCCTGCACCTTCACCAGGTGGAGCCTGGCAGGTATAGTGGTGTTCCTGTGGAGGAGGCCAGAGGCCTGGGAGCAGACAGCGTGCTCTGAGAATCCCCTGGGTCATGTTGGGAGAGACAGTTTCCCTTCTTGGGGTGCATTTGGGAGAGGTGGCACTGCCTCTCAGGGTACAGAAGAGCCAATGGGCACCATTGCACTGCCCCGTTCATTAGCATACAAGCAGAGACACCTGCTGAGGGCAACTCACCTGGATGCCCGCTTTTTGCTATGCTTTACCATAAAATCCAAACCCTTGCACAGTCATGCAACTGCTTTTCTGGGACAAACCAGTACTAGCCACAGCTCAGCAAGACACTCCCCCAGAGGATCAGTGCTGGTCTGTGGTCCCTAAAATTTGGGAGTTTTGAAACCCAGCTGCACACCTGAGATAAAACACAGGAGCACTGTGCCACTGCTGGGAGGGCAGTCCATATGGACACAGACAGGGTGAAGGCAGGAATCTGACAAAGCCTGGGACAAAAGAGGGGAGACTGTTCACTCTTCTGTGAGAGCTTCCTGAACAGCAGCTGGTGCGAGCTCCCCTCTCCAGGGAAGAGAGCCGGCCAGTGCCATTTTTCACCCCTCCCATCAGCACAGATGGACTTCAGCAGCAGAGTGCACACAGCAGAGGCTTGAGCTGCTGACACCAAGCCCCACCCCCCTGTGCTCTACAGGTGCCTTTTTTAATAGGGTAAGCGTGACTGAGAGCCAGAACAGCTGCAGGTCCCTCCCCAAGAGACTAGCACAAAGCCTCCCTCCATACACACACCAAGTCTACTGACCATAGAGTGCTGCAAAGCTTCAGCTCTGGTGGAAATGGGACAAGGCGCAGGCATACAAACAAAAGATAGAGACCTAGACAAAATGCCAAGATGGAGGAATTCATCCCAGAAGAAAGAATAAGAAGAGGTCGCGGCCAGGGAGATAATCAAAATAGATATAAGTAATATGCCTGAACCAGAATTTAAAACAACAATCATAAGGATACTACTGGGCTTGAGAAAAGCATAGAAGAAACCAGAGAAACCCTTACTGCAGAGATAAAAGAACTAAAAGCTAGTCAAACCAAAAAAAATGCTATAACCAAGGTACAAAACTGACTGGATGTAATGACCACAAGGATGGAAGAAGTAGAGGAACAAATAAGTGACATAGAATATAAAATTATGTAAAATAAGGAAGCTGAAAAGAAGAGGGAAAGAAAAGTATTCAACCACAAGTGTAGACTGAGGGAACTCAGTGACTCCATAAAGCATAATAACATTCCTATCATAGGAGTCCCAGAAGAAAAAAAGAGGGGAAAAGAGGCAGAAGGTTTATTTGAGCAAATTATGCTGGAAACTTCCCTAATCTGGGGAAAGAAACAGACATCCAAATCCAGAACACCCAGAACTCCCATCAAAATCAACAAAAGCCAGTCAACTCCAAGACATATCTTGGTAAAATTTGCAACATACAGAGATAAGGAAAGAATCCTTAAAGCAACAAGGGAAAAGAAATCCCTAACTACAAGGGAAGACAAATCAGGTTAGCAGCAGACCTATCCATAGAAACTGGAAGGCCAGAAGAGAGTGGCATGATATATTCAATGTTCTGAATAGAAAAAATATGCAGCCAAGAATACTTTATCCAGCAAGGCTGTCATTCAGAATAGAAGGAGAGATAAACAGCTTCCCAGACAAACAAAAACTAAAGGAGTTCGTGACCACTAAACTGCAAGAAATATTAAAGGGGACTCTTTGAGTGGGAAAGAAAGACCAAAAACAACAAAGACTAGAAAGGAACAAAGAAAATCTCTAGAAACAAAGACTTTACAGGTAATACAAATGGCACTAAATTCATATCATTCAATAATCACTCTGAATGTAAGTGGACTAAATGCTCCAGTAAAAAGACATAGGTTATCAAAATGGATGAAAAAAACAAGACCCATCTATATGCTGCCTACAAGAGACTCATTTTAGACCTAAAGACACCTCCAGATTGAAAGTGAGGGGGTGGAGAACATTTCATCATGCTAATGGATGTCAAAAGAAAGCCAGAGTAACTATACTTATATCAGACAAATTAGATTTTAAACCAAAGACTGTTATAAGAGATGAAACAGGGCATTATATCATAATTAAGAGGTCTATCCAAAAGAAGATCTAACAATTGTAAGTATTTATGCCCCCAACTTGGGAGCACCCAAATATATAAATCAATTAATAACAGACATAAGAAACTCATTGATAACAATACAATAATAGTAGGGGACTTTAACACCCCACTCACAACAATGGACAGATCATCTAAGCAGAAAATCAATAAGGAAACAATGGCTTTGAATGACACACTGGACGAGATGGACTAAACAGACATATTCACAGCATTTCATCCTAAAACAGCAGAATACGCACTCTTTTTGAATGCACATGGAACATTCTCCAGAATAGATCACATACTGGGCCACAAATCAGGCCTCAACAAGTACAAAAAGATTGAGATCATACCATGCATATTTTCAGACCACAATGCTATGAAACTTGAAGTCAACCACAAGAAAAAAATTGGAAAGACCACAAATACATGGAGGTTAAAGAACATCCTACTAAAGAATGAATGGGTTAACCAGAAATTAAAGAATAAAAAAATACATGGAAGCAAATGAAAATGAAAACATGACAATCCAGAACCTTTGGGATCCAGCAAAGACAGTCATAAGAGGGAAGTATATGGCAATACAGGCCTACCTCAGGAAGCAAGAAAAGTCTCAAATACACAACCTAACCTTACATCTGCAGGAGCTAGAAAAGGAACAGCAAATAAAGCCTAAAGCCAACAGAATAAGGGAAATAATAAAAATTAGAGAAGGAATAAATGATATAGAAACAAAACAAAACAAAAAAAAACAGTAGAAGAGATTAATGAAACTAAGAGCTGGTTCTTTGAAAAAATTAATAAAATTGATAAACTCATAGCCAGATTTATCAAAAAGAACAGAAAAAGGACCCAAATAAATAAAATGACAAATGAAAGAGAGATCACAACCAACACCACAGGATTACAAACAATTATAAGAGAATGCCAATTATATGAGCAATCTGGAAGAAATGGACAAATTCCTAGAAACATACAAACTACCAAAACTGAAACAGGAAGAAATAGAAAATTTGAACAGACCCATAACCAGCAAAGAAATTGAATCAGTAATGAAAAATCTCCCAACAAACAAAAGTCCAGGGCCAGATGGCTTCCCAGAGGAATTCTACCAGACATTTAAAGAAGAATTAATACCTATTCTTTTCAAATTGTTACCAAAAAATAGAAATGGAAGGAAAACTTCCAAACTCTTTCTATGAAGCCAGCATTATCTTGATTCCAAAAGCAGACAAAGACCACATGAAAAAGAAGAATTACAAGCCAAAATTCCTGATGAACATGGATACAAAAATGCTCAACAAGATACTAGAGAAAGGAGCAAACCATAAGAGACTCTCAACTATAGAGAACAAACTGAGGGTTGATGGAGGGGATGTTTGCAGGGGATGGGCTAAATGGGTGATAGGTATTAAGACGGCATTTGTGTTGAGCACTGGGTGTTATATGTAAGTGATGAATCACTAAATTCTACTCCTGAAACCAATATTATACTATATGTTAACTAACTAGAATTTAAATAAAAATTTGAAAAAATAAATAAAATGTTCCATTTTATATATATAAAATGGAATGTCAATCAGCCATGAAAAAAATGAAATTCCCCCATTTGCAACAAACATGGGTGGACTTTGAGGGCATTATGCTAAGTGAAATAAGTCAGACAGACAGAGGAAAACAGATACTATATAATATCACCTAAATGTAGAATCTAAAAAATCCAAACTCTTAAATACAGAGAGTAGAATGGTGGTTGCCAGGGGCTGGAGGCTGGGGAAATTAGGAAGATTTTTGTTTAACAGTACAAACTTGCAAATAGTAGATAAATAAGTCCTGGAGATCTAATGCACAGCATAGTGATTATAGTCAACATATGCGAAAATAAGAAATCATGTTGTACACCTTAAACTTATACAATGTTAAATGTCAATTATATCTCAATTTTTTAAAAAAATAAGGGAGGAAGGAAGGAAGGAAGGAAGATGATAATGATGATAGGGTTGGGATTTGATAGGGCCAGGGTCATGGAACATTCTGCAAAATCTAGTTGTCACTCAAGAAATACCCTTGTGATGGAGCACCTGGGTGGCTCAGTCATTAAGCATCCCAGGATCCTGGGATCGAGCCCCACATCGGGCTCCCTGCTCCACGGGAGACTGTTCTCCCTTTCCTACTCCACCTGCTTGTGTTCCTGTATCGCTGTGTCTCTGTCAAAAAAATAAATAAAATCTTAAAAAATAAATAAATAAACATTATTAAAAAAAGAAAAAAGAAATACCCTCAATTCTGAATACAAGCCAAAATCTGACAGATAAGGTAATGGAGGGAAAATCTTACTGTCAGCACAAGCGCAATGAGAAACTTAATTTTTGCAAAGTCTGTAAATATCTCCTCACAAAATATTTAATAACAAAGGCAAAAGAGCAGTTTTACAATAAAGAAACCTGGCAGACACCATCTTAGTCAAGTGACTACAATCACAACCACAAATAATGGGACAAATAGACATTGTGAACCACTTAATATGATGTAATGACAAGAACACTGCATCTGTTAATATTCTGGTCAAAATTCATAACTAAGGTGCCTGGGTAGCTCAGTCAGTTAAGCATCTGACTCTTGATCTCAGCTCAGGTCATGGGCTCAGGGTCATGAGATTAAGCCCCACGTTGGGCTCCACGCTCATCAGGGAGTCTGCTTTTCTCCCTCTCTCTCTCCTTCTGCCTCTCCGCCATCTTGCACACACATGCTCTCTCTCTCTCTAATAAATAAATAAATAAGTAAATAAATCTTTTTTAAAGGATTTTTTAAATCTTTTATTATGTTCAATTATCCAACACATAGTACATCACTAGTTTTTGAATAAATCTTTTTAAAAAATTCATAACCTACACCTAATCATGTGGAAATATTAGTATAACTCAAATTGAGGGACATTATACAAGATACCCGGCCTATAATCTGCAAAACCTCATAAAAGTCATAAAAGTCAAGAAATGCCAAGAAATTGATTCAAACTGAAAAAGACCAGAGTGACATGATAATTAGATGTGACACATACTTCTGGATTGATCCTTTCCATTAAAAAGGAGGATCCTAGAACAACTGGCAGAATTTAAATAGGATCTCTAAGAAAAGAGTATAAGACAGTTCTCCATAATCTTCTTACAATTCTATGAGTGTGAAACTGTTTTAAAATAAATTTTTTAGGGGCGCCTGGTGTCTCAGTCATTAAGCGTCTGCCTGCAGCTCAGGTCATGATCCCAGAGTCCTGGGATCAAGCCCCGCATCGGGCTCCCTGCTCAGCGAGAAGCCTGCTTCTCCCTCTCCCCCTCCCCCTGCTTGTGTTCCCTCTCTCACTGTGTCTCTCTGTCAAATAAATAAATAAAATCTTTAAAAAATAATAATAATTTTTTAACTCACTCTGATTTCTATATAGAGAGTAAACTAAAGTAGACCAAGGGTAGAATGAGGGAGACCAGTTGAGAGCTCTGGTAGACATCCAAGGGCAGAATGACTATAGCATGGGCTGGAGAGGGTTAAGTAGAGATGAGAGAAGTTGTTCTATAAGGACAGATGTTTCTGTGATTTGTCCCGCATAACCGACCACCTGGACCTACATGTACACAAGCAGGCTAAGAAATGTTATTTGGGAGACTCATGTGAATAACCTTGAGAGCCTGGGGGTTTTTCGGTTTTTTTTGTTTTTTTTTAAAGATTTTATTTATTTATTTGACAGAGAGAGACACAGCGAGAGAGGGAACACAAGCAGGGGGAGTGGGAGAGGGAGAAGCAGGCTTCCCACGGAGCGGGGAGCCCGATGTGGGGCTCGATCCCAGGACCCTGGGATCATGACCTGAGCCGAAGGCAGACGCTTAACGACTAAGCCACCCAGGCACCCCGAGAGCCTGGTTTTTTAATATTCAAGCCCAGCTAGTATCTACTAGATATTTATCCAAAGGATACAAACATGGTGATTCAATGGGGCACCTGTACCACAATGTTTATAACAGCAATGTCCACAATAGCCAAAATATGGAAAGAGCCCAGATGTCCATTGACAGATGAATGGATAAACAAGATGTGGTGTATACATATACAATGAAATATACTCAGCCACCAAAAAAGAATGAAATCTTGCCATTTGCAACAATGTGGGTGGAACTAGAGGGTATTATGCTAAGCGAAATAAGTCAGTCAGAGAAAGAAAAATACCATATGATTTCACTCCTATGTGGAATTGAAGAAACAAAACAGATGAACAGAGGGGAAGGGAAGGAAAAATAAAATAAGATGGGAGGTAAACCATAAGAGACTCTTAACTCTAGGAAACAAACTGAGGGTTGCTGGAGTAGAGATGGGGGGATGAGGTAACCGGGTAATGGCCATTAAGGAGGGCACCTGATGTAATGAGCACTGGCTGTTTTATGCAACTGAAGAATCACTAAATTCTACTTCTGAAACTAATAATACAGTATATATTAACCTAATTGGATTTAAATTTAAAAAAATTTTTAATAAAATAAAATAGGGGCACCTGGGTGGCTCAGTCGGTTAAGCGTCTGCCTTCAGCTCAGGTCATGATCCCAGGGTCCTGGGATAGAGCCCCACATCAGGCTCCCTGCTCAGCGGGAAGCCTGCTTCTCCCACTCCCTCTGCCTGCCGCTCTGCCTGCTTGTGCTCTCTCTCCCTCTTTCTCTCCCTCTCACTCTCTCTCTCTGTCTCTCACTCTCTTTCCCTCTCTCTCAAATAAATAAATAAAATCTTTTTAAAAAATAAAACAAAATAAAATACATTAGCTGGCCTCCAGGTCAGAACTGGCCCTTCAGTTCTGGACGCCAAGAGCCACAAATCTTGTCTCACGAATCTTGTCTCACAGCCTCCTGCTCCAGGAAGGAGCTGGGCTGGTCCCCTGGAATGGAATCTGGGAGGGGAGGCAGACACACATAGCCCAGGCTCCTTGAAAATATAAAAACATGATAACAGAAATGCAGCTTGCTCCAAACTGCATGTGGGTGAACAAATGTTTCATTTCAAACCCTATTATTTGCCCTATAAATATGGTCCTTAGGGGATGGTCAATTGAAAGCCTCACCTGAGGGGAGGATGCTCCACCCAGGCCTCTCAATCAGGACTCCAGCCTGACTGTTTCCACGGGGCTTCCCCCAGCTAACGACATTGGATGTTGTAAGTACCCGATTTGACATAACTTTGCCTTATTCTCATTTATTGCCTACTATTACCTTCATCTATGTGTAGATTCCTTTCCTCTTCTGTTTCTATTAGGTTTCTATAATAATAATAAAGTTTTCTTTCCTTTTCGAAACCGAAACACGGACGGCTGTTGTGAATCTTTTGTTCAGAACAGAAGTGAACACAGTGGATACATCTTTAAAATTAAAAGGATTTGTAAATAGATAGTGATGTGGGAAACAAAGGCAAAAGAAAAAATTGAATTTCCTTACTACTTACAGCCCATTGACAAGTCCTTGAAAAAGGCAGAGTGACATTCCTCTAGAAACTCAGCTGCCTCAGTGTTAAACTTTGCTAAGGGCAAGAGGCAATCCTAGCCCGAGCCCCCAGGATCCTGCAAGTCTACTTTAACATATAAAAATTCCTTTGGCAACTTCCTTTATCTCTACCCCCCAAGATGCATGTTGGTAATCATCCTCCAAGCATATGGCCCACTGATATACATCTGAAAAGTCTCATGATGGAGACTTTTACGAAAGAGTAATAAATGATCTTTTCCGAACAATAGCTAGGCCCCTCAGGATCCTGGAAACCTTGTTTCCAAAATACCTTGGAGGCTTGTGCCGTCCTTAATCCCCTCCCAACTTGAAAGTATATAACGTCACTGGTCGCAACCCCAGTGCAGTTCTTTCTGCCCATGAGTCCTGCCCCCGTGCTTTAATAAAACCACCTTTTGGCACCAAAGACATCTCAAGAATTCTTTCTTGGCCGTTAACTCCAAACCCCAGCATTTCCTATATCAGACAGGATCATGGGGATATGCATTAGAGGGAGGTATGGATGACTCCCTGGTGAGCGTGGTTATGTAGATGGATGTGTCATTCACTAATACATATAAGAACAGAGGAGGAGGGGTGCCTGGGTGGCTCAGGTGTTAAGCGTCTGCCTCGTTCAGGTCATGCATCGGGCTCCCTGCTCTGCGGGAGGCCTGCTTCTCCCTTTCTCACTCCCCCTGTGTGTGTTCCCTCTCTTGCTGTCTCTCTGTTAAAAAATAAATAAAAAATCTTTAAAAAAAAGAACAGAGGAGGAAAGGCCTGGCAGGAGACAAGGGAAGGGTATAAAATCATGAGCATGTTTTGGGGCAGGATGTGCTTAAGACTTGTCCAAAACATGGAAGTGGATATGTTCAATAGATAGTTCAACGTATGAGTGTGGTGCTCAGACAAGAGTTTGCATTATCTTCCAATCCGATTGTCCTTAGAATAACCTACATTATCTATTTTTGGATTTTTGTATATATGTAAAATAAAATTGTTTATGTTATTTAGAATTTTTGTCTGATTGGTCTTTTAGTTTCTCATAAAGATATATTAAAAATCGTACATTATGATTCAGATTGCCAACTGGTCCAATTCTGTCAGGATTCTGTTTGTTTATCTGTAACTGAATATAAGCTCTTTCTCTTCGCTGTAGCAACCCAGCACTTGGAGGCAAGTGTCAAGAGGCAAGATGCTGGTGGCAAGGAAAATGACTTTATTCAGAAAGCCAGAAAACCAAGGCGATGGAAGACTATTCCTACAGATTCGTCTCCCCTAAGCATGAAATTTGAGCACTCTTATTTTGTGATTTCCATTTACTGTCTTTTTTCTTTGTTTTTCCCCCCATTTTTTGGTCTCATAAGGTAGGAGATGAAAGTGTAGGAGGAAACTTTGAGCAAGACAAGATGCCTCTAGAGATAGGAAAACATAAGGTAAGTGAATATACGGGCATTAATATATTTCCCTACTTCATATTCTGGGAAATAGATTCCTAAAATGGTCAGGAACAATATAATATTATTCACTAGGATGACTATAGGGTATTCACTCAGTCCGTTAAGGTTGGTATTGACAAAGATATAATGGGAAGAGAAAAAAGCGAGTCTAAAGGAATGATGAAAAAAGTCTGGAGATGGTTGGTGGTGATGGTAGTACAACAATGTGAATGTACTTAATTCACTGAACCGTACACTTAAAAGTGGTTAAAGTGTAAATCTTATGTATATTTTACCACAATAAAAAAAGTCTAAGTTTATTATACCAGTATACATGTAACAACTGTCCCAGGTGACCTACTATTTGGTCCTATTGTAGAACGGTAATAGATTGATATCATAGCAAACAGAACACTTAGGAGTTAGAAGTCTCTTTGGGTAAATATATGCATAGCCTCCATGTCTAACACTATGGCTATGACTTCCATGAGTCTATTGACCAAGTGATGGGTTGCTCAAGCATGAAAATGATGACATTAAATAAATAAATAAATAAATAAATAAGAATATAATGACATTTACAAAGTGACATATCTGCTCCCATTTTATTTTTAGAAATATCTTCTATATTGAGCATCTTTAATGAACAGTTACCTGGAGCATGAATAGTCTCACATTATGGGTCCACTTATTGAACAAATTACTCTTCAGCAATGATTATGTATCATAATGAAATTCCATTTACATTTCCCTTCTCTAAAACTTGTTCTCACCAATTTTCTAATCTTACTTATTCCACTACCCTTCCAATACAGGCAGGCCGTTACAACTGTCCACAAATCAATCAATCTTTGCTTCCAGGTAAAGTGGACAAGGATGGATATCTCCTCAAGTTCTACCCACTGAGAAAATTTCCATTCCTCACTGTCGTTCAGGGAACAGGAGCTGTCAACATCTAAGCAGTTCATCTCCAGTTGTCCTAAAACACTAATCATGGAAGGATTGTGCAAACCAGATAATTTTTTCACCATTAGTCATCTGCTCTTTGGGAATTCCTGAAGAAGCCATAAGTGTGGATTTCAAAGTCTGTGACAACACAACACAACACAACGAGAAGAATATATTTCATGGGCTAAGGGTGTGACTGGCTTGTTCATAAAATGTACTTATGCCTTTAGGGCTATCTCCTACTCATCTCATAATGTAGATTCCTTCCTTATTTTGAAGGACTGCTAATGGGCTCACTAGGTACTCCAGACTTTTCTCAAGTATCTTTCTTTCATAGGATTTTACTAGACAAAGGAGGGAGTTAATGACCCTCACTGTTTTCTACTCCGTAACATTTTCACTTAATGTCTTAGACCCCACACACTGAAATGGAACATTTTATCCTCTCCTTGGGGACCTGCTGTTCAGGACATTCACATTCAGCACATTGCACATGACCGTACAGAAACTTCAGGAACCCCATATTTAAATAATAGTGTCATCAGATAGCCCTTCTTCTGAACACACAGGGGAAGAATTCAAGGCATTCAACACTCTGGAACATATTTATTTCTCCGTCATAGCCTAGGGCCTCTCCCACTCAGCCCTGCCACTACTCGGCCTTGTCCTAATAGGAGTTGATGACCTGGTGAAGTGAAGATGCTGACCCTGTTGAAAACATGAAACTATCACCTTCAGATTTTGTTTACTCTAACCTCTGGCCCTGACCTTTCTCCACACTGTGGAGAATGTACTCCAGCCAACAACAGACACTTAGCCTTTACTCATTGACTAGGTTTCAAGTCCTTAATAAAATTCCATTATAAAAGCCTTAGGAAGGGAATCATGTCTCATTTGGGTCCCTCTAACAATGCATGACCTAGCACTGCAGAGAAACTAAGTAATTGTATATCGATCACATTATCAGTGAACAATATGCTCACATAGAATTTATATTATTAATCATACGGTGATGTGGAGTCATAATATATAACAGAATTGAAACAGTTATACATAGAAGCTTGACTTTTTTTTTAAGTAAGCTCTACGCCTAATGTGGGGCTTGAACTCATGACCCCAAAATCAACAGTTGCATGCTCTACAAACTGAGTCAGCCAGGCGCCCCTAAGCTGGACTTTTTAAATAAACTTCTCATTCATAATGCTCAAATACAAAATAATAATTGACTTCCTTAGCAAAAAGAAAATATCTTGGCATAATAAGAGAATAAAATTAAGATTTGTTCAATATGAACCAAAATCCAGATGAAAAGCCTGAATTTCTTGACTCTTACCCAAATATTCACAATTTCCAATCCTCCCATTCATGAGTTGTTCCTGCCCACTCTCACAGGAAGGAAAGGACACCAGTATTGAGAGTCCAATAGGTGGAGGAACAGTTCTGTGAAGAAAAATTGGGATGCCATTACCAGAGGCATATAATGGGAGGATGTAATGCTGAGCAGACAAAACCAAATACTCACTACCTTCCACCCCTTGACTCTTCAACTCACATGCACTCCTTTTCCAGCCCAATAGGAGCATGATTTAGAGGTTGCTCAGACAGCTGCTTTCCTAAATGAGGATGATGACCTGTGAGAAAATGAAGCTGGGACCCCACATTAGAAGTCTGGTTTTGTAGGAAAACTGTGATATCAGTGGTGCGGCCTGTCTGCCACAGTAACATATAGCTCAGAGAATGTGTGCTTCGTCTTTAGGATGCTGAAGGAAATGAATGGGCTTCTGAGTGAATGTGGCCCCTAAAAAAAGTGCCTTCATTTTTTGGACCCACATATTTAGCTGCTTTAGAATGCAGGTGTTTCCTTCTTGAGTTTCCAATATAAGACTGCTGCAATCACAACACAATATTGAAGGATGAAATCTTCTTATTTCTGTCACTCCCATTCTTTTTCATTTGGAAGCAGAATAAAGTCATATTTCAAATATCTAAAAGAGGGAAAGTGAGAGGGAAGGAGGGACATAGGGAGAGAGGGAAGGAGGGAAGGAGGGAGAGAGGAAGGAAGGAAGGCTGGTAGGAAAGAAGGAAGAAAGGAAGGAAAGAAGGAAGGAAGGAAGGAAGAAAGGAAGAAAATACTATGATACTAAGTTAGAATCCAGACACAAAAGGCCCCAGATTGTATGATTCTGTTTATGTGAAATATACAGAAAAAAGCAAATTTATAGAGACAGAAAGATTAGTGATTGCCAGGGGTTGGAACAATAGGGTATAGGGTTTCTTTTTGGGGTGATGAAAATGTTCTGGAATTAGATAATTTTGTGAATATATTTTGTGAATATATTAAAAACCACTTTAAATTTGTGAATTTTAGAGTATGTAAATTATATCTCATTTAAGGAAAAAAAAAAAACAGTGCAGGGACGCCTGGGTGGATCAGATGGTTAAGTGTCTGCCTTCGGCTCAGGTCATGATCCCAGGGTCCTGTGATCAAGTCCCAAATTGGTTCTCCCTCTGCCTGCCACTCCTCGTGCTCGTGCTCACTCTCTCTCTGACAAATGAATAAATAAAATCTAAAAAAAAAAGTGCAGTGCTGGTACAGAAATAGAAAAACATTCATAGACACATCAAATAGAAAATCCAGAAATAGATCCAAGTATAATTGAGAACATGATGAAGTTAACATTCAAGTCAGGGAAATTTGACATATTCTTCAATAAATGATAGGACAATTTGTTATTCATTTGATTCGATAGTCAAATTAGATCTCTAACCTGCATCACATACAAAAATAAATTTCAAATATATTAAGGTTGTAAATATAAAAAAGTAAAATAAAATGATAAACTAATAGAAGAAAATATTTTTAAAAACATTTTTCTAGATTTGGGCTGATGGAGGACTTTCTAAGAAAACTCAGAAACCCCTAAATTTGTTTGTTTTGTTTTGTTTCATTTGTTTAAGATTTTATTTATTTATCTGAGAGAAAGAGAGAGAGAGCACAAGCAGGTGGAGTGGCAGGCAGAGGAAGAGGGAGAAGCAGACTGAGCAGAGAGCCAGACATGGGGCTCGATCCCAGGACCCTGAGATCATGACCTGAGCTGAAGGCAGCCGCTTAACTGACTGAGCCACCCAGGCACCCCCCTAAATTTGTTTGTTTATGAATGACAGACTTAATTATATAAATATTTAAAGTACTTGATTGAAGAAACCACAACAAGATAAGAGGGAAAATAATACCCTGGAAGAAAATATTTGCAAATGTAACTATTAAGACTCATAATTTAGGGGCGCCTGGGTGGCTCAGTCGTTAAGCGTCTGCCTTCGGCTCAGGTCATGATCCCAGGGTCCTGGGATCGAGCCCCGCATCGGGCTCCCTGCTCGGCCGGAAGCCTGCTTCTCCCTCTCCCACTCCCCCTGCTTGTGTTCCCTCTCTCGCTGTGTCTCTCTCTGTCAAATAAATAAATAAAATCTTTAAAAAAAAAAAAAAAAGACTCATAATTTATGAGGTGCCTGGGTGGCTGAGTCAGTTAAGTGTCTGCCTTTGGCTCAGATCATGATCCCAGGGTCCTGGGACTGAGTCCCACATTGGGCTCCTTGCTCAGTGAGGAGCCTGCTTCTACCTCTCTCTCTGCTGCTCCCCCAGCTTGTTCTCTCTCTCTCTCTCTCTCACTCCCTATCAAATAAATAAATTTTAAAAAATAAAATAAAATAATTCAAAAAGACTCATAATTTATAAAATATTCTTGTAAATCTGTAAGAAAAAAAGATATCCCAACATAAAAATTACCAAAGTGTGAGAAAGAGGAAACTCAAAATGTCAATAATTAATCTCATCCCCATTAGCAGCCAGGGAAATCTAAATTAAAACAACAATGGCCTGCTATTTTCACTCATTAGATTTACCAAAAAATAAGTGTTATCAAGTCTGCAGTGAATTGGGTATTATCTACTAAATTTTTTTTTTTTTTTAAAGATTTTATTTATTTGACAGAGAGGCACAGCGAGAGAGAGGGAACACAAGCAGGGGGAGTGGGAGAGGGAGAAGCAGGCTTCCCGCGGAGCAGGGAGCCCGATGCGGGGCTCGATCCCAGGACCCTGGGATCATGACCTGAGCCGAAGGCAGACGCTTAACGACTGAGCCACCCAGGCGCCCCTTATCTACTAAATTTTTAAATGTATATGCTTTTGACCCAGAAGCCCACCTCTAAAAATTTATGCCATAGAAATAATTATACATAAAGACCCATGTATAAGAATATTCATTACAGTATTATTTATAATTAAATATCAAAAACAACCCAACTGGCCATTAATGCAAAAAAAGTGAAATAAGTTATGATACATTGATATAATCCATGTAGCTATTTAAGAGGCTCAGCAATATAATGTTAAGAGATAAAGCCAAGTCCCAGGTCTAGCTGCATGGCATGATTTCAATTATGTCTTTGTTTTTTTAAAACTAATATAAAAGTTCTCTTAATGAAACACACTTAATGAATTAATTGGCACTCCATTTCCTATATGAAATATACTGATTTGTTCTACCCTTGGGAGACACGCATGGGTAGTAGATGGGTAAAACATAATTTGCCCTCAAAAAGATGATTCTAGCTTTTAAAGGAGCAAAGAATACTACCGATACTTAGAGATAGGTTTCTAAGCATATGGGAAAAAACTGGAGATTGAGTGGAAGGACTGAGGAGAGAAGTAACTCTTTCTCTAATTCAATAAAGAAAATGGTGAGGATAGACATAGATGGCCTTCAACTTCATGACGGTTCAACTTAACGATATTTCAGCTTTCAATGGCCACCATTGTCCTCCCATAAAATCATTTTGCTTTCCACTCTCAGTACAGTATTCAATAAACTATATGAGATATTAAACACTTAATTATTAAAAAAGGCTTTGGCTTAGATGATTTTGCCCAACTGTAGGCTAATCTAAGGGTTCTGAGCACATTCAAGGTAGGCTAGGCTAAGCTATGACGTTTGGTAAGTTAGGTGTATTAAATGTAGTTTTGATCCACAATATTTTTGACTTACAATGGGTTTATCAGAACATAGTAAGTCCAGGAAGATCTGTACCTTTTCATTTTCTGTAATTTTTAAATATTTTTACTAGAACAGTTTAAAAGACACAGAAAAGTGTTGACCAGTGTTTGGTAGAACTTACAGTATAATCATCTCACCCATAAAGTCAGCATTTACTTCAATTTCATGCATGTTTATTAATGAATTCAGGCATTCTGCTGTATATTGAGTCAGTTTGAGTAATTTCATTTTGTGGAGATATTTTATGCTTTTAACCATAAAAATGTACAAACTATTTCCCAGTAAATTTTTCATCTCCTCCATGCTTGAGTTCTATCCTTTTCACATCCCTAGTATTGAAAATGCTCACTTCTCTGTATTTCTTGGCCATTCTTGCTAAAGTTTTGTCTATTTTAATGATGCTTTTAAAGTGCAAATTTTTCATTTTATTTGACAATTGTATTGTTTCTTTTTTCTAACTCATTAATTTCTTTTTTTTTTTTTTTAAAGATTTTATTTATTTATTTGACAGAGAGAGACACAGCGAGAGAGGGAACACAAGCAGGGGGAGTGGGAGAGGGAGAAGCAGACTTCCCGCTGAGCAGGGAGCCCGATGCGGGGCTCGATCCCAGGACTCTGGGATCATGACCTGAGCCGAAGGCAGACGCTTAACGACTGAGCCACCCAGGCGCCCCTCTAACTCATTAATTTCAACTGTTATATTCATCAGTATCTTGTCTACTTTCTTTATATTTATTTTGCTGTTTTTGTTCCATTTTCTTAGGTTCAAGCCCACATTAACTTACTTTCAAATTTTTTAATTTATATATTAAAGCACTGATAATAATTTATTTACAACTGTTCATTATAGAAATGCTGATGCCCCAAACCAGGAGTAGTCATGAGCCCTAGATATGAAGAAGAGAAGGGGGAGGCTGAGGCTCACCAATAGAGCTGTGACAAACCATGAACATGCAATGCTACATGGTTGGGTACCCAAGCACTTAGTGTTCTGCTCACCAGGCTGATTCTGGACACACCAGAACCGTGCCCAGGCTTGGGTCCTGGGGGGATGAAATCAGAGAGATGGGTTCAACTCCTCCCAAGAGAAGGAACGCCACCCTGAAGATATAATGTCAGCCCAGTCCAGGACTCTCCTATCTGCTGTCTGCAACACCATGAAGCCTGAATGGATCCTCTTTTCTTTGTGTTTCCTCATCTTGTCCATGCCCCTCCAGACACTTTCAGGCATCCTGTTTCCTGAACATCTCAGAAAAGAATTGTGTGAAAGCGGACATCTTGGAAGTAAGGCAAAATAGGAAGGGCAGCCCAGGGGAACACTGTGAAGGCAAAGGTGGTCTAGGCAGCCTGGGTGACAAGCAGAAATGAAGTCTTGCTTTTATCTCAAACCATACGGCTCTAAAGCATCTGATTCCAGAAGTCTCATTCAATTCCGTCTATGGATTGGAGAAGGAGGAAGACAGAAAATAGAATCAACTTAATTTTTTTTGAAGGGATTTCCGAGGAAGAGGAGTGGGGTTATGAAAACTGGATTAATGTCAGGAGGGTCCAGGAAACCCCTTTACTGGTGTGTGTGTGGGTGTGTGGGGGGGGGTGTGCATATTAGATGAGCTTTAATTCTACTTAACACGTAGGTACAAGACCACTCTGACTCACCTCTACTTATCATGATGAATACGTGTGAAATACTCGAGTAAACATGGCAAATTCCCAGTTGTGGGTAAGGGCTATAGCTGGATTTGAGGAAGACTGACATTAACTCCTTCTTTGTCTCCAACGTGGCCATCATTGTTCCTGCTCTGACTACCCACCTCCATGGTCTCAGTGAGGCCAGGTGAGTCTGCATGGTAGGTAAAAAGGGGAGCTAGATGGGAGAGGACACAGACACTGGTGGAGGAAAGGAAGATCTCCTGCCAAATTAAGCATTTTAATCCTATCCTTCAGGAGCAGATGTAGATAGCCAAAGGCCTATTTAGCTTGTGTGTTTGCAGAGACTCTGGAGAAGTCAAAGTAAGGGCTCTGACCTATGGCCTTGGGGGAGCAGATGACATGTTCACTTCCAATGCCATGGGAAAGCCTGTGGAGAGTTAGGAAATGGATTATATTTAATATGAAATTCTGCAAGAGAGGGCAGAAGCCTCAGGTCTCTCTTGCTTTTAGCTCTAGGGTAGTTGAGCTACCTTATTGTCCTTCTCCAATTACTTATCTGAGTCCCTGACCCAGGCCAGAGTCTAAATCATTGTCCCATATTATATATACAGTGAAATTTATGCTGAAGGAACTCTCCCAATGAAAAAGTGTCAGGTAGATTCACATGGGCTGATGGCCATCAGTCATCTAAGTCCATGAGGAAAAGAATGCCCAGTTAGCAGTAGAAAAGAAAACCTGACTCCAGGATTCTCATGCCCAGAAATCTGCAACTATCCTCCGGTATTCGGCACCTGTAAGTCAATTTACACCAGATTCTACTACAACACCTTGACATTTCTGTGTGAGCCCTTCGTCTTCTCTGGCTGTGGAGGCAACAGAAACAACTTTAAACAAAAATATATCTGTGAAAAATATTGCATTCCTGAAAAGTAAGTCTCTCAGTTCCTTACCCCATCCAATGACACCAAATACTAGAAACCCTGTTTTTTTCAGGGAAAAGCAAATAAAAGGCCAGGGGAGACTGAGCAATGGGACAAGGGATTATACCTGGGTTGGGGACAATCAGTCATAGGCACAAATTTTAACGTCTCGGTCATTTAATCCAACAAAACTCTTTTGTAAATGTGAAAATTGAAGCCAAGAGAGGCTAAAGACTTGCCAAGCTCATTCAGAAGTAGGACGTGGATCCAGACCCCCTAGCTCTCCACCCAGCATCTCGCTACTACCATGATGGCCTCCAACTCTTATTGTTGCAGAGTTAAAAGAGAAACAGTGAGAGTTGGTAGAATAGTTCAGTATCTATAGTGAATGGCTACACAATAGGTCAGGATCAAGAGCAGAGACCTCAATTTATTAATTTGTATATCCTTGGAGTATAGCACTATATTTACTCACTAAAATTTTATGGATGGATTATGGATCAGGATGGATATAGGAATTAAAAACAGCTCTGAAGTTCTTCTGAGATGTGAAGGACCCATGGATTCTACCAAAGACCATAACAATCACTACATTTATTTATTAACAGAGAAAGAGTTGGTGGAAAAAGCGATGCTTAACATGACAGAAGGAAGAAACAAGGAAAAAGGAATATTCTTTATGCAAAAGTATGCCAAAATTATTCTGAGTAAATAAATTGAACTATTACTGGAAGATTTTCAAATTCAGAATTCTTGCCTAATTTCCTTGCCCAGATTTGCCTTTCATACTGATTAGATATATAAAACTTCAACTGAAAAATTCCTGTATGTCAGACCTGGTCTAAATTCACTCATCTCTCCCATCCTAGATTCTTCCACTGTAAACCACAGGTAACCTCTCTGAAGGCCCAAACCATGTAATGAGTCAGTCTGTATAAAGGCAGTCACTGTTGATATCTCCTTGGTATGACCTGCCAAAACTGAGTTTGCTTCTGTATTTTGTCACTGATCCCAGTGGATTTACATTTAAGTGGCACCAAAATAATCATCATTAAATTATTTCATCTGCCCCAAATCAATGAGCATTCAACCCTCAACAATGCTCATATTCTAGGAAATGTCTTCAGTGCCCCAGGTGCCAGCAATATAGAAATTGTGACTTTACACCTGAAAGCTGCAGATCTTGAACCAAGCTGAACTTCTATAGTCAGAGTATGGAGGGTCATTCCTCTTTGCCCTGACTGCCATATTCATATTCTCATCAAGGACCCAGGCTTACAAAGGAGTCCTGCAATATGAGCAGCGTAGACCAGTATTTTAAGGACCATAAACAGTCGGGGGCACTGTAGCCCAGGGTAAATCCATACATGGGCATTATAGGTCAATCCCAACAATGGCAACCCCTGCCTCTGGACTTTGGGCAGAGTCTTGGAACCATCTTGGGAACTGGCAGAAAGCATAGGTTCAAGATGTCACCCTAGCCCTTCACCCAGGAATTGCTCCTGTGTAAAAAGGGGCAACTGAAAAAGGTAGCTTCTGGGTATTGAGCCAAAGTCTAGTATCCCAGGCCATTCTGAATCCACAGAAAACTTTTTTCTAGGCCTGGCATCATGGGTATAACCTATCTGGTGTCCATTCATGGATTCTGGAGATTTTCCTCCCTCTGACTATTGTGAAACACAGTGTTACATAAACAGGACTTGAGTGTAATTTCCTTGAAAACTCTTTCAGAACTATAGTCTAGTATTCCAAAGAATTACTATAAGTAAAATACTCTCTGAAAACAATTATTACCCAAAGTCCATTTTAGCCTCGGAGTTTCAGATTTCTTCTGGGGGCTCAAGTAATTGTCCAAGTTTCGTTCTCGCTCAGTCCTAAATTTGCTTCTAAGAAGGTTTTTGTGTGCTGTCCATGGTGCTGAAGGAAGATGTTCGCAAGTGCCCATAAACATCAGTAAAATGGCACAGAGCCATACAATATTTGCAGCCTTTACAGAACTATATACCCAAGGAGTAACACAGAACATCAATCTACAAGAAACCCAAATGAGTTTCATATTAAATTCAAGTGAGATATTTTGAGGGGGTGATCACTGGTAAAAGGAGGACACAGATAACAACATAAAACAGGGTCTTGGGGTACACACCAAAGACAGACTAAAAGATTCCAGTGCTGAATCTGGTCTCTTCCCAAGGTTATATCTGATCACTAGAGAAACTCGAAGGGAAAAATTCCCTCATATATGGCAAAGAATTAAAAGTAGTTTAAGAATGATTTGGTTTCTCTTTTGAAAAGCTCCCAAAGAGAAGGAATTTGTGCAGCAGATCTTGGAATGTGGCACAAGTTTGACTGTCATTCAAGAGATACTCAGTGCTTGTGAAATCGGAACTTTTAGAAGTCTGCTACAGTGGGGGATGTGTCTGGCTTAAAGGTGCTCAGGTAGCACTGTGAGGTGGAATCCCAGGTGGCATAGCATTGTCTCAGGATCTGAGAGGTCACAAGAAGAACAGGTGGTGCCTGAGTGCAGCAGACTTCCCAGGCATAGGAGTGGGGAAGCCGGCTGAGAACAGCGAGTCTAGGTGCCAGCTTTCTGCTCTGTGTTGCCATAAACTGTGAACCACTGCACGGTCCTGCAATTGCTTTCCTGGGGTTCCAGCAAAAGGCAGAAGCATGGCAAGACACTCTCCCCCAACCCCTCCACCCCTGGAGGAACAGCACAGGTTCAAGCCTGGGAGTCCCTAAATTTTGGAGTTTGGAAACTCAGTTGCGTGCCTGAGATAAAAAGGCTCAGTCACAGGCTGGGCGAACACAGAGTTCTGATGGAAACTGGGGAGACAAGAGTAGTTGATTGCTTTTCTGTGAGGGCTCACTGAAGAGTGTGGGTGCAAATTTTCAGTTCTGGGGCTAGAGCGTGGGTGCAGCCATATTCACCTGCCCATCAGTACTGAAAGCCTTCAGAGAGCAAAACAGCACCACTTAGTGGAGTCCGGAGCCCTGCCTCCCTGCACACTGGAGGCGCTTTTCCACTAGGGCAAGTCCACCCGAGAATCAGCATAGCAGGCCCCTCCCCCAGAAGACCAGTACAAACAAATGGCTGGCACCAAGTTTACTGATCATAGAGGGCTGCAAAACTTCAGCTCCTGGGGAAAACAGTATATAGCATTCTTTGTATTTTTATTCTTTAGTCTTTTAGTATTATTTTTTCAGTTTTCTTATTTTTTCAATTTTTTTATTCTTCAATTTTTATTTTTATATATATTTTATATATTTTTTAATTTTTGTTTCCTTTTATTGCATTTTATTTTGTTATATATAATAAAATAATTTATATATGTTATATATATATGTATAGGTTTATATATATATATATATGTTTTTCTTTCTTATTTTGGATCTAGTTTCTTTTACAAGCAGACCAAAACACACCCAGGATCTAGGGTTTTTTTCCTTTGGTTATTGTTGTTGTTGTTGTCGTTGTTTTTGTTGCTTTTTTCTTTTTCGTTCTTTTTTTCTCTGGACAAAATGAAGAGACAGAGAAATTCACCCCAAAAGAAAGAACAGAAGGTAGTACTCTCTGCCAGAGATTTAATCAATATGGATATAAATAAGATGTCTGAACTAGAATTTAAAATAATGTTTAAAAAGATACTAGCTGGGGACACCTGGGTGGCTCAGTTGGTTAAGCCTCTGCCTTCGGCTCAGGTCACGATCTCAGGGTCCTGGGATCAAGTCCCACATCGGGCTCCCTGCTCAGGAGGGAGCCTGCTTCTCCCTCTGCCTGCCGCTCCCCGCTGCTTGTGCTCTCTCTCTCTCTCTGATAAATAAATAAATAAAATCTTTAAAAATAAAATAATAAAATAATAAAATAAATAAAAAGATACTAGCTGGACTTCAAAAAAAAAAAAAAAAAAACATAGAAAGCACCAGAGAATCCCTTACTGTAGAGATAAAAGAACTAAAATCTAGTCAGGCCAAAATTAAAATGCTATTACCAAGATGCAGTCCCAAGTGGTGCCATAAAAACGAGGATGAATGAAGCAGAAGAGCAGATCCGTGATACAGAAGATAAAATTATGGAAAATAAGGAAGCTGAAAAGAAGAAGGAAAGAAAACTATGAGATCACAAAGGTAGACCTAGGGAACTCAGCAATTCCATAAGGAGAAATAATATGCATATTATAAGAGTCCCAGAAGATAAAGAGCTGAGGAAAAGGGGCAGAAAGTTTATTTGAACAAATTATAACTTCCCTAATAAGGACAAGGAGACAGGCATTCAAGTCCAAGAAGCACAGAGAACTCCTCTCAAAATCAATAAAACTAGGTCAACACCTCAACATATTATAGTGAAACTTGCAAATTACAAAGATAAAGAGAAAATCCTGAAAGCAGTTCCAGACAAGAGGTTCTTAACATACAAGGGTAGACACATAAGGCTGGCAGCAGACCTGTCCAAAGAGACCCGGTAGGCCAGAAAGGACTGGCATGATATATTCAATGTGCTAAATGGGAAAAATATGCAGCCAAGAATACTTTATCCAGCAAGGCTGTCATTCAGAATAGAAGGCAAGATAAAGAGTTACAAAAGACAAATAAAAACTGAAGGAATTTGTAAAACACTAAACCAGCCCTGCAAGAAATATTAAAGGGGACTCCTTGTGTGGAAAGAGAGACTAAAAGTAACAAAGACCAGAAAGTAACAGAGACAATCTACAGAAACAGTGACTTTATAGGTAAAACAATGGCACTAAATTCATATCTTTCAATAATTACTCTAAATATATACTCAATAATATACTAAATTACTCTAAATATATTACTCAATAATATACTCTAAATAGACTAAATGCTCCAAAAGACGTAGGGTATCAGAATGGATGTAAAAAAAAAAAAAAAAACCATCGATATGCTGCTTACAGAGACTCATTTTGGCCCCAAGACACTGCCAAATTGAAAGTGAGGGGTTGGGGAACCATTTATCATGCTAATGGACATCAAAAGAAGGCCAGAGTAGCCATACTTACATCAAACAAACTAGATTTTAAACCAAAGACTGTAATAAGAGATGAAGAAGAACACTATGTCATAATAAAGGGGCCTATCCAACAAGAAGATCTAACAATTGTAAAGATTTATGCTCCTAACTTGGGATGAGTTAAATATATAAATCAGTTAATAACAAACATAAAGAAACTCATTGATAATAATACAATAATAGTAGCAAGACTTTAGCACCCCACTCACAGCAATGCACAGATCATCTAAGCAGAAAATCAACAAGGAAACAATGGCTTTGAATGACATACTGGACCAGATGGACTTAACAGACATATTCATAGCAGTTCATCCTATAACAGCAGAATACACACTCTTGTGAATACACATGGAACATTCTCTAGAATAGATCACATCAGGATCACATCAGGATCACATCAGGCCTCAACAAGTACAAAATGATTGAGATCATACCATGCATATTTTCAGACCACAATGCTATGAAGCTTGAAGTCAACCACAAGAAAAATTTGGAAAGACCACAAATACATGGAGGTTAAAGAACATCCTACTAAAGAATGAATGAGTCAATCAGGAAATTAAAGAAGATTTTTTTTTAAGATTTTATTTATTTATTTGTCAGAGAGAGAGAGCACAGGCAGGAAGAGCTGCCGGCAGAGCAGGCATATCAGGCAGAGGGAGAAGCAGGCTCCCCACTGAGCAGGGAACCCAATGAGGGGCTCAATCCCAGGATCCTGAGATCATGACCTGAGCTGAAGGAAGACGCTTAACTGACTGAGCCACCCAGGCGTCCCAGGAAATTAAAGAAGAATTTTAAAAATACATGGAAGCAAATGAAAATGAAAACACAACAGTTCAAACTTTTGGGATGCAGCAAAGGCAGTCCTAAGAGGGAAGTATATAGCAATACAGGCCTTCCTCAAGAAGCAAGAAAAGTCTACACAACCCAACCTTACACCTAAAGGAGCTGGAAAAAGAACAGCAAATAAAGCCTAAATCCAGCAAGAGAAGAGAAATAATAAAGATTAGAGCAGAAATCAATGATATAGGAATCAAAAAAACAGTAGAACAGATCAACAAAACTAGGTGCTGCTTCTTTGAAAGAACTAACAAGATTGATAAACCCCTAGCCAAAGTTATCAAAAAGAAAAGAGAAGGGAGCCAAATAAATAAAATCATGAATGAAAGAGGAGAGATCAAAACCAACACCAAAGAGACACAAATAATTATAAGAGAGTACTATAAGCAATTATATGACAACAAAGTAGGCAATCTGGAAGAAATGGATAAATTCCTAGAAACATATAAACTACCAAAGCTGAAACAGGAAGAAATAGAAAACCTGAACAGACCCATAACCAGCAAAGTAATTGAATCGGTAATCAAAAATCTCCCAACAAACAAGAGTCCAGGGCCAGATGGCTTCCCAGGGGAATTCTACCAAACATTTAAAGAAGAATTAATAAGTTTTCTTCTGAAACTGATGAAAAAAATAGAAATGGAAGGAAAACTTCCAAACTCATTCTATGAGGCCAGCATTACCTTGACCCCCAAAACGAGCAAACACCCCACAAAAAGGGAGAATTCCAGACCAATATCCCTGATGAACATGGATGCAAAAATTCTCACCAAGATACTAGCTAATAGGATCCAAGAGTACATTAAAAAGGATTATTCACCAGGACCAAGTGAGATTTATTTCTGGGCTGCAGAGGTGGTTCAACATCCACAAATCAATCAATGTGATATGCCACATTAATAAAAGAAAGGACAAGAACCGTATGATCCTTTCAATAGATGCAGAAAAACCATTTGACAAAATACAGCATCCTTTCTTGATAAAAACCCTCCACAATGTAGAAATAGAGGGAACATACCTCAATATCATAGAAGCCATATAGGAAAGATCCACAGCAAATATCATCCTCCACAAGGAAAAACTGAGAGCTTTTCCCCTAAGGTCAGGAACACAACAGGGTTGCCCACTCTCACCACTATTTTTTTTTTTAATTTATTTGACACAGAGAGAGAGATAGCGAGAGCAGGAACACAAGCAGGGGGAGTGGGAGAGGGAGAAGCAGGCTTCCCGTGGAGCAGGGGAGCCCGACGTGGGGCTCGATCCCAGGACCCCGGGATCATGACCTGAGCCGAAGGCAGATGCTTAACGACTGAGCCACCCAGGCACCCCTCTCACCACTATTGTTCAATATAGTACTGGAAGTCTTTGCCTCAGCAATTAGACAACAACAAAAAAAGGCATCCAAATCAGATGAATTCAAACCCTCACTCTTTGCAGATGACATGATACTCTATGTAGAAAACCCAAAAGACTCCACCAAAAAATTGCTAGAACTGATACAAGAATTCAGCAAAGTCACAGGATATAAAAACAATGCACAGAAGTCTGCTGCATTTCTATGCACTAACAATGCAGCAGAAGAAAAAGAAATCAAGGAATTGATCCCATTTACAATTACACCAAAAACCATAAGATACCTAGAAATAAACCTAACCAAAGAGGTAAAGGATCTGTACTCTGAAAACTACAGAACACTTAGGAAAGAAATTGAGGAAGACACAAAGAAATGGAAAAACATTCCATGCTCATGGACTGGAAGAACAAATATTGTTAAAATGTCTATGCTACTACTGGGTATTTACCCCAAAGACACAGATGTAGTGAAAAGAAGGGCCATATGCACCCCAATGTTCATAGCAGCAATGTCCGCAATAGCCAAACTGTGGAAAGAGCTGAGATGCCCTTCAACAGATGAATGGATAAAGAAGATGTGGTCCATATATACAATGGAATATTACTCAGCCATCAGAAAAGATGAATACCCAACTTTTACATCAACATGGATGGGACTGGAGGAGATTATGGTAAGCGAAATAAGTCAAGTAGAGAAAGTCAATTATCATATGGTTTCACTTATTTGTGGAACATAAGGAATAACATGGAGGACATTAGGAGAAGGAAGGGAAAAATGGGTGGGGGAATTGGAGGGAGAGATGAACCATGAGAGACTATGGACCTGAGAAACAAACAGGGTTCTAGAGGGGAGGGGGGAGGGGGGATTGGTTAGCCCGGTGATGGGTATTAAGGAGGGCACATACTGCATGGAGCACTGGGTGTTATACGAAAACAATGGATCGTGGATCACTACATCAAAAACTAATGATGTATTGTATGGTGACTAACATAATATAATAAAATTAAAAACTACAAAAAAAAAAAAATGTCTATGCTACCCAAAGCAATATACACATTCAGTGCAATCCCTATCAAAATACCACCAGCATTTTTCAATGCTGGAACAAACAATTCTAAAATTTGTATAGAACCAGAAAAGTCCTGAATAGCTGAATTAATGTTGAAAAAGAAAACCAGAGCTGGAAGCATCACGATTCCAGACTTCAAGCTGTGTTATAAAGCTATAATCATCAAGACAGTATGGTACTGGCACAAAAACAGACACATAGATCAATGGAACAGAACAGAGAACCCAGAAATGGACCCTCAACTCCATGGTTAACTAATCTTTGACAAAGCAGGAAAGAATATCCAAGGGAAAAAAGACGGTCTCTTCAACAAATGTTGTTGGGGAAATTGGACAGCCACATGCAGAAGAATGAAACTGGATCACTTTCTAACATCATACACAAAAATAAACTCAAAATGGATGAAAACCCTAAATGTGAGACAGGAATCCATCAAAATCCTAGAAGAGAACACAGGCAGCGACCTCTTTGACCTCGGTCACAGCAACTTCTTGCTAGATATGTCTCCATAGGCAAGGGAAACAAAAGCAAAAATGAACTATTAGGACTTCATCAGGATAAAAAGCTTTTGCACAGCAAAGGAGACAGTCAACAAAACTAAAAGACAACCTATGGAATGGGAGGAGATATTCACAAATGACACATCAGATAAAGGGCTAGTATCCAAAATCTATAAAGAACTTATCAAACTCAACACCCAACAAACAAAAAATCTACTCAAGAAATGGGCAGAAGACATGCACAGACATACAAATGACCAACAGACACATGAAAAATGCTCAACATCACTCAGCATCAGGGAAATACAAATCAAAACCACAATGAGATACCACCTCACACTGTCAGAATGGCTAAAATGAACAACTCAGGAAATAACAAATGTTGGCAAGCATGTGGAGAAAGGGGAAACCTCTTACACTGTTGGTGGGAATGCAAACTGGTGCAGCCACTCTGGAAAACAGTATGGAGGTTCCTCAAAAAGTTAAAAATAGAACTACCCTAGGACCCAGCAATTGAACTAGTAGGTATTTATCCAAAGGATACAAACATAGTGATTCAAAGGGGCACATGTACCTGATGTTTATAGCAGCAATGTCCACAATAACCAAAATATGGAAAGAGCCCAGATGAATAGATAAAGAAGATGTGGTATATATATATATATATATACACAATGGAATATTATTCAGCCATCAAAAGAAATCTTGTCATTTGGAATGATGTGAATGGAACTAGAGTGTATTATGTTAAGTGAAATAAGTCAGAGAAAGACAAATACCATATGATTTCACTTCTATGTGAAATTTAAGAAACAAAACAGATGAATAGAGGGGAAGGGAAGGAAAAATAAAATAAGATAAAAACAGAGAGGGAAGCAAACCATAAGAGACTCTTAACTCTAGGAAACAAATTGGGGGTTGCTGGAGGGAAGGTGGGTGGGGGGATGGGGTAACTAGGTGATGGGCATTAAAGAGGGCATTTGATGTAATGAGCACTGGCTGTTATACGCAACTGAAGAATCACTAAATTCTACCCCGGAAACTAATAATACACTATATGTTAAATAAATTGAATTTAAATTTTTTTTTAAAGTTTTTAAAAAGAGATACTCAGTGCATTCAGCCCTCACATATGGGTGTAGAGCAGGACCTGGGAGAAGATGGAAAGAAAGGGAGATCATCACAAATGATCATCACGAAAACTGTGATCTCTTCCCCCATCTAACCGTCCCCTTCTGTCTCTTATAAAGGAATAAACAGATTAAGAGAAAACCTCCAACTCTTCCTTGGTCTAGCCTTCACTGGGTCTGCAAATCACTTTCTCCACATGGAATTTCATATCCAGCACCCTGACACCAGTCCCATCCTGCCAGTCTCTCTTCATCAGATCCATTCATGATCTAGCCACTTCCAAACCTCGTTCGTTCTAGCTGCTGTTGCCAGAATAATTATCCTCAAGCGCCATTTCTGTTTTTCAGGCCCTTGATCCAAGACATGCAGTGTCTGTGGTTAAAATTTTAACCTGATAACCAGGTCTTCCGTGTCTATTTCATATTATTACTGTCTTCTATACGGTGCTTTTGTCTCAACTTCACTTGTCTTTTTTTTCCTTTTTAAGATTTTATTTATTTATTTGTCAGAGAGAGAGAGCACAAGCAGGGAGAACTGCAGGCAGAGGGAGAAGCAGACTCCCCACTGAGCAAGGAGCCTGATGCAGGACTCCATCCCAGGATCCTGAGATCATGACCTGAACTGAAGGCAGATGCTTAACTGACGCCACCCAGGCGTCCATCAACTTTACTTGTCTTTTTTGAGTAGCATGGATTTTGGGAGAGGAAAGTGACCAAAAAGATCCTCTAATCCAACTCTGACCTGTTGTGCATACTGGAACTGAAGGTCTGAAATGTGATGTGACTTGACAAATGCCCTATCGCATCTCATAGTTTTATTTATGTCGCATACCTCAACTCTCCGTTGGGAACTTTCTTCCATGTGTGATGCACTCTCTCCTACTTCTTCATTCATTCAGCACATTCATTGAGCACCTGCTGTAAGCCAGATACCATATAAGGCATAGGATAAAGTAGTGAGCAGAGAGGGCCATATCCTGTCCTCATGGAATGGACAATCTAAAGAGGAGACAGGGCCCCTGGGTGGCTCAGTTGGTTGGGCGACTGCTTTTGGCTCAGGTCATGATCATGGAGTTCCAGGATCGAGTCCCGCATCGGGCTCCCTGCTCAGCAGGGAGTCTGCTTCTCCCTCTGACCCTCCCCCCTCTCATGTGCTCTCTCTCTCTCTCTCTCTCTCAAATAAATAAATAAATAAAATCTTTAAAGAGGAGACAGACATTTATCTAATAACCACACAGGTATCTGATGCTAAACAGTAATACATGATCTACAAGAAAGGCATAGGGTGTTATTAGCAGATGGAAGAGAGGAACTTAGTCTATCCATAGATTCAGCAAATACTTTTCAGAGCAAGTGATATTTGAGCTGACATCTGAAGCATAATTAGGCACAAGGAGACAGGTGCTCCCATCGGAGGGAACGATATATGCAAACCTTGAGGCAAGATAGAGTATAACATAGTCCAAGAATTGAATTGTGCCCCCATAGAGCTGGGGGCACCGTGAGGATAGAGAGGTTAGCAGACCCAGGTCTCCCATATGACTTTATATGTCAGGAAAAGAAGTTTAGATTTATTCCAGCAGTGCTGGATAAAAATCGAGGGTTTCAAAAAGGAGAGTCGTGTTTCTAAGCGGCCATTTGGAGAATTCTGGTTCTGAAAATGGCAGAACAGCTTATATCAAACTATTCTGCAGATAACAGTTATAATATCTTGACAAAGTGTAAAAAAACAACTGTTTTAAGGCACTGGAGAGTGACCAAAACTAAGCAGAAGCTGAATAGGATTTAATTCAAAAGAAAAGAACCACAGTGGGAGGGATCCACATGGCTTTTCGCTGAGGATGATGCCAAATCCAACCTGCATATGGCAGATGAAGCTCAAGCAGAAAACCACGGTCTTGTGTCCTGAGCAGCCAGAAGACAGTATTGAGGATAGACTCCCAAAGCAGCTTTATAACGAGAGAGGAAATCCAAAGAGGAGACAACCACAAAGGGGAATCTCCAACATTGTTATACAACCTCCTCTCAAATCCCTGCTTGTCTCATCAGTCTGTAATGTGCAGGTAATATTCCAAGGATTCAGCCATGACACAGGTGCCAAATTTTTGGATAGGCTTCATAACTTTGATTTTTTTTTTAATTTTATTTATTTACTTGCCAGAGAGAGAGAGAGCACAAGCAGCGGGAGCAGCAGAGGGAGAGGGAGAAGCAGGCTCCCCGGCAAGCAAGGAGCCCGATGTGGGACTCGATCCCAGGACCTCTGGATCATGACCTGAGCCGAAGGCAGACGCTTAACCAACTGTGCCACCCAGGCGTCCCAGCTTTGATTTTTTTTTTTTAAATAAGCAAGTAAGATTTTTGTGACCTTTTAAAAAATTGTTGTTTTTTAAATGAAATAACATAAAAACAGTAATCTAAAAATCAAAATGAACAAACAAAAAAACCAGCAGCAACAGCACCATCTGGGAGCTTGTTAGACATGCAGAATCTTGGGCCCATCAGAGAATTGCCAATTTGTCAATTTGTTAGAATTTGCATTTTAACAAGACCCCTTGGTGATCTGTATGCTCATTTCATAAGTACGAGCCTATGAAAAATCAGGAAGCTATCAGGAAAGGCAATCTACCTGAGTAACTTCTTAGAACAAAGGTTTCTCCTACACCAGCTGACTTGCACCAATAAAATGTGAAACTTTTTTTAAATTTATTTTTTAATTTAAATTCAATTAATTAACATATAAAACTCTTAACAGGAGTCTATAGAGCCCCGAGGATTTACTGTGAGGTGCATCCATCCCTTTCCCATCCATCCCTTTCCCATTCCTAGTAGCAGCTTATTTCCCTTTTAGGGAATTCTTGATGTCTTGTGGTGATCAGTTCCAGGAGCCTGCTAACCGCACCTGAAGTCAGGGAACCAGACCACTTCTCTACACAACACTGCGAAGGGGCAGCATATGAGTTAAGATTAAAATTCTCAACCTGGGGTCATTTCTCCCCTAGAGGACATTTGGCAATATCTGGAGACAGTCTGGTTGTCACAAATGAGGGTGAAGTCTGCTGGCAACCAGTGGGAAGAAACCAGGGATACTGCTAAGCATCATATAATACACAGGACAGTCCCTCCACCATGACAAAGAATTATCCAGTTTAGGAGCACCTGGGTGGCTCAGTCAGTTAAGCGTTTGTCTTCGACTCAGGTCCTGCTGGGATCGAGCCCCGAATCAGGCTCCATGCTCACTGCAGAGACTACTTGAGATTCTCCCTCTCCCTCTGCACACCCTCCCCACTCCTGCTCTCTCTCAAATAAATAAATAAAATCTTTAAAAATAATAATAATCATTAAAAGAAGTATCTAGTCTAAAATGATAGTAGAACCGGGGTGCCTGGGTGACTCAGTCAGTAAGCGTCTGCCTTCGGCTCAGGTCATGGTCCCAGGGTCCTGGGATCGAGCCCCGCATCGGGCTCCCTGCTCAGCGGGAAGCCTGCTTCTCCCTCTCTCACCCCCCTGCTTGTGTTCCCTCTCTCACTGTGTCTCTCTCTGTCAAATAACTAAAACCTTTATTAAAAAAAATCCATAACAATCTATCCGCGAGCCCGTGGGTTTCCGTAGTGTAGTGGTTATCACGTTCGCCTCACAATCTATCCGCGAACCCAAGAAGTGTTGCGAAAAATAGAGGCTTTGCCGCATAGATACACTTACTGGTTTAATTGCAGTAAGAGAGAAGGTAAAAGCCTTTGAAGCTGTTTGGCAAAGAACATGGGAAACAGGTCAAGCAGCAGCTACAGAGTTCCAGGGTCTTGTTACATATAAAAAATTCATATGTATTTAAAGAAACCGAATACTTCAACAATTAAAAATTATGCGGATCAGAGCGCCTGGTGGCTCAGTCGATTAAGCATCCGACTCTTAGTTTCGGCTCAAGTCATGATCCCATTGGTCATGAGATGGAGCCCTGCAGCGGCTCTCCACACGCAGCGGGGAGTCTGCTTGGGGAGTCTCTCCCTCTGCCGCTTGCCCTGCTCTCTCACCAATAAATAAATAAATCTTTTTTAAAACTCATGTCTATCAGGGCGCCTGGGTGGCTCAGTCAGTTAAGCGTCTGCCTTCGGCTCAGGTCATGATCTCAGGGTCCTGGGATCGAGCCCTGTGTTGGCTCCCGGCTCAGCGGGGAGTCTGCTTCTCCCTCTGCCTCTGCCCCTCCCTCCATTCGTGCACGCACTCTCTCTCTCAAATAAATAAATAAAATCTTTTTAAAATTTTTTGAATAAAAATTAAAAAAATAGAAATCATGTCTATCTATGACATACTGCTGAGTGACAAAAGCCTATTACAGAACAGCAGGAACTTCCTTCCCACTCTTGCTACCATATCAACATTTGTGTGAATACCTAAGGGCAAGCTAGAACAATGTTCTCCAATTAGCAATGGTTATCTATGGGCAGGAGATCTTCTCTTTGGATTCTTCTGTGTTGTTTAAATATCTCAAAAATGATTACGCATCCTTTCTCAAAAAATAAGAAACTGGAGGGGTGCCTGGGTGGCTCAGTCTGTTAAGCGTCTGCCTTTAGCTCAGGTCATGATCTCAGGGTCCTGGGATGGAGCCCCGCATTGGGCTCCCTGCTCAGTGGGGAGTCTGCTTCTCCCTCTTCCCCTCTCCCTGCTCATGTGCTCGTTCGCTCTCTGTCTCTCAGATAAATAAATAAAATCTTTAAAAAACAAAATGTAGCTATTGTGGACAAACCAGCAGTTTCTTTGGCCCGCCCCACATTTGACCTACTGAATCAAAATAATCTGGGATGAAATTTGGGAGTCTGCACATTGACAAACCCTCTCAAGTAATTCTGTTCTAAAACCAGCCGCTGGCAACCTCTACTATGCTTTCTGTCTGTATGGATCTGCCTATCCTAAATATTTCTTATGAATGGAAGCACACAGGAGGTGGCCTTTTGTGTCTGCCTTCGTTCACTTAGCACAACGTTTGCAAGGCTCGTTGTATTGTAGCAAGAATCAATACTTCATTCCCATTGGAGGGATAGGCTGCATTTTGTTTTGTTTATCATTTATCGTTTGATGGGCATCTGCGTTGCTTCCACCTTCTGAGTATTGCAAATGGTGTTCTACGAACATTCGCGTAGAAGTTTTGATTTGAACACCTGTTTTCTATTCATTTAGTTATATACCTGAGAGCGGACTTGCTGGGTCATATGGTAATTCCATGTTTAACTTTTTGAGGAGCCACCAAACTTTTTACTTTTTTAATTTGGCCTCTAGAAACCTTGCAATTACATAGGTGGCTTGCCTTATATTTCTCTTGGAGAGCGCTGCTCTAGATGTTTCTTTCTGCCCAAGAATTCCACAGATGCTAACCTCTCATGTCTGTATACCGCCCTATCTGCCAAGCAGGATTGGAGGAATATAATACTATAAAGGAGATGACAGGAAACTGAAAATCATTATGCCAAGAGTAAAAGAGAGCCAAGAGAATAATAGAGAGGGTTATCACGAACAGATTAAGTGCAACTCAGTAGGGATCTGGAGTATAGAGCCGGCTATGTAACTTTTTCTCAGAGTGCCTGGAAAAGGCTGGGAGGAACTCAGACAATACTGAACTTTTCCCTTAATTAGGCTTCCAAAAATATGGATCGGTTCATTTCTCTTACCTGGAAGTGGTCTATGACTTAGACCTCTGCTGCCCTCTGGTGGCTCTGAGAATAAAGGCACCCCGCCAAGAATTCTTTCCACTCAAAACTCCCCACCCATTGTTGTTCCCACTAGCGTCCCCAAAGCAGCTCAGCCCAGGATCTGAGGAGAGGAGCATCTGAACTCCCCGCCACTCTAAATAGGCCTTGAGCCCTCGCTGAATACCCGCACCCCATCTTCAGGGTCTGGGCTCTGCCCCCACCCTCACAAACTGCCTTTCATTTCCCTGCCCCGGTTGCAAGGGGCGGGGGGGGGGGGGGGGGGGGGGGTGGTTCCTGGTTCAGGCTGGAGCTGGGACCCAGGTCACTCCTGGAAGAAAGCAATTCAAGAGCTGCTATCTGACGTTCGGTATGTAAGACCAGGAGGGCAGAGTGACCAGAATATGAATGAGAAAGCATGAAAGAGAGAGTATGAATAGGTCACAGATATCCAGGGCCAAGATCCTCCCACCTGGGACCTGCTCTACCAGACAGAGTCTCAGGGCTAGAAGGGACTGTAACTCTTGTGGAACTGATGTTTGTCTCTCTGTCCCCTTCTCTTTCTCTTTTTCTCCCTCCCTCCCTGTCCCTCTCCCTCCCTCCCTCTCTCTCTCTCCCCCTCTCTCTCTTTCTCTCTCTCCCTCCCTCCCTCTCTCTCCTCTCTCCCCCTCTCTCCCTCTCTCTCCCTACAGAGAGAGAAGCATCCCACCCCAGCTCATGCAGCCAATCTGGACTGGAATCCAGAGTTTCCCTTGCCTGTCCCTTTTCCTTACTTCCAAAAATATCACAACTGATCCCAAACCACTTGCCTACCTCCATTTTATAGTGAGAGAAAGAAGAATACCAAAATTGTTGAAGCATACAGACCAAGGTTCAAACTAGCCCTGCAACTCACTCTGAGACCCTGGGCGAGTTATTTAAACGTTCTGTTTCCTCATGTGAAAGACACAGGACTTCCCAGGGCCGCTGTGCATGTCAGGTTCTTAGCCCAGCACCTGGGACATCGTCAGTGCTCAGTGAGTGTTAGCTGTTAACTCTTTGGGGGGCTTCTTCATTCTTTTCCAGAGCTTGTGAATCTATAGGAAGCTGGCCTTCTAGGCACCAACCCCCCTGACAAGAGGACTTACCTTGGGTAGGAAAAGGAAAGTGGCCCTCAAGAGCACCCCCTTGCCAGGGGCACGGGTTGCACCTCTAGCCCCTCTCACCCCACATATCCCACTTACCAATGACATTATGCCGCCCAGAGAGTAAGATCCAGAAGAGCAGCAGGGAGAGGATGCAGAGCCCATGATGTCACTGAGGGGGTCTCCGCCACTTGATGGTCAAGGAAAGGGATGGAGAAGTAGGGAGCTCAGAACCCACTGACTTTGGTCAAAGAACAGGTCTGAGATGACTCACACTTGAGGCCTAGTAAGTATCAGAGCCCCAGAAATTCCTGCCCACTGTGCGGAAGTGTTGGAGGAGGTCATGGAGAGGACATGACTGCCAGTTGACATGCAAGCTGGCCCTGGGCGATCGGGCGTTCCTCCCCCTGCCCTGTCCGTGGAATGTACCTCCTCCCACCGTTCCCACAGTGGGAGCCATTTTCAAGGATGTAGCCTTGAGGGAGCGAGGTGTTGAGACCCTCTGGCCGGTGCGTGTGACTGAGCCCCGTAAAGGCCTCTCTGTAAACTGTTAAGGTTCTGGTGGTCAAGTGCTGAGATCTGCTGGCTTCCAGAGCCCAAGACAAGCGTTGTGTGTAAGTTCCCTTGCTTATTACACCTGCCACCTGCTGATCGGGAGTGACCTCTTTCCTTGTCTCAGCATGCCCTCTGCGTATGGGGAGCTGGTTTCGGATTTCACCCCCAAGCGAGCCACCAGGAAGCTGATGGGGAGGGGCGTGTGTGTGGTTTTTCAGTCTGGTCAGAGCTAATTTCAGGGTGTAAGGTTAGGGCATCCATAGGAGCAGGGTCCACTGAGACCTGCTCCCCCAGGCCTGAGGCTGAAATGGCCTTAAAGTGAGGAAGGAAAGGTTCTGATGGCTTCTTTGGTTTAGGATACAACAATAGGAAAAGAGGCCTAGAAAGGCCCCAGGGGTGGGGGAGGGGGACATGGAATTTGGCCCCATCTCAACCTTTGACCTCCAACTCCAACACAATCCCAAGGTCAAATTCAGCCCTTTGGTTCATGCTTTTTCTCTCTCTCTCTCTTTCTCTCCCCTCCCCCGCCCCATGTTGTTGCTCCCATGTGGACAGGGTGGGCTGCCCCAGATGAGGAAGAAAGATCTGGAAGGGACATCTCTCCTGATGCTCAGCCTGAGCTGCACTGGGGCTCACACCTTCCTTTCCAGTCTCACCCCCACCCCCAGCAGAAAATCACCCTTCAGTATTTTAAGATCCCAGGACTGCTGTTTTCACTGAAGACTTCTCCATATTGATTTTTTAGGTGGCATCCACATATTATCTTGATTTTTTAAATAAACAATAACACAATAAGTAAAACAATGGAAGAGGAACCTACCAAAATGTTCAGCAGCCTATTACACTGACACTGGGGGGTCCTCCTCGTTCCCTGCACTCTGAGCCTGGAGCCCTGAGTGTCCCTAGGATGGCCACTTCGAGGCTCATGCCAGCCACTCTTCTTCAGATCAAACACAGACATGTCTACTCAAAAAAATGAGTGTTCTGAACCCAGTAGAAACCAGAATTTCACAGGCCAGTGTGAAAACAGAGGGAAAGGGGGCAAAAAAGACAGCAGTGATGGAAATTTTTTTTTTTTAATATTTTATTTATTTATTTGACAGAGAGATAGAGAGTACAGGTAGGCTGAGAGGCAGGCAGAGGGAGAGGGAGAAGCAGGCTCTCCGCTGAGCAGGGAGCCCGATGTGGGGCTCGATCCCAGGACCCTGGGATCATGACCTGAGCTGAAGGCAGACGCTTAACCGACTGAGCCACCCAGGCGCCCCGGAAATTATTTTTAATTTTAAAGATTTTTATTTATTTATTGAGGGAGGGGCAGAGGGAGAGAGAATCTTGAGCAGACTCAGAGCCCGACACAGGGCTCCATCTCACGACCCTTAGATCACGACCTGAGCCAAAATCAAGAGTCGGATACTTAACTGACTGTGCCAACCAGGCACCCTGGAAGTTTTTAAGTTGTAACTTGCCTTTTTCCATTAGAGTTCGGAATTACAAAAACATTTTTGCAATATTCAAGGTGAATACTAATATTGTCTTTCTTGTTATAAAAGCCCTGCCTACTTAGCAATTTGTCCAAATTTTGAATGCATATGTCCTTTGACCCAGTACGACACATATGGTTCATTACTTACCTCCCCCATAATCATTCTCTCCTTCTTCCTTGCTAATAGAATCTCAATTTTTAAATCAAGGTGGGCCCCTCCCTCAGCCTCAAGGATGAAGCACGTTTAAGACTGTCACATTTTCCCTTTCCCATTTGCAGACATTTGCTTTTCCAGCCAATGAGAGGATGAGGGAAATGTGGGGAGGGGTCAGCTTCCGGGGAAGATGGTCTCTGAGATTAAAAGGAGAGCACCATTTGAGGTAAAGGTCTTTTCACCATTACCCTCGCCACAGACCTTCCTGCTGTGACGTCCAGAGCTGCAGCAACCATCCCACACAGTGAGGCGCGCGTCACGAGGACAAAAGCCAGCACGCTGAGGTTTGTGGGGAAGGAAGGAAATGAGTCTGTTCATTAGTGCTGTGGGTGAGCTGCTGAACCAGCCTCACTGCCTCTCTCCAGACTCTGATGTGAAAAAAATTAAATGTCTTTATTGGCTAAGCCACTGTTAGTTGGGTTTTCTACTACTACGAAGCTCAACAAATTCCTAATGGACAGACTTGCGAATTATATTCATTTTTTCATTCATTCAACAAATACTGATTGAGGGCCTTTTTTTGGGTCAGGCTCTATTGGAGAAACTAGAATTCTACTACAAAGAATTTCCCCAGATTTACCTGCAAAAGTGGGCCAACATCTATATGTACAAGGATTAATGTCCACCAAGAGATGACTAGTTAAAATTAGCTATTTTCATGGTGTCCCATTACAAGAATAATGTGATGACATAAATTTCTCCAGGATATAGCATGTGATCCATTTTGTATGCATTTTTAATTTTTTTTTTTAATTTTTTATATTCTGAGAACCTAAAGACAACCCCTCCCTACAGCAAAGCTACCTGGAGGGGACAAACTGCCTGCCTTGGAGCCAAGGGCCAGCCCCCAAGAAGGAGGTCCAAGGTGGGAACATCCAAGGGACTACAGTGAACTAGTTGCCTACCCCTGTTCCATCCCCAACTCACATTCTCTGATAAAAGAAAAGTCAGCCGGCCCAAGAAGAGGCCCGAGGGTCCCACCCCTGAGGCTTGAGAGAGACATCTGTGGCAAGTCAGCCTAGGCTGAGCTCCCACCCACCTCCGCCCTCGCCACCAGGGCAGCGCCCACGTTCAGTGTTCTCATTAAGTCCCGTAATCCTGCCGACGTGCTCAGACCCCCTAGCTCTCTCATCCTGGCCCTCAAACAGCACAGACAAGAAGGTCAGCACGGTCTTTACTGGGGAAAAGCAGCGCCACACACCATTGCTCAAACCCACGACTGTTTCCAGTGCTCAGGGCAGCAGCAGGAACAGAAGCAGGGCAGAGAGGGCAACGAGAGCCCCCGGGAGGGTCACAGCCCCAGGACGTCACCCTCTCCTGGCAGCCAGGACAAGCCCCCTGTAGTCACCGAAGCAGCTCAGGACAAATCAGGACAGCTAAGGCACCAGGGTCTCTGCAAAAAGAAGCATCGGGTCACAGCTGTGCCCTCCTGGCTCCAGCTCCCCTCCATCCTAGAGAAGCTCGGCATACACTGCTCCCCAAAGCCTTGGATGGCGCCCTGCTTCCCAGACACTCCAGTCCAAACTGGCAGTGAAGACCCTACTCACTCAGCTGTCAACCTTCTGTCTCCGAGCACCGAAACAGCCCACCCTCACCTGACCCCCACCCGGCTCCCCAAATGCATCACCGGCATTCCACCCTTTGCGCCTTTACTAACCACCAGACCCCCACCCCCACCCCCGTCCAGCATGTTCTCCGTGCTTTCCTCCCTTTGTCACATCCTGCCTAGCCTTCAGGGCCCAGATCTAATCCTACTTTGGGCAGAAAGATCTTCCCAAGGAGCCACGCCTACTCTGAGAGCCTAAAAGCCCATGCGGTCTACAAAAAGGGTTCTCATCTGGGGCATAGGATCTTTTTCTCCCACTCGACTCTCCAGGGCAAGAACTTTGTCTCGACCCTCTGAAGTCCCCTACCCAGCACCTAAGCCAGTGGTCTACACACAGCAGCTAAGTGCGCTCTTATCAGTGATGCTGGACCTGACTCACCTAAGGCAGAATCAGAGCGGAGGGTCCAGTTGGGGTTTGTGGCCAGTTCTGGTGGCTGAACGGGCGGGACACAGAAGCGGCCACAGCCTGACTTGCAGCACTTTTCCCCGGCCTGGCAGTTCTCATCCATCATGCAGGTGACAATGCACAGGCCCACCAAAATGTGTGGACAATCACCAGCCCGCCCTGCAGGATAAACAGGCACAGGTAAAGAGACTCAGAGGCTCCAGAGGAATCCATCCCTGACTGTAACTAGATCTTAACCAAAGATCTGCCTGGGAAATCTGGGAGCTAGAGCCTCTGAGAATCGGTGGGGCCCCAAGAGAGCATCGGGATCAACAGTTTTCAAATGGCATCCCACAGAGTTCCCTGGAGGTCCCTTGGTTTGATACTTCTGTCGGTGGGCCTGGGTGGAGTGCCAAGGAGCCCCCCACTGCCTCCCCCAAGGCTGGGCCTCCCAGTGTCCCTTCCTCAGGGAGGCCTCCTCTGCCACCCCAGACAAGGTTCGGCACCCTGCTTTGTGCTCCTCTCATCAGAATTCATTACAATTCCTGATCTGTCTACCTTCCCTGAGAAGCTAATAAGGACAAGAATCTGTCTTCAGAACCTTGAACTGCCTGGGAATCTACATGCTGTCTAAAAACAACACCTGAGCCAGTGCTTCTGAAGTGGAGTTCCACAGTGCCTGGTACAAAAGGAGCATTCAAAACTAGGGATTTGTTTAGGGGCGCCTGGGTGGCTCAGTCGTTGAGCGTCTGCCTTCGGCTCAGGTCATGATCCCAGACTCCTGGGATCCAGCCCCGCATCGGGCTCCCTGCTCCGCGGGGGGGCCTGTTTCTCCCTCTCCCACTCTCCCTGCTTGTGTTCCCTCTCTCGCTGTGTCTCTCTCTGTCAAATAAATGAATAAAATCTTTAAAAAAAAAAAAAGAAAGAAAGAAAAAGAAAGTCCTTGGTCTAGATACCATTAAAAAAAAAAATAGGGATTTGTTTAAAAAATATATATTGAAACTAAAGAAATCAAATCAGGAATGCTTTTATCTGTTGTGGATATGTTGCTAAGAATCTGGTCAGCAAACCATGATCTTGGGCAATTCCCTCACTTTACAGACGAAGAAACTGGCTCAGGACGAGTCTGCTTCCCCGAGGTCACAGAGCCAGTCAGCAGCAGAACCAAGACCGCAAGCCAAGCTACCTGTCTTCCAGACTCGGGACTTTTCCTACTAACCCACACTGCCTTCCCCTAGCTCTTTCGACGCCAGCACGGGCCCCCGGGCCCCAGGAGGAGGGGTGGCTTTGGGTTGGGGGCTAGGCAGACAGGAGGGATGAGAACTCTGACTCCCCCCAGGAAGGGAAAGACAAGGAGGTCACAGATGGCTCCCGCCCCAACCGACCCTGGAACTCAAGGATTCCTTCCCCCAGGGGCCAACATACCTCCCTTGATGTCTCCACGGCACGAGTGGCCGCAGCCACTGCTGCAGCATTTATGCCCCTGGGGACAGGACTCGTCCCTGTCACACAGCTCCTCGCACGGAAGGGGGTCGGCAGGACATTCGCCACCAGACTCTGTCATAGAATCAGAGCATGGGGCCCAGAGGTGTTCAGGCCCAGTGTTTCCAGTTACTTTCACTGTGACTCTTGAGTGCAAAATTTTATTTTTCATTGCGTATGTTAATCCATACGCATGCTTAAAATGTAGGTATTTATGTGCATACATGTATATACTTTACAGTCTTTCTATTTCTTTTCTTTTTTTTTTTTTTTAAATGCTGCTCATCAACTATTAAACTGATCTCAAGACTCGTAGTCTGGAAAACACTGTTGAGGTCTAACCCACTGTGGCAAACAGACTTATTGCCAGCCCCATATTCACTCTCCCTCCCTCCTTCCTGTGGCAGACACCTATGGTCGTGGCCCCCCGTGAACCACACCTCCCATATTGTCTCTGGGCTGGACTGTGTGACTTGCTTTGACCAACAGGACACCAGCAAGTGTGATGTGAGCAGAGGCTTGGTAAGCACTTGCATATTGGGACTGGTCCTCTTAAAACACCCCCCCCTTGGAAACCAGCCGCTACGCCGAGAAGCAGCCTGGGCTCAACTACAGGATGATGAGGTGCCCCAAAGAGAGAGAAGCTGGATGAAGAGAAGCATCCTGCCTGGTCCAGCCACCGCTGAGCTCCCCGCTGAGCTCCCAACTGCACGCAGCTGCGTAAGTGACCTAGCTTCGGCATATGTGGGCCTAAGAACTGCCCAGCTGAGCCCGGCCAACCCAAACAGCTGTGGGAAAGAGGCAACTGTTGTTATTTTGAGCCACTAAGTTTGGGAAGTATTTGTAATGCAGCCATGGATAACTGAAACACTTGCCAATAAAACCACAGGTGTGTTAGGAGAGGCAGGGAGCCCAGCCAGCTACAATGATTTGCTTCCCCAAATTACCCTGTAGCTCGGAGTGGGCCACAAGCTAAGACATCAGCTGGGAAAACTTTTGCATTCCTGATCCAGGTAATGCACCTTTCAGACTGCCCCCTGGCTTCTCTTTCTTCCAGTGCAAAGACAGACGTAACACAGGGAGGTACAGCTGTCTTCTTTCAACCACAAGGCAACGAGTATGAGGACGAAGCCAAGGAATGTGAAGGAGAAGGGAAAAAAAAAAAATAACCTCATCCTTATTAGCATCGTGGAGCCACCACCCCAGCCCTGGTCCCTACTTCAGGACTTCTTGTTACGTGAGAAAAACAAACTTGTATTTGGTTAATTTTCTGCTGCATACAGCCAAGCACATCCACGACGTGGCCCTTCACCACCCCTCTGAAGATAACAACGCTCAGAGAAGAGAAGGGGTTTGCCCAGAACCACAGAGTGAGTCAGCGGCAAAGCAGGACAAAACTCAGCCTCTTGGTTTGGAAGCACTCCTTCCACTGCGCCATCCGTAAAACACGCAGGCCCTGGGCCAGGTCCTCGGGGGCAGGCACACCCCAAGAAGCCACATCCAAACCAAACCGACTCGCCATGACTAATTCATCTCAGTGTTTATTTCAGGTTCTTTAGGTGGAGAGAAGAAGTGACAGGCTATTAAAAGCATTGTAGAAAACTGAAGCAGGACTGGCCCAGTGCCTCTGAGTTGGGACACGGAAGTAAAATTGCCTGTGGCTGGCTCGGGGAAGTCTGCCATGATGGAAAAAAGCAAGCATTGGCCTCCAAGGAGGCTGCAGCTGAACAATCAGGGCCTAATCACCTGGCATCACAGGGTTTTCCTGAACAGCCCCTATTTCAAAGATTCTCTGCCATTGTCAGATCACATCAAATCTGATTTTTTATCCAGGAAATATGGTCATGCTAACTGCCAGATGTAGCTTTCCACACCTCGCCACCTGCTTGACAAACACTAAAATCTATTTAACAAAGAACAAAGCCTTTCATCCCACAGTTGAGAACGCTGGGCATAAAAACATCTCTCTGGTGGGAAAAACCTACCAATATAACTTCTCATGGGATTATAGGGAGAAGCACCCTTCCCAGATGTCACCATTTTGCTGAGCTTGGCCCTGAAGTGACCAATGCCAGGAGCACTCTGCTACTCTCTGCCCTCATCCCCAGGACTAGGCATAGAGACCAAACCTCTACTCTCTTCCAGGCCAGGCTTCCTTGAGGTCCCTGGGGTTTTGTCAAATAGTAGATGCAGTGAAGGGACTCTTGGGGAACAGGCTGAAGCCCTGAGGGTCAGAGCACATGCCCTTTGACCAGTGCCCACCATGGCCACCCACTGCATCCCCCATGTGTGATGCCTGAATCCCTGCCAAATAATTCCCTACTCTCCACTTGAACGCTGGACTTCATGACCTCCAAGCCAGACTATGACATCCTTACACTTTTTTCTAAGATTTGTTTATTTATTTATTTATTTTAGAGAGAGAGAGAGCACAAGCCAGAGGGAGAGAGAGAATCTCAAGCGGACTCCGTGCTGAGCACAGAGCCTGATGCAGGGTCTCACAACCCTGAGACCACGACCTGAGCCGAAATCAAGTCAGACACTTGGGGCACCGGGGTGGCTCAGTCGTTAAGCGTCTGCCTTCAGCTCAGGTCATGATCCCAGGGTCCTGGGATCGAGCCCCACATCGGGCTCCCTGCTCGGCAGGAAGCCTGCTTCTCCCTCTCCCACTCCCCTGCTTGTGTTCCCTCTTTCACTGTGTCTCTCTCTGTCAAATAAATAAATAAAAATATTAAAAAAAAAAAAAAAGTCAGACACTTAACCGACTGCGCCACCCAGGTGCCCCCATCCTTACACTTTATACTTAACTGAAATCTGGTTGTCAAGAAGTTCTATCCAGGGCCACCTGGGTGGCTCAGTCGTTGAGCGTCTGCCTTCGGCTCAGGTCATGATCCCAGGGTCCTGGGATAGAGCCCCACATCAGGCTCCCTGCTCGGCGGGATGCCTGCTTCTCCCTCTCCCGCTCCCCCTGCTTGTGTTCCCTCTCTCGCTGTCTCTCTCTGTGAAATAAATAAATAAAATCTTAAAAAAAAAAAAGTTCTATCCATTGGTCCTTGTCCTATGCCCAGAGACCTTGTGAAAACATGGCTAGTGCCATCATCCTAGACAAGGATCTTCTGCCTCCCACTGTCTCAGCTTTCCCAAACTAGGTAAGCTCAGTTCCTCATACCACATGGTTTCCAGGCACCTCACAGTTATCTAACCAGGAATCAGGATGAGAAACAGGAATGAGAGTCAGAATGGGAATGGTCATCCCCACCCTGCAAAAATGCCCCATCCCAAGACCCAAGCTATCACAAAAAAAAAAAAAAAAAGGAATAAAAAGCTGAAGCCCAGGAAATACTCAGACATGGGCTTTACTGTTACCCCAGCTCTAACCTTCCCCTATATCTGAGGGAAGGACAGTGGTGCTGGTAGAAAAGTGAAATCTCAGAACTTCTTAAGCCAAGAAGGGCCCTCTGAGCCATCACACCTGCTCCTTTTGCAAACAGCCAGCCAGACATCCAGCAAAGGGACAGGATTGGCCTGAGATCAATAGTGGCAGAATTGGGTCCCAAATTCCCAGCTCTGACACTAGGACCAATGATGTGGTCCTTTAAGCCGTATCATTATGATTCCCTCCAGGATTACCCAAGAACAAGAGCTGGGACTCACGCATGCACGGGGAGCCTGGGTGGCTCCCTGCTCAGCAGGGAGTCTGCTTCTCCCTCTCCCTTTGCCCCTCCCCCTGCTCCTTCTCTCTCTCTCTCTCTCACTCACTCTCTCAAATAAATAAATAAAATCTTTACTTTAAAAAGTCTAATAAAGAAACCTTTAAAAAAATTTTTTTTAAATAATAAAGTAAAATGGAAACCAGACTGGGCCTCTCCTCCCTGCTTTTATAAGCCCTGCAAAGGCTTCCCAGTGCTCTTAGAACAAAGCCTTAGACAGAGGCCCTGGAGACTCACCCCAAATCTGGACTCTCCCTAACTGGAGCCATCTTCCTTCTCCTTCTCTTTTCTCCAACCCCACTGACCTCCTTTCACTTCCTTGAAACAGTAAGCTCGTGCCTACTCCCGGCCTTGGCCCGTGCAGTTCCCCCTTCCTGGCACCCCACGGCCAGCACCCTCTCATCCTCCAGGTTGAAAGGACACCTCCTCCATAGCTCGCTTTGATGCCCCTTCACAGCCCTCATCACCATCGGTGCCCAGTAGTTAGAAGCACGGCTGCCTCGCTCACCACGAGATGTACAGATGCCAGCCAGGCCGACACTCGATACGGAGTGAGTGAGTGGGTAAGTGAGGGAGTGGACAGAAAGGTCAGACTTGGGATGGCGGGGAGGGAACCTGAACAGAGAGGTGCTGGGCATCACAGCATGAGCTGTTGAGCGTTACTTGGCAGGTTTTCTATAGGCCTTTTATTTTTATTTATTTATTTATTTATTTTTATTATGTTATGTTAGTCACCATACAGTGCATCATTAGTTTTTGATGTAGTGATCCACGATTCATTGTTTTCGTACAACACCCAGTGCTCCACGCAGTGCGTGCCCTCCTTAATACCCATCACCGGGCTAACCCATCCCCAACCCCGCTCCCCTCTATAGGATTTTTAAATACATTTCTTCCAAAGTATATGATACAGACTGAATGTTTGTGTTCCCCCAGTGTGATGGACTTAGGAGATGGGGGCTTCGGGAGGTGATCAGGTCATGAGAGGGGTGCCCCCATGAAGGGGACGATGCCCGTATTGCCCCCTTCCACCGTATGAGGTCCCGGTGAAGACGTGGTAGCCTATGAACCAGGAAGCTGGCTCTCACCAGACACTGAAGATGCTGGCACCTTAATCTTGGACTTCTCAGCCTCCAGAATTGTAAGAAATAAACTTCTGTTATTTATAAGCCAGCCAGTCTGCGGTATCCTGTTCTAACAGCCCAAAGGTCATTATCACTCTTTGAGGTAAATATGCTTATCTCCACTTTACAGAGACAAAGGTGAGGTTCAGAGAGGCCACGCAGCAAGCAGAGAAGCCAGAACTGTCTCACGGGAGCAGGGCCCAATGTCTGCCCTGAGCCCTCGGGTGGCCTGACTGTCCCTCCACCTTACCAGACAGACCAGCACTGGCTCTGGTAAACCTCTGGCAATGGCAGGACTGAGGGAAAGCAGGGACTGTGCAGAGCCCAGGACGCACAGCTTCCTGTGATAGCGAGGGTAGCAACCAGTCTCACTGAGCGGCCCAGCCCAGGACCAGAGCCACAGAAAAGTCATTAACTACTAACACCACAGCCAGTACTGCCTCCCGCCAGACGAGGACCCCCACTCAGCCAGTAAGTACACTCCGGGAGATCTGCAGGGAGGTCACTCTGGCAGGCTGCCTGGCTCCAAGGGACAAGGAAGCCCCATCTGGCCCGGCCAGGGCCCAGGGTCACTCACCAAGGGTCTGGCCTGCGTGCCGGCCTCTCCCTCAGCCCCTGTCACTCGGCCATCAGCTTCACACACTGGAAGACTGTGCTGGGCCCTCCAGGCTGGCGGTGAGTGACCGGCCTGACACAGGTTCCCAGGCTCTGGTTCCAAAACTGGGCCGCAGGAGTCCTGGCAAGGAGTACAACCTTCTATTCTCCCTTATGGGCAGGGCGCCCAAGAGAGCTGCTGAAACCAGACACAGACAGCCGCACGGGGCTCAGGGGAGGGGCCCGCTACCTGGGGAGGTTCAGCCGGAAGGAAAGAGGTGGTCACACGCTGTGGAGTTCCAGGGTCTCCGAGAGGAAGAGGTCGGGGAGGAGAAAGCAATCCTGGTTCTTGACCAAAGGGGCTGGTTAGCAACCGCACTCCTCATGAAGCCCACCTTAGCAGGCAACAGGAAGGCAGCTAATGTCTACTGAGGGCCAAACGCTTCACATACTTTGACTCTCTACAACAACTTCCAAGGCTTATTCTTTCCATTTTACAGAGGAGGGAAATGTGGCTCAGGGAAGCAGAAGACACGTGATCAGGGACCTGCTGGCCAGTAACTGGTGAGCCTCAGGCTTGAACCCAGCTCTCTGATGACCAAAACCTAGGCTTTTCTGCTGGAATAGCTGCCACGTGCACTCAAGAGGATGGTCCCAGTCTCTTTAGAAAACATAATGGAAGGCGTGCTGTAAGACCCCATTTAACACAGTGAAGAAAAAAATAAAACTTAGGCATTGACTTATCAAGAAGTATTTTAAAGGGGCGCCTGGGTGGCTCAGTCGTTAAGCGTCTGCCTTCAGCTCAGGTCATGATCCCAGGGTCCTGAGATCGAGCCCCGCGTCGGGCTCCCTGCTTGGCGGGAAGCCTGCTTCTCCCTCTCCCACTCCCCCTGCCTGTGTTCCTTCTCTCGCTGTGTCTCTCTCTGTCAAATAAATAAAATCTTAAAAAAAAAAAAAAGAAGTATTTTAAAACTATAAAACACCCTGAAATAAACCAAATGCACTTGGACAATGGGAAGACATAAAGATTCAACATAAAAATGTCAGTTGTCCCTAACTTAATTTTTTTAAGATTTTATTTATTTATTTATTTATTTATTTATTTATTTATTTTAATTTATTTATTTGACAGAGAGAGAGATAGTGAGAGAGGGAACACAAGCCGGGGGAGTGGGAGAGGGAGAAGCAGGCTTCCCGCGAAGCAGGGAGCCCGATGCGGGCCTCGATCCTAGGACCCCGGGATCATGAACTGAGCCGAAGGCAGACACTTAACGACTGAGCCACCCAGGCACCCAAGATTTTATTTATTAATTTGAGAGAGAAAGAGACCAAGAGTGGGGGAAGGGGCAGAGGGAGAGGGAGAAGCAGACTCCCCACTGAGCAGGGAGCCTGATGACACAGGGTTCGATCCCAGGACCCTGGGATCATGACCTGAGCTGAAGGCGGACGCTTAACCGACTAAGCCACCCAGGTGCCCCCCTGAAATTAATGTATACATCTAACATCTCTCCAATAAAAGCAGCCTCCATATTTTCAGGGAGTGGGATCGTGAGAAACAATATGATAATAAAATATATTTGCAAGCACAAACAAGCAAAATTAACCATAAAAATCTGGAAACAAGAGAGAAATGAGAAGGAGTGAGCCACGGGAGATACATCATCAATTTCTAACACTTTTTGGCAAGGCCTTTCAGGGACCGGGGGAGGCGGCAAGCACTAGAGCAGAAAATTCTGCAAGCCACGATCTCCCTCCTGGCAGCCTCCTCTGCCTGCCTGGATCACATGCCACGCAGATCATTCTGGCTGGGGTACCCGTTCTCTATCTTTTTTTTTTAGAAAAGTTCTCAGAATTTGACAGGCACTTAATTTTTGTTGTTCAAAGGAAAGAAAAGCCAACAATAGGATGGCGCAGGCTTATCTGAGAAAGAAGCAGGCAGGCCCAAGAGCCCATGGGCCCCCCAAGGGCAGTGTTTCTTACCCAGCTTTGGTTTAGAGACTGGGACCACACAGTGCTTGTTGCAGCCAAACGTGCAGCATTTCTTTGTACCTGGACAAGTCTCATCAGTGATGCACCTTTGGAAGCAGGACTGTTTCCGAACAGCCCTGGGACAATCTCCTTTCCTCCCTGTAGCAAAAAAGGGAGACAACCACAAAAAAAAAAAAGAAAAAAGAGAGAGAGAGAGAGAGAGAGAAAGAGAGAGAGATAGTAGTGCCACCTGGTGGCACCCACAGGTGTAGCAAAAGGGAAAATCAAAGGAAGGAAGCCCTGAGCTTCTTTAGGACTCTCAACCCTGAAAGGAAAAAAAAAAAAGGACTCTCAACCCTGGCGCTAAAGCAGAGACAGTAACAATGATAAGAGCTCACATTTACTGTCACATTTACTGAGTTCACCTTGTGCCAGGAACCTCTCATTTGATCCTCACAACAATCCCAAGAGGTACAAACCATTATCTCCATTTAACAGGTGAGGAAATGGAGGCTTAAAAGCTTAACCCTTAAAAAGAGCTGCTTACGGCTTATTTGCAGCGTGAAAAGTCTGCTTGGCTCGGGGTCTACTCTTTTGATCACTACCTCTAACAGGCTTCCCCTCACAACTTGGCCCTCCAGCCTTCACTTAGCCATACAGCCTATGAGCCCCGAGTGCATATAAAAAGCAGAGATCATCAGTTGTGGGTTCTTTCCTGATAGAAGACAAAGCACTGGGGACTGAGTGATTAAAGAAACCCCCAAAGCGGGAAGAGGTGCTGCGGGCAAGCTAGATTTCCAGAGCCCATCTAGGAGGGAGGAGGCTCTCTGGGTCTTTCTAGCCCAGAGGCAAGGTCAGAGAGCACACCTGGGATTTTGCCCCTCCAGCCAACATACCTTCTGGAAGGTCTCCTCGGCAGACCCGACCGCAGCCCATGCTGCAGCACTTCTGCCTGGCCGGACACGACTCATCCCCCTGGCACAGCTCTCTGCACGGGTTCTTATCAGGAGGGCATTCTCCTGCTTTCACTGCAAAAGATATCCCACGAGGTTGGGGTGACTGGCTAAGCCTCAAGAAATGGGGAATGGAAGCTGAGCGCACTTCAAGGATGTTCAGCCTCTGCCAACATTCCTATCCAAAATAGCTCTGCAACCACTGTCCCCTCCCCCCACACAACCCCTGAAACTCGCCCACCACTACCGGATGTCCAGCCACTTTGCGGATAAAGAGAGGGAAAGGTTGGGGTGATCCTGTTAACATTTAAGGAGCTCTAGGGAAACGCTAGAACCTCTAATAAGCCAGACTGGAAGTCCTACCTCCTTGTCCAGAGAGGGAAAAGAAAGCCAGGAAGACCTACCCCGGCTGGCCTGAGAATCTACGCATCCAGTCCTGTCCTACAGAGATGACCATTCTCCACAAATGAGGACTCTCGCTCCAGGAAGAGGTAGGGGATGACTTCTTAGTCACTTTCTGTTGGGATCCCAAATAATAGCTCACCATGCTCTCCTGCAGCCACCCAGGATGTCAGGGACCCAAGAGCAAGAAGTGCCTTCAGGAGGAAGAGGCAGCTCAGCATGACGATGGCGCCGAGAGTTGAGATGAGCGCTCAGTCCAGGCCGGAGGTGTACACCTTGCCCAGAGCATCAACCAAGGGAAGGGCAGGACTAGGAGACTGGCCTAAACCCAGCCCCAAAGTCTTCCCTTTCGCAATATTCCCCAAGGATGTCTTCTCCTGACAAGAAGAAAAGTGACTGGTTGCTGGTGTGTGGGAAAATTCCTGGCACTCCCAAAGAGCACACGTGATGATGATCATCAGACTCTGTAATGCAATATACACAACACCCCTGGGCAATGAGGAGGAACCTGGTCGGTAGCCGCGGAAATGGAGGGATGGCCACTGGACACAGGATCAAAAGGAGCCCTAAAGGACTTTGGAAGGACACAGCTGCAGTCAAAGTGACAGAGGGAAGGACCAGAGACACAACTTAATAATAACCAAAGCTAATAAAATGCAGTGTGGCTCCTGTTCATGCTAGCAACCTAGAAAACAGAGAATGGAGCAGACTACTTAGAAACCATCAAAAAACTACAATAAAACCATACTTGAGTTTGTTCAGAACTAATACAAATGCACCAAGCACCTACATCTTGGTCTGTCTAGCTCATACAGGCCATTTTTGGATTGTGTGAAGGCTAGTTGACAGAATCCAAAAGAAGTGGCTACGACTCAAGTAGTCTAGACCATCTATACTCCCTTTCTTCATCTCCTCTTCCTCTATTTCGTTTTACTTTTATCTGTTCTGCTTATGACTTTGGTCAGACATGATATTTAATGGTATCCACTGAGACTGCTTAGCCCAGTAAGATTAAAGAGTAAAGTAAAAAATCTCCTTAATAGAGCCAAAGAGTTTGGTGCCAAAGAGTTGCCTTATTATTTTAAGGCTGATATTGGAGCATGGAGGTAATTAACATTTGTTGACGACTTAACATGTGCTTTATATGTATTATTTATTTTAAAACTCACAATAATCTTGCAGAGGTAATAAAACTGGTTCAGGGGGGTTGAGAAAGAATGCCCAAAGTCATAAAGCTAGTAAGTGGTGGTTACTGAAATTTAATAATAGTAACGACAGATAGCATTGCTTGAGTGCTTACTTGCTCCACAGTTCTAAGTGCTTAACATGAATTAACTCACTTAATCCTCACTGCAACCCTATGAATTAGGTACTATTATCCCCGCTCTACAGATGGGGAAACTGAGGCACAGAAAGAAACGCGGGTCACACAGTTAGGAGGTGGTAGACCAAAGGTAGGCAGCCCAATTCAATAGTCAAGTTCTTAATCACCGTATCATCCTGGATTTGAACTCAGATCTTTCTACATGAAAAACTTGTACTTTTTACTATCCCATATTGTGACCTGATAAAAGTAACATCTTATCTCTAAGCCAGAGCTAAGTGGAGCTCTGGGGAACTCCACAGCTGTTAAACGCCTACATCCCCTCCCCATCCCAGAATCACCTGTCTGAAGAGAGAAGCCCAGCTCCCTGGGGCTTGGGGAGTCCACGGGCCAAGACCCAAACTTCATTATGATGCCTTCAGATGCAAGAGGCAGCCCCTGAGGCCTAAGCCTGGAGGGACCCGGTGGGTGTTTGGGACGGCATGGGTCAGACCCCCCTCTTGTTGGGTTTTCAGGTCCCCGCATTACGCCCACTCTACGGCTTTCAAAGACTGAACTGCAGGCGCCGCTGTGCTCCCCTCCGCACCCAAACCCCAGCCCAGGGAGCCTGCTCCCCTCCTCCTGCCCCGCACTTTTCCACCGGTCTCGGCCCAGCGGAGAGAGCTCACGGACCAAACACCTACAGTCTGCACCCGAGGCGCGGCGCCGCCCCGGACAAAGCCCCGGCCACAGCGCTCACAGCGCCGGCAGGCATCCGGGACCCCAGCGAGACGCGGCCTTGCGGTTCCCATGGAAACTCCGCGGTTCGCCGCGGCGCGCTTCCGGGTCGGCGCGCGGCGCGCTCCAATGACGTCACGGGGCTACTTTCCGGCCGGTGGCAGAGTCGGGCTGAAGTTGTGAGGCCGGGGGAGCCATGGGGGCCACTGGCGACGCCGAGCAGCCGCGGGGACCCGGCGGGGCAGAGCGGGGCGGCCCCGAGCTGGGCGACGCGGGCGCAGCGGGGCAGCTGGTTCTCACGGTGAGGACGCCCCCGGGGAGGCCGGGGCTGGGCCTCGGCTCGGGCCGGCTGGGCCTCGGGCTCCCGGGACCCTGGCCCGCGGGCGAGAGAACGCGGCGGCTGGTGCTGCCCAGGGGGTTGGCGTTTTCGCGTCCGACGACCTGGATTCAAATTCTGGTGCCGCCCTCCTAGCTAGGTGACGTGAGCCAGTCCTGTCAACCCCTGAGCTCCAGTTTCCTCTTCTGTAAAATGGAGATGATGAGTGCCGCCTCATAAAGTTGTTATGGGGATGGGGTGTAAAGGCGAAGAAAGCGCCCAGCACACCACCTGCCCCAGAGTAGTCCCTCTGTAAACACTGGTTCCCTTCCTCCTGCCGTCCCAGAAAAGCTGGGGCTTGGGACTTTCGAGGCAGGAAACTTTACCTCAGTTCCTCCACCCCGGCAGGGCCTTGCAACCGCCGCCCTCCCGCCTATCCCAGGGTGGGAGAGGTGCTAAAAGTACCCGAGAAACAGGGGTGTCTACGTTTAACTTCATACTCACCCTCCACTCTACCCCAGTGTCAGGGCCCTCAGTGACATCTGTTCCGTTGGTCCCCACAGAACCCCTGGAACATAATGATAAAGCACCGGCAGGTGCAGCGAAGGGGCCGCCGCTCACAGATGACAACAAGGTAAGGCTGGTCCTGGGTATTTGCCTCCCAGGCATTGGCTTGGATGGCACCTTTGGGGTCCCCACTGCACAGAGCTGAAAAGAGATCATCAGCCATTAGAAAGAACACTGGACTAGGAAAGAGGAGAGTCAGCTTCTGTAACTTTGTGTGTGACCTTGGGTTGAATCATTGCCCCCTCTGGACTCATGTACAAAATGAGGAGGTATCATGGATTCAGCAGTGCCTGAGATCCCTAACGTTCACTGGGCTCTGTGGTTGAGGGCTCTAAAGAGGCAGAATAGCATGGAGGTTCAGAAAAAAGTGGGGCTAATAGTGTATTTCTCAGTGAAGGGAGAGAGCACAAGATGGACCTACAGGATGCTGATATTTCTTGACCTGGGTCGTGATTAAGTGGATGTTCACTAAAACTATTTGTTAAAGGGTATAGACTTTGTATTTCATTAAACACTTTAAAAAGTAGTACTCATTTCATAGGGTTATTATGAAAATGGAATAAAGCCATACACCTGTGTAGTTCGCACAGAACCTGGGCGTGTAGCTTGTTTTCAGGTGAAGCTGTCTAATACTGTCATTAAAGGAGCCTGTGTCAATAATTGGCTGGGCAGACTAGGAAAGATATGTTTGGGTCATGGCCCTGACTGTGTCTCCCTCCTGAATGCAGTTTCACAGATCCCGCCATCTCCATGGACCTCCTCCGAGCTGTCCTGCAGCCTAGCATCAATGAGGAGATCCAGACTGTCTTCAACAAGTACATGAAGGTGAGAGCGACAGAGACCCATGGGTGGGCCCTTCCTACATAACAATCCCCCTGGCTCTCTCTAGTACGCACAGATGTGTAAAGTCTTCCAATTAGGAACTCCTGAGAACTTTTACCCGCTCTCTTTGGGGGTAATTTAAATACCTCTTCTGCCAAGCTGTTATGAGGACAAAATAAGTTAAGCGTAATGTGCTCGGCACCATGTTTCAAATAAGTGTTTTTATTACTTGTTTAACAGTATCAACATTATTATTATTAAAAATTCCTTTCTAGGCCTCTAAGTAAACTTCTACATGACTCTACCTGATTGTCCCATAGATGCTTCAAACAGCATATTCAGAACTGAACTTTTTCTTCCTAAACCTCTTCCTCTTGTGTTTACTCATTCAAGAAGTATTTACTGAGCTCCCACCATAATAGCACTGTTCAAGGCACTGAGGATGTAATAGCGAATGAAATGAACAGTGTCCCTGCCCTCTTTAGACAGATACGTACTACATTAGGGAACGCCGGAGAGAAGGGGGAGAGAGTGACCAGTGGGGAACAGTAGTGGTGTTTCATAGATTGTGTCCGGGAAAGCCACATGTGAGCAGAGACCTGAGTAAAGGGAGGGAAAAACAAGCTATGCGGACACATCAGGGGAAAGCAGTCCAGGCAGAGGGAACAAGGGCAAACGCCCTGAGGCAGGAGTGTGCTTGGCACATTCAAAGCAACAAAGTCTCCAGTGTGGATGGAGCAGACTGAGGAGGAGGAGGGTAATAGGAGAGGTAATCAGAGAGGAAATAGGGGCCCAATTCATGCAGAACCTTTGAGGCCAACCTTTAAGGATGTTGGGGTTTACTGAGTAAAATAGAGGCTCTTGGAGAGTTTTGAGCAGAGCACTTAATCTGAACATTTTTAAAGGGTCGCTCTGACTGATATGAAGAGAATCGTCTGCAGGAGGACTAGTTAGGAGGCTTGAGATGATAGTGGCTTGAGTGTTAGCAGTAAAGGTGTTGGGCAGGAGTGAGATTCCATGTGTATTTTAAAGGTAACAACAAGCTTTGCTGATGATTCAGATGTGCAGGGTAACAGAACAAGAGAAGTAAACTCATCAGTTATCTGCCCTGGGCAACTATAAAAACAAGCCACCGACTTGCTATGAGGAAGACAGGAATGAGCAGGGGGAATCAGGAGCTCAGTTTGGGACATGTGAAGTTTGAATGTGACTACCATTCACTTAGAAACCGGAAACCAAGGACTCTGCCTTTCTTTCATCTTCCCCATCCAGTCAGAGTCCTATACATTCCACTTCACAATCTGTCGTGCCCTTCTTCCTCGCCTCCACCTTGGTTCAGGCCTTCATTTTCTCTTACCCAGGCTCCTCCTGTAATCCCCGACTGCCGCTCTTCTTCCCCTTTCATCCCACTCTCCCTGCAGATGCCAGTGACCTCTAAGGTGTAAACCTAAGGGTGTCAATCCCCTATTTGAAATCCCTCAGTGCGGGCGCCTGGGTGGCTCAGTTGGTTAAGCAACTGCCTTCGGCTCAGGTCATGATCCTTGAGACCCAGGATCGAGTCCCGCATCGGGTTCCCCGCTCAGCGGGGAATCTGCTTCTCCCTCTGACCCTCCCCCCTCTCATGTGCTCTCTCTCTCTCTCTCAAATAAATAAATAAAATCTTAAAAAAATAAAATAAAATAAAATAAAATCCCTCGGTGAACTCTTGGGTGGCTCAGTCAGTTAGGTGTATGACTTCAGCTCAGGTCATGATCTCCGGGTCCAGGGGTTGAGCCCTGTGTCAGGCTCCCTGCTCAGTGGGGGAGTCTGCTTCTCCCTCTGCCCCTTCCCACGGCTCGTGCGTGCACGCGTGCTCACTCACTCTCTCTCAAATAAGTGAATGAAGTCTTTTTAAAAAAAGAAAAAAAAATGGAAAGGCAAACATTTTTTCCTCAAGAAAATTTCTCTCCAGAAGCTCATACAATTTTGTATTTATCCCAGCAGCATTTGCGAATGCCTTATGCAGGACCAGATTTCATTCTTAGGTCCAGAATCCACTTACAGTCACCCCTGTATATTCATCACACTGCCTACCTCACAGGCTGGCTGTAAAGAATCCAGATTGTTTTAGCTAGCCTTCACTTAGCCAGTAATCAACATTGAACACCAGTATTAATCTCTAGTTCTTAGGGTTTTTGTTTTTGTTTTTTAAGATTTTATTGATTTATTTGAGAGAGAGAAAGAGAGAGAGAGAGCATGAGAGGGAGGAGGGGCAGAGGGAGAGGGAGAAGCAGACTCCCCGCTGAGCAGGGAGCCTGACGCAGCACTCGATCCTAGGAACCTGAGATCATGACCTGAGCCGAAGGCAGATGCTTAACCAACTGAGCCACTCAGGCACCCCAGGGATTTTGTTTTAAAGTGACTCATCTGACTATTCATTTAATTTGGCCTGAAGAATTCTCCTCTTCAACTCGTGAGGTTTCTAATCCACACCTTCTCGCTCTTCTCCTTGGTTGAACGTTAACAATATCAGGCATTTGGACTTGGCAAATATAAAATGAAAGTACAGGGCGCCTGGGTGGCTCAGTTGGTTAAGCGACTGCCTTCAGCTCAGGTCATGATCCTGGAGTCCCGGGATCGAGTCCCGCATCGGACTCCCTGCTCAGTGGGGAGTCTGCTTCTCCCTCTGATCCTCCCCCTTTCATGCTCTTTGTCTCCCATTCTCTCTCTCAGATAAATAAATAAAAAATCTTTAAAAATAAAATAAAATAAAATAAAATAAAATGAAAGTACATCCCCTTGGGGAGTGCCTGGCTGGCTCAGTCAGTACAGCATGCAATTCTTTTTTTTTTTTTTAGATTTATTTATCTATTTGAGAGAGAGAGAAAATGCAAGTGGGGGCAGAGGGAGAGAGAGAAGCAGGCTCCCCACTGAATGGGGTGCCTGATGTGGGACTCCATCTCACGACCCTGAGATCATGACCTGAGCTGAAATCAAGTGTTGGACACAACCAGCTAAGCCACCCAGGTTCCCCAAGCATGCAACTCTTAATCTCAGGGTCATGAGTTTAAGCCCCAGGTTGGGGAACGTGGAGCCTACTTAAAATTTAAAAAAAAAGAAGAAGAAGAAGAAAGAAAAGAAACAAAGTACGTCCCCATAGTTGTCTCCCACAGTGTATAGGTACCAGAATTTTTCTGTGTGACGCTGTCTTCTGGAGACACAACTTGGACTCTTATTATGAATGTGTTCCCAGTGCCTCCATTTGGGACCATCACCTGTCCTTCAGTGTTTTCAGGCTCTAACTGTCCCTCTTCCGCCGTGGAGGAACCTTCTGCCTTCCCTTTCCCCAGCTGATTGGGACTGCTGGTGTCCTGGGGCCCTGGCCAGGACTCATGCCACCCATCCCACATGTTTCTTTCGGATTGAGCAAGTTCAGAATTCAGTGAGGACCTTCTACTCTCAGGATCTTTTCTGGTCTGCCCTGGGCTGTTCACTGAGGGCGCTGGCATTCTTTTTTCCTTCTACGGAAGTAATATAGGTATATTATAAAAATTGAGAGACTATAAATAAGCAAAAGAAGAAAGAAATCATCCATAGTGTCACCACTGTTAATTTAATATATATCCCTGTAGTTCTTTTGTCTTTCTCTGTTTGCTTGTTGCTGTTTTAAATAAATAGGCTCGGGCACCTGGGTGGCTCAGTCGGTTAAGCGTCTGCCTGTGGCTCAGGTCATGATCCCAGAGTCCCAGGATTAAGTCCCACATCGGGCTCCCTGCTTCTCCCTCTGACCCACCTTCTCTCGCACACTGTCTCTCTCGCTCTCTCTCAAATAAATAAAATCTAAAAAAATAATAAATAGGCTCATTCTGTATCAAACTGTTTGATACCTTGCTTCCTTCACTTAGCAATATATCATAAATGCCTTTTCATGTCAAAAACATACTCTCCTATACCATCCTTACTGTAATTTTTAATATTTGCATATTATTTCCTGGTATGGATATGCCATGATTTATTTAAGCTATAATTAACATTTAGGTTATTCTTTGATTCTGTACTATTTACACCTTAATGCTGTAATGGCCATCCTCTGGGCACCTCCATGATTGTTATCCTCCTTAAGACAGGATAGGGTGGGGAAGTACAGCTGGGATCTGACTCTAGATCTGTCTGATCTGAAAGCCACATTTATAATCACTTTTCCCTTCTGTATGAGAGGAAGATAAAAGCTTCTCTTTTATATTCAGTTTCCTTCAAGTTGTTGCAAATTAGCAGGTCTTCTGACCTTGTCCTCTGCTCTACTTCTCCCTAGTTCTTCCAGAAGGCAGCACTGAATGTCAGAGACAATGTCGGGGAAGAGGTGGACGCGGAGCAGCTGATCCAGGAGGCCTGTCGGAGCTGCCTGGAGCAGGTGAGACCCAAGCAGACAAGAGACGCACAGACGTAGGCCCAGGCTTAGTCCTCAGGGCTTTACTAAGAAGTGTGATCACTTCATTCGTGGTCCTTGGGGGGATGCCTGACAAGCCACTAGCCTCCAGAGAGGGCCTGGAGCTGTTGCTGACAGAAGGGAAGTGGCTTTTCTGTACCCTGTACTGGGATCGATGCTTTCACATGCATTAGCTCATTGACACCCCAGAAGGCATATTCTAATCCCTAGTTTCCAGATGAAGAAACTGCGGCTCAGAACAGGCAAGAATTAGAACAGCTGAGGACTCTCTCACCTCTGCAACTGGTGACTTCACTCTTCAAGTCACAGCCCCTTTTGGTACTGTGGGGCCTATCTGCCTTCCTGCCTCAAGGGGTGTGCTCAGCAGAAATGACATCAAGTCTAAAAATGTCTGTGTTCCCAAAGTAGAAGTGAACCTGTTTGTGTGTGTCAGCTGTTCTTATTAATAGGAATTGTCAGCATCACCCAGATTCTGTGCTTAACTGTGAAACCACTAGCTGTGAGAGATGGAAATTTCTTCATACTCAGAGCCACAGAGGCTGGTTTGAACTTAGTCCTAGGAGGGTGATTCTCAGGAGATGAGAGAGTAATGTCTTCTGGGAGGTGGGCTGGCCAGCTGCTCAGGCACAGCCTCAGAAAAGAGCAAGACCAGGGCCTGAGCCTCAGCTTTGGAGAGGGCAGAACTCCATCCATTAGTGCACTGAAAGCTGATCTGCTTCCCATGGTCTTAATTTAAGCCAACCAAACTCCTAAGAGGCCAGTTCATTACTTCACTCTGCAACTGGAGTATGTTATAATCAGTTGTAACATCTGCTGATAATAAAACATGGCAGTTTGCTAATGTTCTTACAAGTTTGAACTGAATCAAGATTAAATTGGTAAACCTTCAGTCTCAGTTGCATCCCAGAATGCTTCCTTGAGTTTATTTACCTCTCCAGCTAATATATATTGTGCGCCATTTCTGTGCCAGGCCCCAGCTGCACTGTGCAAAATGGACACAGTCCTTACCCCCAGATCCCTGACATTACTCCAGTAATCATTCAATAGATCTGGAGTTACGAACTGTTCTAAGTGCTATGAGCATAGGAGGCAATGAAGAGAGTACACTAGAAGGTACAGAGCCCAGAGGCAAAAGGGAGTGGAGTACATCCAAGGGACAGAAAGAAGCCAGGGTTGCTGGTTTTCAGAGGGTGGAGAGAATGATACTTGGTGAGGTTGGAAAGGTAAGCAGAGGCCAAATCAAGCCAAATTACAGGTGTGGAGTTTTAAGCAGAAGAGTTGCCTACTGAGATTTGCATTTTGAGAGATCACTCTGGCTGCTATATGGAGATTGGTTTGGGAATCTGCCCTGGAGATTGGAAGGGAAATGCATGAAACTCTTCAGGAGTCCCCGGGAAAGATGAGATGAAAGTGAACGGGGCATGATCTGTACTCCATGGATGGGTACACCTTTCCAGTCTCCTGAGTCCCCAACGTCCACCTCGTGGAGTCCCTTTGCCGGTATCAGTGTGACTGGGAAGCTGGAATATGGAACAGATGGTGTATGATCAGAGCACAGGAATTGAGCACAGGAAGGTAGAAAGCCCAAAGTTCAGCTGGAAACCAGATGAATCAAGAAACTTCAAACAAGTCTTTGGACCTTTCTGTTCCTCAGTTTCCTTATCCCTAAAATTGGGAGCAAGAATCTACCACCAGTGGTTTGCTATGAGGATTAAATGAGAAAATTTATGCACACTACCAGTACCGCGTGGGTGCATACAACACAGAACATTCTAGATATCAAATACATGGGAGTTCTATTCATGATTATAGTACACAACTGCCTCACAACAGAGCCTGGCTTTCGGGTAGCCCAGGATACTTGAAGTTCTTTGGGGTCCCCTTGTCTGAACTGCACACAGAATTTCTTGTTGTGTGAAAAGATTCTTCACATTGGATGTGAGACAATTCGAGAAGGGTTTTTAGTTTGTTTGGGTTAAGACTTGATTTGTTTGCACTTCTGACACCACATTGACCATCTCAGTCGTGCTTCCTAATCTCCTTAGCTACCCCTTTCTGGTGATTTCCTAGGGAGAAATGGCTGACCTTATCTATAGCCCGTTGCCTTGCATTTTTTGTTTGCTTGATTTTGTTTGCATGGCAGTTGTTTTTGTTTGTTCATTTTATTTATGTGAGTAATACATATCCGTTAAGAAAAATTTGGCATGGTAGTTAAGAATGCAGGCTTTCTCTTGATTTGCACTGTCCAGATATGAGTCCTGGCTTTACCACTGACTAGCTGTGTGACTTGAGGCGAGTTACCTCACCTTACTAAATCTCAGTTTTCTCATCTGCGAAATGGGTGTAGAGGTGCTGCATCATAGGATTGTTGTGAGGATTAAATGTGCTAATACTCTTAAGGCTTTTAGATCAGTAATAAGGACTCAGTAAATGTTACCTACTGTGGGTTTGTATTAAAATTAGACTATAAATTATAAGGAAGAAAATTAAAATTTCTCATAGTCTCACTACCAGCAATAAGTTCTATTAACATTTTGATGCATTTTCTTCATTTTCCTATGTATGTTTTTACACATGTGCGTTCATTCACTGGGGCACTGGGAATGCAATGAAGAGCAAAAACAGACCACCCAGGGGCGCCTGGGTGGCTCAGTCGTTAAGCGTCTGCCTTCGGCTCAGGTCATTATCCCAGGGTCCTGGGATCGAGCCCCGCATCAGGCTCCCTGCTCAGCGGGAAGCCTGCTTCTCCCTCTCCCACTCCCCCTGCTTGTGTTCCCTCTCTCGCTGTGTCTCTCTCTGTCAAATAAATAAAAAATCTTTAAAAAAAAAAAAAAAAACAGACCACCCTGGAACCCATGGTCCCCTTCGGCGGCCACGCTATTTCTCTGTTCCCTTTTACAGCTCGACTTTGGGAAAGGGGGCTGTCGCTGGCTCCACTTTGTAACCTCCTGTTCATTCTTTTGCTCACTTTATTCAGTCCCCACCACTTCCCTGAAACCTCTCTTATATCAGGGTCCTCAGTACCCCCATGTTATCAAATCCTGTGGACCCTAACTGTCCTCAGTTTACCCAGCTTCTTGGTGGCATTTATCACAGGGTCATTTCATGTTTCTTGGAACACTCCTTTCTCAGTTCCAGTGCTTTGACTTTGCGTCCACTCCTCTTCAGCCTCCTGGACCAGCTTGCCTTCTCTTCTGTGGTTCACTCTCATTCTAGCTGATTTCCTCCAGTCCTGTGGCTTTGAAAACAACTTAACTGCTGTTGATTCCCAGATGTGTATCTCAGCCCTGAGCTGCTTCACTCTTGCCTTCTTTCGATCCATTCTCACAGCAGCCAGACCCATCTTTTTAAAGATGAACCAGATTGTGTCACTCTCCTCTTTAAAACCCAGGGACTTCCCACTGCAGGCAGAATAAAACCCTGATGCCTTAACGTGACCCACAGAGCCCTACCTGGACTGGCTCCTGCCTGTTCCTTTAACTTCATCTCATCCCACCACCCCCTCACTGGCTATCTTCTAGCTGTACTGGAATCCTTTCTCCAGTACACCAAGCTCAGCGTCTTTGCACTTGCTGTTCTCGCTGCCCAGCATGCTCTATCCTTAACTCTTTATATAGCTGCCTCCTTTTCTTCAGATTGAGCTCAAATATTGCCTCATCAGAGAGGCCTTCCCTGGCCACTCCATCTAAAGTAGTCCTCCTAGGGAAACCTGGGTGGCTCGTCGGTTAAGCATCTGCCTTTGGCTCAGGTCATGATCTCAGAGTCCTGAGATGGAGCCTGCTCAGCGGGGAGTCTGCTTCTCCCTCTCCCTTTGCCCCTTCCCTCCCCCCTCCATGCTCTCGCTCTCTCTCGCTCTCTCTCGCTCTCTCTTGCTCTCTCTCTCAAATAAATAAAATCTTTTTAAAAATAAAGTAGGGACACCTGGGTGGCTCAGTTGGTTAAGTGTCTGCTCAGGTCATGATTATTTCAGCTTATTTCAGCTCAGGTCATGATCCCGGGGTCCTGGGATTGAGCCCCACATCAGTCTCCCTGCTCGGCACGGAGCCTGCTGCTCCCCCTGCTTGTGTGCTCCCTCTCTCTCTGTGTCTGACAAATAAAATCTTTTTAAAAATAAAGTAGCCCAGGGGCGCCTGGGTGGCTCAGTCGTTAAGCGGCTGCCTTCGGCTCAGGTCATGATCCCAGAGTCCTGGGATCGAGCCCCGCATCCGACTCCCTGCTCGGCGGGAAGCCTCCTTCTCCCTCTCCCACTCTCCCTGCTTGTGTTGCCTCTCTCACTGTGTCTTTCTCTGTCAAATAAATAAATAAAATCTTTAAAAAATAAAATTAAATTAAAATTTAAAAAAATAAAGTAGCCCCCATCTCACTCCTTTCCCCACCTCCAGTTAATCTCCATCACCTTACTTGTTGATTTCTACCACTTATTTCAATCTGAAATTATTAATAGTTCATGACTTTATTTTCTGTCTCCCTTTCCACCCCCACCTCTGCTAAAAGCTTGAGCTTTACAAGAGTTGAGGCCTGACGTTGTTCACTGCAGTATGCCCTGCCCTAGAATATGACTCTTAATATGTGGACACTGAGTGTGTGCTGAATGTTGCAGGCGTGAATGAAGGAGGAAATGAACAAATGGCAAACGAACAAACAGGGTTCCTGCTCTCCTAAAACCTACAGCCTGGTTAGGCAGACGGGTATGAATTACAGTACCACAAAACGTGCGCATAATTCCACGCAGAGACTTGTGCGCTCTTCACTGCAATGTTTGGAGGAGGTTTAGGAGTCTAATATTGGACTTAGCAATTGGGACCTCTACACATAGACACCAGGCAGACTGTTGTATAAATCTGGAGCTCAAAGGAGAGGCCACAGCTGAAGAGAAAAAATCATAGAGTCAACATTGTGTGTCAGCTGTACTCAGATTCTTAAAAATTACAGTGTCATCAGTTTATAGATGTTAACTGAAGCTGTGAGCATGATGAGAGCAGATAGAATACCAAATGGAAGAAGACAGAATGAACCACACTGAGGAAGATGAGCCAGCAAAGAAGGCTAAGAGAGAGTGGCCAGACAAGTAGGAGGAAAACCAGGGAAGTGTGGCCATAGGGGCCAGTAGGAGAGAGTTTCCAGAAGAGGGGAGTGCTCAGGCCCATCGAATGCTGCTCATGGGAACACAACTCTTCACATGACCTACAGGGCCCTGCCTACCTTGCCACACTCCTCATTCACGCCTCTCTCCTCTGCCCATTATTTGCCAGGCTATCTTCTTCTTCAAACAAGCCAAGTCTGTTCCCACTTTGGGGCTCTTGGACTCCCTGCTGCTGACACGCTTCTCCTCAGCTCTTCTGATAGCTGGCTCCTTCTCCGCAGCCCAGCCCAGCCCAGAAGGCTGCCTTCTCAGCACAGCCTCCCCTGACCGCCTACTTAAAGCAGCCCTCCCCTCTGCTAATTCTCTGTCACATCTGCCTGGGGTTTTTTTCCTCCACACCATTTATCATGATCTGAAATTACCTTGTTTGTTTATTTGCTTATTATCCAGGTTGCCCGTGGAGTATAGCTCCACGAGAGCAGGGACTGTGCATGTGCCATTTACTGCTGTGTCCCCAGCCACTTCTGGACTAGGGGCTCAGTATTTATTAAATGAAAAGCAGCAGCTTTTGAGGAATATGTATTATATTAATGCATTTAGTTAGGAAAAATAATATATAGTATATATTTACATGGAAAAAAGTAATGAAGAATTTGCATTGAAATATTAACAGTAGTCTGTGGATACAGAGATTTCAGGTTTGGTGTGGGGGTTTTTTGCAGTTTCATCTTTAATTTTTCAGCAATGATCATTAATTATAGTTGACCCTTGAAAAAGGTAGGGGTGAGGGGCGCCGACTTCCTGCAGTGGAAAATACACATATAAACTTTTTTTTTTTTTTAAGTAATCTCTGCACCCAGTATGGGGCTCGAACTCACGACCCCAAGATCAAGAGTCACATGCTGTACCAGCTGAGCCAGCCAGGCACCCCCATATATACTTTGACTCCAAAAACTAACAGCTTATGTTGACCAGAAACCTTACCAGTAACATCAACAGTTGATTAACACATATTTTGTATGTTATATGTTTTTTAGATTGTATTCTTACAATAAAATAGAGAAAAGAAAATGTTACTAAGAAAATCATAAGGAAGAGAAAATACATTTGTAGTACTGTACTGTTTTCATCAAAAAAAAAAAAAAAACTGTGTTAAGTGGGCCCGTGCGATTCAAACCCATGTTGTTCAAGGGTCAACTGTACTTAAGTTTAAAGAAAAAAAAAATAGATATCTATGCATATGCATATCTCGGAGTGCCTTTGTACTGGCCATGAAAACATTTCAACCCAGTTTGGAGTTTTAACCCAGCAGTTACCCACCAAAATTGTGACTGTTAACACTTGATCTTTTCCCTTCAGGCTAAACTACTGTTTTCAGATGGAGAAAAAGTAATACCCAGATTGACCCATGAGCTTCCAGGGATAAAGGTCAGAATCACTGGGTCTGGGGTGTTGCCAGGGGAGACCGATGAGGCTGGGAGGCAGGTGAACTCTGTGGGCCCGGGGAGCTTCCACATGCTACCCATTCGTAGGACCAGGTGCAAATGAGGCCCGGCCCGGGGAGGGGCCGGATGGTATAGTCCAGGGCTCTGTCTTCCGCAGCCCCTGGGGACCTGCCGATCCCAGGCGCTGGCTCTCCACTGACCCCTCCCTTCCATTTTCCTCCAGCGTGGCCGACAGACAGAAGAGGAATGTGCCCATCGAGGAAGCCCCGTTCCCAAAAAGGTAACTCATCTCCTTGTTTTCTGGCTGGGAAAAGGCCCTGTAATTCCAGAAGGTAGAGGGCTTCCTCCATGCACCGTGGGGCCTTTCTAGCATGAGAGGCAGGCCCCCTGGAGATTGTTAACTCTCCCTGTTCACTCTCAAGCCTCATTTGGTCTCTTTGGAAAACCATCTCCACCAAGTGACCCTGGACCTGCCAGTGGCATGGGGTGGGGCTTCCCACGTGGTCAGGCCTCTGACAGCTGTTCTTTCTGGCAGAGGAAGGGACGGCCTCCTGGACACATGCTGTCAAATGATCGGGCAGCCGCCGGCATGGTGTGAGTAGGGGCCAGCAGTGCAGGGAGAGCAGGGAGGGGGTGGGCCTGGAGGGAAAGAGGCCAGAGCTCCTCACCTGCCGAAATCAGATCCAGCTGTTTAAGTCACCGTGGAGGAGGGTTAGTCTAGTTTGAGGGGTGGGGAAAGAAGGCAGCAGGGAGGACACTATTTTATCCTGCTTTTGCCCTGGAACTGTTCAGCCCAGCTTCATTAAATACCAGAGCTGTTTTTATTGTTAGTACACTCTGAATGCTCATAACGTGCTGTAACTGCTCTAAATATCTTATATGCTTTACCTTCTAATCCTTACAGCCGCCCTCTAGTGAAGGTATAGTTAATTTTGTAAATCAGGAGACAGACTCAGAGGGGCGCCTGGGTGGCTCAGTCAGTTAAGCATCTGCCTTCAGCTCAGGTCATGATCCCAGGGTCCTGGGATCGAGCCCCGTGTTGGGCTCTCCGCTCAGCGGGGAGCCTGCTTCTCCCTCTGCCTGCTTGTGCACTCTCTCTCTCTCTCTGTCTGACAAGTAAATAAAACATTTCTTAAAAAAAAAAAAAAAAAAAAGGAAACAGGCTCAGAGAATTTTTGTCCAAGGTCAACCAGCTAATAATGAGCACAGTTGTACTACAAAGGTTTTTGAAGCAACAGAATCTTTTCTTCAAATAAAACTCTACGTGGAAGTCTAATCGAGAAAGCCACACCGGTTTGGTTGGGAGCCGCAGGGACAGTCTGAAACCACTGGCTTAGGAGACGGAGCAGTAAGGTCGTCACACCATGGCTTGCCCCCCCGCCCCGTACCTGCCCCCCCACCCCCGAAGCAGCTCTGCGGCTCACAAACACAGGACGGGGGGCAGCTGCTGTTGTTCCCTCCTTTTCACAGAGAAGGAAACGACATCTCAGAGAGCTTCCTGGACCTGCCCATGTGGCTAGGTAACCTCAGAGTCAGTCCTAGAATGGCGTTTGCCTTTGTATGTCCTCCAGTGGCTTACCAGGAGGAAAGACCGCCAGGGCCAAAGCGAGAGTGTGTGAGGAACTCCCACCACCACAGCAGGCTTTGTTCCAGTCCTAGGCCTCACCTCAGGGAAGTCACCTTTCTTCTTTCCTTCCAATCAGATGGAAACCAAAATCCTGTGAACCAATTCGCCGAGAAGGCCCCAAGGTATGATTATGTGAGCATGGGAATGACCGCCGACCGCCATCTCCGGGAGACCCACCGTGAGGGAAGAGGCTGAGGGATGTGCCACACGCCATTCCAGAGCCACCCCCCACCTGTTCTCCAACCCCCACCCTGCACCAGCACCCCCACTGGCCTCCCAGAAGGACCTTAAACAGGGATTGGAACTAGGGGTGCTTAATATAGGACAGGTCCTGCCCGAAATCTTTTGTATGTTATCTCATTTGATCTTTATAACAATCTTATGAGATAGATTCTGTTACTGTTCTGTGGTGTAGCATATTAACTATAGTTATCGTATACACTTAATAACCTTGAACTTATATTAAGGCTCAGAGACCTGCCCAGAGTCACATAGCTGCTAAATGGTCAAGCCAAGTCTCAAAGCCAAGGTCCATTGCCACCAGACACTATGCTCTTAACCATTAGCCTCTGTTGCCTCCAAAACAGTTGTTTGGAAGCTCTTTTAGCAATAGAATCCTTTCTTCAAATAAAATCACGAGTGGAAGCCCAGTAAAGTAGGTGAAGGCTCCACTGGCCTGGTGGAGGCTCTGTCCAGTAGAAAGCTTCCGCCGCCTGTGGTACTGGCCATCTCGGCTCTCACACTGGTGACCATGCCTTTCATCTTAAACTCTGCTCCCTTCGAGCCAATAATCCTGCATTTCCCTGATGTTTCTGTAACTCTCCAGACATCCTTTCTCTCATGAGTTCCTCTTCCTCAGCAGTGACCCATATACATGGGCGTCCCTCAGAATTGTCTCGCTGGCCCACTCCTGCCTGTAAAATTTCTGTGAATGCTCTCAATCATTCACTCTTAGGATTTCAGGGACCAGTGTATGGTGAAGTCGCCATACCTTTGTCCCTCATGTCTCTTTTCTGGTGTAGAATTTATGTCTCCTACCGTCTGCTAGATCTCCCTGCCTGGAATTTCTGTAGCATTTCAAACTCAGCCTATCCAAAATTGCAGTCAGAATCTTTCCTCGTAGACCTTCTTTGACATTCTCTGCTTTAGTCATCTTTCCCTCTTCCCGTCTATATCCACTCGAGTCCTGGCTGATCCCGCCTCCCACATTGCTCACAGCTCCTCTTCCCTCCTTGTCATCCTTACTGCCGTCTGAGCTCAGAGCCTCATCTTCTCTCAGAAATGCTTTAGTACAGGGGCGCCTGGGTGGCTCAGTCGTTAAGCGTCTGCCTTCGGCTCAGGTCATGATCCCAGGGTCCTGGGATCGAGCCCCGCATCGGGCTCTCTGCTCAGTGGGAAGCCTGCTTCTCCCTCTCCACTCCCCCTGCTTGTGTTCCTTCTCTCGCTGTATCTCTCTGTCAAATAAATAAAATCTTTAAAAAAAAAAAAAAAGAAAGAAATGCTTTAGTACAGCAACCTCTAAACTGCTCCCAGCCTATAGTCTTGACATTTCGAATCCATTAGCCATGTGTGGGCGAGTAAGCTGTCTTTAAAGCAAATCTGGCTCTCCCTATTTAGAGACCTCAGTGACTCCGCATGACCTACAGAATAAAGTGCAGACCCCTAAAAGCAGGCCCAGGCCTCTAGCCCCTGTCTGCCTCTCCAACCTCCTCTGTTGCCACTCCCTAATCCGTGCTCTCTCCTTTTAGCTACACGGAATCGCTCGTGGTCTCTCCAGCCTGCCAAGCCGGCTCTCACTTCCTCTCATTTATACTGTACTGCCCTTTCTTCCTCCCCGCTGCCCTTCCAGAATTAACCTGAGAATTACCTCTGCAAGGGAGCCTTCCTGTTGCCCTCCCCCATGGCATCCCTCTCACCTGGCATCTGTATCCCTGTCTGTCTCATGCTGGTATAATTATCTATACATAATTTCTGTGGCCCCCAGAAAGCAGAGACTGTATCTTACTCATCTCTTTATCCCCAATATCTAGCCCAGCATATTGTCAGTACTTGGTTTCTTGAATCAGCTGTTTGGAATAGTGGACAAGGATGGTGGTAGGAGAAGGCAGGAGAAGAGTATTTCCATCCTGCCCACCAGGTAAACCTCACCCTCACCAGCCTCTCTCTCTTTTGCATAGTGGGACCCAGCCCGGCTGAATGAATCTACCACGTTTGTGCTGGGATCTCGAGCCAACAAGTAAGTTCCAGAGCTTTGGCACTGAGGGAGGGGACAACTTGGGGACCTACCCCTAGGACTGCAGCTGCTGGATTCCTTACCACCCCTCTGTTCCTTTTCAGGGCCCTGGGAATGGGGGGCACCAGAGGAAGAATCTACATCAAGCACCCGCACCTCTTTAAGGTAGGTGAGTGCTGCGAGTCAGGCAGGCCGTTGCAGTGTGTGCGGTGGGAGCTCTGGATGGCACAGAGAAGCTTGGAACAAACACTGATCTGGGAGTCAGGACTTCTGTGTTCTAGTTACCCCTCTGCCCTTAACCTTTACCTTTTGTAATTTACTGAACATTCTGCCCCTCAATAACAACTGCTTTCCTTGTGTGCTTATTGTGGACCAAACCGGGTTTCAGGTGCTGCACTTTATCTCAGGGAGCTATCCTTTAAAACAGAGATGGCTCTCATTGTTTTACAAATTAAAACATAGGGGCGCCTGGGTGGCTCAGTCGTTAAGACGTCTGCCTTCAGCTCAGGTCATGATCCCAGGGTCCTGGGATCGAGCCCCACATTGGGCTCCCTGCTCAACAGGAAGCCTGCTTCTCCCTCTCCCACTCCCCCTGCCTGTGTTCCCTCTCTCGCTGTGTCTCTCTCTGTCAAATAAATTTAAAAAAATAAAAAATAAAACATAAAAAAAACAAAAACAGGGGTAAAGAAAGGCTAAGTGACTTGCCCAAAGTTACTCAGCCAATAAGTGATGAGTAGGATTCCAGTCTGGGTCTGTCTTCAGCAAAGCCTGAGCTCTTCCCCATTACCTTATTCAATTGTCTATAAAATAAAGAGGTTGGAGCAAGGCAGCAGTTCTATCGCTTTTCAAAGAGAGGTACTTAAGTCTCTACTATTTAAGAAAATAATGGGGGGGCATGATATCAGTCACCCTCTTAAATGAATTTGTGTTTCTTCAGTCACAAAAGTATCCAAATATATTAGAAAATAGCGCATGTGTGTTCAAGACGTGTTATTGCACCCATCCGTAAGGCTTGGGGTCCCAGAATTACAGCTCTGTCTACTACATTCTGTGCAAGTTCAGGTTCTTTGAAGGGTGGACCTGCTTCTTCTTTTTAAGTCTTACATCCTGAGATCCTCAGCACCTAGACAGTGTGGCCTACTTGCTACTTCATTTTCCTTTCAGTGTCTTCACTCCTGCTGTTCCCTCTGATGACCTTCCCCCTACCCCCCGGCTTATATCTCTGCCTGACACTTCTGTAAGATCCACCTCTTCCAAAACCCTTCATGCATCATCCCCCAAGTGTATGTGCTCTGGAACTTCCTTGGAACTCCAGTAGCACAATGGTTAAGAGTATGGTTTTAGTCCTGGTTCCGCTACTTAGTAACCGTGTGACCTTGGGCAAGTGGCTTCACATTTTTCTTTTTCTTTCTTTCTTTCTTTCTTTCTTTCTTTCTTTCTTTTTTCTTTCTCTTTTCTTTCCTTTCCTTTTCTTTCTTTTCTTTCTTTTCTTTTCTTTCTTTCTTTCTTTTCTTTCTTAATTCAGTTTAGTTAACATATAGTATATTATTAGTTACAGAGGTAGGATTTAGTGATTCATCAGTTACATATAACACCCAGTGCTCATTCCATCAACTGCCCTCCTTAATGCCCCATCATCCAGTTACCTTACCCCCCCACCTCCCCTCCAGCAGCCCTTAGTTTGTTTCCTAGAGTTAAGAGTCTCTTATGGTTTGCCTTCTTCTCTGTTTTTATCTTATTTTATTTTTCCTTCCCATTTCTGAGCCTGTTTTGCTTTCTACAAAAAGAGAATGATACAGTCCAACCTTATAGGATTGGTAGAATTAGGGGAGAGTGCAGCAAAGCTCCCAGCGCACTGCCTGGCACATAGCAAGGGCTCCGTGAATGTTCGATATTACCAGCACATATTCCCAATTCTTCAATCTGCCGTTTGCAATCAACTGCCGACCCACACTCATTACCAGTGGGAACGATCTCGCACTATAGTCTTTCCAGTCTAAGAAGTGGAGGGAAAATATTTTTGTTGTTTTAATTCTCTGTTCGTGACGATAGGCATCTTTTCACTCATTTAGCATCCATTTGTATTTCTTCTGTAAACTGCCTCTTGTATCTTTTGTCCATTTTTCTGTCTTCCTAAAGGCATTCAAATTTTTCTTTTCCTTTTTAACTTTTTTTTTTATTATAGAAATAATATATAAAACCCATTCTTATTGTAAAAAGACTCAGTATGCAGAAGCTAATAGGGAACAAAACACAAAGTTCCCTTCATCCTTGACTCCGAGTCTCCTCCCCTCGAGGCCACCACTGCCAGCATGGCAGCATTCTCCAGGCCTCCCTGTGCACACACATGGGTGTGGGTGTGTGTATGGCCTTCAGTGATATTTTATGTTATTGACTATACATGTCAATAGCAATAATACATCTATAACTACATATTGTTCTCTGATTTTATTTTTTTCACCCCAAAATTCATTCGTTCATTGAACACATATTTGTTGAGTGCTAAGCATTCTCAAAGTGCTAGAGATACAGCAGTGAACAAAATGGACACACAAAACTCCTTGCCTTCACAGAGCTAAAATTCTAATGCATGGCCAGGTATGGCCTGTGGGCCAAATCCAACCAGGAGCCTGTTTTTGTCCGACTCGAGTTTTTTATATTTTTAAAGGGTGATTTAAAAAAATAAAAATGGGGGTGCCTGGCCGGCTCAATCAGTGGAGTGTGTGACTCTTGATCTCGGGGTTATAAGTTCGAGGCCCACGTTGGGTGTAGAGGTTACTTAAAAATAAAATTTGTAAAAACAATTAAAAAAATAAAAATGAAGGATATGCGACAAAGATGTATGTGGCCAGCAAAGCCTAAAATATTTACTAGCTGGCCCTTTACAGAAAAAGTGAGCTGACCACTATAAATCTGTGGATGATATCTTAAAGATTTGTCCATGTTATTAAGTCTCCCTCATTTTATTTCTTTTTTTTTTTTTTTTTAAGATTTATTTATTTATTTATTTGACAGAGAGAGAGACAGTGAGAGAGGGAATACAAGCAGGGGGAGTGGGAGAGTTTGGAGAAGCAGGCTTCCCGCCGAGCAGGGAGCCCGATGCGGGGCTCGATCCCAGGACCCTGGGATCATGACCTGAGCCGAAGGCAGACGCTTAATGACTGAGCCACTCAGGCACCCCCCTCATTTTATTTCTAACAGCTGTGTAGAATTCATAAAATGGCTATTCCATAATTTATTTCATTATCCCCCTATTAGTGGATATTTACGTTTTTCCAACAGTTTTGCTATTACAAACAGTGCTAGCCCAAACATCCCTTGTGTACATGTGTGGGTGATTCTGCAGGATACATCCCTGGAAGTGGGATTAAAATTGGGTTAGAAAATGCATACTCTTATTAAATTTTTTTATTAATATTTCTATTACTTGGGAAGTGAAATATTTACACGCAAAGGGTAGTATACCATACAGATTTCTCAGCTTTGTCTCTATTTCAACTGTCCTGCCTATTTTATAAAATCTACCTTTATTGAGCACTTTGTGTCAGATACTGTCTTTACCACTTTTTATGCACTATCTCATTTATCCTTAACAAGCTTCTAAGTATTGATACTGTTTGTTTCAGAGATGAAGAAACTGAGTCTCAAGGATTATTACTGCCCAGGTTGACACCATCTACTAAGAGGCAGGAACCAGAATTTTTTTTTTTTAAGATTTTATTTATTTATTTGACAGACAGCGAGAGAGGGAACACAAGGGGTGTGGGAGAGGGAGAAGTAGGCTTCCCGCTGAGCAGGGAGCCTGATGCGGGGCTCGATCCCAGGACACTGGGATCACGACCTGAGCCGAAGGCAGACGCTCAACGACTGAGCCACCCAGGCGCCCCAGAACCAGAATGTAAACCTAATCCCAAAACCAAGTTCTTAACCACGGTGCTATTCTGCTCCCCCCAGAGCATGACCTGTTCTGATTTTTGTTTCGGAAAATATGGTCACCATAACAGTTCGTATGTGTGGTAAACTACCTCAGGTCATTTTTCGAAAAAGAGTAGAGCTCTAGAATAATAGTCACCAGTCTGACCAGTTGCCAGAGTGCTGTGCTTTGAGAAAGGAAGGGGTAGGAAGTGTGCTAAACCTCTGGGATTTGGGTCCCATCCCCTGGCCTCCTGGGCTCAGCTCCGCTTGCTGTGAAGAGGTTGGCAAGCCCTCTGCATTCACCAGGCTGGGACGAGGTCTTGGTGAGGGATGCTCAGGGGCTGAGAGATGCTCTGAAACCAAATGAGAAAAGTTCCTCCCACTAGGCTAACGTCTGTGACTTCATCCCTTCCAGTATGCAGCCGACCCCCAGGACAAGCACTGGCTGGCCGAGCAGCATCACATGCGGGCAACAGGGGGGAAGATGGTAAGCACTGTTCACACATGCCCAGCCAGAGACCCACCCAGCCCAGGGGCCAAGGGTCCGGCTATTGGTGGCACTTCCCTCCATGTCTGAGACTCTCAAAGCCTGATGAATGTGGAAAGGGAGACTTGCCAGGGTAGAGGGGGCCCATTCCTTCCCACTGAAGACCACACTTAATCCCTGGATTCCCTTCCCACACACCACTCCCTCACTCCCTCCTTCACCATCCTTATTCAGATTATATTAGCTGTGCATAAGAATGGCAGGTGCACGGCACACGTAACACTGCTTTTGCCTCATGTGCCCATTGACAGATGGCTCTCACGGATCACCACCTCTTCCACCAGACACAGCTGTAGGATCTCCCCAACACAGTGCTCCAGGCAGCACCTCCTGTCAGTAGGAGTTAGCACATGCAGTGAAACCTGTTTGCCACGCCTAGCAGCCCCTTCCGGAATCACCTCTGCTTAAAGAGTTCTTAGCTCATCAAGCAACGACCTTGGGAAAACCATCGTTGCATGTGTTCTGAAACTAGCAGGGCTTTGTCCATCACCTGCGGACTCAGTCCCACCGCGGGGACTGCTCCTGTGAGAATTCAGTGGCCTTGCAAACCAGTATACCATCTCTCTTCTGGCAAGGAAACTATCTTCTATTTTACTACTCTACTTATTCCTACACCCTGTTTAAGAAGATTTGAGGGAACTTACCACATACATAAAATGCAACATAATGTAAATAAGAAATAGATGGGAAGAGGAAAGACAGGATCTAACATTAAGCCATGAACAAGACTAGCTTTGAAAGGAGTGTTTTTTTTAATAGCTGACCTGGGAAACTAGCACACTTCCAAGGGTTTTTGCAAATTCAGTGCTAGGCCCTTCTCAGGGACATCTCATTGGTTACAGAGTTCACAGTGCTCATAAGATGACAGATTACTCAGGGGACACACACAGATTACTCCTGACCCTAAGACTAGAAAGAACTGTCTCCCCCAGAAGACTTTCCCATGTGATGAATGACATCCCCTGTGTGGTAAGCACACGAGAGGGCTCTCTCCCCCTGCAGAGCATGGCATTGTGCCACAGCCGAGCTGCAGGCCCCTGGTAGGGGACAGCAGTGCAGCTTCTCACGTTTGCCCTTCTGCCACGAAGTTCAAACCCAGATCATCTCAGTTCCTAGAGTTAACATTACAGCTTCCTCCTCCTGATTCCCTGTTTCCATGTGTGTTTTGCTAGCTCTCTTGCGATTTCATTTTAAGCACCCAGAGTCCTTTTTTAAAAGAGGAGGAGGCTGTAAGTCACCCATCTCCACTCCCTAACCCATAAAGTTTCTATTTGAGTGAAAGGTTGTCTCATGGAGCTACTTTCCAGTCTCTCCCTACTCGCTCTCCTAAACTGTAAATTATGCCCCTCTCCCTTCCAGCCCTTACATTAAGTACATGTTTAATAGTATTGTTGAGTTGAAATGAATCAGAGACAGTGACCACTCTCCTTTGCTCCTGCCCCAGGCCTACCTCCTCATCGAGGAGGACATCCGGGACCTCGCAGCCAGTGATGACTACAGGTAAAACCAGTCATCTGTCCCCTGCCCCCCCACACACACAGTGGCCCCTTGGGGTGAACCTGGGCCTGCACCCTCCTTGCTTCAACTCTCCTCCTCAACGTCTGTTCCAGAGGATGTCTGGACCTGAAGTTGGAGGAGCTGAAATCCTTTGTGCTACCCTCCTGGATGGTCGAGAAGATGCGAAAGTACATGGAGACACTACGGACAGAGAACGAGCATCGTGCTGTTGAAGCACCTCCACAGACCTGACCGAAGCCAAGTCCCCTGGCTACACTTGGCAGCCCTCCTCCAAGGCCCTGTCACCCACTGAGGCCACTGCTGGGACTGCTCCTGGATGGATCTCAGCGGCATTAAGCTGTGCCTGGGCTAGTCTGTAGTGACTCACTACAGAGCACCCCCAGACTGGCACGTGGTTCTATATTTGTAAAGTTATCGGGTTAAGCAATTAAACAGTTTGTAATAAACACAGTGAGCTAGCTGTGCGGTCTGTTGTAGGGGCTGACAAAATACCAAAGGATCTAGACGTGGGTGTAGGAAAAAAGGACCGGGTACCCCTCCCCCATCGCAGGTCGGACCCAGTAAGGTCCCACTGCCCCGTGCATATCTGCTTTATGAGACAAAGCTGGGAACACCGTGTACCCTGCGATACGTCTTCATCCCCTAAGGTACAGAAGTGGCAGGACGTGTTGGCTGGCACCATGGGGGTTGAGGACAGACCAGAAGAAAAGTGCGGAGAGGCTTTTATTACCCCCGTCTTACAGGTGAAAATACTAAATGCCGTGTCCGAGGTCACACAGCAAACCGCTGGAGAGGCAGCTGTAGGAGCCTGTTTGTTTCCAACAGTCTCCTGCTCTGGCCATCATACCCCTCCCATGATGTCCCTGCAGAGGTGTCCGGGACATTAAAATATGTGGAGGAGCAGGGGTTCCGGGTTCAGGGAAGGGTACCGATGTCGCCAGACCGGAGACGTGCCCTTCCCCTGGGAGTAGGAACCCGGCTGCTCGCTCTGGTAGCCAGGCCTGGGACCCGAAAGGGTTCACCCCACGTGGACTTTTTCTCGGCCCTTTAATGGTCGGCGTTTCCCAAAGGCCACCAATCCGCTGCAGATTCGTTAGTTAATGACAGTCTCTTCTGCCAATCGCCCTTCAGAAGCACGTTTCCGCCGCCCAATACTGGTGCGCTGGGGGGTGGGTCTAGCAGTTGCGCGGTGACACAGCGCTCTGGCGCGTCCCATTGGCTGGATCAAACCCAAGCGAGCCGCTGATTGGCCGGTGCCGCCGGAGGGTTACAATTCAAACGCGGGCGGGCGGGCCGCCGGCCCTGCAGTTGCCCCAGTGCTCTCCGAGTTCCTGTCTCCCTCCCCGCGCCGCCCGGGATGGCCTCCCAGAACCGCGACCCAGCTGCCGCCAGCGTCGCCGCCGCCCGCAAAGGAGCCGAGCCCAGCGGGGGCGCCGCCCGGGGCCCCGTGGGCAAGAGGTGAGGAGTGTGGAGTAACATTGGCCGGGCCCGGCACGCCCTGGGCCTTGGGGTCCAGAGCTCGGACTTCCGGGCCCGCACCTCCTCCTGGAGTGGGTAGATGTGCGGGAGCAGGAGGGCACGCCGGGAGCTCGGGCTGCCCTTAGAGGGCCCCCCCGAAGGAGGACAGAAGGGGGAGGCACGCCGCCATGATCCTCCGCGGGTGAGCCAAGGTGAAAGTGTGCCTGGGACCCTCGGTGGCTCGGCGAGATAGGGAGGGGGAGTGGGGACGGAAGCGGGGAGAAACTGGGAGCCGGCCCAGGGAGAGAGACGTCTGAGAAGCCGAGGGCCTTAAGCACAAGGCAGAACCGTCCTGCCGGAGCCTGGAATTAGGAAGGGTGAGGACTCACTGGGACTCTCCGGTGGAAATGGGAGTGAGTGTGTCCCAGCTGAGTCTGGCCTCAGGGTAGGGGAAGCCTCCATGACAGCTCCCCCAGGGACTCTGGGGTGAGGGCGGAAGCGCGGTGTGGAGCCCTGGCCCATCCAGACTCCCGGGTGACTCCCAACGCTTATGTTGCAGGCTACAGCAGGAGCTGATGACCCTCATGGTGAGTGACTACCTGCCCAGACCCCCAGGCCAACTGATCCACCCTCCACCTCCCCACTCACTTATCGGTAGCCTCCTTTCCTACATCCGGCTCTTTGCTAGACACAGCACGGGATAAAAAGATGAGTCAGCTTTCCTCTCTTCTGGGAAGAAGCTAATAGACCCCACCTACACCTTTCTTTCCAGCGGTGTCTACTCCAGATCCCTCCCCCCCACCCCCACCACTACCGTGAAGTTCCCTCTAAAATACAGTTCCCTGAAGCCATGCAAGGCCTTCTCTCTCTGCTGCCTGGCCCTGCCGCCCTGCCCTGAGATTTAACCACACCCAACTCTCCCCTTACTATTCCTAGGGAAGACGCCTGTCATACTTTTCAAGTAATTTTTCCTAGATGACCTTGTCTACTTTAACCCTGACTATCCAACTCAAATCCGTCAGTGCCGATATTCCCTATCTCCCTAGTCTGTGAATGAATAGTCTTGAGGCTTTGTATGTAACCAGCACTAACCAGCATGCCGAACTGAATTCCCAGCATCCAACAAGATTGGGGGCACAGAGCTGCTTTCTGTTTCTCTGCATAACCCTTCCCTCCTTAACACAGCCCAGTGCTCCTCCCCAAAGGGGCAGGTTCAGCCCCAAGAATTGAATCACTTCCTCAAAAAAGCCCATCAGTTTGATCCAAGTTTTGGATCAAAATCTGATGAGCTTAAGGGGATTTCACCCACTGACCCCCAAAAGTGTACTGTGCAGCCCAGCAGATGTTGTTTCTTCCCCAGATGTCTGGTGACAAAGGCATCTCTGCCTTCCCTGAATCCGACAACCTTTTCAAATGGGTGGGGACCATCCATGGGGCAGCAGGCACAGTAAGTGCAGGGTGAGGTAGGTGAGTGTGACTTTGCGGGGTCTGGGGGCAGGGCTGGGGTGAAAACCAAGTGCAGGTCGGCGAGCTTCGAGCCTGGTTCGACACGTGCCTGTCCTGTTCTGGTGCTCTGAGCCCGGGGCCCTTGTCTCTCCCTCTGTCCAGGAAGACGTTGGTTGAAAGCAGGGCTCTCCATCTCAGATGCCTATAGGGGCCCGAACAGAAAGAAGGATGGAGGGTACGTGAGGACTTTGGCCAGTGGGAGGGCACCAGTCTCAAGATGGCAGCTTCCCATTGCTGCAGATCTGGTTAAAGATGAGTCAGAAATCCAGGGGCGCCTGGCTGGCGCAGTCAGTGAACGCGCGACTCTTGAACTCAGGGTTAAACGTTCAAGCCCCGTGTTGGGTATAGAGATTACTTAAAAACAAAACCTTTTTTAAAAAATAAATTCAGGGCGCCTGGGTGGCTCAGTTGGTTAAGCGACTGCCTTTGGCTCAGGTCATGATCCTGGAGTCCTGGGATCGAGTCCCGCATCGGGCTCCCTGCTCAGCAGGGAGTCTGCTTCTCCCTCTGACCCTCCTCCCTCTCATGCTCTCTGTCTCTCATTCTCTCTCAAATAAATAAATAAATAAATCTTTAAAAATAAAAATAAAAAAATAAAAAACAAATTCAGTGTGGCGCCCAAGTGGCTCAGTGGGCTAAGCGGCTGCCTTTGGCTCAGGTCGCGATCCCGGGGTCCTGGGATTGAGCCCTGCATCGGGCTCCCTGCTCAGCGGGAAGCCTGCTTCTCCCTCTCCCACTCCCCCTGCTTGTGTTCCCTCCCTCGCTGTGTCTCTCTCTGTCAAATAAATAAATAAATAAAATCTTTAATGGTAAAAAAAAAAAAAGGTGGCAGCACCTCAAGTGTCCATTCATGGACACAAAGGGGAATATTATTTAAAAAAAAAAAAAAAAACAAATTCAGGTGTATGTCTAAAATATCCTGATTTTTCCATGGCAGCAGCTAATGTGGCGGCTGACTAAAGCACAGCTGTGGTAGTCCTCAGGATAGTCCTCAGGATGCCGGTTTACACCGAAGGATCACTGATGTCCCTACCAGATAGGAGAGAAAGTACCAGAGCCAGTGTAACACTTTGTCTTTTGTCAAGTCCCAGGCAAACTCAAAGGTCCTTACAAGCCCTTTACCGGGGCTTGGGTTGGGATATGAGGCTCAGGGTGGGAGGCTCACTCCCGCCCTCTGTTTCTCCAATGCCAGGTGTATGAAGACCTGAGGTATAAGCTCTCCCTGGAGTTCCCCAGTGGCTACCCTTACAACGCGCCCACGGTGAAGTTCCTCACACCCTGCTACCACCCCAACGTGGACACCCAGGGGAACATCTGCCTGGACATCCTGAAGGACAAGTGGTCTGCCCTGTATGATGTCAGGACCATCCTGCTGTCCATCCAGAGCCTGCTAGGAGGTGACTTCTGAGACCAGCGCCTCCCCCTGAGACTGGGAACCTGTCAGGACACCCCCCCCCGCACCCCCAGCTAGCCTCTTCTCCTACTTAACCATTCTCTTTCTTTCCATCCACAGAACCAAACATTGATAGTCCTTTGAACACGCACGCTGCCGAGCTCTGGAAAAACCCCACAGGTGGGTCCTTCATCCTTCTTGGGCACCGGGTGATCCCTCCCCAGTATTCAAAGGCTCCCTCAAACAGAAGGATCCTGGTGACTTGGGATTGTGTCCTGAGGACTGGGTTGGGGTGGGTGTCAACCCAGATAACCCAGTTCTCCCTCGGCCTCGGTGTTTCTGATTTGCCTGTTTGCTGTAAAATCAGAAAGCTAACTTTCTACATTAATGTAGGTTGAGGGACTTTTTAAGTAGAAAGCAAACTTTGTGTAAATGACTTGCTCACTAAGAACCTCAGTCACCTCCCCAGCATCCCTGGGAGCAGAACCCATCCAGGAGACCTGACCAGGCAGGCCGCAGCAGGAGAATCTATTGTGTCAGGAAATCCTCCCCAGCTCCCCGGACTTCTCCCACCTTTGTATCCTTGCCTGCCCCCTTGCCCACTGTAACCCTTGTAACCTGATGTTACTGGGTCCCTTGTAACCTTGTCCCCACCACTCCCTGACACCTGCCTGTTCTCTTCCAGCCTTTAAGAAGTATCTGCAAGAAACCTACTCAAAGCAGGTCTCCAGCCAAGATCCCTGACCATCCAGCCTCTCTCTTTGTGTTGTCTTTTTATTTTCTCCTTAGATAGTCTTTCTCTTCATTTCTGTCTAGGACTCTGTATCTTAAGCTGTGGTGTCATTTTTGTTTTGTTTCTGTTTTTTAAATTAAGTCTCTGGTTGAGCCCTTGTGATGAATATATTAAATAAATACATTGGGGTTTTTTTTTACAAGTTGCCTTGTCGTTACCCCAGGGTTGGGAGGGCTCAGGGTCGGTGGAGTAGGGTCCCAGCTCCTGCCCTGCTCCTCTTCCCAAAGCCTGGAGGCAGCTGACAGGCTGAGCGGCTGAGCAAGGGGGTGATGAGGATTCCTTCCCTTGTGACCTTAGTCATTTTATGACTGCATCTGTTTCGTCTTCTATAAGACGGTGTTACAGAATGCTTTTCTGTCGAGTTGTGACACGTACCAGGAATGGTGGTGGATACTGGAGCTCTCCCAGCCGAATACAGATGAGGCTGAACCAGACCTTGAAGCAAAACAGCTGTAGCTGTAGGAAGAGTATATATGCACACCTGGGCGCACAGCAGGGGCTTGGGAGGTGAGGACCAGCCACCTACTCTCTCTGAGGGGGTGTTCTGGTCCTGAGACGGAGAAAGAAGGCGCTCAGGTCACCCTACAGCAGGCCCAGGGTCTGGGACACAGCCAGGGAACACCTCTTTCCTGCCAGAGACCCCAGGACAGCTCGCCTCAGCCCTTACCCCAGGCCCCCCGGTGAATGGCTCCACACTCCCAGGGAGTACAGTCACCTGCTCATCTCCACCAGTGAGTCCTCCAGCCGCTGCACGCACTGACCCAGGCCCCCAGCCCTGAGGCCCTCTTGACATTGGCCTGCCACAGGCACCAGCAGGGGCAGGCAGGGGAGAAGAGCAGGCTAGGGGGGCACCTGGGTGGCTCAGTTGGTTAAGCAACTGCCCTCGGGTCATGATCCTGGAGTCCCAGGATCAAGCCCCGCATCGGGCTCCCTGCTCAGCAGGGAGTCTGCTTCTGCCTCTGACCCTCTCTCCTCTCATGTTCTCTCTCACTCTCTCTCTCTCAGATAAATAAATTTAAAAAAAAAAAAAAAAGAAGAGCAGGCTAGGGTGATGGCCCTGGTCCAGTCCCGCAAGATCTCCAGGGTGGACCGACACAACAGCCAGGTGCCCTCCAACATGGCCTGGGGGGAGGGGGAGGAGACAGTAGTGGAGGGCATCAGGAAGGTTCTCGCCTTCCTTTTGCTCCTGCCAGCCCAGGCTCCTTTCCTGCCCTGTGCCCCCACTGAGCAGGGGCAGTGGCAGGCAGGGAAGAAGTGGCCCGGCGGGTCTGGGATGGGATTTGGATGACCTCCCCGAGTCCTTCTGAGGTGCTGTTAGCTCTCCCCTGGGGGCTTGGAGCAGTGCTGCCCAATCCAAGGTGCAGATAAATCTGCCAGGGGTCTACCCCAAATGCAAACTTGGATCCAGTCAGTCTGGGTGGGGCCTGAGGTCCTACATCTCTCTAGAAATTAAAGGTGTAGAGCGGTGTTCTCAAGGTGTGGCCCTTTCACCTGGAACTTGGTAGAAATGCAGAGTCTTGGTCCCAACAAGCTCTCCAGGATTCTGATGCCCTCTCAATGTTGAAAACCCCTGGCTAGAGGATGTCTAGGAAGAGGGAGCTCAGAACCTGGCACTAGTGGTTCTTACTAGATGCTGGCCAAGGTGGGCGGACCTTTTTGCCTGCCTTAAGATGCCTCTCCGGGCGCCTGGGTGGCTCAGTTGGTTAAGCTACTGCCTTCGGCTCAGGTCATGATCCTGGAGTCCCAGGATCGAGTCCCGCATCGGGCTCCCTGCTCAGCAGGGAGTCTGCTTCTCCCTCTGACCCTCCCCCCCTCTCATGCTCTCTCTCTATCTCATTCTCTCTCTCAAATAAATAAATAAAATCTTTAAAAAAAAAAAGATGCCTCTCCATGTGGTCTTTGATCAAAGTGTTTGCCACCCCATCCCCCCCCCAAGGATGGCCACATGGCCTGCCTTGTGTCAGACCCAGGGACTGACTGTAGTTCAGAACCAAGCAGAGTGTTCCTTGGAATTAAATTCCTGGCAGAAAGTAGAATTCTTTTACTAATAGGGTTGCTAAAAGGGGAGGGAGTCTGGGCAGCGGTGCAGACAGCTGCAGATGGAAGAAAGTCAAGCAGAGACGAGTAGCTAGGAAATGGAGGTGACATTGAGACTCTGGCCTCCAGCAGGGACGCCTTAATATCCCAGTTTCATGAGCCAGTAAGTCCCTTTTTAGTTTAAGTCTGTTTGCTTTAGGTTTCAGTACTTGCAACAAAAAGAAGCCTAGTTCAGTAAGTTTTAGAAGGTATCATTGTTCCCATTCACCCCATAAAATTACTGAGTGCCTACAAAGTAAAAGCCCTATGCTTGGGGCTGGGGATCAAGCAGGGGAAAGAACACGGTCCTGTCCTCAGAGGCTGAAGTTCAGGGGGCAGACAAGCATGTCAGTGGGGTAGAGTAAGTGCCATACAGAGGGGTGGTGAAGAGCTCAAACCCAGCAGTCCCCACACCACCCTCGTGCTACTTGCCTACACTTAGACTTAACCTCTCTGTAAAATGGAAATATTAGTAGCTACTTCATAGGCTAGATGGGCCTTGGAATAGTGCCTGGCGTATCGGGTAATAAATGTTGGCTGCTAGTCTCACATGTTACAAGAGCTCAGAGGTGGGGTACCTAACGAAGACCAAGAGGGTCAAGGAGGACTTTCTGGAGAAGGAGATGGAGTATGGAACACTGGCAAAGTAGCCTGGAAGTCAGGTCACATAGGGCGTGTAAGGCCTTTCAATTAAAGGCCTTTAAAATGCAGGGTTTTACCTTGAGGCAGCTAATGCAGCCTGGAGTAGGGCAGGGATGTGATCAGCTTTGGTTTCAGAAAGCTGCTTCTGGCTGCCGGGGGGGGGGGGGGGGGGGGGGGGGGGGGGGGGGGTTAAATGGCAGGGACGTTAACTACTGTTCTCAGCAACGTGGTGAGCAATGGCGGGCGGCCTGAGCCACAACACCGAGTGGGCTCAGAGAGGAGGGATAAGGGTAAGGGGATAGAAGGAAAGTAGCAGGGCAGAGTAAATTACAAGCGGCAAGGGGGCTCCAGAACCCCTAACTTAGGCCCATCCCTCAGGGTACCATCTCTGAGATAAGGGAGCACTGGAGAAGAAGGTGAGGGGGATTTATCAGCTTAGGGCAAGACCAGTCTCAAGTACTCAGCACACAGGTAGAACAGTCAACAGGTACATGGGGCCACGGTTAAGAGCCTTGCTCTTGTTTCCACCAAATGTCCGCGTCCCTGGCTACGTCACCTCACTCTGCCTTGGTTTCCTCCACTGTAAAATGGGGAGAACACTATCCGACTGCCTCGAGGGTTGTGTGTACGAATGAGCCCTGCCTGCAAGGCACAGGGCCCAACACACGGGAAGCAGTCCTAGTGACGAGGACTGATCCCGGCTGGAGATAAAAACTGGGGAACATGAATGGCTCAGCGAGGCGAGCCGAAAACACAAAGGACTTGGAGAGGGAGGACTGTGGCAAAGAATAACAGTACAGGTCAATGTTTCAAGGTGATAGTAGTGATATTAATAATAGCCTTTATTAAGTGCATGTGCCACACTCTGTTCTAAGCGCTCTGCACTGCACACACTAACTTGTCCTCACAACCCTGCAAGGTAGGTACTGTCATTATCCCCATTTTACAGAATAGGAAACCGAAGCACAGAATGGTTTGTCACCAGCAATGAGGATTCAAACTCTAAAAGCGAAATCACCACTGCACTGCGATAGCTTGGCCCTGATGCCTGCTCTAACTGATGGTGTGTGCAAAGAGCTCTGGAAGCCAGTGGGAGCAGGGATCAAGGGACAAGAGGGTCTGAGCTGGGTTGAGAATTTCGCCGGCTTATTAGAGGAGGAAGGGCATTCCAAGGAGGGAGAACAGCATAAGCAAAAGCCCAAAGGCTTGAAAGCACACCCCCACTGTCCAGAGCAGGAGCGACAAATTGCCCAGTGTGGCTGGAACCCGAGACGGGAAGGAGGGGAAAGGAATTTGGACGTGATTCTAGAAGCAAAGGGAGCCTTGAAGGTCTTTCAACAGGGGAGTAGCCAGGTCAGATTTCTTTTAGCTAGATCATGCTAATGGGCCCTGTGCTGAGGGCATTGGCTGGAGCTGGAGGCAGGGATCCAGGGTGGAGATGATGAGGTCAGAACTTCCTTCCTGGCTGTGTACCCCCACCCTCCTGTCCCACCTCCTGTATGGAGCACCTAGAAACGCCCAGAACAGACGAAGTAGAAAAAGCCAAGCAGGAATGAATGCTGCCCAGAACGGATGCGAACGATGCTCACTTTCCCATCCCCAGCCCGGTAGCCTGCACCCAAGACCCAAAGGCTCCAGGGGCGCCTGGGTGGCTCAGTTGGTTAGGCGACTGCCTTCAACTCAGGTCATGATCCTGGAGTCCCGGATCGAGTCCCGCATCGGGCTCCCTGCTCAGCGGGGAGCCTGCTTCTCCCTCTGACCCTACCCCCTCTCATGTACTCTCTCTCTCTCTCACTCTCGCTCTCTCAAATAAATAAATAAATCTTTAAAAAAAAAAAAAAAAAAGACCCAAAGGCTCCAGAAAGGAAGGACGGTGGGGAAGCAAAGGGGCCTCACCTCGGCATCCCCGGGTTTCCAGCCGCCTGCAGCGCCCTCACCCTACCCTCCATCCCCTGCACCCTCACCCCGACAGCTCCAAGCCCGCACCACCCCCACCCCACCCCCCCACCCCCGGCCTCCCTCCTCCAGCGCCAGGCGCCACTGAAGCCCCTTCGGCCGAGCTGTCCACGCCCAGCTCCAGCTGCCGGGAACCGGCCCAGCTTGTCGGCGCGGCCAGGGCTCCTGCGGCTCGGTGCGTCCCGCAGCTCGGATCCCCCCTCCTCGGAGCCCCGAGGACGCTCGGGTGGCGCCCTGGAAGGCGACCCAGTCAGGAGGGCCCTAACACCCACACCCACCCCCTCTCCTCCTCTCACTCAGGCTACGCGCTTTGCGGTGTCTGCTTTTATTCCCTCCGGACACAGAGCCAGCAGGGGCCGCGCCTCCCTCTCGGGGCGGAGAAGGGGACGGGGCAGGTGGGGACGGGAGTGGCACCGCCCTCGCCCGACGGACGCGCGGTCTGGGCGGAGGCGAGGGCGACTTCTTACTGCACGCCTTCCATCATCTTCAGGAACTCTGCGGGGACGGGGAGGGGAAGCGTAAATCGCCCGGCGCCGGCGACAGCTCCCCGCCCTGCCCACCAAGCCACGGGCGGCCGCGTGGGGGCCACGCCCCGGGCGTTCCCGCGTGGCCCCGCCCCCCGCCGCGCTCCCGCGGGCCTCACCGTCGAAGTCAATGCGGCCGTCGTTGTTCTTGTCACCGTCTTTCATTAGGGATTCGAGCTCCTCGTCTGTCACGTGCTCCCCAGAGGCCCTGAAAATCTCAGCCAGCTCTTCCGCATCGATGTAGCCGTCTGCGTTCCTTCGGGGCGAAGCGACAGGGTAGGACTCAGGGCGGGCAAGGGCGAGGCGCCCTGGCCACGGCGACGCCCCCTCCCGCACCGGCGCGCGGAGAACCGAAGCGCCCCGCCGGCGGGACTCGCCCAGCTCAGCGCCTTCGCGGCTCCCAGGCCCCCAGTGCACCTGTCAAAGATGCGGAAGCACTCGGCCAGCTCCTCCTCGCTCTTCCCCTTCGCATCCTCTTTCATCTGGCGCACCATCATGACCAAGAACTCCTCGAAGTCGATGGTGCCGCTCCCTGAGGGGAGCAGGGGGTTGAGTGAGCCTCAGCCCTGCGTGCCCACCTCTCCCCACCATCGCAGCCCCGCCTCGGAGGACCACCTGCTCACCGTCCTCGTCCACCTCCTCGATGATGGCGTCCAGCTCCTCTTTGGTGGGTGTCTGGCCTAGCATCCTCATCACCGTGCCCAGCTCCTTGACGCTAATGTCCCCGCCACCATCAGCGTCAAACATGTCGAAGGCAGCCTTGAACTCTGGAAGAGGCAGAGGACTGAGGTGGGCCTGGCCGGACTGTCAGCCTCACACCTTCTCTCCCACCTTGCCCGGACACGGAACACTGCCCAGCACACGTCCACCCGGCAGCCAGCCCTCCCACCCGCGCTCCTGCACTCACCAGCGATCATCTCCTCGCTGAGGTAGGACCGGGCCTCCGCCTGCTGGTCCGTCTGCAGAAGACACAGAATCAGAGAGCAGAAGGGGCGGCCCCAGAGCTCATTCTTGTCTTAACCCCATTCTCTTCAACCCCCTTCTGTCAGTGCCCTTTGGTCTTCCAGAAAAACGATTCCAAACCAGCAACACCTTCTGCATGCTCCTACAGCACCTGACCCCAGCTTTGAAGAACTAGGGAGGAAACACAGATTATGCCCAAGGTCTTCAAACTTGCTAATCAGATGTCAAGTCAGGAACCTCCCCCCCCCCCCCACCATTAACCTCGGGCAAGTCGCTAATTCTACCCTATCTCTTCTCAGCAGCTTTTCAGGGATGAGATGACATCAGGGATGTGAAAGGGTTTTGTACGGTGCCAGCACTCTTCCAGCGTCATTTCCCAGTTTTCCCTAGCTCCCAGCAGAGCCTGGCTCTGTAACAGGTGCTCAACAAATGTTTGTTCTCAAATAAATAACAATGCAAGGCAAAGTCATTGAGCACCGGCTAGGTATCAGGCCAGAGACTGGGCACTGAAACCAAGAAGATTGAAACACATCATTCCTCCCCTCCAAGAACTTGCGGAGGTGGAGATTTTAAGCTTCCTTCTTATCATTCAGCCATTGGAGTAAATACTACTCGTGCTGGGCAGAATATGATGGGGGGCCTTGTGGAGGTGAAAATAAGATTTCGGGGGAGGGGATCCAGCCACATCTAAGCCAAGCCATCTGGCTATGGGGCTTTGGACTGAGGCTGGTGGGGAGGAGGGGCTGAGGTGGCCAAGGCGTTCTTCGACCGGCTGACCGCCGCCCGCCTTCTTGCCCTCCCCTCCTCCCTCCTCCTTGCCCGTGCAGGAGGACAGGCTATTTTTAGCTTGGCATGGGCAACAGCAGCTGTCCTCCAGGGTCTAGTTACCCCTTGAAGTGAAGTGGGGAAGGGGACCTCAGGGGAAATGACAGCCCCAGATTAGGACCCCTCTCTGGGAGGCCGGGTTCTCTCTAACCTTGGTCTGTCATCTTCTGCCCCGTCTCTTCACCCTTGGAGCTCTTGGGATCCTGCACCTTAGCTGGCTTGAGACCGTGCAGGCCCCCCTTCTCCCAGACAAGTCTTCAGGAGAGTTTGGCAAGGCTTCTAGCCCACCCCTGCCACTGGCTTGCTAGGTGACTCACTGTGGCCCTCAGGGTCCCCCCCTCTACGATGAGGGAGACAAGCTAGGAACCCCTCCCCTCACGGCTCCGTAACCAACACTGCCGAAGCCTCAGGTCTGCAGGGAGTCGGCAATCCCCGGAACCCCCCAACCCCTCCCCTTCCTAGAGAAGTCCAAGGCCTTCTTCCCAGGCGTCCTCCTAGACATCTGGGCTCCAGGAGCCTTCATGTTCCATCTTCAAACGTCCAATTACTGAACTACAGAGCACCCAGATCTGGCCTGGAAGAGGTCCAGAAGTGCTCCAGCAAGCAAAGTGATGAAGTCCCTTCTTGTCCTTACCATGGTTGCTAGTCCCAGGGCCTCCTCAGCTGCAGGTCACCTCCTCAGCTCTCCACCACCCAAAGATGCCCTGGCCTGCTCCAGCCCCTCGGATTTGTAGGGGGCACCCTCTCCTCCCACCTCCCTGCTCCCCAGGACTAGTTGCCCTGGCCAATCAGATCCTGGGGTCAGCGAGTGCCTCCTCCCCCCCCCCCCCGCCCACCCCCATCCCAGAGTCCTAGCCCATTACCTAATTTAGCCAAGGGCCCTTGCAGAGAAATTTAAGCCTCTGAGCAGGTGGCAGGCCTTAATGTCCTAGATTCTTAGGAGGAGAACCCGCCCTGCTCCACTGCCTTAGGGAGCCCCTGCTCAAGGAACACGCTGGCTCCAAGATGGGTGAGGACAATCGGAATCGAGAAAAGTGAAGCAGCATGGCAGACGGGGAAGAGCACAAGCCTTGAAGTCTGAAACCCAAGATCCAGATCCTGTCTCTGCAAGCAGTGCACTCTTAGGCAGGCGACGTGCCACTCTGAGCTTCAGTTTCCTTCTCTGAGAGGTGGAGATGGGGACAGTCATGACCTCCCTCACAGACAGACCATGGGAAATGGGGGCCCAGCTACAAGTCACCCAACTTGTGCCCACTCCATAGGGTTGGTGCTTGGCAAGTGGAACGTCCTGTCTTTGAACCGTGGTAGAGGGCAGGGGAGGGGAGGAGGGCAAAGTGACAGCCACAGTCATTGAACCTTTAGGACGAGCCACACTCTATGTTAAGCATTTTAACCACGTGATGTCACCTAGATCACCCCATCCCATGAGGGAGAAGCTAGGATTATTCCCTTTTTACTAGGGGGCTTTGTAAATCATAAAGGCCTCTAGTCATGTCAGTCATTCTTTTTTTTTTTTTTTTAAAGATTTTATTTATTTATTTGACAGAGAGAGATACAGCGAGAGAGGGAACACAAGCAGGAGGAGTGGGAGGGAGAAGCAGGCTTCCCGCTGAGCAGGGAGCCCGATGCAGGGCTCAATCCCAGGACCCTGGGATCATGACCTGAGCCGAAGGCAGACGCTTGACGACTGAGCCACCCCGGCGCCCCATGTCAGTGATTCTTTTTTTTTTTTTTTTTTAATATTTTATTTATTTATTTGACAGAGAGAGACACAGTGAGAGAGGGAACACAAGCAGGGGGAGTGGGAGAGGGAGAAGCAGGCTTCTTGCCGAGCAGGGAGCCCGATGCGGGGCTCGATCCCAGGACCCCAGGATCATGACCTGAGCCGAAGGCAGCCGCTTAACGACTGAGCCACCCAGGCGCCCCGCCATGTCAGTGATTCTTATTAATCCTGAAGGGAAGTTGGGACAACCCTTGAGGGGACCTGTCCAAACAAGAAATCTAGGGAGGGGTCCAGGAGATGGGTATGCAGTTGGAGGAGAAATAAAGTTGAAAGCAGATCTTCCGCTCAAGTTTACCTTCTCCGGGAAAAGGGTGTTTGGGATTCTTTTTCTTTTTTTTTTTTTTTATTGAGGGAGAGGGGGATTAGGGGCAGGTTCTCTAGGTGAGTAAAGGGGCAGCCGGCCCCTTCCTAGAGCTTGGTGAAGAAGTCCGGAGCAGCTCAGCTAGCCATCTGGAGAGTGAAGGGATGGGCAGAGCAAGTCCAGTCCGAAGGGAACCCATCCCGCAAATCCACAGGGTCCAGGCTGGGTGTTGGAGAGGTAGGCAATGCTGTGGACAGTGGCTAAGTCAACAGAAAGAGCATGAAGACAACTGAGCGCAGAGCCTGGGGCCAGTGAAAGGAGGCTGGATTCCAAGGAAGGTAGACGGACAGTGGCAGCTGGGCTGCCATCTTTCTCTATTTATAGACATTCCCAAGAAAAGCTCAGTGGAGCTAGGCCAGGCTACATAAGGCCTCCGCCGGCCAGGCAGAGGGCCAAGGGGCAGCAACACCAGGGGAGTCCAATTTGGATGTGAGCCCTGGAGCCACCAATGATTCCTTTGAAGCAGAGAACTTGGAACTCCCAGCAATCATTTGTTCATTAATTTGTTCTTTCATTTATTCAGGAAAATAGATAAGGTCCAAATTTATCTATTCCCTTTAACCACTCCGACCTCCATCCCTTCCCTCCCCATCCTGCATGCTGCTCTGCTCTGGTCAGACTAAAATACAGCTCCAAACAACACCCTGTGTAGCCTCCAGGTCTTTGCACGTGCTGTTTTTTTCTGCCAGGAACTTCCATCTTCTCTCTCTTCACCTGCCTACTTCGCTGTAATCTTTCTCAGCTTCAATATCACTTCCTTCTGGCGCCTGGCTGGTTCAGACGGTAGAGCATGCAACTCTTGATCTTGGTATCATGAGTGTGTGTGTGTGTGTATTTATATTATATATTTATATAAATATTCATTTTAAATATATATTTAAAGGGCCACCTGGCTGGCTCAGTCAGTGGAGCATGTGATTCTTGATCTCCAGGTCATAAGTTTGAGCCCCACATTGGGTGTAGAGATTACTTGAAAAAAAAAAAAATACAAATCAAAAATAACATCACTTCCTTCGGGATCCCTCCTCGCCTACCCAGGCCAAGGGAGTCCAAGGCAGTTTTCAGTAGTTTCTTCAGTCATAGCCCTAAGCATGCCACATGACATGACCTGCTCTGAGTTCCATGGACCAAAGACTGTTACCTGTTCTTCACTGCATTCCCCAGCACCCAGCACTTAGCACGTGCTCAATAAATACCATGTTCTTTATAGGAATAACTGAACGGAGTGGCATCTGGTTATGAGGAGGAAGTTCCTAACCATCAAGGTTGAAAAATCACGGGAATGGGAAGCCTCCGGAGATAATGAGCTCCCTGTTACTGACCGTATGCAACCAGGAATTTAATGACCATCTCTCAGGGTGGCTGTAGGGAGATATTATAGGATAGTGGAGAATACAAGACTTCAGGAGGTCTAGTTCTGGTCCTATTTGTATGGCCCAAGGTAGGTCCCTTCCCCTCACTGAGCTTCAGACTTCCCATCTGTAAAACAGAAGTACCAGACCAGATTTCTGACAACCCATGGTTTTATGAACACCTGCTTTGTGTTTTTGAACACCTACCCAGATTTGTGAGACCTATGCCAAAATACAAGTTGATATTCTTCGGTGTTCAGTGAATGAGTGAGTGTTGAATGAATTAAGGAATGAAGTGTGTCTCTTTTTGCCCCCACACCCTACTGCTAAGCTGAATGAAGAGTAGCTAGATTCTTGAAATTACATGGACTTGGCCATAAATCCTAGCTCCCATTATTTCCTAGCTCTGGATTTTGAGAAAGTCAATTTGCCTCTTCATCCTGAAAATGGACCATTATTATCCAATAACAGCCCCTCCCCCAAGATGTGAGTGTGAGATGTGACCCCATGTAAAATGCCTAGAACAGGATGTAGGTCACAGCGGAACCTCTGCACATAGTGGAGTGTGTTTCCCATTCAAAGCTACTTCCCCCCCACTTCTCTCTCCTGTGCCGTGCAAAAAGGGTAGGAAGGACTGTCAGAGAGATTTCATTTGTTCGATTGTATAACCAACAATATCTGCCTTGCTAGGGACTGATAGCAAGGCCTTTTGACGGGAAGTGACAATAAATTTTTCCTGACCCACTGCTGCCCTCCCAGTAAAAGATAAAACACAGCCAGCCCTTCAGAGAAGCTGCTGAGATTACCAGGCCTTCTGTGTGGGGAAAGAACAGAATGAGGAACTCAGGAAAGGTAGGCTACAAGGCCCCACACTCAGAAACCTCTGGCAAGCTGTGTGACTCTGGGCAAATAACTCTGCCTTTCTGGATCTCACTTCCCCGTTTGCTACTTCCTATGTGTGAGGTTCAAATGAGATGATAAGAACGTGTGAAGACCGTAGAAACAATAATCACTATGTAACTGATCAGTCTGTCAGCCCCTGGTCTGCGCCAGGCACTGGATCAGGGTCCTTACAAGGACTGCAAAATTAGTACTAGTTTTAATTGTTCCTGTTTCACACAGGAAAAAAACCTAGGCTCTAGGGTCGAAGTCAGACTCCAAATCAGATAACGTGTCTTCCCTTGGCCTCAATTTTTTCACCGGCGAGATGGGCTTCCCACTGTGGCATGACTTTGGAAAGTTAGAGCGCTGGATGGAGATTGCGGGATAGATTGGGGGCAGCCGGGACAGACTGGGTCTTCGGGACGGTTAGCAGGATTCACGGGGGGAGAGAGCCCCTGGGGATTGGGTACAATCCCGCAGGACGCTGGGGTTCGCCCAGGCCTACCCAGGATTCCCAAGTCCCTCCCGGAGCGAAAGGCCCGGGATTCCCGGGAGGCTCCGGGGAGCGGGCGGGGCCGGGGGCGGGGCGGCGGCAGGAAGCGGCCGGAGCGGCCGGAGCGGCGCTGGGAGCGGCCTGGGCCCGGCGAAGCCCGGCCGGCCTCGGTAAGCTGCCGGGGCTGCACCCCGGACGCTGGGGAACCGCGTGCCCCTGAGCGCACCGCGGGGCGCGGGAGGGAGAGCCGCGCTAGCGGGCGAAAGAGGCGAGGGGAGGGTCCTGGCCTCTCCCGGGAAGAGCGCGGCCCTAGGTTGCGCGGAGGGGGTGGGGGGGCGACGCTAGGCGACGCGCGGGCTCGCAGGGCCCCCCAACGGGCTAGGGCGGGGCCTCCGCGGCGCCCCTCCCTCCGCCGCCTGGGCCCCGCCCCTCCTCCCCGCGCGGGGCCCCGGGTCTCCCTCCCGCCCCCGCCCAGGACCCAGCGTCGCGCACTCCCCCCAGGGTGCCATGGCCTCGCGGCTCCTGCACCGGCTGCGGCACGCCCTGGCCGGCGACAACCCGGGGGAGGCGGCGACCGGCCCGGAGGCCGAGCAGTTCCCGGAGAGCTCGGAGCTGGAGGACGACGACGCCGAGGGCCTGTCCTCCCGCCTCAGCGGCACCCTCAGCTTCACCAGCGCCGAGGACGAAGAGGACGACGACGAGGAGGACGACGGGGAGGTTGGCCCCGACTCGCTGCCCTCTGGGGACGGGGCGTCGGGAGAAGATGCAGGCGAGTTCCCGAAGACAGAGGCGGGAATCCTGGGGCTCGATTAGGCCTCCACCCCAGCCCTGTTCCCCAGCCATCTCTTGGCTGTGTGACCTTGAGAGAGTCACAACACCTCTCTGAGCCAAGTTTTCCGTCGTGTCAAATGGGGGAAATCACTCCCAACTCGGGGTTGCTGGGGGCATTAAATTTACAGGGTCTGGGATACAAATCGTAATAATGTGCTGGCGATGTTTTGGGGGGAGGAATATTTATTTAGAGCCTACTGTCTGCCAGACACGGTGTTTGGCACTTGGCCCCTCTCTGGCCCTGTTTCCATTTATGTCGAATGGAAATAAAGCCTGTCTCAGCTGTTGGGAGGATGAGTGAGGTCACCACACATGGTTTATGTCCACCTTAGCCCCAGGCCCATTGATGTGACTGGTCGTGTCCCCATGCAGATCGGAGCCTCCCACCTGATGGACAGCGGGGCAGTCAGCCCCTGGCAAGGCAGTTGCAGGATTTCTGGAAGAAGTCCCGGAACACTCTGGTGCCCCAGCGGCTGCTCTTCGAGGTGACCAGCGCCAACGTGGTCAAGGACCCACCCTCCAAGTACGTGGTGAGTGAGGGTCCAGGAACCTCTGGGCTGTGAGTCTAGAAGTCTGGCTAAGAGAAAGGGAAGATTCCCAACTTCCTTGGGCTGGGGGGGGGGGGGCGGGGGGCGGCGGTGGTTCTAGCTGTATAGTTATAAACCGTCCGTGTATTTTAGGAATGGGGAAACTGAGGTCAGAAAGGGGATGTAATTTGTTCAGGTCCTTAGGCAAGTGACTTAGCTTGCTGAGGGATTATGGACCTGCCCCCCATCCTGGTTTTGAGACTAAGAGAACTGATGTGTGGGCCCCACCTCCCAGGTCTTGCAAACTGTAGCAAAATATAAGATATACTGGAAAGAATAATATCTGGGTCAGACCTGAGACCCAAGTTGCATTTATTAGTGGTTAAAAAAAAATGGGTTTTGGATCCAGATCTTGATTCAGACCCCACTTATTACCAGCTGTTTCACCTTGGGTGAGTTGTGAACCTTGATGACCCTATTTCCTCATCCGAGCAGTGGGAATAATGCAGAGGATTGTTGCAGAAATGAAATGAGACGGCGCACAGGGAGCCCTCAGCACTGTGCCTGGCATTATGAAGTGCTTGATAAAAGTCTATTATTATGACTTAACTTTGGCTTGAAAATGTCTGGCATCTAGGGCCTGTTGTGGCCTCCTTACAGCCCAGGTGAATCAGTCCCCGGGCACCGACACTGTACACAATAATCTTGTTCTGAGGGTTAGATTTAGGGGGTAGGGGTTGGGATGAAGAGCAATGTGGGGGAAGGCCTTGGAGTCTGGTTTTCCTTGCCTGTGGGAAGGAGAAACTGACATGGGAGAATGAGGTCTGCCAGGTCCTGAAACCCAGCCTGACTTGGCCAGTCCTGGCCGACTCAGACTTCCCTCCTCTTCAACACCCTCCTCCATTTCTGACTCAGCAGGAAAGGGGCCTGGAGCCCTGTCCCTCATCTGGGCCTCTCCATTCCTTTCTGCTGCTGTTAGTAAACAAGGGCCACGCCCATGGGGTGACTGCTCCAATTTGAGCAGGGATTGACTCTGATGATCTAGTCTTAAGGGGCAAAAGTCCCAGGCCTCACGCACCGGCAAAGGGACCCCAAGGAACAGCCAGGCAGCAGGGAAATTTGGGATGATTCTGAGAATGAGAGGATAGAGCAGGATGGCCAGATATGCCCTGGCCCATGTCTGGGGAGACAGGTCCCCTCCTCTGTCCAAAGGGGACCCTAAATCCTGATTTAACTTTTCCCGTTGGGGTTGAAAGCCCAGGCTGTGGAATTAGGTGGGCCTGGGTTTGAATCCCAGCTGGACCATTTACAGGGAAGTCTTTGAGCCCTTTGCTTCCCGTGGAGCCTGCTTCCTCGTCTGTCCGAGTCAGGGACTCCCTCCTCACTGTGCTCCATAGTGAAGTGCCCAGCACAGCATGTCGTAGCAGGGGTAGGTGCTAAGTTCATGGAGCTCCTGTCATTATTACCCATGAGATAATGGATATAAAATGTTTCCTTTTTGCCAAAAATTTAAAAATAAAAGTAAAAGCTACATGAATATAAGGGGTCATTTTAGACAATGCTTCCTGAAGTGTATTTTGCAGGAAACTGGTTCCCTGGAATGCTGATAACCGTTCCTTTAAAAAAAAAAAAAAAAAAAGGTTTTGCAGCCAGTATGTTTGGGGAGTGCAGAACTGAACGGGAGTAAAATAAACTTCTTTAAGGTTAAATAGTGTTAACATACACTGAATCTTTGAGAGAAGTATAGAATAGACCAGAGGTGGCTAGAATATTGGCAGTTTCACAGAACAAATTCAAGAGAAAAGTCTGGGCTTGGTGTTAGTGTGCCTTCAACATCTCATGCTTAACTAATCCCCCTTTTTAAACCTGGTGGGTCAGCATTATTACAGATTAATCTGTATTCAGGTGCTCAGACCTAGGGGCAGCTTCATGGTCATCTTGATCAGCGTTTCTCAAACATCAGTCATTCCAGTACCACCTTCATGATTCTCGTCCTAGCTAAATGCTATTTGTACCATTCCTTAACATTTTTCTTTAAGTAAACTTATTTTTTTCCGTAAATAAGTTCAAAAGACTTCAAAGCAGTACTGTAAAAGCCTTGCTTGCCATACTGTAAAAATTAATACAATAAAAGCAGTCATTAAAACCCTGCATGAATGCTGTTGCCTGAAGGCCCTGACCTGAGATTTGCTTTCTAGGTCTTTTCTGAAAGTGGAGATGAGAAGCATGGGAGAAGTGCGTTTTATTTATTTATTTATTTATTTTTTTTAAAGATTTTATTTATTTGAGAGAGAGAGAGAGCACATGAGAGGGGGGGAGGGTCAGAGGGAGAAGCAGACTCCCCGCTGAGCAGGGAGCCCGATGCGGGACTCGATCCTGGGACTCCAGGATCATGACCTGAACCAAAGGCAGTCGCTTAACCAACTGAGCCACCCAGGCGCCCGAGAAGTGCGTTTTAAAAACCAAACTGAGAGAGCTTTTCATCTGTAGTCAGGATTCAAAGAGAACTGGGGGGGGGGGGTTGGTTTCGGGGGGGGGTGTTTCACTTCCTGTCTGCTTCAGTGTTATTTACTCCAGCACATACCACCTAGAATCTCAGGACCAATATTTACTTATACGCATCCCACCTGTGAGTGGACACTGACCTAGGCTACCACTTCGAGGAAAGCAGACCCAAGGGGGGACTGCCTTACCTGACGACACGCCGCGAGGGAGTAGCTGACCGGGGGGTTAGGACCTGTGTCCCGATGCCCTCTTCAAAGTGATCACTACTTGGGTCTATCTGAAGACCTCTCCTCCAGGTCTGCTTTGGAATAACCTGGCTAAGGATGTGGGGGCTCTGTGTCCAGAGCGGAACAAAGTCCAAGCTGGTCTCGAAGGTTGGTTCAGAGGCCCAAGAGATCGGCCTGGGTTTCAGCTCCCAGTTGGTTTACCAGAGGGGCTGTCAGAAGAGGTAACTGCCCTATGGGAAGGGAGTGCTCCCTGGAAGGGGCAAAAGGGGTGGCAGCTCCAGGCACTGAAGCTCATCTCTGTCTTTCTCTCCCCGTGCTGCCTTGGGCCTGGGTCATTTCAGACGAGCCTCAGGTAAGATGGGACTGGGCTCCCTGGCTGCCGCCCCAGCAGCTCCCACCCTCCTGGGCCCAGTCTCAGGGGCAAAGGGAAGAAGTGGGGGAACACAGCTTGAGGTGTGGGTGTGGGGAGGGAAGGGGCGCACGGACAACTCACACCTGCCCTGACCCCACCCTCCCTACAGCTCTACACCCTCGCCGTGATGGGTCCAGGGCCACCTGATCGCCAGCCAGCCCAGATCTCGCGCCGCTACTCGGACTTTGAGCGGCTGCACCGAAACCTGCAGCGACAGTTCCGGGGCCCCATGGCCGCCATCTCATTCCCCCGGAAGCGCCTGCGCCGGAATTTTACAGCGGAGACCATCGCCCGCCGCAGCCGGGCCTTCGAGCAGTTTTTGAGCCACCTGCAGGCAGTGCCCGAGCTGCGCCTCGCCCCGGACCTGCAGGACTTCTTCGTGCTGCCCGAGCTGCGGCGGGCCCAGAGCCTCACCTGCACCGGCCTCTATCATGAGGCTCTGGCGCTCTGGGCCAACGCCTGGCAGCTGCAGGCCCAGCTAGGCACCCCCTTGGGCCCAGACCGCCCTCTGCTGACCCTGGCTGGGCTGGCTGTGTGCCACCAGGAGCTGGAGGATCCTGGGGAGGCCCGGGCGTGCTGTGAGAGGGCCTTGCGACTGCTGGGGGACAAGAACCCCCACCCTCTGTTGGCACCCTTTCTGGAGGCCCACGTCCGGCTCTCCTGGCGCCTGGGCCTGGACAAACGCCAATCAGAGGCCCGGCTCCAGGCCCTGCAGGAGGCAGGCCTGACCCCCACACCACCCCCCAGTCTCAAAGAATTGCTCATCAAGGAGGTACTGGACTGACTTTGCCTAGACTTCAGGCCACTGTGGGGAGAGGCACCGTCCCAGGATGGAGGGTGGGGGTGAGTAAGGAGGACATGAATAGCAGTTGGGAAGCTGTAGGGGGTGCTGGGAACCCCTAGAAGCCCTACGAAGAATTTGTAGCACACCAAGGAACCATGTTCCTTCTATCGAGCTGGGCTCAGGACAAGCTTTGGCTGGGGTTGCCCTGGGGTGGTGGAGGGAGCAAGTCTGATGCAGCCTGTCCAGCTCATGAGTGTCTGGGGACCATGCCCCAGTGTAGGTCAGCGTTACCTCTTCCTTGGCCGGATGGCCAGGGACTCTTCCCCTGGAGTCCTGGAGTACAGCTGCCGTCTGGCCCAGGGGAATTAAAGGCCAGCAGCTCCAGTGGTATTAGTCTCTTTATTGGGTTTGGGGACAGAAGGCCCAGCCCTCGACTGTACGGAGTTGGTGGGGAGAAGGGTGATCCTTGAAGCCCCAGGCCAAGCTGGTCCTTCTGGCTACAGCTTGCTCTCTGAGACCCAGGGCTTCACTCGGATCACGCCCTCCTGGGCACAGGACACAGCCAGGACGCCGTCCCGACGCCATAGTCGCCCTTGGACCAGTCCCCGGGAGCCACCTGTGGGTGAGGGGAAGGGTGAGAACAGCCTTCCCCTTCACCAAATGTGCTTCTTGAAAAGGGTGCAACCGGTCTGGCTGCCCCATACAAGGGCACATCGAGTGTTGTGGCCTCTCCCAGTCTCTTAAGTGCCGTTTGATGAGCCTATTAGGAATGGTCCCTGGGGGTAATTCCTGAGGGAACCCCACTTGACAGTTTAAAAGCACTTTCACATATCTACTGGCTTCCTCAAAAAGCTCACAGCGGGGAGAATTCTGAGGGCAGTCTCAGGTCAGTAGCTTGGCTAAGCAGATCCACCCCCACTCTGGCCACTTGTGGTAGGAAACCCAGCAGTTCCCTTTCTAACAAATCAAACCGGGTCCTCCAGGGCGGTATTTCACACCCAAAAAACCCCCATCCTCACCCCTACCAGGAAAAATGGGGTGGGGGGGTACCTGGGGCCATCACATCTGGCCACCCTCCCTCCCCGCCTGCAGACTCCCTTGCTAGCCTTGGGCCTGAGTGGAAGGTTCTGGAGGGAGCTGCTGGTCTCCCTTACACAGAGTAGAGCTCACTTAGTTCTCAGAGTAGCCAAGTGAAGCAGGCCTCAGCCCATTTTCCAGATGAAGACACTGAAGTCCAGGGAGCCTCAGGCACTCAGCCATAAGGAGCTGGCCAAACCAGGTGTCCTAACTGCAAGGCCGCTGATCTGCGTTGCGACACTTCTGGTGCTGCAGAGTCCCCCTTCCCTGAAGAGAGGATCCCTTAAGTTTTGTCCCTGTTTGATAGAGCAAGGCCTTCATCTGAAGTGTGCTTCCCCAGAAAGGAGCCCATGGCTCTGAGACTAGACAGTGCTGAACACGTCTGGGCTTCCCTGCACACCACAAGGGTCCAAGCAGCGGAGCCCTTAGAGACTACGGAGGGTCCTGACCCCCAACCAGTTGGTTAATCCGCCCCATCACTCAGGGAGCTGCTTAAAAATAATAGTTTCCTGGATTTCATCCAAGACCTGTGAGTCAAAATTTTGGGGGTGGAATCTGAGTATCTATTTTGAAAAAACTCCCCCAACTGGCAGTATGACATGCCACCACTTTCAGCTACCACTGCTCTCATGCGACCCTGTTTAGATGGGGAAATTGAGGCTCAGGAGCTGAGACTGGCCCAGGATCACAGAGAGAATCTGAAGTGCTTCCGGGCCTAGAACTGATCTCTGACACTCCCTGCATGCTACAGAAATTCAGCTGAGCAGGTGTCCCCTCTCGAGCCTCACGCTGTCATTTTGAAGACAAAAATGCCAGAGCCGGGACGCCTGGGTGGCTCAGTCGGTTAAGCGACTGCCTTCGGCTCAGGTCATGATCCTGGCGTCCCAGGATTGAGTCCTGCGTCAGGCTCCCTGCTCAGTGGGGAGTCTGCTTCTCCCTCTGACCCTACCCCCTCTCATGCTCTCACTCACTCTCTCTCCCTCAAATAATAAAAAAAATCTTAAAAAAAAAAATGTCAGAGCCTGGGGTGGGCAGGAGAGGAAGTGACAGGCAGTGCCCCACAGGATCACCCAAGAAAGCAGGCTTCCTGCCCACCACGCCCCCCCAGCCCCCTTGTCCCACATGGCCCCGTACTCACCAGCCCAGGGGCTCTCGCACTCATAGAGCATCCAGTGGTCAGCTCGGAAAGGGGTGTGGAACCACATGGAGTGGTCCAGAGAGACCATGAAGTGCACCTTGTGCTGCGACTGGTGGGGCAGCACTGCCGTGCCCAGGAAGGCGTAGTCCGAGATGTAGGCAGCCACGCAGCAGTGCATCTTCATGTCGCCCTCCCCTGCAACGCGTGGGGCCCTGTCAGCCCTGGGCTGCTGGGCTATACAGCTCAGGACCTGCAGGGAGGCAGGCAGAGAGGGGCTGCCGTGCACAGATGTGTAGAGTGCTCACTGCATAAGGGCACCTGGCCCAAGGTGTGTGTGTGTGTGTGACACGTGTGTGTGTGTGACAGGTGACAAAGGAGGCAGGGATGGGCAGAGGGCAGGGCTAAGTGAGGTCTGAAATCCAGTCTTCACTCCCTAAGTCTCCCACGCTGAGCCCTCTGAGGGGTGCAGCTTGCACACAGGCCATGTGGTTAGCAGGGGTCCTGGAGGAGAATCTCCGCAAGGTGCCTTGCCTTCCCCAGAAAGGGCCTCCATTGGGATTATCGTAGTCACCTCCCCCTTATCCCCATGCTGGCGGTGGACAGGGTCCCGGTGAGAAGCTACTTCCCCATCATGCCGACAAGGAAACAGCAGGCCCAGAGGGGAAGTAACACGCCCAGTGCTACAAAGGGCATGTAAGGTCCAGGCCTAGCCCCTGGAAGAGTGTTTTCTTCCAGTCCTTGGGGTCCTCTTACCGATATGGCCCCGGGCTCGCACCCAGAACATCTGTTTGGGGTCCATGCTCTGCAGCTGGCTCAGGGTAGGTGGCTTAACCGGCTTAATCTCAATGGGCACCTCCTTGGCCGCAATTCGGTTCAGTCCCACTCGGTACTTCTCTTGGAGGTTGGGGTTCCTGAAAATAAAGGGGAAAGGGAGAGCCTCTCTGAGCTGCCTCTGTGACCCCCTCATTCCTCCATGGGGACTCCTGACTTTTCCCCACCGCTCCCCTCCCGTCTGACAGGCAGAAGAGCATAGTGTCTGAATGCTTTCTCTGCCACTTAGGAGCCCTGTGACCTTGTGCACATTAGTAACCTCGCCGAGCCTCTCTTCCCATCTGCAAAATGTAGACAATGACAGCAGCCTACCTCCTAACGCTTCGGAGTAGCAAGGCGGACCCTATCAGAGGGTCCCTTCTAAGCATTTCACATACACTACCTTGTCACGACAACCCTGTGAGGTAACGCTATCATCACCCCCCTCTAATAACTGACCTGAAATAAGCAGCGGGAGTTCAAGGAGCTTGCTCAGGAAGTGGAGAAGGCAGGATGTGGACCCTGGCAGTCTGGCTCCATGGTTCAGGCTTTTATCAACTTCGCTATTCTCAACTTTCAGGAAGCAGGCTACGCAACTGGGACCAACCTACCTAACCCTAAGCAATTGGGAAGACCGTGTCCCGGGGGAGAGTGGGGAGCCCATCTCCAGGGAAGCCCCTCCACCCTGGTAACAGCCACCCCGAGTGCTCTTCACCAGGGTTTCCATTTTCAGCCCCACCCTCTAAGGCACCGTCCCCCAGACCTTACGTGACAGTGGGAAGGTTCTGGACCTGCACTGCCCATTCCGCTAGCCGCCAGCCACGTGTGGCTACTGAGTGCTTGGAGTGTGGCTAGTGTGACGACAGAATTGTTCGTTCTATTTACCGTTATCTTAATAGAGCCACATGTGGCTAGTGGCCTCCTAGGTGGACAGCACAGCTCTCTTATTTAGGGACCTTTAAGACCTATGTCCGCCTTTCCTTTCAGCGAACATCTGTGAGCTCTGACAGACCGGGCTCTGTGCTTACTCCTCTCTGTCGGTAGTGGTGTAACTACAATTCACGAGCTGTCACGAAGTGACTTATTATCTCTGACCTCATTTAATCCTCCTACGGCTTTATGAGGTAGGAATTATGATTAGCCCCCACTGTGAGCAGAGGCTGAGTGGGAAAGCAACTTGCCCGAACTCCCACAGCTAGCAGAAACAGAGTCTACATTTGAACGCAGGCCTTTACCGAAAGATCAAACCCGTATCCATCCCTTCAGTACTCTGCCGCCTCCCCCGCATGCAGCACAGGACAGGGGAGCTCTCCTTAGGATACAGCTGTGAAGGAGGCAGGACAGACATGACCATTCCCAATTTTCAGACGAGGCAGGACTCTGAGAAGCTGGGGAGTCGGGCAAAGTCACACAGCAGGGGAACACTCACAGAGGCACAGACCTGGCCAGAAGCCTTGTTCTGTCCTGTGTCGGGACCCAGAGCTCTTTCCCCTGCCCCAGCATGTTCCCAGCTTTATTAGCTGTGATCCACAAGAAATGCATTTCACCAGGTGATACTCAAAATATTGAACACACACTAAGGCAAAGGCAACAGGGACCGTCACCCCTGCCAGGCATTACCTCCTAGGCTGCTGGGTCATGAGTGATCCCAAAGGAGGAGAGGGATCACTCAGGGACCGGAGAGATATGTACCAAGTGATCACAGAAGTGTTTCCATGTTTTAACAGTCAGTAAAGCTGTAACAGTACCTGAACCGGCTGAATCAGAAGCTCTGCATTTACATCATGACTGAACACGCTCGCCCGTGCACACAGGTACACACACCACAAACAATCGACACGCAGGATCCACAAGAGGGGCCTTACCCTTACTACACACAATACGCCCCGATATCTGTATTTTTTTAAATGCCAGTCAAGACCCACTAAAGGATTCCGTGACCCACTCCCAGGTGACAACTGCAGGTGTCCTGGAGCCTCCAGCTCTCTCACCTTAAATACTGGTCGATGAGGGCCTCGTGGTCCAGCAGCTCTTCGGGTGGGGGCACACTGGGCATGGAGAACTGGTGCTGCATGGGGCTGGGCTGAGCCTTCTGGAAGGAGGCCTGGCAGATGAAGATGGGCTTGCCGTGCTGCACGGCCTTCACGGAGCGCACCGAGAAGCTCGTCCCCGTCCGCGTCCGCTCCACCTGGTACAGCACCGGCACCTTGAGGTCCCCTGCGGCAGGCACAAGTGACACGGTGAGTCCAAGTGAGCCCCGTGTGAGCAGTCGTCATCACCACGGCTGGACAGGCACCTCTGCTACTCGTTCTCTGTTCTGCTCGGTAGCCCGACTGAGGCCTGCCACGGCCCCGGGACTAGGGATGCAGCGAGAATACCAGAGCCTGTCCTTTCTCGCCACAGCACAGAGCAGGGGGACGTTCCCTGCATTCAAATTCTGGCCTGGCCACCTCTCACTAGCTATGTGGCCTTGGGAAAATCTCTGAGCAGTTGACCCATCTGTAAAATAGGGATCATCAGTGCTTAGACCTCTCAGGATGTTAAGGAGAATTCAATTAGTCATAGTTTAAAGTGTTTAAAATAATGGGCGCCTGGGTGGCTCAGTTGGTTGAGCGACTGCCTTCGGCTCAGGTCATGATCCTGGAGTCCCTGGATCGAGTCCCACATCGGGCTCCCTGCTCGGCAGGGAGTCTGCTTCTCCCTCTGACCCTCCCCCCTCTCATGTGCTGTCTCTCTCATTCTCTCTCTCTCAGATAAATAAATAAAATCTTTAAAAAAAATAAATAAATAAAAATAAAAATAAAGTGTTTAAAATAACATCCATCATGCAGTAAGTGCCCCATGTGTTTGTTAAAGAAAATAATCCCAGCTGTTGTCTGGTTTCATCTGTGACTGGGATCTTGTCATGAGTCCAGTACTAATCTTCTATATCAGAGGTCCACAACTCTGGCCTGCACCTTTTTGTTTTAGAACAAGCAAAAGCTATTTATTCAGTTTAGTATAGCAAGGGAGTCAGTCACCGTCACTTACGTTTGGCAGAAACTCAAAGGCAGGCAGGGGAGCAAGAAAGCATTACAGTGAAACAAGATCGAGTATGTGCCACGACAGGAAGCTGCTGCCATGGGGAGAAGCAGGGAAGCTAACTAGAGGCAGGGCAGCCTCTGTAATGGGTAGGTGTGCATATTTGGCTTTCTCTGGTTGGTCCTAAGTTGGAAGTGGGGACAAAAGTTAGGGAAGCTATTAGCTATTAATCAAGTCTCTCGTGTTTGGGGCTGACTGTTAACAGGGGCTATGGTTCGGCTTCCTGGACTGGTTGCTAGAGATGGTGGCCTGACTTCCTCCCAGAGGTCTGACCTGTAGACAGCAGGTTGGCTTCCTAGGCTGCTTGCTGCCAACTGTGGATCAGAGTTCTTCTTCTTCTTCTTTTTTTTTTAAGATACATTTATTTTGTTGGGGAGGAAGCAGGGGAGAGGTCTTCAAGCAGACTCCCCCGAGTGCGGAGCCCGACGCGGGGCTTGATCTCACGACCCATGAGATCATGACCTGAGCCAAAACCAACTCAGACACACAACTGACTGAGCCACACAGGCAGCCCAGAGTTCTGTTTTTATATGTGGTCTGGCCATTATCTGTTTGACTGTTCATTCTCTCAGGAAAAGCCTGCTGTCAGTCAGTCACTTCATCCTAGATGCAAACAACGGTCACTTGGCCCTTCTCTTTTGGGTGTCTGCATCCCCAAGGTAGGATGGAATAGGCCTGTGTTTAGACCTATTAGCTAGCCCTCAACAAATCAGTCAGGAGGGTTTTGAGGAGGAGAGAGTCTCCTTGGTGTCCCTGAAGTCCTTCAGTGTCTCTCTGATTCAGGCCGACGTTGGAGAACTCTGACACCCTGGCAGTGAGACATCTTGGGGATGATTTTCAATATTCAGATCAAAGAAGCAGGTCTCAAGAAGTGTTGCTTCCTCCACCATCATCCAAATGGGGAGCCAACCAGGCACCGGAGGCTCATTCAACAGCAAAAACTATCACCATCCAAAGCTGGCTGGTTTGCTCAGCAATCTGCTGGCCAGCATTGCCCAAGGGGCATTTTTATCAGAATGGGAGCTCAAGGTTGAAGGCCTTTAGCAAGGGCTTCCCAAGAGTCCAGATCCTGGAAATAGTTAACATGTGCAATCTGATTTCAGGGGCTGGAAAGGAACCCTCCTTTCCCTCCCAACAAACTTAAAAAAGGAAAAAAAAAAAAAAAAAATGGGGTGGCTGGGTAGCTCAGTTGCTTAAGCATCTGCCTTCGGCTCAGGTCATGATCCTGGAGTCCCGGGGTAGAGCCCCACGTTGGGCTCGCTGCTCAGCAGGCAGAGTCTGCTTCTCCCTCTCCCTCTGCTTCTCCCCCTGCTCCTGCTCACTTTCTCTCAAATAAATAAATAAAATCTTAAAAAAAGAGAAGAAAAAGAAAAAAGGCTCTAACCTAATCCTTAGGCTGTAGCTAAAACATAGTACTTCCAGTTACTAGTGATTTACCTTTCAGTGTGAATGAGTTCCAGACCTGTTCTTGGATGTTTTTATTGGAACAGAGCAGGTAGGCCCTGGAATATATTGAAGGAACGGAGTAAACAGTTGTGGAGTGCCTACTGCTGGGTGCCAGGTGGCCTTAGAAACTAAGGCAGACGGGGGCACCTGGGTGGCTCAGCTGGTTAAGCATCTGACTGGGTTTCTGCTCCGATCATGATCTCAGGGTCCTGAGATTGAGCACCCCCCCCCCCCAAAATCAGGCTCCGTGCTCAGTGGGGAGCCTGCTTGAGAATTCTCTCCCTCTGCCCCTCCCCCCACCCAGCAAGCTCTCTAAAATAAATCTTAAAAAAAAAAAAAAAAAAAGACACTAAGGCAGGTTTTCTCAAGTGGGTCTCACCATAGCTATGCAAAGGTTTTTCCCCCATTGAATAGATGAGGAAATTGATGCCATTAATAACATTTTTTAACTGCCACCATTTTTTCACATATTTTCTGTTGTTGCTTTTGCCCTCAAAACCTAAAATTTTTTTTTCCAAGGAGGCTCCAGGCCCAACGTGGGGCTTTAACTCCTGACCCTGAGATCAAGAGTCGCATGCTCCACTAACTGAGCCAGCCAGGTTCTCCAAAACATAAAATATTTTTTATCTGGCCCTTTACAGAATAATGTTTGATGACTCTACTCTTGATCTGCCAAGCTCTAAACCTATCCCGAGTCAGATGACTCCTGTACTGCATTCTTCTACATCTCTAGAGAAATACCTGGGGGGGGGAAAAGACCACAAAAAATTAAACTATCATTCTATCCTGGGTTTTTAGAAAAAGAATTGATATGATAAATAGCCAAAGACAACCACCCCCCATTCCAGCATCTTTTATTTAAAAATATTGAAATATCATCGTTGGACCCACTCAGAGGTCACATCTCACACTTGTAAGAGAGCTTCCCTTTTTGCCTTGCTGCCAGGAAGCTCAGAATGAACTTTATAAAACTGCAACAATAGGCCTTAGCCTAGTTTTTTTTTAACAAAATCATTTCTCCCAAATCCTGTTATTACTAGTCTCCTGTCCCCTGACTTCTATTTTAATAGGCCTGTAATAGCTGCCAATTATTCAATATATATTGAAAAGCTCCAGTCTTTTAAGAAGCAGGTAGGGACACAAATGATTGATGATTATTTTGAAATAGTACCATGGGCGTGTCTCATTTCACGCTGCCCCTGGATGGAGACTTTCCAAGGAAAAGGATCCTTCCCCCAAAACCTGGTAGCTCTCCCATGCTTTGGAATTACCTCCCAAGAATGAAAGAGAAAAGCAGAGGAGGAGGGCAGAGTGTGGAGCTTGGAGACACACACACTCAGGTTTAAATCCCAGCTCTGCCTCCCTGAGCACTTCGGGAGCTGGTTACATAACCTCTTCTGGTCCCCATTTCCTCATAGGTAGAATGCTGGCAGGAATGCCCACCCCTCAGGTTGACTTATAAGGACCAAACAAGATAATGTACATAGCTATGCTCTGTATCATGCAAATTTTGTTTATTCCCACAAATTCCTCATTTAAAAAGAATGATAGTTCTCATCTATGGAAAACCAGCAACAGTCCAGGACCCTCCCCTTCTACATTTTTCATGTGGGATGAACCAAGCCTGGCTGCGGATGAGGGCTGAGGGATGAGGGATAGGGGGTGGGGGATGGCGGTGTTAACCTCACTCAAGATCCCTTGGCAAGTTAGTGGTAAAGCTGAAACCAGACCCACGGTCTCTTGATTTGCAGGCTGGTGCTCTCTTCTCCAAGCCAAGCTGCCTACTGCTGAACTCCTAGCAGAGGTGACAGCACCCCTCTGCGGATCCAGCACAGTGCTTGGCACCAGAAGGTGTGTAAAGAATGAACAAAAAACCTGCAGGAGCAGTTAAGCAACAAAGTCTTACATCATTTCACGCCAGATAACAAGTGATGTGGGAAACAAAGGCCAAAGAAAAAATTAAATGTCCTTACTACTCACTGCTCCCTGACAAGTCCTTGAAACAGGCAGTGATGTTCCTCTAGCAACTCAGCTGCCTCAGTGTTAATACTTTGCTAAGGGCAAAGGGCAATCTTAGCTATCGGAACCCACCCCACCCACCCCCAGGATCCTGTAAGTCTTCTTTTAACTTACAGAAATTCCTCTGGAAACTTCCTTTATCTCTACCCCCCAAGATGCATGTTGGCAATCATCCTCCAAGCATATGGTCCCCTGATATACATCTGAAGAGTCTCATGACTAAGGTTTTATTAGACAGTAATAAATAATCTTTTCCTAATAATAGCTAACCCCCTCAAGGTCCTGGAAACCTTGTTTCCAAAATACCTTGGAGGCTTGTGCTGTCCCTAACCCCCTCCCAACTTCAAAGTATATAATCAGTCACCGGTCACAACCCCAGTGCAGCTCTTTCTGCCCATGGGTCCTATCCCATGCTCTAGTAAAACCACCTTTCTGGGGGCACCTGGGTGGCTCAGCTGGTTAAGCATCCAACTCTTGATTTCCGCTCAGATCAGGATCTCAGGGATGCTCAGCCGGAGTCGGCTTGAGATTCTCCCTCTCCCTCTGCCCGCCCCCCCGCCCCACACTCTATTTTTTTTTTTTAAGATTTCATTTCTTCATTTGAGAGAGCGCAGGAGCGGGGGAGAGGGGCAGAGGGAGAGGGAGAAGCAGACTCCCCACTGAACAGGGAGCCCAACCTGGGGCTTGATCCCAGGATCCTGGGATCATGACCTGAGCTGAAGGCAGCCACTTAACCAACCGAGCCACCCAGGCAACCCCCTCTTCTAGAAATAAGTCTTTAAAAACAAACAAACAAAACCACCTTTTTGCATCGAAGGCTTCTTCAAGAATTCTTTCTGGACCATTTGCTCCGAACCCCAACATTTTCACATCAACAAGCACTCAGTTATCTCAGGTGTGAGGTCCAACACTTCCTGGCCCCAGGCCTTGTTCTTCTCTAGGCTCCCCTGAAGGGAATCAACTAATAGACTCCCTCTCTCCCCCTCCCCCACTGTCCTTCCTCCCTCCCCTCCCCCCCCCCCCCCCCCCCGCCCCCGGGGTGCAGGAAGAAGTGGCTGCTGGGTCATTAGGGTTGGGCTGGGGATAAGGAGGGGGTAGTTTACCTGCCCGTACAAAGTAGCAGTGCAGGGAGTGCACATGGACGTCTTCGCTCACAGACTTGGCTGCAGCCACCAGGGCCTGGCCCACAATCTGACCCCCAAACAGCCGCTGGCTTGTAGGTACCCAGTAATGTCTTCCTCTGTGGGGAAACAGGAAAGCAGGAAATACTCGGGCTGAACACAGGGCCAAATCCTGCAACCATCACTGAGCCTACAGGGCAGGATCTCTACAGGATCCTTGTGAAATCTGGTGAAAGCCATGGACCCTTCTCCTAGGCAAATACCTTTACTCTGCATACAGCATACAGGTGACTTCAGGGCCTTCAAGACTGCCCAACCCTTCTGTGGGCTTCAGTTAAAGATAAGGAACCAATCCCCTTATTTTACACAAAGAGAACAGGAATCAGAGAGGGGAAGTGACTTGAGCAAGGTGACACAACTCAAATATTGTCAATCCTGAGCAGTATCTCCGTCTTTTGCCCCCAAGTCCAGTGTTTCTTCCACTGCAGTATTCCAGGATAAGGCAGAAGCCTCTCAAGGCCGTTAGGGGACCAAGATGAACCCCAAGAGCTGGGGGCAGACCGCATTAAGGCCTGCCACTTACACCTCTCAACTTGGGACAGTCCAGGTCTTCCAAGAACTAGATCTAGAACTCTTAAGAGCCCTGAGGCTTCAAGTCTAACCCTTCAGTGCACAGATGAGGAAACTAAGGCCCCAGAGGTGAAACTCCAGCTTCCTACCACTGAGCCCAGCCCAGTCCAGCCCTAGGTTAGCATTTTGTAATATAATGCATTCCAAGGTAGCCCTCCAGGAAGTTATTTGTAATTCATTAAGCAGGGGGAAGGGAAGTTAACACCTAAGATTGCTTCTGAAAAGCCAGTAGGAACCATGAAGAACAAAACTATTAAATCCCTAGCTACCGAGAGCATTTAAGTGGTATCTGGAAGGAAACTGGCTCAGGCCTCAGAAAGTGCAATGAGCTACTAGATCCAAGTGGTGGAGGGAAGGAGGTCTGTAAGAGGAAAAAGACAGTGAATATGCAAGGAGCTGCTTATAAGTTTTAAACCTGATCAGCTGCGTGCACTTAGACAAGTCACCACCCTTTCTGGGCTGGCTCCCCCAAGGACAGGACTCCTCAAGGGAGGCTGCTGAGAAGGCTATCTCAGGCCACCACTTTATTTGCCCAGATTGCTAGGACCTCCTAGTGGCGGGGCTGAGCAGACCTGGCGCACAGAGGGAGGAAGCTAGGGCAGCGAGAGCAGGTCTGTCGGGGACAAGTTCTCTCCCAATCGCGGCAGAGCCTGCATCTCGCGCAGAGCCCATCCTCGTCCAGGGTGCTATCAGCAGGGGGCAACGCGGTGCCGGCAGTCGAGATCAGAAGCCTCTGTCCCAATGGGGGGGGGGGGTTGGGTGCGAGCCAGATGCGGCCGGCTACCTGAACAGATCCTCGTCTAGCGGCTCAAGGTTGAGCACGCTGGTAACCAGGACGCTGCGGAGGTCCCCGGGGGGATCGCCGCCGCCCTGCTCGTCCTCTGGAGCCCGCCGGGACGACATACGGTTCACTTGCTGCCGGCCACGACACTGCGCCGGACCGACACGAGGAGACCGGCACTGAGCGCGGAGCGTCTTCCGGCAGCTTGCTCCAGTAACCGGAAATCCCCTGCCAACCCTGAGAAAGCGGGATCCAAGTTATGATTGGCCGGTTCTCCTGTCAGTCTTCGCGAGAGGCTGCCTATCTTTCTCTGGCGATTGGAGAAAATAAGTGCCAGTCTGAGAATCCCGTGTGTGATTGGGTGTGACTGTGAGGGGGCGGAACCTGGGACTAAGTAATAAAGAATGAGTGTAATTTTTTTTCTCCCCCTCTGTCGGAGAGTAAAGACGCCCCCAGACCCATATATCCCGCTCAGCCATAGGGGTACTCCTAAGCTAAGGCCACTCAGTTGGGGCCGACCCTTAAGGCATACTGGACACACGCCAGCCTGTAGACCCTCAGAGTATGACCTCTGAACCCTGGTGTTGATCTTGGGACCAGCCCCTGGTGTGGGCTCAGGGGGCGGCCATGGAGCTGGGCAGCTGCTTCAAGACCTACGAGGATTTCAAGGAGTGCTTCAGCGCCTACAAAAAGGAGAACAGGTGCTCCTTCATTCTCAGGGACTGCGTCTCCGTCCGCTTCCACAACCTCAACCATGGCACCTCCATCCGCGAGGACATCCTGTAAGGGCGGGGCAGGAGGGTGGGGAGGAGGCCGGACTGTCTGTCCCCTGGAGGGAGGCCTGGAGGAGGAGGGAGAGGGAGTGCAGATGGGCCCTAGTCTCGAGCATTCAACAGGCTCTAAGCACCTGTCCTGTCCCTGGTGAAAAGAGCAAAACCCTCACAGGCATCGCTTTTTGACCACCCACTTCCCCTTCACTCATTCACTCCATTACAGCTTTCCCGGAATTCCCGGAATAACTGCAGTTTGCCCCATTCTTTGAGCACCTTCAGTATCCCTCATACAAATTACTGTCTTCACAAATAGGTAAAAACGCCTTCGCGATGATTTCCTTCGTCAGTGTTCTCTTGACAAAGCAGTTAACGCGTTCAATTGTTGGTTAGTTTGTGCATTCATTCGTTCATTTTGTACACGGTTCTTGAGCTTCTGAGATTAACAGCCGTTTTTTCAAACACTTCCCATGCCCCAGGCATCCTTCTCTGTAGTGTGCATGCTTTACCCCGCAAGGCTGTATTGAGAATTATAGATAAATGCTATTTTTCCCTTTTGGCAGCTGAGAAAACTGGCTGAGAGGCTAAGATAAGGGTTGACAACTCCATTGTCTTCAGGGCTCAGGTGAAACAGCCCAGTGTAAGAAAGTAAGGAATGATGAAATAATAACAGATACCAGGTCTTTGTAGCAGGGACCACAGAGGTGTGACTGGGGCGAAATGGAGAGCAGGCCCTATCTAATCAACTCCAGCTAATGGCCACCAGGTGAAAATGAAGAGCCGGTGTTGCCAGAATTGGGGGCAGAAGTCAGAAATCCCAGCTTTGGGTCAGTATCTCCACTTTTTAAAAATTGCAAGTCAGTTCGAATTTGAACACACTCTGTGGGGGCCAACTCAAAGTACTTTACGGGCTCCCTGTCTAAATTACGTTAGATGGTTAAGGGAGAGGGGAAGAGCTCTTCTTGAGTCTGTTGGATCTTGATTATTTTTCAGCTCAAAATAATCCACATGCCAAAGTGGCAAATTCTGGGGCAGTCTGCCCTGAACCCCATCAGTGGTTAAAAGGGAGAGCTCAGGAGTCAGAAAGATGGGCTTTACCCTAGAGTTTGGGCAAGACTTAATTTCTATGGCCATTTTGTCCTCTGTAAAATGAGGTGGATGTGGAAAAGAGTAAATAACAAAATGCATGTAGGAGCAGAAACGTGGTGCTCTGTAAGTACTCACCGAAGTTGTTAACTAGTACATGTTAGAAAGTGGTACTTGGACTCAGTACTTTGAGAGGCAAATGTGCTGTGGGAATTAATCACTAAGTGACCAAAAGTCCCATTCCGCTGGAAGAGTCTATGATTTTTTTTTTTTTTAAAGATTTTATTTATTTATTTGAGAGAGAGAGAATGAGATAAAGCATGAGAGGGGGGAGGGTCAGAGGGAGAAGCAGACTCCCCGCTGAGCAGGGAGCCCGATGCGGGACTCGATCCCAGGACTCCAGGATCATGACCTGAGCCAAAGGCAGTTGCTTAACCAACTGAGCCACCCAGGCACCCCTCCCCTCTCATTTTTATATATGGCTGTTGTGTTTTTCTTTTTGGTATGTCTTTTGGGGATTGATATTCTTCGAATAGTCCATGGAGTAGTCTCCTGTCTCTTTCCATTGCTGTTCAGTTAAATACCTACCTTTTTCGGAACATATTTTTGGACCGCATTCCAGACACTCTACTAAGAACTTTAGAGGCATTGTTTCATTTAATCCTTATCACACTCTTTGAACTAGGCCCTTATTATCTGAGTTTTCATTTTCCATGTGTCCATAGTCACAAGGCCCAGTAGGAAAGCAGATGTCATACAAAAATCTTGCTAATAAAGCAGCCACTAATAAAATTAGTCACTACTAAATAATTTCCTGCTTATCCCTACCAGTCCCATTAGCATCTTTGGCACTCAGCTTCTGGCTAATCAACAGATGTGGTAAACATCAGGATAACATAATGGAAAGAAAACTAATTGCAAACTGAAATTACACATCTCCCAAGAGTTGTAGGACTTAGTGAAGTCTCTGAAAGTAATGATTGCGAATTCCTTCCATCACGTCAGCCCGACACCCATGAACAAGGGAAGAAGGGAAATCAACAAGGCTGATGACGTGATAGGAATTTGACAAAGGATATGCATAGCAAAGAATTAAATTAGACCCTTGGGGAACCTGATAAAGCCCAGGAATGTTTCCATAAAACTGACCTTTCCATATTGTAAAAGTGAGACAGTAAATAAAGCATCATAGTGTTTGGGGGAAATGCACCAGGAAAAAAAAAAAAACCAACAGTTGACACTATAAGTCATGCTTTGATTATTTTAAGAATTGGTATATGCTGGGGCGCCTGGGTGACTCAGTTGTTAAGCATCTGCCTTTGGCTCAGGTCATGATCCCAGGGTCCTGGGATCGAGCCCCGCATCAAGCTCCCTGCTCGGCGGGAAGCCTGCTTCTCCCTCTCCCACTCCCCCTGCTTGTGTTCCCTCTCGCGTTGTGTCTCTCTCTGTCAAATAAATAAATAAAATCTTAAAAAAAAAAAAATTGGTATATGCTGCCATTATAACCTACATTTTGTTAAATATATTTTTTTAAAGATTTTATTTGTCAGAGACAGCACAAGCAGGGGGAGCAGCCGGCATGACCCTGAGATCAAGAGTCGCATGCTCTTCCAACTGAGCCAGTCAGGAGCCCCTGAATATAATATTTTGGCTGCAATTAACTGAAAACTCTGATTCAAAAATGGCTTATTTCTTAGAAGCCCAGAGGGGACATTTGAAGGTGACTGTTTCCATGGCCCAGGCTTTTTGTTTCTTTCCATTCTGCCATCCTCAGGCCTCAGCTTTGCCTGCAGGAAGGCTCCCCACATGGCACAAATGCAGGGGTCATGTCCAAAGGGAACAGTCTTCCTTGGTTTCCTGCAGATTTCCTATCATGTTTCTTTCTCCAGAATTGGGCCAGTATCCATGCCCGTTCCTAATGAGATTACCTTAATTGGCTTAGACTAGCTCTGAAGTACTTAGCTATGTGGGGGAGGAATGGCAACCCAAATTAAGTTGGCTTTCTGTTAGGAAGGAAGAAGGGGCTAAGGGCTGTTGAGTTAGTAACCTACAGATCCAGTCACAACTTTTTAAATGAATTCACTTTTAGTGGGTCTGGTTGGTTTTGAATGAGGTACTGACTTTTCATAGACCAGTACTCTTGTTATTCCTGTATTTACAGATAAGGATTTGGGAGACTTAGAGGAAGTGAAATGACTTGTCCAGGTTCACACAGCTAATACGTGGTAGAGCTAAAACTTAAACTCAGATCTTCTGACTCGGAAGTCTTGTTCCTAATTTAAGTTATATTGTCTAAAATGACTTTACTCCACCTATAAAAATCCTATTCATTGCTGAAGGTGTGATTTACACACAAGGACACAAATCTTATGTAAAATTAATCAGAAGCCTTAGTTAATTTGTGCCAGGCCCCAGAGAGTGAATCACTCCTTGTTCAGTTCTAAGTATATTGCTTGTACCTCTCTTTTTTTCTTTTTTTTAAAGATTTTGTTTATTTATTTATTTGACAGACACAGCAAAAGAGGGAGCACAAGCAGGGGGAGTGGAGGAGGGAGAAGCAGGCTTCCCACGGAGCAGGGAGCCCAATGCGGGGCTCGATCCCAGGACCCCGGGATCATGACCTGAGCCAAAGGCAGACGCTTAATGACTGAGCCACCCAGGCGCCCCGCTTGTACCTCTCTTGAACTATTCACTCAGTATTTCACTGGCTGCCTGTGTGAGCCTCTCTCTGCTCACATAGACTTAGTGAGTGGAGACATCTAATTAGTCTGTGTAGCCCTGTAAGCCACTAGTAGAGTGTTCAGTACATAACAGGACTTGGTAAATGTTTGAAATTAAACGAAGGACTTTTCGAAGTCATAGTTAGGAAAAGGAATAGTGCTAGGACCAGAAGCCAAGCGTTCTCATGGAACTCTCCCAGTGGTCTTCCTAGTATACTTCTCATGTTCTACAAGGAGAACTTCCTGTGCTCCGCAGTCAATCATTTAACATTCATTTGGTCCGCATGGTTTGAGCACCTGCTGTGTGCTAGCTGTGGGACTGGGCACTGGGGGCACACTGGCAGCACTGTCCAGTAGGGAATACAGACACCTACAAAGTGGATGGGAAGCAAGGCTGGCTGACTCCCTTCCTCCAGATACTGGTTGAGCGGTCTCAGATATAAGCAGTAAGGGAGATTCAGAAAGGTGTGAAACCTTGTGCCTGTCTTCCAGGGCGTCGATGCATTAAGCCGTGAGACAACTAAGTACAGATTAAAATAACTGCAGTACTCAAGTTCTTAACAAAAGATTTGCATACTTTACTATATGTAGGTTATATCTCAATAAAAAAGATTAAACAAAGCAGGGAAAAAACAGGCTTCAACCTAGTACCCATGATGTTTGAAATGCATGATGCCAACAAGGACATTATGTTTAGAGATCTTTTTTCTTTTTTTAAGATTTCATTTATTTTTGAGAGAGAGAGAGCACAAGCAGGGTGAGGGGCAGAGGGAGAAGCAGACTCCCCACTGAGCAGGGAGCCCGATGTGGGGCTCAATCCTGGGACTCCAGGATCATGACCTGAGCCAAAGGCAGACGCCCAACCGACTGAGCCACCCAGGCGCCCCAGTGTTTAGAGATCTTTAAGGAAGTTATTGAACCTGACTAATGTGCTGAGGGTAAGAATGAGTATTCCAAGAAAGGAGAGAGATTTTGAAAGCAGACAGGCAGTATAAGGGTTAACTACACAGCCTGTAGCCGAGCAGGCTTAGTTCAAATCCCAGATTCTTACCCTTAAGGACATTTTTAAGCCTGTTTCCCCATCTGTAAAATGAGGATAATAGAACCCCTTTCCTAATATAAAATGGTGCGTGTTAGGGGCTTAATATAGCCTGGCATATAATACCTTAATACATGTAGTAGTGGTAGGAAAGAATGTAAACTATTGGGTAACCTATTGGGTATAGATGTGGAAAAGGAGGAATTAAAAAGAATGCCAAGGTTTCCACCCTCGGAGGTACAATCGGTCATTAATGGCACCAGGAAAGGTTTGAAAGACCTTTATGGTTAGCATTCGCTTCTTTTTTTAGACTAACCTAACAAACATGCACTAAGAGCACGTGAAGTCAATCTAATGTGATGAGCTAGGGCTCTGCTAAGATGTTGAGCCGGCAAAAGGGTAGGGCCCAATCTATGGCTTGGGGAAGGCTTCCTAAAAATGATGTTGATGGTTGCATGTAGTCCTGAAGGAGGAGTAAGCTTTGAGATGAAGGTAGGTGGGAAGGGCATTCCAGAGAGAGACAAACACGAGCAAAGGCAGAGAGGTGAGACACAGCATAGTGAATACAGGAAGTTGTAGACAGTTTGTCTTTCTAGGGCACAAAAAATAAGATGGTGAGGGGGTGGGAAAGGAGGCTGATGAGATAGGCAGAGGCCACACCTCGGTCACCACTGACTGGCCTTGCCTACTACTGGGCTGTGCCAGCCCCTTCCTGGCCCTGAGCTAGGGATGGTGTTGCCGCCCCAGCCCTGTGCACACAGTGGGTGCAGGCATTTTCAGCCCTGGGCCACTCCACCCTGTTAGTGCAGGCCTGACCTAGCCTGTTTTTCTAAGCTTACCCCACAGGGTGGGCAGACAGGACCAGCTAGATTAGAGTGTTTGGGAAAGGGTTAGTGAGGTGCCCAGGCTGTGTCACGTCATGCCAGGGGCTGAGATTTTTCCCCCTCTCCTGATTGCTAGGACACTCCCTGAGGAGGCAGGGGTGTGACCCGTCCCACCCATGGTCTATGCGTCATTCATTGGAACATCTTTGATAAACATCTGCTGAAAGAATAGCATTGTGTTAGATGCTTGGAATACACTGAGAAATAACTCAGTCTTGCCACTTGATGACAGCCCCATCCAATTGTTAAAGTACTTTATAAACACCGGAGAGAACGAGAGAACGTCACAAGGCATAGGAGCTGAAGTAACAGTAGCAGGCTTCTATTTAGCATAAATAAAAGGCTGAACCAGGCTCTGGGCTAAATATTATGTCTGAGGCTTCTTTAATCCCCATAACCATCTTTTTTTTTTTTTCTTTAAGATTTTATTTTTTGGGGCACCTGGGTGGCTCAGTTGGTTGAGCGTCTGCCTTTGGCTCAGGTCATGATCTCCGGGTCCTGGGATCGAGTCCCATGTCGGGCTCCCTGCTCAGGGGGGAGTCTGCTTCTCCTTCTCCCTCTCCCTCTGTGATCTCTCTCTCTTTCAAATGAATAAATAAAATCTTTTAAATTTTTTTTTTATTTTTAACTAATCTCTACACCCAACGTGGGGCTTGAACTTGCAACACCAAGATCAAGAGTTGCACGCTCTACCAACTGAGCCAGCCAGGCGCCCCTAATGCTCATAACAGTCTTAATAATGCACACAGAGGGGTAGAGTGACTTGCCCAAGGTCAAAGAGCTTCTGAGTGGTGGAGCCCTGATTCATATCCAGGCCGTCCGCCTCCAGCATCTCCACTGTTTAACCACTAGGTATACTGCCACCCAGAAAAGCTTTTAAGCCTTTTGTGTTAAATAAATGCTATGAGTTCAGAGAAGGGAGCAGTTGCTGTGGGTTGAAGACATCCACAAAGCCTTCCTGGAGAAGGTGGGACCTGATTTGGCCTCGAAGCATGGGTTGAATGGGGATAGGAAAAGAGCAGATATTTAATTTAATTACCCCTCTCCTTTGAATCATCACTTTCAGTCTAGAATGGCAAAGCTGACAGGGACCTGAAGATCATCTGACCCAGGGGTTCTCAGACTCTCTTAGGATTTGGACATTTTTTTTTTTTTTAAAGATTTTATTTATTTATTTGACAGAGAGAGACACAGGGAGAGAGGGAACACAAGCAGGGGGAGTGGGAGAGGGAGAAGCAGGCTTTCCGCTGAGCAGGGAGCCCGATGTGGGGCTCGATCCCAGGACCCTGAGACCATGACCTGAGCTGAAGGCAGACGCTTAACGACTGAGCCACCCAGGCGCCCCGGATTTGGACATTTTTGTTGAAATAAAAGATGAATAGAGATGTTTCCTGTGAGAGAGGGCCACTTGTACCGTTGCTGTCTGGAGGAGGAGGAGGCAAAAGCAGTAGTTCCCAAAAGGCAGGAATAAAGGGGACACTTTAAACAGTGAGGAACCAGCTGGCCCTCTGCTGCTGCCTCTTGTCTGTTTTCCCTCGTGGCTTGCCTTACACTGAATCACTGGGAGCTACAGATGGGCCACAGAGGGTGAATGAAAGGGAAAGGAGCGGGGCTTAGAACTGCGGACGATGAAAATTAATGCAGTGTTAGTTGGACAGGGTCTTGACAAAAGAGCTGAACACTTTGGGATTGGAGCGTGAATGTCAGGCTTCCTTCCCTACATCCTACACTGCCTCGTGATCTCTGGGACACGTATCAGCCACTGTATCCCTACGGGGTCTTGTCTTATAAGAGAAAGGGGCGGGCAGTACCTTTCTCACTGTCACCTCTACCTTCCCTAGATATGTGCAGGTGAAATTTGTCTGCATTCGGACTCAGTCAAACAGGAAGAGAACCTCAGAGGCGGACATGTGCCCAGCGTACTTGCTTCTGCGGTACAATGAGAAACTGGATAGACTGTTTATCAGTGAACTCAACACCCAGCATATCCATGTTGACTCCAAAACTGCAAGTCCTAGAGGAGACACCGCTGGCAAATCTCAAAAGACAGTGTGCCTGCAGAAATCCCAGCCCGCACAGCCCGCGGTCAAGAAAGACCTTGACCTGGCCGAGAAGTGCCCCGTTGAACCATCATTTTGCTTAGATAAGGTCCAAGCACCCTCAAAGCCAGAGCAGGAGGGCATCACTCCTTCTGACCTGGCCAAGATAGCAAAAGTGATGAAGAACTTTCTTAAGGTGGATGAGGGTTCCATGGCCTCTCTCAGCGTGGGCAACAGCCAAGACCTGGACCGGCTCAGCTTCCAGAGCAGCAAGATGAGCGATCTGTTCATCCGCTTCCCAGAGAATCTCTTGCTGCACCGGGTGGAGAACGCCCAGGGCCACATCCTTTATGCTTTCTTGGTGGAGAACAAGGAACGAGAGGGTCGCGTGGTACACTTTGCCGTGCTTCAGGCTGAGACAGCTACCTCCGTGGCCAAGATGCTGAGTATCTTCACGGAGTTCAACTCAGATTGGCCCAAGGTCAAGGTGGTGTTTGTGGACCCGTCCTTCCCTCATCGAGCCATCCTGCAGGAGATCTTCCCTGCTGCGCGCATCCTCCTCTCCATCTACCACACCACCCGGCTCCTGGAGAAGAAGTTGCATCGGAGTTCAGCAAATCCATCCTTTAAAAGGCTCATGAAGGAAGCCCTCCGGGAGGCCGTGTTCGTCACTTCTGATGCCAGCCTGCAAAATCTCTGTCAGATGTCCCAAGCCTTACTAGATGAGCAGCTCTTCGGCTTCCTGCAGGCCCACTGGTTCTCCTGTGAACTGCTCTGGTACATGCATGTGAGGAAAGGCCTGCACGCGTGTAACACGTACATGGACAGCCTAGACGTGGTCACCAGCAAGGTGTCCAGCCTCTTCCGGGAACAGCAGTGTCTGCTGGACTGCATCCTCCGCTTTGTGGATTATATAGACTTCTTTAATACCAAAGGCTTGAGGAACTTGCCCACAGCTCCTCCCAAGTTAAAAAGAGCCCGGCCAGCCAGCATGCCACCAAAGCCCAAGAAGGCGTTTGGAGTCTGTGGGGGGAGCCTCACCAGGCTCCCCGTGGAAGAGACCAAGCCAGGCCCGCAGCGGGGGCAGCTGCGGCAGCAGCCACAGGTGCGGCCCTCCCAGGGCGGCATCTCCCAGGGCGGCATGCTAGACGCCTTGCACAGCAGTGGCTCCCAACTGGCCTATAAGCTATGCCATAACGAGTGGGAGGTGGCACAGAACTCCACCCACCTGGTGGACGTGGCTGGCTCCTCAGTGGACATTCAGCTACTGGAGGATTCTCACCAGGTGAGCAAAGATGGCTGTAGCTGCAGCTGTTCCTTTCAACGGTGGTACCACCTGCCATGCCGGCACATTTTGGCCCTGCTGCACACCAGCCAGAAGCCCGTGGGAGAAGCCATGGTGTGCCGCCGGTGGCAGAAGAGGTACCAGCACCTCCTCGGGCCCAGTGGGGAGCTCCGGGACCCCGTCATAGTCCCAAACACAGGCCAGCCTGGGAGGCAAGGACGGAGTGACATGATTCAGGACCTAAGCAGGGAGCTAGCAAACCTGCTCATGCAGAGCGAGGGGCCAGAGCTAGAGGAGCGCTGTTCCACCCTGCGCAAGATTGTGGACATCTGGGCAGACCCCTGCCAGCCGCCTGAGCCCAGTCAGCAGCCAGAGGACTTCAAGGATGTGGGCCGCCTCCCTTTCCTCTGGGGAAAGCCAGAGGAAGGGGAGGGACTCCCTCCCACCGGAGCCACAATTCATGATTGAAGCACTTGCACTGGCACATTGGACCACAGGCCCCTGTCCTTGGAAGTCTGAGAGCTCAAGGCGGGCGGGACATGCTAGGGGCCCGCATTCTCACCAGGGTCTTCCTAGGTAGGGCTAGGAAGATTGTTACAACGGGGGGGAGGAGGAACCCCACTGGGTGACAGGTCCTTTGAATCCACCTCCTTTTCTGCCCTACCTTTGTCATTCCTTGGGAGCCTCCTTCATTGTCAAGGCCAAAGTTATCTCCATGCTGAAAGGTCACCCCTCTTTCTGCCCTGATTCCTGAGATCAGATCTTATTCCCATTAGAGAGATGAACTCCTGCCCCAGGATAGGGTGAGACAAAATATACCTGGTAAAAGGACCTGTTTTCAGGGAGGAAGGGACGGAGGGTGACCTTGGCTGTTGCTGCTCTTTACGAAGATTCTGTTATTTGTACTTATTTTTTTTCATAGTAAATAAAGGTTGTGTGTTTTTAATAAATAAGCAGGGGAACTGTGTGCTGCTTGCACAGGGAAGGAATCTAATGGGGGTTGTGAGTTAAGCTCCTGCTGCCTTAAATTCAAAGACTTAGCAGTCCACCACCAACTTCATCCTCTTCCTACCAACCAAGGCTTCAACACTGATTTCAGGCTGCCTAAAATTCTAACAGGAGGAGGCCAAATAGCTGTGGGGCGGGGGGAACCTGAACCCTAGACTCCATTGCCTGTATTTGCTGGGGGGACTGTGGGCAAGTTTCTAATTTCTTTGACCCCTGGCTTCTCATCTGTAAAGATAAGTGTTGGCCTGTTCTAATCCCAATTTACCCTCTAGGTTTATATAAACAACATTTTCCTTCCAGTTCTAAGCCCCAGCATGGACTTCTGTTGTTGCTAGTTTGTAATCTTAATCACCTAAAACCTGGGAGCTACCCAGCTTTCCCAGATGTCATCTTCAGGGGAACCAAGGTCAAAGGTGGCAGTCAGTCTTGGCTCCTGCACTAGTCTGCCATGACCTCAAGTCACAGCGCCATTCTGGATCTCTTTCTTATGTAAAACACTGGAGGGGCTGGGGCTGGGCAACACAAGGTTCAGCTCTCACAAGATCATCTGGATTTCCTCAACTCTAAGCGCTGGGCCCCTGACCCCGGATGGAGAAGTCAGAATCTGAGACCTGGGCCTCAGTTTCCGCATCAGGCGGAAGACACAGTACAACCACATAGGCATCCTTTCCTACCCGACCCACCCCCACCCCCCCCCACACCCACCCGGGGCTTTGGAATTTGATCAGAAAAGAAAGAAAAATCCATAAAGCACTGCCATTTATTTTCCTTTTCATTTTCGGCCTCTGAGGAGTTTCCACAGTAACACGCCCTTCCAGAGCCTTCTCCCCAGGCGCGGGGCTTCGGAGTTCCAGCCTCAGGGCTCAGGCTCGCCTGGATGCTAGTGTCCTCGGGCTTTCATTGGTCACCGCCAGCCGAGCCCCTCGTAACCCTAGGAACAGCACCCGCCCACAAATCGCCGGGCTACGATTGGTCTAGGCCCCTAAAACCGAACGCGAACTCTTCCGGCCATTGGCCCGAGTCACGACGAAGCTGGTCCCGCGGTTGGTGAGCCTAGAGGTCAGTCAGAGTCAGAGGCAGGGTCAAGTAGGGAGAAATGGCGACGGAGCGAGGCAGTGGGTGAGTGATTTCTGAAGGGGTGGAGGTGTGAGGCGATTGACGACCGCGGTCAGCCATGACACAGCTCCCAAAGGGGTGGGAGGTTGACTTCTCTTCTGGCTCCGGCCGTAATCCGAATGGGAACGTCTGACATCTACAGCCTCCCACCCGGGTTAGAGGTCAGAGGTCAGAGGCTGCGTCCCCTCTCTGGTGTTTGGACCTCAGGTACTGTGGAAAGCAGTCAGGATCCCGAGCCAAAGACTCAGCTTCCAGCCACTTACGGAGTAATGGTGGGCAAGTCATTTAACCCCTTTGAACCTCAGTTTCTCATCTGTAAAATGGGAACAGTAACCCGGTTTGGGGCCAAATAGAGGAAACTTTTAACCAGAGTACTGCAGTTAATAGAGGGATTTATGGAGAGGCAGGAGAAGCCATGCACATTTGATAGCCCTTGTGCGTGGTTCAAGGGCGTGAGGCTCAGAGGGAGTCGCTGACTTGCCCAGAATCATACAATTTGGGGGGCAATTACAGTTCTCTTATATATACTCGGACCAAATGGAAGAATGGATGCCAAGTGGTAATCTGTAAATATAAAGTGCTAGACAAATATTTAAAATGCTATTTAAGGTGGGGGCTGGGAGACCATATGCAGCTCTAGCCTTCCCACCCGGTTAAATCTCTGGGAACTGAATCTTTCCATGGCCAGTTTATCAGTTAGGTCTCAGCTCCAACGTCATCCTCTCTCCCGACCCAGAGGGAGCTTCCCTGGCCACCTTAGCTAAATCTCTCTCCCTCCCCCAACTTACTCTCTGTTACCCAGTTCTGTGGTGTTTGCCTGTTATATCTGTTTACATGTTTATCATGTATCTCCCCCGGAACAGTGCTGATACATAGTCAGCAATATTGTCTGGATGAATAATCGAGGAGCCAAGCCCCTACTGTCTCCTTAAAATTCTATTCCTCTCCATAGGCCCATCTTTGGAACAAGATCAGGGAACTACATTCCAGCCTCAAGCTTCAGCTTAGTTGGAGCTTGAGATCCTGAGAGTCTCCTGGCAGAGAAAGTATTTTGACCTTGGCATCTAGACATCTCCCATCTCCCCCATGGCCCTGACAATGCTGAATGAGCTCCTGATTGAGGACCCAAACCCACCTATGCTGCTGTATCAGGTTAGCGAGACTGCTCAGTTAGATACCGTCAACTACCAAAGCTGCTTTATGCAAGGTGTCTTTGCCCATTTCCCTGAGATCTTATTTATCCACCGGACCTATAACCCAGTAGGCAAGGTGCTATATACCTTCCTGGTAGATGGACCTCGGGTGCAGCTGGAGGGTCATCTTGCCCGGGCAGTGTACTTCGCCATTCCTGCCAAGGAGGATGCTGAGGGCCTGGCCCAGATGTTCCAGGTGTTCAAGAAGTTTAACCCAGCATGGGAGAGAGTCTGTACCATCCTGGTGGATCCCCACTTCCTCCCGCTGCCCACCCTTGCGATGGAGTTCCCCGCAGCCGAGGTCCTGCTCTCAGCCTTTCACATCTGTAAGTTCCTCCAGGGCAAGTTCTATCAGCTGTCCCTTGAACAGCCTGTGGAGAGGGTGCTCCTCACTTCGCTGCAGAGCACAATGTGCTCGGCCACGGCTGGCAACCTGAGGAAGCTCTATACACTCCTGAGCAGCTGCATCCCTCCGGCCCAGCTGCCCGAGCTCCACTCACACTGGCTGCTCAATGACCGCATCTGGCTGGCCCACCGCTGGAGAAGCCGAGCTGAGAGCAGCCGCTACTTCCAGGGCCTGGAGGTCACCACCCGCGTCCTCAGCCAGCTCTTCGGCACCACCCCATGTGTGGAACAAGGCATGGCCTCTCTGCTCCGATACATGCAGCAGAACGCGGGAGACGAGGCAAGCTTCAGCCTGGGCCTGAGTCCCCAGAACAGTCGCACCCCCTTAGACGTCAGCCCCGAAAGCCCCAAAGCGGAGCAGCTGGTAGAAGCCCGCATCCAGCGCTCCCTCAATGCCATCTGCACGGGGCCGGCCGCCCAGCTCTGTCTGGGTGAGCTCGCTGTGGTCCAGAAATCTGTGCACCTCATCGGCTCCGGCTCGGAGAAGGTGAACATCCAGATCCTGGAGGACACCCATCGGGTGCAGCCCCAGCCCCCTACCAGCTGCAGCTGCTACTTTCACCAGGCCTTCCGCCTGCCCTGCCGCCACGTCCTGGCCATGCTCAGTGCCCGCCACCAGGTGCTCCAGCCCGACATGCTGCCGGCCCGGTGGACGGCAGGCTGTGCCGCCGGTCTAGACAACATCCTGGGCAGCAAGTGGAGTGAGACGCTGGATAAGCACTTGGCTGTGGCTCTCCTCACCGAGGAGGTGGGTCAGCTTTTGCAGCACTGCAGCCAGGAGGAGTTCGAACGGAGGTACAACACCCTGCGGGAGCTGGCCGACAGCTGGATCGGCCCTTATGAGCAGGTCCAACTCTGATTAACCCTCCGTGCCCAGAGATGCGCATGTACGTGTACACACTCACATCCACCCCTACACAAACACACACTCACACTTTTACACTTCCGTGGGCCTGCCTTCCAGGAAAGGACAAGGGCCTTCTATTCTACCGTAGCCTGTTACCTAAAATGTGTCTAGTTCCTAAGACAGGAGTCAGCAAACCTTTTCTGTAAAGGGCTCGGCAGTAAATATTTTAGACTTTGCTGGCCACAGTCTCTGTTGTATGTTCTTGGTTTGCTTTTGTTTGGCAGCCTCTTCAAAAGCTTAAAAACCATTCTTAGCTCCAGGGCCTTAGAAACAGGTGGCCCTGCTCTAGGATAAGACTGGGTGGAGATCAAGGACAGGGGTTTGGTAACAGCTTCCCCAGTCATTAGATGACTCACCTGACCCACAGAGGAGAGGAGGTGGATCCCAGCCTTTGTCCCCTGGCCCCCACCTGAAGGTCATTAAAGTCAATGTTGCCTATTCCAGCACTTGTCTTGTCTTCTAGAAGGCAGCAGAGCAAATATCGTGGAAAGAATAGACTTTGGAATCTGACACTACATGCAAATCCCAGTTCTTTCTCTGCCTGATTTTTGAGGCCTGACTGTAGCTTTTACTAGCTCTGGGACATCAGGCAAGTCACCCCTCAAAAGGCTCAATGTGTTCATCTATAAAAAAGGAGATCCTCACAGCATTGCTAAGATTAAAGGATGCATGTAATGGGCCCGTGACCAGTGGGTGCTCAAATAACTGTTCATTTTCCTTCCTTGTTCTTGGTCTCATCACTTGCCCTCAGCTGGCTGGGAAATGTAAGGCAAGGGGAAAAATTCACATTGCCTAGGACTTTGTACCAGACATCTTGATCGAATCCCAAAACAATACAAAAGAGGCCTCCGCTCCAAGCCGGGCCCCTACCTCAGGTAATTTTCATTACACCGTCTCCTAACTTAGTGGTGTCTGGAGAAACTTCCTGGGGTCTAGGCCCTGATGAAAGACTTGTATTGACCAGAGTGGCTCAAAGAACCCCCTTATCCCCATCCATGTCACAGGCACTCCCAATTCTATCTGCCCAAAAACCATACAGAGAAGCCACCCTATGTGTCTGGTGCTATTTCATCCAGCTACAAGCAGGAGCCAGGAGGCTGGCCTCTCCTGGATCTCATTAGGGGCGCTTGCCCAGAGGCTGTGTGGGCACGTGCCTGCTCCCACCGCGCCCCCTCCATGGCCCCCTCTGGCTCCGGATGCGCCATCATGAAAGCTTGAGCCGCCCGGATCAGGTCCTCTTCCCGCAGGCCTGGGACAGGCACAGTGGGGATGCCAGCGATCATCATGGCCAGGGTGAGGATGCAGATGTCAGGCTGGGAGCCGGCCTCCTTCCCCCCTGCCTCAGAGGACGTCGGTAGAAGCCCTGGTGACAGCCCACACAACAGCAGGGGCCCGGGCGTGCCGGGGCCACCCAGGTGGGGAGCTCTGCTTCTGGAGCAGCCATCCTCCCAGCCCAAACTCTCCGGCTGTCTTGCGTGGGGGAATTTATGGTTGTATCGGCCATACTCCTTCCGCTGCAGTGTCTCCCAGCTAGTCCCCCCAGGGCAGCCCTTGGCTTCCGGCACTGCCAGGGCCAGGCCCCAGGCCTGGGCAACAGGGGCCACCTGCTCAGCTTTCTGGCTCAGTGGGCCTAGTCCACTAGAGGCCACCACCACTGGCTCTATAGGACTATAGAGGCCAAGGGATGAGCCTGGAGAAACAGCCCCACCTGTAGAGACAGGAATGAGATGGAATGTTATTCTTGGTGTCTTTCAGGAGGCCCTGAGGGGCAGGGCATAGGAGCAAGAGCACTGGAAAAGGAGCAATTAAGCCCAGCCCAACAGGGCTGTCTAGTGGTTGGGAACTAGGTGTTTTACTCGTATGCACACCCCTAGTCCCCAACACCGAGTAAGTACTAGAGAAGTGTTGAATCAATGAGTGAGTTAGCAGGTAGCTACTGGCAAGGACTTTTGGAATGGCTTTCTTCAGAGAATTGACTCCAGGGCCAGCCCAAAAATGTCCAGCAGAACCTCCACTTCCCCAGAGCCAGGAAACAAGTTCTCAGGGAAAGTTATGGTACCCCCTCCAGTTCCAGGAGTCCCTCTCTCACCTTGGCTGGAAGGCAGAAGACCTTGATGAGTTTGTGGAGACGTGAAATAGGACATGGCTGCCCCAAAGCCCCCATTTGTGAGGGAACAGTCGTCTGCCTCCTGTCCTACTCTTTCCACCATTCTAGAATGTCACCTCATAGTCCCTCCTCTTTACACCTGGAGCCCATCTCACAGCACTGACCTGTTCATTCTAGAACCTGTATATGACAATGGCATGGGGTTAAAAGAGTGCTGGACCAGGAACTGGACATTCTAGGTTCTTACCTCTACCTTGGGCAAGTCACTTGGACAATTTTGTTCCTTGATACTCCCCTCTGTAAGGTGGAAGTAATGACTACCCACTCCCTCACCAGAAGTTGTGAGGATTAAATGAGATTATCTGTAATGGAAGCAAAGGATCAGAGATAGAAATAAAGAGATGAGTGCTTTGTGCTCTGCAGTATGAGAGGAGTTCTCTGCACTCATTCCTTTGCTGTGTGACTTTGGAATACATTGCCACCTCTAGGCTTCGTTTTCCCATCTGGAAAATGAAATCGTTGGTCCAGGGCACTGGGTCTCATGCTGGGACGCACATTAAATTCTCTGGGGAGCGCTTAGAAATCCTGATGCCCAGCCTCGTCCCAGACCAATTAAATCAGAATCCCTGGGTCAGACCCAGTTAGCAGTATTTTTCAAAGTTCCTCAAGTGGTTATAATATATGCCAAAGTCAAGATCTCTATTCTAGGGGAATCCTCCTCAATCCTGGCTGAGCTTCTACAAAAGAACAACGTCTAGGCCTAATCCTCCAACAAATGGAATGGGAATCTCTGGAGATGGGGTTTGGGGCATCAGCTCTTTAGTTTATCCCACATAATGCTAATGAGTAGCCAGGCTAGGAACCAATGGTCTAGGTGATGTCCATAATGCTCTGTCTAGGGGCACCCGGGTGGCTCAGTCGGTTAAGTGCCTTTGGCTCAGGTCATGATCCCCAGGTCCTGGGATAAAGCCCCGCATCGGGCTCCCTGCTCTGTAGGAGAGGCTGCTTCTCCCTCCTTCTGCCCCTGCTCCTGTGCTCTCTCTCTTTCGCTCACTCTGTCTCTCAAATAAATAAAATCTTAAAAATAAATAAATAAAAATAGAATGCCCTGTCTTGCTCTGACCTGCTAACCCACAGCGATTCTAGAAGAAGTGCCCCTCACGGACTTCCAGGGCAAGGAGACCCTCCAATGATCGGTGTCAGCATCGGCTGTGTTTATTTCCAGGCCTGGCTGGCAGCAGTATGGCCAGCTTCAGACCAGCCACAGCTCCAGGGCCAGGCCACGCTCCCGTGGCCCTGTTTCAGGGCGGCTGCAGGCCTTTACTCGTACTTGCAGAAATCCTTAAGTCCTTTCGGCAGGTGGAGCCCATCAATGGCCAACCGGTGTACCACGCTCTTCTGGATGACTAGGCGGCACAGAGTCTGCAGGGATGGCACTGTGGAGAGAAGGCTGTCAAAGGCAAACTGAACTGGAGAGGGGTTCTGAGGCTGAGACCCAGAAGATCTAGGTCCTGGTTCTCCCTTTGTCATTAACTTGGGCAAGTCCCTTCTGCTCTCCAGGTCCAGCCTGTGTCACAGGGCTGTTCATGTGGTTGACATAAGCACCTCTTTCGAAACCTCCACAATGCAGCAGCCCTATTTCTATTTTAACCCTCCCTTAGCAGCTGCCGGGGTACAGGCAACTGCCTGATTCACCTGTGCACGCCCATCCTCCAGCACAGGTCTGACACAAGAGTGGGTTCTAGTTCACTGAATTCATAAAATGATCAGAGGTATAAATAAAGGGTTTAAGGGGGCAATAAAGGACCAGATCTCACGAATAAGACACTCTCAATCTGAAGCCTATGATGCCTTTAAACTGGTATGCCCAAATCTAGGAGCATTTGTCTGATAAAAGAGCACACAATTTTCAAAGCAGCCCGGGTGTAACAGTTTAGAATCCCTGCCCTAGGTTAATACAGAAGATACTGGCAAAGCAACCTAATGGATCACAGCTGAGATGGCGAATCGGAGGCCCAGAGCCAGGGACTGACTTGTCCAAGATCCCAAGCAGAGGCAGAATTTGAAGTCAGATTCCCCAACTTCTAAACTAATGCTGGACAGACCAAAGCCTTGCTAGCTGGTTTGGGAATCCTAGCAAGTTCCTGTCCCCGCACTGGGCCAGGAGGGGTCGCTGCTCAGGGGGTGGGATACCTACAGCCATACTCGAGCTGGACCAGGCGCACGCTCTTGGTGGAGGCAAACACGTCCACCACTGCGTAGAGGGGCCGGGCTGCTGGCAGCCCCCGGGCGCTGGGGCCCATGTCCTCGCCGTTGATGACGATGTGCATGTCGGCCGTGCCGTCCGGGCGCGGGCAGAAAAGAACGCCCAGGCGGCTGCGGCGCGCGGTCGGAGGCAGCACGTTCAGCTCATACAGCTGATCCAAGAGGTGGCTGTAGAGCCCGGGCCGGCTGCGACCCACTAGGCGGTCGCGGGGAATGCGAAACTGCTCAATGCACAGATACGGTTCCACCAGGAGAGCTGGGGGGCGGCTGGGGGCCAATGCCTCTGCCTCCGGGCGGTCCTCCCGGGGCACGCGGTTGTGATGGCGCGTGATGGCGAAGACCCAGGTGTGGCCGAGGCTGACCAGGTCGGGCAGCGAAAACTCGGGCACGGCAGCCAGAGTGGCGGGGTCCAGCGCGGTCAGGCCGAGGCGCAGGTGCCCGCACCAGCCCAGCTCTTTCTCCTCGATCTCGACCAGGAATACCTGGCCCGGGGCCAGCGGCTCGCGACTGAAGCATACGCCGTGAGCGAAACTCTCCACGCGTGTGGCCCGCGTCCCGGAGGGGTCCACGCGGATGTTGGCACCGTGCACCTGGTGGAAGCGGGTGGGAGGGGGCTCGGGGCGCGCGGATCTACAGGCCGCACCCAAGTCCACGCGGTCGGAGACGGCATCCATCTCCCGGCCACGGGACAGGCTAGCGGGCGCCGGGCGCTATTTTGGGAGGCGTGCTCAGAGGGTGACCGCGGGGGCACCAAGTAAGGTAACCCTCCCATCCCCCCGACTGCCTTCCTCGAGGCTCTGCCCTGGGGTCCTAGCGCCGCTTGCTCAGCCATTCCGCTGGACCCGGGCTCCCGGGAGGCCGGGGCATCCTGGCCGCCCACGTCTGGGTCATCTGATGGCTGGCGCGCGCGAGAAGACCTGGGAGGACCGCGGACTCTGACCCCGCGCAGGCCGCCGCCTGCGAGCCACGGGTCCAGGGTGACCAGCGAGGCGCCGGAGGAGGGCGGTCACGTGACGCCGGCACCCACGTGACTCCGACTCCACATGACCTCCCGCGGCCGGGCCCCTCCTGGAGAGCGAGGACGCGGGGGAGCAGAGGTGAGGGCGCCGGGGGAGGCTGGAGGGGACCCGCAGCCCGGGGCGGGGCGGTGGGGCGGGGGTGGGGGGCGCTCGGGCCCGGCCGGGGACTCCTCTGGCCGCCGCGCCGCCAGCTTCTCGGCGGGGCGGCCACGCGGAAGCGCCGAGGAGCGAGGGAGCGCGGAAATAGGCTGCCCCGCTTGCTGCCGCAGATGGTCGGGGCCGCGCTGTCGCCGCCTTGGCTGCTGCTGCTGCTGCTGCTGCTGCCCTGGGCGCCCCCAGGCCAGGCAGCGCCGGACCTGGATGAGATCCAGTGCCTGCCCGGGTTGGCCAAGCAGCCAGCTTTCCGCCAGTACTCCGGCTACCTCCGTGGCTCCGACTCCAAGCACCTCCACTACTGGTCTGCGGCCCTCCCTCCGGGGCGGGGAGGGGACTGCGCGCGAGCTGGGCGAGGGTCTGAAGACCCCCGGGGGAGCCTGGGAGCAGGGAGCGCTGGAAGGGGCCCCTCCGCCTGCACCCACCCTGCTCTGCCTCCCCTCCCAGGTTTGTGGAGTCCCAGAAGGATCCCAAGAGCAGCCCTCTGGTGCTTTGGCTCAACGGAGGGCCCGGCTGCAGCTCCCTAGATGGCTTCCTCACGGAGCACGGCCCCTTCCTGGTGAGTGGGAAGCCACTGTCTCCCCCCTCACCCCCAACCAGGAAGGGGAGAGGAAGGGGACCGTCCCTAAAGGAAAAGGCTGGGGAGGAGGGAGAACAGGACTTGGAGGTGTTCCCAAGTGTGCCCTTTTCCTGAGCCTGGGTTCCGTAGTCTGTATCATTGGCTTGACTCTCTGTACCTCTCAGGGGTTTTGCCCGAAGGGGGAGTGCCCAGCACGGTGGCCCTTTTCCTTCCACCCAGTTGGCCCTTGGCACTTAGCCATCTCTCTTCTCCTCAGGTGCAGCCAGATGGTGCCACCCTGGAGTACAACCCCTATTCTTGGAACCTGGTATAGCTGGAGCTGTGGGTCCTGTGGGGGTGTCTGGGCACTTGGATGGAGTGGGGAGCCTTCTTCAGTTGCTTTCCTCCTGCCATGTAGATTGCCAATGTGTTGTACCTTGAGTCCCCAGCTGGAGTGGGCTTCTCCTACTCTGATGACAAGACTTATGCCACCAACGACACCGAGGTGAGTCCAGTGCCCGCCCCGTGCCCCAGCCTCCCTGGTTCTCTAAGGGTGGCACGCCCCCGGGGGAGAAGAACATGGCCTTGGAGCCTGTTTTTGGCTCTGTCACATGCTGTGTGTGGTCTTGGCAAAGCCACTTCCTCTTGCTCAGAGTGGGTGGGTGTCATTATCTCTGAGGTTCTTTCCGGCTCAAATAGGAGAACCTTTTGATTCCCTCCATCCTGCTTTCCCTAGGTCGCCCAGAGCAATTTTGAGGCCCTGAAGGATTTCTTCCGCCTCTTCCCTGAGTACAAGGACAATGAGCTTTTCCTGACAGGAGAGAGCTATGCCGGCATCTATGTCCCCACCCTGGCGGTGTTGGTCATGCAGGACCCCAGCATGAACCTTCAGGTACAGGGCCACTGCAGGAGGGAAGTGAGGCAGCTTATGGTCGTGGCCTTTCGGTGAGCGAGGTCAGACAGGCCATCTTCCCCGTCCAACCTGGTCTCCTTTGTAACGTGCTTGCCGCTGCCTGGCCCGCCTCTGCTCTCGTGCTTCCCACGACAGGAAGCTCACCTGTCAGCCAGCCAGCTTTGTTCTTTGAGTGGCCTCCCCACAAACCACCTTGGATTTCAGCTTCCAGATTGCTGGAGGTCTGGGTGTAGTCAGGGGAGGCTCTTCCTCTGCCTCCAGATGACCTGAATGCCCTGGGTGTTTCACAGGGGCTGGCCGTGGGCAACGGACTCTCCTCCTATGAGCAGAATGACAACTCCCTGGTCTATTTTGCTTACTACCACGGCCTTCTGGGGAACAGGTATGGGAGGGGGCAGTTGGGCAGTCTCCAGGGTGGGGCAGGTCATGAGATCTCAGGTCTGCTTTCCAGGCACATGATTGATACCCCGTGGGGCCCTACCCTGGTTTATGAGCAGGAGGTGGGGGCTGAGGTTGCTGGAAGAGACTGAGGAGGGCTGGCAGGATGGCCCCAGAGCAGCTAGGTTTGGAATCTACATACCATCCCCTGTGATCCGTTTCCTCATCCCCTGGAGGCAGGTGGTGGTAGGAGGTTGGAGGGAGAGTGGGGGAGGTCCGCCTGGGGCCTGAACACTTTCATGCATCTCCTACAGGCTCTGGTCTTCCCTCCAGACTCACTGCTGCTCTCAAAACAAGTGTAATTTCTACGACAACACCGACCCAGAATGCGTGACCAATGTGAGGTTCTGCCCCCAACCTCTGTCACCCTGACACCCCCAGCCCCGAGAACAGGACCACATCCCCTCCTTCGGCACTCCCTGACCCCGTCCCCTATGGCTTTCCTGTCCTGCCTCCTTCAGCAATTTGGTGTTTTCTGGGACACGTCTAGGGATGTGATCCTATCACCACTTCCTGTGACTTCCTGGGCAAATCCTGTAACTGCTGGGAGGGAAAGGATCTCTCACTTATCGAGCACCTACTATGTGCCAGGCACCGGGCTGACGTAGGTCAACGCAGATTATTTAATCTTCAAGAGTCTCCTTTAGGGGAGATCGTATTGTCCATATTTTCCAGAAGAGGAAACTGAGGCCAAGAATGTTAAAGTCACTCGTCTGAAGTCACAGTGTTCGGAAGTAGTGGCACCAGGGTTTGGACCCTGGGCTGGCAGATTCCTTCCACTGAGCCTCAGTTTCCCTACCTGTAAAATAAAGTGGGGGGAAAGGGTGACGACAACAGGTGAAGTAGGAGAGCGGTCTTGGGACGCATTGGCGGGACACTGGGGAGGCCGGGGTTCTGTGACACGGGTGGCTCGGTGTGTCATTGCAGCTTCAGGAAGTGTCCCGCATTGTGGGCAGCTCCGGCCTCAACATTTACAACCTCTACGCCCCCTGTGCCGGGGGTGTGCCTGGCCATTTCAGGTAGGCCCTGCGGTGTGTCCTGGGGGGCCCTGGGCCCAGCCCCGCCTGGAGGCCGAGGCACCTATCCCCCACTTCACCTGCAGGTACGAGAAGGACACTGTCGTGCTCCATGACTTGGGCAACATCTTCACTCGCCTGCCGCTCAAGCGGATATGGCATCAGGTCTGCAAGAGCCCGCTTCTTCTGGTGGGGGTGGGGCAGGGAGGCGAAGACCCTGACCTTCGGGCGGTGCCCCCAGGCACTGCTGCGTTCCGGGGATAGGTTGCGCATGGACCCGCCCTGCACCAACACCACGGCCACCTCCACGTACCTCAACAACCCTTACGTGCGGAAGGCCCTCCACATCCCCGAGCAGCTGCCCCGCTGGGACATGTGCAAGTGAGGCTCTGGGGCCGCCTGTGGCCTGGGGGTGGCAGGCTCTCAGGGCTCCTGGGTATCAGGTTCCCAGGGATCCCTTGGCCAGGGTCTCTCAGGGATGGCACTCAGGGGTGGCACTCAGGGTGCCACGGTGAGTTGTGCAGGATGTTTGACCATTCAATCGATTGCTGTTTCGCCAATTCGTTCTTAAACGGCCGCATCGGTTGGTAAAATGGCGGTTTGCGTCCCTGGTGTTTAGTATACCAGACCCTCTCCCCCACCCCCACTCCACTGCAGGCCCCAGTTGCACGGATCTCCTATGACCCGTGTGAGTAACAGGGTGACGCCTGGCACCGCGGGGGCCACTCAGGTCCTCTCATTGGTCAGTGCCCCTGCCCTCCGGTTGTTCCCTGCTGTGGTTCTCACACCTGTGGGCCCCTCTGCCCTAAATGCCGGCTGTGGACCAGGGACTAAACGTTCCTATATACGTTTCTAAATGGGGGCGAGTTGAGGACCTCTGAATTCCAGCCCCTCATCCAAGTAAGTCCTAGAGAAGTGACGTGAGGGGGGGGACTGAATCCCAACTCTGCCTCCTGGGCTGGAGCTTAGAGCTAGGAAGGGATAGGAGAGGAGGTCTGCTCTGTGACTTTTTGTCTCTGTTTACCTCGTCTTCCCGGGGCCTGCCCACGTGCTCCCGCAGCTTCCTGGTGAACATACAGTACCGCCGTCTCTACCAAAGCATGCAGTCCCAGTACCTGAAGCTGCTCACCGCGCAGGTGAGTGGGGGCAGCACCGCTGGGCCCACCAGCAGCCTTGGGGCCCTGGAGCAGCATGATAAGGCGGGGCCCCCTTTAAGTGCCACTCCGGACACAGGAAGCTGAAACTCCAAGAAATGAAGCCCAGTGACTGGCAGGGTCACGATTTGAACGTGGCTTTGTCCCCATCCCATGCTGTTCTCTTGTAGGAGCCTAGGGGGTCTGCGTCAGCCAAGGAGACTTTAGGTTGAGAAGAGCTAGGAGAACGTGTTATAGACAAGCAAATGGAGGTCCGGGGTGGGAGAGGGCCTTGTGCAAGATCATCTAGGAGACCCTGACAGCCGGTCAGGACCAGATTCTGTACAACACAGTGGTTAGAGCATGAGCTCTAGGGTCAGATCGCTTATGTGCAAGTTCCTTTACTAGCTGTGTGACCCTGGGCAGGTTTCTCATATCTTGAGACTTGTTTCCCCGCCTGTCAGATGGGGTTAATAATAGTATCTGCTTTCATAGGTGAAGCATTTAGTAGAGCACTGGACATGTAGAAAACACTCAGAAAATAGTGTTTCCTGCTTTGTACTATTTCACTGGGCCCCTTGAATTCCCTGCAGGGGTAGGGCTTGAACCAGGAAGGGCTGGGACCTGGGCTCATTCCAGACCCCCCCATTCCCTCCTCTGCCCTGCTCCAGAAATACCGGATCCTGCTCTACAACGGAGATGTGGATATGGCCTGCAATTTCATGGGGGATGAGTGGTTTGTGGATTCCCTCAACCAGAAGGTACGGCGCAAGGATCCTGGCTCTGGGGAGGGATGGGACGGCTGTGCCTGGCAGCTAGGCTCTGGGCAGACAGGGCAAACCTGGGGGAGTTCCGGGCCCCTGAGGTCTTCCGGCAGCCGTGAGCAGAGATGATGGGGCGGCAGCAGGCTGCTAAGTCTTTCCTGGTGGGGCAGATGGAGGTCCAGCGCCGGCCCTGGTTAGTGGACTACGGGGACAGTGGGGAGCAGATTGCTGGCTTCGTGAAGGAGTTCTCCCACATCGCCTTTCTCACCATCAAGGTAGGGCTTGGGCCTGGCAAGGGCTGGCTTGGCTGGAGGGGATGGGGCAAGACCCACCTGTCCTCCTTCCAGCTCCCTTTACACTGCGTTACCGGGATCCCAACTGGCCCCGTAAGAGCAAGTTTTCTGGCAGGTGTGGGAAAAATGCAGTGCTTGGGGCAGGGCTGGGAGAAGAGGAAGGTCACCGGTTGGAGGGATCCAGTAGGATGGAGGACGCACCCACGGGCAGGGGTTACACAAGAAGGTGATCTCACAGAGCTTTGCTCCTAGGGCGCTGGGCACATGGTCCCCACCGACAAGCCCCAGGCTGCCCTCACCATGTTCTCCCGCTTCCTGAATAAGCAGCCGTACTGATGGAGATCAGTCCCCTTACTGATGGAGACAGCTCCCCTTCTGCCTGATCCAGCTCCTCTTTCCCGCTCTTCCTGCTAGAAGGGAGGTCCTCCTTTATGCAGAATGCCCCTGTGGGGCAGGTCCCTGCCTCCAGAACTGCTTCCCCCTTGCCGCCTCCACAGCCCTGTGCCTCCCAGACCAGGCCCCAGTGCCTCACATAGACAGCCTGGGGGAGTTAGCACTTTATTCCTGACTGGGGTGGGGCCTGGCCCCCTCCCTTCGTGCACTAGAACACAGCAGAGCTCAGGACAGCCCATGGGGAGGGTGGACGGACTGTAATTGGTGGATTGACTGATTATGGAATTAAATTGGGTACAGCTTAAAGCCCTGTCTTCTCTGTGGCACCGGGGGGTTAGACAGGACACTATAGGCTGGGGGGGGGTGCTGGGGGAGGGGACGAGAGGCGTCAGAGTCCTGAATGCCCCTGCCAGGGTGGGCTTGAGGGCTCAGGCAGCTGTCGTGGAGGGTGGTGGGGCACTGGATGCCCAGGGGTCCCTGGTGTCGGCAGGCCGGTTCTTCTCGATCACCTCTCGCAGCCCTTTGGCAAAGTGGAGGTCGGCCCCAATGGTGAGGAAGCCCTGTGCAGTGGGGCAGAGAGGGGAGTCTGTTTATTCCATCACAGGCCAAAATTTCAAGATAGAGACAAAGTCTTTAGCCTCGAGGGGTTCTCAATTTAGTGGGACAGGAGGAACAGCAAAGAAGTTCTTCTAGCTGCCTGTGAAGGGTGTAAAAGAGAGGCTGCAGGAGCACAGTCTGTGGAGGTCAAGGAGGGCTTCCTAGAGGAGGTGACCTCTTAGCTCAGACGTTCAAGATGAGTAGATATTGGGGGTGGAATCTGGGAAGAGGTTTACAAGGTGACAGCCCAGCTGTGCAGAGGGCTGGAGAACTCTGATGATGGAAGATTAAAATGGGATGGGCCGTCGATAAGGGAAGGGCTGGGGTCGGGTAGCAGAGTTAGGTCGGTGATGAAGCAGAGGCGGGGAGGCTGTGCCCTCCTCCATCACCGCCCCCTACTCACCGCATGGTTCGTCACCACCTCGCGCACAAAGTTGATACCCTCGGGCAGTGGGATCTGCACCCCCCGCCACATCCGCTCTGTGGGTGGGAGCAGGTGGCTCAGCTTGGGTCCACCCAGCTCCCCTCGCCTTTCCCTCTCCTGCCTCCCGACCCCCAGCCCTACCATTGAGCATGGGCATCACCCCAATCTGCAGCATGGTCTTCAGAGGGGCCTGCAGCGGGATCAGCTGGGAGGGAGGAGGCAGGACATTAGGGCAGCCAGCAGGAAGCAGCCTGGCCTTCACTGCCCGGCCCCGACCCGGCCTCGGCACCCCCGCCACCCCCCAACTCACGGCCAGCGACTCCAGGGCGGACTGGTTTGAGTAGATTCGGAACCTACAGGAGAGAAACAAGTGTCCAGTGGGCACGAGGCCCAGACGCTCCCCCTCCTCGGGCCACCAGAAGCCCCCGAGTCTCAGCCGCAGATGCCCCCACCTTCACACCTGTCCGGGGGTTCTGCCATTCGCCAGGTGTGCATCCCTGGGAGAGTCCTTTCTCCCTCTTGCAGTTCCTTTTCTCCAAGTTTGCTACTTTTAATTTGTCGACCACTTCCTGTACACCAGCCTCGTGCTGGTAGCTTTGCACGTATGGTTTGTGTTTATTTAAGCAACCTTACAGAGCTCGCTCCCTCCCAGATACTAAGCGTGTTACAAAAGTTAAATATTAAGATATTTTAAAATGCCAACTTGACTTCATCCTCCTGACAACCCTAAGAAGGAGGCACTATGAAATTGACTTGCACTTTTTAGATGAGGCAGATGAAGCCTAGAGAGAGGAAGTAATTTGCCTGCGGGCTCACAGGTGGTAACGGGCAGAAACTGCCTCTAGAATCTAGGCTCTTAACCACGACCCTGCAGTATCTCATTTAACCCCTGGGACAGTGCCGTCCAGTAGAACTTTTACAAAATGTTGCATGTTTGCCCTTGCCACGTAAGAGCCACTAGCTACCTGTGGCTAGCGTGGTAGATGCTGTTTTTTCCTAGCTCCCCCAGTGGCTATAGGTCTGAGTGGATTTCGCTCCCCAGTTGTTGGGCAGGTGCGATTATCCCGAAGGCACGGAGGCTCAGCGAGGTTAAGCGCTCGCCCGAGATCTTGGCCAGCTGCTTACCGGCGCAGGTCCAGCTGGGTGCGCAGCGCCTTCCCCCGGAGTGCCATCTTGGCGCTGAGACGGGCGTCCTGCAGGCAGGGGGGTTGGGGCAGGGTTACTGACCCACAGAGTCCACAGCACACTGTCCCTGACCCTCCGTAGCCCCCACTCTGGTGCCCGCACCATGGTCATGCTGGATAGCTGGACCTCGGGCTGGTCTGACGGGACCAGGGCGATGGTGACACTGGCAGTGACAGAGACCGTGGTACCCGAGGGCTTGATGGTGCAGCGAGGTGGGGCCAGGACGCGCAGCTCCAGCTTCAGCGGGGAGTCGATCACTGCTGGGCTCTGGGGACAGAGTAGGGAGGGCGGGGGAAGTCCCAGACCTGTTCCCTGATGAGCCCCGGGAGGGGAGATGGGGTGGCTCAGGTTCTGCCTGCTGGGAGCCCAGACACACAAATACGAGGACTGGTGTGGCTTCCCAGACCCTTCAGAACTGTGTCCAGCCTCTGTGCCTTTGCTGACACAAGGGATGGAATGTCTCCTTTTCCTGCTGTCCTGAGTTCTCGATGGTGGATCCATCCCCAACCAGACTCCTCGGGGACGGTGTTTGCATCAAATATCCCCACCCTCTGCCCTATCGCCCTTCTCTGAACTGCTGTGCTCTTTCTCCTGTAGGCGCTGACCAATACTTCGCCTGTGTTAGCTCATTTAAACCTCATCATAACCATGTGAGGCAGGAATTACCGTACTCATCTTTGAGATGGGGAAACCGAGGCACAGAGAAGTTAAGTAACTTGTCCGAGGTTCTGTGGTCATCCAGGTGCAGAACCTGGGATTCAGAGCCGGGCAGTTTGGCCAGAGAGTCCATGCCCCCACCAACGCTTGGCCATCAGGTTGATGGTGACGATGGGGATGACAGCAGTGGGGACAGCAGCTAGTGTTTCCTGAGCACTTACCTGCGCCGGGGGCTGCTCTAATTTCTTTACATGAATTGACTCAGCTCTCATCCTCACGACAGCCCTGGCAGGTTGTATAGTGTAGCGGAGATTAAGGGCAAGTTCTCTAACGATTACTGAGATACTTTTTAATTTTGACCTTTCACCCCTCTCCCCATGAAACAAGGGAAAATAATAAGCAAAAAGAATACATCTGGGTCGCCTGGCTGGCTCAGTAGGTAGAGCATGTGACTCTTAATCTTGAGGGTCATGAGTTCGAGCCCCACGGTGGGCGTAGAGATTATTTAAAAAATTAACTTA